>NC_138081.1:38324733-39576400 GCF_964212035.1 Myotis nattereri | reverse complement strand
GATACTAGGAAAGTTTTATCCTCAGCATTATATAAACAATTTTTCAACATCCAAGAAAACAGCATTCAAATAAACACAGCTATAGAAAAAGATGACAAGATAAATGGATACACATCCTTTCTCAAAAAACTGGTTAATAGTTAGCTATTTTAAATTTTTAAAAAATATGTAAAAGCCTTGGAAGAGTATGAAATGTTTAGAATAGTGTTTAACAGCTTTAATATATAATATTTTTATGTTGAAAGTTCCTATTTTTACCTTATTATTCATGTTTTCTTTTAACATATTTATAATAGCTATCTTGGTACTTGCATGCTAATTCCATTATTTCTGTCATTTTTGGTTTTATTTTTCATTAATTGATGTTTTTTTTCTCATGCTTATGATTTATACATTCTTGCTTCTTCACATGTACTTTCTGAATGGGCGATAGACATGAAAGAAATCATGTTGTTGAGGTTCTGTATTGTGTCCTTTCAGCAGGCAGTTAATTTAGCTGCGAATCAGCAAGATCCTCTCAGGGCTTCTTTATAAGCTTTGCTAGAATCCATCCAGCAGAGCCTTTATCCTAGGACTATAAATCACAGTGCTGCTAAG
The DNA here is from genome assembly GCF_964212035.1 of Myotis nattereri. Lineage (NCBI taxonomy): Eukaryota > Metazoa > Chordata > Mammalia > Chiroptera > Vespertilionidae > Myotis > Myotis nattereri. The sequence goes on along the minus strand of NC_138081.1, from coordinate 39,575,803 downwards.
GTGTAACCTTTTGGGGTCTCTATTGACTGTCCAGAGTATTAAATAAGGTCTTGCCAATATGACTGGGTAGAATTAAGATGGCCCCAAGCACTGTGTGAGCTCTGGCCATGGTTCAGCTCACAGCTTCTCTGTAGTTCTTTCCTGTGTAGATTTTCTTCACTTGGCCTTGTGAAGTGTCCTGCATACATGCAACTTAGAATTCAACAAATAATCAAGAAAACCTCTGTTTACATTTCCTGAGCTATTCCTCTTCAGTTTTCTTCTCTTTATGAGCATGACCTAGAAATTCTACCTACATCAGTGCTCCTGAACTCCCACCTGTCTCTTCAGTTGAGGGAAGCTGCTGGGATATGGCTGGGCTCCACCTGTGCCAGTCCTGGAAGGGCCTTCAACCCCAAAGTCAAGGCAATCATGGGGCTCATGTCACGTTCCCTGTCTACAGAATCACAGTTTGTACCACCTTTTGTCTTAAATTTAAATTCATATCTAAGTCCAGATTTTTAGCTATTCACATTGGGAAAGATATTCTATTAACAGTAAATTATCACGACTTTTTAAAATTATTTTTCAGAAGTTCTGAGCAATTTTATTTTATTTTTAAAATATATTTTATTGATTTTTTTTTTTTTACAGAGAGGAAGGGAGAGGGATAGAGAGTTATAAACATCGAAGAGAGAGAAACATCGATCAGCTGCCTCCTGCACACCCCCTACTGGGGATGTGCCCGCAACCAAGGTACATGCCCTTGTCCGGAATAGAACCTGGGACCCTCCAGTCCGCAGACTGATGCTCTACCCACTGAGCCAAACCAGTCAGGGCTTATTTTTTTAATTATAATTAGATATTATTATATACTTTGTCAAAAATCTTAATATTCAAATTTGGGATACAAATCATTAATAAGATTGAATGCAGTTAATTCAGTGAAGTCAACTGAAATATATATCTTCATGAGTCAGTTTTAGAAAATGGTTAAGTTTTATATCAGAGGTCAAATTGCATAACAATAACCTAAATGTCCAACAATAGGCTAAATCAAGGAACATAAATATCGTAGAATACTACTGAGACACTAAAAAATCACATTTTCTAGTGAGAAAGCAGAATACAAAACTATGTATTATATGATACAGATGTTTTGGGGGAGCAGAAAACTAAGATATAAAGAAAACAAATGTGAAGTATGATTTTAATATTTATATTTTTATTTACAGACTAGAGGCCCAGTGCATGGATTCATGCACCTGTGGGGTCCCTCGGTCTGGGTGTGCCCTCTCACAATCCAGGACCCTTTGGGGGATGTCAGACTACTGGTTTCAGCCCGATCCCTGCAGGCCAGACCTCACCCTCTAGTATGCATGTAAGATCTTTGGTTAATTTCTTCTCCCCCTTCCCTCTGAGATTCATCAGTCTGTTCCATGTTTCCAATGGTGGTCAGTGTGGGTCATAGCTACCAGTCAATTGATCAAATGGTTGCTTAGGCTTTTATATATAGAGATTTTCTGCAAAACGACATTACATATAAAGCATATTATTTATATCTGACAAAAATTTTAAACCATTTTAATCTGACTTTTATAATGGCAATCTAACATATATATTAAAGTAAAACTTGTCTTCTATCCTTGTTTGTAAATCTGCCTTTCCTATTCCACTTTACTTTTCTGAGTCCCTGTTCTCTTTCTGACTATGATTTCATGATTGCCATATAGTGATATTTCCCAAATTTCAATGTATGCCCCTCTTCTTTCTCGTTTTTAATTTACTATTTATATTTGCCTAAATTTAGATTACTTCATTGTTTCCTCAACTTAATATATACAAACTCAACTTACGCCATTTACAACAAGCATTCCTTCCCAGTTACCTAATCCTTCTCAATGGTAACATTTTCCTTCTCTTAGTTTTACAATTCTCTTTCACCTTAAATCTTTCCTTGAGTTCTTTGGATAATGCCTCTTATATCCAGTGATTATTTCTATTGCCGCTTGAGGAAGATGTATTGCACTGAGAGTCCCAAACAAATGGCCTCCCTGTCTTCACTCCCTACTCTGACTCCATCTCTTACCAGCTTGCTACTGAATCTCTGAACCTTATATATGATGGACACCTTGGACTAGAGTGAAAAACTGTAAAACTGCATTTTCTATACTTCCTTGCTGCTAGGATTCTGTATATGCTGTTGGTTCAGAAACAAATGCAGTCACAAAACCTTTGTAGTTGAAACTGAATCACAGAGTGAGACAGGTACAGGGCATACGTTTGGTGGTTGTACATTGTGGCTGGACTGTTTTCTGGACTCTCTGACTGTAACAGCAGCTTCTTAATTCAGCAGGTAGTGTCCTGGTCATAATGGCAAAGACAGCAATTCCTTTGGTAGCTAAATTCTGCTGGGTGGTTATGGGAGTCATTCATGAAATAAGGCATGTGGTCTTTTTAGCCCTTCCAACAATTTAATAGCTATTCCTGCATCCTTTTAGGCATAAATTGTCTGGAATGAATTTTATTGTCTACTATTAAGAATAGCAACTAACCTGGCTGGTTTAGCTCAGTGGTTGTGTCGATCTATGAACCAAAAGGTCAGGGTTCAATTCCAGTCAGGGCACATGCCCAGGTTGCGAGCTCAGTCCCCAGTAGGGAGTGTGCATGAGGTAGCCCATTGATGTTTCTATCTCCCCCTCTCCTTTCTTCTCTGAAATCAATTAAAAAAATTTTTTTAAGAAAGAATGCCAACTAAGAGTTTCCTCATCTTTAAATAACAATTCTAACATCTTGAAGGGTTATTAGAAGAATTGATAGGGACAATTCAGGTAAAGCGTATAAATAGCAGAAACGTAGTTATTGTTCTTGTGTTATTGTTAGCACCATAACAATTAGAGGGCCAGGGTATGAGATATCTATAGCATATGTTCTTTCTGCAATCTTGGTCAAGTTACTTAACTGCTCTAAAATTTGATTTCATTATAATGTAGGTAAAAAATACAACTACTTCATGAAGTTTTGTGAAAATTAAATGAGTATATAACTAAATATTTTTTTTCTATATTTTGTTATTCTCCACACAAATAATCTTACTTGATGAGCTAATTTCCCACATTACTTCCTGTTTTTAAATGCCATGACCTTACCTGTCTTCTCAGAATCCTGGGCACACATTTTTTAAAAACATGCAATGTCTGTATATTCTGTTATCATCTCTTTTTCAACTTAAAGCCATTTTTCAAGTTCTTCCCTTTTCATGAAGTCTTTGCAGGGACTTGCAACCTACCTTGATGACTTCTTTGATCTTGGAGCTCCTACAAACAGCACTAGGCATTTTGACACTTTGCTTTTTTTCTAATTAGTAAAATGTGCCTTATTTCTTTCTGAAATTGACTTTTAAGTCCTTGAGATCAGTAGCAATTACATTAAAAAATTACCTAACAGAGTTCTTAAGAGAGTTTACCATTTAGTAGTCACTTGAACAAACTGCTGACTAGATGATTTGCCATGTCATTCACTGAATTCAATTAGATTATCAGTATTTTTGGCATATGCTATTAAATGCAGTGTAGAGAACTCAGAAGTAAGAACTTGGTTAAAGATACTTGAAATTATATACATACATTTTTGTATTCTTAATTTTTTCCTCTTTACCAAAACATTTCTACCAGCCTCTTTTTTCTTTTAATTGTACTTAATTCTACCATAGAAACAGCAATAATCTTAAATATGCTAACAAAATGAATGTATAATATACCAGTCAACATTACAATATGGGAATGACTGCTGTTCCTTAGACATATCTGTCAGCAGTGATATAAGATATACATATAGAAGGGCTTAGAGCACTGGTTTTCAACCTCGGACACACTTTGGAATCACCTGGAAAGGTTTAACCACAGAGACCTCCATTTAATATGAATGGTATGTGGCTTGGGAACTAGATGTTTAAATTTAGCCAGACGATTCTCACAGCAATTAGGAAGAACCACCACTGGTCAGAGGCTATGCTCCACTCAGCACCTTTTCCCATCCACTTTCTCTCACTGCTTTGCTTTAGGAACATGCTGCCTGCTTGGAGATTTAAGGCCCTTCACCTAAGCATTCCTTTGCTGTCACCAGTGGCACCTTTGGTACATGTATACAAGTACAAGTAACAGGATGTTATTTTGAAAACTATTTTCTGAAAAAAGATTTCTATAATTTCAGTAGGCAGTAATAGTATTCATATACGTAAGAAATAAGGTAATAAGTAAAATATCAGCCTGGCAAGAAGAGAGGGGATGGGAAAGAAAAGCTACAGCCCTATCAACAATAAAGGAGAGGTACAGTTTCAGTTATAAATACCTGATTGATGGTATCCAGATCATCAATGAAGCTATTTACTTCTGATAGAAGCAGAGATATTATAGGTTTTCTCAACAAGCTGCAACTTCCCAGGGTTACCAGACTCTGAGATACACAATGCTGTACCTGAAACTGAAGATAAAAATGAGTAGGGTTCTACTTTTTATCAACTCAGGTCAAAATAGATTTAGTGGACATTTTCTAACACTTCACCAGTGAGCTCCACGCTGTGGGGAGCACAAAAGGTGTCAATAAATTCTAGGTGAGTCTCAAGTACAATTATGAAATAGATAAATAATAATGAAATTTTATATAGCAGTTCATATTTTTAATTGTATGACAAGGTGCAAAATGGATATTTTAGCTGAAGTATCAAAAGCTGATGTACCCATTTAGATGACAGACTACATACAAGATGAATAAAGAGATGACAAACAGACTCTTAAGCCCATAGCCACTAGATGGATAGATTAATATTATAGACGGATATAGAAAAGGCTTGAAAGAGAGAAGTTTGGAGATGTCGTTGGGGAGAGCTACTGGTGTAGTATGAGGCCCACTTCTATGTGGAGGTACTTCTCTAGTCTTCACAAGTCAAAGGCTAAGCACTTTAGAGTAAGGAGAATAAAATGAGGGGCTCTAAATTTTCATCCAAAGGCCACAAAAGTACTTAGCACTAATAAAATTAAAAGGACAGTTGAAGACAATAAACTATTTCACATATAGTTATTAGAAGAAAGGCCAGGTGATTAACCACATTAAATAAGGGGTATATAACTCACAGCTGGAAATGCATTAAATATATCCTTTAAAATATCTGGGAGGAAGAATGCTTCAAGGAGAATCTCAAAACCCAGAAATAGCATCTACCTTATGATTGTTCTATATAAGCTTAAAAGCATACTAAGGAGACATGGCTTTTATATATAAAACTAGAGGCCCGGTGCACGAAATTCATGCATGGGAGGGGTCCCTCAGCCCGGCCTGCACCATCTCCAATCCAGGACCCCTCTCGCAATCCGGGACTGCTGGCTCCTAACAGATCACCTGCTTACCTGCCTGATCACCCCTAACCTCTCTGCCTGCCTGCCTGATCGCCTGTAACAGCTTCTGCCTTGGCCCCCAACACAGTGGCTTTGTCCAGAAGGATGTCTGGATGGATGTCCAAAAGATGTCTGGTCTAATTAGCATATTACCCTTTTTTCAGTATAGGTAACATATATGCCCCTAAAAAGTTATATTTTTTTTACATACTTTAAATTATACAGTACATATTCAACCTCTTTTACCCGTGTTTTTTTTTTTCCTAAATATATCGATTTTTTTAATGGAAAGGAAGGGAGAGGGATAGAGAGGAACATCAATGAGAGAGAAACATCGATCAGCTGCCTCCTGCACACCCCCAACTGGGGATGTGCCTGCAACCAAGGTACATGCCCTTGACCGGAATCAATCCTGGAACCCTTCAGTCTGCAGGCTAATAATCTATCCACTGAGCCAAACCAGTTAGGGCTCCCCGACTTTTTTTTTTTTTTTTTAGATTATCCACATTTGTAGATATGGCATTAGTTCATTTTTCAATTGATTTTTAGAGAGAGTGGAAGGGAGAGGGATAGAGAGAGAGAGAGAAACATCAATGTAAGAAACATCCCTGCAGTTGCCTTCCTTAGGAGCCCCAATCAGGGATCCAACTTGAAACCCACGTAGGTGCCCTGACCTAGAATCGAACCTGCAGCCTTTCCATGCACAGGACCACGCTCAACCAACCTATCTAATTCAGCCCGGCCATTATATGATTTCTGGAATTTTATTTCAATTCTTGCAAAGTCTGTGGGTTAGATAATATTCACATTTTGCTGATGAGAAAAAAAAAAAAAAACTTTTCATTTTGAGACATTACTCTTCACTCATTGCCACGTTTTCCTGCCAGCCCTAGAAAGGCTCCTGACAGCAGTTTCACTGGGTATCCAGAGTCAGAAGCATTCTCCTCACCACCACCCTTTCCAAAGCCTCTGCACCTGCACTGAGGCTGCTCTGGAGGGCGCGAAGGCTAGGTAATGCACACAATGACAGGATTTGGACCACTGGAGCCACCGTACCCACCTCTCCTCTCTCAGCCTTTCTCTGCTGTGCTGGAGACAGGCCAAGGTTTGCGGTGCTAGCACTTTGGACACAGGAAGTGCTGCAGTTTTTCCCTCTGCAGAGCTGCTGTCGCCGCCTGGAGGTTATAGGGCTGCCCTGGAAGTCCTCAGCATGCCTCCCATGGGGCAAACACGGTGGTGGACCCCACAATGGAACTGCTATTTTTAGATACTTTTAAACACCCCAGCGCTGAGGTAAGATTCCACTTCTTGATTCTGACTCTGCTTCTAGACTGTGGGACATGTACAAAAAATCCTTAGGCATGCCTCGACTTTCGCGATCAGGATCACGGGCTGCAGGCAAAGCGGCTCCTGTGTCCCAGGGGTGCCGCCTTGCCTGCGGCCCAGCTTTCCGATGGCGATCAGGATCACGGGCCTTGGGCAAAGTGGCTCCTGCGGCCTGGCTTTCCAATCGCGATCACCGGCTGGCGGGGCAGGCAGAGGCGGCCCGGTTCTCCAATCCAGGGCTGAGGGGCAGGGCAAAGGCGGCCCATAGGGCTCTATGGGCCGCCTTTGCCCTGTCCCCCGGCTCTTACCTGCCGCCTGGGTTTCTGATCACCATTCTTCCGTCCTTCCCCTTTTGCCTCCCATCATTCGCCTATGTATGCAAATTAACCGCCATTTTTGTTGGCAGTTAACCGCCATCTTTCTTGGTAGTTAATTTGCATATCGCCCAGATTAGCCAATGGGAAGCTAGCAAGGTACAGTCAATTACCCTGTTTGTCTTTTATTAGATAGGATGTTTAAATGATTTATTTATTTAATGCCATATGAAAATGTCACTCATATTCTTTAGGGTGAACACTTAATGTAGATATTTCTCAAAACAACATTTTTTAAACCCTCATCCTAGGATATGTTTTTATTGACTTTAGAGACAGAGGAAGAGAGAAAGAGAAACATGGATGTGAGACAGAAACACTGATGAATTGCCTCCCACGTGCGCTGCATGGGGGATCAAAACTGCAACTTAGGTAAGTACCCTGACCAGGAATTGAATTGCCACCTTTTGAGTTTTGGGACAACGCTGCAACTAACTGAGCCACTTAGCCAGGGCTCCAATTGACATTTTAAAGATATATTTTAATTTTAAAAGTCAGTCAATATAATAAAATTAATGGATTATAGAGTTCAAAAGCAATTTTATTATTATTCTGGGCATACATAACTAGCTATTAATAGTTTCTAAATCAACTTAATCATAAAATCACATCAATATATCACCATAGAGGCCTAGTTATTTATCTTGTTATTTCTTAAATATATAATTGGTTCAGACACCCTTTATAATATTCCAGTACTACTTATTATTTTCAGATTATTTTCTTTGTACCTGAAAAGGAAGAGTATGCTTATCTAAGCTCTAAAAACCTTCTTTTGGGTATTTCACTACTGCTTTAAATGTTTACTTATCTCCTTTCTCAGTATTTAATTCTTTGTGGCAGGGATGGGAAACCTCCCGCACCTGGACCCAAAAGGCCCCAAAATCATTTGGTATGGCCCTGCCAAGGCATTAGGGGTGAGTTAAGGAAATGTTTGATCAAATATAGCAGGCTAATTTTCAAGTTGACAATTTTGTATGTCCCTCAAATAATGTTATAAATATCCAAATGGCCCTTGGCAGAAAAAAGGTTCCCCACCCCTGCTTAAAGTGAAGAAAGTTCACAGTAAAGTAAGAGGGACTTTAGTGAGGAAGAGGTTTGCAGACTCGTAAGCCCAACACTGTCTGAGTCAAACCCAGCTCCACTACGTGTTCACTTGTACTAACAACTGAGTTAAACTGTTATGTCTCAGTTTCCACATCTGCAAACTAGTGATTGTGACAGCACCTGCTTCCTAGAAGATATACAAAATAAAGCACCTATTTTGCAAGATCTCTGATGCTTTTGAGATATGCTCTAAAGGAAAATTAGATATGAAATACACTTTTCTAAGGACACTGATTTTAAACAGTTTTCAATGAAAACTTATGGCAGTAAACATACACATACCAAAACATAATGGAAATATTGAAACAGGCTATGTGACAATGTAAATTTTCCAGACTACTAAGGGAGATGACAGCAACCATATATAAAATAAAAGAAAAAACAAAACTAAGTCCAATTTTAAAAATGCACAGAAGTATAATGGTGGCTGGGATTTTAGCTTGAATAACAAAGTATTTTTTACCCTCTGTAGTTTCTACCCAGGTAATAAGCCAAGTCCTTGATTTTGTGTGAAAAAGAACTATGATATAAACTACAGCCTGAAGGGGTAAGCAAATATAGTCTTTAAAAAATAAATATGACGGTGATGGCAGATGATGGCAAGAGTTTCATTAGGACAAATTGGAACTGAACATTTAACAAGAGAGCATTCCAAATAGAGGTACTCACAATTACAATAAGTTTACCGGTCAAAGCATCACTTAGGGAGTACACTGTTTATGTGCTTACTTGAGGTCAAGTTGGAGTACTTATATTGCCAGTCCATCTTTGGCTCCTACTGGATCTGAGATTTTGAACAACAGTATTGGATTGGATTGGGCATGGGTATGATAAATTTGAAGCTCAGAAATTGCCAATAATAGTTTAAATATTTACTATTAATAATAATTTAAAATATATACTTTTAAGAGAATGAATAAAAAGCAAAAATAAACTTGACAATGTATTAAAACATCTAGACAAGAGAGTATTTTAGCTTAATTCAACTTATTGAGCAAGTTAATTGTATTTACAGTAATGTGCCTATAGAAAGGAGAATGACAATGGAAGGGTGAGAATGAAAAATAAAATTGTAGCTATCTAGATGAAGACAGAAGGACTGCTTACAGAAATTTTAAGAATGAAAAGGATTAGTTGTTATTCAGGAATAAGTAGATATCAAGGGCAAAACAAATCAGAAAAAGAGAGACGTGTAACCCTTTTCATTAATAAAAATATCTTGGTCATAAAGTATTAGCGCCACACTTCTAGTGTTCAGCAGAAGTGATGTAAAAGGTATTATGGGGACGCCTTACAGGGCTTGGAGCCAGTACTATATATAGTGAGGGCACATTCGGAAATTAGTTTTGGCTTCTGATGGACAATAAACCTGACACAGCTCAACAGAAATCAGCCCGCAGACCAAAGAAAAATGAAAACTCAGATGACAAAATCAAGTCAAGCTCAGGAGTTTGTGCATCTCTGCTGGCCACCTTTGCACAGTGTGGAAGCCCCTGACCAGACTCAGACCGTGCTGCAGCCTTGACATGAAAAAGAAGTTACTGATACTTTAGGGAAGCCAACATCACTTCCTATAATAACTATCAGTTTTTTTCTTGTTTTCTCATCTGTAGAAGGACAAGGGACCATATACAGGGAGAACTGATTAACAAAGGTAGGTAGACTCTTGAAAATAGCTAGATTGTGATCCAACTGTAAACAGATTCTCACTTGCTACCTTTCTCTGTCCTGTGGGGGAAAGGCAATGGAGTGACTGTCTAAATAAAACCACATCATGCCTGCCAAAATTCTAGATTCAAACCAAGGGGAAATTTCTTAGAAGTACACAAAGAATGTGGCCCTAAACGTCAAAACTGTACATGTTTGTCCATATGGGTTTCTACTGGATTCTACTTCCAGTCAGGATTCCTATTTTTATTCTCATGAAAGCAGCATTCAGTATCACCTCACAAGAAAACCCGTTGTTGAATATGTTGAAGGCCTGCATCTTCTACCAAGATTCTTACTGGATTGTCCTCTTTAGACTGGCCCACACACTCCTATCATGTCCTCTTGCATTTGCAAGAGTATAGTGACTGCATAATTAAATGTAAGGTCTTTTCATTGCAAACTATAACTTGTATACAGAAAGTGCATTGTTATAAAACACACACAAGCATTAACATTTTAACAAATAGTTAGAAAATAAACATTTATGTAATAAGTACCACCCCCAGGTCAAGAAATGAAACTTGGTCAGCACTCCTCTCCCTCTCCACAGATAAACTCCTCTCCCTTTTCTCTGTCTTTCATGCTAATAAGTCCCTTTTTTTGAAATAATTATATCAGACAAGAAAAGACAATTACAGGCCAATATCCATGATGAATATAGATGTAAAAATCCTCAACAAAATTTTAAGAAAACAAATTCAACAATTTATTAAAAGGATCATACATCATGATCAAGTAGGATTTATTGCAGGGATGCAAGATTGATTCAACATCTGCAAATCAATTAACTTGATACATCACATTAACAAAATGAAAGATAAAGATTATATGACCATCTGAATATATGCAGAAAAATTCAACATCCATTTATGAGAAAAACTATCAAGAAAGTGGGTATAAGGGAGCATACCTCAACACAGTAATGGCCATATATTATAAACCCACAGCTTACATCATATATAACGGTGAAAAGCTGAAAAGCTTTTCTTCTAAGATCAGAAACAAGACAGGAAGTCCACTATCACCACTTTTGTTCAACAAAGTATTAGAAGTACTCACCAGAGCACTTAGACGAGAAAAATAAATAAAAGGCAACCAATATGGTCACTATTTGCATATGATATGATGTTATATATAGAAAACCCTAAAGACTACACCAAAAACAATGTTACAAATAATGAATTCAATTAAGTTGCAGAATACTAAATCCATATATAGAAATTAAGAAAATCCTATTTATAATTGCATCAGAAAAAATGCCCAAGGAAGGTGAAACCAAGGAGGTGAAAGATCTGTATACTGTAAATTATAAGACATTAATAAAAGGAATTGAAAAAGACACAAATAAATGAGTAGTCTATGCTCACTGATTGGAAGAATTAATATTGTTAAAATGTCCATACTACCTAAACCAGTTAATAGGTTCAATACAATCCCCACCTTATCAAAATTCCAAAGCATTTTATAGAGAAATAGAAACAATTCTAAAATTTGTATGGAACCACAAGAGACCGCAAAAAGCCAAAATAATATTGAGAAAACAGAACAGAGCTGGAGACATCACACTCCCTGATTTCAAAATGTAATCCAAAGTTATAGTAATCAAAACAGACACATAAATCAGTGGAACAGAATAGAGAGCCCAGAAATAAACCCACACATATATGGTCAATTAATTTATTCAACAGAGCCAAGAATATACAATAAGGAAAAGATATTCTATTCAATAAATAGTGCTGAGAAAAGTGGACAGCCACATGGAAAAGAGTGACACTGGGCCACTATATTCCACCGTGCACAAAAATTAACTGACCATGGAATAACAACTTGAAAGTAAGACCTGAAACCATAATGATCCTAATAGAACACATGGGTGGTACATTCCTTGACATCAGTTTTGGCAATGATTGCTTTGGATGTAACTTCTAAAGAAAAGGCAATGAAAGCAAAAATCAAGTGGCACTATAACAAATAAAATGCTTCCGCACAGCAAAAAAGCCATCAACAAAATGAAAAGGCATCCTACTCAATGGAGGAAAATATTTGCAAGTCATATATTTATCTGATAGGGGACGATTATCCAAAATTATGAAGAACTCACAACTCAAAAACAGTAACAACAAAAAACAAACAATTCAATTAAAAATAGGCAGAAAATATGAATAGACATTTTTCCAAAGAAGATATACAGAAGGCCAACAGGAACATGAAAAGATACTTAGCATCACTAATCATCGGGGAAATGGAATCAAAGCCACAATAATATATCACCTCACACACCTGTTAGAATGACAGTCATCAAAAAGACAGGAAAAACCAAGTGTTGGCAAGAATGTGAAGAAAGGGAACCCTTTAGCACTGTTGCTGGGAATGTAAGTTGGTACAGCCACTATGGAAAACAGTATGGAGGTTCCTCAAAAAAAAAAAAAAAAGAGCTACCATAAGATCCACCAGTTCCACTTCTGGGTATTTATCCAAGGAAAGCAAAAACACCATTTGAAAACATGTATGTATGTTCATAGCAACATTATTCACAATAGCCAAGATATGAAAACAACCTAAGTGTCCATCAATAGTTGAATGAATAAGTAAAGCAAATAACACACACAGTAAGACTGTTTAACCATAAAACTGAAAGTATGAGAGGAAATGTTAAATACCCAATGTAGCTACAAAAAGCTGGCAGAAAGGAAATCATTTCTTATGTAGTTTTGATCAGAAAATATGATCAAATGACCTGCAATACTTAAAATCATGCAATACTCAAAATCAACCACTATCAGATCTGGTCTAAAGGAGGGGAAACTCAAGGAACAAGGATGGCTACGCTGATCATCAAGGCTTCTGCATATTCTGATAACATGACGCTGGAAAGAATCAGGATTCAAGAGCCCAGCATAGTGTCAGAATAGGTGGCCTCCTCAGAATGTTCAGAAGAAGCTATGGGGCAGCTTTTGAGGAGAGCCAAGAGACAGGAAAGACAAGGAGAAGAGTATAGCTATTTTTTTGTTTGTTGCCTCTCTCATTGAGACCAGGCATTTAAAAACATAGCTGCTTCCAACAGGAAATACTAGCTCCTAGAATAAAAAATTGTGGTCAATAAAAATAATTTGTTTGTTAACACTTGTTTAAGGATCCTTACCTAGCTATGCCCATCAATCGAAAGTTATTACATTACAAATTCTTGCCAGTCCCAATCAGTTTAACATTTGGCAAGACCCACCTGAAAATCATTGAGCTCAGGCCTTCAAATTCTATAAATAGCCTTCCTGAATTTTTCCATTTGTAAATACCACTACAACTGTGCCAAAGGGCTGTTCTATAAACTTTGCTTTGCTTAATCAATAGTTTTTTCCTGGTGGTCTTTTGGAGGATTGAGAATCAAAGCCCATGTGGCTTCTCCTGCTCTCCTAATGCCTCAGCATCCCTGCATGAAAGTATCCGTGGACTAGGAAATACGAAGGCTACCTTTTGCTGTACTCTAGGCAAAGTATTAGATGTTTACCTTGTTCCCCAGCCCAACCTCCACTCCAGGGAGTCAAACTCTGTATCACCGCTAGATAACTGGCCTGGAGAGTAGCTCATTTCCTCTTCTGACTCCAAATGAAACCAAGAACAGTGAGATGGACACAATGCCCTACAGAATCTATGTATATAGTTTAGTATATCCTTTTATTTTCACCTTCAAAAGTTCTACTTGCTTGCCCAGCTGGTGTGGCTCAGTGATTGGGTGTCGACCCATGCACTGAGAGGTTGCCAGTTAGATTCCTGGTCCAGCACACGTCAGGGTTTTGGGCCTGATCTTGGTGAGGACCTGCAGGAGGTAGCCGATTGATGTTTCTCTCTCACACTCCCTCTCCCTTTCTTTCTCTCTAAAAATCAATAAAAACTTTTTTTTTAAAGTTCTACCTGTTTAATCTTTTTCTCATCTAAATTAATACATTAATATTCACTGAACCATATGATTTGTGTAATCAAAATAAATATTTAGCATTTGCATATTTAAGCTTTTGATAATTAAGGAATATAGGAAATGATTCTTTGTGGATTCCCCAAAGAATATTTATCCATATGGGTTCACAACAGCAGTTACATATTCCAGTATTGAGCTTTTCAGGAAGCATATAATCAAGGAACAATAAAATAAAGAAAAGCTATAATGAATATGTTTTAGCTATAAATCCACAGAAAAAGATTATCATTATTTAAGTACCTTCTTTTGAACAGAAATAAGATATATTTCCACACACATCTCTCAGGATCCTAAACTAGATTATACACTGTGAGTTTATTAATTGCCTAGAAAAAGATCTTAGAAACTAAGTACATACATCAAATAATTATAGTGAGTGTCTCAAATTAGCAAAACAAAAAAGCTAATAAATGCATATCTTTGCTTGCATATAAACACTAATTTTAAAACACTACAAATTATAGAAATAACCTCTGAAAGCACAGTGTTATGTGAGATATGAAACTGAAAGCAACCAATGAACAAATAAGAAAAATAAGCAAACAAAAACTCATAGACACAGATAACAGTAAGGGGGTTACCAGAGGGGGAAGGTGGGTGGGGGGTAGTAAAGGGTAAAGGGGATCAAATATATGATGACAGAAGAAGGTTTGACTTTGGATGTTGGGCACACAATGCAAGGTATAGAGCAGTGATGGCGAACCTTTTGAGCTCGGCATGTCAGCATTTTGAAAAACCCTAACTTAACTCTGGTGCCGTGTCACATATAGAAATTTTTTGATATTTGCAACCATAGTAAAACAAAGACTTATATTTTTGATATTTATTTTATATATTTAAATGCCATTTAAGAAAAATCAACCAAAAACATGAGTTCGCGTGTCACCTCTGACACGCGTGTCATAGGTTCGCCATCACTGATATAGATGATATATCAAAGAACTGTACACTTGAAACCTATGTAATCTTATTAACCGCTGTCATCCCAATAAATTTAATCTGATACAAAAAACTGTTTTCTTAAGTATATGTCAGACAAACAGACGTGTATGCTTAAAATAAATTTGTTTTTCAATACTAGAGATGCATCTATAAACAAAGGAATGATGACTCTGATATCTATTTACACAACTTTAATAAGTTGCTAAAAGAAAATTAGAGTACAACTGAGCTTTAATTAAATACCCGTGAATATCCAATCATGCAATCAATTTCAATATAAGCAGTTGTGATTTTAAGTAGATTGATTTTTTTCTTTCTCTTCCTGCTCACAGCAAGAGTTCTAATCAAGAAGATATATTTATATGCATTAATTTGGAGACAGACAATGGATTCTTACAATATAAAAAGAAACCATTTATAATATCCAAATACAAATAAGGATAGATACTGCTGCTTGTGTACCAGAAAAAAATGTATTACATTTGTGGACACGTCTATATTTTGTGACCTATTTATGTATTAACCTTTGATTATTACAAATTCAGAGTGTCTATGGCATATATCTTCCATTTAATAGCAATAAGATTCTATTAATAGGGCCAAATACTGAAAAGGCCCCCAAAGTCTGTTTTAATTAATTTTTACATCTATCCTATATAATAAAGATCTAACATGCAAATGGTCATTACGCCGTGAAACATAACGACCGACCACATAACAACCTGATCACAGATCAGCAGGAGGGTGGGGCAGCAAGCTACAAGCGGGCAGCAGAGAGCTACAGGAGGGCGCAGGGCAGCAAGCTATGGGGGGGTGGCGGAGGGAGCTAAGGAAGGCGGGGCAGTGGGTGGAGAGCTACAGGAGGGTGGCAGGGAGCAACAGGAGGAGGCAGGGCAGCAAGCTATGGGGAGGTGGTGGAGGGAGCTAAGGAAGGCGGGGCAGTGGGTGGAGAGCTACAGGAGGGTGGCAGCGAGCAACAGGAGGAGGCAGGGCAGCAAGCTATGAGAGGGGCGGGAGGGAGGGGGGACGGAGGGAGCTACTGGAGGGTGGCACCGAGCTACTGGCGCACGGATTTGTGCGCAGGGCTACTGGTGTGTGTGTGTGTGTGTGTGTGTGTGTGTGTGTGTATGTGTGTATCTATATATATATATATATATATATATATATATACACATATATATACATATATATATATATATCTACATATCTATATATCTATTTCTATATCTAATCTATATCTATATCTATATCTATATTAGGGATATATACATATCCCTAATATGCAAATAGACCAAACAGCAGAACAACCAAACAACTGGTTGCTATGACATGCGTTGACCACCAGGGGGCACACATGGAACATGACAGGTGTCAGCAGCGGGAAGATGGTGGAGCGAGTGGGGGTGCCAGACCAAGGCAGGTGCTGTTCACTGTCATTGGGGTGAGCCTTTAGTGGTTACTGAAAATTCTTTGCTCCATGTGCCACGGTCCCAGCCGGCACTCGTACCTGCTGCTGGTGCCAGTCCCACTCACATCCGCAGCTGGCGCCAGTGCCACTGCTCACACCTGCTGCCAGCCCCAATCACCCAAGGGCTTCTCCACCTCCCCCTGCTCCTGAGGGGCAATCGGGACAGCAGCCGCCACTTGCACCTACTGACAGTGCCGGCCTCACTCACACCTACTGCTGGTGCTAGCCCCATTCGCTCCATATTGTCAGGAGGTGCGAGCGGGCCGGCGCCGTCAGTGCATGGGAGCAGCAGCAGCGGGAGCAGGGTTGCAGCGGGAGGGGTTGGGCAAGGGTGTGGAGGATGGGCTGAGACTCGCCCCTGTGCCCACCTCAGCCTTGTGGCCCACAGTTCCTTTCAAGGTGCACGAATTCGTGTACTGGGCCCCTAGTTATAAAATTAATAGCTCAGGGCAGCGATTTTCAACTGGTGTGCTGCAAGAATTTTTAAAGCATGCAATACCTGACTATTTAGTCAGGGGCAATGACCTCTTTTCCCTTAAATTGTCAAATAAAAAAATGACAACTATGTGTGGCTTTGTTGGCTGGGCATTGTCCAGTGCACAAAAAGGTTGCCAGTTCAATTCCAGATGCATGCCAGAGTTACAACTTGATCCCTGGTTAGGGACATGTAGGAGGCAGCCAATCCATGTTTTGCTCTCATGTGATGTTTCTATCTCTCCCTCCCCCTTTCTCTCTCTCTAAACATTAATAAAAATATCTTTTTAAAAATGGCAGCAGCCAACATGACAGTAGCCATTTGGTTTTTGGTCAGTATATTTTTGGTGTGTCACTAAATTTTAGTAATTAGTTTATGTGTACCATGAGATAAAAAAGGTTGAAAATCGCTAGCTTAGGGGCTCAGTATAAGCTTGAGATTAACACTGATATTAAAACAAATACTTGTGAAATGTATTGCCTAACTTGCCTTTTCCTTTTATCTTCTGGCACCAGGCAGATGACTTCTTTGCCTCCTGTGAAGCTCATGTACAGTTTTATCTCTATGATCACACTCTTAAAGATGCTTTCACTGGCAGCAGCTGGCCTACAGATCAGTTTCTAATCATGGTGAACTGGGACAAATTGCTCCTATTCCCTTTTTCCAGAACATTTACCATTCTGAGACCAGCGCAAGCCTGCCAGAGTCCCCAACAGGTGGTCTGGAGGAAGACTGAGAGATCCATTCAAGTGTTAACTACAGATTTTTGCTGCTTGGCAATAGAAATTGCTAGACCATCTGCCAAGTACACCTCTATACTCATTAAAACAGTCTTGTCATGTCTCTTCTCACCTGGGAAGATTCGATAGACATTAATGAGATCCCACATCTGATAGTGGGCAACATATACAAGCCAGACTTGCTCAGCATGCATTGATTTAGCTCACATTAACTTGCATTCACTTAGGCATGCCCATCAACGTAGGTCTTACATTTTCTAGTGTTGCCAATTGCACATGCTATCAAGGGATTCTTTCTTTTTTCTTTTTTTTCTTTGCAGCACAGACTGTAAAAGAAGCTGAAAATCTCATTGTGTCATACAACTAGAGCTGCCTGACTCAGCAAATTAAAATACAGGAAATAGAGTTAATTCGAATTTCAGATAAACAACGAGTAACTTCTTGGTATAAGCATGTCCCAAATAATATATTTCACTTGGAAACTCTCATGCAACATGATTATTTGAATTTGATAAAAGATATTTAAGCTCTCCCTAATACCAACCAGTTGGCAGGTCAGTTTGATTTGATGGAAAAACTAGTGGAGAAGATATGAAAAGATGGGCTTCTCAGCCTCTATGAACTCCAGTATCCTTACTTATAAAATGGGGAGAATGATACTTTTCCTGTCAACAGGGTTGAGAATCAATTAAGTGAATAGAAATTAAATAATTCTAAAAACTAAATATAAGACAACCTTATCCAGGAGTCATTATTAATCTGTATGTTTTTAATAAAGGAAGTTGGCTTGTTACCTTTTCAGATAGAAATCAAAATTCATCTCTTTCAAAATAAAAATATCACATTTATTGCTTAAACTACTTAAGTCTGTTTCTACCCAAACCACTGCACTTAACTATTATTGTAAAGGTCACAAGTGACTTCTTAAATAAGCTAAGTAAATCCTAATCCTGTATTGTTCATTACTTAACTCTGTTCTTTTAGTTCACTGTACTTATTACAAAATGTAAAAGTTGTTTTACACATTTATCCACCAGCACTTAATCTGCCTGGCATACCTTAGATCATCAATAACTACTAGAGGCCCAGTGCATGAATTCGTGCACCAGTGGGGTCTCTTGGCCTGGCCTGCAGGATTGGGCTGAACCCGGCTCTCTGACATCCTCTGAGGTGTCCCGGATTGCAAGAGGGCACAGGTCAGGCCAAGGGAGCATGATCAGGGCTGGGAGGGATGTGGGAGGTTGGCCAGCTGGGGAGGGATCGTGGGAGGGTGTGTCCGGCCCATGTCGCTCAGTCCCAATCAGCTGGGCCCCAGCAGCAAGCTAACCTACTGGTTGGAGCGTCTACCTCCTGGTGGTCAGTGTACGTCAGCGACTGGTCAACCAGTTGACTGTTTGCCCCATGGTGGTCAGTGCACTTCATAGCGAGCAGTTGAGCAGCCATAGCATATCATTAGCATATTACACTTTGATTGGTTGAACAGCCAAATGGATGACCAGACACTTAGCATTTTAGGTTTTATTATATAGGATGTTAAGTAAATAAACAAAGGTAACTTATCAGTCCTCATCTAATTTGTCCTCATGGTAGACACTGATGGCCATGCAGATCCCCGTTCAATGAAGCAACTGTCACAGCTGCTAGGAGTGCTGTTAGCAGATAGCATTCAATTGCCAGATATTGCCTCAGCTCCATGGAGCAACCTCACTCGAAGTCATGTCCCTTTGTAGGGTGGCCCATATTCCACTGGAAGTATAATGACTTGGCCTTTGGGCCCAACTCAGGACAGTTCTAAAGGACCATTCTAGCTCCAGAGCTCTCTTGGGGGTCAACTGAGCTTGATGTTGGGCCTACATCCCGACTCCATTTCTCCTGCTTTTCCTGCTTCCTATTCTTCTCTTCCACCGATGTGGATCCTAAGGACTCCTGGATAAACATCCTGCACATCACACTTCTTCCCAGAATCTGATTCCCAGGGAATTCAACCTGAGACATTCTCATAATTCTCAGAGAGTAAACTGCCTCCAAAGCAACCTCCTCTCAGGGTATAATCCTTGGCGGGACCTCTTCTCTCCTCCTACACACATTAAGATGCTAGACTGACCCAGAACCAGCCCTGCTTCTCCTTTTTTTTTTCCACCACTCTAGTTTATTTCAACAATTTCTATATTTCTTGATGTTAAAGGTTCCCACACTGATCTCTAATCCACACTGCTCTTCTGAGTTTCACATTTGTAAAACCAACAGTTCATCTGAATGGTATCCCCATTTGGTGCCATCGTCAGGAGGCAGGGACACCTTAGCTGCCTTTCAATCAATTCTTCACATGCCGGCTACTGATCTTTTAAAAACATAAATCAAACCACATTCTTCTTCTGCTTCAGGGACTTTCCATTATGTTTCTTGATAAAAATTCAAAACATTATTCATGATCTAGGAGTAGGCTGAATACTTTTCATAATAGTGAATATTCACTTTTCATATCCAGTCATTCATAGTTATTCAAATGGATGCTTTTGAGAGTGAAACAACATGCTATTAACATTTACTCCAGGAAAAGAGAAAACCAGAACTAACCCAGGCAATTGATGACAGATGTCCATTCTAGGTACAAGGTATTCACTGCACTGTTTTCAAACTTTCTTAAGTTACAGAATGACTACACAGAGTTTTAATGTCCTAATGTTCACAGCCTTCATACTGATTTGGATCCCAAATGATGTCATGGTAAAAAATGTAGCATTGACATTTTGAGTGTGAAACCCACTAAGATGTCTCATGGAGCTGTGGTATTTAACTAACCCCTCCACAGTCTTTGAGGCTTTTTGGCATCACCTATGGGACATTTTCAAAATGCATGCCTACAGGACATTTCCAGAACCACAAAATCAGAATGTCTGGAGTACCCCAGGCTTGCGCGTTTTGGAAAACTTTCCCAGGATGAGAATCACTGCACTACTCTCTGACAAGCACTGTTCTAGCCACTTTTTAAATTAAAGAGAAACATACACAAACATTGATTATGTACCCTTAACTGCAGTGAGACTATTAATAGGCTTAGCAGTATGGGTTACCCTTTGACCAGTCCTTGGTTTTGGTTTAGAATACTCCAGCAATGATAGATTTCTTGAGGAGTGGAGATAGAACATGATTGGCACATGCTGGTCATGGCTGAGATGGAGGATCCATTACACGGTTGTTCATCCCTACTTTTGCATATGTTTGAAAATTTTGATAATAAAAAGCTTAAAAATAAGAGCCATTGGTAAAACAAACAAATGAATAAATGACTGATAAACTGAAATCACTGGCATGCCCAGTTAACTGTAGTTCTTAAATAACTTTAATTTAAACCTCCTCCTGACAGTATCCTTTCTTCAGGATTTTATTATCTCTTGCCTAAAATCTGAGTTTACTTTTTAACTCACTTTGCTATCCCCACAGCCTCTCCGCCGACTGGGATGAGCGGCACTCCACTCCCACAGCTGGCCTATCCCCGCAGGCCATGAATACATTCATTCATTCATTCTTCGAATTATCTTTATCAAGCACATCTATTTGGAAGAACTAGGATATGTCAAGAAACTAGTGTCCTCTCACCTGCCAAAGCTGATTTTGTAAGTCATAAATGCAGTCAGGCCATCCCCAGAAAAATAAGATAAAACTATCACTCAGGACAGGATTGCCACACTTTCTGTGTCAGATAATAAATATCTTAAGCTTTGTGGGCCAGAGGTCTCTGTTGCAACTACCCAATTCCCCCACTGTAGTGCAAACACAGCCACAGACAATATATAAACAAGTGTGTGCAGATAGTTCTAATAAAACCAAATTTACAAAAACAGTTGCCAGGGTAGATCTGATCCACTAGCATAGTCTGCCACCCAATCCAGGTTAACAACGAATTCCTTAAAACAGCAATCCAAGGTTCTCAATTAAGTTCCTTTAAAATAGTAATCCAAGGTTCCACATGAATATGACCCCAAAAGGCCCTTAGAGCCAATTTCCTGCCAGGACCCCATGCTCTGGAAGCTTCTCCTTATGTTTTGCATTGCCACAGACTTGGCAAACTTTTGGTTGAGCACTTATTAATATTCCAATACCTATAACACATAATATTCTCCATGTGAAGCCTCTAGATTTCTGTACGGACCCTGAGTCTTGGCAGAGTTAACAGCTCCCCCAAACATCTACATAAAAGCCCAGTGACCGAAGGGCAGAATGACCAGTCGACCAGTTGCTATGATGTGCACTGACCACCAGGGGACAGACGCTCAATGCAGGAGCTTCCCTGGTCAGTGCGCTCCCACAGCGGGAGCAGCCATTCAGAGGGTGGATCCACAGCCTCTCCGCTGACTGGGATGAGCAGCACTCCACTCCCACAGCTGGCCGATCCCCACAGGCCATGCCCCCCCCCCACCAGTGCATGAATCCATGCACCGGGCCTCTAGTATATGTGTAAAATGCAATGAAGGTACTTATCAGATATTACAAATTCTCTAAGTTCTATATCCCCACCTTCATTGCCCTTGCTAACAGAAGGTCTGTTAAAGGCATTTCTGGGTGTGGTGGACACTGCCACTTCAGCCTCTCAGAGTAGATATGTACTTCTCTTTTAATACAATAGTCCCCCTTTATCCATGGGGGATATTGTCCAAGACTGGATGCCCAAATCACAGATAGTACCAAACCCTATGTAGACTATGGTTTTTCCTATACATACATATCTATGATAAAAGTTTAATTTATAAATTAGGCACAGTAAGAGGTTAACAATAAATAATAATAAGTAGAACAACTATAACAATACATTGTAATAAAAGTTATGTGAATGTGATCACTTGCTTCAGGGGATCCCTTGCTGAAGTCTTACTGCAGGCTCAATGTTTGCTGGCACAACACGCTGCCAACAATTGGAACAAGTTCTCTGTTCATGTCTCCCATCCACAAATTTAATGCCTTTCCTTCTTATTTAAGCACCTATCACACACTGTGACCGTAACTTTTGCAGTCTGAGGTGCGACAGCAAAACTAGCACAAATACAGTAGGTCTTAGCAACTTCAGCATATGTTTTTTTCCCCTTTCCTTAGTAAATTGAGAACTTTCACCTTTTCACTTAAGGGAAGCCTTTGTGGCTCCTCTTTGGCATCTCAAAGTTGGCAGCATCACTGTTCTTTTGCTTTGGGGCCATTACTAAGTAAAATAAGGGTTAAACATCAGCACTGTGATCCTGCCACACAGTTCAACAGAGATAGCTATTCAGCGGATAATGGGTGGGGTCCACACACAGTATGGATGCTATGGACCAAGGGATGCTTCACTTGAAACTTAATGTTTGAAACTTCAAATATTTACTTTTCTGGTTTAACCTATTGGTACTAACTAAGCCCTGCTGGACAGAGGGACAGGGTGAGATTTCACCATGCTACTCAGATCGGTGCCCAATTTAAAAGTTATGAATCATTTACTGAATTGTTTATTTCTGGAATTTTCCATTTAATATTGGGACTGCAGGTAACAAACCTCAGAAAGCATTAGATAAGGGGGGCTACTATACTGACAATATTAAACTTCATTTATTTTTCTTAAAGTCCAAAGCAAATAATATGCAGACATAGTACTTCATGGACAGTAACAGCATAGCTCATGTACACTTTAACTACATACTCTGTTTTAAAGTTATTCCTGTAGTCCACATTTTTCTTTGCCAAGACCCTAATGAAGTTTCTGGCCATATTTTCTTTCTATGCACAGCAACCGAAAACAGACCAGATGAAAGGGACAGTTAGAGGTCAGGTTATTCATCCCTCTTAGGAAGAAACATTCTTAACATACCAAAAAAAGGAGAAGTAATTCTATTTTAGAGACCTCAAGAGAAAGTGATTTTACAACCTCCTCTGGTAATCTGTTCTAATGCTTAACAAATTTTGCTCTCAGAAAATAATTTTCATTAGTCCCTTATACTACAAAATAAGATGAATTTTTTCCTTGTCCTATTCTTGAGGGAGATATAAAACAGCATACATTACCTGTGTAAGAAACCTGAATATGTTTTAAAACTTAAATCATCCCTAACTGATTGCCCTCATCCTTTTAGAATTTTTACTTCTTGAAGCAATAACTCTGGTTTCAAACTGCAAAATGTTTGAAACTTAACTCTAAATATGTATTTTTCTGGTTTAAACTACTGGCACTAAATAACTGCTTATACTGCCTTTCTTTCCCTCTTATACAACTAAGAATTATTCATCAGAATGTAAAGTTCTAATTATTATTTAAATGGAACTTAAAAATTGGAATTTAAAATTCGACTCCTATCCTTTGTTTAACCCCTGAGCAATAATGTTCCCCAACAAAAATTTTTAAAACAGATCATACATAGAACATTCTTCAACTATCCATTTTTATATAGTAATATGTAATTGATAATAAATTAACATAGTGTTATCTAAAATGTGAGGTTTGAAAGCTCATTAAATTGTAATCATTCACCTTGAATAAGAAAAACACATAGCAGGTAATGGTGGTAGTTCGCAGAACACAATTTCATTCAAATTCAAACCACTATAGTTCAATTTAATCAGAAGGCCCAAGACATGAAGGGAGGGCATTATTGTAGATCTTATTCTTTACTTATTTTTTACTTTTTCAACCTAAAGATATTTTTACTTTAATAGAACATTCTTATCATTATCACGCAAGATGAAAATATCTCCTATTATTTTATTGTACTATATTGTATAATAAAAAAGTGAAAAAATGCACTACTCAATATGATTTCAAAGTGTTTTAAGGTTAAAAAGTCATATGCCTAATACTGACGCTGAAAGTACAGATAAAACCTGCTAACCAAAAATCCAATGGCCCATAAAATATATTTAGTAGGCATACTGTATCAAAATGAAACATCTATAAGCATACATGTCAATAAAGGTCTACTAAATAGAGAGAAGATTATCTTAGAAGACTAAAAAATATCATGTATAGATCAGTGCCTCTAAAACTAGATATACTTCAGAATCACCTGGGGAGCTTTTAAAATTATACTGATACCTGAACCCTGTCACCCAGAAATGTTGATTTGTCTGGAATGGGTCCTGGACATTCATATGTTTAAAAGTTGGCTAAATAATTCTAGGGATGTAAACCACTGATGGAGCTAGACAACAGAGAGTATTATATAAAAATGCAAGAAAAAGGAAAGAGGGAGAAGAAAATGGTTTCGTATTCAGCATGCACTGGAACTGGCATAGCCCTCCAACCTTAAGGCAGGTTTAAGAAAGAGAAACCCACTCAATGCTCATGTAAAAATGGAAGTTTGTTGGCAGGAAGGAGTACATGTGTTGATAGGGGCAAATGTGCAAATGTACTGAGAGAACAGACAGGCCCTTCAGAAATTAAGTCATCAATGGCTAGCTTTTCTGACTCTCTTGGGAACCAAATGATTTATTTTTTTCTGTTCACTCCATTCTCCTTTCTAAGGTCTGGATTCTACTATTTTCCCACAACTTAACATCTTGTTTAATGCTTGGATTGTGTAACACTAGAGCCCTAGTGTTCACCATCAGCTGACTCCAGTTCTTGTCTAATTCTACATTCCAAGGAGAGCAAATCTGTCTGTCCTTGCTTCAATTAAGCATCATCCTGATTTTGTGTGTGTATATCCTGACAGATAGGCCCAAACAATTGCTGGATTCATCAGCACTATTCCTGATAGAACATGTGACCAATTTGACCATCTCATATCTTTTTAAAATATATATATGTTTTTATTGATTTTTAGAGAGAGATATATAGAAACATCAACTAGAGAGAACATCATCGATTGCCTGCCTCCTGCACGCCTCCTACCAGGGAATGAAGTGGCAACCCGAGCATCTACCCAGATGCCAGGAACTGAACCAGCGACCTCTTACTTCATGGGTTGAACAACCACTGAGCAACACCGGCCAGGTCTATCTTGTATCTTTAATTTTTTCCTGAAAAAATATGGAGTGGCTTCCTGGTGTTTAGAAACTTTAGGTTAAAACAGTAAAAATATCTTTAAGTAAAAAAACAACACCTAAATAGCTAGGAAATAAGCAGTAATACTTTCAGTATTCACCATATTCTTCCCATAGTATCACAGCACACTCCTAGCTATATTGCCACAACTAGAACCTAAATGGCAACTTCTTCTCTCAAGTCTGTACTAAAAATCATATCTTTCTTTGACTTTTTTCAAGTTAGTAATATATGAGGAAGCCTAATGTCCCACTTTCAAGTCAGTTTGTAGTTAAATGCACAGTCATGATTCCTTCAAAATATGGCCCATTTTTCCTAATTTTTACCGTCTCCGTATTTCTTATATCCAGAACATGTATGGGGAAAATTCTGAATAATGTTCAACAACTTGATATTAGTATTAATGTGCCAACTTGATTTCATTCATAATAAATAAATAGAATCACTCTGAATGAAAGTTAGTGTAAAAATATCTATAGATCCTCAGTGAATAATTTAAGTTATGAGAAAAGATAACACATAAGCTGTACATTTAGAATGGTGAAAAAAAAACAAGATTAAACACTGGCTGTGCCTCGGGGTGTTTCTTTCTATGCCCTCCTTCAAAATTAAGTATGCCACAATGCCCCCTAAAATTCTAATACTGTAACTCTGATGGGAGCAGTGTGGGTGATTCGGATGTCCAGTGGGAACGGGGATACTGGAGCACACAAAGCTGATGCCTATTTACTGTGGGGAGAACAGCAGCCCTTGTTCAGTTTTACTGCTTTAGCTGCTCCTTCTCCACTTTTTCCTAATCCAGTTCCTCCAAGTTGCATTTACCAAGTTATCCTTACCCAGGAGCCAAAGGCCTTCCTTATAAAGACAAATAAATTGAAAGCTCTCCTCACTTTTCCACTCCCAAAACATAATGCTGGTAATCTCCCCCACATTCAAGCAATGTCCAGTGGCACATACACACATATAGCATCTTGCTTGTGTGTCATTCCAACCAACTTTTTACAGAATGACATAGCAGAGTCAGAGAAAAACGAAGGAATACTGAAATGAGAGACATTTCTATTCTGTGTCCTTACATTTTCCTTCTCAATGGCCTCTCACTCTTCTTGCTCCACTCTCCCTCCTTCCAAAGAGCTTATTGCAAATATGGAAAATATGATGCCTCTTCATACCAAACTAGGCCTATTATTCCAAGCTATGATCTGTAGTTTGGAATAGCTTGAGACAAATCCTCACAAGGATTTTAATGATGACTGTAACCTTTATGTCTCATTTCTCATTCCAGAGAAGGCTGGGTTTAATAATAAAATAATAGCATGTGCATAAAGTTTCAAAAATTTACAAACTGCCTCCATAAACATCATTTTATCATCCCCTAATCCATTTTCAAATGATAAAATGAAACTACACAGAGGTTATGTGACTTATTTGTAAGTGAAAAACTCACTTCTCCCTCTAAATCCCTAGTGATTTTCTGTATTCTATACCATCTTAACCCAAATGTTTACGTGATGGAGGAATTTTAGTGTCAGTGTGTTATTCATAGAGGTAACTGGGAGGGGAATGAGTATTAACAACTTTTAATAAGCCTCAATCCTTGGGTAAGTAGTGTAAACTGCAACTGATTCCTTGGAAAATGTGAACAAGTAGCTCATTAGGAAGAGGGATAAATAGAATTAATAAGGGTTGCCTAGGATGGCACCTGAACGGGCCCAGATGGTTGATTATATTTTCTCGTCTCTCTATCCTGGGGGTATAAAAGGAGAAATTATGCAAGTTAATATGGTACTGGAGAAAACCAACCTAGTGCAAGTCAATTTAATTTGAGGTTTACATTTAACAGTGCTCAGCATGCAGTCATTTGCTGTTACTTACCAGACTGCAAATTTTATGAGAGCTTCTTAATAACCCCTGTGATTGAACTGTTGTTCTGTCAGCTTTCATCAACACTCTTGCACCTAAGAATGTACAGTATTTCTTCTGCATTAAATTCCTTTGGTATTTAATTAATTCATGGAGAATGAAGCCTCATGTTCATTGGTTTGAAATGCATCAAGGAGATACATTAATCTATATTAGAATAGCATGTGTCCATGAACAGAAAACCTCTCCTGGCAGCTGAGTAAAATTATGTCAACTCAACAGTTGCCCAAACCAGCATGTGATGGCTGCTCAGCTCACAGTGTCTGCTCAGTAACAGCTTAAACTAGACCACACACCACATCATGGCGAGAGATCAGTGCTCATTTCAGGACCTGAAAACTTCAGGATCTACACTAAATCATCTAAAAATAATTGTGTCCTTTCAGTTACTAAATGGTGTGTGTGTGTGTGTGTGTGTGTGTATGTATGTATATATGTATGTATATATATTTATATATATTTATATATATATAAAATATACGATGCTTCTAGCTTAGTGGTTCTCCATAATGAGCATTAGAATTGCCTGTGAAACTTTTAAAAATACCAAATGCCTAAAGATTAAATATTAATGGTTTTGGCATGGGATTTAGGCACTGTTTAAAAACAAAAACAAAAAACAAAACACAGGTTAAGAAACATGTAATTTTATGTCAATTAGTAGAAATTATTTGAAAAAAAATTCTACATTGATGCTTGTTAAGCCTTGATTTCTCTTAATTATTTAAGATTAGTTTGCTATAAAAAGGAAATTCTAGTACTATTTTCTAAGGAACTCATCTCTTGACAGAAGACTGACACTAAGTAAGTATTTAGTAAACATATTTTTAAGTAACTACATACAAATCTTGGTTTAAATGTAGTATGTATTAATGTTTAAGTGTCCTGATTTTATTATTTGATTTTACTCTGAAGCAATAAAAAGATTAGACTGGCAACATCTACTTTCTCTCATTTTGTTCAATCTGATTTCTTTCTCGAGAGAAATTGCTTATCATAAAATATCAGAAATATTCATGAAAATGGCTAAAAGAAAGAAACCTTTTACTTTGTACAATAATTGATCTCATATTTCAGAAGAATTTGCTTCCACTCCCAGTGAAATAAATTAAGAGATCTTTCTAAGACTGTTCTGGTTTCAATTATTTACAAAGCCACGAAATGGAATACATATTATTGTTTTATTTTCTATATTTCCTAGTATCCGAAATTATTATAGTCATGTAGATAAAGCAGGTTCATCATGTTTTTCATGTTTGTTGGTTTAAGACTCGGGGGAAAATGAACACATTTGAAAGGCAGGGAAGGTGTATTTTTAAAGTGTTTTGCCACTGCCCCTTTTATACCCTTCGGTATATACCTATCGTAGACTAAGCATGTATTACAGGGAAATAGGGAGGAGGAAAAGCCCCGTCCTCCAAACAGCAATCCCTGGAATGTGTAGGGAAGTTTTCAGTTCTTCTATTTCCGAGACAGCATCCCATGGTTTCCCTTGAAACTGTAGAAGGCTAAATGTAGCTGCAATTGACAATACAAGGAGTGGGGGAAAACAACAGATTTACAAAGAAATGTAATGATGCTTTCCAAATTTCAGGGGCATGCCCTAAGGCAGTGATGGCGAACCTTTTGAGCTCGGCGTGTCAGCATTTTGAAAAACCCTAACTTAACTCTGGTGCTGTGTCACATATAGAAATTTTCTGATATTTGCAACCATAGTAAAACAAAGATTTATATTTTTGATATTTATTTTATATATGTAAATGCCATTTAATAAAAGAAAAATCAACCAAAAAAATGAGTTCGCGTGTCACCTCTGACATACGTATCATAGGGTCGCCATCACTGGAATAGAAAGTACTTGGGAAACTAGAAATAAGAATCTGACCGGCGTGAAGAGTACTTCACGTGGAATGGAGAAAGATAATGCCAGAGAGGCCGGGGAGGCGCCAGGTAGAGAAGAGCCTTACTGACTATGGTGAAGAATGTGTACTTTCTTATAAATCCCTGAGGAGCCCCTGAAGGATTTTCAGCATGTTTTAAAAATCACTTTAACAACATGACCTGGATGATTAGAGGAGGGTCAGATGAGTCAGGAATCTGATAGCAGGCGCATGCAGGAATCTAGACAGGGAGAGCGAGCATACGGGCCACACAGTAGGGGAGCGGGGGGTTATATAAATGATGCCTGCACATGTCCCCTAATCCAGGTCGGTTTAGAAATCTGAGCAGAGAGAATGAAGAGGGAAAGCATAGCCACCCTCAATGGTAGGTGCTAGGGTTCACAGTGCTGCTAGCTAGCCTGGTGGCCGTGGGCCAATCTGTCTGGGCCTCATCTTTCTCAAATATTAAATGGAAAGAAGAATGGCAACCAAGCCTATCTCACAGCATTATTGTACAGATATATAATAAGAAAATGGCTATGAAACACTATAAAATGGTAAACTAGTGTTTACCTGTTACTGCTATATCAAACTACCACAAACTTAGTGGATTCACACAACACAAATTTATCCAATTAAAGTTCTAGAGGCCAGAACTCCGGGCCAAAATGGAAATGTTGGAGGCCTGCGTTCCTTGTGGAGGCTCTAGAGAAGAATCCATTCCCTTGCCTTTCCAACCTACATTTGCTCATGGCTTCAAATGTCTCTCTCGTTCCTACGTCAGCGTCTTCAAATGCCTCTCATGTCTACACTGACTCTCCTGTTTCCCTCTCACTCACAAGGACTGTTGTGAGTACTGGGTCCACGCTGGTAGGCCAGGATGATCTCCTTATTCCAAAGTCAGCTGAGTAGCAACCTTAATTCCCCACCCCACCCCCCAACCGTGTGACACAGTCCCAAATTCCAAGTACTAGGATATAGACATCTTTGCCGGTACCACTATTCTGTTTACCCTACATACAAAAAATTCTAATTTAATGTCTACTTGGCAGTCAATTTTTAAAAAAATTTCACAGTATGTCCAAGAGTTATTGTATAGGTTAAAAAATAGGAAATCTGAAGACACTGTTTTCTAAGTAACTCACTAATATGTCTCTAAAATTTAGCAATATATGCTAAACAAGTAAAAGTTCAATAACTACAGATTTTTTAAATATGTAACTTAATGTAATCATTCCCATCTCTTCAAAACAAATGAAAATTTAAGACAAAGATACCATTGCAAAATCTAAACGGAATCATAAGCATACTATGATAGTATCCAGCCCTGTAAGGAAATAGTTGGTAGTACAATGCTAGGATTAGCTCATGCTTTTTCTAGTTATAGAACTCAACAATTTGGGGTGTGGAATTATAGGAAAAGTCAGGCATTCAGTCATACAAAGGGCAATACTAGTAGATACCTAAGGCAAGCATGAGGGCCGCATGCAGCCCACAACTAATATTTTTGCGGCCCAACCAATATAACAGTATGTAAGAAACATTTTAATAAAAATTTTGTAACTTAATTTTTACAATATACTGTTATACATTATTATTAATAACGAATTACAACATTCACTAATGACTGATCACTATAATCCTGCACCTTATACGCAGGCGCACCATTTCTCTCCACTAATACTAGCAGCGAATATTTTAGCAGCCAATTGCCAAGTCATTAGTCTTGGACTGACTTGTTTGGTGTGCGCTACAGGAAATATTTCGCTTTCAGAGAACCAAAAAAATAGGTTTATTTGTGTTACGCTTATTAACTTGTGCAGTTATTCAGTGTCTGGTAAGTTAATGTTCAAGAAAAAATATTGTTATTAAAATGTTCTATTATTTTATATCCAGCATGTCTCTATCGAAATAAGCCTACATTTCTATGAAAATTTAAGCTTTTTTATTTAATAAATCTTTATTGTTAAAATTATTACAGTTGTTCCTCCCCCCCCCCCCCATAGCTCCCTTTCACCCAGTTCCCACCCCACCCCATGCCCTTATCCCTCCACTGTCCTCATCCATAGGTATACGATTTTTGGCCAGTCTCTTCCCTCACCCCCACCTCCCCTTCCCCTCAACCCCGAGAATTGTCAGTCCACTCCCTTTCTATGCCCCTGATTCTATTCTAGTCACCAGTTTATTCTGTTCATCAGATTTTTAATTCACTTGATTTTTAGATTCACTTGTTGATAGATATGTATTTGTTGTCACTTTGTTGACCATAATTTTTATCTTTACCTTTTTCTTCTTCTTCCCCTTCTTAAAGAATACCCTTCAGCATTTCATATAATACTGGTTTGGTGGTGATGAACTCCTTTAGCTTTTCCTTATCCATGAAGCTCTTCAATTCTAAATGATAGCTTTGCTGGGTAGAGTAATCTTGGTTGTAGGTTCTTGCTATTGATCACTTTGAATATTTCTTGCCACTCCCTTCTGGCCTGCATGGTTTCTGTTGAGAAATCAGCTGACAGTCTTATGGGTACTCCCTTGTAGGTAACTAACCGTTTTTCTCTTGCTGCTTTTAGTATTCTCTGTCTTTTGCCCTTGGCATTTTAATTATGATGTGTCTTGGTGTGGTCCTCTTTGGATTCCTCTTGTTTGGGGTTCTCTGTGCTTCCTGGACTTGTTAAGTCTATTTCTTTCACCAGGTAGGGGAAGTTTTCTGTCATTATTTCTTCAAATAGGTTTTCAATATCTTGCTCTCTCTCTTCTTCTGGCACCCCCATAATTCAGATGTTGGTATGCTTGAAGTTGTCCCAGAGGCTCCTTACACTATCTTCATATTTTTGGATTCTTTTTGCTTTTCTGGTTGGGTGTTTTTTGCTTCTTCGTATTTCAAATCTTTGACTTGATTCTTGGGGTCTTCTAGTCTGCTGTTGGATCTCTGTGTAGTAGTCTTTATTTCAGTCAGTGAATGCTTAATTTATAATTGGTCCTTTTTCATATCCTCGAGGGTCTCACTAAATTTCTCGGAGGTTTCTAGAAGATTCTTGAGTAACCTTATAACCGTGGTTTTGAACTCTATATCCAGTGGTTTGCTTTCCTCCATTTCTTTCGTTTGTGACATGTTTCTTTGTCTCCGCATTTTGGTTGCTTCCCTGTGTTGATAGAGTGGCTTTGTGTGGTAGGTGTCCTATAGGGCCCAGTGGCTCAGCCTCCCTAATTATCTGAGGCTGACACTCTTGGTGCACCCCTTTGTGGGCTGTGTGCACAGTCTTGTTGTTGTTAAGTCTTGACTGCTGTTGGTATCACTGGGAGGAATTGACCACCAGGCCAACTGGCTGTGAGGACCAGCTGTGTCTACAATGGGAGAACTGCTGTGCTAGAGACACCCTTATGGAGCAGGACTTGCTTCAGTGGAGCTTTGGTGTTCACTGAGTCTGCCCCTTGAGTGTGTCTCTTATGGATGTGAAGAGCTGTAATCTGGATGGTCTCACTCTGACCACTGGGTACACTGGCTCTTGGATTTCCAAGGAGGTGCAATGTCACCCACTGCCTGAGGCCACCCAGCAGGAGCTACAGAGAGATCTGCAGATTCCTCCTCTTTGTTTGGGGTTTGGAAGTGTCCAGATGAGGCCTGGCTGTGAAGCAATGCAGGCTGCTATCTAGGCCTTCTTTTGGAGGCTTTGGTGCTCTTTGACCCAGCTGCAGTTTGTTAGGTTTAGATTGCAAAAGGCCAGGCCATTCATATGCAAAAGCCTCTGCACACAGTTTGGATGAGGTTGTAAATTGGGTGGGGCGGGGTCTCAGGGAATCAGGGTGGAGCAAACCACAATGGCTGCTCTGCCTCGGAGAGGTCCCAAGGTCTCTGTGTCCTGCGGCCCCGTGCAGGAACAATGATCACTGCAAGCACCTCTGTGGGAAAGCCACCCTCGTGTTCTGGTTCAATGCCAGATAGTCCAGTTTCTCCCCATATGAGTCTGGGTCCCCAGAGTCTCACCCAAAACTGGAGTTCAGAGCAATTGGGAGCTTGTAACTCCCTCATGACTGAAAAAGACAACAGTGTACCAAGTTGCCAGCCCATTTCTGCGCAGCTCCATACCTCTGCATTTCCGCACCTCTGTACCTCCTACCAGCTTTAATGCACTTTTCTCTTTCCTTCTCGCTGTAGAATTTCCACTTAGCCAGCCTTCCCATGGTTCTGGATGATGTCCATTTTGTCTTTTAGTTGTAGTTTTGATGTGGTTGTGTGAGGCACCAAGTACAATTGTGTACCTATGCTGCCATCTTGGTTCCTCTTGAAGCTTTTTTTGTTGTTGTTGCCCACAAAAACTTAAAGCTTGCATATTTGGCCCATGTTAGCCTTTGAGTTTGACATGCTTGCTCTACGGTAAACATTCCCAACACAAAGCAAGTACACAGGCAGGTGAGGAAGGGTACTATACTGGAGCCTGCAAGTAGAGGACAGCTCAACCAAGTTAAGTCTACATCCCAGGTGCCCTATAATAGGCCTAGTGTAGACCTTTGTAAGCCATCTGGTTTCAAGACACATATCTTCTATATATGCCAAATATGTCATTGTACATTATACCTTCTTGTCCCACTTAATGGTTATTCTAAAAACATAATACACTAGTCCCCACTTTTCCACAGGGAATTCACTCCAAATCCCCCAGTGAATGCCTGAAACAACAAATAGCACTGAACTCTCTATATACTATGGTTTTTCTATAAATACATGATAAAGTTTAATTTATAAATTAAGCAAGTAAAAGGTTAACAATAATAATTAATAATAAAATAGAAAATTATAACAATATATTGTAATAAAAGTTATGTGAATGAAGTCTCCCTCTCTCTTGTACTGCACTGTGCTCACCCTTCTTCTCATGATGATGTGAGATGATACAATGCCTGTGTGATGAGATGAAGTGAGGAGAATGACGTAGGCCAGTAGTTGGCAAAATGTGGCTCAGCCAACTGCGGTTCACAAGCCACATGCGGCTCTGTGGAAGAGTGTGGCTCTTCCACAAAATACCGACTTCTGAGCATGGGCCACAAAGTTTCAATCGCACTGTACATGTGCGCCCGCACGTGGTATTTTGTGGAAGGGCCACACTCAAGGGGCCAAACCCGCAGTTTGCCGACCATGGATGTGGCTCGCAACCCGCAGTTTGCCGACCATGTGGCTCGCAATCCGCAGTTTGCCGACCATGGATAGGCATAATGATATTGCCTTAGGCTACTATAAGGACTACTTGAACACAAACATTGCAATACCAGGATAGCCGATCTGATAACCCAGATGGCTACCAAGTGACTAATAGGTGGATATGCTAGACAAAGGGATGATTCAAGGTGGGCAAGATTTCATCACACTAGTCAGGAGAGTTTTCCATTTAAAACAATGAACTGCTTATTTCTAAAATTTTCCATTTAATATTTTCAGACCATGGCTGATCGCAGATAACTGAAATGGAAAGCAAAACTGTGAATAAGGGGTGACTTCTGTACAGACGTAGGTCTAAGACAGGGTGGGGAACTTTTTTCTGCCAAGGGACCATTTGACTATTTATAACATCACTCACCGGCCATACAAAATATCAACTTAAAAATTAGCCTGCTATATTTGGTCAAACATTTAATTAATTCACCCCAATGCCTTGGCAAAGCCAGACCAAAAGGATTTTGTGGGCCTTATACGGCCTGCAGGCCGGAACGTTCCCCAACCCTGGTCTAAGATAACAATTCCTTAAAAAATTGTTATTAAATAAATATAAAGATTCTAAAATAGCATGAAATAAATAGGATTTATCTAAATCTGAAAATTCACAAATCACACATTTTTCCCTCTAAACTTACAAATAATTTCAACCAAGCTAATATCAGGGAATTATTTAAAACAAATTTCAGGGTACTTCCTATCTCTTGAATGCATACAGCCCTGACAACTAATATTCACAATGATGACCTCAACATCTTTGTATCATGTGGTAACTGGTAAGGAATATGAATGTGAGCATCTGAAAGGATTTAAATCACACAAAACCTGTCTAAAGTAGTTTTAAAAGAAGAAAAAAAAAATCAGTTTCCAGACAGAAACAAGTTCTTATTTATTGTTCATTACAGAAAACTTAAGTTAGAATAATTTTATGACTAAATGTATTGAGAACATGCGGTTGAAGATTTATATTTTATTTAAAGCATAACTATTACAATTCCTGTAAGAATATTAAAGTATTCACACCACAAATTTTCCTATTACATTATACAAACATAAGCTCACTTAAATGAAATCAATAGCAGAGCTCGAGTTTTTAAGCAGTATAATTTAATTAAACACTTCTAATCTATGCAAATAGGTTTTTCCAAAGGAGTATATTTTTTCTAAACTATGCTATTTTGTTTTAATCAATCAAGAGTAGTATCAATAAAAATGCAATAATAGGAGCTATCCTATATTTCATGTCAAAATATATTCTTTCTGAGACTTTTCTTATTACTCAAGAAGGCTACAAAAGACAGAAAAGCATTTATAAAGAGCAATCAGTATTCAATTGCTACAATAAAGAAGCTTTCTGAACATAACTGGGAGATGATGGTGATGGTCATAATGATGGTAACGGTGACAACAATTTTAATGACTTAGTCTAAGATGCTTTTACTGGGGAGGAAAAAAAACCCCGATAAAATGTCATTAAAACTTATTTATAGATCATCATCCTAATTGTAAGTCCAGTGTGCTATTTTATAATTCTCTCTCTAAGTGCAAAAATTACATCTTTGAGAAAATACCAAAGCCATTCATTTACTTATTTTTCTAACTACTCAACAATGGCTTGCAGCATGACAAATGTCATGAAAATGTACTTAAGACCCATCTGTACCATCAGAAGCTTCTTCCACCCTCCTTTACTCCCATACAATTCCTATGGCTAATCTTGGGTGGTTTAATCCTTAAGTAAGAGAAAGACTAGACTGAAAACATCATGTGGTAACTGATAAGGAATATAAATCAGAACATCTTAAAGGGTCCAAATCACACAAAACCTGTCTAAAGTAGTTTTAAAAGAAGAAAGCAAAAATATGCTCCCCCCAAAAAAATCAGTTTGTCAGACAGAAAATTCAATGATTTTCACAAATGCCAAAAGGTTAATCATGAAGTTTTCTATAATGTTAATTAAATCATACCTTAAGAGAGAAGGAAAGAACAGATTGCAACAAATTAGGTTATTCAAATTTTGTCAGAGATTTGAAAATTCAGGTAAAGCCAACACAGTACCAAAACTCTGAGCATTAGATAATGGCTGAGGACACTCAATAATGATATAGCTAACAAAACAAAGTCCAACAACATTTTCCTCTAGTGAAATAAAGTTAATAAGTTAGACAGACCTTTTAGTTTTTCCTGAGATTTTCAGCTTTCAATTAAAAAGGATTAAAATGGAAAGGCATTGGAGTTTCCCAAAGGATCAGATAGTGAGGAAAATAGAACGTAATGAAGAAAACAACTCTCCATTATGTCTCAAGAGCCAGACAACAAAACACTTCAGTTTACCTCAATGTCACTTGTGAAAAAAGAGTCCCTGAGCCAACCTTTCTAAGCAATGTTCAATAAATTAAGAAAAAAAACTGTAATAAAGCCTATATTATGTGTTCTTCAGCCAATTTATTCAATTAACCCATATCTGCAGAGGGTCCACAGGGAATTATATCACTTACGAGAGGAATTCTAAAAGAAGATAAAACATATTCTTTGGCCGAAACCGGTTTGGCTCAGTGGATAGAGCGTCGGCCTGCGGACTGAAAGGTACCAGGTTCGATTCCGGTCAAGGGCATGTACCTGGGTTGCGGGCACATCCCCAGTAGGAGATGTGCAGGAGGCAGCTGATCGATGTTTCTCTCTCATCGATGTTTCTAACTCTCTATCTCTCTCCCTTCCTCTCTGTAAAAAAATCAATAAAATATATTTAAAAACAACAAAAAAAAAACATATTCTTTGACTTCCAGGCCTCTGTTAGTCAATATCAGAAAAAAGAAAATAAAATCAATACAGTATAGGGAATCCATAGACGTTATAGATTGGGAAACTATCAATATTACTGGTTTTTTTTAAAAAAAAATACTTGAGACTTTTTAAGCAATAGGAAGTAAATGCAGGCAGGGCAAAACAAAAGAGAAGAACCCAAGGATGTGATAAAGAACAGAGAGGGTAATTCAAAGCAGAAAGGCACAAGCTTTCCACATATGCATCTATGTAGACAGCAACGCTGTAGCAATCAGAGGCAGAGATGGGGACATGATGACTGGTAATAGCTGCAAAACGTCCAACTAAAAACTGAGCCACAAGGCTAAGGGACAGCAATAGCCATTATCCAATGGGAATGTTCACCAAAATTACAGATATATTAGAGATTTCATAAATAGAAGAGGTTTACTACTTACCCGATTTATATGGTTGCTCCTTAAAATAATGTGCAGTAGAGTTTTCTCAAATTCTTCCAACTTCTTGGAACACGTTTTAAGAATATGACTAGATAAGTTACAATCACTGAGCAGTCTACCTAAAGTAGCAACAGCTTCTGTCCAAAAGCTTGAAAGAGGAAATTTTGGGTCACGGTAAAAAGTGATCAGGCCTTCTAGCAACTGAAAAACAGAATCAGATACCGTGGAAGAGGTGTTCTCCAAGTGGCTTAAGTCTGTTTTAAGACTCCCTGATTCTGTCCAGTTCTTCAGTTCAAGCAGATGTTGCAAAAATTGCATGTGAGAAGACAAAGGATTTTTTGAAGTCGCACAGTGTTTCTTTGCAATTGTCAGTGGTGGAAAGAGTGTGGGGGTGCAGCTCTCCACAAAATCTTGAGACACCTCTGAAGGTTCAGTTCTCTGCTCATTTGATAAATCACACCCAGAATCTTCCAGCCCAGTTAATGTATTTTCAGAACTTCCAGGCTCCTGAGCCTGCAGCTGGGAAGGTGAGTCTCCTGAAATGGAAAGAAATACAAGTGTAATCTTTCTGTACTGAGACTTTTTAAGCAATAGGAAGTAAATGCAGGCAGGGCAAAACAAAAGAGAAGAATCCAACGATGTGATAAAGAACAGAGAGGGTAATTCAAAGTAAAAAGGCACAAGCTTTCCACATTTGCATCTATGTAGACAGCAACACTGAAGCAATAAGATAACCTATCTAATAAAAGAGAAACATGGTAATTAGCCGTACCTCTGCTACCCTTCCCATTGGCTAATCAGGGCGATATGCAAATTAACTGCCAGCCAAGATGGCGGCCGGAAGCCAGGCAGCTTGAAGCTAACATGAGGCTT
The DNA here is from genome assembly GCF_964212035.1 of Myotis nattereri. Classification (NCBI taxonomy): domain Eukaryota; kingdom Metazoa; phylum Chordata; class Mammalia; order Chiroptera; family Vespertilionidae; genus Myotis; species Myotis nattereri. The sequence goes on along the minus strand of NC_138081.1, from coordinate 39,537,205 downwards.
GCTTGCTTCAGTGACGGAGGACTCCAACGTTCCCCACCTGCCTTGCCGGCCTCTGAGCTTGCAGTCTGAAACATTGTTACAAATATAGAAGCTAAACAAAACTCCAGAAACCTGCTTTCAGCCAGCCTGGATCTAGAGTTGGAGTTGAAACAGTGTTTTGATTATAGAACCGAAACAAACCAGATACCTGCTTTCAGCAACAGAGGCCTCAGAGCTGGAGCCAGAGCTAAAGCTGGCCCAGAATAAAAAAAAAAAGAAAAAAAGGAGCAGTTGGGAGCTTCAGTCACATGCCAGCCTGAAAACAGCCCTCAGCCCCTCACCCAGACTGGCCAGGCACCCCAGTGGGAACCCCCACCATGAAGGGTGTGTGACCAGCTGCAAACAGCCATCATCCCCTCACCCAGGCTGGCCAGGCACCCCAGTGGGGACCCCCACCCTGATCCAGGACACCCATCAGGGCAAACCAGCTGGCCACCACTTATGCACCAGGCTTCTATCCTATATAGTAAAAGGGTAATATGCCTCCCAGCACCGGGATCAGCGGAGCCGTGAGGCCTCCCAGTACCAGGATCAGTGGAGCTGAGAGGCTTCCTGGCACCGGGATCAGTGTGACAGGAGGCAGCGCCCAAACCCCCTGATTGCCCTGTGGCTCTGTGTGTGACGGGGGTGGGGCCACAATCTCCCTATCCGCCCTGCTCTGTTCATGATAGGGAAAGGCGCCCCAACCTCCTGATCAGCCCTGATCTATGCCTGTAGGGGGGAGCTCCCCAACCCCCTGATCGCCCTGCGGCTCTGTGTGTGACAGGGTGCAGCCCCCCAACCCCCTGATCGGTCCTGCTCTGTGTGTGACAGGGTTCAGCGCCCCAACCCCCCCCCCCCCCACGGGCCCTGCTCTGTGTGTGACAGGGTAAAGCCATAACCTCCCCATCGGCCCTGCACTGAGTGTGACAGTGGCAGCGCCCCAACCCCTAATCAGCCCTGCTCTGTGGGTGATAGAGGGTGGCGCCCCAACCCCCACTCCACGGTGCCTGCTCTGTGTGTGATGGGGTAGAGCCATAACCTCCTCATCGGCCCTGCCCTGAGTGTGACAGTGGCGGTGCCCCAACCCCCTGATCGGCCCTGCTCTGTGGGTGATAGAGGGCAGCGCCCCAACCCCCTGATCCGCCCTGCTCTGTGCGTGACAGGGGGGAGTTCCCCAACCCCCTGATGGGCCCTGCTCTGTGCATGACAGGGTACGGAGCCCCAACCCCCCTGATAGGCCCTGCTCTGTGCGTGACAGGGGGCAGCGCCCCAACCCCAATTGGCCCTGCTCTGTGCATGACAGGGGGCAGTGCCCCAACCCCGATTGGCCCCGCTCTGTGCGTGACGGGGGCAGCGCCCCAACCCCGATTGGCCCTGCTCTGTGCGTGACAGGGTATGGAGCCCCAACCCCCCTGATGGGCCCTGCTCTGTGCGTGACAGGGAGCAGCGCCCCAACCCCCTGATTGGCCCTGCTCTGTGCGTGACAGGGTATGGAGCCCCAACCCCCCTGATGGGCCCTGCTCTGTGCCTGACAGGGAGCAGCGCCCCAACCCCCTGATTGGCCCTGCTCTGTGCGTGACAGGGGGTGGCGCTGCAACCTCCTCATCGACCCTGCCTTGAGTGTGACAGGGGGCGGTGCCCCAACCCCCCAATCGGCCTACCCTGAGTGTGACTGAGGGTGGCATCGCAACTTCCCAATCCGCCCTGCTCTGTGCATGACAGGGGGCGGCGCCCCAACTCCCCAATCGGCCCTGCTCTGAGCCCGACCAGGGGCTGCACCTAGGGATTGGGCCTGCCCTCTGCCACCCAGGAGCAGGCCTAAGGCAGCAGGTTGTTATCTCCCGAGGGGTCCCAGACTTCGAGAGGGCACAGGCTGGGCTAGGGACCCCTCCTCCCCCCCGAGTGCACAAATTTTTGTGCACCGGGCCTCTAGTTATTATATAAAATTAAAAGATATTTTATAATATTATAAATATTATAATAATATAAAATAGTATAAGATATTTTCATATAAAAACTAGACATTGACTTTTCTAATTTAAAATGCTAAATGAAGCACGTAGATATGCATTAAACATTTAAAGCAGTATTGTAAAAATTGAATAAATGAAAAACTGAAAGGAATTGACTAGGCTGACTGTGGAAAAGGTTTTTATCTTTACTGGTAGGAAGTAAAGGTGATTCATCTATATCACTATCTGTCATTCAACTGTGTGCCACGCTTGAAAGATACAGAGGAGAAACACAAAACCTGAAGGAGGTCTCCATCTGGTAGAGTCCAACAAGCAATACGGTGTACCTAGAGAGAGACTTGCTCAGGGTGCTATGCAAATAGAAGGACCCTGGTTAGCTTAGTTCATTCTGGAAGAGGTGATGGTGGAGCTAACTTATAAAACATAAATTGAAATTCAAAGCTAAAAGTTAGGGGAATGGAGGAAGACAGAGAACTCCATATACCCAAAGGGTAAGCACAAAAGCACAAGCTTAAGAAGAAAAAGAAAAGCATTGTGTATATAAGGATCCACAGTAATTTGACATTCCTTTTACAAAATAAATAAATAAATAAATAAATAAATAAATAAATAAATACGGCAAGAGATTAAGATGGAGATTAAGAGGCCAAGTCATAAAAGATGTTTTAAATTGTATTGACCCTAGAATTTATAAGTGTAGAGTGAGTGTAATTCAATGCACTTATACATAAAAATACACAATTTATATGTGTATGTGTACTTATTTATAATTATCTATCTATCTATCTATCTATCTATCCTTGAAACGATGTCTATAATCACTAGAATCTCTGACACTGCTAGAGAAACACTGCAGTTAAGGTTTAACCTACTAAGTGTAGATCATTCTTTGGTAGAGATGCCATCAGATGCCATAAAAATAAGGTTGTTGTTGTTTGTCAATGATTATCACCAGTGATCATATCCATAGCAGCTTTGGTGAGTCAGGGTGGTAGAGAGAGGTCAGACTGCAATGGCCTGAAGAGTGGATGGGGAGAAAGCAAGGGAAGAATGGTAACACTTTTGAGGACTTGGATCCGGAAAGTATAAACTGGAGAGTAACTGAAGGCAAATGTGGCCTGACAAATTAGGAGAAACATGAGGAATTACAGACTAAGAACAGAGAAGCAAGTGTTGGAGATATGAGAAAAATATAAAAATGCCAGGTGAGGCATGGCCCGAGAGAAGGGAGGAGACTGAGTCAAGGATGCTAGTGGATGGGTGCTTAGTGATGGGGAAGTATTTTTTTTTCTCTGAGGCTAAAGGAAAGATGGGGGGAATGTATAGGAATATTTTTTAAATGCCCCTGTCATATAGGAAGTTAAAGGACATCTCACCTAAGAAGTTAGATATTTTTTTAAAGCTGGAGACAGGGGGACACTAATTGATCAAGGCATAAGAATAATGATGAAAGTGACAACTTCTACCCTCAGCACCATTTATTTGGAAATCCAACCCCAGTTTTCAAATGTCTCCCTTCTGGAACATTTCGGTTCTCCACCGAGATGTTCACAGAAAAAAATGTCTTGATTGTGGACAAAAAATTTAGTTTTCAATCTGACAACCCTTTCATGCTGATACTTCAGCATGGCAAACAGTGTCTCTCAGGCAACAAACAAAGGAGAGAATGCTTTTGTGGCTGGCCAAATGAGGATTAGCGCAATTTTAAAACATAAAGAGGCCATCAAGAGTGCTAATGTCGCTAAGGGTGTGAAAGCGCTGCTCACAAAACAACAATCAAAGGCAACAGAATAAGTATAAAAATTGCTGTTGATTTGGATAAAGGAAAGCAGTTAGCCAGTGACAGCCTTTGGAGGCAGTGATCTGTGAAAAAGTGAAGATGCCTCATCTGCATCCTGACCTCCTCAAAGACACCCCTGGAACCAGTGCTGAAAGGGATTCCTTTGGATTATGAGGGGTAGCTTGATAAATTTAAGAAGTGTTTATTTATAAACAATACATTATACATGCACTATACATTAAAAAGGTTAAAACGGAATCATCTGTGGGTCTGGAACAGATTAATTCAATGTACATTATTTCTAATGGTTAAAAATAACTCGGTTTCCAAACAAATCCCTTCTCAAACAGCCTTGTGGAATGAATTAAGTTTGAGAACTGAGGTTCCACTTGTTGCTCTTTTGTCCTTTGGTAAAATTAGAAGCTGATGAGACAAAATCGGAGCTTTAACTTAGAGATCACTCACTTAACAAGTGCCTGCTATAATCACTGCCGGTGTGCACATGTGTGCTTGCTAATTATCACTATACTATCTGTACTTCATGTTAGGGAGAAAATGCAGTCAGTTAAAAAGATGTGGTGGTACCCGGGACAGTGAACTATCAGCAAAGTGTCTAACTGCATGTGGCTATTTCTATACTAAACCAGGCAAGACAGCCTGCTCGTTTTAAGCCAATGGACAGTTTCTTTTACTTATGAGCAAGGATAAACATTTAAAATGACTTCTCACCACATCCATCTCATTCTTCACAAAAGTAAAGGGAGGGGGTGGTTATTATGGTAATTATTCAGGTAGAGTATATTTATCTTCTAGGGAATTCAAACTGTTGCTCCACTAAGAAAGTGAACAGTTTAAATATTTCATTAACCTACTCAATTTCCCATCAAGGTAAGCTGAATTTCATGGGTGATGATTTTAAGGAAGACTCATAAAATAAATTCTACCAGCTATTAAACTGGGAAGCAAAAATCTGCTTTCTTGTTTCTGCTTTTTGCTCCTCATTGCTGTGCCTTTTGGCAAATCACAGTCACACCACCTCATCTCCTTCCTGTACCAAAAGGAAATCATTTGACAGGAGTAGTTTTACCCATTCCTTGCTCTGGCGTTAGGGTTAGGGTTAGGATGGGGATAGGACGCTGAGATTTTATACAATATGGCTTACAGTGTTAAAGCCACTCTATTGAATTGAACAGAAGACTCTGATGTTCATATTTCACTTTAAAAAGTAGTTTCACCACATAATTCAATTGTTCTTCCCAACGACAGCCCTGGGAGATAATGAAATGCGGGCTCAACTTGACTAAGAGGCCTGGGAAAAGCCACACAGTGAGCAAGTAAAACCAATTCTTCAGTTCCAAGTCCAATCATGTTCTAACCACAGCAGGAAAACAAACAAAAAAAAAAGACTCCTGTGTTTTTCCATAGCAGCTTCTGGACATTTCCATCATAGTATTCATCAAGTTCTATATGTTGTCCACTTGCGTATGAGCTCCTGAATGGCAGAAGTCCTGTCTCTTGCCATCTCTGTGGACATCTCACTGAATAATAACATCACCTGCAGAAGACACCTTATCAGGATAAACTATTAGTGCTACCACTTGCTGCTGGCTATGACAGACAGACCTTCTGTCATCCTTTAATATTCATAATGACAATGGGAGATAATGAAATGCAGGCTCAGCCTCACTAAGAGGATCAATTCCTTTGCAACTTATACCAAACCACAAAAGTTTATAAATAAATAAGAAAAATAACATAGAATGTATAGACAGACGGAAAGAATTTGGCTATTGTAGTAATCATTTAAAATGCCTCAAAATACTTAACAAATAGCCAATAATATACTTTTTATAGAACCTACTAACTCTTATATATAATCAATAACCAATTTATTTCCTCTCCTATTTGTTCTCAATGATGAAAACCTTGAGGACTATGAACAGGGTTTGCATGGGAAACCAGCACTTCCATATTAGAAAGCACGCCCTGCCTAATACTATGCAGTAAATAATAGCGGGCAAGCATCACTACTGAATATATCCTTACAAGATGGAAAAGAGAAAGAGGAGAAAAAAGCTTTCTAGAGAAAAGTAAACATTTTCAGTAATACTGAATATTAACAGGTTACAATCTCTGACAATAATCATTAATAATATATTTATTCATACAAACAAGATTTTTAAATACCCAAGCTTATTTGAGTAATATATAGCATGGAAAAGGACAGTAATATACTCTTGTCTCTTTTAAATAAGTCTTACAAATTACAAACAGACTCTTCTACTCATTTGCTTGGATGACTTTTCTAATCATAAATCTCAAAGCATGGCTAACAAAACATCATACCCAAAAGAGGGAGGAGAAAATAGAGATATGATACTGCAGCTTTCTGCTGTTCCCATTTTTCCAGGAGGGACTAAGGTGAAATAGAAGTCAAATGTTACTTCTCTCTCTTTTTAAAAAAATGTTTTAATTGATTTTAGAGAGAGTGGAAGATAGGAGAAGGAGAAGGGGAGAAAGAGAGTCAGAGACAGAGGGAAACATTGATGACAGAGAAACTTCTACACACACCCTTACCTGCAACCTGGGCATGTGCCCTGACCGGGAATCTAACTGGCAATCTTTGGGTACACAGGATGATGCTCAACCAACTGACCCATATTGGCCAGGGCTCTCTTTTAACTTCTTATTGGGCTGAAGGGACTGAGGACTATAATTTCTCTCCAAGCCATTGGATATGATCTAACTAACATGCTTGTCATTAGATTTGAAAGAGATAAAACACACTAATCAAGCACAGTCTAGCATACATTAAATGCTCAGTAAATACAGGGTGTGGCAAAAGTAGGTTTACAGTTGTTTGTATGGAAAATAATACAATAATTAATGAATAATAATACAAGAATAAACTGTGTTTCACATAGTCATAACTGTAAACCTACTTAAGGGCAGAGTGTACTACTCAGTATTTTCTTTCACCTAATGCCTACCCTTCTACATGGTTGGTGGTCTAAATACTTGTTCCATATATATTAACAAAAAGTAAAATCAAATAGCGTCTTTTCAATTCACTGAAAGGTCATCACTACCAACTATGATTTCTTAGCATTAATAATAATCACATGTAGGGATACATAGAATAAAAGTAATGTTTACGCCACCTGGTGGTCAAACAGGAAATGCAATGTTAAAGTACTACACAATTCATCTGGAAAAAAAAATCTTTAAAGCAATTGTTTGTCTTCTGCATCTGGAAGGATATATTTTAGCCTATTGTAAAACATATTTGAGAAATGCTGATCGAAAAGGCTGAAGTTTTGATTAATCCCTCTCTAGCAGCATGTCGCAATTCTAACTTTGAATACACCAAGGGAGAAGCAATGTCAAATGCATGAAATTCCAAGCATGTATTCCAAATGTATGATATGTCTTAGCTGAATTGTCTTCACTGCATGAGGTTCACAAAACAGTGTATTTGTTGTTGTATTTGTATGCTTGGTTCAGGACTATTTGACAATATAATGCCTCCTGCTTTCAGGTGCTCAAACTCTAAAAGTTTCTAGCTACCCTCATCTCTCTCTCCCAAGCCATCTTCTAGTTTGCCAAATTTAAACCTTGCTCATCATTGTGCCTTTGGCTTTTTTCCCCTGTTCGAGCTTCCTGGATGTCCCCACCTTTCCTACAGCCTCAAATAATTTTTTTAAGCAGATGCCCCCCAAATCTCTATCTCCAATCCTACCTCCTCTCCCACTCTCAAGTCCCTAGGTATCCTGACATAACTTGGTCTCACCACTTTAAACCTCATATGTCAAAACAAATCATATCCTTCACTTTTAAACTTGGTCCAATTTCCAAATAACAGTACTACTGCTCTTCCTTTTGAACATTTGAAAACTAAGAGTCAACTCTGACTCTTCGTTGAACCTCATATACATTCCACTGACAAGTAATATTAATCCTGTCTCACCTTTCTGTTCCTTGGGTATACTAAGTCTATTCCCATCTTGGGGGCCTTTGCATTAAACGTTCCCTCAGATGCTCTCCACACCCCACCTGAATTTTCTCAAAACTGGTTACTCATTATCATTCCAGTGTCTGTTTAAATGTCACTCCTTCAGAAAGGCCTTCCCTGACCACCCAAGCTAAAGAAGCCACCAAAATAGTCCTAGCTGGTTTGGCTCAGTGGATAGAGTGTCAGTCTGCAGATCGAAGGGGCCCGGGTTCAATTCTGGTCAAGGGCATGTACAGTGGGACCTTGACTTACAAGTGTCCTGACTAATGAGTATTTTGAGATACGAGCCGTCGTCTCTCGGCTGATTTTTTGCTTTGAGTTGCGAGCTAAAATTCGGGTTACGAGCCAGCTTCAGATACCCCACCGCTAGTTGGCGCAGCGAATGTCACAGTGAACGCCACAACATCAGCCCAGCATCACGTGTCTCACTCATTCACTTTAAGATTTGACATATGAGTAATTTGAGTTACAAGCTCCGTCAAGGAAAGAATTAAACTCGTAAGTCAAGGCCCCACTGTATCTTGGTTTCAGGATTCTCTCCGACCCAGGCCCTGGTCAGGGCATGTGCAGGAGACAACCAATTGATGTGTTTCTCTCTGTCTTTCCCTCCTTCTTCTACTTTCTCTTTTAAAAAAATCAGTGGAAAAATATCCTCAAGTGAGGATTAAAAAATAATAAAATAAATTCTTAAAAAAAAAGAAGCCACCAAAATAATTTCTGTCACATATTCCTGTTTTAATTCTCTGAATCTCACTTTACACTGCCTGATCATTTCCTGCTGGTATAACCTGTCTCACCCACAAGAATGAGCACTCTATGACAGTCTTGGACTGCGTGGTTTGTGGCCATATACCAGAGCCTGGAATGTGGTGTAAGAGCTCAATAACTATTTACTCAATAAATAAAAACCTCTTTTATGTCACCTCTTTTTTTCCCCATGCTTAAATAATTACAGGTAAGACCTGGCTGTGACAGTGATGTTCTTGTCTCCAGTCCCCTTCCTCTTCCAAATAATTCTAAACACAACTACCCAATTACTCTACCTAAATAACCACCCCTCAGGCCACCTAAAGAAATCACCTGCAGGAAGCATACTGCTTGGCACGCGCCTAGCGCACACCCCATACATGTTAATTTCCCTGTTGAAAACATCTCCAAAGGCTCCTCATCGCCTACAGAATAAAGCGTGTTTTCCACTGGCTGTCATTCCTCTTAATAAGCTCCAAGCTAGTTTTGCATCTTATTGTCCAGAGCACCACTTCATGCTCTAGATGCTGCAGTCAATTAAGCCATTTGCCAGTAGAGTCCTGTGTTGTACTTTACACGGTTCCCTCTTGACTGAAATATCATAGTTTCCATAGCTTTCTAAATCCTACCCATCCTTCAAGGTCAGCAACTTCCTCCCCCCAAAAATCCTTTCAAAAGTCCTGTTCTCTAAAGCAAAATAATCACTCGCTTTCTCCTCTGAACGACAGTATCTTTTTCTGGACCACAGAGTCTTAGTGCATATAAGCAGTGACTTATGATCACAACAGGCTATGGGATCCGATGGGCAGGGCATGGACCTTCTCTCTTTGTATTATCTACATCGTTTGTAGCTAATAGCTACTGAATAAAAAGGGACTGAATGTATGAACAAAAGAACTTCTCTAAAGGAAGAGTTATTAAGGCAAAATGAGCAGCTGGTAAGCAGCAGCAATCACCCTTTGGATTCAGTCATTTATGGAGCAAAGATGAGCAGGATAGGTTAAAAAAAACAAACAAACAAACAAACAAAAAAAACAGTCCTAATTCTATTTCCTCACAGACAGAATCAGGTTGAGAGACAGTGGATTCTTATACTGTGATGCCAGTATCACAGCCCTACAGAATAACATCAAACCCTCAAAAGTGCAGCACTCTGCCAAGTGAACCAATGAGTCCACCTGCATAACTCCCATTCATCAGTGTGTGGATGTTATGAACACCATGTGGAACGAGTAATTACTATGGCAGCAATACACCATGTTAATTAGCCTCCCAATGCTGTGAATGCCAAACCACACAGCTCTCTACAATCTAGCCCCAATTACCTTGCCTGCTGAGATCCCCCAGATCTCTAAACTCTTACTGACCAAGCCTCTTCCAAAGAATTTGCCTGAATTTGTTTCCCACCATCCTTGGATACACTGCTTTGATTTCAACTCTTGACCACAGAGTTCCAACTGCTCACATCTATACTGCCAAGATGTTAACTCTAAGCTGGCTTGATACCCGGAGCCCCCCTTAGACAATTGAGGTTGACATTCATACCCATGAATGTGTCCATTTGGCTCACTTTATCAAAAATCAGAAGCACCGAGGTCTTTTATCCAGTGCAATGTTTCCCCACCTGTACATCCGCGTAAGTGGAACATACTAAAATTAAGTATTCCTAGGCACAGGGAATCAGGGAGGACTCCAGAAACTTGTATTTTAAATAAATATCTCATGTGAGTCTCATAATTGAGCAAGTTTCAAGAACAATGCTTTTCTCTATTCCTAAACCCATGCACTAAGCCTGCTTTACTTGTTTCTTGCTAGGCTCGAAATCTCCTAGTTTAGAGAGATTTTACATGGGCGGTTTTCAACCTTACTTGCATGTTAACTGTGATTTTAGGAACTTTTTTAAACTCCAATACCAGACCACAGCCCAACCTAAGTACATCAGAATCTTGGGGGTGGGCCTCAAATATCACTATTTTTTAAAGCTTCCCAAGTGGCTCTAGTGTGAGAACTACAAGATTAATTTATCTGTTCTGCTTTCTTTGGGTAGCAGAGAAGTGGCTGTGTCCCATTCATGCCATCTCCAATCATACCTTCAAACCTCCCAGAAATGTCTGTTTCCTCCCTACAGGTTCATGTTTAATTTATGCTTAATATTTCCAAGTTCAGCTGGATTCCACTCCTTTTCAGGGTTCACCTTTGTCAGTTTATGTCCTATTCTTTTTTTTTTAATATATTTTATTGATTTTTTACAGAGAAGAAGGGAGAGGGATAGAAAGTCAGAAACATCGATGAGAGAGATCGATCAGCTGCCTCCTGCACGCCCCACAGTGGGGACGTGCCTGCAACCAAGGTACATGCCCTTGACCGGAATCGAACCCAGGACCCTTGAATCCGCAGGCCGACGCTCTATCCACGAGCCAAACCGGTTTGGCAGAGTTTATGTCCTATTCTGCAGAACTGGAGCTTTACCTATTCTAGCTGTGTCCTTCCTGCCTTGTCCTAAGCCCGCCAGCTTCCCTTACGGACCACAGCCTGGGATGCCTACCCAGAAGTCCTGCTCCTACTCCCTCTTACATTCTCCACAAGCAGCCAGAACAAGAAGTTTAAGTCTCCTGCTTAATGCTCATCAAAGTGTTCCTACCAGTACAGCCCTACACAATCTGCATTCTTGTCCACTCTCTGGCCTCATCCCCTGCCCTCTACACCTCACTCACTCTGCTGTGTAGCCACTGGCTTGTTTCTGCTCATTGATGCCAGCGAGGTGCTGCCTCCGGGCCACCCGGATGACACTGCCGGGGCAGGAGTCAGCTCAAAGGCCTCCTTCTCAATGAGGTCTCACTGACCACCCTGTCTAGAGTAGCAGCCCTGCCCCACTCCCAGGCACTCCTCACTTCAACCTCATTTGTTTTCCTCACAGCTTTTAACACTCTGATTTTTTCTTGCTTATTGGTTTACATGTTATTACCTGTCTCCTCCACTGGAATATAAATTCTATTTTTCTTCTATCTTCTACTATTGGGTCTCCAGAAATCACTGGGTGTTTTTTTTTGTTTTTGTTTTTTTTTTTAAATGAAGCAACTAATCAACAAATGACCATGAATAAATATAACCAAAACTATATAGCTCATATATAATATTTTTATTGTGTCTGTCTCAGGAGATCTTGCCTCTCTAACCAGACCATAAAGTCATCATGAGCAGCAAGTAAACTTTTTTCTTCTTTTCTAATCTTGAAAGTCAAGCTCAGTACTGATTAAGTATCATACACTTAAATATTTACTGATATGGGCTATTTTAGAAGATCCTTGTATTATGCTGAAAAAAATATGTATGTGTGTTGTTGTTTTTTTAACTTTCTGCCTAAACTATATGTTCACAATATCACACCTGAACAAGAACATTAAGTCTCTAATTTTAATTCACCTTCTAATTTTTTTTTTTTTTTTACCTTTTCATTCCACTCTCCAAATTACATTCATCTTGTTAGGCACCTTGCAACTTGTAAAATCTATAATTGCAGTTTTGACCTGTCTGTGGTCACTGAATTGCCTGATATGGAGCCAGGCACATATTTGTCTAGCTGATACACATCTGTTCAGATAAAAATAATTCAGAACACTACAGGGACATCCCAAGATCAGCTGCATTCCTAGGGATAAGAACATCCGCTGACCAGGACATTTTTAAAAGCCTGTCTTATATAGTAACTCGTGGCTATGAGTTCTGGTTTCAAGATTTTATCTATCTATTTATTTATTTAAATCTGACATATCAAAACCAGTCCATGGAATGAATGTAGGCTTTGTTGAAAAGCTATAAAAAAATTATTGTGCAAAACTAGGATCAAAGATACTAAATAAATTGTTTTCTATGAAGCAGAGGGGGAAAACCTTAAAAAACTCAGGCAAAGTTACTTTTCTAGTAGCACTTAAAATATGATTTTATTTATGCCTAGAGTGGGCATTACTACGTTCCAATGTCTCTTCTTATTAATTTTCAGAATTAGTAACAGTTCATTCTGTCCCCAGGTAACTGCTAAACATATATCTTCACATAACTTAGGCTTCTTCAAGGAAATAACCACGTTGTCCTGGGATACACAAAACATTCATAAATCCCCTTTAATCTTCAGTTCTGGTGACTAAAAAGAATGTGTCCCCCATCAGACACGCCAGTCATGTTCCTTGTGCCTTGCAGAGCCTTGATGTATTCACCTATTATCTCCCCATGGTGCAGGAGTCCTCATAAATTCTGTTGACTCTGGTGAAGGCACTCTGCCCCAGGATCCTCGAAGACCCTGCTGGGCTCAGAAATCACCACTCCTTTTCATATGGAGATGTCACTCCAAGAGCGGTCAGAATATGGATTTTGCAGGCACCAAACAAAATTGTAAGGCACTGGTTCCTTAAATATGTTTTCCCTTTCCCTCTCAAAATACAAAATGTGTTTGACCTCAGAGTCAACCAAACCAACACATAACATATACATGCATCACTGTTATCACTGCTAAATAAAAAGTTCTTTCTTCAAAGGGCCAATTTTCAATATTTTTAATTCTTTTTGAGCACTCTCTTTTTCTTCTCTCCCTAAAGCTTCTCAGTTATTCAATAAGCTGCATATTTTTGAATATGCCTCTTTTGTGATGCACAGACTCCATTCCTAAAGATTCCACCCTCATCACCTAATCATCTCCCAAAGATGTTACCTCTTAATGTCATTACCTTGGGGGTGAGAATATCAACATATAAATTCTGGGGGAACACAACCACCCAGACTATAGCAGCAGCAAAAGGAAATAAAAAAATGATCATTAGGTAGAATGAAAATTCTAAGATAGCATTACATAAACCAAGTGAAGAGAATATTTTGAGAAGGAGGAAATGCATGAGATGAAAGGTCCAGCAAGGCAGAAATTGTTCACTGTCTATTAAATCAAGTGACCAGGAGTTCATTCATTCATTGTCAACTTTGCTGAGAGAAGAATATATATGGAAAACCCATACACATGCAAAAGGCAGTAAGTTTCATGACTGTCAATGGAAAGGTAACTGTGGGTGTGGTTAGGAAACTTTAAGGGAAGAGAGAGCCTGTGAATGAGTTACTGAACTTCAGCAAGCCAGAGTGTATTCCCCACAAAGGGAAGCATATCCTGAGGCTGGGTGTGGTGTGTTGTTCCAGAAGACAGGATTTTTTTAAGGAAGTTTGGACTTTATTTTCCAATAATAAGGACACATTAAAAGGGTATGGATTAAGACTGAGTGTTAATCCAGCAACAGGGTGCTGCATGTAATTGAGGGGAAGACACTGAAGGCAGGAAAGCCTGGTAGGCGGTGGTAGGTAGTACACGCAAGAAACGAAAAGAGCATGGACTGGGATCCTGGCAAGGGGAATGAAAAAGTTCCAAAGGTCCATTTTGAAACAGCTTTGTTTCTAATGTTGTGGCCCCACCCCATAACAAAGAAACAGAATTTCCGGAGGATGAGGCCCGGAAATCAGGATTTTAAAAAGATTCCCAGGTGATTCTAATGTGCAGCCAAGGTTGAGAACCACTGGTCTAAACACTGAATTTTTTCAAACTCCTCAGGTGATTTTAATATGCAACCAAAGTTGGAAATCACTTCTTTAGACATATACAGCTCAACACTTCTGTGCTAATTTTAAAATCTAGAACATTCTCCTACCCCTTTCAAACCTACCTATCCTCAGTACTATTCAATCTTCAAATTTGAATTTAAATGTTCCTCCTCAGGAAGGCCTTTTCTGACTTTTCTAGATGAGATCAAATTCCTCTGAAAAGGACTCCCATAAAACTTGTTATTATGTTTGTTAGCTGTCTTCTGCCTGAGACTTAAATTCCAAAGACAAGGCACCACATCTGTCTTACCACTGTATCCTAAGCACTTAGCATGGAGCCAGGCAGGAGGTGGGTGTGCAGCAATTTCGCTAAATGTTATAACAGCATTACAAGAAAAGTGTTATGCAATCTCAGAGGTGAAAAGATTATTTCACTATGGGATAACATAAGTGACTCTTTTCTTTAAAAGCTCATAAGACTATTTTAAAATATTGGCAATACTCCTAAACTGAGTGACAATTCAAAAATAGAAAAATACTGTAATTGGACAATTTTCAATCTCAGAATTAAATGTCTTTCATTTCACTATAGAATAAAATATTTGAAGAATGACATAATAGTTCATCAGATGCCCTAAGTATATGAACTAATCACAGGCTTGTTATGAAGATCAAGAATCATTCACAGTTTAGGGACGTATGCATTTCCATAGCTAACATTCTTTTTTTTCCTTTTAAGTATAGTTTATCTGACAATAAAGCCTGAATGATAACTCCGTAAGAAAGCATGGCTATGGCCAAAAGTCATATACTTAATTCTGTAGAGTCTGTTCTCCAGCATAAGGACATCATGCAAAAATATTCTTAATTCTGAAAAAGAGGTGTAGCCAGAGAGAGCTCAGTAGTCAGTCATTACATGTGGATTATGATTAAAATATATTCTTGTGAGGGAGAACTCAAAATCAATTTTCTGCAAGCAATCACCTTATTTCTAACCAAGCAGAACTCATTACTACTGATTTTACTATTGTTACATTCCTGAAGATAAAGTGCTTTCTCAGGGGTTCTGGTTTTCATAACTCGCAAGGCTGAGTATAAAGCAGTACAGCATAGCTTCAATATTACAGTTGATTCATCCATCAGCCATTGTAAAAATAAGTGGTTGAGGAAATTAAATAAACTTGACCAAAAGAGCAGCACAATCTCTTACCATTAAAAAATAAAATGAGCACACATTTTTCAGAGAAAATAAGCCAACAGAATATATTCTGCCTTGCCAGAATAGACAGTTTCACAGAGCTTATATGTATGCAATGCTACAATATAAAGGCATTGGAAAAGGGGCTAAACGGACTCAAATGGTAAATGAGGTAGGCCTCCTATCATCAAAGGACTAAGAAAAAAAGGCCAATAACTAGCTCTACAATAGGTCAAGAGGCTTTAGTTCAAGCACAGGTGCAGATGATATGCTCTAAGAATACAAAGAAATTAGTTCAAACTCAGAAAAATCAAGAAAGATTTCATGTAATATGAGTGTCAAGGGCTCACAAAGCTTTTATTAGGGAGGTCTTTCCTGTCAGGAAAGAGCATGACCAAGAGGCAAGAGCCATGGGCAATGGCTTGTAGAAGGGGTAGCTGGAACACAGGGAATGCAGAGGTGTGTAGAGTGGGATGCAGGTCGGGAAGTAAGTCTGGGTTCACAATGGGAAGGGCTGTGAATGTAATCTGTCCCTAGACAACAGAAAGCTATCCACTGTTTAAAACACACTCTTAATTGTAAGGAAAATTGTAGAAGCAAAAGGGTGGCGTTAAGCTACAGGGAACTCCTGAAATAAGAGAATGATATTTTATAGAAGAGAGAGAACTCATAGGGCTTTCTGAGGAAGAATAAGAACACTGAAAGTTATATAATTGGGAAATCAGGGCAAAAGACTAGAACTCAGATTAGAACTTTTTATGAAACAGAGTAGAGAATGGAAATCAAGTTCCATTAATGTAACTCCCAAAGTAATTAAACAGGATGACAGCTAAATTCCTACTCAGATGGCCAGGCCTGCAACACACTGAGGACCTTCTCCTTTTGTTACTGGACTAAAACTGAGAATGTGGCCGTGATGCCAATCATTCAGTTTTACTACTGGAAAGCAAAATACACATACCCTTACACCCTCGTTCTTCCCTTTCCCACCTGTATAAGCTGCGAAAACAGCTAGATCCAGGACTTTGCGAGATAGAACTAAACAAAAACAAAACAAAAACCCAAGACTCAGTGACAATTTCCATCAGAGTATCAAGGTCGAGGAGGAAGGCAACTAGTCTTTATTTATTTATTTTTATCTGTGTGTCAGGAAGCTCGATGCCAAGTATTTCCCATCAAACCTCACCATTGCCTGTTATTATCCTCCTCCTCCTCCACTTTATCCTTATTTTACAGAGGGGGAAAGTGATTCTCCTGGGATTTAAAGAAAGAAGCTTAGCAAATATGGGTAGATCTGAGATTCAGCCCAGATTCATTTAACTCTAAATCCATGCTCTTTCCGATAAAAAAAAACTCTATGTCCAAAATATGTCCTCAGCAACCCTTTCCCCCTTCAATAATACCTCCCCTCCCTTTGGAGGTTCTTTCTTCATTCATTTATGCATGTTCATTCTTAATCACTGAGTAACTACTGGGTGCTAGACCTTGATGATGACCACTCATCAGTGTAGAAAAATGTTTTATATTGAGCATGGTGCCCTAGGCATTATCCTGTTCCTCATTCAAACATGCTGTCATAATGGATGTTACAATCACATCACGTCTATTTACAATTTCCAAGATGTCTTATGGTAAACATACAGGCTCATAGGAAATATAGGAAATTTTAGTTTTTGGAGGGAAACGAATTTACTACAGAACTACCTGAAAGCTAATATACTAAGTAATTTTAATAGCTGAGAATTCTTGATAAAGTCAACAGAATTAAAATCAGAATCCATGAATTAAGATCATGCTGCCACAATGGTTTTAATGAAATTTTAACTAAAGCACTATTAGTTGTGTGTGTATATATATTAAGTACCCTCTCAATTAAAGACTTACTTATAAACCATGCAAAAGAGAATGTCTCTACATCAGTTGATATAGGATTTCTCAAAAATATACCAAAGTATTGCCAATAAGATTTCATAGCCATCTAATATGGGAAACCACCTGCAACATGTAAATGAAAGGGAGGAAAGATACTGGCTGCTTTCTGAAGAGGCATTTTCACTTACCATGGGCTGCTGAATAACTCAAGGACCCTGAACAGTGTAGTAAACAGAGCAATAACATAAAAAGGTGCATTTGAAAAGCATGCCACAAATTATTCACTAAGCTATATACTATAACAAACAAATAAAACTGACACAAGAGCCCGGCCCATGTGACTCATTTGGTTGGAGCATTGTCCCATACATTAAGAGGTGTCAGAATTGATTCCTGGTCTGGGCATATACCCAGATTGCGGGTTCAGTCCCCAGTGAGGGCACATGTGGGAGGCAACCAATCGATGTTTCTCTCTTTCTCCTCTCTCTCTCTCTCTCTCTCTCTCTCTCTCTCTCTCTCTCTCGTGGGAGGCAACCAATCGATGTTTCTCTCTCTCTCTCTCTCTCTCTCTCTCTCTCTCTCTCTCTCCCCCCTCTCTAAAGTCAATAAAAATATTACTAAAAATGAAAGAAGAGAAGAAATGCAAGTATTCCCTAATTTTTAAAATGATAATGCCTTCAGATATTGCTTTGGAGGCTGGAAGAAGCTGTCTACTACTATTATTTATCCTTACAGAATGAAAAAGGAGGTTGGAAAAAGTGCCAGTTTTCATTTTATAGTTAACTATTCACACAAAGAAGCTTGAGATCCACCAAAGACCAAACTCCAAACCAGCTGTGCCGCCAGCACATCCAAACATGCAAATAAACAACTGAACTGCCCTCCCCACAGCTGCCCACACACCAACCCTCCGTTCCCACAGTGTCATCCATGATCCCAAATTTCAGACTGAAGTAAATTAGTGTAGACTAAGTCTACAGTCAAATGTACCCCCACAAAAGGGCCAATTATTGTTTTCTACTTTCCAATAAATAACTACAGTGTACTAAATACTCTGATAGATTAATCCAATAAAATAGGGGATTAAAACTAAGTGGGATTAGTAATAAAAGCTGTTAATAAAGGTGTTTGAGTTGATCATCCTATATAATAAAAGGCTAATGTGCAAATCAACCAAATGTCAGAACGACCAGTTGCTATGATGCTCACTGACCACCAGGGGGCAGACACTCAATGCAGGAGCTTCCCCCTGGTAGTCAGTGCGCTTCCACAGGGAGAGCGCTGCTCAGCCAGAAGCCCTGAGCTGGGCTCATGGCTGGCAAGTGCAGCAGTGGTGGTAGGAGCCTCTCCCGCCTCCACAGCAGTGTTAAGGATGTCCTACTGACAGCTTAGGCCCACTCCCCGGGGGGTGGGGGAGAAGGGTGGACCTAAGCCGTCAGTCAGACATCCCCCAAGGGCTCCGGGACTTGTGAGAGGACGCAGGCTGAGCTGAGAAACGCTCCCCCCACCCCCACCCCCCCCGAGTACACTATTTTCATGCACTGGGCCTCTAGTAGAAAATAAAAGTCTACCTCTAACCAATGTTCCTCAATCCTAGCTGTATTTCAGAATAACCTCGGGATTATGAAAAAATACCGATGCCTCTGCCCAACCTCCTAAGATTCTGACACAATTGGTCTGGGGTGCAATTTAGGTGTCAGGATTTTTAACAGCTTCCCAGTGATCCTGATGCACAGACAGCATCAAGGCCACTGCCTGGAGCTTAGCCGGTGTTTACCAACACTGCAGAGGCAAAGCCTTTTAGAAAGTGGCTTAAACGTAAAAATACACTTCATTTTAAGTTGCAAATTTGATTAATGGCACTTCTCTTTTTCACACAGGTACAAACAATTCACATATAACCACATTTTCTGTTAAAAAGCAAGTGAGCAGCTAAGTTTGTCATCACTGTGTTCACCTCCGCAGACGTCTATGCAAGGACAAGGCACTTGTTTACGAGAAGTTTCAGAGGGACCGGAAAAGAACAGATCACCGCGGCCCGTGCTTCCCTGGGCCCAGCTCCTCAGACATCAGAGAGCTGCGCAGCCACACAAAGCAGCCCACCAGCATGGACTTGTCCTACTTTGGATTGACTCCTGCCTGGAAATTACAGATATGATGAGACGCCTCGCGGTTCACAGGATAAAAAATAATCAGATGAGGATAAATACTTTACAAAATACACAGGTAGAAATAACTTCAGTTATTAAAGGCACAACAGCAAAATTAGGTATTAAAATATGCAAAGTGCCATCTAATTTGTTATGAAAGGGTCAAAGAATAAGGTCATTCTATCAAAAATATTATATCAGAAAGAATGAACAAATTATACTAAATACCAGGGGGAAAGGTATCTGTTATTAGAATAACAACGGAAGGAGAGAAAGATGCCAAAATTCTGCAATAGTATATAGGATAGTAAGCATTTTTTAAATTACCAGTTACTTTTTCAGCAAGTGGCTACATCAAACTGATGTAAAAGGTATGTATTACATTACGTTTCACATAGACAATCCCACTTGAGCTCGTGAAAGTTATTTACACTACAAATATTTATAAGCCTAATTGGAGATGGTAATTTGAATATCAAACTGAGAAACATCTTTGAAGAACTACCCTGTGTAAGATCACACTGAATCAAGCACTGAGGGAGGGCACAAAAGCAACCCTGTCTGTTCTTCATGTGACTTATTAATTAAAAGAGTAATGAGGAATTTTTAGAGCTAGGATTTTGAAAGCATAAGAACCAGTTTTCTCTGGAAACAATCTTTTTCTTGTTTATTTCAAAGCACAAAACGTGGCAGACATAGTCTAAATGTATTCGAGACACACAGGCAATGTTTCTTTCTGACTCTAAGAGAAATGTGAGAGACCAAAAACAAGAAAAATTATCATATGCTTCCCATCCAGTAATTGATGCTGTGGAAACAACGGGTTTGCTCAGTGGCTGAGAGCAGCTCACCACCTGTGTCTCCTGCACAGCACGCATGTCCCACAGCGGAGGCACTCTCTGATGTGTTTCATTGCCTCACTAACCCTAAGAAATGCTTATGAACAATTTAAATTTTAAAACTCACGTTTCCAAAACAGGAGATTCCACTGACAAGACCACCATTTACCTGCGGTGTAAGAAATGCATAATGTCCGTCCTTAAATGAGTGCTATCTCACAGCCACAGAAGAACCCATATGGTCCCACACATTGGACCTCCCTCCACAGAGGTTCACGCCCCAGCACTGCTGGTTTTGTACCACTGTTACTGATGAATGTGCCTCGTCTCCATATTCCATTTAGGAATTCATTCAAACTCATTTCACATCAGGTTAGAGGGTTTAGCTCTCAGTACAATCCAGAATATAATGCAAGTATGTGTGTTCACAGTTCCAAGTGCATGATAAAAAACTTTATGCGTAAACGTGTTTTGTCTTATTGTCTATAACACGCTAGCATTAATTCATAGCAGTATATTTACTTTTTAGTTATGTTACTCCTTAAAGATTGGTATAATAGCATAGTTTAATCAGAATGTAAGGTTTTCTACTGTTCTCGTATACTGCATACTGCATTTCCTATCCAAAAATTGCCTTACAAGATGTCTTTTAAATTACTTGAGATTAATATAAGGAAAAGGATGTTTTTCCTGCAAAACAAAACTAAAAGGGGGGGGGGGGCTGTCTCATACAACTGCACAGACATAGTCGGAATCCTCTATCATGGGACACATGGGTGCTTATTAGGAAGGGAAGAGGAAAGGAAGGATGGAGGGAAGGAGAGAGAATCCAGAGATACACAGAAAGTAAAGTCAAACCCACCAAGGGGGTTACCCAGGCATTCAAGATACATACTTTCCTAGAACCCAGCGAGGCAAGGAAGACGGCTGTACCATGCAGTGAGATTCAGAGCCTGGTGCAGGGAAGAGACTGGGAGGACTGATGATTCCAACCGGAACACTATATAACGCGGGAAGCGCGCCTGCCCGCACCTAGGCCCAGCCTCTGAAGGTCCTAGATTCCTTCGGGCCCAGCACCTGCTCCAGTGCTTGTCTGGCCCTGCTTATGCTCCATCTCCACACACCCCTCCTTACCAGAGTCAGCTCCTGTTATAATAACCACGATGTTTACACTTCTAAATTATTGCCTTGTCACTGTTAAAGCCTTTACAAAATGTTCTGAGTTTTTTTAACTTTAATTTCTTTGTATGTTGGTGATCTCTAATTTCGAAAGAATAACTCGCTTTTTATATAATGAAGAAAACATATCTAATGTGTAATTACCTATATAATTTATTTTGGAGCCTTTCCTTTTTTTAATTTCAATTACAGTTGACATTCAATATTATTCTGTATTAGTTTCAGGTGGACAGCACAGTGGTTAGACAATCATATACTTTACAAAGTGATCCCCCAATATTTCAAGCATACCTGGCACCATACATAGCTATTACAGTGTCACTGGCTAGCCTCCCTATTCTGTACTTTACAACCCCAGGACTATTTGGTTACTGCCAATTTGTACTTTTTAATCACTCCACCTTTTTCTTTTCTTTATTTTTTTCATTTCACCTTTTTCACCCATTGCCTCTCCCCTATGGCAACCATCAGTCTGTTCTCCACATCTATGAGCCTGTTTCTATTTTGTTTGGGAGCCTTTCATGACAACCAATATTAAATTAAGAGCACATTCTCGAATGTTTATGTACATTATGCATATGTGTTTTAAATCAACTGCAATTTTAAGTAAACGTCTATCATTATATTTGACAATTTATATCAGAAGACCTATGTGAAAACTAAGAAGGAAATGCTTATGCATTCATTTTTCATGCTCTTTCAGCATCTGTAAAACTGTGAGTGCTCCAACATGTAAGTGCTGAGCTGTTAAGGCAATTGTTTGCCTTGTCTCCTCAGTACGTGGTCTGGGACAAGGCGAGAACAAAGAGATGGGGCAGAGGCTGAGTGGCCTGGACCAGAAAAGCAAGCATCAGGAGAGAAAGACAAGGTCCATGCTGGGTCTGAGGAGGTGCACATGGGCAGCTGTTAAATCCAGCCACTGTTCTGACCCTTGGGCAACACCAGTGTAGCTAAAAACCTTTTCCTAAATCCAAACTCACATAAGCCAAGAGGCTGGGTCTAGGGAAGGCAATGGGACACTGAGGACTCAGTCTTCAGGATATAAAGCACTCAAAGGGCACAGCAAGGAGGAGGTGAACAACCCTAAGCGTTGTCAGCTAGAAGGGTAGGGGTGCTCCCAAAGCCATCTGGTTGGATGGGTTGTTTCACAGGACCCAGTCTTACTAGCAGATGAGCTAAATTCATCCTAAACTAATTGTACTGCTCTGCACACAACCTCCACACTTACTCTGTATTCAATGAGCTTCACAAATAAAGCAATGAATTCATTTAATTTGAATTTCTCATACTTTCCCTTTACTCTAGCCAGTTACTCCTCCAGTAGCCTATCTGTCATTTCCAAAGACACACTGAGTACATAACATTGTAAGGGGAAAAGCACATACCTGACACTTCATCCATCTGCTTCCCTCCTGTGAAAGCCAAATTACTATACAGGTATCATAGCAAACTCCAGATTCCCCTCGCCTGTCCCCCCCCAATCTCTCTCTCTCTCTCTCTCTCTCTCTCTCTCTCTCTCACACACACACACACACACACACACACACACACACACACACACTCAACAAGGCACTGCTCCTGACACCATGCACCTTCAATCCCTAGTCAACACTGAAGAATAGTCACTAATAGTCACTAACACCTGCCTGGCCTATCTCTATGCTCTGGGTCTCGCACACCTACCTACTCAGTCCTAGATGAAATCCTTGCCAACATCATGAAGCCATCTTTAAGAAACTGTTCTAGATTAAAGAACACAGTTTTTCTCTTTAATTTTCTCCACTGTAGATCAAGAAGATTCTTGGGAGAAAAATTTAGTGTTGCTCTAATTTATTCATGACCCCTCTCCCCCACCACCCCATAAATTAGGATGTGCTCAGATACAAGGAAGAGAATACATGGATAACAATGACCTAAACCATTGTTGACCTTTCTAAAAATTCCTTATAAAGTAAGCCTAGAGTTGCTTTGACCTCTCAGCAATGTCGAGAAGGACGCAGGTTCTTCTTATCCTACTACTTCACCATTCTTAGCATGTTGGCATTAATCTATAATAATAAAAGAGAAATATGCTAATTAGACCAGACATCTGAACAACCTCCTGGATATCATTGCTGTCGTCCTTCTAGACGAAGCTGCAGCGGCAGGGGCTGAGGCAGAGGCAGTTAGGGGTGATCAGGCAGGCAGGAAGAGTGGTTAGGGGCGATCAGGCAGGCAGGTGAGCAGTTAGGGGTGATCAGGCAGGCAGGTGAGCAGTTAGGGGCGATCAGGCAGGCAGGCAGGCTAGCGGTTAGGAGACAGCAGTCCTGGATTATGAAGGGGTGCAGGCTTGGCTGAGGGACACCACCACCACCTCTCTGTGCACAATTTCGTGCACTGGGCCTCTAGTTTTCAATATTGCCTCCAGTTGCAAAATGGCTACCACAGTCCCAGGCATCATGTCTTCATGTGGCAGTGACTCATACAGGAAAAAGGATGATTGAGGTTAAAAAAAATATATTAATCACTCTCTTTCAGGAACCTCAGTCTTTTAACCAAAGAAACAAATATTTATCAAAAACTGCCCTGGCTGTTTTGGGCTCAGTTAGTTGGGTGTTATCCCATGCACCCACAAGGTTGCTGGTTCGATTCCCAGTTGTGAGCTTGATCCTAGGTAAGGGGCGTGCACGAAGCAGTTGATCAATGTTTCTGTCTCTGCCTCTCTCTCTTTCTCCCTCTCCCTTCCTCTCTCTAAAATCAATAAATTAAAATTAAGAAAAAAAGCTCATAAGACTGCTTTTTATCTTTCAATGGTTGCTGCCCAACCTTAGAACAATATTGGCAAAAACAAGTCAAAGGTGTTCATGGGTTAACTCACTGGACATGAGCACACTTCTGCCAAAAGAAAATTAGTAGTTCTTTAGTAAGGAAGAAAAAAGCTAGATATAAAGTAGACAGCTTACTATGTCTGCCATGCACCACCACAAGGGTTCTGAGGAATGTCACTGGATATCTGGGCTTCTTTGATCCTTCCTCTCTTTCTCTCTCCCTCCCTTTCTCCTTCCTTCTTTCCTTCTTTCTTCCCACTGCTAAGGAGCATTTAAGTAAAATAAAAATGTGGCATAATTCTCAGCAAGTTCTATTTATCCCTTCTATGTATAGTTTAGTCCCTTAATAAATAATATTTAAAAATATATTTCTCTTTAAGAAGCTGTAGAAAAAGAAATTAAATAGCTGAGTTCCTAAAATGCTTTAAAAAGTATATCATACTTCCTTATTTGTTTACTTCGACATTTCAGCTCTGCTTTATTTCAATCTGGGTATCTCAGTTGCTTCAATGGGTAGTTGATATTGTAAACTCAGTTCCTCAGCCCCTCTTTCTGTCAAGAAGTATTTCATTCAACATTTATCGAGGGCCTGCTGTCTAAACACTCCAGAAGAGTTGCATATGTAAAGCAACCCTGAAAGTTCCAGAAAGAAATATTTAATAATATAAATACATCTATAACATCATTTTGACTTTTAGGTATGAAGTTTTCTTAGCAAGGTATGTCAGCCTTTCAAATTATACATCTTGAAATAACATCTGTGTTCCTCCTTTATTTTCCTATCAATCTAATTACCCCCTTAAGGTTTTTTTCTTTCCCTTTAAGAGTGGCTGTATTTATCTGAATCAATCCATTTATTCCTTATTTTTCAAGTTTAAGCTAACAGATTGAGAGATAGATTATGTCCAAACATCTGCGATGAAACGCTTTACCTGCAACTCCTGCTGTGAGTAAAACTGATTTTAATTATATGGTATTTGAAAATTTCTCTCACAGGCGCTGTGAAAGTTTTCAGTGTAAGAACAAGTTATCGCCAAGGCTCTCACTGTTAGGGACACTCTTATTCCAAACAAAAAATACATCATGTCACTATATCAGGGTTATAAATAGACCACAGTAAACAGCAGTTTTGATATGGATGTTTATGATAGTCACACTCTAAGATTACTGGAAATTTTTATATGTATGCATTGTGTCAATCATAACTTTACAGAGAAAATTAAAAGTGATTATGTTTGCCATTCACTGGGTACCATTACCTAGAAAGACTCTAGAGCAGCGGTTCTCAACCTGTGGGTCGTGACCCCTTGGGCGGTCAAACGACCCTTTCACAGGGGTCGCCTAAGACCATCCTGCATATCAGATATTTACATTACGATTCATAACAGTAGCAACATTACAGTTATGAAGTAGCAACGAAAATAATTTTATGGTTGGGGTCACAATATGAGGAACTATATTTAAAGGGCCAGAAGGTTGAGAATCACTGCTCTAGAGAGACTAAAATGTGGCTATCAATCATATAACACTCTTTAGTAACATCTTGATATTAGGATAGTGAGCTTTCCTGACCATCCCCCAAACGGAAGTTAGTGAGTACCTATCACCCGTAGCAATCATGTGTGCACTACACTTGCGTACTCCTAATGTGACAGTCACATTCTTTCCATGGGTCCTTTTCCCAGTGAATTTAGGCTCTCGATCTGGAGAGCCTAAATAAATAAACAGACTATGGCAGCAACTAATTAAACAAATAAATAGCCCATAGGGGGTGTTTGCTTAAAGAATAATTGTGAGGGGTTACTGTGTATATAGAGTACATACTTAGGAGGTGTCATTTAGAATCAGACCTCTAGGAAGGGAAGAGGCCAGCCACAAAGAGAGTCCAAGAAAAGAGCACAACAAAGACCAAGGCAAGAAGAGCCTCGAGGGCTGGAAGGACGCCCATGGTGGCTGTGACAGAGTTGACAAGGGGGTGTGTATGAGAGAAGGTGGGAGAGGTGAATAGAGGTGAAGTCACCCACAGCACCCCCAGCACCGACCACAAGTCTGTATATAACGTAAAGTGGACTGGATACAGAGAAGGGTTTTCCACAAAGGAGTAACATGATCTAATTTATTTTTTGTTTTGTTTTTAAATCACCAGAATTATGTTTCCCAACCCCAATATTAGGGTCAATCCCCTGATCAAAGGAGTTCCATGGCTCCTGATGAAGGGGGTGACCACATGTTCTAGTTTGTTCAAGTGAGTCCTGGTTTTTGCCTGTTGCCCTAGTATAATTATCAATAGTCCCTTCCTTTCTCTCTCATAAGCGTCCTACCCAGACCATAAATTGTATGGTGAACTTACTGATAGGATATACAGTAAAATAGTCTCTAGGCTGATATTCAAGGCTCTCCTGATCCTGGTCCCAACTCACCTCTCTTCCCTCTCATCCCCTTTGAATTTTAGAAACATAATTTCACCTTCCTTTGAGGTAATCCCTGTATATTCAGGGTCAGATTATACTCAGACAAATCTGAACACAACCTTTTATCCTACAAGCTCACTTCTCCCCCGTCACATCACTACCTTACGGTGTTCTGGTCACTGTGAAGTGTGGTTGGCAGTATCCTGAATGGGACACGGGTCTTCCACTGCTCTGCCTTTGTTCCTGCGACTGCCTCAGGACCATCTCATGACTAGTAGCCAGACCTGGGAGACCTTCTAGAAACCAGGAAGAATGAATAGCTTCCCCTCTGCACCTGGTTAGCACCTCTATTATCCCATTTATCACAACTATTTTCCCTGCTGGAACAATAGGAACCTAGTGGCAAGGACAGCACCTCCTCTTGTAGGTTTTGGGTCCTCATCACCCACTAAATGCCTGGTCCACAGCTGGTACTTGATATATGATTGCTAGATGAATTATCTGACATAAAAGCGACATAAAATACACAAATAATATTTAATACCAAAGCAACATAAAATACATATACCAATAAGGTTGAACAATGTGATTTTAAAATTAATTTATCTGTAAGCCTTAAAACATTGTTGCCTTCACATCTATTTTATTCTCTAAATTCATCCCACTGCTTAATGTAGCCCATTCATTAGGAAGTAACAATAAAGTTTTAATAAATGGCTAGAAGTAAAAAATCTTTATAGGCCTAGAAGAAGTCTAGTTTTAGGAACCTAAACAATTTCTAAATAATTGTGAAACTGAAATAAAACAGATGGAGGTATTAACAAAAGGTAATTTCACACTCACCACTCTGAAACGATCCGGAACGCATCCTGCTCAGAAGAAGTTTTTGACGCAACTGCAAAACTTCAGCTTCCAGGGTTTCAACTCTAGATCTCCACTCCGACTCCTGCCCCGACACGACCCTCGCAAGGTGCTCCGTGTGCTCCCTGCTGCTTCTGTCTGCTGGCTTTGAGCGGATAATCGCCAAGGCCAGAGCCAGCTTTGCAGTTCTCAGGTACCATACTTGATTATCCGTCCTGGCTTCTGTCCCTATGGGGCAATAAGAAAGAAAGTTACGGAAGTGCCTTTTAACTTCTGCACTGCATTTCATTTGCTCAAAATTGATTTTACGGAGTAACACTAATTAATAAGTTTATAATACCAGCTGACACCAAGTAACAGAAAAAAATTTCCCAGGAACTGAAAGCATTATAAAAAATATGCAGAAGAAAAATCTATGCACATGCATATTAAGTTTATTAATATTAAAAACAATAGGCTCAGACAATTTGACAAATTCTTGGGATGGAAAACACATACATTAATTCACTTAGTGATATCTAACAAATGGCATACATCAGAGTCTCTCTCTCTCTCTCTCTCTCTCACACACACACACACACACACACACATGTGGTCCCATCCCCCCAAGAATTCTAATTCAGTAAGTCAGGGGTAGAACTGATACTTTTTTATAACAGTTTTTATTTTTCAATTACAGTTGACATACAATATTATAGTAGTTTCAGGTGTACAACATAGCAATTAGACATTTATATAACTTACAAAATGATCACCCCAATGAGTCTAGTACTTGTCTGACACCATGCATAGCTATTATAATATTGACTAGAGGCCCAGTGCACAAAAATTTGTGCACTCGGGGGGGGGGGGGGAGTCCCTTAGCCTTGCCTGTGCCCTCTCACAGTCTGGGACCCCTCGGGGGATGACCACCTGCTGGCTTAGGCCTGCTCCCTGGGTGATTGGGCCTAAGATGGTAATCAGACATCCCTCTGGCAGCCCGGCAGTCCTCGGGGGATGTCCATTTGCCAGCGGGGAGCAGGCCTAAGCTGAAGTTGGACATCCTTAGCGCTGCTGAGGAGGCAGGAGAGGCCCCCCCCCACCACCACTGTACTGGCAGCCATCAGCCTGGCTTGTGGCTGAGCAGAACTCCCCGATGTGGGAGCTCACTGACCACCAGAGGGCAGCTCCTGCATTGAGTGTCTGCCCCCTGGTGTCAGTGTGTGTCATAGTGACCAGTCATTCCCAGTCTTTCTGCTGTTAGGGTCAGTTTGCATATTACCCTTTTACTATATAGGATAGAGGCCTGGTGCACGGGTGGGGGCCGGCTGGTTTGCCCTGAAGGGTACCCTGGATCAGGGTGGGGGACCATTAGGGTGCCTGGCCAGCCTGGGTGAGGGGCTGATGGCTGTTTGCAGCTGGTCACACCCCCTTCAGGGTGGAGGTCCCCACTGGGGTGCCTGGCCAGACTGGGTGAGGGGCTGATGGCTGTTTTTAGGCTGGCCCACCCCCTTTAGGGTGGGGGTCCCCACTGGGGTGCCTGGCCAGTCTGGGTAAGGGGCTGAGGGCCGTTTTCAGGCTGGCGGGCGACTGAAGCTCCCAGCTTCTCCTTTTTTTTTTTTTTTTTTATTCTGGGATTTATTTACCTTCTATAATTGAAACTCTGTTGCCATCACTGGCGCTCTAAGCTCTGAGGCCCCGGCAGGCTGAAAGCAGGTATCTGGGGTTTGTTTAGCTTCTATAATTAAACATTTTTGCTTTCAGAGCTCAGAGCCGGGCCGCAGCAGGTAGGGAACCTTGGCTTCCTCCATCACTGGAGCAAGCAAGCCTCCTGTTTGCTTCAGCTGCGTGGCTGCCAGCCTCCATCTTTGTTGGCAGTTAATTTGCATATCGCCCCGATTAGACAATGGGAAGCATAGCGGAGGTACGGTTAATTACCCTTTTTGTCTTTTATTAGATAGGATGATATTTTCTATGCTGTACTTTGCAACCCTGTGACTGTTTTTATAACTGGAAATCTGTACATCTTAATTCCTTCCCTTTTTCACCCATTCCCTTAGCCCCCCTCCCATCTGGAAGCCATCAAAATGTTCTCTGTATCTATGATTTTGTTTCTATCTTCTTTGTTCATTTATTTTGTTTTTTAGATTCCACATATCAGTGAAATCATATGGTATTTGTCTTTCTCTGTCTGGCTTATTTCACATAGCAAAATACCCTCTGGGTCCATTCATGCAGTCACATATGTCAAGATTTCATTCTTCTTTTTGTCTACTATTCCATTGTATATATGTACCATGTCTTCTTTATCCATTCGTTTATCGAAGGACACTTAGGTTGCTTCTATATCTTGGCTATTGTAAGTAATGCTGTAATGAACATAGGGGAGCATGTCTTTTTGAATTAGTATTTTGGAAATCTTCAGGTGAATACCCAGAACTGCTAAGACATATGGTAGTCCTAGTTTTATAGTAGTTTTGAGCAACTTCCATACTGTTTTCCATAATGGCTGCAGCAGTTTGCAATCCCACCAGCAGTGCACAAGTGTTCCCTTTTCTCCACATCCTCACCAACACTTATTTGTTTTTGTTTACTTATTAATAGCAATTCTGGCAGTTGTGAGGTGATCTCTCATTGTGGTTTAAATTTGCATTTCCCTGATGATTAGTAGTGTTGAGCATCTATTGGCCATCTGTATGTCCTCATTGGAGAAATGTCTATTCAGGTCTTCTGCTATTTTTTTAATTTATTGTTTATGTTTTTATGTTAAGTAGTATGAGTTCCTCATATATTTGGGATATTAACTCCTTAATGAATGCATCATTTCCAAATGTCTTCTTCCACTCAACAGGTAGTCTTTTCATCACTAATGGTTTCTTCATTGTGCAAAACTCTTTAGTTTGATATAGTCCCATTGGGTTTTTTTGTTTCCCTTGTCTGAGGAGACATATCCAAAAACTGTATTTACTACTATCGATGTTAAAATTTTTACTGCCTACGTTATTACTCCAGGAGTTTTATGGGTTCAGGTCTTACATTTACATCTTTAATCCATTTTTAGTTTATTCTTGTATAGGGTGTAAGAAAATGATCCAGTTTCTTTCTTTGGCATGTGTATGTTCAGTTTCTCAACACCATTTATTAAAAAGACTGTCTTTATCCCACTATATATTCTTGCCTCCTTTTCATAGATTAATTGACCATGTAGGTGTGGGTTTATTTCTGGGTTCTCTATTTTGTTCCGTTGAACTTTATGTTTTTATACTAGTACTATGCTGTTTTGATTATTATAGCCTTGTAGTGTAATTTGATATCAGGTAGAGTGATACCTCCAACTTTATTCTTCTTCTCAATACTGCTTTCAATATTTGGGGTCTTTGTGGTTCCTATCCTCCATGTGCCATTAGCAAGGTAAAGATAATTCTATTTCTCCTAAAATGTTGTGGGAGAAAAAAAGATGAGCTTCCTAAACATATTCTCTGTTTTATTTAGGAAAGATCAGTAGTAACTTTCAGAAAACCTTTTTTTTTTTTAATTATCTTGCACTTCTTTCCCTTTCTTTAAAATTAAATTTATTGGGGTCACACTGGTTAGTAAGATTATATAGGTTTCAAATATAGATTTCTATAATATTTGATCTATATATTGCATTGTGGGTCCATCACACAAAGTCAAATCTTCTGTCACAATATATTTAAAAACTTTTTAAATATTCAATTGATGCTCAAATAATTATAGTAAATAATTAAAATGAACATTTAATGTTCCCCTAAGATATATAGTGTCCTTGAATTCTTAATAGCTGAAAATATAAAATTTTAACAGTCTTTTTAAAATAGAGTCTTCTTTCAAAAATGCTTTATTTTTCTTTGCATTTGAGAACAGGGCTTTGAAAAATCTAGTCACATTCCTTAAGATCCCTGGATTCTCCTTCAAGCAATCTATAATAATAAAAGCATAATATGCTAATTAGACAGGACATCCTTTGGGATGAAGCCAGGGCTGCAGGTCCCCGGAGCCTGCCAACAGCCAGAGGGGAAGCCCGGATCCCGGGTGCCAGAGGGAAGCCGGTGCCAGTAGCCAGGGGAAGGAAGGCCTACTCTTGCACGAATTTCATGCATTGGGCTTCTAGTATGTACATAAACAGCTACTCTGCAAAGAATATTTTGACAATATTTACTGTCCAATTTCTCCTACCCTTACTTTTCTCTACTATAATTTGCCATCAACTAACCAACTCTCTAAACTGTCAAAACTATTTTGAATTATAATCCTGAATTCTAAAATTAGTTAATCTCCAAGATCACTGATGAAAATTCTGTATAAGAGCCCCAGATCACTCCTATACAGGATTGGTGGAAGTTTAAATAAGATAACCATTCAGGAGAATAATTCCTTAATATGTATCAAACACCTTCAAGTATTTATCCCCTTTGGTCCAGAATAGGTTCTAACATTTTAATTTAAGATTTTATCTTAAAGAAATGATCAGAGCTATGTACAAAACTTCATGCTCATAGATCATCTTATAGGATAATTTATAATTACCAAAAAATCCCACCAAAACCTAAAACAAAACCTGTCACCAGTTTGAATATCTAACAATAGGTACAGTCATTAAATTATGACCTATTATACAATTTAATTGAAATTGTTTTAAAAAACATTTCAAAGTATGTGAACATATTTCCCACATGATGTTAACTGCAGAGTAAAACATAAGCATAAATGCAGTAAAATTGGACATTTGAGGGAAAATATCTACAGAGCTTGAAGTATTGATAGATTTAGAAATAGTTGGGAGGGACAGATGGGGAGAAAGAAGAGAAAGAGGGAAGGGGGAAGGAGAAAGGTAAACTAGAGTTATTTACCAAAATACAAATGACACATTGACTATGAGTTGAGGAAGTCTAATTTTATGTTCTTGTTTATACTTTTCTATAGTTTCCAAGGGTTTCACAATGAACCTTATAAAACATATTACATAAGACATAAAAATGTCTTAATACTAATCCTACAGAAATATTCCCTAGTCTTTTTCAAAGTAAAAATTATAGGAAAAATGAAGACAGGTTTTTAATAAAGCCCCAGAACTTTATACCAATCATTTTATGGCTGTGATAAGAAGCTCCAGCCCATAGAGCTCATGTCCTGAACTCTGAGATGTCCTTAACTATAAAACACAACATCAGTCCAACAGCAGCTTGGGAGAGGGGAATGAAATAATAGTACATTAAACATACTCAAAAATTTTAACCTAGCAACAAAGTACTTTCAAAATTGAGCAAACACAGTCAGTAAAATGAGAATTTTGTCACACATTCTCTAATCTCCCTTCCTGATCAGCTTTCCCCAAAGTCTACTTAAAGTCTGTAAAGTTCAGACCTCTCCATGTCCACAAGAAGAGCTATGTACAAAACTTTATTCCCATAGATAATCTTTAGAATAATTACCAAAAAATCATTCAGATGTGTTTAGTGTTTCTTCAACTAATTCAAAGCACACAATATGTTTTGGAGGTGGGACACAAAGCTTTCCCATATGCCCAAGCAGCAAGCTACAAGCCACCACAGCCCTGAAGCAGGAGCACTGACTGGCTTGTAGTAAGAACTCTACTAAGTACCTGAATGAGTGAATAAATGAATGAGCATATCAATGTAGGTCAGGCAGTCACAGATAGCTGCTTGACAAGTTCTTAATCCTGGCTCTCATCAGTAAATCTTTGTAGATTACATACTAGGGAGAATGGCATTGGAGGGGGAATGGATTGGGAGGGGAATTTAATGAGTTAACCTAAAGGTCCCATGTCTCCTTCACTGTAGGGAGCGGCTATAGGGTTAAGCCTCAGACTGACCTGTTGGCAAAGCCAAAAACAAGTCCCAGCTTAGAGGGCACAGCCCTCTTAGCATAATTAAGCTTGACCTTAAAATGCTCCCTAGATCTTACCTGGGTAGCTAATGGGCTGTGGGAGGTGCAGCAAGTGCTGCCAAAACAAGTGAAACTCACAAGAACACTGTAACTATGGTGACCACTGCCTTGTTTACCTCTGGCTATAAAATAAAGGCTCAACTTGCCTCTGGATCTCTCTCTGTGGCCTCAGCCAGGCACAGGAGATCCACAGAGCCCCAGCTTATTCTCTTTGTCATTTCTTCATCCTTCGCTGCTCCCCCTCCCCAGGCTCACTGAACCCTTGGCTGTGCTGGCCCGGCACACTTCACTTTGTGATGTGTCCTTTCTTGACTACTTCCAGTGAATATACTCCCTCTAAACTTATGCCTTTCTACATTATAACTTTAAACTTTCATCCAAACAATTTCTGAGTAAAGAAAATATATGAAATCTGGTTCATACAGAGGTTTATTAGGTCTGAGTTGGTAAACTATAAGGGAGAAAGCCAGATTTTACTTCATTGTGAACCCTACAATAAATACAGTAATTGCCATCAAAGCAAGAAACTGAAGAACATTGACTGAACATTACCTAAATCACTGAGTTAAATATGATGAGGACAAGAGTCTGAGTATATGAGGAAGTCCTCATATACCATGGTTGCGGAATGTGCATGTATCAAATATTGGTCTGGGGCACAGCAAAGCTCTGACAATGCCAGAAAAGTAAGTTATTATAAGATTTTTTAGAGAATTAGTTTCAGTAAACATACAGAGTCTAACATATAATTTTTGGATTAGATCCAGCTGACAAACCCCTGATTATTGGTATAGTTTCAATAATACTGTATTGTGAAGTGCTCAGCAGATTAACATCATGTGAAATTTTAAACTGAAAAATCAGGAGTTAGTTAAGATTTCAAAACTCTCCACCTGAATTATTAAGGTGGCCTTCAAAAGCCTTTTCAGCAAAGGAAGTCTGAGCATGACAAGAGACTAGTAAGGATAAAAAGGATGCTTGTTTTATTATTTCTTTCTGTTTCATTTCCATCAAAACAGGCCAATTAACTATCATTTTCCTCTTTTTGAAAGTTAACTAATCACAGATTTTAATTGTCTATAGAGTCTCTTAACACTGCTTGCTTTTTAAAAAAATGTATTTTATTGATTTCAGAGAGGAAGGGAGAGGGAGAGAGAATAATTGATTGGCTGCTTCCTGCATGCCCCCTACTGGGGATCGAGCCTGCAACCCAAGCAGGTGCCCTGACTGGAATCTAACCCTGATCTCCCGGTTCATAAATCAATGCACAACCACTGAGCCACACCAGCAGGGCAACACTGCTTTATTTTTACACAAACTCCCACCCCTCACCTTTTGATTCCTAAATACTTCTTTTTTTGGCATATGAAGTATTTTCTCTGGATTCTGGCAAGTAACTAGTGCAGAATTTCACACAGGAAAACACATCAAACCCATTTTATAAATCAGCAAAAAGTACATTGATTCAGAAATACAGAGTCACATATATACAGCACAGCAGCAATCATTTTCCACTATGTAAGTCCCATAGGAAGAAAGGAGACCTGACACCTACTACTTACACATATTTTTTAAAAAATAATTTGAAAGAATTACAGGTGTTTCCTAGTTAAACTACTAGTGAAGGGACAGAACGGAACTGATAGCTGTGTCCCTAACGAAAGGACAGAACGGAACTGATAGTAAAAGAACAGAACGGAACTGATAGCTGTGTCCCTAACTCCTCTCCCAGGAAAGCCACAGACTGTATCAGTTACTCAGCCTGCCCTTATCTCAGCCAATGGGAAAGCAAGGGAAACTAGCCCCCGGCCCTCACTCAACCAACCGGAATCAACAAGTGCCTCCACCCCTCTCCCCAAGCCCTATAAATTCTTTGTTCTCTTGGGACTCGGGGCTCTCTTGCATCCAGTAATGGAGGCAGAGAGACCAAGCTAGCTTGAATAAAAAGACTCCATGCTTTTGCATCAGACTCGGCTCCCTGGTGGTCTGTCTTTGGGGATTTTGAAATCTGGGCATAACACTAGTATTTCATACAGTGATGTGGACATAATACTCATCACCAAAACAAGTATATTGTTCTTTAGGGCACAAAAAATTACCTGATAATCAACCCAACTTAAATCTATACCCTCTACAAATCAGAAATCTTTATGAGACTACACTTTGGAAATGGCAAAAAGTTAAAGAAAAAGATTATAGAATGAAGATTATAGAATAAAGCCAGAAACCTAAGAAACACCCAGAAGAGGCAATTGAGAGAGGGTCAGCTAGCCCCAGGACAGAGGAACAGCTGGCTTCTGGGAACCAGCAAGCCAGGGCTAAGCTTCAAGAAAAACAAGAGTGAATAGGGGAGTAGGCAAGGCACAATGCCCTCTGGAAAAGGTACATGACCCTATCATAAGACGTCTCATTTTGTCAGTGACACATTAGAAAATAAGATGTGTTTTGCAGAGACTATTATGTAACGTCGTCCTAGACTTCACTTTTGTGTACACTTCAGATATGAACTCAAGAAAGCACAAGCAGCCCCACAGAAACATTTTCTTTAAGGCTCATTTTTAATGCTTAAAAAGCACTCTAATTCTCATCTGTTTCACTTACTTAAATCTCACCAAGGGGAGCACCACAGCAACTGACAATGCTTCACGGCTTCTCACAGGGCTTCATTTTACAGGTAATCCAATATTTCTTCAACTTTCTACTTAGATTTGCATTTAAAAAATAGAGTTCTACTTTTTCTAGCCTATTAGAGATGCATCGTTTCACAAATATTGAGCACTTTGATTCTAGACATTCTCTAGCACATGATGTCCTTTGCATGTTTATCTCTTTAAACTCAACTCCTCAACTTGCTCCAAACACACACACACACACACACACACACACAGTATCGCCTTTGTTGTAAGTCAGTCATCACTCAGGACTGGTCCTCATGCTTTCCACTACAACTATCCGTTCCCACCTGTGCCTGCCCAGAATGTCAACTTAGTCCTATGACTGCATATCCTCCGAAGTCAGACAGTGACAGACTCACCTACTTTCACAGCACAGAAGTTCCATCCTATATCAATACAAAGCTGTTCTCTACCCAGAACGGGTCAATTCACAGGATCCACGCTACCTATCCCTGTCCCACTTGGTAGCACTACAAACCCTAACCAACTAAGAAATGCCAGAAGAAGCTGCAAGCCAGTCCTAAAAACCAGTATGGTACCCTCTTAGGCAACAACAAAAAAACAGCATAAGGCACATATCCCTGGGTACCAGGTGAGGGCATCTAAAGCAGGAATTAGTCCTTAGCTATCCTCCACTATTAGAACCAATACCTACCTCCACCCATGTAACAGGATCCATTTAAGGTAAAAAATGATGGCAATCCCTGTGGCCTAATAGCTATTGTCTACTTTTCCCAGGCACCTATACCAAACTTTCCAATTCCCCATTTGTTCCACCCATGAGAACTTGCTTTCCTCCTTAAAATTTAGATCTGACCAACCTGAGATTACAACAAACTCATCACTGCCAACACATGGCCTCCTGATGACACCATGGCCAGGCCTGAACCTTGGTGCCCATGGAAGTATAGGCAGAACTGCAGCTGCGTAGGCATCTTTTTTTTTTTTTAAGTGACACCATTTGTATTAAGAATTTCTAGAACCTTTTTTTTTAATCATGCTATCTTGTGACCATAAAAGAGGTCTTTTATTGAAAATATCATCAATCTACTTCATCTTATAAATAGAATACTTAAATAATAGGAATAAGCCCTAGTTACATCAGTGGTTCAGTTTTACTCCAGGGTAATCAATTAAAGTCATTTGTTTAAAACCATAGGAATTTCTTAAAGTAGCTCATACCATAAAAGAAATTCAGATCTTTAACTTACGGTTTCTGAGTCTAAATCTATTTGTCCTTTCAATAACTATAAGAAATTTATAAAATTTGGGTTTTACCCTCTTACAAATTTTACTGAACTATTAAGTGAAAAGTTACTAAGAAAATAAAGAAAAATTATTAATTTACACATATATTTAATAATTCATTGCAAAAGACAATTTTAATCTAGATGGTCTACCTAAGTTATTTGACTTGCATATGAAGGGCTAAATTGAAAATATGTAGGTTAAGGTAATTATCTATTTTTAGACAAACATGTGTTGAAAATGAAATGTAAACAGTAAACAGAAATCTGGGATGGCTTTATTAATAGCAAACAAAAGAAATCTCATGACAAGAAAATATTACCAAGAGATATAGAGAAACATTTTATAATGATAAAAAGGCAATTATTCGGGCAGATTGAAAAATCCTTAAAGTGTATGCACATAATAGCAATTATAGAATTTCCAAAAATATGAAATAAAAATTGAAAGTACTGTGGACAAAAAGGGGCCACATGCTAACCTGACTAGCTCAGGGAAGGCCTGCATGGTGACTTTGTAAACTCAGAGACCTAAAGGAACCACAAAGGATGGTCTGAAATTAAAATTTTTAAAACTGAAAAGCAGTTTATGGTGGGTAGTCATGTCCTAGGCCAGTATCTTGTCTGACAAACATCAATCTTTACTTTAACTGAGGCTGTCTATTGACTTTTTGCATCTATGATAACATATCCTTGGAATGTCAAAGTAATTTTCCTTTTTCCGAACCCCTCAAAGCACAGGCACCACTCTATGGAGACCACAAACCCCCTAATTGTTACTGAGTTCATTGTTAACTGTTAACTATCCTATACCCACCTAAGTAAAAGAAGTGTGTGTCTATCATTTTACTTTTTATCCAATCCCAGAGGTTTCCCCTTTGCTTTCTCCTGCCTCCCTAATCTATGACCAATGGATTCCATATAACCCACTTACATCTCTTTTTTTTATTAAAATGCATAAAACAAGGTGCCATTCTCTGGAGCATTATCTCAAGTAATTGAAATTCTGCTTTCAGGCATTTGTTGACAGCTTAGCTCAAATAAACTCACAAAAATTCTGCACAGATGTGAATGTTTCTTATGTTGACAGAACTTAAGGAAGAGGTGGGCAAACCCACAATCATATGTGAAGATTTTAACACACTTCTTTCAATAAATGATAGGATAACTAGACCTGGAATAATAATGATCCTATATAATAAAAAGGTAATATGCAAATTAACCCTCATGCCCTCACAAGATGGCATGCCCCAGGCCGGCAGGGGTGTTAGTGAGGGATGACCAAACTGAACAAGCAGGATGTGTGGGGCGACCAGGCCAGCAGGGGGAGAAGTTGGGGGCGACCAGGCCAGCAGAGGGGCAGTTGGGGGCGACAAGGCTTGCAGCAGGGGGGCAGTTAGGGGCGACCAGGCCAGCAGGGGGGAGGGCAGTTAGGGGCAATCAGGCAGATAGGCAGGTGAGCGATTAGGAGCCAGCGGTATAGGATCGTGAGAGGGATGTCTGATCCCCGGGATTAGGCCTAAACCGGCAGTCAGACATCTCCTGAGGGGTCCTGGATTGGAGAGGGTACAGGCTGGGCTGAGGGGACTTGCTCCCCCCACCCCATGCACGAATTTCGTGCACCAGGCCTCTAATGATAATATAACAGATTTGAAAAGTACTACCAATCATCTTGAACTGATTGATATTTATAGAACATTACACCTTATAGACAGAAGATGCACACATATTCACATGCAACATTCAAAAAGACAGATCATAAGCTGAGACACTAGGTTCTCTAGCCACAAGAAAAACAATTAGAAATATCTAGAAAAATCCCTCAAATATTTGGAAAATAACACATTTCTAAACAAAATAGGGGACAAAAAAAGTATAAGTGTAATTAGAGTATCTTTTAAATGGAATGATACTAAAATCACACCATATCAAAATTTGAAGGAGAAAGCCAAAAGAGCTTGTAAAAAAAAAAAATTATAGCTTCAAATGCTTATTTTTATAAAAGAAAGGTTTAAGGTCAATGATCCACATTTCCACCTCAGAAAATTAGAAAAAAAATAGCAAATTAAAACCAGAGGAAGTACAAGGAAGATGTCATAGATATATAATTAGAATGCAATTCAATAAGAAAGAAACAATGAAGAAAATTTAAAAGGCAAAAGTTTTTCAAAGATTAATAAAATTGATAAATACCTAGAAGAACTTATCAAAAATAAAATAAAATAAAGAGAAATAACACCAATCATACCAAGATCAGGAATAACAAGAAAGATTTCACTATATATCTTCCAGCTATTAAAAAAGTAATAAGGCAAAATGAAGATCTATGCTAATAAATTTGAGTACTAATGCTGAAATTAATGTTTTTTGAGAAAATATACTGACCAACAATTCATAAAAAAGACAAATATTTCTGAGAACCCCTATTCTATTAAAGATATTATATGTTTATTAAAAACCACAATCATACAAAAATTCCATTTCCACATTGTTTCACTATTGGATTCTAGTAAACAATAAAAAAAAAGAAATTATACCAAGTTTATACAACTTGGTAACATAACAACTTATTTTATAATTTGATATGTATATTGGCATAACCCTGATACAAAAATTTACAAAGTATTGCAAGGAAAAAAAATAAAACCACTATAAATCAATATGTATAATAAACAGATTAAGAATCATTTATATAATACTAGTAAATCAAACCTGCCATTTATAAAATTCATCACCATCATCATCTAGCAGAATTTTACCAAGAATGAAAGATTGGTTTAACACTCAAAAGTCAATCATTGTAGCCCAGGTAGAGTGGCTCAGTGATTGAGCATCAACCTATGAACCATGAGGTTATAGTTCGATTCCCAGCCAGGGCACATGCTTGTTGCAGGCTCAATCCCGAAGTGGGCATGCAGGAGGCAACCAATCAATGATTCTCTCTTATCATTGATGTTTCTGTCTCTCTCTCCCTCTCCCTTCCTCTCTAAAATCAATAATTAAAAAAAATTCTTTTAAAAAGTCAATCACTGTAATTGAACATAGTAACAGAATAAATTATATAAAAATCAATGTATGACAATGGAATACTATGCTGCGGTAAAAAAAAAAGGAACTCTTGCCTTTTGCAACAGCTTGGATGGGACTGGAGAGCATTATGCTAAGTGAAATAAGCCAGTCAGAGAAAGATAAATACCATATGATCTCACTCATTTGTGGATTATAGAGAACAACATAGACTGATGAAAAGGGACAGACCCAAAGACTGAGAAACAGCGATCAGGCTATCAATCCCCAGAAGGAAAGTAGGGGAGGGCAGGGGTAAGGGGAAGAGATCAACCGAAGGACTTGTATACATGTATATAAGCCAAACCAATGGACATGGACAACGGGGGGATGGGAGCATGAGTTTGTGTGTGTGGGGGGGAGGTTGGGGGTTAATGGGGGGGATGAGGACACATTTGTAATACCTTAACTAATAATTAAAAAAAAAAATCAAAAAAAAAAATCAATGTATGATCACCTTAACAGTTTCATAAGAAACTTTATCCCTAAGACTGAAAACACAAGGACAGCCACTCTTCTTATTCCTATTAAATACTTTAATAGAGGTAACAGACCGTGAAATACAGAAAGAAATGAATAGATAGATTGGAAAAAAAAAGAAAAATTCTACTTTTAGATACAGTATGAATGCCTATAGAAAACTTAAAGGAATCTTAAACCAAACAACTACTAGAATTTATGAGTGAATTTAGCTAAGGCTCATGAAACAAGTTCAATATGTAAAAATTGATTATGTCTACACAAAATCCATTTAAGTTAAAATTTTTAAAAAGCAAAATAATTAGGAATAAACTTTACAGTAGATGTGAAGGACTTGGACCTAGAAAACTGTAAAACATTGTTCAATAAATTAAAGACCTAAATAAATTAGAGAGGTATACTGTGTTCAGGGTTTGGGAGACTTAAGATCTTGGTTCCCCTCAAATTAAACTATATACACAATCCTAATCAAAATTCCAATCAATTTTATTTTTAGATGTTGATAAATTCTAAATTTTATACCAAAGTTGTAAAAAACTAGAATAGCCAAAATAATCCTGAAAAACAAAAAAAAAAAACTGGAAAAATCACACTGCTTAACTGCAACACACAATACAGACAAACCAAGCAATCAAGACAATGTGGTATTAAAATAAAGACAGAGCAATGAAACAAAACAGCAAGCTTAGAATAAGGTCCACATTTTTACAGTCAACTCATTTTCAACAAGGGCATCACGGAAATTGGGAAAGTAAAGTCTTTTCAACAAAGAGTGCTAAAACAATTAGTTAAATATATGAGAAAAAATGAACTCTGTCATCTATTCGAATCTTACCCAAAAATTACATTTAGCTGACTCACAGACCTAAAACCTAAATGTAAAAACAGGATGAAATAAGGTACAGGAAAGATTATTCATCAAAGTCAAAAGAGCAATAATCATTAGAGAAAAACCGATAAATTAGACCATGAAAGTTCAGTCTGCTAAATGATGTCATCAAAACACTAATAAAAAGGAAAACAATGAACAGGAAGGAAATGTTCACTCTCTGTACCTGACAAAGGACTTGGATACAACTATGTAAAGAACTTCTACATATCATTTTAAAAAAGACAACCCAACTAAAAAATGCTCAAAACACATATATATCTATATGTGTGTGTGTGTGTGTGTGTATAAAGAAGTAATATGCAAATGAGGTCAGGACTCCATAATAGTGACAACCAGCTCAGGGACAGGGGCCAGGTGTGGCACCGAGCCTGAGAGAACAACACACAGGCAGGGCCTGCAGCCTGAGAGATCAACACAGAAGGGCGCCTGCTCTGAGCCTCCATAGCGCGCCTGGGGACAGGCCTGCAGCAGACACACACACACACACACACACACAAGGGGCACCTTCTCCGAGCCTCCTATGTAACTGGGGGCAGGCCCCCAATGGACAGACACACACACACACACACACACACACACACACACACACACACGGGGTACCTGCTCTGTACCTCCACAGTGTGGCTGGGGGCAGGCCCCCAATGGACCCACACACACACACATACACACACACACACGGGGCGCCTGCTCTGTACCTCCACAGTGTGGCTGGGGGCAGGCCCCCAATGGACCCACACACACACACACATACACATACACAGCTCCTTCTCCGAGCCTCTGTGGCCAGACTACGGCTTAGGCCCACTCCCCAGCAGGCCTAAGCCATCAGTAGGACATTCCTTGAGGTCTCCTGAA
Organism: Myotis nattereri; assembly: GCF_964212035.1. Lineage (NCBI taxonomy): Eukaryota > Metazoa > Chordata > Mammalia > Chiroptera > Vespertilionidae > Myotis > Myotis nattereri. Next base: position 39,494,659 of record NC_138081.1, on the reverse strand, counting down.
CTGTGACTGGGAGCAGGCTGGTCTGAGGAACCCTCACTACCACCACCACCCCACAGTGCACAAATTTCGTGCACTGGGCCTCTAGTATGTCATAAAAGAAGGTTTATAACTGTGAGTATCCACATTCTTATATTATTATTTATTAACTAGAGGCCTGGTGCATGAAAATTCATGCACTAGAGGGGTTCCCTCAGTCCGGCCTGCCCCCTCTCTCAGTCCAGGAGCCCTCACGGGCAGGAGGTGACCCGGCGATCAGGGGAAGGTGACACCCCATCACTCCTCTGCTGCTGCCACTGCCAGCAGCACAAGCCTCAGCCGGCCCTGTTACCTGTGCCCTGGGCCAGCACTGGGCAGCTGGGGGGCTGAGGGGACTGGGAGACACCGGAGGCAGGCGCGCGGGGCGGGCCCAGCCTTGCCATGCGCCAGCCACCCCAGCAGGGCTGAGGGGACTGGGCGCTGCCATCTTGTGGCTGTGGATGCCACCATCTTTGAGGGCAGGGCAGTCAATTAGCATATTCCCTCCTTATTGGCTGTGGTTGCTGCCATCTTTGAGGGCGGGGCAGTCAATTAGCATATTCCCTCCTTATTGACTGTGGGAGCCGCCATCTTTGTGGGCAGGGTCATCAATTAGCATATTCCCTCTTTATTAGATAGGATTATTGTCTTTATTATTATAATTAACCTCATTTGCCTGCCCCTGTATAAAAAGGTATTCAACATTATTAGTTACTAGAGGCCCAGTGCACGCATTAATGCTTGGGTGGCATCCCTCTTGGTGGCCTGTAGGGATCAGGCTGAAACCCGCAGTTCAACACTGCCTGCAGCTCCTACCTGCCACTCCCACTCATCCCGGCCCCACTGTGCCTGATGTGGGCTCACGGTGCCTGCTGCAGCAGCACTTGCCAGCCATGAGCCCTGCCTCTGGCACCCTCCCAAGGGGAGTGGCCTGTGGGATTAGGCTGAAACTGGCTCTCTGACATCCCCCAAGAGGTCCCAGATTGCGAGAGGGTGCAGGCCAGGCTGAGGGACCCCACCGGTGCACAATCAGGCTGGGGAGGGACCGCGGGAGGGCTCCAGGGCGTGTCTGGCCTATCTCGCTCAGTCACAATCAGTGGACTCCAGCAGCAAGCTAACCTACTGATTGGAGCATCTGTCCCCTGGTGGTCAGTGCACATCATGGCAACTGGTCAACCAGTTGACTGTCTGCCCCCTGGCATCAGTGCACATCATAGCAAGCAGTTGAGCAGCCTTAGCATATCATTAGCATATTACACTTTGATTGGTTGTTCTGCGGTTTTGTCTATTTGCATATTACCCTTTTATTATATTATTAGTTATTAGAGAAACACATTAAAATCCCAGTGATACACCACTTCACACCCACAAAAATAGCTAAAATTAAGAAATACATGAATGCAAATGGGACTCTCTCACATCGGTGGTGGAACTGTAAAATGACAACCATTTTTGGAAAAGGTGTCACAGTTTCTTATCATTTGAACAAATATAGCCTAGGAAATCCACTCATTTATTTACCCAAGAAATATAAAAATATATGTCACAAAAAGGCTTTCTGGTGGCTGTTCTCCTTCCAATAAGGCTGAAAAAGCAGACCCTAAAGTCCCATTTCCACAAAAACTGGCATCACTGGTTAGAATAATTTTCATCTAGGAGATGGGGAGGGGGGAAAAAGAGTGGAGGGCTGTGAACACTGGTATGTTAATTTAGTTATCCCCTTGTACCTCACTTTGACATGTGACTACTGCTATGGGCAAAACATCTGAGAAAGGAAGGCCATGAAAAGGCCATAGATGGAAAGGCAATCCATGGAAATGTGGCTCTTCACAAAGCAGAACACACAGCTGTCCAAAAAAACCCAAACAAACAACTGCTTCCTCTTCCTTTATCCTGTTTCAGCGGTTCTCACATTTGAGCCTGCCTTGGAATCACCTGGAGGGCTTGAAACACAGATTCCTAGGCTCCACCACCAGAGGTTCTACTTTAATAGGTCTGGAGTTGGCCCCATAATTTGAACTTCTTACATGTTCCCAGGTAACACTGGTGTTGTTGGTCTAAGGAGTAAAATTAGAGAACCACTACCATACTCTGTTCCTGGAAACAATATCTCTTTCAGAAGATTGAATGACTTTCAGCCTGAAAACAAGAATAAAATAAACAATGGAAGACTCTCATATTTTAAGCAGTTTCATTGTTCATCTCATACTAACCTCTTTTGAGTAAACTGGTGCTGACAAAAATATATGTTAACTGTGAACCAATTTTGACTATGAATTCTTAATTAAATGGTCATGCTTGTTATTTTCATCTTTAGCTTTAAAGTACACTTTTAAATTTTATTCCCTCAATATGGAAGACTTCCTACACCAGAAACATATGGTTATAAAGGGGGGAAATGACAAATTTTACATTAAAATTTTAAGTCTGTTCTTCAAAAGATACCACACAAAAGTAAAAAGGTAAGCCAAAGACTAGGCAAAGATATTTTCAACAAATGGTTAAAAAAAGGGGGGGAGGGGCGGAGTGAATATTCAAACATCTTAAGTGTATCTATGAAAAAATAAGATGATCCACTTGAAAAAATGAGCAAAAGAGATGAATAAGCAAGCCACAGAAAAGCTAAGAAAATGGTCTTAGACATGAAAGATTGTCACAATATATGCAGAGACATGTTCAAAAATGTTCACAATTTCATTGTCTGTAATAAAAATTATAAATCTAAATATCAGTTAATAGAACAGCTATATAAATTGTGGTATATTTATGCAATCAAATACTATTAAGCAAGAAAAGTTAACTGTTTCATAGTTAAAATAAAAGCAACAAGAATAAAAAATGCATATACTTTTATATAAATAATATAAAGAGTACTATATATTGCTTAATAATATAAACATATGTACAAAGAAATGCATGGGCGATGCATTCCAAACTTAGCAATGTGATTACTTCTGCAGGGGAATGAGGGGTAAAATCAGAAAGAAAAAGGGTTTCTTCTGCCTTGCAAATATCTAGTTCTTTGAGCTAGAAGTTGAATGCACTGGTATTTGTTGTATTATTCTTTACTAGAGGCCCGATGCATGAAATTTGTGCAAGGGACTTGGCCCTCACAGCCTCAGCCAGCCCTCACAGCCCCAGCTTCATCCTTAAGGTCATCCAGACGGTTATTCTGCTATTCCGTCTAATCAGCATATTAGCTCTTTATTATATACGATGACTTTTTAAAAAAATATATATTTTACTGATTTTTTACAGAGAGGAAGGGAGAGTTAGAAACATCGATGAGAGAGAAACATCCATCAGCTGCCTCATGCACACCTCCTACTGGGGATGTGCCTGCAACCAAGGTACATGCCCTTGACTGGAATCAAACCTGGGACCTTTCAGTCCGCAGGCCGACGCTCTATCCACTGAGCCAAACCGGTTAGGGCACGATGACTTTTTTGTATGTCTTAAAAAGTCATAATATGTATGTATCTTAAATATTTTATTTTCTTTTGGAATGATTGAATGATCTTAAAAACAAGAGCCCAACAGTAAGATTTGAATAAAGAATTCATATAATTAATATAGTCAAGCCCAACCCAGCTGCTAAAGGAAGGAAGCATTTACTGTGGGTGATACTATGAAATGTGGAAAGTTACCTTTTTAAAGCACTGCTCTCTCTCTTTCAGTTCTTCCAAAACACTGCTCTGAACTCTTTCTTTCATGTCTATGCAGAAGACGCTGTTAACAAGCTGATATTATCTACTTCCACATTTTAGAAGAGATAAGCAATAACATTTATTTTCAGAAATGAATTGCAACACTGAAAGTATATACATATTTGAACTACATTTTTAAAGTGTCCAAAGTCCCCTTTTGAGGCAAACAAGGCTAGACTCCTATTCATAGAATTCTTATTAGAACCTGAACACCAAAGGATACAAGGTGTTGTGGCAAAAAACTTAATCAGCACTTAAGGCATAACACAAAGTCTACCTCTTTCAGGAAGTCTTCCTCAGCTGTTTCAGACCCTTGTGATTTTCCCTCATCTCCTGACCACTAATTCTGGCTCTTAATAATGATCTGTTTTATCTTCCCTTTCTGTTAGCATTAACTTATTTGGGGATCAAAGGCTATAGGGGTCAGAGATTATGTCATCTTTCCCTTCTTTACTCCTCCACTAACACCCACAAATAAGTCTAAATAAGTAGGTATTCCCACCTAAATTGGGTAGCAGAGGGCCTAAAGCCCAGATTTTCAAATGGCAGGCCTGCAGGCCAAACCCAGCTCTGCCCTTTGTCAGCTAAATGAGAGAGTGATTATATCTCACTTTAGGCACAAAATGAAAAATATACAGTTGATCCTTGAACAACATAAGGTTTAGGGTGTGCAGATGTCCCACACAGAAAAAAATCAGTGTACAACTATGTGTTTAGTAGTTAACATTCTCATAAAATTGGTTTAAAGACAACGTGAATCATGATTGAAAAGCATGTATAGTACCTGCTGAATCCACTCAAGAATTGTTGGTTATTTTTATCACTACTACTACTACTACTAGTACTACTACTACAGCTATGCTATTACACTACAATTTATTTGAAGGGAACAAATGAGTCTTGGAACCACATAATTTCTAATTTTGTGCTTTCCTACCCAATTTTACTAGTTTAACCATTACATTGATCAATGTCTTCCTTAACACCCAATTAGTAAGCTTGAATCCAAATGCAATTCTGGTATAACTAGAAAAATAATTAGTCATTCTGTGCCCAAATGTTCACTTTTCTAGACAAGGCTAATTGTTTACTTAAAAGCTTCCATCATACTTGCTGTTATTAAAGTTTACATTGACCTGGTATCAGTGATGTCCCTAGTGAAATGATTTTGTTTAATTCCAATATATTTTATAAAATCATAAACTCACTTTCATACATCTACTCAAACACAGTTTCTTCTAACACATATATTACCCCTCCCCCCTTTTCCAAAACACTATTCTCCCATGTTAAGTATACTAGTATTTGCAAGACTTTGGTATTTAGCAATGATATATTTATAACATTCTGCTGAAAGCTCCTTTGTGATTAAATACATTTTAAAGCAAATTAAAAATAAGTTTAAATATGCGGCTGTGAGACTTCCCAGGCACTCAGACCAAACACGATCCTGCAGATTTAAATTTAGAACAGTTTGACACAGCACTATCTGCTGACAGCATTATTTGATCTGAGTAGACGTGCAAACATTCAACAACAAAAAAGCATGTGTCAATAATTCATAGGTCTAGAGTCAACTCTCTTGGGTAAGGAAAGGGTATGCTTTAATTTTTTCCCTGTATCCCAAGACACATTTTTGCTCTGCACAAAGTCTTCCCTCTTCAGCCTGCCAGTAGACAGACCACCTGTTACAATCAGATGTTTTGCTGACTTCAGTTGTTTTAGTCCATTAAGACAAGGCAGCCAGCTAGCTCAATGTGCAAGTCACTAAACCACAAAAGACAGCAATTGGTGCAGAAATTTGGCACTCCCTGAACCCCCAGTAATCTTAAACCCTCAATCCCCTTCAAGTAGATGAAGGAGGTGTTCCTAACCCAACCCTGAGAACTCTATCTAGGCAGGTTAACATGTTTCTTAGGCTTTGTTCATGCTGGGAGGCAAGCTGAGATCCCAGCACCCTTCTGGCCCAACTTAACCTTCTACTTGTGCAGCCTAAATACATTGGCATTTCTGCCTCCCTGGCTGTGTTAAATCCCCTTCATCCACTAACTCCAAAAACCATATTAACACAGAAATAGCCAACTAGCTGGGGCTGCAATCACTCTGAGACAAAAGTCTTGTAGTGACACACTGTCAAATCAGAAATCTAGATGATAGTTACAGTGAGCATAGAAACAGAAAGTTCAATTACTTGTTGTTACTTTACTAGTAAAATAAAACTTTACTCACCAAACTGTGACCTTAAGTGATTAGAAATTAAAGCCAGTGGTGAACTATATTTTTTTCATTTTCAGTAATATTTTTTTATTTGAGAATTCTAATATTTCATTCCAGGAATCCCACTCATAAAACTATTCTGCCAGAAAATAGCCTTGCAGCACAAGGAAATTAACTGACCAATTAATTTATGAATCTGAAATATAAAAAAGAACAATTCATAAATTTCCCAGCTGTACCTTTCTTCTGTTCAAAAAACTGGAAAGCATCTCACTGTACTTTTTGGTAGTCAGACCACATCTGAAACATAAACATGATGATAATTCATTCATTTACCCAAAAAGTATTATCTGGTTTCTAGCTATATCCAGAATATAGCAGTAATAGAAACAGATGAATTCTTGAGCTCACATTGGGGGAGTTGCAAAATAAATAAAATACTTGTATACAAATCATGATAAACAGCTAAAAAATAATTCAGGTAAGATGGAGGGAGAAGGGACTAGATGTAACTTTCAATACAGTAATCAAAAAAGGCCTCAATGAGCAGATGACTTTTGAGCAAAGATGCAAAGAGCAGTGAGGGAGCACCTTAAGCTGATGAGGAAGAGTGGAAAGTGAAGGCCAAGGAGAGGGAAGCTGACAGGCCTGAGGCAGGGGCTGCAGTCCAAAGAGCACTTTCCCCAGCACCATCTATTTGACCCCCATAATAATTCTGTCTATTAGGGTAGTTATTATGTCCATGTTATAGATGAGGGTCTGAGGTTCAGCTATGTTTCCACTTGTCCAATGCAACACAGTAAGCAGTAGTGCTCACGTGAACCTTCACCTCGGTCTTAAAGCTCAGCCTAGTTTTCTTCCTCTGCACCGACTGCCACACTGCTGTGTCCAATTCTGTGTCCTGCAACTTGTCAGGAATGACGGATTAAACCAGACTGTCCTGAAGGGTGACTGTAACAGTGACGGGTCTGGAGACTTCGTGTGGAACTGCTGAGGAAAGAGAAGACCTGGAGGAGAACCACATTTGAAAGGCTGCCAGACTGAAGAGCGAAGAGAGGTGTTCAGTGTTTCTCTAGAAGGCACAATTAACGCATACATGGAAATTACACAGAGACACACTTCCAACGCAGAGATGAATAAGATACCCAGTGACAGAAGCTGTCCAACAGTGGAATGGGCTGTCATGTCAAGTTATGAAACTCCAATGACTAGAGTTACCCCAGCAGAGGCTGAATGGCCATCAGTCTGAGATGAAGACAGATTTCAGCACTTCACTGCAGTGAAGGCTACACAGACTGACCGCTATCTTTCCGAAGGCTGAGTCTGTGATTACACAAGCACCCGGCACTGCAGTGTGGCAGCTAAATGCTGCAGCTGTGAAGCCAAACAGCTTAGTGAAACTGCAGTCTCTACCACTCCTACGATTTGTACACTTGACCTTTATAAACCTTAGTTTGCTTATATGAAATAAAAATAATAGAAGTTACCTCATAGGGGTTATGGTGAGGATTAAATGAAATAATCCACGTGAAGGACTTAACATGGTGCCAAGCACATAGTAAAAGCTCAGCAAAGTTTAGCTTCTACAGATATGTGTATTTGGGAGCATGTATCTAACGTGTATATATTTGTTTCTCTTTCTCTGTTTTTACTTTTACTCAGTAGTTCAATGTCCTCAAAGCAGAATTCTTACAGCATAGTAAATTACAACATGATGATACTAACCATAATAATAATAATAAACACTTAAAACAGTCAGCATTACCAGGAAATATGCAGAAAAGTTCATCTTTTAAACATTTGAAGCACAATTAAAAATTATGAAAGAAAAAAATCAACATTTTCTTAATTGAAACTACTTAAAATTTAGAGCCTTTCAGCATGAGAAAGAATACTTAACAATCTGCACCTGTATTTAATGTGTCTGTATACCCAAGTAATCAGGTGTACATGAGTATGTATACATACATATAAATACACACATACACTTCCTATTTTGAAATTAGGGAGCTACGCCGGAAAGCCCACAGTTACTTTTAAATTATTTCTCAATAAGCAAAATGATTCCAGATATTTCTAATCATGGTCAAGTACTTTATGTATGTGTGTCTATATAAATCGAAAATGAAAGAGAAATAACCATAGAAAGGTGCATCTGTATGCTGGAATCTGGAGATGCTTATACATGGTAGGAAATGAGCTACAATTTTAGGTAGATTTGTCATCATTCTTTTGTTATTCTGGATAAACTGATGTTTATTATTCATTGGGAAGACATTCAAGAATGAACCTGAATGATAAAAGAAAGCTTCAACTTTAGAAAAAATGAGGGCGATGTCACGATATTTTATTTCTGCAGTAGAGTGCTCAATGCTTTCAGGAGGTCATAGCATGATACATTATAGAACAGGAAAAAATTACTTTCAATATCAGTATTTGTATGATACAACAATACATATATGGATTTATGTCCATCATCATATTTGATCCTCCAATAACCCTGTGACATAACTGCTATTAAGCACTCTTTATGAATGTGCAAATAGGGGTTCAGGGAATAACTTGCTCAAAATCACATAGTAAGAAATAAAGATACAAACTTGATTCGAAAACCTTTTATCTTTCTGTATTGTCCATCATGTGGATATATTAAATTACCATATTTTGGAACAGATCATCTATTTTAATAGATTGTGAGTATAATAAAATTTATTTAGCACCAAAACTAAGTTGAATATATGTCATGGATTCTTAAAAGCTTGGTGTTAGAAGAGGTAATCTAGTCTGTCACCCAATGACAGAATCAAGAGTCTAAAGCAGCCATGGGCAAACTACGGCCCGCGGGCCAGATCCGGCCCGTTCGGCTGTTCTATCTGGCCCGCGGAGCCGAAAGAGCGGAGGGTTCTCTTGCTCTCCCCTCCGCTCCTTCACCAGCAGCAGTGTTAACATGGCAACGTCGGGAAACACGGCCACAGCTCCTTCTTCTGAGTCCAGTTTAAGAACCCATTGTGGCCCTCCAGTCAAAAAGTTTGCCCACCCCTGGTCTAAAGTCTCCATAGACATTACAGTATTGAAAATTTGATTACCTAATGATTTGTTCTTAGAAACTCCTTCTATACACTCTAATAACTTCTGCTTATTAATCCCACATCCACCCTTGAAAGCAAAACAGCATAAGATCCATTCTGTCAAATCACTCTCTAAGGATTAGAAATGAGCCATCATGCTCTCCCCCCACCCAACCCCCACCCCCACCCTCACCCATAAAATCCCCCATACCCATTTCCCCTAAAATTATAATAATTGAGCCTTTTTTCATTAAGGCAGACACCTCTGATTATTCTCTGATTTGTCAAAATCCCTCTTCAGAGTGACACCCAGCACTAAACCTCCAGTTCAGCAATGAACTTAGTTATAGTCCTTGAACCTTTCTCTTAATGTCACCTGAGACAGTGTTAAGTTATTAATGGTCATGTCTCAATGTTGGCTCAGAGGGACATAATAGAGAACAATTAAATCTCTTTTTAAAGCCAGATCTGTAGACACACAATCCTATTGAGAAACAAAAACACTGCCACCACTCTGGCTTCACTTCTCTCCACTGCCCACAGACAATCTAGCCACAGAGTACACTTGCTACTATTGGAACAAACTCCCCACTCTCATAATTGTGAGCCTTTGTCCAGGTTGTTTACCCTCTGACAGAAACATCCTTCTCCCAATCCCCTGCCTGCAGACTCTCCACTCTCCCCAGAAGGCCAGTTTAATTGCCCATCTTAAGTCCTCTAGATTCACCCCTCCTTTATTCCTCACCCTGGCTCCATTAACTGCATTGCCACAGCAATCTGGAATGATTCTTCCCACAAGGCAGTACCAATGGCCATGTAGTGCTCCCTTCTCCCCTATTAGACAGCAAGTGAGCTCAGTAGAGACATGGATTGTGCTTTCATCTTTCATCATTTCTAGCACTGAACTCAGTGGGAAAGATTAAGCCATATATATATATGGCTAATATGCTAAGTGTCCTTCCCACTGTCCGACTGGTCGCTATGATGTGCACTGACCACCAGGGGACAGACGCTTAACGCAGGAGCTGCGGTGACACACACTTGCCATTTACAGAGAGATGACAGTGCGGACCTGGCCGACAAAGCAACACTTGGCTTCCCCCAAGTGGGACACAGGCCCTGACAACCACCCCGGAGCAACACCCCATAAAATTGCAGCCAATGCTGCCCAGACCCCACGGCCAGCCTGGAAACAGAAGCTGTAGACGATGGGTAATGACATCATGTAGCAATTTCTGGGTTCTTCTCCCTACGACTAGCCTCCTTGCAATTTCTTCAGCCCGGGAACACGACTTGCTTTATAGACAGGTGCAAACATTCTACACTTTAACCAAATGTTTGTGAAGCATTTTCCTGTGCCTCATCTCATTTGATCTTCACAGAAGTCCTGGAGCAGGTGGATAGGAGACTCGCTGGAATCCTATTTTCATTAGCCAGAAAACAGAGATTTAGAAAGTTTAGAAACTTGACCCGACTAAAAAGAAATAAGAAGTGGTGGACCTTGAAAATGACTTCATGCGCAGAATAAAGTCAAACACTGCTGCAGTTAAATATTTTACCCTTTGTTCTCCCTGCATGATCTACAATAATAATCTGCTTCGTGTTGATATTTACTGCTGTGTTGCTGCCAATTACCTGAAAGAGAAGTTGGGGTGCTACACTGGGCTGGAAAAAGTTTAGCTACATCAGAAAGCAGGTCTAATTAAGCAAGTTTATTCTATATATATATAAAAGGCTAAGTTGACTCATGTTTTATATGTTTCATGTTGACTCACGTGATACATATTAAAGCTCTCGCTGGCACCAATCGCACGTGTATGTTTCGATCTGTCAATGTCGATTGTGAGTTTGATTGACACTTCTATTATAAAGGGCAAATAGCAATTTTAAAATATTTCTTCTAATTAATTTCCTTTCAATGTGCACGAATTCATGCACTGGACCACTAGTATTATACATGAATGAGTATGATAAAGGGTTGGAAGTGAAATAGTTCACAGAAAGGAAAGATTAATTCCAGCTAAGGGATCATGGAAAGCTTCATGAAGAAGATAGTACGTAAGGGAAGACAGGCAAAGTGAAGGAAATGATGGCCTTCTTGCTTACATGGACAAAGGGAAAGGCATCAGCAGGGATGACAAAATCCACAGAGCCTCAAAGGAAAACATTAGCATCTACTGGACAACATGCATTCATTTTACATTTAGCACTTCATTGAATTATCTCACTAAATAATTCTGTGAGTTAGAATTTAGTATCTTTAGAGCTAAGGAAATTAAAGTTCAGAGATGGTAGCCTCCTCAAGGATACCTAGTTAACAAGTGGTGGAACTGTGTTTTGTTTTTAATATTAATCTTTCTGCCTGTGTTCTTTCTACAATACAGATCTTGGGCTTAGGGGTAGGGTTAAGTGTAACCTTCATAGACTGGGCCTCCTTGAACTGCCCTTTGATTGCCTTGTGCCAACCTTGATATCCATCTCAGCTTATCACCACAGAAGCACATACACACATACACACACATTCAGGCCCACTAACACCAAAAGCTCTATTAAATGAGGGATGTTTCTTCCCAAAGACTCCCAGTGAGACAGGAAAGAATACCGCATGTCAATTAATCCTAAAAGTCGCCATCACAAATCATTTCAAATGTGCCTTGAAGAGGCAAGAATAGCATAAGGACTAAGAAAGCGGGTCCAAGAGCCAAGCATGCTAGCTCCTTACTACCTGTGTGACCTAGACAGGTTACTCAACCTCTTTGTGTCTAAGTCTGTCCATTTAAAATGGGAATCAAAATAGTACTTAACTTATAAAGTTACTGAGGAGATACTATTTAAAGCATGTGACCTCTATGAACAATATCAGACACAATGCTTGGTCCTCTTGAGACTAGTTTGTGGCTATGATTCAATCCCAGGCCAACTGTCTCCAAAGCTTGTGCCTCCACATAGGTCTTATATAAATCTATGAAGAGCTCAGGGAAAGAGACTCATGTAGGTTGATGTGAAAGGAGGAGAAAGGACCTCTGGAACAGCCCTGGAAGACCTGAAGAATGAGTAGAAGTCAGAGGCAAAGAGGGGGCAAAAGATCACTTCAGATGGGATGGACAGTAAAAGCAGACAGCAGACAAATGGCATGAGTATTTGTGGGAGATCACGTGGATCTCCTTAACTAAAGAATAAGATATTTTAGGGAATAAAGGAAAATAATATAGTAGAGGGAGGTTGAGATCTTGAAAGTCAGTCAGTGGACTTTGAACTTACTTCAGTGGACAGCTGGAAACAGGTGTTGTCTTCTGTGTGGATGAGTGAAGTGAGCCAATGGTGTTTTAGGAAGAGTTTTCATCTGGGTCGGATGGAGCCAAGGGACTACTGACACCACACAGTAAAGAAGGGCTGGAAGCAGGAGGAGGCCAGGGTGCTGAAAGTATGCACACAGAACAGGAAAGCTCTGAGAGATGTCTGTGAAATGTCAGGGCTTGCTGCCAGATTGGAAAGAAGGAGAGAAGCTGAGGAAAGACTTGGATATGGTTCCACTATTAGATTGGTAAGTGATGGACCCCAGTCAGAAACACATACTAAAAGTACTGCAAAGTACAAAATGTCCAAAATAATGTTGATACAATATTTACTCAGACCATTGGAACTATTCTCTGAAGTCACTGCCTTACTACTTTGCTGAACCTGGCTTTTTATCAATGAGAGATGAAAATGAGGTAAGCACATTAATAATTCAAGAAGCCGGGTTCCTGCCATGTAGTTTGAATCAGAGCCTTTCTCATTGATCTTATCTAGTACTCATATTTTTAAAAATATACTGGGAAACTTGAGTTTGTCTACTATTTACTATTGAAGATTTTTATATGAGCAATCGAATATAAAATGTACTGCTGGGGTCTTTGAGCTATAAAGGGTGCTTCATTTGCTAACCACCATTATGCTATAGTTACTTGCATGCCTACTACATTTAGAGTATTACAATCTGGGTTTTGGCAAACTGATTTTGATGAGAATTTATTGGAAATGTATGTAATTGTAAAAATCTATTCTTTAAATCGATGAAACAGTGCTTATAATTATCAAATATATGATAGCTGATGGATAGTGGCTGGTTTTTTAAATTAAAAAGCACAACAACCTTTATAAGAGTTATTTAAAACACATATTTATAACATAAATGTATTTTTTAGGAAGCAGCAACTTCTTGAGAGCTACCTAAGTGTTTTATACTCTATTATAAGAAGGCAGGATGTCATGAGAACGTTATATTCTGCCAACAAACGTTCAGCACCAATGTGCCAGGCAGTGGATATATGGATAAGCCTTCCCTTAGGAGCTTTGCATCCAGGGGAAGGCAGACAAATAAGAAAATAAATAAAATACAAACTAATGCATGAATAATAGAGCTTTAGGTAAAGTATACAAACAGTTCAGAATAGAAAGAAAATAGTTTTCGCCTACCACTGTTCCAAGAGATCACAAGAAATGGATCATATACAATCAGGTATTGTAAACCCATCTGTAGAATTTGAAAAAGATCAAAAGTATGTTTTGTCTTGTTATTTAATCATGCAATAGAAGGAAGGCATAGGAAACGGCACAACCTCTGAAATATATTTCTGAACAATTATATTAAAGATTAAGGAAGTCACATCTCTCTGTCCAACAGTCAAAACTACTTTCTAATGGGTTGTTTTCTTTCTTTTATTCATCCAGATTTAAACCAAAGGACACTGGAGTTCTGCCATGGTGAAAGCCATCTAATAAAAAATGAAATGGGGAATGAGCTCACTGAATAAATCAGAAGGAAGAATTAAAGAACCTGACAGATATTTCAGAGGCCTGTTAAAAAATAAATTGGAGTTTCGTTATAAAAATTGACTTAAATGAATGTTATACTTAAGAACCTACTTCAGAACATTTTCTTAAAGTCAATTTGACTACCAACCATATAATATTGCCTGTCAATATACTATTTTGTTAAATTTCAAAATGCAAGAGGTATAGTAATGGCCGTAAGCTCAGAGTAAATGTCCACAAAGAAAAGGAACAAAATACTAAAAATCTGTAAGTATGCTGATATCTGCTGTTCAGATTTTAAACCTAAATAAAAAGGTGAGAAAAATACTTTAAATACTGCCTCCTTAAGTAATAAAAGGATGGTTAGTGTCCTTTCGATAATTGAGGGAAAGCAAAACAAAACTGGATAGCAGCCAGCCTTCTAAAGATCTGCAATTTCTAAACTACTTTACTCTCTTGATAGATGACCTTTAAATATAGACAAATCCAATAGTAGGGGGAAAATTAAACCATCATTGAAGACAACTGTTCATATGATGTGATACTTAAACCAGCAGAGGTGGGGAGTACAGAGTGGGGGTGGATAATGTTTCCCCCTTCATTTGCAGGGCAAGGAAAGAGGAGGTGTTGGTCCTTCTCATATTCATTCACTGGAGGCAGGCTTCTAGGTAAAGTTATCATGCTTATGCCCAACTCAGCATGATCAGAAGTACACATGGAAAAAGATGTTCTGTTCTAAGCAGCCCACTTATAAACAGATAGAAATGGTAAAGGAACTAAAAAACCTTCTGCCTAAAGAACAGAGGGATGAAATATAAATTGGATTTGTTCCATGAAACCCCATGAGACAAGGACAGTAGTTGCAAGGTGTATATACATATTCTATTAGTCAGATGTGTCTAAAGAGGAGAGTTTTAGTAGTGAGTTCCCTGTTGTATAAGGTATTCAAGTACAGAGAGATATGATAGGGATGAAGCAGAATGTACCCAAACTCTAAACAGAAAAAGTTAAAGGGATCACCTTCCAGGTGATTTTTCAGCTGATATCCTGTGATAATAAGAAAACAGAAACCACAGTCACTGACTTTGTAGGACTTAAAAGTAACAAACAGCAGGTGTCTTTGAAAGAAGTGGTAAGAATACTAGATCCATCAGGGTCCAGGCAGAAAGCTAATTGTACCTCAATGCGGATAATGTGAGGAGTTTAATAAAGAGACTATTTCTAAGTGTGGGCAATCCAAAGGGGTAGCACAATGTCCCAGGGCCCACTAATAACAGCAATGGGGCAGGGGCATCCTTCACCTGCAGGAAGCAGTGGTTCTCAACCTTGGCTGCACATTAAAATCACCTGGGAATCTTTTTAAAATCCTGATTTCTGGGCCTCATCCTCTGGAAATTCTGTCTCTTTGTCACTAATGTTGTGGCCTCACCCCATAACAAAGAGACAGAATTTCCGGAGGACGAGGCCCAGAAATCAGGATTTTAAAAAGATTCCCAGGTGATTTTAATGTGCAGCCAAGGTTGAGAACCACTGGTCTAAAGGGATGAGAGGAGGGCACAGTTACGAGAACTGGGAGGGAGAGCAAGGTGAGGAGAGGACCGCCTGACTGCAGCTGGACTTCTCATTCTACCGGATCATCGTTATGACTGTGGAGAGAGCAAGGAATGCGTGACCTGCAGGATGAAGGGGGATGGGGAAGATCTGGAGGGCCAAAAGGAATATATTTAGCATAAATGTTAGCTAAGCCACAGAGAGCAGGGCAAACCATGACAGCCCTAGACTGGGTAAGAGATTGGAATATATTCTCTCAGGCCCCTTCCAAAGGGTGTAATACTGTATGTGCTTTTACTGATGGAGAGTCACGGACCTATGTTCTTTCCTATCATTGCACAGCACCAGCTCGTTTTCATTCCTCGGGCATCCCTCTGGATTTGCTCTCTGAACTAAGCACTCCAGTCAATACAGTAGTATCACAGGATACACGTTATAGGACCAGAAAATCTGAAAATAAAACGATCCCACCTACCTTTGTCAAATAATTGTCCATCAGGTATCCTTTAGTTTAAACATATGTTTGTCTCCTACTTGTCAGGCACTCTGCTAGACACAGGGATATAATAGTCAACAAGACAAGCCTCTGCCTTCACAGAGCTTTCAGCTGACTATTCATCAAGACAATATGTAACACCCTCTGTTCCGCCAAGGAATCTCAGAAGTGCTATAGATCAGACGTCGGCAAACTGTGGCCCGCAGGCCAAACCTCAGTGCCCTTGCTTCTATAAACCATGCTTTATTGAAACAGCCAGTCCACTCATTTACGTATTGCCTGTCACTGCCTGAGTGATACAACCTCAGAGCTGAATAGTTGCTACAGAAAGAGCATGGCCTGCAAAGCCTGAAATATTTTTCTATCTGGCCCTGTACCGAAAGACTGCCAACACTTGCTCTAAATAAAACCTAATGCTTTAAGGATATACATTATAGAACACATATTGTCACTCGTAAAACATCCCTCCCTCGGTGCCCTAGTTACAAACCAAGTCATAAAGGGGGTTGTCCTCCTGCATGGTTGTACTTCTACTGTTATAAGTTTTTTCTTTTCCTTCTTTCCTTGTAAAGGCAGATAACAAAAAGTACCAGGTGGTTAACGTCTTTTATTAATAGCTAATTCTCTTCAGATGATGTTCGCATTGTCTTATATATCTAGTCTTCAAAAGACCCTTTTCTCAGAATCACACCAAACAAATTTTGACAGGGGTGATGTTAGGTTATCTTTTACATTGACAATAAAATTGATTGTAAAAGCACTTAGCCAACACTCAAGTGCTATATAAATGCAAAATCCTAGCAGCAATAGTATGTTTTCTTCCCTGCAGATAGAAACAGGAGTGGATGCTTATTCCCCAATCACTTGACCCAGAGAGCATTAAAATTTAAAATGAAAGAAAAAAAAAACCCTACTAGCTTTCATTGACTAAAATTACTAATAAGAACTGACAGATCCGTGCTGGTTCTGGTTCCTTCAAAGGATGTGAAGAGGCGAAGTCAGTGGTGGCTGTGGCTGACTATTGATTTGCCATTCTCCAAACCCTTGCCTTTCCCTAATGGGAGTCAATGTAGCATGAATAAAATTAAGTGGCCACTTAGTTCATACTTAGGCACTATAATACAGCAATAACTGGCTTTAGAAAGATCCTTGCAAAGCCTTGGTTCCTGAAAATTTTCCCACCCCAAAAGAGGGGAGGCTGAGCCCAACAGTGAACAGAGAACCAGAAATTATAAGATAATAGTGAGACAGCATGGAGAAGGGATGGCCGAGTTGGTGAAAATTTTCCTTAGCACCCTTACACCATGTCAGTTCCCTCTAATACATATGCTCTCAACATTCCATACTTTTATTTCAGTTGTCACAACCGTAACTGTTTTCCTTATTTAATTAGTTGTTGGATGTCATCATTACCTGTCCAGAAATCGCTGTAACTAACATGTGATGAGCTCTGGAAAAAAAAATTGGTTGACTGACCTAACAAATAAATAGACAGGTAAACAAGTTGGATTCTGGGCACTCTGCTAGCATCTAAGGAAGCTCTGTGATACACTCCTCAACACAAACGGCCAACATCTTCCTGTCCTTCTAAGCCAGCGGTTCTCAACCTGTGGGTCGCGACCCCCTTGTCGGTCGAAAGACCCTTTCACAGGGGTCACCTAAGACCAGCCTGCCTATCAGATATTTACATTATGATTCATAACAGTAGCAACATTACAGTTATGAAGTAGCAACGAAAATAATTTTATGGTTGGGTCACAACATGAGGAACTGTATTTAAAGGGCCAGAAGGTTGAGAACCACTGTTCTAAGCCATAAGCTATGTTCTAAGGATATACACTAATCGCATACAAACTCTTTGTATCTTCTCCACCAACCATCTCCTCTCTATTGGCTCAATCTCTTTTTCTGTATTGACTTCTGTCTCTCAAGATATCATGCTCAGGTTGCTGCCAGCTGTAAAACAACAAACAACAACAACAAATACCTCTAACCACCTCCACCACCAAAGCTTACTGTTCCTTCCAAAGTTGAAAATTATGTAATTGCCAAACCTTACAGCTGCTTGCAAATTCTCCTTCAACTTCTCACTCCTCCAGTCTTAAAACACTCTGCTCTGACTTTAGTGGCACTACTTCCCTGATTATTCATTAGACCAGCGGTTCTCAACCTGTGGGTCGCGACCCCTTTGGGGGTTGAACGACGCTTTCACAGGGATCGCCTAAGCCAGTGATGGCGAACCTTTTGAGCTCGGCGTGTCAGCATTTTGAAAAACCCTAACTTAACTCTGGTGCCGTGTCACATATAGAAATTTTTTGATATTTGCAACCATAGTAAAACACAGACTTATATTTTTGATATTTATTTTATATATTTAAATGCCATTTAACAAAGAAAAATCAACCAAAAAAATGAGTTCGCGTGTCACCTGACACGCGTGTCATAGGTTCACCATCACTGGCCTAAACAGTGGTTGGCAAACTGCGGCTCACAGGCCACATGCGGCTCTTTGGTCCCTTGAGTGTGGCTCTTCCACAAAATACCGACTTCTGCGCATGGGCCACGAAGTTTCAATCGCACCGTAAGTGCGTGCCCGCATGTGGTATTCTGTGGGAGAGCCACACTCAAGGGACCAAAGAGCCGCATGTGGCTCGCAAGCCGCAGTTTGCCAACCACTGGCCTAAGACCATCAGAAAACACATATATAATTACATGTTGTTTTTGTGATTAATCACTATGCTTTAATTATGTTCAATCTGTAACAATGAAATTGGGGGGCACCACAACATGAGGAACTGTATTAAAAGGTCGCAGCATTAGGAAGGTTGAGAACCACTGCTTTAGACCAAGCCCTATCAGTTCTAAAACCTAATATAGTGTCTCTACTTTTGCTTCAAACCATGAATGCCTAGTGTCTTTATGACTGCATCAGCCTTCTGATAGATCCCTCAGGTCCCCCCATCCATGCCTCCCAGTGCAGTCATATGTTTACCTCAAAAATGCTCCAAACCTAATTTAACTGACTCTGTTAAATTGTGACTGACCTTCAGCCTCAAGTGTCTTTGTATAGCAGTTTACTATACATTTGACATACACCTACCCTCTGAAAGAGTTAAAATATTCTCTCTGATCGTCACCACAATATCCACTGGACTCCAAACATCTCTATGTATGCTAAAACATATCTAAGGTAACGTTTTCCAAAATGCTGGTTTTGGAAATCTGGCTCCAAAAACTGGTATGCCTGCCATCATTCATGAAAAAAAAATAAAAACGATAAAGTCATCAATTTGTGCTCCTGACCTCCATGCCCAAATTGTACCTCTGAATTTTGTCAATGGTGTTCCATTTCCCTGTTTTGAAAGTCATCCAGATTGTACAAGCTCCCAATTATTGCACTTGATCTAAAATCCAACTAAAGTCTCCCCCAATAAAAACAATTAGAATAGTGGATAGCAACACACATCTCTGCCAAGTGACTGAGTCTCACTGAAGCCACATGAAACACAGGTAATCTCTCTCTTTTTTTTTTTTTTATTGATTTTTTTACAGAGAGGAAGGGAGAGAGAGTTAGAAACATCCATGAGAGAGAAACATCAAATAGCTGCCTCCTGCACACCCCCTACTGGGGATGTGCCGGCAACCAAGATACATGCCCTTGACCGGAATCGAACCTGGGACCCTTCAGTCCGCAGGCCAACACTCTATCCACTGAGCCAAACCCGCTAGGGCAGTAATCTCTTGATGTAATTATTAAAAAAGACAATACAAACAAAAAACTGATCGAGTATAATTAATTAGACACAAATATTGCTAATGACAAATATATCCTACTCATGAACAAGAGT
Organism: Myotis nattereri; assembly: GCF_964212035.1. Taxonomy (NCBI): domain Eukaryota; kingdom Metazoa; phylum Chordata; class Mammalia; order Chiroptera; family Vespertilionidae; genus Myotis; species Myotis nattereri. The sequence goes on along the minus strand of NC_138081.1, from coordinate 39,474,960 downwards.
CCATGGTATTGTGTGTTCTTTCTACATTATGAGCATTTGATGCATATTAAAAACAGAACACTTCTTTATAATCTGCGGAACCAAATGAAATTCATATCCAAAATATTTGTGTACTTCCAGACCATAAAGCTATTCAAAGCCTTTCACAATTCAATCCAAGCTACTCCTGTTTTATTTCCTGAAAGACCAGTGGTTCTCAACCTTGGCTGCACATTAGAATCACCTGGGAATCTTTTTAAAAGAAATCAGGATTTTAAAAGGATCCCCAGGTGATTCTAATGTGCAGCCAAGGTTGAGAACCACTGCTCTGGGCACACCAAAGCATTGTTTGTTCCATGCACGCCGGCTTCTAGCTTTTACTCTGACCGATCCCTTCATCTGTATTCCCCACTTCTGCCCCGATTTCTCTAAGATCTGGTACTTACCCCTCCTGAAGGCGCGGGCTTCTCCCGAAGCCTCGCTGTCCACAGCATTTCCTCTAGTCCTTCTAATGCCATTTCCTCCTGAACGTTCCTCATGTACCTGTACACCCATCTCTAACCACGTCTTTGAAAGCTTGGAACGAGGAGACCATGTGGGTCCCATCCATGACACCTACAGCACCTCCCCCTTCCTCCCCTGTAACCGGAGCTCCCCGCCAATGGCCTCTCCTTCCCCAGGGCGCCTCGGGAACCATCTTGGCGGTCAAGCCAGGCTCGGACAGGCTCAGGGGCGCGGTGCACACCAGAGAACCCCACACACTCGGGGCGATGTTTCCGGAACTGCAGCGTCTCCAGGGCGGCGGCGATGGGCGTCTTTAAGGGAAGAGAAGCCCCAGGCGTGTGCGGGCCGCACGCAGCTGCGAAGGGCGGGGCTGGGTCCAACCCAGCAGCACGTGGGCCGCCCGAGGACTGGGCGCGGGAGCACGAGGCCAGCCGCGGGAGGGAGGGAGGGTGCCGGCCCCCCACCTACCTTCAGGGCTGCTGCCGCGGGGGGTGGGTGCCCTTAGTGGGGAGCCGATGCCGGAAGCGCTGGGGCCCGGGCTCTGCGCCATCCCCAGGCGGCAGGAGGCCGAGGGCCGACCCAGGCGGTGGCGGGGGCTGACAGACAGCAGCTGCCGGCCTCCTGCCCTCAGGGAGGGGCAGTGAGAAAGCCCGACACCCCAAGGCTCCCGCACCCTTGGCCCCCGGAGCCCCGATGGCTGCTTGTTGGGAAAAGAAGGCGCTGGCTCCGGCTCCGGGGCAGGTGGCGGAAAAGCGCCTCCAGCTTCTTGCGGAGCCCTGGTGCCCTGGGGCCTTCAGGCTCCGCTGACGGAAAGGAAAGCCAGGTCGTCTTCCCGGAGTGCGCCCCCTCGTGTTCGCCGGAAGTGCCATCCAGACCTGGAAGAAAAACAAAAAAGCCTTGGAGGCGTTTCTCCTGGAAAGAGAGCCATTGAGCCCAGCGGGCTTGGCTCAGCGGTTGAGCAAGGACCTAGGAACCAGCAGGTCCCGGTTGGACTCCAATTGAGGGCACCTGCCCGGGATGTGGGCTGGATCTTCAGTGTGGGGCGTGCAGGAGGCAGCGGATCAGTGATTCTCCCTCATCAATGATGCTTCTCTCTCACTCTCCCTTCCTCTCTGAAATCAATAAAAAATATATTTTTAAAAAAGATGCCATCACCGGTTTGGCACAGTGGATAGTGCGTTGGCGTGCGGACTGAGGGGTCCCAGGTTCGATTCCGGTCAAGGGCATGTACCTGGGTTGCGGGCACATCCCCAGGGGGAGATGTGCAGGAGGCAGCTGATCGATGTTTCTCTCTCATCGATGTTTCTAGCTCTCTATCTCTCTCCCTTCCTCTCTGTAAAAAATCAATAAAATATATATTTTTTAAAAAAAAGCATTGATTTTGATGAGAGAGGGGGTAAGTTCTAAAACAATTTTTCCTTTTCCAAAAGTGAAATTATATTTGCATTTCTTTCAAGAAATTGTGACTTAAGAGTGATTTTGCACACTTTTTATCTTTCACGTTGCATTGCTCATCCATGTTCTAAATCCTGTTTTGCCTTATGTCATTCCAAAATTCTTTCAGACTTTAGAATCCCAGTCAGATCGTAAGCGTCTTCTGTAGTCTTCTTTGGTATTGCACACAGTGCTGGCTGCTATTGGGTAGATGTCTTAACATATATTTATAGAATAAGATACCAAGCATTTCTACATGGAGGTTTGTTCAGTTTATTTTACTAAATGGATGAACTTCCTTTATGAAGATATCCATTTTCATTCAATCAGTTATTATAAATTTCTTTAAAAGGTTAAGCGTTCTTGCTCATTAAAGAGAGTCAATGATTTTGAGTCTATTGTAATTTGTTTAATGTATCATTCTTCATTATTCCTGCAGACATAAATTTTAGTTGAGCCAACACTGAATTATCTTGTACTTTAATGTTTTACTGTATTCACTATTCTTATTTGAGAAATTGTAAAATTCAATCATTGTTCATCTGTCACAGGTATAATCAAGAGTTGAACAAGGGAAATGTTGCAAAGTTGCCTTATGTTGCTGCCTGTGTGAAACAGACTTCCATTCTACTCATTCATTCAATATGCAGATTGAATTGAACTACTATTAAGGGCCAGGAACTCACTGAGGCGTGATTGTTGCCCTTACAATGGCACAGTCTGTTATTTAAAATAAATGGCTAAACTATCAAAACATAGTGCAATCCCTGAAATCCTGTTAGTAAACATTAGAGTCAGTTTTAACAAAACTGTATCCTTTCTCATCAAGCCTTACATAGATATCTAAGTAATTTACTTGAGTGCAATTTACAATTTTCTTTGAGCTTCTGAAGAGGTAGTGGTTATGGACTTGATAAAAGTATATCCAGTTTTTCCCTCCCATCTGTGGTTTCGCTTTTCCCAACTTCAGTTACCTGAGGTCAACCGTGGTCTAAGAATATTAAATGGAAAATTCTTGAAATAGACAATTCGTAAGTTTTAAATTGTGCACCATTCTGAGAGACTTGATGAAATCTCATGTTGGCCCACTCCATCACTATACAAGAGCTGAGTTTGCATCACTTAGCAGTCATTTTGGTTAGCAGATCCACTGTCTGGAATCCCTGTGTGTTCAAATAACCCTTATTTTATGTAGCAATGGCCCAAAAATGAAAGAGTAGGGATTCTGGCAATCTGGGTATGCCAGAGAGAAATCTTAAAGTTCTCCCTCTAAGTGCAAAGGTGTAAGTTCTCCACTTAACAGCATTTTATCACCTCACGTCATCACGAGAAGAAGGGTAAGTACAGTCACATAAGCTATTTTGAGAAAGAGACCACATTTCACATAACTTTTATTATAGTATACTGTTACAATTGTTCTATTTTGTTATTAATTACTAGAGGCCCGGTGCACAAAATTCACTCACTGGGTGGGGGCAGGGGAAGGGTCCCTCAGCCCGACCTGCACCCTCTCGCAGTCTGGGAGCCCTCGGGGGATGTCCCACTGCTGGTTTAGGCCCACTCCCGCCACTGCCACTGTGCTCGCCAGCCATGAGCCTGGCTTCTGGCTGAGCGGCACTTCCCCTGATGGGAGCACACTGACCATCAGAAGGAAGCTCCTGTATTGAGCATCTGCCCCCTGGTGGTCAGTGTGCATCATAGCGACCGGTCATTCTGCTGTTTGGTTGATTTGCATATTAGCCTTTTATTATATAGGATTATTTTTATCTCATGTTGTGCCTTATTTATAAACTTTATCATAGATATATGTGCATAAGAAAAAACATAGTATAACCAGGGTTGGGTGCCATCTGTGGTTTCACACATTCACTGGAAGTCTTGGAATGTATCCCCCAGGATAAGGCAGAGGGAATTACTATAATAGAAATATAACATTCATGAAAATTATACAAATGTTCATAGTAGTTTTCATCTTACTCGTTCCTAGTGGGACTATATAAGTAATCAATACAAGTTTGTTGAATATACAGGGTGGGAAAAGGGTGGTTTATAGTTGTTTGTATGGAAAATAATACAATAATCTATAATAATAAAAGCATAATATGCTAATTAGACCGGACATCCTTCCAGATGACCTTCTGGAAGAAAGCTGGAGCTGCAAGAGAAGCCCAGGTCCCAGGTACCAGAGGGAAGCCAGTGCCGGCAGCCGGGGGAAGGAAGGCCTACTCTTGCATGAATTTCGTGCATTGGGCCTGTTAATAAATAATAATGTAAGAATACTTTTCTCATACTTAGAACTGTATATATACTTCTGCCCTATCCTGTAGATATGAATTGATCCTCAGTATTTTAAAATATTTAATTAGTTCCTTTTAGAAACTACTTTTTTGAAAATGCTGTGATTTGGCTGTGTGTGCCATGGCCCAAAACACTTTTCTAAAGGAGTTTATAAAGAACAGAGGAAGGTGGGAATGTGCAAAGATGCACCTACGGTCTCCTAGCTCTTCCTGTGGCTCACTGCACTTGAATGCAGAGTATTTGAAGGGGCTTGAGTAGAGAGGCGGAAAAGAACATTTTAGAAAGTCATGTTCCTTTTATGTAATGGGTTTAAGAGAGCAAATTCATTAAATGCCAATCAATATATGTCATAGGAAACTATTAATGGTCCCTATGTATGAATTTTCAGGTTTCAAATGAAAACACAAAGGAAAATGGTTTACCTTAGATGGAGAATAGAACTATTAGCCATTTTAACATAAACCAAAAATAAGTATAATGGATAAAATGAGCACAGAAAATGTAATCAAGGAGCAATTCTAATTATATTTTTAAATATTATTTTAAAATTATATGTTTAAAAGCCTGCTTTGGGGGACATCTGTAATAGTGTCAACAATAAAAATAAAGTTAAGAAACCCTATTGTTAAAAATGTTATTTGTTTGAAAAAACAACTTGCATTATTTTATAATATAAAATTGTGGAAATAGTTGTAAGCCATTCTATCAAGAAACAGAGAAACTTCAGGAATAATTCTGAGGCCAAAAACATTATATAGTAGAAGATTATTAACTCAGTGTTCAATTCAGTAGTTCCAGAAACATTTATTATGTTAGGTACTACGTACACATAAGAAAGTCCTTGTCCTCAATGATCTTACCATCTACTAAAAGAGCCAAATTTTGCTATCAAATAATAACCAGCAAATACTGAACACTCTGACTATGCCAGGTAATCATGGACTACCTGATTTAATGAATCATCACAAAAATCCTTATGGGCCAGGTGCTGTTTCTAATCCTTAATTTACAATAAGGAAACTAAAATTTGGGCTGCTTACCTCATCCAAGGACATTCAACTTGTAGATGGTGAAGCTAGGACTTTGACACCACTCTGCTTTACTCCAAAAGGCATAAGCTTAGTTTCTACACGCTTACACATCCAGGAAACCAGATAGGTCTCTCTTTGGCGACTGCCCTTTAATTCCAGGCCCTAATCAGAGTGTTCTATCCACTAATGTCTTCACATTCTCAGTGGTATCTGCGGCAGCTAGCTCTACATACTTTCACGTTTTTTAATGATTCTTCAGACTTCTTAGACCGAGATCTTTCATGGTTAGACTTCTACCTGGTAACTTTCACACCTGCTTTATTTCATACTCCTATATATCATCACTCACTATTCTATCACTAATATTTTCTTCAAATTGGTGTAACAGCCTAACATAATTTTCAGCAGATTATGATCTCATGGTCATTAGAATTAACATCATTTCACAGAATCCTACATATCATTTTTTCAATAATTCAATTGCTGTTAACACAAAATTAGTAATTTATACTGTGATGCATATAATTATTCACAGAGTTAAGATGGCATCCTGCAACTTTTCCCCAATCTTTGTTAATGTGCTTTAAGAGCAAAATCCATAAACGTTTCCAAGTGTTTCAGACCATTAAAGTACATTAAGTACATGAAAAAAAAGTATGTTTTTAAAGCACTTAATGTTAAATCTTAAAGTTCAGAATTGTAGAAAAGTGGAAAGATTGAGACTATGGCAGAGGAAAGCAAACTTTTACAACTATAAATTATATCTCTTTTTAATGTACTTAAAGTTACATATTGTAAAAATAGTTCCCAAATTACTTTACCTAAATGCTCATATTTGAGAAGAGTTTAAAAAGTATTTTACAGTAAATTTATGTTTTAAATTGACAATAAATGTTAGGCTTTGTCCTAGCTGGTTTGGCTCAGTGGATAGAGCATCCACCTGTGGACTGAAGGGGCCCGGGTTCAATTGCAATAAAGGGCACATGCCTGGGTTGCGGGCTCAATCCCCAGTGTGGGCCTGATGTTTCTATCTCTCTATCCCTCCTCCTTCCTCTCTGAAATCAATAAAAATATATTTTTTTAAAAAATGCAAAGTTGATTTAATAATGAGAACATTTTAAAGTGATAATATGTTGGTCCTATTCAATAAAAAATATTAATCTATATAAAACAGAATAAGATTATTAAAAAAACTTAATCATACTCAGGGGGCAGTAGAGTTCTAGTGGAAGAGTGTGAATCTGACTATGTACATACTGCAGTATATAGCTCATTAAGACATAAATGTCTGAAGGAGTCAGAAAGTCAGCTCTGCTCTGCTCCCCTCTGCTGTACTCCACTCTGCCCTGGTCTGCTCTTCCCGTCTTTGGTGTCTCAGCTCTAGCAAGGGAAACCCAAATCTTCAGGTATAGAGAAAAGCCCATTTCTTATCATCTTTAACTAGCAACACATCCTTTTCATTCCTTGAGAATTGAATTTGTTGAGGATATGTTTGTTTGTTTGATAAAAAGGCATACAATATAGTGATTATTAGTATGAGCGCTGAATTAAGACTGCCAGTTTTTGTTCCTAGTTTTGCTTCTTAATAGCAAGTGACCCAGGGTAAATGACTCACCTTGTAATATTTCAATTTCCTAATCTATAAAATTGAGGTGATAATAGTTGCACTCATATTAAGTGATATAATCCATACATAGCACCTCAGGCATTGTCAAGCAAACACTTTTAAGTAAATATTAGCTATGATTACCTGAATTCTTATCTCCCTTTCATAGTGATATTTTTAGCAACTCCAAATATAAAAATAAATGAGTACAGTAGTGCATAACCTTTTGTTTTCTTTACCCACAAGCAAATGAGTATAGACAATTATTATCCATAAGAAAGCTCTCAATTCCTTTTGCCCTCAATAACAAAAATTCACAAGTAAATTTGGGACTCCCAAAAGAACGCAACTACTACAGGTTTCCTAGATTTTCCAGCCCCCTTTTGTAGGCACTGTGTTCCCCAAATCACAGAAAAATATTACCTTTGAGCACATCTTTTCCAAATAAGGTTTTTCAGAAAAAGGCACAGTTGAGATTGAAAAGATATCACAACCATCCACAAAATGACTTTTTGTGATGGTCGCTGGTGCCAATTCAACGCCAACAGGAATCCCCAGTTTGAGGTGTGGTGAAGAAGGAAACTTTATTCAGTGCAAACAGCTCCTTGGTGATATAGCAAGGCTGTGAAAACAGCATTACTGTGAGGCAGCCCTGGGCCCAGGCGCCTCTTCAGGTAGGCAGCTCAGCTCTGCTCTGCTCCCCTCTGCTGTGCTCCACTCTGCCCTGGTCTGCTCTTCCCGTCTTTGGTGTCTCAGCTCTAGCAAGGGAAACCCAAATCTTCAGTATTCCTGGAAAGGGAAAGTGCGCTCTCTGAGCCAAAGGGGAGCTGGCTTATATAGACAAAAGTCCCTTCCCCTGGTCCCTGATTGGTCTGTCCTCATGCAAATGAGCTCTCTAAATTATCACAATTTGATTGGTCCAAAAGGCACTGTCCTGATTGGTCAGAATTGAGCCACTCTGGTTGGTTGGATCTGTGCAGTTCAAATTGGAGGGGGAAATCTTCATTCCTATTGATTAAAACAGGATTTCAGGAGCTCCTTATAAGGGCCTGCCCAGGTGGCAGAAACAGTGCAAGCAGGCAGGCAGTTCCGCACAGAGTTCAGCCAGGGCAGATTTCTCCCTGAAAGGCAGCTTGCTTTATACGCACCTTTTGTAGAAATGGCTGCTAAGGTGTGTGTGTGTGTGTGTGTGTGTGTGTGTGTGTGTGTCCATTCTGCTTTTCCCTACTCCCCAACATACACATTGAAATTAGGTGACTTTTGTCTGGGTCAGAGGACCTAATTCAGACTGGACTTTCTAATGATACACCTTCAGGGTAAGGGAAATGCAATTGTACCTCATGACAAATGATGAGACTACCTGGGCCCTAAAGCCTAAGCCATATCCCTGTGTATTCTAGTTCGTCAGTATCCATTTATACTTACCTTCTTCCAAATGATTTTACGTGAAGAGTTACTCATTTGATTCTAGTGGTATTGCCTTATTACAGTGGAATAAATTTCTATCACAAATGGCAACAGCCATTTTCTTTCTTTCTTATTATAAAAAGCAGTAAACGTATGTTGCTCCTATTGGCAACTTGGAGCCAGAAACATGCGCTTCCTACTTTCATTGCTGAAGGGGCTATGATATCTTAGAAAATATATTAGATTTAGAGTCAGAGCACCTGGGATTTAATTTGTAGTCTGCCATTTATTACACTGTGACCATGGGAAAATCACTTTAGCCCTCTGTAACATACAGGATTGGGGCAAGATGACATCAGAAATTCTTCTCTGCCCCAAAATTCTAACTGTGCCCCAGACCATATTCATGCTACCTTAGGTGCTCCTCAAGTATGTAGCATGAAAATGTCGTGCCATGGGGCCTTAGGGAGACAGAAAACCCTGCATTTGTTTCTTGATGGCATCAACTGGAATCCTCATTGGAAACCTATGTGGTGCCTACAAAACACTGGGCAAACAAAGAAGGGATTACCATTCCGGAACTCATTCTTGTGGGAACACAGACAGTTCACAAGCATCATAGTGTGGCATGTGTTTTAATTGGGACAATACTAGGTGTCGTGGGAAACATGGGAGTGGACACCAGACTCAATTGTGGGGACAAAGTTAGGAATGGCTTTTTAGAAGAAGTAAGATCAAAGCTGACTAAGACAAGTTAAGTGATGCCAAGGGAGGACAAACTCTTTGAGGGGAGGGAAAGGTATGACTGGTCCCAGATCCCAGGCCTAATGGGATCTGGTATACCCAGATGTGTAAGAAAGTGTATCTGTTGCTAATTTTTAATGACTATGTCTTTAAAACAAACAACAACAACAAAAACACTTTCCAATTTATATTCCCAGTATTTGTTATCAAAATTAAGTGAGCTGTGCTGGTAGACTAAGCTTGGATGTTCATTTTCATGCCTACAACTTAACTCCCTGGTAGAAATGTCATCTCCAATTGTTTATTGTGAAGAGATCTTTCAGTGCTTGAATGCTCATCAGAAATTATCATATTCTTGTTTATTATAATTCTTACCTTTCGTTTCAAGTTGTTCTTCTTAGGCTGAAAATCAGTTGCTTTTGTTCATGAATAATAATTCAATTTAAGAGCTAAAACTGAAGGTTTGATACTACAGTGTATCTTAAGCTAGCTAAAGTTCTCTGTCCTCAATGAGTTCACTGTTTGATTATCTTTTAGAAATGCTATACTATTGTGGGTTGCTTTTTATGCTCTCCAATGCTTCATCCAGATAAACAATTTTTTTTTTCCAGAATTCCAGCTGGAGGTGTTTGCCTTCTTGAGAAACTCATCAGAAACATATTGTCTGCATCCTTTTCTTGCTCTTGCTTTTAAATCGATCCTCAAATGAGTCCTGTTTTGTTTGTTTCTAGATTTGATAGGTCATATTAATGGAACAGATGTAGCAACAGTGTGAAAACGTATTTGGAAGATACGTCATTTAAGAGTTGTCCCTGTCCTAGCACTTCATAGAGTTGCTGTGTATTTGTGCATTACTAAGAGAAGCCCAACATCCATAACAATCGTTTCCAGTTTGTTTGTTTTTTAATATATTTTACTGATTTTTTACAGAGAGGAAGGGAGAGAGATAGAGAGTTAGAAACATCGATCAGCTGCCTCCTGTACATCTCCTACTGGGGATGTGCCCACCACCCAGGTACATGCCCTTGACCGGAATCGAACCTGGGACCTTTCATTCCACAGGCCGACGCTCTATCCACTGAGCCAAACCGGTTACGGCCGTTTCCAGTTTTGAGTGATGTGGTTTGCCAGTCCTGGCTCTGATCCCTGTTGCACAGCTTTATGTTGGCATCTCTGCAGATCAGAGGAATAAAAAACAGGAAAATGCTCATTGAAATATTTATGCATGTGTTTTAGAATTTAAGAAGGAGTAAGAATATTCTGGAAACTACTTTTTAAAACCAAATCTCTACAAATATTAATATTTTAATGTGTTGCTCCAAGCAAGTCCTATGTCTTTTAAAACATCTAAATTACACTTGAAGTATTTTGATAAAGCAAGATGTAGTGATTCTTGATGAAATAAAAGAACATTCAGGTTTTTAATTAAAAATAATAATAAAAGTAGTGACACTAAAGAGGTTGATAAGAGAAAGCAGTGATATTAAGGACTAGCTTATTCTTTTGTTGATTATATTAGTGTCCAAATATCTTCAGAATATGAGTAATAAGATAGAAAGGCTTTATGGGAATGGTAAAAGAAGTATGAAAAACTGTTCTTGAAATTCAATCCTGCTTTAATCTTGAGGTACACAAATCTTCTATCCAATCAGCTATTCACTGCCCTAAATGAGTTGTTTAAGAGTTTCAAAGGTAGTGGAGCCTTTCAAAGCTGTGTTTAAAAGTGCAAATTCTAGGCCTAACCAGTTTGGCTCAGTGGATGAAGCATCAGTCTGCAGACTGAAAAGTCCCAGGTTCGATTCTGGTTAAGGGCATATACTTTGGTTGCGGGCACATCCCCCATAGAAGGTGTGCAGGAGGCAGCTGATTGATGTTTCTCTCTCATTGATGTTTCTGTCTCTCTCTCCCTCTCCCTTCCTCTTTATAAAAAGTCAATAAAATATATCTACACTAATAAAAGAGAAACATGGTAATTGGCATACGACCGCTACCCTTCCCATTGGCTAATCCCCCTGTCACTCACAGAGTAGGGCCGAAATATGCAAATTAACTGGCAGCCAAGATGGCGGCCGGCAGCCAGGCAGCTCATGCGAACAGGGAGGCTTGCTTACTTCAGTGACAGAGAACTCCAAAGTTCCCCGCCTGACTTGCCGTCCTCTCAGCTGCAACTCTAAGCAACTATGTTGCGAATATAGAGGCTAAAAAAAACCCAGAAACCTGCTTTACTCAGCGGGGCTTCAGCCAGCCGGACCACAACATTGTATCAAATACAGACAGTAAACAAAGGCCAGAAACCTGTTTTCAGCAGCCGAGGCCTAAGAGCTAAAGCTGGCCCAGAATAAAAAAAAGAAAAAAAGAAAAGAAAAAAAGGAGCAGTTGGGAGCTTCAGTCCCAGCCTGAAAACAGCCCTCAGCCCCTCAGCCAGACTGGCCAGGCACCCCAGTGGGGACCCCCACCCTGATCCAGGACACCCTTCAGGGAAAACCAGCCAGCCCCACCCATGCACCAGGCCTCTATTCTATATAGTAAAAGGGTAATATGCCTCCCAGCACCGGGATCAGCGGAGCCGCGAGGCCTCCCTAACCTCCCCATTGACCCTGCCCTGAGTGTGACAGTGGCGGCACCCCAACCCCCTGATCAGCCCTGCTCTGTGGGTGATAGAGGGCAGCGCCCCAACCCCCTGATCCGCCCTGCCCTGAGTGTGACAGGGGGCGGTGCCCCAACTTCCCTATCGGCCCTACTCTGTGAGTGACGTGGGGAGCTCCTCAAACCCCTGATCGGCCCTGCTCTGTACATGACAGGGGGGAGCTCCCCAACCCCCTGATGGGCCCTGCTCTGTGAGTGACAGGGGACGGTGCCCCAACCCCCTGATTGGCCCTGCTCTGTGCATGACAGGGGGTGGCGCCACAACCTCCCCATCGACCCTGCCTTGAGTGTGACAGGGGGCAGTGCCCCAACCCCCCAATCGGCCCTACCCTGAGCGTGACTGAGGGTGGCATCGCAACCTCCCAATCTGCCCTGCTCTGTGCATGACAGGGGGTGGCGCCCCAACTCCCCAATCGGCCCTGCTCTGAGCCCAACCAGGGCTGCACCTAGGGATTGGGCCTGCCCTCTGCCACCCGGAAGCAGGCCTAAGCCAGCAGGTCGTTATCTCCTGAGGGGTCCCAGACTGCGAGAGGGCACAGGCCGGGCTGAGGGACACCCCCTTCCCCCGAGTGCACAAATTTTTGTGCACCAGGCCTCTAGTATTTTTTATAAAAGTGCAAATTCTAGAGTCAGACAACTTCAACTGAAATGCCAGCTTTGCCACTCCTGGGCTGTGTCACCTTGGAAAACTTACCCTCTCCATGTCTCAGTTTCTATATCTATAAAATGAAGATGATAGTAGGGTTTGTGAAAATTAAATGAGAGTGATTTACTTGAAGCACATAGCAGCCTGGCACACCGAAATGTCCAATATATTAACCATTATTAGTAGGTAAATAGGACATATCAATAAATACCCTTACTGTACTCAAGACTTCCTATTTAATGATTACCATGCTTGTCCATTAGAACCATACTCAGTATGTATGTGTCAGAGTGAATGTATGTGGATTAGTGGAAACATTAGGTAGTGTCATCCCCAGGTTTAGACCAGCTATGACTCTGTATTCAACTTTTCCTGGGCAATACATTTGATTGTGGTTTTGTTTATTATGTCCACAAGCCCAACTTATTTTAGAAATTTGGATTTGAAAAATTATTTCTAAACTTGGAGCAGAAGAGAAAATTAGGTACAAATGTTGTGTACTTCAAAAAGTATTGCCAGAAGCATATTATAACTAGGAACAGAAAAATTGCTATATTAAAAATTCATAACTCAACACACTATGGTTTTATATCACCTAAGTAGCTAATTAATTTACTGAATCAATCAAAAAGTACAAAGATTGTTAAGTAGGAAATATGATGAAATAGCTAGTCATTTTTAAATGTCAAATTTGATCAGAAATAATTCTCTCATTTGTTTTGAGCTGTAAATGAAAACAAATATAAGTAGTCAAAAATATTTCCATTAAAATGTAAAGAGAAAATAAGAGTATGCGTTAGGGTGGTGTCTTGCACATTGTAGGTGGTCAATAAATATTTGCTAAATTGAACGGAAATACCCAAAACAAACTTCAGGGTGACTAGAGTGGACTGAAGAACAAGGGAAGAATAAAGGTAGTGTCCTGTTTAGGAATGAGAGGCTGTTCGAAACTGGGCCCATATTAAGCCCTGTCATGTCAAGAGCATTTGATTTCTAATTAAATTTCTAATTTTGCAAAGAAAGCCAGTTGCATTCAGTTACTTTCGCTTTTAAACAATTAGTTGTGTTACTTTTAATCATGTAACTTAACCTCTCCAAGTTTCCGTATTGCCTCAGCTGTAGAAGGTGGATGACAGTAATCCATGCTGTTGAAATCCCTTGAATAAGCAACACCTGAGGGAGTTTGTCAACTAAGCACATCCCAGGGCCCATTTGGGCCTCAGTCAAAATCTCAGAGGCTGGGCCTGGGAAGCTCCATTTTAAGAAATCCCCTCCCCTATGTGGTTTTTGTACAGACTAGCCTCTTATAACCATTGGTCATCAGAGTTCCCACCAGTGATGATTTAGGAAGGGAGCCGTGGCTAACATCAATCAATAGAGCCGAGGCATTCTTTCCTCTTGAAATAGAATTCAAAGACCTAATGATTTGCTAAAAGTTAAAAAAGAAAATACCTGTATACCTGGAAGCAAAAATAATAATATTATATAGTAAGCTCTAACTTACTACCTCCAGAATCAAGAGAAAGTGATAAAAACTATTTTCTCATATGATTAGTATATTGCAGATATAGAAATTTATGATTGTTGCTGAGAACTTAGGCCTCATTACCGCACATCCATGACTTGTTACTGTGTCCGTGTTTTTCAGTTTTCAAATCTATGCAGAGCACATGCTCTGTGACTAGGTATTGTTATAAACACGTTAGAAAAATCTAGTAAATTGAATAATCAAGCAGCAGATATGCTGCCTTTTTTTATATATGACTTTCGATTCCCAACATATGTTCAGACTGGCTTGTCAAAAGAAGGATTAATAGAAAGTGCACTTTCTTCACACACTATCCTCTCTTTAAAATTGGAATGTGAGTAAAAGAATGCATTTCTGTTTGAATCAATTCTATTTGGCTATTTGGCTGCCTTGTTACAGTCAAAGTAAAAAGGCTCACACAAAATTACTCATTACATGTAGAAAAGAGCCAAAGATACAAGGGAGAAAATAAGTCAGAAATTATTAATCTCAGACTGTATTTTATAGCAAGAAGTAAAATAATGCCGAGATAATTTACTTTCAGAATTTTCAATAATAAATGGTTTGATAATGATTTTATTCAAATTTTTTGAATTAATTTTTTCTTTTCAGAATAGAATATACTATTTGCACTGGCTCAGCTCCAGGAAAGGTAAAGGAAAATCATCTTTGCTCAGTGTAGCAAAGGCCTTAAATATAGTTGCCAGAAGTGCTGCACACTTTGTAGGGTGTCTGACAACTTTTAAGCAATAGCATGAAAAGAGAAACTTTAAAGTGGAAAGAAATACATTAAACTTTTGAATTAGTTCAAATGATTTTTCTGTTGGCAAGTATTTCCAGTCTGCTTGTAAGAGAAATCTATTTGATTTTTAGTACTTCAGTGCATATATCTATTAAATTTTTACCAAAGACATGCTTTGGTGTAAGTTGCACAGAACACCAAGCTTATTTGCTGCCTCTTCCTCCTCTTCCTCCTCTTCCCCGTCCTCCTCCTCCTCCTCCTCCTCCTCCTCCTCCTCCTCCTCCTCCTCCTCCTCCTCCTCCTCTTCTTCCTCTTCCTCCTTTTGCCAATTGTATTGCCTCCAAAGTCATTTGGCTCTTTTTCACTGCTTCAACAAATAGTTATAAGCTTAATACATGGCACTATGTTGTATATAGTAAGTGAAAGAAAAAAGAAATAAACATTCATTCCTTCCAAGAATTGTCCCCCAATACCCCCAAATCTTCCAGACTTTATTTAAAATAAATCAGGTTGAACCAGTCAGGGTCAAATCATATGATAGCCAGTTCTAGTCCATATAGCTTTTATTTCTAGCACTAATCTGATGTATAACCCTGCCCTGTATTTTCACATCCCATGTTCATGCATTCAAATATATTGCATCCTCCAAATATTACCTTTAGCTTGTGGGGTGAAAATGTCTCACAAAAGTAGTCAGTACGCCTTACTTGTAATCTTTGAACTCCCAGCAAAATGGCAAACTGCAACCCATAGTGTATTTCTTTGGAGTTTTGACATTGTAAGTAATATATTGACCACATTTTTAGCCATCACCAACACAATTATAAACACTTTTTATCTATGTCACCAGTCTGTTTCTTAAGCTCATTTCTCATCAACAAAAATATTGTTAATCTAAAATTAATATGATAGTAGGAATTAAGGGTCAGTTATAGGAATTTAAGCTTTCAACCAAATTCTGGAAGCAATTGTGCTTTGATAATGAAGGGTGGGTATGGATTCCCTGCCCTCTGCAGGTAACTGAACTGCATGGAGAACCTACCTGATTTTACCAGAAACCACAAATGCTGGAAAGATGAGTCTGCAGGAAAGTCCTCAGACTCAAAGTAAGAGTCAGAGCCATGGAGGGGAAATGGCCAAGAGCAGGAGCAGGGTAATGACAAGGCGATGCATCAGAACGTTAGGAATGAGGGAAAGCTGTGAAAACTAGAGCAACTCAGAAAATAAGGTGGACCAGGATCATCCAAGTCTTGTCCTGAATGGACATTAGGTGGGGATATCAGGTTGTCTTAAAGCCAAGGCACTAAGATGAAAACTTTTGGTTCACAGCTACAGGACAAGAGAATAAGTACTGGCCCTGTTAATGATATCACTAATAAAGGGTATAGTCATAACAATTTTATAATCATCCATTTGTTGTCATAAAATTAAAAACAATACCAATTTTTTAAATGATGCAACAATACCTAGTTTTCTAGGCATTATTCATGGTAACCCACTCTATTTATTCATTCTGCTACCAATATTCAAACTATATGCTCTGAGGTGAAAAGATTGTGAAAATTTACTAAGCTCCAATGGTACATCCCTTCAAGCCAACAAGATGTGATAGGATTAAAACTCTTCTCTGTCTACATTCCAAGAAAGCCATGTTAATTTATTAGGTATGTAATATACTTATAAATGTATACAGATTTTAAGTACTGCATATTTTCAAAAATTTTATTTTGCTAATAAAGATATTAAAAATATATTAAAGAATTAATCTCCCATCCTTTAGTATAAAGTCCAATATCCACTTATTTTAAATTTAAGGAATACTTTTCCTGGTGCCTTCAGAAATCTCTTCTTGCATCTGGGTTAGCCCTATGAAATTCTTTCATTTAATTTTCACAATGATCCTAGTAAATAGGTACTATTTTTACTGATGTTTTGCAAATGAGGACACTGAGAGGCAGAGAGGTTAAGTACTTGTTCCAGATCATGCAGCCAGTGGTGAAACAGGGCAAACTCATCACCAAAAACATGGTAAGTGTAGATGAGTTCTTACATACAGATTGAAACTAAAGAAATACACTAAAGAATTAATGTCATAAAGTTAGGTACAATGGTTGTACCATTGTTTAGCTACATTATAGATGAAACTAGAGGCCTGGTGTATGAAATTCATGCACAGGGGGGTTGTCCCTCAGTCCAGCCTGCACCCTCTCCAATCTGGGACCCCATCGGGGGATGTCCGACTGCCGGTTTAGGCCTGATCCCTGGCAGTCGGACATCACTCTCACAATCCTGGACTGCTGGCTCCCAACTGCTAGCCTGCCTGCCTGCCTGATTGCCCCTAACTGCTTCTGCCTGCCAGCCTGATCATCCTCTAACCACGCCCCTGCCGGCCTGATCGATGCCTAACTAAGCTCCAATGGTACATCCCTTCAAGCCAACACCCACCACTGCCCTCCCCTGCCAGCCATCTTGTGGTGGCCATCTTGTGACCACATGGGGGAGGCCATCTTGTGCAAGGGTGTGATGGTCAATTTTCATATCACCTCTTTATTATATAGGACTAGAGGCCCGGTGCACAAAAATTTGTGCACTCGGGGGGGGGGGGGGGAGGGTCCCTCAGCCCAGCCTGTGCCCTCTCGCAGTCTGGGACCCCTCGGGAGATAATGACCTGCTGGCTTAGGCCTGCTCCCGGGTGGCAGAGAGCAGGCCCAATCCCTAGGTGCAGCCCCTGGTGAGGCTTAGAGCAGGGCCGATTGGGGAGTTGGGGCGCCACCCCGTCATGCACAGAGCAGGGCGGATTGGGAGGTTGTGATGCCACCCTCAGTCACGCTCAGGGTAGGGCCAATTGGGGGGTTTGGGCACCGTCCCCTGTCACACTCAAGGCAGGGTCGATGGGGAGGTTGCGGCGCCACCCCCTGTCACGCACAGAGCAGGGCCAATCAGGGGGTTGGGGCGCTGCCCTCGTCACACACAGAGCAGGGCCCATCAGTGGGTTGGGGCGCTGCCACTGTCACACTCAGGGCAGGGCCAATGGGGAGGTTATGGCTCTACCCCATCACACACAGAGCAGGGCCCGTGGGAGGGGGGGGTTGGGGAGCTCCCCCCTATCAGGCACAGAGCAGGGCTGCTCAGGGGGTTGGGGCCCCGCCCCCTGTCACACACAGAGCCACAGGGCGATCAGGGGGTTTGGGCGCTGCCCCCTGTCACGCTGATCCCGGTGCTGGGAGGCATATTGCCCTTTTACTATATAGGGTAGAGGCCTGGTGCATGGGTGGGGCCGGCTGGTTTTCCCTGAAGGGTGTCCTGGATCAGGGTGGGGGTCCCCACTGGGGTGCCTGGCCAGTCTGGGTGAGGGGCTGAGGGCTGTTTTCAGGCTGGGAGTGACTGAAGTTCCCAACCACTCCTTTTTTCCTTTTTTTTTTTTTTAATTCTGGGCCAGCTTTACCTGGAGGCTTGGCTCCAGCTCTTAGGCCTCCGCGGCTGAAAGTAGGTTTCTGGCCTTTGCTTACAATGTTGCGAATCTGCTGGCTGAAGTCGGCGGTATTTGTTACAATGTTTCTTAAACTGCCTGCTCAGAGGCCTGCAGCCGCAGGCTGGGAACGTTGGTTTCCTCCGTTACTGAGGCAACCAAGCCTCATGTTAGTTTCAAGCTGCCTGGCTGCCAGCCGCCATCTTGGCTGACAGTTAATTTGCATATCTCACTGATTAGCCAATGAAAAGGGTAGTGGTTGTACGCCAATTACCATGTTTCTCTTTTATTAGTGTAGATAAGGGTTCTGGGGGTCCACCTTAGGATTCTAAGGATTCATTCTAAAAGACATTTCTATGAAGAAGCACATTCTCATTTCAAAAAGACCAACTTTAAGCCCAGCCAGCAGGGCTCAGTGGTTGAGTGTTGACCTATCAACCAGGAGGTCATGGTTCAATTCCCGGTCTGGGGTGCAGGCTCAATCCCCAGTGTGGGGTGTGCAGGAGGCAGCCAATCAATTATTCTCTCTCATCATTGATGCTGGTATCTCTCTCTCCTTCTCCCTGCCTTTCTGAAATCAACAAAAATATATTTTAAAAAAAGACCAACTTTAAAATTACACTTATTTTTTAAAAATAAAAATTTAAGTCCTGGACTGGTTGCTCAGTGGGTTAGAATGTCATCCCCATAAGGTTGCAGGTTCCATTCCTGGTCTGGGCACACCAATGAATGCATAAATAAGTGAAAAACAAATCAATCTTTCTTTCTTTTTTTCTTTATCTCTCTCAAATCAATAAATAAAAAAGATAAAAATTTAGAATACACAACTCAATCAAAAGTTTAGGAAAGGTTACAAGAGCCTGCTTTATAGTTCAGTGCTAGGCCAAAGATAGCATAGCATAAAGTATGATGTCAGAGGTTTAAAATCAAAAATTAAGTTTTTAAAAATTCAAATTTCCTTGAAGACAACTAAAGTACTTGGACTTAAAGAAATGTTCTGAGCTGTTGCTGGTCACCTTTTGATAAGTGATTATTTGATGAGAAAATTTATTGGGGAACATTCATCAGCTCTCTATAATTTATAATGTACCTCAGTAGTTTTGAAATAAATTCTAGGCCTAAGATGGAGCTGCTCCTGCCCAGAGCGCCACATCAGCAAAATGAACTTATATAACTTTCATGTCCTAATAAATGTTTTGCTTGACCAGAAAAACAGTAAGGTCCTTCTATATCCTGGGGGCTAGGTGGGGGGTGGGGGGGGGGGGGAAGGAGGTTGGTTCCAGTACTCCCCACAGATAACAAACTCTAAGTCCCTCATATAAAATGGTGTGGTATTTTTATATAACCTTTTTGTATGTAGGCTATAGCTGGGTATGTCTACATATCATTTCATTCAAGTAGACTCAGTGTAGTGCTCAATACATGGCAAATTTAAGTTTTGTTATTTTGGAACTTTCGGGGAATTTTTTAAAAAACATTTTGATTCATGGTTAGTTGAATCCATGGATGTGAAACCCATGAATTCAAAACCCATAGATACAGAAAGCCCACTGTATATCAAATCAGCCCGTCCCCACGCACCCGGCTAACTCTGGGCCCTGTACTTCTTTCCTTGTTCCTTCTCACTCCAAACAAGTTTAATTACCGTATGTGGCCCCAGCCAGGCATATATTGTTCTATTCCTTTCTTCCTTGGGCTTTATTCTTTATCTGCTGCATGTGACTGTTCTCCTAAAATAGACTGTCCACTTCAAGCAGTGTTAAATAAAAAGGTGCTTTTTGTATCATCTAACTTGTCTTAATTGTTTATGATGGTAAGCATAAATAAGTAGGCATGAAAAGAGCAGATGGGATACATACTGAGTGAAAAACAAAACCAACAAATAAATTGACTGGAGAAAAAAAAGAATGGTGGGAGTACAATTAAAAGCAACTTATGAATGAGAAAAATACAATAGTTACGTAATCTGAAAAACTGATTCTAGTATTGAAGTAAATGATGATTTTAATGGGGAAAATTTATTTTTATGCAAATATAATATCCACTCTGAAGTTTGATGGGATATATAGCATGAAGGAAAAGTTTGCAAGAACCAAAATGGTAACATTAAAATGTGTGAAGTTTTTCCAGCAATTGCTTCATGGAGAAAGGGATAAATTTCAGAAGTTTCCTGAAGGGAAAACTAAATTTAGCCCAGTGAGATGAAAGAAGAATGATCAAAGATTATCCTTGATTAGTTTGCTTGAAGGCAGTAACAATAATGAGGAGAAATACGAGAAGTGGAACTAAATAGAATCCTTTTTTGTTCTCACTTATGAACAGTCAGAAATACAATCTTGTTCATATGACGGTTGGAAGTAAAAAGTCAAGTCTATAAGAGTAGAATTAATGTGGGCCATGTATAATTATGATTAAAGCAAATCAAATGATAGAAAATGACAAACTTCCATTTTATGGATTCTGTTTAAAACTTTCACTTTAGATCAGCTGTCAGAAAATAAGCATCCAGATTAGAGAATAAAAAGAATAATAGATAGCCCTAACTGGTTTGGCTCAGTGGTTAGAGCGTCAGCCTGTGGACTGAAAGGTCCCAGGTTCGATTCCGGTCAAGAGCATGTACCTTGGTTGTGGTCACATCCCCAGGAGGCAGCTGATCGATGTCTCTAACTCTCTATCCTTCTCCCTTCCTCTTTGTAAAAAATCAATAAAATATATTTTAAAAAAGAGTAGTATATATGACAAAAAACAACAGGAATTAAAGAGAAGAAAACAGTGGTGGGAAAGAGCTTTAAAACTATGTCACAATTGAAATCAGAATATTTTAAACCATAATATTTGAGATGACTATTTATTAAACTTGTTATTAAAGACCTATTCATAACAGCATAACACCAAAGGTTCGTATATTTTAAAGTTTCTATTAATATAATAGTTATCATTAAAAAACAACTTCTTTCTTGTTTGATAAAGCTTTTCTTTGAAAAGAAGTACATTATACCTGTTTGTTTTCAAGTATAAGAGGCTCATTTTAAAATGTTTGTCACTCAAATTGTGTAAGTAATCAAAGTTTTTTGCAAAAGATATTTTTTAACATATGGATTCTGCTTATGTTAAATCTTGTCATCTTAAATACAATTTCTAAAGATCAGATAAATATTCTCTCATTTCATATTGGAAGCAAACTATGAAATTGTTTTTAAAATATTTTACAAGAGACTAGACTGATTTAATTTCATCAAATCCATGAAATTAGCCTTTTATGGATTTGATATACTATGTGTTGAATATTCCAATATTGCAGCCATTATTAACAGCAGCCCAGAATGCAATATCCCTGCAGTACCGCTTCAGTGATTTTTTTTTTTAACGTGAAAATTTTATGAACTTTAAAGTGAAGCTGATATGATATTGGCACTTTCTTCTAATGTAAGGACTTGGAGGGAAAAAGTAGAAAAACAAAAAACAAGAAAAACCCCCCATAATTTATAATGTAATATTATAGTAGATAAAACTAGGAAGAACAAGAATTTCTAAATATTCAAATTATAATAATCAGTTACTTGTTTATAACAGCAACAACAATTTTTTAAATGAGCCTATACGTTCACATTTTTTATTTGTTCCCCATAAATCATTGTTTTACTTGTTTTTCATGTAGGAAAGATAAATGTGATTTGTCCCTGATCATTCATTCATTTTCAAATTGAAATGGTTATGTTTTACAAAATAATTACTCAGGGATTATAATTAAAAACACTCCTCAATGAATATGAAAGTCCATAGCATGATTATATACAAATATCCATAATTCTCCTACACAAATAATTTAGTCATCTCACCAGGGTATAGCTGACTCTGGTAGCAAGAGAAGTAAGTTTCAAGTGTAATTTTAATGGCATGCTCCTGAGAAAGTCCGTGTGTAATGGCATTTCCTATATGAATGGAGTGTGACAATATTTCATCAGTTAATGCCTGTGGATTCCAGAGTATTCTGTTTTGCCATTCTGAGATGGGATTGGGGGAGTATTTTAGCTCTTTGTGCAGAAATTCTTTTTTAATCAGAACTAATGGATAACAATGATTTTTGTAAAACTTTAGGACATATACATTTGCTTTACTTCTAAAAATAAGTCATTTTTTTATATTTGTGCTTTTCATTTTTAAGGTTAATATACTTGTCATTCAACATATTATTATTATTGCTGCAGTAATTCTGCATGTTAAGAAATATTCAAATATGTGGGCACTGAAATGTATTTGTATGCTCATCACAGCATATTTAATAATGTAAAAATCCCTAAATGTGTTACTATAGGGTAGTAAATGCATTGTGAGAGCCCTAGACCATGGAATATTATTGCACCATTAAAAATGATTTTTAGCCCTAGCCAGTTTGGCTCAGTGAATAGAGCATCAGCCTGTGGACTGAAGGGTCTCGAGTTTGATTCTGGCCAAGGACACATGCCTGGGTTGCGGACTCGATCCCCGGTAGGGGGCATGCAGAAGGCAGCTGATCAGTGACTCACTGTCATCATTGATGTTTCTATCTCTCTATCCCTCTCCCTTTCTCTCTGAAATCAATGAAAATGTTAAAAAAAAAGAGTTTTAAAAGTCTTTTTGTGATATGTAAAAATTCTTAGAATGCAATATTATAAGTGAAAACTAGGGGTTCAAAGTAAATATGCATGACCTAAAGCATGATTAAAAATATGTGCATAGATAAAATGTTAGAGACACACTCCAGTGTTAACAATAGTTTATGTGAGTGGTAGGAGTGGTGAATAATTGTAATTTTCATCTCTGTACTTACCTGGATTTTCAAATCACATCTAATGGATACATATTTAATTTATAACCAGAAACACATACTACTTTTTGAAAATAACTATTGCTGTTGATCTAAACTTCTAAAGAGGAAATCAGATATTTTTTGCTAGAATACATATTCAGAACCAGTCATTTCTGTGACCATGCATAATTTCAGTTCCTCCTCAATGTGAAAGATGAGAGGCAATATTAAAGAAAGCCATAATTATTGTTATTTTCTATAAGATCATTTTATACTCTAATGCTTCTTGAGCAAGTGCAAAACACATGGGTCTTCACAAAGCCTGTGAAACATGGCATGACTGATGTACAACAGAAAAATAAAATCTGTTTAGTAACTGGAGAATTCGTGCTCTCCTCCTGAGTGACTTACATAGTTTACTTTGTAATATGAGTTCTGTTTCAAGGACATACAGCAGAAATTTCTAGTTTTAAATTAACATAAAATGGAAAAGATTTTGAAGTTTTTCAAGGACATCTATGTTTAGGGAACATGATACATAATTACATACCAAGAATTTGAGGAAAAACTTATATTCCTCCTTGCAAAGAGAGAGAAATTTTATATTAACCCCGATACATTGTGAATATCAATTTGACATTTCTCCAGTGCCACATTATATTAATTCCTTAACTCTGCCTTAACACATTCTTAGTGGCTTAAAACAACACAGATTTATTCTCTCAGAGTTCTGGAAGCTGGACATTCAAAATCAAGTTCTTAACAGGGCCACAGTCCTTCTTAAACCCCTAAGAACTCTAGAAAAGAATCCTTTCTCATCCCTCCCTAGTCTTTGGTGGTTGTCTGCAATCCTTGGAACAATCCTTGGAATTCCTTGCCTCACAGCGTCATTCCTCCCATTTCTCCCAGTTTTCTCCCATGGCGATCTCCCTGCTGAGTCTGTCTGTCTAAATGCCCCCTTTCTGATCTGTCCACTCTCATGCAAGATGTCCTCTTCTTAACTTGATTACACCTGGGAGCACCCCATTTCCCAATACGGTCACATTCATGGGTACCAGGGATCATGACTTCAACATATCTTTTCTGGAGACACAAATCAAATCACAATATGCCCGCTCTCCTTTCTGTCCTTCCTTCCTTTTCCTGCTCAAATGAGACTTTCTTCTCATATTGTCCTTGAAGCTTCAGTCTCCCAGATGTATTTATACATCATTGGCTACTCCTCTCAGTCTTCTTGCTGGAACCTTCTTTGCTGTTAAACCTTTAAAATTTGCTGGGCCCAGAACTTGATGCTGAGTCTCCTCTCTGTAGAATCCTGATGTTTTCCATAGATGATCTTATCAATTTCCAGACTCCCAATATCAAATACACAAGCTTGTATTTTGGAATTTTTGGGGACTAGACGTCAGGCTATCATACTATGTACTGCTGTGCACTCATTCCCTGGATGAAGCTATTGACTTCAGGCCTCTGAACATTATTTACTAGCAGAAAATTTTTGCACTTATTCATCTTCTGGTATTGGAATTTCAATCTCCTTTTTTCACATGACTACCAAGCATCTCCCTTTGGTATCTCACAGGCATCTCAAAATAAACATGTTCAAAATTCATGGTAAAGGGCTCTTCCTCCCATTCCTAGAGGTTTCTTCCTATAGTATTTCCCGTCTTAGGAATGGCCCAAATTTCTACTCAGTTGCTGGTGGTAGAAATTGATTTAATTTAGTTTGGACGTTTAACCTTATTTCCCTTGGTTTGCTTCTGAATATTGGTGGAGAAGAACAAACCTCCACGGAGTCTAAAAACAGAGGCCAAAGGGTTAGGAGGGTGGAGAGTAATAAGAGCAAAGGGAAGATTGTCTTTTTAAAAAAGTATATTTTTATTGATTTCAGAGAGGAAGGGAGAGGGAGAGAGAGATAGAAACATCAATGATGAGAGAGTATCATTGATCAGCTGCCTCCTGCATGACCCCTACTGGGGATTGAGCCAGCAAACCAGGCATGTACCCTGACCAGGAATCAAACCATGACCTCCTGGTTCATAAGCTGATGCTCAACCATGGAGCCACATCAGCTGGATGAGGAAAGAATGTCTTAAGAAGAGATTTACTTTCCCTTTAAATGGTATGACATCCCTTATAATGAAAAATAGAAAATTTCCTTTAAATGAAACAAAATGAATTCAGAGGTGACTTTAGAAGGTGAGCTTTTAATGAAGATGTTGGGATAGAATGGGTAAGACATAAGTAGAGGGCAAGAAATTGAAGAGGGATGACATCCAAGGTCAACTCTTTGCAGAAGGTT
The DNA here is from genome assembly GCF_964212035.1 of Myotis nattereri. Classification (NCBI taxonomy): domain Eukaryota; kingdom Metazoa; phylum Chordata; class Mammalia; order Chiroptera; family Vespertilionidae; genus Myotis; species Myotis nattereri. Next base: position 39,449,835 of record NC_138081.1, on the reverse strand, counting down.
GGCTGTGAAAATAAGGAGAGAGATAGATAGGGTGATAGCTTGATAAGAGATATGAAGAGCAAAGATAAGTTTGTTATTGCTTTCTTTCTATTGTTTTTAATTTGAAAAAAAATCATAATGGAATGTTGATTTTAAAAGACCCAGTACAACCAACAGAGATTGATATAAAGGAGGCAGGATACTTGATGGAACAAAAATCCTAAGAATATAGGTTGGGATAGAATTCAAGAACATGTGATAGATTTGACCCCTGGTAGAAAGACTTGCACCTCTCAGATTGAAATAGGAGCCTCCCCTCAAATCTTAAAGAAAGAAATATTGGGAACATATGCAGACATGGGTTTATTTTTTCAGTATTTTTAAAAAATACCCCTCCCCCAAAGAAATACAAGACTCCTTACCTTGAAATAATTGCAGGTTCAGATAAATTTGTGGATTAAGTGATAAGATGTCTTCTGTTTTGTTGCGAATTGTGAGGGAAAGTCATCCATTTAAAGTGACTTATGAGGGGTGGGACATCATGTTTGTGGGGAGTTGGGAAGATGGAAAATAATTTTCTTTAGAGATTGAAAGAATGAGCTAATTAGAGAAGCATGGGAAAGTATCTGGCAGTCTTGGGGGCCAAATTGGTAATCATAAACTCATGTCAGTATGCATCTTTATTTAGTTTACTGCTATGATATAGACTGCTAATATACTGTGTAGAAGTTTTAAGGAAGTTAGAGACGTGGTTGTCAGGCAGGGAAGCCAGCTGGCGGCTGCCAAGGAACATTACAAAGTGGCATTGATCTTGGTGGATCTACTGCAGATTGTAGGCTAGATTACTGCTTTGCAGGATCAGAATTTTGATCTTTCAGCCTCTGAAGGGTAATACATCTTTTAGGAGAAAACCTATATTGCTCAGGTTCACAAGATACAATGTGTAAGAGAGAATAACAATTTACTATTTACTATGATCACTACAATTGACATGCTCACTCTGGCATGACTTTCTACTTTTTCCTGTATGCATGGAATACCATATTATAATCAAACTAGAGGCCTGGAAAATGACATTCGTACATGGCGGGGGTGGGGGGGGGGTGGGGGGGGGCCCTCAGCCTATCCTGGGCCCTCTTGCAATGTCTGCCTGCCAGTTTAGGCCCAATCCCTCTGGGTCAGACATCCCTCTCACAGTCTGGACCCCTTGCTCCTTACCACCCACCTGCAACAGAGGTGAGAAAGGCTCCCGCCACTGCCGCTGCACTCACCAGCCATGAGCCAGCTGAGTGGCACTCCCCCTTTGGTGGTTCACTGACCTTGAGGGGACAGCTCCTGCATTGAGCATCTGCCCCCTGGTGGTCAGTGTATATCAGTGACTGGTTGTTCTGCCGTTCAGTCGATCTGCATATTAGCTTTTTATTATATAGGATAGTGGCTTGATGAACATGAATTTAGAGCAAAGGAGATTAGATGAATGAGTCTTACACTGGCTGACATCTGTAAAAATAAAAGCATAATATGCTAATTAGACTGGACAGCCAAACGACCTTCTGGATGTCATTCCGGACATCCATTCTGGACGAAGCCATGGTGGTGGGGGCCAAGGCAGAGGTGGTTAGGGGTGATCAGGCAGGCAGGCGAGTGGTTAGGGGTGATTAGGCAGGCAGGCAAGCAGTTTGGGGCAATCAGGTAGGCAGGCAGAGTGATTAGGGGCAGAGGAGTTAGGGGTGATCAGGTAGACAACAGAGTGGTTAGGGGTAATCGGGCAGGCAGGCGAGTGGTGCGAGGTGATCAGGCAGGTAGGCAGAGGGGTTGGGGTGATCAAGCAGGCAGGCGAGTAGTTAGGGGTGGTCAGGCAGGCAGGCAGGCCAGCGGTTAGGAGCAAATGGTCCTGGATTGCCAGAGGGATGTCCAATTGCCAGTTTAGGCCCTACAGATCGGGCCTAAACCATCAGTCGGACATCCCCTGAGGGGTTCTGGATTGTGAGAAAGTGCAGACTGTGCTGAGGGTGCCCCCGCCCCCACTCCTGTGCACCAATTTTGTGCACTGGGCCTTTAGTAGAATATATAATAGCCTTGACAATAGGTCACTTTTGCCATGAGGAGAGAGATGCCAGATGAATTGGGCCAGGACACCACATCTTTGGGCAGTAATGACTTGTGCACAGACAGTATATGCTTTCCCACCTCAGCTCTTTTTTAACTTTCCTAGCTTGTTCATCCTCCTTCCGAATAACACACTTTTTTTTTTTCCAGATTTACTTTGGCCTGGGACCAATTATATAACACTCAGCAACTCTGTCATATCTCTGCTTTATTCTATTATTGGTGGATTCATAATTAATTCCCACAAGGCAATTTTAATTTTTCTCTTTTTCATAATCGTGGAATATAAATTGCCAAATCAGCTCAATCCTATCTATATTTTATCAAACTTAATTTATGATTCAGATAGTTCATTAGTACAATTAAGAAATGTCATAATTTCTCAGTTTTCCCCTGATTTTTATGACAAGTTGCTATTTTTAGTTTGTGACTAATTGATGAGAAGGAAGGTAATAAAGATAATCTTAAAATTTACAAATGATACAAGAAGATTAAGTGAAATTGTTTGACTTACATTTATCAGCAACTTCTAGAGAAAAAATGTACAAAGAACTTACTGCTAATTAGCTTGGTTTACACAGAGTAAGCATACAGTACTTTTAACTGTACATTAACAAATCACATCCTGTTAATTGGCCTGGTTTGCACCAAGTAAAACAGTGCTTTTATCTGTAGCTGTAATAGTTTACAAATGAGGTGTGACTACATAACATTTTGTCTTTTTGACTTTCTCATATGGCAAGACTAAATGCAGAGTAAAGAAATCCTGAATCCTGTTCTCTCCCAGCTTCTCAAACTAGTTCTACCCAAAAGATCTTCAAAAATTCACTTTAATAAATTTAGTAGCTATAGGCATATTAGAAGAGAAATCACTAACCTTATCAGAGATACACACATATGTCTGTGTCCTTTGCAAAAGACTGAATGATATTTCTATTTCTCTTAGTTACACGATCTTGCTCTGTTTCTTAAATATACCCAGATTTTCTGAGGCTCCAATTATTTCTTTCCTGGATATATGCTAAAAGGCTGTTAATAAGAAAATGTCCTTTAAATAATCTCTTCTAGAGGCAGCCAGGAGACCCAGTTTATGATCTATGTCATTGCTGCAAACCAGACCAGAAGAAGTGAGTCCTCGGGCGCCATTTCCAAGAGTAACCTCAATGCCAAATATTTGCATTCTGCTATCTTAAGGACAATAAAATTATAACAGTAATAAGGATAATCATGGTGCTACTTTTTTTTTTTTTTTTACAGAGAGGAAGGGAGAGGGATAGAGAGTTAGAAACATCGATGAGAGAGAAACATCGATCAGCTGCCTCCTGCACACCCCCTACTGGGGATATGCCCGCAACCAAGGTATATGCCCTTGACCAGAATCGAACCTGGGACCCTTCAGTCCACAGGTCGACGCTCCACTGAGCCAAACCGGTTAGGGCAAGGTGTTACTTTTTATTGAGGACCTATGGATAAGGAACTTTTTTTGCACTATTTCATTTAATTCTAATTTATTCTTAAAGCAAATCTCCCTAGATTCAATTGGAGGATAGGCCTTTCATTGGCCAAAGGTCTGTTAGCATGATTCTCACACACTTCTGGGAAAACTTTCATCATTCTAGCTAGCTCCTAACCTAGGAGCTCTTGAATCTACTTGGACCAGGCTCTGTTAGCCTGGGGTGACCAATCATAAATGATAAGTTCATTCAAGGCTGAGCAATGTCATGTATTAAATAATTCTGGGATTGACAAGGGGCAACTGACTCAAGTTAAAAGTTTTCTGGCATGTTTTCAAACCAGGTTCTTTGTAGGATGACCTTAGTGTTATAGCTGTAAGGCTCACCTATAAGAAAACCCATGTAACTTCATTCACTCACTGTGGTATTAACCCCAAACATACATCCTCCCGCCAGTTCCAGCACACATGTTGCCTCCCATCCCACCTCCAGGGTGAGGCCTCTCCCTCTGGCCTGCCGGATGCTTATCTGCCAGGTGTCCTCACAACAATGACTCCTTTCTGTGTCCTTGAGATGAGAAAAATGTGTTTGACTTGCCCATGAGTTTTCTCTAAGTCTTCCCAGTAATCTGAGGCCACTTTTAAAATATGTGTGTAGAATAGTTCCATAGCATTACTATCCCTCTTCTTATTGAGAAGAAAAAACTGGAAGGTAACATGGTTGAGCAAAGGTACAGTGGCATCTAGCATTCAAACAAAGATCTGTGATGTTTACATACTATCATCCTACATGGGTCTACTGTGACATGACATGGCCACTTTCTCTCTATGGAGGGATCACCTAAAATTATTATACTTCACACCTTTAACTCATAGTCATAGCGGTAGAGCAGTGCTTCTCAACCAGGGAACATTTTACCCCCAGAGCACACTTGGCAATCTCTTTAGACATTTTTTTATTGTAATGACGGGGTAGGGAGGTGCTGCTGCTACCTGTGGGTTGAGACCAGGGATGCTGCTAGGTGTCCTGCAATGCACAGGACAGTCGCTTACAACAAATAATTATCTAAAATATGAATAATGTCAAGGTCAAGATACACTGCCCTAAAAGCCCTCTGTCTTCTGAATATTTGTGAGGTATACATGCTTTATCTTTAACTACTCCCCACCTCCCCATCTGGATATCTCTGCCAGAGGTACTGGTCTTTCCCCCTATACTGATCTCTCTGGAACAACAGGATGATGTTCATTAAGATTATTCATGTTTTGCATGTTTATATTTTTAGTGTTTATTTATACCAATATTTTAAGTGACAAAAATTATATCATTACAAATATGTTTTTCACAATCCTCTAAAATACATGGGAGGGAAAAGAGAATTCTAATTCATCTCATTTTTTTCAGTTTATAATCTGAAGCTTTTCCTCTATTCCAAACGCATAACAATAATGAGTAACATGCTTAAAAAGAAAATTAATATGCATTACTGTATTTAAAATAAGATTAATACTTTCATAGATCTGAAATGAGAAGAAACTGTAAAGATAAGTGGGCTGCTTTCTTATGAGTTTAGGAAATAAGCAGTGGTGAAGAATTCTACCCTGCAGAAAAAAGGAATTAAAAAGTCTTCAGCTGCAACAACAACAAAACAAGCAACTTTTTGAAAAAAATGCGTAAAGAACTTGAATAGACATTTCCCCAAAAGAGACACACAAAAGGCCAATAAGCACATGAAAAGATGCTCATTATCACTACTCATTAGGGGAATGAAAATTAAAACTATAATTAGGTACCACCTCATACCAATTAGGATGGCTATTATAAAAATGAAAACAGAAAATAACAAATGTTGGCAAAGGTGTGAAGAAATTGGAACACTTGTCCATTGCTGATGGAAATAACTAATGGTGCAGCCAAATGTGGAAAACAGTATGGTGGTTCCAAAAAAAAAAATCATAAACATAGCACTATCATATGATCTAGAAATTCCTCTTCTGAGTATATAGCCCCCAAAATCGTTCTCCTCGAAAGCAAAGACTTTAACAGGTAGTTGCACATCCATGTTCATAGCATATTATTCACAATAGTCAAAGGTGGAAGCAACCTGTGTCCATCCTCCCCTTGGATGAATAATCAGCATCACAAATTGAAGTATGACCAAACCTCAATGTGTAGTCTGCAGCTCTTAGAAAAAGAGAAATACCGGAGGCATGTTCTATGAGGAAATAGGCAAATATCTATCTGAAGTAAGCATTATGTTATAAGTCAAAGTGTAGAGTACTGAAATGACAGAGATGAGAAAATATGATACTCTCATAAATGAACTGGGCCATGTTTATATAAGTATTGCTCAAAAGTTCTATGTTATGCATATGTTATCACATAAAATATATTTCTCCCTAAAAGTCCACTAATTGCTTCCGGTATATAATGAAAACTTGGAGACCATATTCTTTGATAGGAAATTGAGAATAGAGGAAATTGAAAAAAGAAGCAGCAAATCAATAAAAATTTTCATAACTAATTTCAGAGCATGTATTTCCTATAGTGCTACAAAATATTTAAAATCAATAAGCAGTTAGGTGAAATATTTTATCATAATAATAATAATATTTGATAAGTTCCTTGCATTTTATGTACCTCCATTAATGTAATAGGATTTGATTCTATGTATGTTTAAAGAAGAATCTCAAGTCTTCTCTGCTTAAATATTTGAATGTGATGGCTCTAAAGGCAGACTAGTACTTAGGGATGGGTAGGTTGTTATCTCAAATATCAGTTATGATAATACTGTCACATTAATTTCTGCAATGGAAATCTCTTGAGAAGTTGAGATCAAAACAATGTACAATATTGTGTTGATTTGCATAGCAGTCATATTCCTGAAAAAATCAGAATATATAAAAACAAACAAACCGTTAACCTTACTGGAATTCTCCAGCAGTGCATTCAAGAATTCTGAAAAACCCAGAGGAATTTCAAAGTTTTCAGGACCCGCCCTGTGCATTGCAAGAATGCAAGAATCTGGCGTCTGTCCTCTAAATGCCAGTTAACTCTCTCTAGTCATAATGACAACCAAAAAGCCCCCGTATTTCCCCAAATGCCTCCTACGAGGTAGCAATAACTAGGTTAACAAGGGTCTCTAAGTAAATGATTCACAGGCCATTACCGCCGAGCCAGACACACCTCCAGCTGCCTACTCCACACCTCCACTTGGATGAATAATCAGTATCTCAAGTTTAAGTATAACCAAAGCTCACTGCGGATCTCCCCACCCACAACCACTTTCCTTCCTCCAACATTGCCCATCTCAGTCAAGAGCACCTTTATTATTCTCTGCTTCTCAGGTTAAAAGCTTTGACTCCTTTTTCTCTGTCGCACTCCCTGTTTGATCCAATACTGTTTTCTCTATTTACAGAATTTATTCAGAGACTGAATGCAATTTGCCATCATCACTCACCTGGATGATTGCATTTTGTCCCCTAGATTCTACTCTCACCATGACAGTCAGGTTTCTCCTTTCTTTTTTTCCCTTTTTATTGAATTTATTGGGGTGAGACACTGGTTAAAAATATTATATAGGTTACGGGTGCACAGTTCCATAACATAACACATCATCAGCACACTGTATGGTGTGTTCACCACCCCCAGTCGGGTAATCACAGGGTAAGATCATATTACTCCTCTGCTGGAAAGACCCTCTGTGTCTAGCGGTTTACTGTTTTCCTTTAGGGAACTTGGAGATCAGCCCTCCCCTCACCTGTCTGACCTCAAGTTGGACCACTCTCTACCTACCTCCTTCCTTTTCAACCCCAATGGCCACTGTATTCCTTCCTCATGCACAACATGCTCCTGCCTCAGGGCCTGTGCACTTGCAATTCTCACTTTTTTTTTTTTTAATCCTCACCCCAGGTATGTTTTCCCCATTGATTTTTAGAGAGAGTGGAAGAGGGTGGGCAAGACAGAGAGAAATATCGATGTGGGAGAAACACATCAATTGGTTGCCTCCTGCACGTGTCCTGACCAGGGCCTGGGCCAATAAGGAGCCTGCAACGGAGGTACGTGCCCTTGATCGGAATTGAACCTGGGACCCTTTGGTCTGCAGGCCGACGCTCTAGCCACTGAGCCAAACTGGCTAGGGTGCAAGTCTCACTTTTAAGACTCACTCCTTCCAATGACCTCATGGCTGCAGGTATTTATTTAAATGTTACCTTATCAATTCTTTCTCCATTACCTTATGTACAATAGCAATCACTTTCTCACCATGGCCCTTCCCATTTCTCTTGCAATAGACTATATATATATATATATATATATATATATATATATATATATATATATACAAGTATACATACAAAGAGAGAGAGAGAGAGAGAGAGAGAGAGAGAGAGAGAGAGAGAGAGAGAGAATGATCTGAAGGAATTGACTTATGTGATTGTAAGGGTGAGCATGTCCAAAGTCTATAGGCCAGGCCAGCAGGCCAGAGACCGGGGCAGAGTTCTTGCAGCATAAATCCAAAGGGACTCCAGAGGCAGAATTTCCTCTTCTTCAGGGGACCTGGATCTTTTATTTTAAAGGCCTTCAACTGATTGTATGAGGCCCAGTCACATGATGGTGGTTAATCTGCTTTACTCAAAGTCTACTGATTTAAATGCCAATCACATCTTAAAAAGACCTTCACAGAAACATCTACACAGGGTTTGACTAAAAATGGGGAACCATTACCTCGCCAAGTGGAACCATAAAATTAACAATCACACCTCTCACTGTGCTTCATGTTTCTTCTTAGCACTTATCATTATCTAATTTTATATCATTGTTATTTGTTTCTTGTCTGGCTAATAACATGGAAGCTCCTTGAGGATAGAGGCTTCCTCTGCTTGTTTATGGCTCTGTATCTAGAGTGGAGAACAGTGCCTGGTGCATAGTAGGTACTCTCTAACTATTGTTACCTGAACAAATACTTCACTAAACTACTTGGCCATAGTTATCAATGACTATCATGCGGTACAATAGAGAAAAAATATCTAGTTGAGGCCAATACAATTTCCTAATTCACAGGAATAAAGATTATATAAGGGCTATATCTTATATAATTTGGTTTATTTAAGTTTCTCTTAAATAAAGCACATTTTATTTTCATACCAGTTATAGATTCAATAAACACATCCTCCTATTAGATTGATAGAGAGGGAGAAAAAGACTCTTTTGAACTGATAAAGAATCCTGAATTCTACAGACTCTATTACAGATAATAAAAAAAAGCTGGTGCCTAGAAAAAGTAAACAAAATCTCTTACCAAAACAAGGCTTTTTTCCTTCATGTACTATGTATCACATAACTGTTAAACATATCTTCTCTACAATTTGTTCTATAAAGAAATCATAAGAAAGTTAAGTTTTTCTATTTTCAGAGAAAGAAAACAAATTAATTCAAATGACAGTTTCTTTTGCATGAATAAGATTTTGGTTTTTATTTTCTTTGTAGAAAGCACAAAATAGCTATACAGTTACACACTGAGGAAGCTCAATATTCTCTTTAGGTCCTTTTCTTTCTTAAGCACAATAGTCGAGGGCAGAATTTTGCTCGATTGTTTTCAAGTTACAAAGTCTTTTCTTTATATGAAATATGGCATTGATTCAAGCTCTTTTCCTCCAGCAATTTCTAGAATTCTATATTTAAAAACTCTGTGTGCCATCAGTACATTTGACTAGATTTTTTATGTATTGTACACCAACTCTCATTTCAAGTCTTTGTAATTTAAGTTTTGTTAGGTAATTGATTTTGTGGTTTCATTTTAAGATGGTATCAACATATGAACCAAATAATGAAATAACAAGTTCAGTGACTAAAGAAACTATTAATAATGTATTATTCAATGCTCAGTAATTAGACATATTTTAAAAAATAATGTGTTGGCACAAAATAGTCAACATAGACTGTAAACCCTAAAAGACTGTTTAGATTAAGTAGCGTTTCAAGCTAGACGCGCTGCATATATTTCTTACAGTGCTACAAAATATTTCTATGAATTCATTCCCGTTGGTAGAGTGTCTGTGACGTGGTTCTGATTTTTCTAATAGTAGGAAAATGAAATTGCACTTAAGGTTGAGTCCGAGAAGGAAAGTATTGTTCTCAGAATTTATTTAATTTTTTGCAAATAAGTAACAGAGACTCAAACAAGTTAAATCAAAACCTATTTGCTGACAAAACGGAAAAAAAAATCCAGAGTCCCAGTTACTCAAATTATGTTGCCAAGTCTCCTTTCCCCTCTCTTCATTTTGATTTCCTGCATGTGACTTCACTCTCAGAAATGCTTTTTCGTTATAATGACATGTCTACTAGCAACTAACTCCATGCTGACACTCTCTAGGCCTCCCTGTAACAAAATGAGCTCTTCCGGGTTCCCATAGAAGACCAATGCCTCATTTCTCAAATGTCTCCATGGGCTCATGCTAGGCAAAAACAGCACAAATAATAAAGATAATTTATGTTGTCTACCATTTTTGGTGCTGTTTTATCTCCAAAGTATGGGGAAAATAAAGGTGAGAAGGAGAATGGCTGTCCTTTACATATTCTGGGCCTAAAATAGTTCTCATTTGAAGCTCTGATTCTGTATTTATGATCCTACAGAAGGCTAAAGTCAAATAATAATTTATTCATAAGAACTTCACAGGACTAAAGGCTTCAGAGCAATGGTGTATACTAATGACTTCGCCACATTACAAGTACTAAGGAATGTTGGACACATTTGTTTGATTTAAGGCTGATTCTAAACTTTTTATTTAATTTCTGCAGAGCTAAATAACATATTAGGCTATGTTTCTAGGCAGAATTTAACATAAAGTTTATATATTTCATATTTTAGTAATTTATATAGTTTGGACTCTTTTTGAGGTAAATTTAATACATTCAGTAAATTATTTTGTGACTATTTTCCCTCTTCTTTTAGATAATGCAAAGATTGAAGTGTGATATTTAGCTTTCTATACCTGTACTATTGAAAACATGAAAATTCATATTTTTTGTGTGAAGACTGGTCAGGGGAACAAAGGTTGCAATTTGATCTTCAATAATTGTCACTTACGTTAAATTTTTCTTTCAATTGCTGTCATTTAAAGGCTTTTGATTGTCACATTGATGTGAAAATAATCAGAATGCTATTCATAACCTTTGTAAGGTTGTCACAAACTTTAAAAATCAGATAAGGTTAATGATGTAAAGTGACATATATTTCAAGAATTTTCACATATACTTTGTGACATGATAACCACAAACAGATTAATTAACACATCCATCATCTAACGTAATTACCATTTTTTTTCTCCCATTATCCCTTTGCTTGACATTAGCACTATCCTAGTCTAAGCCTTACTGTCTAATGCTTGGCTCTTTAGAGAAACTTTCCCAACTGGTCCTTCTAGCCTCCAATATCTACTCCTCCATTTCTTCTTATGCTATTATTAGATCAATCTTCAGTATGTCACATTCTACTTGTATGTACAGGCAGTATGTACAGCCTTCCTTACTGCTGACCCTATTAAGTTCAAGCAGCTCAGCTTGGCACCCAGTACGTTCCACTATACATCCTTATCCTACCACTCTCACCTTACCGTTGTGTCCTCCTCTTGTCTTATACCCTCTCTGTCTACTAGTATTTGTCCCAACATCAAACTAGTACATTATCATTCATTTAGTTTGTTAAGAACCCTCCCTTCACTGAATTTCTACAAAACTTGTCTTCTTTGGAACTTGAATAGATTCTATGACAGCTCATTTGATATTATGATGTATTTTTATTAACTTTCAGATTGTGCTGTGTGGTATCTCCTTACTCTGTCTAAATATTAAGCTCCTTGAAAGAGAATATGTAGAATCATATCTCCCAAGGTTCCTGCTGTATAACTAGATTTTGAGATTTATGATGAATTAATGAAGTCAAACAATGGATTCAAATTTTTTAATACTGTGGTATTCATAAAAACGATTAAAAGGATGCACAGTAAAATGTTTATTATATTTCTCTCAAGAGGCAGAACTGATGTATTCATTATTCAACAAATATTTGTGGTGTGCTTACTCTGTTCTAGGCACTGTTCTACTTTCTAGACATACACAAGTGAACAAGTTGGACTAAGTCTCTACATTCACAGAGCTTACATTATGGTAAATGGAGACATAAAGAGAAAGGAGAGGAAGGGAGAGGGAGTAAAGAAAGAAGGTGTAAGATAAAGTGGCTATAACAAGAATAAAAACGGTATAAAGTGATAAAGAGTGGCTTCTTAAATGTTCTAGATTGTGTTGTCAGGAAGGTTCTCTCTGAGCAGCCATCATTTGAAATTATTTATGATAAGCCATGCAAAAATTTAAAGAAAGAATCGCAGGCACAAGAAACAACAGCTAATACAAAGAGGTTACATGAATCCTGAGATTGACAGATTGCAGGAAATAAAAGAAATCCAGCACTGATAAAGCCCAATGAGGCTGTGGAGGTAGGCAGCCTCTAGCTATATTGTTTTGAAAGCAGGGTAATGAGTTTTAATTTTAATTTCAAATACAATAGTTACTTTAAAGTAAAGTGCATGACTGGTGTAATTAGACCATTGTTTTTCAAGGATTTCTCTGACTTATCTTTATGGGATAGGCAGCAGAAGGCAGGGAGACTATTGCAGTGGGATATGGAGAACCAGGTTATGGAGACTCAGATCACAACGGTTATGCTAAAGAGAGAGATGGAGACATTCAGAAATGCTTTGGAGACTGACATGACAAAATTTGGTTAGAGATTAGATGTGGGTTTAGGAAAAGGGAGTAATCAAGGATAAATCCTAGGAATTAGTTTTGAGTGGGAATGGAGAGAGTGGATTGCATCACTTTATGAGATGGGAATAATTAAAGCATAGTAAGATGAGGGTGGGGAGGGAAATCAGCGTTTCTGTTTACACTCATTAAATTTCTGATGCCAATTAAACATCCAATTAGAGTTGTAGAATGGCACTTGATTTTCGGTCTGGAGTTCTGGGGAGATTGGGAGATCTCAGTGACAAGATAAATATTTTAGAGTCGTTGATACGTAGATTCTATTTATATCCATGAATCTAAATGAGATCACCTTGGAAGGCAGTACAGCAACAGAAAGAGGAAGGGGGTTTTATTAAAGATCTAGAAGGATAAGAACAACAAAAAGTTTTAAAAGAAGCACCCCAGGCAAATAGAATGACTAGGCGAGTGTGATGTCATGAAAGTTGAAAGACAAACATGTTTCTAAAACTTATATGTATATATGCATAATCCATGGACACAGACAAGTGTGGTGAAAGCCTGAGGTGGGGCAGGAGCCAGGCGGAGGGGGGGGGCGGGTGGTAATAGGGGAAAATGAGGACATCTGTAATGTCCTCAACAATAAAGATAAATATTTTTTAAAGGAAGGATGCTTACTGATGATTTCATTTTTCTTATGTACTTTCCTGTATTTCTCAAATATCCTTTGATCAATATAGTGAACATTCAGAGTCTTTCCAACACACATTTCTATTTTATGGTAGCTGAATAGGATTGACCCTACTGCTGATTTCCAGAATGTGCCTGGAATTATGCCATCTCTTCTCAATATAGATGCTGTTGTATTTTGAATCGTATAATCCATTATTGTGTAGGATTGTTCAGTAATCGCAGGATGTTTAGCATTCCTGATCCTATTAAATGTCAATAACACCCCCAGTCATTTTTGTAATAAAAAAAATCTTTATAAATATAATTTGTATGGATGCACATGGCAAATGAGCCTGCCTGTGTACAGAGACGTATATGTTATGTGCCATTGAGTTGGCTCCAACTCCTGGCGACTCTGTGCATCAGTGATGTCCATGGTGTCCTATCCTCAACAGCCCTGCTCAGCTCCTGTGGACTCATGCCTGTGGCTTCTTTTATTGAGTCACTCCACCTCATATTTAGTTTTCCTCTTTTCTTGCTGCCTCCTATTTTCCAAGAATTATTGTCTTTTTCAAAGAACCTGACTTCTCATGATGTGCCTGAAGCCCTTGCAATCAGCACTGAGAGTACAAAGACGCTTAAGACCCATCCCCTCAGGGAACTTGCAGTTATGGGGTAGACACACAGAAGCCAATAACAACAATATAATGTAATGAGTTCAATATTGGGCTTGAGTTATACGCCCATTACAGTAGTGGTGGCAAGAAGGGAGTGGTCAGTTTTATCTGGATGTGTTAGGGAGATATTTACTAAGAGATACTTATGTTGAGTCTAGGTTCATGAGGGTCATACTAAGAGTTTGAAACGGGACGTGTACAGAAAAGAGTTAACAAAGCAAGACTGACACTGTTGTCCTCATAAAGACCTGCTTGTAAATTTGGTCCTTGCCTAGGTGTCTGAGAACTTAGACTGTTCTCACCATCCCCTGATAAGAAGGCTCACTATACCTAAACTGTATACGAACAATACAGCTTTTGCTGAACACCTGTTTTCTTATAGCAGTCTGGAATTTTGGTACATGTTAGGGTGCTAAACAGAAGATGCCCATGAGACTACCCCCCTCCCCATTAAAAATCCTGGGCATTGAGTTTCTAATGAGCTTCCCTGGTAGATAAAACTTCATAGGTCTTGTCACAACTTGTTGCTGGCAGAATTTTAAGTGCATCCTGTGGGATTCCACTGAGAGTGGGCTCTTGGAAGTTTGCACCTGGTTTACTTCAAACTTTGCCTTATGCATCTTTTCCCTTTGTTGATATTTACTTGTATGCTTTAGCTGTAATAAATAGCATTTATGAGTATGACTATATGCTGAGTTCTGTGGAACCTCCTACCAAATCAACCTAAGTGTGTGTGGTCTTGGGGAACACCAAGTACAGGGAAGTTTTTGTCAGAGGGAACATCCGTGATCAGAGACAAGTAGATGCAAAAAAAAAAAACAGTGGCCCAACTGGCCTGGCTCAGTGGTTGAGTGTTGGCCTATGAACCAGGAGGTCATAGTTGGATTCCCTGTGGGGACACATGCCCAGGTTGTGGGCTTGATCCCCAGTGCAGTGAATGCAGAAGGCAGCTGATTAATGATTCTCTGTCATCATTGATGCTTCTATCTCTCTTTCCTCCCTTCCTCTCTGAAATCAATAAAAATATGTTTTAAAAAACAAGCCAAAACAAAACAAAAAAAAAACCAGTGTATTTTTGAGAATTGCACCTAATTTTGAATGACTCTCCTAAAATGAGGAAGACCATTGTATAAAATGCCAAAAATGACCTTAAGCTTAAGGTATTTGATTATTATAGAAATAACTAGGTATTTGATTATTTTCCTTTTTAATGGCTTTAATTAGTCCAATTCTTATTTTACCATACTTTTCTTTTTTAAAAAAAGCATAATGTTTCTTACTGGGAATGAGAACAGAGAGGTAATAATAGTCCAACTGAAGTCATGGACCCAGCTCAAAAATCATTACTTCTATGAACATTTTTCTGACTTATACCAGTGAAATTTAAAATCTCTCCATAGTCTTATTTTTCAAAATATCCTATATAATAAAGAGGGAATATGCTAGTTGACTGTAACACCCTCACAAAGATGGCTGCACCCACAGCCACACCCTCATCTCCGCTGGGGCCTTGGATTCTACTGCACCCCCCACTGACTGAGGCTCAGGTAAGAAAGGCAGGCCGAGGCACAGGCAAGCCTCGGGTGGCAGCTGCCCAGCCGCCCAAGGCCGGCCCAAGGTTCAGGTAACCAGGGCCTGCTGAGGCTTGTGCTGCTGGCAGTGGCAGCAGCAGAGGTGTGATGAGGCATCGCCTTCCCCTGATCACCAGGTCACCTCCCACCCCTGAGGGCTCCCGGACTGTGAGAGGGGGCAGGCCGGCCTGAGGGACCCCCCTCCCGTGCATGAATTTTCATATACCAGACCTCTAGTTTATTATAAAATAAGCTTCCCAAGAGAATTATTGTGTTTTATTCATTTTTTATTTATCTTCACTGCAGTGCCTAGCATAGTATTTTGTCAACAGAAGACATTTAATAAACATTATATTTATGATCCTTTATGAAATTATGAGCTTCTTATGATATGGGGTCATATTTTATTCATCATTGTATCTCTGGGATCTAGTATAGTATCTGATTTACATTATCCATTTTTTCATTGCCAGAACATTTATTGAGCATCTATGATGTGGTACACAAAGTTTTAGGTGCTTGTAACTAAGTAGCAAACAAGTTAACATAATTAGCTAACAAGATAACTAATAAGACAACAGTCACATGTGAACTGAATAAATGTTTGTTGCATTCGGTTGTGTTTACTAGTATCTGCTCTTATGGAAATCAGCAAGAAGTAGTTATTTCCACCAGTTTGATACTTATCCCTGTCATTATCCTGTACTTTGCTTACTATATTCCCTTATCTGCTCACTGTAATTTCAATTCTGATACTAGAAAAACTACTGCTCTTGCCATTCAAAGAGTTTTATTTGTTTGGTTGTTTGAGAAATGGTATAAATTCCTGGTACGAAAAAATTATAACCAAAGACACAATTTCATTGACCAAGATGGACTATGACAATAAAGAGTTGTAATGTGAAACTTAGATTGTAGTTTCCAATGACAGCAGGGATTTTTTTTTTTTTTTTTTACCTCTTTATTCTTAGAACTTAGAATAATGTTTGGCATATAGTAATTGTTCAATAAAAATTTGTTGAGTGAATTAGTAGGCTAATGAATCTTATGTCTGCATCAAATTAAAGTTTTATCAGTGAAAGTTTTATATTATTTACAATGATATTTAAAATAATAATATTAGTCACAGGAGCTAAAACATACAACACAGAATATGAAAGAAGCTGAAAAGCTCATGATGATTCCATAATGGAAAAAAATTCCTGAGATGGGACGCAGAGGATTTAGGTTCTCCATGCTTTGCATTAACTTGCAATAATCATAATGACCTTGGTCATTTTAAACTTTTGCAACTCAGTTTTCTCAACTGTAAATTTGAAGATATTAAAATAAATTTCTGAATTCTTCCAATGTTAGTATTAAGTCAATGTGATTGTTAAAAGGACTGATGCTTGGTTGGAGTTATGTAAAACCTAATGTGACTATTCTGTAGACTACTGCCATAGGTTAATGGTCATTTTCCCATGTTCTAAATTTGTTAATGTCTTAAACTGGGATGAGGATGGTGGATGGGCAGGTAATAATACAAACAACAGTACCAACTTAAGGGAAAAACTGTTTTCACCAGATGAAGCTTTCTCGGAAAATAGAACAAAATAAGACAAAAATAAATAAATAAATATACTAGGGAATGGGGAAGTATGGAGCACAATAAGATGATACATTTTTTAAAATCTCTATCTTCTATGGTGTATTTGAATCTAGGTTGTGAATATTAGGAAGAAGGTTGGATTGACGCAGACTGACCTAGGAAGACTGACTTATTTTCTAAAAAATCATTCATTGAATTTTACATTTTTAATAGATGTGTAACCTATTTTCTATGTTTTTAATAGTGATATATCTTAGTGTATCTATTACTTATACCTAATACATAATAGTTCCAAAAGATTTGCAGAAATTGGTAAAACAATGTATTTGATGCAATAAAATGAATACCAGTGATATTTAGCTTCCTCTGAGCTGAACCTCTTGAGAATCAAGACATATAAACACTGTAACACAAAGCTCCTGTTTTTAAAGATTGCCTTGAGAGGCTGCCACTGCTGTTTATCCAAATATACAACTACCTGGGGCTTTCATCAGGCATGAGAATTCTGGGACAACAACAAAGATTTGCTGTGGAGTCTGAATTAGGTAGATGAGTAGCTTAAAGCGTGAGCAATTTTTCGTATTGATTTTTTCTTTTTGCCCTCATTGAGTCAGCATCACCACTGTCTGGCTTTCTCCAGGATTCATGACATGGAGTCTTTATCTTAAGAAATGTTTGTTAAAAACAAACAAACAGAAAGTATTTAAAGTTTATTTCTATTATGTGATGACTATGATGTAGCACCAGCATTTTTTATATCTGCCCATAGTTATTTATCTGAATATAAGTTATTAAAGGACCTGGTTCTGTTAATATGTACATAAGAATAGCGCAAAGATTTATGTTTGGATTTTCAGTAGAAACTTTTAAGAATCAAATGTTTTTTATTCATTATACTTTGGGTTAGTGAAGGGAATGGGGACTTAATATAATTCTTCTAAATCCTTCTTTAAAAGACTAGACTTTAAATCTCATTATTGCATATTTATTTCTTTAGACATCTCCTTGATTCTTGACTTATGTCATATTTAAGGTAATTATGTCATTATAGTTTATATTTCATATTTTTACATTCAAATGCTTCAACCATAGTTCTCTTACTACAAAATGAACTCATCTAGTACCAATATTCTCTTCTCATTTATTCAGTTCCTCAGAGAAATAATCTAGTTCCAAGTCCTCAACTCTAAACTACAAGCTAATCATCACCAAACTCAGTCAGTTATTAATTTTATCAATAGATATGTAGAGTGTCTCTGACCTGTTAGGCACTGTGCTGAGTGCTGGGCATACAATGGTGAGAATCTCTCCTCTCCTAGACTTTCTTTCTTCCTGTCTCTTCATTCATTCTTCTGTTCAGCAGACATCTATTGAACTGCTACTTTGTGCCAGGGAAAGTACTGAGTATTAAAAAAAAAATGCAGAGCTCAGCCCCAAATCTCTTAGGTAAATGCTATTGTGATGAAGTTTTTGCACAGGAAACTGTGAAAGATGAATTCATGGGGTTCAAGAAAATGTTTTGCAACAATACAATCCTATATAACAAAAGCCTGTCTGGTAGACAGGTCGGCTTTTCAACCAATCAAAGTGTAATATTCTAATGATATGCTAAGGTTGCTCAACCACTTGCTATGCCATGCACTGACCACCAGGGACAGACTGTTGGCCAGTCAACCAGTCACTATGACGTGTACTGACCACTAGGGAGCAGACACTTTGGTAGGTTAGCTTGCTGTTGGGGTCTGACAGATGGGGACTGAGTGAAATGGGCCAGACATGCCCTGGAGCTCTCCCCCACCACTCCCCTGGCTAGCCAACCTCTAGGGTCTCTCCCCACCCTAATCATGCACTGGTGGGGTCCTTTGGCCTGGCCTGTCCTCTCTCACAATCTGGGACCCCTTGGGGGTTGTCAAGCCCCACAGGCCAGACCGAGGGGCCTCTAGTATACAGATAAAGTATTACAAAATTATATAGCTGAAACCTATATAATTTTTTAAAATATATTTTTATTGATTTCAGAGAGGAAGGGAGACAGAGAGAGGAAGATAGAAACATAAATGATGAGACAGAATCATTTATTGGCTGCCTCCTGCACACTCCTCACTGGGAATCAGCCTGCAACCTGGGAATCCAACCATGACCTTCTGGTTCATAGGTGGATACTCAACAATTGAGCCACACCAGCTGGGCTGAAACTTATATAATTTTATTAACCAATGTCACCTCAATAAATTTAATAAAAAACAGTGTAAAACAGAAAAACAATTCAAGTGTTGAAAAGAAAATGTTCTGTATTATTTAGGTTCTTACCTCAGGTTGTGTAATGTTTCCCCCACGTCCCGCGTGGTTCAGGGTTCAGGATCTGGAAGAGGAGCCACACACAAATGAAAGAGAAGAGACAAGAGATAATTTGGAAATACTGGGGGGGGCCAGGCAGGCAAGTCCAACTCAAGGGGAAGGACTTCCACTGGTGCTCAGGCCTCGCCAACCTTTTATTGGTTTGGGATACACCCATAGCCCTTAGGCAGGCAATTTCCAGTAATAGGCAGACTAGCCCATCAGTGAGGATTTACATAATAATAAATGGGGAAGTTGCTTCAGCTACCATTGTCTGGACTAACAGTGGGTGCACAGCTCTGACCTTTGCCAGGGCTTCAAGGATCACCAGCCTTCCGGGTTCCATGTCCACACCTCTCTGTTAGTGAAGACAATAGGTGGCTTCCCACATCAGATACCAAACAAAACCAATTGTATTGGTTCCCTAGCAGTGGCCCAGAAACAAGTATTATTGTTTGACCTAGAAGTTGACCCAGAGACTACCCTAAATTCAGTAGAGCTGACTTAGAGACAAGGATTCAAGTGCAAGTAGATTATTTAGTAAATTGGTAGACAAATGGAGAAGAAAGAAGATGGAGAAGGAAGCCAATATAAAGTGTGTGAGATCAAGCTAGTTACTACGATGGGCAGCTGTAAGAACTATGAGGAAAAGTGTGGCACACAATCCAGAGTTATCCACTTCCTCTGCCCCTGGGTGAGGAAGCTAGTTTTTATTGTCTCTCTGGGGATGCTGACTCTATCACTTCCAACTCTCCTTATGCATAACGGAAGGTGCTCTTGTGGCTGAGTAATGCCTTTAGACCATTAAGTGTGGATATTTACATTAAGCAGTCTTTACTGTATGTAAATTAATGTCACAGGCATATGCACACGATAGGGATACCATCTGTTAAACCAAGTAATTCAATAGAGGGGATTTAATACAGGACATTAACTACTAAGTTGTCAGAAGTGCTAAAAGGACAAATAGGAAAAGGTGAGGCAATACCAAGATTGGCAACTATAGGAATCCTCTATGGCCATTAGAACAAGAGGAACACAGGGAAGAAAAAGTGTGTCTGGGCCCAGGAGCCAAGGCTGTGAAGCAAACGTTTGAAGTAGAAGTTTGAAACACTAAGGAGATGTAGTAATTGAAGAACATTAAGATAAAGATAAATCCTGGTTTTGTCTATCTTCCGGTTCTCCAAAATCTAGCCAGTACTTCCCATTGGTCAAATCTAGACAAAGGACCTTGGTATGTGTGGTTTGAGGGATCAGGACCTTGTAGCCCTTGTAGTACACAGCAGAGAGGAGAAGGGCAGGAGATGGACTTCAGACCAAATAAATAACCAGCACAGGTGTCTTCAGGATTTGTTGCCTAAGCAGAGTTTTCATGCTTTCCCCAAACCTGTGTTATATTGTACTCTTTGCCACCAAATCATCTCTACTGTACTCAGGGCAGTATTTGCTTAATCTTAAAGTAATGGTATGCTCAGGTTGTTTTTCCTGATCTACTCTTCCTTTCCACATTCTGATTGTCTTCCACAGTCCAGGTTATGGCCGTACCCAGATATACCAAAGCTGGTACTGGTATCCCTGATATCCCCTTCTCTGAAAGTCTTCATCTTGGGTGTGGTGTAGTGTGTGTCTGTGTGTCTGTGTGTGTGTCTGTGTGTGTGTGTGTGAATGTATGTGCGTGCACACATGTGGATGAAACACTATTCCATGCCACTGTGTATAAGTTCCTGTTGAGTGATTTTCTTCCTCATTCCTCACCCCCCTGAAGGGGACCTGTAGAGTTAAGATTGCATTATAGTGTTTGATAGAGAAGCTAAAATAGAACTATTTTTCTGTCTCATGAAAACATGGATCATCTAGGTTGATATGATGGTTTCTGGTCCTCAGGGATTTGTAGCCCTAATCCTAAACATGTTGCTTCTACTTCATGATCTGAGTTAGCTGCTGTGCATCTAATCATCATGCCCACATTCTAGCAAGAAGGATGGAGGCTAAGGGAAAGGGAGGGTCAAGCCTACTTCTGTTAGAAAACTTTAAGATTATTACATCATATCTATTTATAGCCACATGATTACATGGTCACACTTGGATGACAGAAAGTCTAGAATAGTGCTTATTTCAAGTAGTCATATGTGTTATGTTGGGTCCTTTAACAAGCAAACACTAAGATGTAATTAGAGGCCTAAAAGCTTTACTGAGGGAAATGTCTATGGAGAATAAATAGAGAGAGAGAGAGAGAGAGAGAGAGAGAGAGAGAGAGAGAGTAGAAGGAGGCAGGGGACATTTTTAGACCATGATTGATGCAGGTCTGTCATCTGTGAAAGGGAAGGAATTGGGTACAAAGAAGTTCATACTGCAATGTAGCTCTGACCATGGCTCTGACCATAATCAGGTGACCATGGCTCCCTTGCTTCTATCACTGTAGATTATTCACAGGACCCTCCCTTATTCTTCTTTTCCACCCCATGGCCCTCCAATGCAATATTATATACATGGCTGCAGAACATCATGTGCATGTGTTTTATGAGTGATTTGCACATTTTAAATGTCAGTTCGTAGACTCTAGCTTTTTCTTGCTTATCTGAGCAAAACCATAATACATGAACATACTAGGACTTTTAGATGGAACAAGATTATGAGTTTTGATAATAGGCCCCAAATAGCCAAAGAAATCCTGAGAAAGTAAAGCAAAGCAGGAGGCATCACACTTCCAGGTTTTAAGCTATACAATAAAGCTATAATCATAAAAACAATGGAACTGGCAGAAAAACAGAAAAATAGACCAATGGAACAGAATCAGGAGCCTGGAAATAAACCCATCCATATATTGTCAACTAATATGTAACAAGGGAACCAATAGAGACAAAACAGTCTCTTCAATAAATGGTCCTGGGATAACTGGATATTCCCATGTAAAAGAATGAAGCTGGATCCATATCTTATAAAACACACAAACATTAATTCAAAATGGATTAAAGACTTAAATGTAAGACCTGAAGCGATGAACACTTGGGAGAAAACACAGGAATAAAGCTTCTTAATATGGGACTTGGAAATGACTTTTTTGGATATGACACCAAAAACATAAGCAACAGCCCTAAACCATTTGACTCAGTGGATAGAGCATTGGCCTGTGGACTGAAAGGTCCTGGGTTCAATTCCAGTCAAGGGCACGTACCTTGGTTGTAGGCTCAACCCTGGCCCCATGTGGAAGGCAAACAATTGATGTGTCTCTCTCACACTGATGTTCCTCTCTCTGTGTCTCTCCCCATCCCTTCTACTCTCTCTAAAAAATCAATGGAAAAATATCCTCAAGTAAGGATTAACAAAAATAAATAAATAAAATATAAGCAACAAAATAAAAAATAAATAAGACTATTACATAAAACTCAAAAGCTTCTGCATATAAAAAAGAAAGTATCAACAAAGTAAAAATACAACCTACAGGATGCAAAAAAAGTAAACAATATATCTGATGAGTTAATACCTAAAATATGTAAATAATTCATACAACTGAGTAACAACAAGAAAAAAAAAATGGGCAAAGAACCTGAATAGACATTTATCCAAAGAAGATAGATGAAAGGCAACAGGTACATGAAAAGATGTTCAGCATCACAAGTTATTAGAGAAATGAAGATTAAAACTATAATGAGATATCACCTCATCCATATTATAATGGTCATCATACAAAAGACAAGAGATAACGAGAGCTAACAAATGGTGGTGTGGATTTTGGGAAAGCAGACTCTTGTGCACTGTTTGTGGGATTATAAATTGGTATAGCCATTATGAAAAGAAATACGGAGATTTCTCAAAAAATTAAAAATAGACATACCATATGATCTAACAATTTCACTTCTCAGAATATGTCCAAAGGAAACAAAAATACTACTTAAGATATATGCACCATCATGTTTATAGCAGCATTATTTACAATAGCCAAGACATGGAAACAACCTAAGTGTCTATTCATGGATGAATGAATAAATAAGTTGTGGTATAGATATATAATGGAATATTATTCAGCCCTAAAAAATGAAGAAATTCTTCAATTTGTGACAATATAAATGGAGCCTGAAGGAATTATGCTAAATGAAATAAGTCAGACTAAGAAACACAGACACCATATGATTTCATTTATATGTGGAATCTTAAAAAAAACAAGCCACTGCCTGGCTGGCATGGCTCAGTGGTTGAGTGTCAACCTATGAACCAGGAGGTCACAGTAAGATTCTCCGTCAGGGCACATGCCTGAGTTGCAGGTTCAATCTCCAGGGTGGGGTGTGTAGGAGGCAGCCAATCAATAATTCTCTCTCATCATTGATGTTTCTATTTCTCTCTCCCTCTTCCTTCCTCTCTGAAATCAATAAAAAAAATTTTTTTAAAAAGCCACCAAACTCAGAAAAAGAGATCAGACTTGTGGTTACCAGAGGTGGAGAATGATGCAACGGGAAATTGAAGGCAGGTGGTCAAAAAGTACAAACTTCCATTTATAAGATACACTAGAGGCCCAATGCACGAAGATTCATGCAAGAACAGGCCATCCTTCCCCTGTCTGCCGGCACCACCTTCGCTCCGGCTCAGAGCCACCCTGCCCTGACGCCCAGAGTGGCCAGGGCGGCAGGGCAGAACATCCGCGTCATTGCCATGGTGACAATGCAAGTGTCCTGGCTCGGCCACCACCATCTTTGTCACATCAATTTGCATATTCCCTCCTTATTGGCTGTGGTCAATTTGCATATTTCATCTTTATTAGATAGGATAAGCACTAGGGATGTCATGTGCCACATGTTGACAATAGCTAACACTGATGTATGATAGGTTGAAAGTTGTTAAGAGACTAAATCCTAGTAAAATTCTCATCACAAGGAGAAAAAATATTTTCCTTTTTTTTTGTTGTTTTCTTATATTGTATCGATATAAGAGAAGGGGTGTTAGCTGAATCTGTAGCAGTAATCATTTCACAATATATGTAAATCAAATCATCATGCTGTATTCCTTAAACTTATACAGTGTTGTAAGTGGATTACTTCTCAATAAAAGTGGAAAAAAGTTCATGAGTTCCAATGTTTCTTTGAAAAGTAAGACTTTTTCTGAGAGATGATATTTCATTAGTTGTTTAATGGAAAGTTGTTAAAAGTGATGATGAGAGGGAATGTCTTAAATACTGATAAAGTCAGAATAAAGTTAATGGGCTTGTGGAATTCAGAACTAAGGAAGTGAACATATAATTTTATAGATGAAATCTAGTTTAACTTCTATTAGGGAAGAAAGTGAAGAAAAGGAGTCACAGATAGTAATTTACCTAGATTCACACAGTGCTTTGAGGCACTGTCAGGCCTAGGGCCTGAGCCCCTGAACTTCCCAATGCAGCCTGCGTTCTGCTTCAACTTCCTACTTCTTCAAAAGTGGGCACCTCTTTTTGTGTAGGGCTTTATCACCAAAATTTGCTAACTAACAAATTCATTTTGGAGGTCATATTCTATAAAAGGTGCTGAACAGAAATAAAGTGATTTGGGGTTTGAAAAGACAGGCCAAAGAGGCCATTTTCCTGCAAAATGAGAGACTTTATTATATGCATTAAGCGTAATAATTAGTGACTGATAGTCATAATGACTTATGCTCTAGTTACCCTAACCAACAGAGTCTGTAAAATATCAATCCATTTACTGCTTACCCTGCAAGATGATTTTGGAGAAGTGATGGGGTTTCATATTAATTGGAACACATTGCACATCATGGGTTTCTCTGAATGGTCTGATGCCTCACACTGTCAAGTTTTCACAGTCCAGGTCTTGAGGATCACTCTCTGAGCTATAAAGATGCAAACAGCTTCGTCTTCCCAAAGTTGTCCACCTGAGGTATAAGAGGATTGCTGCATGAATCACAAGTAATAGGAGTTTAGTACTCCTCCTCCCATTATTGTTAAGCAGAAAATAAACTGCAAAGCTAAACACTTGCCCCCAGGCTTACTTACATCTTCATTTCCTTAGCTCTGTGAATTCAGGTGCATTGGCAACAAGTTTACAGCCTCATAAGACATTAATATTGCCCTTCGGTTGCAATAATGTTCTGCCAAGTGCAGTGTACTCAGAATGGCACCGTGGGTACTGCTATTAGTACATTAAATCTCTCTGGTCCGCCAGCCTCCAGGGTTAAGGCTGTTTCAGGGGAGCTGTCTGGAGAGGCTGCTGACTCTCAGTATTAATAACAAGGAGCCAACTGTGGGGGCTACCGTTCAATAATGAAACTGTGTCTTATTTTGTAACAAACAAAAGAAACACAGCCTTCTGTTTCTCTTTTGGACCCTGATATCCTTTAATCAGAGCAGAATCCTCAACAAAGAGAAGGAAACTGGTCCAATTAAGGAACAATAAATGCATCATGCAAACTCCAGGAACACAGGATAAAAACCAATTGGATCAAGATTGTGCTGGTTTGTCCTGATTATGCTAGTTTCTGCTCCGTTTCCCAATTATGTTTAGGAAAATGTGCCCAGGTAATTGTAGCTCCTTCTATCAAATAGCAACAGTTGAGCTGTAAGTAATAGAATATTCAGACAGGAGTGACTTAGACAGTAAAAACATTCCCTCATACAGTCCAGGAATAGGTGGTTCCTGGGTTCACTTAGGGATTCAATGGCATTATCAAGGATTGAGGATCTTTCTTTTTTTCTTTTCCGCCAATCTTTTACCCAACAGTTAGTATGCTCATAGCCATTATGGTTGGCCAGTGATGATGTTGAACAGTTTGTAGTTTAAACAAACAAAAACCTGCTACTTGGAGTGGATTAAATGCCAATTTATAAACTCTATCTTATGATGAGAGGAAAGGCCATGTGAAAACTTGGTCAAAAGGTGTCCGTCTACAAGCCAGAAAGAGAGCCCTCACCAGAACCTGACCATGTTGCTCTCAGACTTCCAGGCTCCAGAACTGTGAGGACATAAATTTCTGTTTTTAAACCACCCGGTCTATCATGTTTTGCTATGGCAGCCCAAGCTGACCTGTGGCATACATCATATTGGCAGCTATTATAAAATCGGATGCTATTATGTCTGTTGGCCACTTTAGCTCTCATCCATGGCTGGAGGGAGTATAAATTAGAGCAACCACATTGAAAAACAGTTTGGTACTCCCTAGAAAATTTGAGCATGCAAATATCCCACAATTAACTCCTAGAATCTACCCCAAGGAAATGCTTCCAAATGTGTACCAGGAGATGAGCACATGAATATTTGGAACAGCATTGTCTACCATGGCCAATAACTAGAAGAAGCCCGAATGCTTATCAATAGCAAAGTTGATAAATATGTTATGATACATTTATATAAAAGCAAGCTATAATGCAATGAAAAAATGATAACTAATCAACTGATTGATCAACAGGGTTAACGTCAAAAGCATAATATAGAATGAAAGAAATAAGTCACAAAAGAATTTTGACAATATTATCTCATTTATATAAAGTTCAAAACCAGGTAAAAGAAATTTTTATTTTAATAAGCAGTATTGAAGCACAATTGACATAAAATCAACTGCATATATTTTTAAAGTATAAAGTCTGATAGGTTGTGACATTGCATACGTCTGTGAAACCATGACCACAAACAAGACAGTAAACATATTCATCATTTTCAAAAGTTTCCTTCTTTGTAATCTCTTTGTAATTCCTTCTTTTCATCTCCTTCTGTGCCATGTCCCCCATTCACACATCATGATGGATCTACTTTTTATTGCTATATATTAGTTTTCCTTTTCTAGAGTTTTACTATATAAATGAAGTTATACAGTATGACTATCTTTAGGTCTGGCTTCTGTCACGCATAGTAAGTATTTTGAGATTATGCATGTTGTTGTATCAGTAGTTGATTCCTCTTTATTGTCAAATAGCATTCCATTGTATGGATATATCACAATTTATTTTACCCATTCACTTGTTGACTGACATTTTAATTGTTTCCAGGTTTGGGCTATTGCATATAAAGCTGCTATTCATATTCCTAGACAAATCTTGGTATGGACATGTATTTCTTTTTCTCCTCAAGTGCAATGGCTGAATCTATGCTAGGTGTATGCTTAACTATTTAAGAAACTGCCAAATTGCTGTCCAAAAAGACTGTACTATTTTGCATTCCCACCAGGAGTATATGAGCATTCTAGTTTCTCCACATCCTCTTCATAATCTGATATGATTAGCTTTTGAAAATATATTTTAGACATTCTGACAGGTATCTAATAGTATTTCATTGTGATTTTAATTTTAATTGTCCTAATTTGCATAGTGATTTATGATATTAGGCATATTTTTTCATACCATTATTTTCCTCCATATGTCTTCTTTGGTGAAGTACCTGTTCCAGTCTTTATCCAATTTTTAAATTGAGTATTTGTTCTCCTACTGTTGAATTTTAAGAGTTCTTTACATATTCTGAATATAAGTTCTTTATCAGGTATGAGCTTTGCAAATATTTATTTCTAGTCTGTGTGTTTGTCTTCTTATTCTCTTGAAAGTATCTTTCAAGGAGCAAAAGTCTTAATTTTGATCTTAAGTTTATAAATTTATTTTTTAATGGATTATGCTTTTGATATTTTGACATTGGCTTAACCCAAGTTTACTTAGATTTTCTCTTATGTTTTATTCTGAAAGTTTGTAATTTTTAGTTTTACATTTAGCTCTATGATCTATTTTGAATTATTTTTATATGATATGAGATATGAATTCAAGTTCATGTTCCTAGACATCCAATTGGTCTATCACCCTTGGTTGGAATAACTTTTCTTTCTCTACTAAATTACCTTTGCATCTTTGTGAAAAAGTTGGTCATCCCTATTTGTGTGGGTTTATTTTAGGATTCTCTATTATAAAACAATATGTAAGAGTTTAAACTATAAATAAAAGTAAGAGAATGATTTACACAAATTTCAGGGTTATGATAACCTTAAGGTGAGTTGATAGAACAGAGGAGTGTAAGATAAAAGGGAGGCTTCTAGGACACAAAATGCTCTATTTCCTACTTTTGGTTTTTATATTAATCTTTAAACTTAACATATGCATTATAGAAAAGTTATTTTATAAACTCTACCCAAAAAAACTCTACTAGTATTTTTCACAATAAAAAGTAACCCCAAGTTGATTCCCCATAGATTTCTTTAGTCAAAACTAGTTCACATGGATCGCCCAAACCAATAATTGCCAAGAGAGCGCAGAATTGTTACGTGCTGTAACATGACCAAAGCCAGTGTGCAAAGTATTAAAATATTTTCTCTGAGTCCAACCCGTTTTTCTGTACTGTACTCTGCTTTGTGATGCTGGGATGGGCCTCTGCACACATTTCTATTTGCTAACTTTCTCCCTGCAAGATTGACAGTAGAGGCTCCAGAGGCAGAAGGGAAAGCAAGAGGAGACAAAAGAGATATGCAACTTCCTGTTACATCTCTTGCTTCTGATAGTATCTCCAGGCAATGGTTCTTTCCCCAATCATTTGGTTCCCATTTTCAGATTTTTTCCCCCCCGCTTGCTGACTAGACTGAGTTGCCAGCACTGGGCAGTGCCCCCTTCTCTGAGGTCTGAGTCCATCTCCCTTCGCAGCTTCTAGATTCTGAAAAACTGCACTCTTCCCTTCAGCCTGGGGTGGAAGCGGCTTCTGCATTTTTCTGTCACTGTTACCTCCCTGTTCCCTTGTTGCTTGTAGTCCTCCAATACACTTCCAATAAATCAACTCTCTGTATCAAATTCACACTCTTAACTAGCTGCAGTAGTTTCATTTTTCAGATTTGACACTGACTGCGTGTTATTCACATTATTCCTTTCTTTCTGGAAGACATGGTAGCTTCAAAGAGGAAGAGATACACAAAGGCTACCATACAAAATAAATCAGATGTTTTATTACAATGAGAGAAAATGTTAGAGAAAATTCTGCTACACACTCCAACATTTATTAGCCAGCAGGAACAAAACTGTTATGATCGATTTTGTAACTCAGTGAAGGCCCAGTTCCTATCCTTTCAAGTGTTTGACAAAAGACAGGTTCCATGGAAGCATATCCAACATATTTATTTCAGTGGCAGGGTTCAGTTAAGCTTCCAGCCAGATCAATCAGGTGAGAAGATCCTCCATAAATATTTTAACACTAGAGGCCTGATGCACAAAATTCGTGCAAGAGTAGGCCTTCCTTCCCCCGGCTGCTGGCACTGGTTTCCCTCTGGCACCCGGGACCTGGGCTTCCCTTGCAGCCCTGGCTTCGTCCAGAAGGTCGTCCAGTCTAATTGGCATATTACACTTTTATTATTATAGATAGTTCTTAAACCTAAACTAAGCACTTAGTTCTAAGCCTTAGTTCTAAGGACTGTAGGCTACTGGGATCATTAGATTCTCATATCCTTTACAGGCACTGATGGAAAGGCCACTCTACATGACTTGAACAACACAACTTCACAAAGAAAAAACTACTTTCTAGCAAGCCTTCTGGTGCTAATTATAGATAACAGTAGTAGAAGCACTTATAGTTGGTGTTCTGAAATGTGGGTGCCTGATTAGAATCTTTCAGATCCCAACTACCCATACTTTGATTAGGATATTTAAAATGATAACTAACTACTCCTGGAGTGCACAAACAATCATACATACACATGCACATGTACATACAGAGAATGTGTGTATTTCTTGATAATGAAGTATTATAGTCAGTATAACACCAAGCGAGGTTCGTATCCTGAAGTTGGAAGAAGAGACATATTCTTGAGCACATTGCCTCTCCTAAACAGTAGTGGAGTTCCGGTATCAGACCAACAATATCTGTCTCAAATATAAATATGTTAACCAGATTTATAAGTATTTACATGTTAGGTTGGTAGAACTTAACTTCATGGAATTACATGAGGAAGATTAAAATTTTATTTGTAACTCTAGTGTCTATGCAAAGGTTTTGATATTTGCCCCAGGATCTTTCTGATTTATTTCTTTTCTCTGAGTGCATTATTGATAACACTTTTCAGTCTCAATAGTGATCAGATTGGACAATATAATCTATAATCCTAGTAAGTAGAGTAATAAAATGAGCCATGTCTATTTTCATTGTCAACATGCAGAATTAGTTGGGGGAACACATAAAATTCTCACAGTCTTCTAAAAATGTTCTCTATTAATGTTGAAGGGTGAATTATTAGGTTTTACTATACTACCATCCTTTTCAAACGCTCTACATGTAAAGAATTCTTTTTCTGTGCATTTTGGGAGAGTTGCTATGCAATTACAATGAAATATTAAAATTTGATGAGAAATATTTGTCCTGTTTCTTAACAAATGGAATATCAATGTGTTCTTAGATTATAGATGAGAGTTTTCAACCAGGAAATGTAAATTGACGAGGAGTGATTTAGCGCAACTCACTGCCTCTGTACTAATTATGCAAAATAAGGAATCTTCTTTACTCGGAAATTTGAAAACATGCTACAGTGTTAGCAAAAGAGCACTAGTAGCTAAAACCTCTGGCTTTTAATTGAGCTGATCAAAGTCATGTAAAGGAATACCAAAAAAAGTAAAGAACCAGAGAATTACTTAAAAGTTCAAACAGTAGGAACGAAGATTTGTGCAGCAGGCCCCTTGAAACTGCAGTAATTAGTCCTGAGTGAACAGCCGAGCAAAAATCGAAACTGAGACAAAGATTTGTGCATCTGATTTATGTGGAAGATATTATATTCATAAAAAGATTTCAAAAGGAACTTTTCTCCAATATTTTCCTAAAAGAGAGAACAGCAGTCTTTGTAATGTTCTATTAGCTGATAGATGTAGAGCTCTTGAGTTAAAGGTGCTTATGGGAAAATTCTTTGTAGAAGCATAAAAACAATGTAGAATAACCCTTAGCGACGAAGTTATATGTTCCTGGGGTCCAATAGAAGAACATGTCTAAAATCCAGACTTGTTAATAGGTCTGGGAACATCAAGTCTAATTTTCCGTCCTGACTTTCTGTTCTTTCCTGCTTAGGACAGTCTAAGAACAGTCTGCCACCTCCCCCCCTTTCATCATATTTATAAAGGTCACAGGCCATTATGCTGATCTCCCCATCAGGCCAGGTGTGCAGATGGTAGGCTTTTGTTTAATTTCCAGTCCTGGGCCAGTAAAGGTCATTGATGGCAAAAGGTTTTGATTTTCTTTATTCACTATTGAACTATTTACTGTAAAAATAACCCCTATAATTGACATTTAAAGTGAATTACTGTCTAGTCTTGAGAAGATAATGCTTAGAGAAGTGATTTAATTGTATTCTGAAGTCTATTCTATGACAATGGTTTCAGTTCTGTTAAAGGTTAGGGCAAAAGGTATAGAACAAAAGAACAGGTAAGATAAATGTAGGGTAGATGTTAGAAACGTTTGGAATTTGACTTAGGTATAGCCAGAATTTAATTGTCAGGTGATTGCTCTTCTGAAGATATTTAAAGGAAGAGTACCAAGTAATTATTTTTCTAGAAAGATTGGCATCAATCTTCGCTGGGCCAGAGTAGGCATGGTTAAATAAGCAATGTTATCCTTTTGAAGTTGACAATGCCATGTATCTATATCTACTTATGAACCAATGTAGCTCTCTATGTGTCTATGTATCTGTCACCTGGCATCTATCATTTATAGTACTTTATAGTTATAAGTCTAAATTCATAAAATTTACCTAGCAATCAATAAGAATTACTTTGAGAAATCTAATTTCTCAAACAATATGAGTGAAGCTTTTACTAGCCTGAACATATAAACTGCTCTTTGTACAAGTGTGTAAGTGAATGTTTTGAAAGAACATCTATGTGTGTGTTTTGAAAGAATTCAATCAAGAAAATTATATTTCATGTCACTAGGTAGATACAAAAGTACAACAAAAAAGCCCTCAATTAAGGAAGGTGGTGAGGAAACTTGGAGGGGGCCAGGGAATATAAGGAAATAGTTGCAAACTTGATTACTAACATATCTACACAGTGAATCCCTCAGTGTCTCGGGCTTTAATCTGGAAGATGATAACAACTTGCTCTTCAACAAGTTTAAATCTTCACTGTTTTGGCAGAAACTAATAAAAGATTCATATGCCATTATAAGATGTTTTCTTTGGCCGTTAAAAACCTTCGTTTCCTTAGTGGCTGATACTGGTAGACAGACTCTCTAATCTAAGCATAAAAAGTGAGCAAATTTTACCTTTGCCTATTGAGTCCCTATTTAACTTTCAATTTATTGCTGACGTTATCTTCAGTTGTAAGCACAAAAACATTGCAAACCCTGCCTTATTAAATTTGGTTTAGTTGTGTTGAAATACTAGCAATATGCTAGTGTCTGTAGTCACATAATTGTTCAAAGGTATTTAACTATTAGAGTTTCCTTATCAGAACAAAAAGGATTTTTTTGTTGTTTGTTTTCTTTTAAATAGCCTTGGCAGCATCTTGCTTCAGGATAGCCAATGAATGACGTGATTAAAAAGCAAACTCTAAAACTTACTACCCATATCCTTATAAAGATGTTACAATGTCTTAATAAAATTGTTGCCTTTGTATGATATTATCCTATACTCTTTTGAAAAATGTTGGCATCATCCTAACGATTACTTCATACCTATCTATACAACATTCAGGAATTGAATGCATTTAGTAATAACTTTTCTATGCCTCGCAGTCCTTTAGTTTCTTCTAACATTGTTCCTTAGTTATTAGAAGACTATTAAAAATAGCTTGGGCAATTATTGGTGTATTGTCCTATAAATATATTTTACATACACACAGTTGTATGTATGCATTTATGTGTGCATATACAGTATATATGTGTCTGTGTGCCTATGTGTATACATATAAGTGTGTCTATGTGCATACACACACACATACATAGATGTATCTCTAGGCTAATAGTATTTACATTTTTGGGCATCGAAAGTTATACACAAATTTTCAACTGTGTGGGAAGGAGGGAGGAAGTGCCCCAACCCCCATGTTGTTCAAGGGTCAACTGTATATTCATATCAAACATATTTTAGTGTTTTACAAATAAATAGGTAATACTCTTTATTATACTTATCTGCATGGTTGTGAAAAAATAAGCAGCACAAGGAGATATATTAAATGTCTGGAATTGTAAAAAAAAAAAAGGCATAATGTAATCAAGAAAGTTAGATTCAGATTTTTGGAATCTCCTCTGAGCTGTAACATTAGACACATTTCAGTGGGGCTGAAAAATGCAAGTCTGTAGCTGTGGCCTGGTCTTGCCAGTACCCCCTCAGCCAGGAGCCATCCAGGAGCCCATTCAGAGTCACAGAAACAGAACCAAAGACACTCCTGCTGCTGTTTTCATTTAGGATTTTCCACGGTTTTAAGAGCCCTCTGTTAAGGGCTAGGTCAAAGGCAAATATTAGAATAAGAGCGCTCCTAGTGTTCTTATCACTTAGTAAATTACAAGAGTTACAGGAGCTCTGTGCCAGAAACCAGGGGACAGGGACATATATATTCTAATATTTCACACCTTGGATGGCAAAATCTGACCAACATTTTTGAGATGGATTAAAAAAATAAGTTTGTCTATGAAATTTTCTTGACATCCACCAGTCAGAACGAGGCACGTTTTCTTCCTGCACATGAATCCAGAGGGGGCTCAAATGGAGTTCAGACATATCGGACAGTATGTGGAACAGTCTTGGGTACAACCTGGAAGAGCAAGTTGCTTAAGTATTTTAGACAGTGTGTTCACTTCCTAGGGCTGCCTTAACAACCTCCTGCACACCGGCTAGTTTAGAACAGCAGAAATGTGTTCTGTCACAGTTCTGGAGGCCAGAAATGGGAAATCAAGGTTTCAGCGGGGCCATGCTCCCTCTGAGACTCTGAATAAGATGCCTCTTTGCCTCTTTGCCTCTTTCTAGCTTCTGGTGGTGGCCCACAGTCCTTGGCCATTTCTGGCTTGCAGCTTCATCATTCCTGTCTCTGCCTCTGTCTGTTGTCACATGGTGTTCTTCCTGCTTGTGTCTGTCTCTTCACAGAACAGTCCCTCCCTGTGTCATTATATTGTCTCTTATAAGGACACGAGTCATTTTAGATCAAACCCTTGCCCTATTTCAGTATAATCTTAAACAATTATATCTGCAACACCCCTATTTCTAAATACCTCACATTTCAAGGTATATTAATGAGGACTAGGGGCTTGCCAAAGTTTGTCCCTTACAGAGAGAATTGCAGACCCTGTCAAAGGTTTCAGATTCTTCTCTTTCAACCTTGAAACGTGCCCTTTGCGCACTTTCAAACTTTTCTTGAGTAGCTTTGGACTGTTCTTCCGTAAGAGATCTTGTGGAAAGATGTTTGGGGAGAACATGTGCTGCAGGAGATAATTAACTCAATGGAAAGACTTACGAAATTTTATTCAAATAAATATAAATTTGATAGAAGTATACAATCTCATAAAAGAACAGCTGGGGAATTAGGAAAATTGAATTTGAAGTTTACTTGAATTCTGACAGCAGACATCAACATGATACCAGGTTTTCTATCCAAAAATTTATTTTGTGATATCAATAACTATTAAAAATATTTTTAAAATAGGGGAGGGGGGAGGACAAGTAGGAGGAAAAGGAACTCAAAATACAATCATGAAACAGCGAGAGTTCTACGAGAGTTTTTACAAACAATCCCAGTTGTATTACTTTAGTCACATATTCAGTTCGTGATGTTGGCTTTCAGTTAGAAGCTTTTTACTAGAGGAATCAAACTATTTCTATTTCTTTTCTTATTTCTTGATTCTATTTGGAAGCGTAAGTGACAACTCGGTAGGACTCTTACACCAAGAAAATCAGTCAGCTTTAGAAAGATTCAGTATTTATTTCTGAGATGAATTCTGGAGTTTATCAGTTCCTAGCCTCAAGATCATACAAGCAGCACTGTATTGTGGGAGTATAATTTGCCGTGGGAGTGTGGCAGTGATGAGTCTGGGCCGATAAGCAAATGTCAGAACGTTAGGGCATTGGAACACTTGATTCTGTGGGCCCACCATTTGCTCTGGCATTGGCACCGATGTACCAGTTGGGTGGGAAGTGAAAGAATAAGCATATTGCATCTTTCTGGAGCATCACTCTTACTCAAAATCTGGTAGGGTGAAGTGTTAAGGGTAAAAAGAATAAAGTTTAAACTTATAATAACAAGTATGATTATTAAATGGTGCATGACATTTATGATAAAATATGCGTGCTGAAGTACAGTGGAATCTGGAGGCATATTGTGAAGATCTGTGGTGCCTGTTTACTCTTCTTTGCATTTTGTAATATTTTTGAGAGAGATAGTTTGGAAATATGGTATAGGCCACAGGGTCTGAATTGAAGAGAAAGGGTCTAAATTTCTTTCTTAACTATAAAATTAGGATAAGGCAACTACTATCCAATGTTGAAGGACATAGTCAGATTGAGAGATTTTAGTTCTGAGGGAGGTGAGAGAGATGAACGAACAATCGAGGTGCCGGGGATTGAACTCAGGCATGTGCCCTACACTGAGCCACACCCTCCCTAGCTTGAGAAAGTTTACGCAGCAATACCTGTAAGCTGGAAGCAGCTCCTGAAATGCAAAGGAAAAAAAAAAAAGAATAAAGGCAGAAGTGATAAAATCAGAAGAAATATTCTTAAAGATGACAAACAATCCTTAGATTCAGGGGAAAATGCAGCTTGTATGAAATTTCTCTGCAACACATAGTACTTACCTGGACGATACACTTAACCAGGCCTCTGAAGTGCGAGAGCCCTGCCCCCCTGTTCCGGGTTATTTTTCCGAGTGTGTTAATTGCCTCTTGAATGTTTTCTTCCTTATTCTTAGAACTTCTTTACCTCTTCCTCTCCAAGAGACAGTTTTCAATTTCAACTAATATTGCTTACCTTGACTTACAAAAACAAAACAAAACAAAAAAAATTCTCTCTTTAAATCACTGCTGAAAGTGGTCCCCAAATGCAGAGTTGTCAAATCTTTGCTTCTGTGATGGTTTTCAAACTTCTCTTTATGTCTCTTTTATGAGCTCTTTCTATGTCTGTACAGTTTCCATTTTCTTCCCAAACATAGTTGCAAATTTACAAAAGCAACCCTCTGAATGGAATATTTATCCTATATAATAAAAGGGTAATGTGCAAACTGACCCTAACAGCAGAAAGACTGGGAATGACTGGTCACTATGACACACACTAACCACCAGGGGGCAGACGCTCAATGTAGGAGCTTCCCCCTGGTGGTCAGTGTGCTCCCACGGGGGAACTCTGCTCAGCCACAAGCCAGGCTGATGGCTGCCAGTACAGCGGTGGTGGTGGGAGACGCTGCCGCCTCCTCAACAGCACTAATGATGTCCGACTGCAGCTTAGGCCTGCTCCCCGCTGGCAAGTAGACATCCCCCAAAGGCTCCTGGGCTGCCAGAGGGATGTCTGACTGCCAGCTTAGGCCCAATTCCCCAGGAAGCAGGCCTAAACCAGCAGGTGGTCATCCCCCAAGGGGTCCCAGTCTGTGAGAGGGCACAGGCCAGGCTGAGGGACCCTCCCCGAGTGCACAAATTTTTGTGCACCAGGTCTCTAGTCTACACTAATAAAAGAGAAATATGCAAATTGGTGTCACTCCACTACCCTTCCCATTGGCTAATCAGGGAGATATGCAAATTAACTGCCAACCAAGATGGCGGCTGGCAGCCAGGCAGCTGATGCGAACAGGGAGGCTTGCTTGCTTCAGTGACAGAGGACTCCAACGTTCCCCACCTGACTTGCCGGCCTCTCAGCTGCAACTCTAAGCAACTATGTTGCAAATATAGAAGCTAAACAAAACCCCAGAAACCTGCTTTACTCAGCAGGGCTTCAGCCAGCCGGACCGCAACATTGTATCAAATACAGACGGTAAACAAAGGCCAGAAACCTGTTTTCAGCAGCTGAGGCCTCAGAGCTAAAGCTGGCCCAGAATAAAAAAAAAAAAAAAAAAAAAAAAAAAAAAAAAAGGGGCGGTTGGGAGCTTCAGTCACCCGTCAGCCTGAAAAACGGCCCTCAGCCCTTCAGCCAGACTGGCCAGGCACCCCAGTGGGGACTCCCACCCTGATCCAGGACACCCTTCAGAGCAAACCAGCCAGTCCCTACCCGTGCACCAGGCCTCTATTCTATATAGTAAAAGGGTAATATGCCTCCCAGCACCGGGATCAGTGGAGCCACGAGGCCTCTCGGCACCGGGATCAGTGTGACAGGGTGCAGCGCCCCAACCCCCTGATCGGCCCTGCTCTGTGGGTGATAGAGGGCGGCGCCCCAACACTCCCCCCCCCACGGGCCCTGCTCTGTGTGTGACGGGGTAGAGCCATAACCTCCCCATCGGCCCTGCCCTGAGTGTGACAGTGGTGGCGCCCCAACCCCCTGATCAGCCCTGCTTTGTGTGTGACAGGGGGCGGTGCCCCAACTCCCCTATTGGCCCTACTCTGTGCATGACAGGGGGGAGCTCCTCCACACCCTGATCGGCCCTGCTCTGCGTGTGACAGAGGGGAGCTCCCCAAACCCCTGATCGACCCTGCTCTGTGTGTGACAGGGTACGGAGCCAAACCCCCCTGATGGGCCCTGCTCTGTGCATGACAGGGGGCAGCACCCCAACCCCCTGATCCGCCCTGCTCTGTGCGTGACAGGGGGTGGCGCTGCAACTTCACTATCGACCCTGCCTTGAGTGTGACAGGGGGCGGTGCCCCAACCCCCCAATCGGCCATACCCTGAGCATGACTAGGGGTGGCATCGCAACCTCCAGATCCGCCCTGCTCTGTGCATGACAGTGGGCGGCGCCCCAACTCCCCAATCAGCCCTGCTCTGAGCCCAACCAGGGGCTGCACCTAGGGATTGGGCCTGCCCTCTGCCACCCGGGAGCAGGCCTAAGCCAGCAGGTTGTTATCTCCCGAGGGGTCCCAGACTGCGAGAGGGCACAGGCTGGGCTGAGGGACCCCCTCTCCCCCCTGAATGCACAAATTTTTGTGCACTGGGCCTCTAGTCTACACTAATAAAAGAGAAAAATGGTAATTGGCGTACGGCGATACCTTTTTCATTGGCTAATCAGGGCTATATGCAAATTAACTGCCAACAAGATGGCGGCTAATTTGCATATGTAGGCACAATGCAGGGAGGCGAAAGGGAAAGCAGGAAGAAGCCCCCTGCCACTGACAGTGATCGGAAACCCAGGGGGGAGCTAAGAGCTGGGGGGGCAGGGCAAAGGCGGCCCTGGGGCCGCCTTTGCCCTGCCCCCCCAGACATGATCGGAGAATCAGGCGCCTTTGCCTCCCTGGCCAGTGCTAGCAGGAAGTAGGGGTGGAGCCAGCGATGGGAGCTGGGCACGGTCGAAGCTGGCAGTCCCAGGAGCTAGGGGTCCCTTGCCTGGGCCTAAAGCGAAGCCCACGATCGCGGTGCCCCCCGCTGCCACTGCAGGTCCCCGCTGCCCGAGCCGGATGCCTAGGCCAGAGGTGTCAGGCCTGGGCAGTGGCAGAGCCTGCAACCGCGGGGAGCTGAGGGTCCCCTGCCCAGGCCTGACACCTCTGCCGAAGGCCTCAGGCCTGGTCAAGGGGCCGATCCGGTTATTGGTGATTGGAGGGTGATGAGGGTCAACTCCTCTGGCCGAGGCATCAGGCCTGGGTGGGGGGCGGAGCCGGGGATTGGGGGGATATGATGGTCCCCTTGCCCAGGCCTGAAGCCTGGGTCAGAGGCGTCAGGCTTGGGCGGGGGGTGGAGCAAGCGATCAGAGGGAGATGGGGGTCCCCTGCCCAGGCATGATTCCTGGGCCAGAGGCCTCAGGCCTGGGCGGGGGCCAGAGCCAGTGATTGGGGGGAGATGGGAGTCCCCTGTCCAAGCCTGACACCTCTGGCGGAGGTGTCAGGCCTGGGCAAGGGGCCGATCAGGCGATCGGAGGGCGATGGGGGTCAACGCCTGAGGGCTCCCAGTATGTGAGAGGGGGCAGGCTGGGCTGAGGGACACTCTCCCCCCCACACACACACCCAGTGCACGAATTTCGTGCACCGGGCCCCTAGTGTATATATATAAAAGCCTAAGCGACCGTTATGATGGACTGACTGGAACAACTGGTTGCTATGACACACACTGACCACCAGGGAGCAGATGTTCAACACAGGACCTGCCCCTGGTGGTCAGTGTGCTCCCATATGGGAGCACTGCTCAGCCAGAAGCAATGGAGATGGCTTCTTCCAACAAGTCAATGTGCCATGCCATGGTGCTCATATTGTGCAGGAGTGGTTTCAAGAACATGAGGGAGACTTTACCTTGCTTAGGTGGCCCCCACAATCACCAGATCTCAATCCAATTGAGCATTTGTGGGCCGAAGTTAAAAGAGCCATCAGGCAGCTGGTTCCACAACCATCAAATCTCACAGAACTTTACAGTGCTATTCATCAGGCATGGTGTCAGATTCCTCGCTTCATCTTTCAACATCTCTTGGAGTCAATGCCAAGAAGAATCGCCACAGTATTGAAGGGAAAAGGTGGCCCAATGAAGTACAGATGGGGTGGTCATCATAATCTGGCTACTCAATATATATATATATATATATATATATATATATATATATATATATATCTCCCACATTCAAAGGCTGTTAAATCGCGTTGTTTACCCATATCTTCAGAAAAAAATCACTTCTGTTGTGGTAAACAAACTGCTTCCCTATTCATAATTGTCTGGCCCTCTAGCAACTTCAGCGCGAAATTATAGCTAATTTGCCTACAAACGCCAGGTGGTCATAATAATCTGGCCACTCAGTGTATATTTATATGCATAGCCCATGGACATGGGCAATAGGGCAGTGAAGACCTGGGGGTGAGGGGTAGGGACAGGGAGAGGGGGGGAAG
Organism: Myotis nattereri; assembly: GCF_964212035.1. Lineage (NCBI taxonomy): Eukaryota > Metazoa > Chordata > Mammalia > Chiroptera > Vespertilionidae > Myotis > Myotis nattereri. The sequence continues at coordinate 39,409,848 of NC_138081.1, read as the reverse complement.
GGGGAAATGGGAGATATCTGTAATAATATCAACAATAAAAAATATTTTTAAAATTTAAAAAAACACACAAAAAACTATGAGATATTTACCATGCCCCTCTAGCATGTGAAATTTGAACTTTAAACATTGCCTCCTTTGCCAGAGGCAACAGGTATTGCTGTTTCCGCTAAGCGCTTTCAGTCTTCCAGTTATCATTTTCTTCTTGGGCTTCATTTCGTTTTCTTCTCACATGCACAGTTTAAGAATCAGCCAAGGATTTAAGGAAATGTATATGCAGATTTTGGACTCTCCTCTCTAGAGATCCTCCTTTCTGAGTTTTTTCTCACTTCAAATTCCAACCCCTCTGGCAGCTCAAAATCTTCTACTTAGGTCTCTTTAAGCCAACAATAGTGCAGCTGTCTGCTTGAGTTTATCTGCCTCATGCTGTACGGGCTGAGGAGGGTCCTCGGAGACGCACAGCACCAAGCTAGCTCGGCCACAGCACAATTCCCTTCTGTCAAGTTTGGGCTCCCCTCTTTTCCTGCCCTTTCATCACCTCCACTGCCCTCAGCAGTTCCTCTTCTATCTTATCAAGAGTTGGTATTTAGTATGGACAGGAGGATTCATCCAAAACATGCTGCTCCACCACTACTGGACTCAATAGTGTGTGTTTGTTTGTTTTCACCATCTAAACTCTGAACACCTTGGGGGGCAAGGTCTTTATTTTTTGTGCTTATAACACTGTCTGACACATATTGATGTTCAATAACTGTGTTCAATGAATGATGACATTTTTGACCAGGTACCATGAAATGGGGAATTCTGAAGGTCAAAATCACCTAAGAAGCTTCATGAAAGGGAGGAATACCCAATAAAATGAAAGGTGTAGTTTTACTGTAGTATTTGTCACATTGTGTTTGAAGTGAAACATCTGGTTGTACATTAGGGCTTATCATGAATTTAACGGTATTGAGGAAAGAATCCACATTTTCAGCAATGCCCTTCTTCCATCTGTTTTCTCTCTCAGAATTCTATTTACAGGAAAGCAGACTTTCCCCAGTAGCTCCTCGTCAACAAAATCTGAAGTAATATGGCAATGAAGGTGCAACAATCAATGTGTTTTCATTTAAGTAATCCTACTGATCCTGTTTGTATGCAGAAGCAGCAGATTCCAAGCATGTTTAAAGATATTTTTTAGATAGTGCTTTCTGTTACTTTCACAGCATATTTGAAATGCATAAGCCTTCATGCCCCGGTCCACAGCATATGGTATTTTGCTTAGACTTGTTTTTCTTTTCTGTGTTTTCTTTTTCCAGATAGTATCAGGGATGTAGCGTAACATATCATGCAAAAGAATGCGCTATAGAAAGGAAACACGCAAAGGGAAAGATTACTTTTGTGAAAGAAGAATTCAAGGGCTTTTGTGGCTTCAATCAGTCACTATTGTCTCCTGCTCGTGCCTGAGCCGGCAGAAGAAACTGGATACTGTATAAGACTCCACGTGAGACACATTTTCTGTGCCTCTGTCAGGACAGTGAACTACAAAATAAATAATACTGGTCGAGTTAAGTGCTGTCCTGTGTTAACTGTTTCTTTCCAAAGGGAAAGAATAAAAGCAAAAAATAGATCAAAGAAAAACATCAAAAGAACAAATAAGTGTTTCTTTTAGAAAACAACTGTTAAAGAAAATATACTTCTGCATAGGTTTCTCTAATCAATTATTGAAAAAGAACAACATGTGTGCCAAGAGAGAATACAGAATACAGCTACAGATACTGTACTACATAAAAAATTGTGCCTTCCAATACAGGGTTATCAGAGAACCTCACTTTTACCCTCTCTAAAATAGAGCAGATAGGATCTATTGGTCATATTTTCCTTTGGAAGAAATATCTGCTCTCTTACTATAGTTAGAAGGGATTATTAAATAAATTTATCTCATAAGAGGCTATGAGACTTAGACAAATTAAATATTTAAATGTAAACATTTCCTCCTCTCTCCTTTAAAGATAGCTTTAGCAAGTAAGGCAGAACACAGGAAGCTAATTTTTGCATTTCTTATTAACAATCTAGCATTTTTGTTCAATGCATTTTTTTAATCCTTACCTGAGCATATATTTTTCATTGCTTTTCAGAGAGAGTGGGAGTGGGGGAGAGAGAAAGAGTAAGAAACATTGACGTGAGAGAGACACATTGCTTCCTGCTTGTGCCCTGACAGGGACCAGGGATCGAACTGCAACCCAGGTATGTGCCCTTTACCAGAAATCGAACCCATGACCCTTCACTGTGCAGGCTGCCACTCTATCCACTTAGCTATACTGGCCAGGGCTGTTTAATGTTTTTTAACTAACATTTGTTGAGTACTGGGTTAGGCACCTCAGTGGCGATAAAGATAGATAAAGCACAATTCCTGACCTCAAGCTGAATGCCAAACCAGGTAGAATACAAGCCAGATTATTTTAAGTGCCATAGAAATATACTTTAAAAAGTGTGCATGTTAGGGAGGAAGAGCTCAAATCCACTTAGCAAATTAGAACAAATTTCATGGAAATGCAACTTGAAGGGATATTATGTTCAGTTCATGGGAAGAGGATAGAAAAATCCAAGTTATAAAAGCAGGAGAGTGGTGGTTTTATTCAGAGAATAGAAAGGTAACTGTTCCTGAAAAGAGTAGGAACATAAGTTCCATGAGACTTCTGTTAGAGCAGTGGTTCTCAACCTTCCTAATGCTGCTTTAATACAGTTCCTCATGTTGTGGTGACCCCCGATTTCATTGTTACAAATTGAACATAATTAAAGCATAGTGATTAATCACAAAAACAATATGTAATTATATATGTGTTTTCCGATGGTCTTAGGCGACCCCTGTGAAAGGGTTGTTCTGACCCCAAAGGGGTCGCGACCCACAGGTTGAGAACCGCTGTGTTTGAGGCTTTAGTTTTTTACTGTCACTCACCTCAAAACTGCTCTTAGCGTGATGTCCCATGCCCCAAACAGATCCACCTCTTCCACGCATCAACTAAAATACGAAATTACATGAAGATTTAAATGGGGAGGTGAGGAAGAGGATTCTCATCACACAAGTCAGAGAATTTATCTAATTCCCCAATAGATAAATCTGGTCCCCAACCAGAGTTCATCGACACCAGTGGCCACCCCCTCTCCTCCCCTACTTTCGTCATCACTCCACCTTCTGGACCATGCTTTTTGCAAGCCAGACAGTTCCTACATCATTGTGGTCCTTTGGTAACTCTCCGCTTGCTCTCCGGTGGCTAAGCTGGACCTTGGGACCCACCATGCTCACGCTGCCATCACAGACAGGGAGAGCAGAGCACAGCAACTTCACTTAATGGAGGAAGCGATAGGTCAGTTTTATTTTATGTGATGATTTGCTTATTTGAATAATCTGCCCTTCAGAAGGTAGACCAATTTTTTTCCTACTCTGTTCACCCTATAATTATGGCTGCAGGGCTGCATCCTTTAGAAGTTGTTATGCTCCTGAAATATGTATCCAAATGTGTCTAATGGCTTGATGTGAAATTAGATATATTATGTTACATAATGCAATGGTTTTTATGAAAACAGCAGGACATGTGATGTCCTACATTGGAGGATGTCTTGATGTCTCAATTTAAGAGTCATTAGGGGTTCTGAGGGCCATCGGGATGGTGCCATTGGCCTTGAATACTATCAGCAGTGGCCACAACGTGATGAGCTAACATTTGTTTAGAATATTCATCCATTGCTAAGTATCACTTTCTTCTCTTTCGGCAATTTGTTCCAAACTACAGCATAAAATGTCACATTATTGATGCGGCATTATCAAGTTTCATCATGATTGACCTGATGTCACACTGTTTTGTAACACAACTGCTCGCTGTCAATCAAAGGCACTTACAGAAACCCGTGATAAACATTGAGAACAATTTGTGCCGACAAAGAACCATCTGGTATACTCTTCACTTTAAAGAGAAACCTTGTGGTTATTTAAAAATCATTAAAATTGAAATGTGAATTTTTGCTGTATTAAAGCCTTTACTTGATCTTCAAATTTTCAACATTTCTATAGTTTTTTATTTTTTGGAGATAGATAAAAATGTTGAGGACTTTTCTTTATGTAGCAGTTTCTGTTTGGTTTTGCTTTCATAATGTAGGAGTTTTCTTTGGTGTTTGTGACCCTTACCAGGAGGTCAAGAGATCAGGATACACCTATCACTCCTCCCTGGAAACGGAAGAGTGTGTTTTGATGAGGGTGAGAGAGAAGGAGAGAGGACTAAAAAAACAAACAAACACACAAACAAACAAAAACAGAGAGAGAGAGAGAGAGAGAGAGAGAGAGAGAGAGAGAGAGAGAGAGAGATGGAGAGAAACAGAATTGGAGACAGAGAGATCCTTTGGCTACACCACACAAAAAGGAAGAACAAATAGCAGAAAAGTGAAGCAAGGGCCGCTGCTGATCTGAGAGGCCAGGCATGATTCCCAGTGCCCAGCAGTCTTGGTTCTGAGACGTGACCTCTGAGCTGCGGTATGGAGCTTCTCCATGAATTCTCTTTGAGTTCCTCAACCCTGCTATTTCTGCTGCTACAACTTTGTTTAAATGTGACCTTTATGTATCTAAGTCTTTGAGATCAATTCCTTGGGTTTTTTAAAAGAAAATAATAAGTGCAGTGGGTACAGTTTAGGATAAATGTGGTAGAAGACGGAATGTTGACTGTAGCTTTCTCACTTTTTCCCACTAGACAAGAGGTTTGTCTATGTCCACTAAAATACCAAGGAATGACTTCCCAGAATCCCAGAAATCTAAGCCCCTAATACTTGTTTGCTTGATTATGATACACAGACTCTTCTGAGTGTTTTTCCAAAGGTGTTATCAATATTGTGGCTCCTCTCTCTTAAGCTGACTCCAATATTCTGAACTACTCTGAAGAATATTTTAAAGAAGAAAAGGTGGACTAGAAAACAGGAGGGCAAAATGAGAAGCCTGAGAAAATTTATACTCAGATTTAAATGCTCTATAAGAGCTATTTCTCTTCAGTGTCATCTCTAGCACTCTCTTCTATAAATATGGCTGCTTTTGAGCCCATTACATTACCTTTAAAATAATGTTTCTTGATATTAATAAAAGGTTTACATAAATATGCTATCTATATTTACTACCTGGCTTTATTTATATTTGCATAATTTATTAAATTTTAACTTTAAAACTACTCTTTCTTCTTTCATCAGCATGTGATGAAAGTCATTTTGCAACTAATTCACTTGACACATTTAAATGTGTGCTATCTGGATGGTTTTTATATGGTCACATGCTTTAAATGCATTTTTAATTGTGGCTTTTTCTTTCTCCAAGTGTCTTACTGCTTTAAAATTCCAGATATTTTTCTTGTTAAAATTTTATATTTTTTCTCTCCCTACGTTAGTAATCATTAATTGCATGCTCCTATTCCTATGTTAATTGGCCTACTTTCCTTTAGGCACTTCTTTAAAAGATCCTGACACAATTCCATCTATACATCTTATATCAGAATTGGCCTCACGGTTTTTGTTTGCTTGTTTTTTATTTTTTAAAGTTATCTTTATTGTTAAAGTATTACAGTTGTCCCTTTTTCCCCATTGACCCCCTTCACATTTGTTTGTTTTGTAATCTTCACCCCAGGGTATGTTGTTCATTGATTCTAGAGAGAGGAATGAAGAGGGAGGAGAGAGAGAGAGAGAGAGAGAGAGAGAGAGAGAGAGAGAGAGAGAGAGAGAGAGGAACATCGATCATGCACATGCACATGCCCTGACCAGGGATTGAACCTGAGACCCTTACGTCCATGGGGCAATGCTCTAACCACTTAGAAACACGGGCCTGGGGTACCTCAGACTTTTTAATAAGCAAAGTATCTGTTTGCTTTCCCCCTTTCTTCTAAATTTCAAGCACTTGTTTTTGTGTGTGTGTGTTTTTTTAATGACAAATGTTATGTCATTTTTCATTTACTCAGTAGAAAAAGCAAAAGGACTTAGAACAGGCCAGACTTTTGATTTATAGGCAGCACGGCTCCTACACTATGGGGATTTAAAAAACGTTCTGTCTGGCTCCTGACCTGCTCGGAGAGCCACGCCTCTCAGATGCTATGTCCACCTGGAGAGCTGCTCCCCAGTGTAGCTCTTCTTCTCTCCGACACCAAGTAATGGTTCCCAGCTCTTGCCCACTGATAGCAGGACTCCCCCGGGCAGCGAGATGCTCAGTCTAATTCTCAAATGGGGTTAATGACACTGTAGTGCTTCTGTGAGCAGACCTCCTCTGTTGAAGCCCAGGCTTCTTGGTTCTGGGGAAAGTAGGCAGGAGGAGGGAGTTTATATCATCCCTGCCTCCAACAGCTTCCCCAGCAGGGCAGAGGTAGCAGTACCTGACCTCCCTCATCCCCACGGAGAGGTATCTTCATACTTTCTCTCACATTGTTATCATAGCTGATGTTGGTTCTTAACTGAGGTGATGCTTGTTTCTTTTCTTCTAGGCTCTAAAGGACAAGTTATTTGGATTCATGAATAACTACAGTGTTCTTTCCCGGAATGCTGTGGCAGGATCTAGTTTTCCCATAAGCCCTGCATGCTTTCACTTGGTAGGATATTGATAAAAAAAAGAGGTCAGTTTATCCTTTATAATAAAAGCCTAACATGCTAAGTGTTTGGTCATCAAGTCATCCGTTCAACCAATCAAAGCTTAATATGCTAATGATATGCTAAGACTGCTCAACAGCTTGCTATGACATGCACTGACCACCAGGGGGCAGATGCTTGACCCATAGGTTAGTTTGCTGCTGGGGTCTGGCCGATCAGGACTGAGCGAGTTGGGCCGGACACACCCTGGAGCCCTGGCTGGCCAACCACCTGTTTCCCTCCCAGGCCTCGATTGTGCAATGGTGGGGTCCTGCGGCCTGGCCTGCACCCTTTCACAATCCAGGACCCCTTGGATTGTGGGGTGCACCCTTTCACAATCCAGGACCCCTTGGGGGATGTCAGAGAGCCAGTTTTGGCCCAATCCCACAGGCCAGGCAGAGAGACCCCATTGGTGCCGAATTTGTGCTCTGGGTCTCCAGGTTGTATAATAATAACTTGCTATTATCTTAAAAGACAGAGGACATTTATTATGTTTAATTATCTATTCATATATAAACCTGTTAACTACAGATCACATTGCCCTTGGCACTGTTGTTCAAAGCAATCAACGTAATTTTCAAAATACGCTCATAATCCTTAACAGTTGAGATTGCTTGAAACCCAGTTAATTTTTTAAAATATATTTTTATTGATTTCAAAAAGGGAGAGAGAGAGAGAGAGAGAGAGAGAGAGAGAGAGAGAGAGAGAGAGAGAAACATCAATAATAAGAGAGAATCATTGATCAGCTGCCTCCTGCATGCCCCACACTGGGGATCAAGCCCACAACCCAGGCATGTGCCCCAACCAGGAATTGAACTGTGACCTCCTGGTTCATAGGTAGATGCTCAACCACTGAGCCATGCTGGCTGGGCCCCAGTTAATGTCTTGTAATTTACCTTAGGATACATATCCACCACATTACATCCTTTTAGTCCTTCATGAGTCTATCTTACACCTTCTCACAGACCAGATATGGCGTAGCTTGATTGAGAAGAAATTCTTAGTGCTGAAGCTGTAGTGAAATCATTGGGAACCCTACACCAATTTGTGCTTTAAAATATTCTGCTATAGTGTTAGAGATGTGTTCGCTTTACCTGAGGCAGTTTATATTTGAATCCATTGTTAGCAAGTTGATGGACATACAATCTTCTCTGGTTGTACAAAATTAGACCAGCAATTACTGCTTGGTAAGAAGGTCAGGGCACAAAAAAAACCAACTAACTGGGAAAAAAAAAATCTTTTTATTTTTGGGAAAAAGAATGTATTCTAGGGAGGATGGTGAACTAGAAGGGAATCATCCTTTTAGTGCCAATTTTCTAGTAGGTAGCTTTTTACTTTGTTGTTTATTCTCTTTCTGTGCTGAAGGGAGAAAAAAATGGATCTTCAGAGCTGTTAAGGAGTTCAAGAAAAAAGAAACTGAAGTCAGTCAGTGATTATTGAGTCTCTATTCTAGGCAGTGCCCTGACCTAGCCTTGGAATACAAGTAAAATCTAATGGAGGTTTTAAATGCTGAGTAAAACTGGTGATAAAAGACAAACTATTGGGCAAACTACAAGTAGGTTAAGTAATAAAGGAATATTCTAATTAGGATATGTGAGTAAGATATTTTTTAAAAAACTAATCATGAAAAAGTTAAGTATTAGTAAGAAAAGGGAGCGTTGTATTAATCCATTTTTAAATAGAAAGCTATAAAGTCATAAAGAATTTCTTACTTGAGTGACTATTAAGTGTGTTTACTGATTTTGATTTGAAAAGTGGCAGATATCTAGTTTTCCTAGTAACACTCATATTGCTTCACTGTAACATAAAATCACCACTTGAGGCTCAGGTGCTTCTATCACCAAATCAGTAGTGCTTTTTGCCTCTGAGAAGTAATATATTATTTTCTGAAAGATGAAATTATAAAGTATATAATTAGTGTAATTTTTGTATATTTACACTCACTCTTTCTGATTAAGCAGTGAGCAATGGGCCGATCAACATTGACTCCCCTCTTTTCTCACTGACTTAGGAAATGGACAGAATTCTAACCATTAACAATATATGAGTTGCGTTGATACTGTCCTGTTAGTAGATATCTAGATCAGTGCTTCCCAGGTTTTTCTGACATAATGCTTATGGAATAATACAACATATATGGCATCATGGGGTACGAGAATGTCATGACTAGAGGTCAACTGCACAGCGTCTCCAGGCCTGGGACCAATCTTAGATACCACAAGATCTAGGGAATCGATTTATCATCACTCAGGTAACCTTTTAAGGCACATGAGTATCAGAAAGCTCTTGCCTAGGTCATGCCACCCACCCAGCCACAGCTCAGTTTATCTTGATGTGCTTCCCCACTACTTATCTGCTGGAAGCAGAACTGTATAACCTGAATAAAAATTAGGGAGCAAATTTTCTTGATGTCAAATCATGGCTAAGTTTTTAAAGGACAACCTCCTCCCCTGAAAAGGTGAAAGTGGCATGATTATTCAATTGTTCTCAGGGGAATCTTAATCTTGTTTTGAGGAGCTTCTGGAAAAAATACTTTTAATGACTTGAATTTTGGCCAGAGCACCATAATAGAGCTCACAGACAATCTAGATCTGATGCTCTGTTTTGTTGAATATAAGTGTTACAGGGGAAATTTGGCTTCAGTGTTTCCTTAGGAAAATTGTTCTTGGACCATTTTTATTAGATTTCGACTTCCAAAAAAAGAAGCACAAACAGCGGAGAGCAAAAAATGGATACTCTAAGCAATTTTTTTTTGGAAAACAGATGGCATCTCTAGGGATGGCCTAGTACTAATCTGAGGGGAAGACATTTTCATATTCAAAATGGGAAGAAATAAATGCCAGAGTAACATGACAGCCTGGTGTATATTAATACTAAGGATGTAGACCAGCGGTTCTCAACCTGTGGGTCGAGACCCCTTTGGCGGTCGAACGACCCTTTCACAGGAGTCGCCTAAGACCATCCTGCATATCAGATATTTACATTACGATTCATAACAGTAGCAACATTACAGTTATTAAGTAGCAACGAAAATAATTTTCTGGTTGGGTCACAACATGAGGAACTGTATTTAAGGGGCCAGAAGGTTGAGAACCACTGATAAAACTGTTCTCCGAAAGAGGCTTGTTAAGTGTTGATTGTGTGAGTATATCTAAGAGAGGAGAAATACATATATATGCCTTAGTCTTATTATCTAAAATAACCAAATGTTACAAGTGCTGGTGTCTGAACATTACTTCTTTGAACACAGTGAGTTTACTTTGCTGTCAGTGAATCTTGGAAGATGGTAAGAGAAGCCAGATGAGGGAGCAAAATGAGAATAGAAAGCTTTGACTTTTAAGTTGCCCTTAATTTTGACCTAATCAATAATTCTAATAATAAATAATAGCAGTATAAACTATTTCAGATTGGAATTTGATATGCTGTGTACTTTTAAAAAATAGCTTTGATAGGATAGGAGTTCTGCTCTGCTAATATAAATAATAATTTAATCGCCAAACAAATGAAAGGCAGGGCATTTTATATTCAGCAAGCCTTCTGTAAACAAAGAGTCTATAAATTTTGTTGTCCATGTTCAACAAAAATATCACTGCATTGTTCCATTATTTACATTAAAAAGCAAAGCTAGCAAATAAGCCTTCTCGCCTTCAGGGAGTTCCATAAACATCAAGTTAATTCATAATTGATCTGATTTTACATAAGGAGTTCTTGCCTTTGGGAATGAAAAAAAAGTGCTGTTGTCATATACTGAGGGGCAAGTTGATGAAAGTCAACCCAGTGAGAACAGGAAGGCTAAATTACCTTCTGGTTACCAATTTTATACGTTTATCATGCCTTTTCAGTGTTACTGCACAGGTAGCAGGATGAAAATAGTTTCTGTGTTAGAGAAGCGGATCTGAACTTTGTCCTTTTTAGACTATGGTGCCATGAGGATGGCTGGCTGAACACATACTCTACACTCCCAGCCAGCTCAATGGCTTTAAATATGGGGAAAATATTGTAAACATCTATAAACATGCTAGGAAACAAAATATAAGAGGATTTTTGGCAAAAAGAAAACAAATGGAATTAGATAGATGGACAAAGAAGTTAAAAATTAAACTCCCTGAAGACAGGTAAGATACAGGGAGCAGGGTATCTCTGAGTTTGCACAAACCCAGAGATATTAGAAATAATGAGTGGGAGGAAGTCAGAGACAAAGATTGAAAATGGAACTGCAGCCAAGATTTGATGCTTGCATGCTGCACCTTTATTCGCTCTAGCTAACCAGCAGACAGCAGTAATGTCAGGTCTATGCTAAACCAGAGAAGGTGGGAGCTAGAATGTGAAGTGCAGGCTTCAGGAGGAAAATAGAACCTGTAAAACCAGAAAACAGGTTGATTGTATATATCTCCCCATGCACACTCTATCACACCACTGCCCTAGAAGGAAAAGTGAGCTGGTGTTCACAATTTACATCTACAGACAGGAAAATAGGAATTATGAAATACAGAGATGAGCAGAAACAAAGAATTATCAAGTTTTGAGATAAATCAATGTATGAAGGGCAGGCAACAAACTCAAAATTAAAACTACAGCCTGGACAATGGTGTAAAGCAAAGAACGAGAAAGCTTTAAAATAAGTGTGATTAATATCCTTAGAAATATTATATCCCATTTATAAAAAATTGGCAAACAGACAACAGAAAACTGATCTTCAAAATATGTAAATTCAAGAGATGAACAGAATAAAGAATTGACTTAAATGAAGAGTGAATAAAATAGTTGGAAGAGAAAGTAGAGGGATTACCCCAGATTAAAAGAAAAGTAAAGTTTAACTTAAAAAAATACCTACAATATAATAATCTTTCAAGAATACCTAATAAGGGTCCCATTAGGAGTGTGTGTGTGTGTATGTGTGTGTGTGTGTGTGTGTTTGGTGATGTTGGTGGGGTATTGGAAGCTAAGAAAAAATAGAAGATTCCCAGGGCTAAAGTAATTATAAAGTCTTGGTTTAAAAAGATTGCGAGATATGAATAAGATAAATTTTAAGATAGCATACATAGATTCATCATTGTGTGTGTTTCACATTTTAGAGCACAATGAATATAAAAAAGGACAAAAATGAGAATAGAAAAAATTAACTGAAATGGAACTAGAATCATATTATTATTTTGTCAACATCATATGGCAAAAGACATTTGAGTAATATCTTCAATAGTCTGAGAAAAAATAAATTTGAGTGTAGAACCCAAATCACAATGATACTTTAAGTAAAAACTGACAGCATTTGTTACTTTTATTGAAGGACTGATAAAAAGAAAGCTGGAAAAAAAAGTCAAAAAATGAGTATATAGATATCAAATGGTATTAGCCATTCACAGAAAATAATAGGTTAAACATACATATTAAATATAGGACTCATCATTAGAATAAAATATATATATGAACAATCTAACAAATAAAATCTGATTAATATAAGAGAACTAAAGGAAGAAAACAAGAAAAAAATGGAAAATGAAAAATAAAAAATAGAAGAAATAAGGACAAAAATCAATAGTCATTTTATATATCAATGTATTCTAATATCAAATGTCTCAAATCTCAGATTGTGGAACTGAAAAGAATCCCACTAAAAACTGTTAACACAGAGAAATTAAAGACAAAAGTATAGATGCTCATATAGCAATGTTTAAAAATAAAAGGAAAGATCCAAACAGTTAAAAAAAATATTATTGCATCTAAGACAAAATTGACTTTAAAGCCAAAAATATTAAATGAAAAAAACTAAAAGCATAGCAAATATAATACAATTATGAACCTTCATGCAACTAATCACATAACTTGAAAATATATACACTAGAAACGTAAAGAAATACAGAAAATTTGATTAATCCTCAAAATTTTGGGGATACTTCTCTTGAAAACAATTGGTACAATTAAAACTTTATCTAAACGAGAAATGTAAATTGACTTTTGTTCCCAGTACTTGGAGAATACATTATACATTATATTTTAAGGCCCTTGAAATAGTCACAAAGTTTGATCATCCATCAGATCACACACACACACACACACACACACTCACACACACCAGAATCTTAATCAATATTTTCAAGGACAAATTATCTAATCACAATACAACATGAATGAAAGAAGAAATCTGAATGAACATTTAAAACAACATTTAGAACTAAGTGAAAATTAAATATGCTATATCAAACAAAACTTGGCAGATAGAGCAAAATAACTGCTTAGAAGGAAATGGATAGCCTTCAACTCATATGTTAAAAAAAAAATCTGTAAATCAGTGATTAATACTATTTCTAAAGGGTAGTAATGTAATAGTTAATTAGACCTAAAGAATGTAAAATGGAGGGAATCCTATCTAAAAAAGAGGGAATATGCTAATTGACCCTTATGCTGTTGCAAAGATGGCGGCACTCACAGCCAATAAGGAGGGAATATGCTAATTGACTGCCCCGCCCTCAAAGATGGCAGCACCCAGTCCCCTCAGCCCCGCTGGAGTGACAGGCATGTGGCACCTGCCTCTGAAGTCCCCCAGTCCTCTTAGCCCCGCAGCCACCCAGGGCCTCCCGAGGCTCAGGTAACCAGGGCCGGCCGAGGCTTGCACTGCCGGCAGTGGTAGCAGCAGAGGTGTGATGAGGGTGTTGCCTTCCCCTGATCGCTGGGTCGCCTCCCACCCCTGAGGGCTCTCGGACTGTGAGAGGGGGCAGGCCAGGCTGAGGGACCTCCCCCTTCAGTGCATGAATTTTCATGCACCGGGCCTTTAGTAATAAAGGTAATAATCTATATGAATGAACTAGATCCGTGGTCGGCAAACTGCGGCTCGAGAGCCACATGCGGCTATTTTGTGTGGCTCTTCCACAAAATACCACGTGCGGGCGCATGTACAGAGTGATTGAAACTTCGTGGCCCATGCACAGAAGTCGGTTTTTGGCCTGGGCGAGTCTATTTCGAAGAAGTACTGTTGATATTTGGCTCTGTTGACTAATGAGTTTGCCGACCACTGAACTAGATGATAAACTTCTATCAAAGATTAATCAAGAAAAACCTGTTACCGTCAAAAGAAGGCACACTACCAAGAAAAAGGAAATTCAAAGGGATACATTATTCAATGAAAAAAAAGAGAAAAACATGAACAATTTTATGCTAATAAATTTTAACATTTACTTAGAAAAATAATCTCGAAAAAATATAAAATATCTTACCAAACCTGATGAAATAAGAAATAGGAAATATAAATGACTTGTTAACCAATCAAAGTTTAAATCCATAATTTAAAAATTGGCCTCTGTTTAAATGTAGTCTCATCCTCCTCATAATCTTAACTCTTCCACATTTGTGAATTTCTTTAAGTTCCTCAGACATTCTCTTTAACCTCTACAACTTCGTCTTTTGGTATGTGTTTTTCTCCCCACTTCCTGCAGTTCCTAACTCCTGCTCTCCTTCTGTAAGTGGCTTCTTTTGTGTAGTTTAGTTTTATTTGTTTGTTTGGTTTTTTACATTTAAAAGTGAAGAGAACATCACTTTCCTAGCAATGATTGTATTTTTGTTTGTTAATCCTCACCCAAGGATATTTTTTCATGGATTTTTAGAGAGAATGCAAGGAGGGGGGTGGGGGGCAGGCGAGAGAAACATCAATGTGAGAGAAACACATTGATTGGTTGCCTCCCACAGTTCCCCAGCTGGGCTGGGATCTAACCTGCAACCCAGGTACATGCCCTTGACTAGGAATAGAACCTGGCCCACACTCTAACCATTGAACAACACTGTCCAGGACCCTAGCAATTATTTTAAAACAACTCATGTTTACCTGTTTCCCTGCTTTCATTTCATGCTATCTTTTGGTTCTACTTTGTTCTTGCAAGGGACTTTGTGTCTTTATACTCTTGCTTTTCTTTTTGTATTTCTATTTTCTCACGTATTAATAGCACACATACCTTTGGTTAGTTACCATATAGTCAATAGTCCCAAAGTGCGCTATTTTTAGTCTGGTCTCTATAACCTGCAAAGCATTCCCTAATGTAGTATATTTCTGAATGTATTAGGAAAGTCCCTGTTCAAAATTGTCTCAGTTTAATTACAAGTTTATGTCAGATGGTTGACTTTATTTGTAAGCATATAACAAGGATCTTAGATTAACTGTTATGAGTTTTTTTCTCTCTCAAATTTAATGCTCATGACTCATATTTCTGTGGTTCTCATTTTCTCTGAAATTCAGTTTTTTTTATCTTTAAGATAAGGGGTTTAGGTTTCATAATATTTTAGTGCCTTACATAGCTAAAATTCTAGAATCATTTGAATGTTAATAGAAAATTTGTATTCCACAATAGGGACTTTAAGCCTAATTGAGAATACAGATTCTATATGCATATATATTTGCTTCCAGCTTCCAGCACTTGAATGATGCTATTGCCTAAAAAATGTATTAGTTTTCATTGATACATAGTGAAAAGTATCATTATATATATGGAATACATAACATGTGTAAGAAAGACATGAATTTCCCAATAACAGCAGGTAGGTGTCAGAAAATGTTAAACCTGTCTTTGATACATGCCATGGTTAATCTCTTTTGAAGATATTTCACCAAGGACACACATAAATTTTCTGCCTAACTATGAATCAGGTGAATAAAAGAGATAAGGAAAAGCAAGTACTTGTGGTAAAGCAGCCTAACTCTCTAGTACAGTGAAAATAAAACTTACACATCATTTTTACAATTTCCTCATGGTTATTTATGCAAATGAAATTGTCTCTATAACTTTGCTTATGACAATATTCAATAAATTAACCACGTAGTGGTTTGATAAAAATGATACTGACTAGGGAGTAAGTGACAAAATTATTTTATAAAAATTATTTTTGTAAGTTAACAAGATGAATAGACATGAACCTATTGGACAGAGTGAGAATTATGTTTTATTTATATAGTATTTATTTATACAGCACAACAACAGTAGCTGTTGTTACTGATCTCAAGAGATAAACTGAAGCCAATATAATGGCTTTTCATTGCTTCTCATCTTGTAGCAAGAATTGTCTAGATTTAGGATTTGCCCGTATATAGCATGCTCACCTCTGTCCACCTTCAAATGATATATGACTTCAGTCTGCAATGGGGTATGGCACAGCTGTTTGCTGTGGCTTCTCAAATGTAGAAAGGGCAGACACATCACTGGGAGCTGCGCATGACATCCCAGTTTGCCCAGATTATATTCAACTAGAAGGCCCATATTCTGCATAACTTTAGTAGAGCTATTTGTCCAAAATTTCATTGGAATTCTAAATCATGTATGTGATCATGATTATTGCTTTGGGTTAAATATGAACCTGAATACCCCTGGCTTCATCAGTGGCCTTTACAGCTTCTGGATGCTGCTGCCACTTGGCCGCACTTGCTCTGATGCAGAAGGGCCTACAATCAGCAGATGGTGTGTATGTTCCCACCGCGTCCTGCATTCTTGTTCCTGGGGGTCCTTGTCCTCTGTGGTTTTCAGCCAATGGTGTTCTGATAAATGTTTAACTGCTGGCTCTCTGAGGGGGATAAAAACCTTGATCTTTAGCATTTGCCAATTTTCATGGTGTAAATAATCCCACAATGGCCAATTTCAACCTACCAACAAGATGTCACAGAAGGAGGAGTTGGGAAGAGATGCACATGATTGGCTGTGAGAGCTGGTATGGGCCAGCAGCAGCACACAGTTGCTCTTAGCTGTTTCTTTTTAAACATATATGCTTTATGTTCTCCTTCTTTGACCTATAGTCCTTATTAATAGGGTCTGGGCACTTCTTGCTTATAGTCCTTTTGCTGCTATTCCTCCTTCACTAGCTCCTCATCCTCTTCCTCCACCTCTCCTTTTCTCCACATGCTTTTCCTATTTTTAGAATTTTTGAGGCCATAGAAAATTTAAGTGGCACTAGCTATTGTCTCACTGAAGAGTGTACAGATAGATATTCTCAACAACCACTGTTTAAAAGCACAGTGCATGCCTTTTAATAATCCAAGGTGAATTTATTGTGCACCTTGAACACACCCCCATGACCAAACTCAGAAGAAACATGAGGATTAGAATGTACTACCTTGGGGTCCCCACTGCATTCACTATCACAGTTTGATTTTATTATACTGAATTAAGAAGAACATTCATGGCTCATGTCATACTTTGTTCTGGTTTGTTTTGTCTATTTGTGTTGAATTTATTGGTGCCAGCATTTCTCAATTCAGACATATCACTACAAATCAGTAATTCAGAGACTATGGAAAGGAGGTTACTGTTTTATACCTAGTCCCCGAGTCTGAGATTTTTTAAATATTGAGCCAGAATTTTAGTCTGTGGTTTTATTGCATGGTTATACTTATTTTTGAGCTGAATTCTCTTTATTTGATCTTAAATGCTATTTATTATATTATATTATATTTTATTATATTAATTATATTATGATCTATACTAATATTAGAGGAATATGCAAATTGTTCAGATGCAATCACAGTAACAACTGAACAGCAGGCTGTGTGGGGCAACAAGGCCTGGCAGGAGGGTTAGTGAGGGACGACCAAACAACTGAACAGCAGGCTGCGTGGAGCGACCAGGCAGGTGGCGGGGGGGGGGGGGGGGCAGTTGGGGGCGACCAGGCAGGCAGGCAGGTGAGAAGTTAGGAGCCAGAGGTCCCAGATTGTGAGAAGGATGTCCGACTGCCGGTTTAGGCCTGATCCTTAGGATGACTATTGAATTTTAAGTTTACTCTCTTTTATATTATTCAATGCACATTTATATTCTTCCTTTACAAATTGTTACCATTTGAACATTTTTTTAGACAGTCTTCCTAGTACAGAAGCCTAAGGACTCAGCTATTTCCTTGCCCCATTCTGACGTGTGATCAAGGTGCAGAAATGGCATTCTTCCATCCAAGACTTTGAGGCTCTAGGGACCGATGCAAATTTACAGGGAAATGGTGAAATTAATTGTTGTGGTGATGTTTTTGAGGGTTCAGTGGTAGTTGTGTTGGTGGTAGAATCCTAGCTAGGATATTCTTAGGACATTGATTTGATTCTTTTTCTACCCACATTCTGACTTCAGTTCCCTATTCTTGCCACAGATTTGTAAGCTCTGTTAGTTTCCCAAGACTATTCTAACAATATTAGTATAAATTTGTTTATTAAATGAAAACATTGTGGTGACTGTATATGGGATATCAGGTTCACTGAATAGATTACTGAGAATGTGAAATGGGACAAACCAGCAAAAGTATTTATAAAATTAGTTTATCTCATCCTCAGATTATAATAATGTTGACATATTTTAGATATCAGTAGTTTTATATGTAGTAGAAACCATAAATATCACCTAGATCAGAGGTTTCCACATTGTGTCCTGTAACACTAGCAATGGCCAATTGCACAGGCCTCCTGCTCCTCTCCTTGCAAAAAGTTGGAGTGCACACACAGACACACACACACACACACACACATTGGCAGACAGGCAAATACCACAAAAAGCTTTCCTTTTATTATGATCTGACTAACATGGCTTCAACATAGGATTTTATTTCAGCAAAATATTTTATGATTTCAAAAATGTTTGAAAACAACCAATCTATCCTAAGCTTCCAACTTTTTAATAGACTATAATACTGAGACTTCAAAAAGGTGCTCAAAATCAAAATAATTGGACTACTGTTAAATAAATGGTTCTGAAATTCTTCCTTTAGGATTATAGGATGAATTCATTTCCATATTGCAACACATGATCATACATGTGTCTGGATTTTGGGTTGCTGTCTAGATAAGAGAGGATGTGGGTTATATGCAGTTCCAATTTTATTAGCTATAACTCTACACATTCTGCTCACTCAAGAAAGCATTATTCATTCATTCATTCATCCATTCATTCACTTACCCTTTCACTCCTTCACAGAGTACATTCCTAGGACTGTGCAGGGCACTGGGTTTTCAGTGATGAACAGGGCCAGAGGGCTCCTCCTTTCCAGCAGCTTACAAGGTGATGGGTGAGAAAGACATTAAACAAGTGATCTCACAGTCAATAGGATTATGAGCTGAGATAGCTGGTCTGAAGGAACATGAGAAACTGTAACAAAAGCAATTGTCTTAGACTGGGGATGTAAAACTTCCTCGAGGAAATTTCGCATGAGCTGAGTGAGATCATAAGGATGCAGCCTGAGACTGCTGCTGTCTCCCTGGCCCCCTCCTCTCCCAGGCCTCGTCCTCTCCCTCCCTTCATTGATCCTGCTTGGGAAAGTAAAGAATTGGGGCTCATCTTGTGAGTTTACTTGTCCTCCAGAATGAGAGCTCTGTTCCACCTATTGAACAAGGTCTGAACATATTTTCTTCATATATTCTCACCAGCTTTGTAGTTGCCTGAGGAGGGAAAATACAGCACAGCTTCTGTTACTGCATTATGCCCAGAAGCAGAAACTCAGGCCAATTCTTTTGTCACATGGAAGACATCATTGTCAGTGAGAGCTTGAGTGGTTGGCTCCATAGATGTAGATGGACTTTGAAATAGGTCACGTGGCCAGGAGGGCAGGATGGGGGGCACAACAAGTATAGAAAACTTTTTCAACAAGTTGGCGGTGAGGGGGAGTTGAAAGAGGAAGGGAGATGCCTGGAAGTAGATTTGTGGTCAAAGAAAAATTCTTTTTTAAGATAGAATATATTTGGTTATATTTCTTTGTTAATTGGAGAGATTCAACTGAGAGCTAACGGATTGAATAAGTAATTGATAGTGTGACATTTCTGCAGTCACCAGCAGAAGAAGTACAAAAACCAGGAAGATCACTGGGACTTCAGTGTGTGCCAGGGAACCTCCTCTAACACAGCAGGAGAGGATAGCCATGTGTGTAGGTGGTGTCATAGGTTTTCCACAGAAAACTGAGGGTGTTTCTCTCTAAGGGCTTCTCTTTCTCTGGGAAGTAGAAGGTTAGGGGAATGAAACAATAACAGGCCGTGAGGAGGTTTGGGAAAAAAGGAAAGGTTCTCTATAGTCAGCTGTGGGGAAAGGTGAAGTGGACTGACTTAGTAAACAATAGAAATTCTTGGGCGTGTGGGGGCCCATAGAGGCTGTTGATTAAGATTACTTTATAGTGCTACATATATGTCTTACAGACATGAAGAAAGCTGAGGGGTGAGGTAGTAGAATTCACCCTCGTAGGTGAAACACATTTCAGCATCTGGGTGAGTTGGTTGGAGTGATGAGAAGCTAAACTTGAAGCAACTCTAATTTATATATTTTAAAACGTCTATCATCTCAAAGTTTAGTATTTTTATTGTGACTTGTAATATATTTCTATGCCAGATAGCAATAACTGCTAATAACGAATTATTAGTAACAACACATTATTTGTGCTATTCTGTATCACTAACCTCTCTATTCTTGTCCCCAGTAGGCTTTAATAACATAGCTCAGCATTGCTATGCAGGACTGAGATTTGAATCTGCGTCTTCTCACACTCAATAATGTTTGTCTAAGATACTATAGTATCTTGCTTGTGGATTCTTGTGCTTAATTTCTTTCAATGTTTTTGGAACTATAATATTTTCTACTCTCCTTTGTTAATGATACCAATAGAACCATTGACTGTCAAAATCTCTGAGTGTAATTGGTGCTTCATTTTTTTTTTACTGTCTGTGTAAACAGCTTGGAAGACCAAAGAGAGATATGGCTCTAATATAGTTTCCCTCAATGAACCACCAAAAAAGCACACAAGAAGTTCCTTTACATTTTAAATTCTGGAGACTCATGACAAAGTTATGAAAAATTCACCTTATTCTGCACCCTTATTAAAGACAAAGAAGAATAGCATCTATTTGACTCATCATCATTATAATGATTGATATCAATATCACATTAGGACAGACAGTAAAGGTAGAGAAGTTAAGTTTCAAATCAGTTAGGGGAGTAGGGAGATTTTATGTAAATCACAATAGCTCTCATTCAGATTGTCCTTATTCTGAAATTTCAGGTTTTAATAAGGACTGCAATATGGGGAGAGTGAAAGATGTAAAACATTAGGAAGTCATCTAGAGCTCTCGAAAACAATGCTTTAAAGCAAATAGTGAGCAATTAGAGTTGAATGAACTGACATTGCATGCACCAGATTGTCTGAGTAAGCTTTATAGGCTAAACTTATGTAAATAATAGCTATACAGGTGTGTGTGGGGTGGGGGGGAGGCGGGGTAGGAGGTGGGGTATATTCCATGTCCATTACACCCTAGAGCAGCACAAAGAGATCTAACAGTGCCCGGCGTCAGACTCTGGGAGACAGAGGCAGGACTTGTATGCTGCACGGTTGGAGGAGTATCACTCCTCCCCTGGTGTGATCATGGCTCAGGATCCAACAGCAGGCTGACGGCAGAATCCTGGATTTTCTCCTGTTCTGCCTCTGTACATTTCTTGTGGGAGTGAACACGCTCCAAGGCTGGAATGACGAGAAGGCTGAGCGCCAAGCAGCATGGGTATGGTCTGGTGGCTTCCAGTCCTGATGGGCCCTTGAGCCCTTCAGCCCTAGCCCTGATCCAGCATCCCAGCTCCGCCCCGGGGGGACTGACTTCACACCGGGCTGCAGCCGCTTCCCAGGGAGCTCTGCAGGAGGCCAAGCCTGTCCCTTCCAGCTAAGACAGCAGAGAATAAATCCTGATCAAGTTGGCTCTTACCTGTAACCCAGACTACAGAGCGCAGGAGCGCAGGAGAAGGGAAAGGTGTTTTTCCCACTTGAAGTCTCTGTGGGAACATACAGAACCCCACTGTATTTACAGCAGCCTGAGTGTCCAGTTGGACTAGCTATTGTCCAAAGTGGAGACTAAATATTACTGCCTTTGCATTGGCACCATTGGCACCATTGGCAGGAGTGTCGGAAGAAAGAGCTAAAAGAATTTAAAATAGAAGCTTCATGGAAATAGAATTGAGCTTGGGAAGGGAGAGTGATAGGATAGGAGAGGGAGTGGGTTTTTTTTCTTTGTTTTAACAGTAATTCCTTAAAGAAATTGTGTATGCATTTCTTTGATAAATAAATTTTAAAAGTTAAAAAATAAGCTAGAACACATATTGATAAATATGAAGAATAAAAGTAAGAGTCTAGGAGAGAGACAAGGTTAGGGACTTTTTCTGTATATCCGGACTTGATCTATATATCCCTATCCTTATCCCTATCCCTATCCCTACCCCTATCACTATCCCTATACATATATCTATATGCCAGCAATACCTTCATTTTTTGAAATATTTGTTTCTTTCCAAGTGCCATCTTTGGGATTTTATAAATAGACTTCACACAAGATTGCTTTCGTGCTGCTGACTCCAACTTTATTAATAAATTTAGCCTGTAAGGAAAATTGCCAACTCAATACATCCAGGCGTTCACATTCTTTTTTTTACTCTCTTCAGAAATAAGCGTCCAACACCAGGTGAGACTTTTTCTGGCTCCCCTGCTCCCCAGGGGAAGCCAAAACCTTTCTACCCGTCAGATGTTGTCCAGGGTAATGCACTGAGAAAAATACTCACTCTGACAGATTTGTCATTTGGCTGCAAAAGGTACTTATTCATTCCTCTGGATTTAAAAACCTGTCGAGATGGTATTATCCAAGCTGTGTAGACCACAGCTGTGAACAATCATGCAAGAGTGACCTCAGTTCTGTCTTGGGTCATTACCTGGAAACAGTGAGAAGAATCAATTTCTAGGACTCAACATGTTGTATAGCAAACCAATACCATCAATTTTTTAAAGAACTTGGACAGCAAACTTGTGACCAGAACCCTGGCTCTGGTTTGTCTTTTGTTTCTCACAAGCACCCAGTGAAGTACTTATTACATTTATTTTTTAATATGGACATTGACACACAGTTAAGAGACAGACACCGAGGATCACTTCAATCTCCCTTCAACCTTGTTCCAAGTCACTTTGATCAGATCATCTTGCCCTCTCTAAAGCATAGCTTTCAAATAGCGGCAAATGCACTTTACCTAGCAGATGGTATGCTTTTAAACATAAAGCCTCAGAAAGTAAAGAGTAAGAACTAGTGGAGGGAAAAACATAACAGGTTTCTTTTCATTCCACTTCATTCTATTTTACAACTATTACAACAACGCATACACTTGGAATAAATACTAGGGAAATAATTTTAAAGTCAAAACATCTTTGAAATTGGATTTTTTTGTTGGATGCTTTTATGCTCATAATTTCCAGTTGTAAGTAAGTCATGCATAGTAGTAGTTTCAAGGAATAAAAGACAGAAAAAAAAATCAAAAAGATTCTTTGAAATAGTGAACTATAAAATACATATTATCTTCCTTGCTCACACACTTTAATGGTAGCAAAAACATCCGGGGCATCACAATAGGAGAGACTACCTCTCTATGTCTGCATTCTATCTGAAATCCCCTGTATTAATTCCCTAAATATTTGGATCGCTCCCATGTGCCAAACACTGTGCTATATGCTAGAGATACAAGAGTGTGCAAGATAAATGCCTTGCTCTCGGGAAGCTTATAGGTCTACGCAGTAAGTCATCATTTCTACAAGTTTAGACCAGTGTCCTATCTTTAAAACTTTCCAGTTCATCCTTGGGCCTATGTTTATGTTTCTCTAGCAGAGAAAGTTTCCCATGTGGTATCCCTCACATATACAGTGAGTGCCCACTCTTTGCCAAGCACTATGTCAGGCATCAAAGAGACACTGATGAGAAGAGTTAGAGGGCCCTTCCTTTTCTATGAGTTACTAAGTCTGCTAATTTAGAGTTTGAACTCCCTTCTTCATCAGAGGCTATAACCTCACTCAAAACTTCTTTGGCTATTCCTGTGGTCTCAAGAGCAAATGTTCTGTCTGAATCAGTTGATCTAAATCAGCGATTTTCAACTGGTGTGCCTCAAGAATATTTAAAGCATGCAATGCCTGACTATTTAGTCAGGGCCACTGGCTTCTTTTCCCTGACGTCAGAGGTGGGGAACCTTTTTTCTGCCAAGGGCCATTTGGATATTTATAACATAATTCTCGGGCCATACAAAATTGTCAACTTAAAAATTAGCTTGCTATATTTGGTCAAAGATTTAATTAAATAACCCTTAATGCTTTGGTAGGGCCAGACCAAATGGTTTCATGGGCCTTATATAGCCCACATGCCAGATGTTCCCCACCCCTGCCTTATACTGTCTAATAAAAAAATGACAACAGACAACACACCAATAGCCATCCAATGTGAAGGAGTCAATGTGCAGGAACCAAAATTATACCTATTTTCTATTGCCAGATTGGCAAAAAAATATATTTTTTGCTGTGCTACAGAATTTTAGTAATTAGTGTATGTATGCCATGAGTTGAAAAGGTTGAAAATCGCTGATCTAAACTCTACTATTATTCATGCTAAGAAATTGTGAAAGGGTACTTGAGTAAATGTGATATGCAATCATATTATAGAACCATTAGTTTCAGTGTCCTTAATTACAAAATCTTTTCCAAGCTCCACTGAAAGCAGCCAAATAGGTTACTGAGTTACACCTCCTTTCCAACAGTCATCAGTCAACATGCCTTGGAAAGTTAATGTATTATTTTATTAAAATTTTACTGTGTACCTGCTATTTATACCCTAACCTGTTCTGGGCACTCAGAATATAAAGATGCCTGAATTGTACTCTCTGCTCTCAAGGAGTTTATTAGGAGAGATAAAGAAGTAAATGAAATGCCCGGGAAATGAATTCTTGAGAAAATAGAATTACTCTGTCATATTTATGACTAACTAAGGTTTAACCAATGTTTTGATGGGAACATCAGTCCCCAGCGACCATATCTAGAAAAGTTTTTATCTTTTGAACCACTTCTACCTTATAGTTGCAAAATAGAGACTCTCTCCTCCCTGACAATCTATGCAGATTTTCAACATAGTGAATTTTCTGCTAAAAATGGTTCTGGTTTGTGATAGACAAAAATGTGCACGTTTCTGTAAGACATTCTTTCAACTGCTGAACTAAAAACAACGCAGTGCTCTTTCATGACAAGCCTGCTGTGTGTTTTACTTCTGCTGCGTCCCGGGACAGCGATTCTCAGCCCGTTCTCCTCAGAGGACTCTTGACATGCCACATTCTTTTTCCTTCCCCATGTGTTGAGGATGGCGTTTCTCATTCTTCACTGTCTTGTTTCTCTTGCGTAAGGACAACTATTTTCTTTGTATCTTTCAAATTCATATGATTCTAAGAACACACACTTTCACCTTCTCCATTTTTGATTTGGTCTTTGCAAAATAACATGAAAAGGAATTTGATGTTTCAGGCACACGGTAAATCTCAAGGGGGTGGGTTTGAGTTAAAATGTTTTCTCTCTCCCTTCAGAATCATGCTTGCCTGAGCAGTCACCAAGACTCTGCTGGGGAAACGGTGCTGGGCAGCCCTGCAGCGGACTGGTATTTTGACTGACTGGGAATGAAATGTGACAGCTCACTGCTCTTTATTGCCCGGGAGCAGCTGGAACCCAAGAGGTGCCAAGTCCCCTTTGAGGAAGTTCAAGTTCTTTTCAGCCATCATGCCCACTCTTTTTCTGTGCCGGTACCAAGAATGCTTATATATTTAATAATAATAATAATAAATAGATATTAAATCCAATGTTTTTAGATTTCATATATTTCACATACATTCCTAAAACTCACTATTTTTTAGACAAAATACCTGTGTCTATTTGTCTATGTATATATCTCCCAAATACATTTTTAGCACTTGTATGTAATCAGGGAGTCTATAATGTAAACCTCATCTAGAATAGCGGTTCAAACCTGTGGGTCGCGACTCCTTTGGGGGTCGAATGACCCTTTCACAGGGGTCACCTAAGACCATCGGAAAACACATATACAATTACATATTGTTTTTGTGATTAATCACTATGCTTTAATTATGTTCAATTTGTAACAATGAAATTAGGGGTCACCACAACATGAGGAACTGTATTAAAGGGTCGCGGCATTAGGAAGGTTGAGAAACACTGTTCTAGAATATTAAAAACTAGGGGCCCGGTGCACAAAATTTGTTCAGGGGGGTGAGTCCCTTAGCCCAACCTTCACCCTCTCCAATCTGGGAGCCCTCAGGCAAATCAACCGAATGGCAGAACCACCGGTCGCTATGATGCGCACTGACATCCAGGGAGTAGATGCTCAGTGCAGGAGCTGCCCCCTGGTGGTCAGTGCACTCCCACAGGGGGAGCGTCACTCAGCCAGAAGCCCTGAGCTGGCCTAAGCCGTCAGTTGGACATCCTCTAAGGGCTCCCGGACTGTGAGGGGGTGCAAGCTGGGCTGAGGGAAGCCTCTGGGTACACGAATTTCGTCCACTGGGCCTCTAGTGTATGCATAAAATGAATATATTTTTAGTTTTAATCTAGAGATCTGCTGTACTGCATTGTGCCTATACTTAACAATATTGTATGCTGCTCTTAAATATCTATTAAGAAGATAGATCTCATGTCAAAGGTTCTTACCACAATAAAATAAAAAAAAGAAAATTATATTTACAAAAAACATTTGGTTAGGGATGATTATAATGTAAACATTAAGGCAATATACTAACCAGGATATTACATTTTTATATTTTCAATGTTTTTTGGGGGGGTTCATTGTGTCCCCCTGTAATTTAAGGCGTGGTTCCTGGACTTTCTCGAGTGCAAAGACTAACTATAAATGGGTTTGTTCTCTTTGAGGTCACAAGACTATGACGTAAGTCCTGAGTAGCCTGGTTAAAAGGATGAAGTCGCTCCCAAGTGTTATCAGTACAGCGGGTCTCACAGGAAAGGGAGTTTGCTTTTGTCCAACAGAATCGAGCTACTTCAATGGCACCACTCCATGTTGTCTCTCATTCCTAAGAAGATTAGACTGGGCTACTTTACGTGTTGACACTAGCATTCCAAACGTGTGAGAGCTGAGTCCTCACTGCTTATTGACAATGAGGCCCAGAACTCCCACAGAGGATCTTCTACCACATTCTATTGGTTAAAGCAAGACACAATGCCCACCCAAATCCCAGAGAATGGGAAATACACTTTGCCTCTTAATTGGAGGATAGCAAAGCCACACTGAAGACAGGTGTAATGCAGGAATTGGAAGAATTATTTCAGTCACCTGTGCCAACAATCTACTACAGATGTTTGATAAATATTTTTTGTTATAAGGACATTAGGCTACCCCTAAAGTATCTAAAATATAAATAAAGCTATTTTTCTAACCCGTATAAACATCATTTTAAGTTTGACTGATTAGCCTAAGATGAAAGAATGTCAACTGCTAGACTGATAGTTTCTGCCCCAATAAATATATACTTCCATTTTACGCATTATAGATGGCTTCCCAAGTAGCATGTTAGCTACTTTATAATTAAAATATTTTTCTTTCTCAGAACATTTAAAAACTTTCTATAAATAGATTATTGCCTTTAGCTCCATTATGCACATTTTTTCCAGAAATGTTTTTGATGCACAAATGTGATGAAAAGCACTTAAAATAACAGAAATCACAGTGAAACATTTTAAAGGATGTACTTTACTTTAAAAACTATTGGAAACAGAATTTTTGTGTTTCAATTAAAGTGCTTATAAATGTATTGGCTTCCCTTATTTAGAAAAATCTAAGGTCTCTAAGATAAATTACATTGAATATTTAATGCCTGAATAAATGTTTCAATAAACAGTTAAAAATCAGAAGATTTTCCATCAAGAGCAGAGAACCTCTGAAGATTATGTAATTCATCATTATTATTATGTATATTAGTCAACAGGAAATTTTTATTGTGCTCAGTAATAACAAATTTTAACTTTTCCTTTCATTTAAAAAAATCTTTTGTTGCATACCTTTAATAATCCCCAATTGACATAGGAAAGGAAAGCTAGCATTTTTAAAATTAACTTATTATACTGCCTGTAACCTGAATTTTTTAAAAAATATATTTTATTGATTTTTTTACAGAGAGGAAGGGAGAGGGATAGAGAGTTAGAAACATCGATGAGAAACATCAATCAGCTGCCTCCTGCACACCCCCCACTATGGATGTGCCCACAACCAAGGTACATGCCCTTGACCGGAATCGAACCTGGGACCCTTCAGTCTGTAGGCCGACACTCTATCCACTGAGCAAAACCGGTCAGGGCTGGAATCTGAATTTTTTTTGATTGATTAGTGTTGGTTTATTTTTTTCCCCTAATATATTGTATTGATTTTTTACAGAGAGAAAGGGAGAGAGATAGAGAGTTAGAAACATTGATGAGAGAGAAACATAGATCAGCTGCCTCCTGCACACCCCCTACTGGGGATGTGCCCACAACCAAGGTACACGCCCTTGACTGGAATCAAACCTGGGACCCTTCAATCCAAAGGCTGACGCTCTATCCACTGAGCCAAACTGGTCAGGGTTAGTGTTGGTTTCTTAATTTAGTTTTTTGAGAACTTAACCATGTTAAGTTCAGTGGAATTTGCATAGGTGATGATAAAAAAATTAATGTACTCAAATAATTCACAGTTTAGGTAAAAATAATGTCAACATTCTCTATATATTCAAAATCAAGTTGATTTCAGTATATTTTGTTTATTACATTTTTAACACTTATAAAAACTCTATTTTTACAAGGTTAATTCTGATACTATTTTAAAAGAATAAATAGCATACTACTAGTGATTTATATCAACAGTTTTAGTCAATATGTCCATAATTTAATAACAAACTGTTTTGTCTTATTTTTTTTTCTGTTTTTTATCCTTTGAATGAAAAAAACTTGTCTAAATTTTAAAGATTCTCTGATTAATAAGAACAGATATAAAATATAATTTTGATAATTCTGGAAAAGTCAACATGTCTTGTCATTTCCTGAGTAGGTGGCACAATTTTTGAATTAGAGAGTTCAATTAATCAACTCTAGGCACTGATTTCTATAGCACTAATAAATAAGGTTAACTATTATAGATTGGCTTCGTAATATTTGAATAGGTGTCATATATTATAAAATTTTTTTAAATAGTCTAAAATGTGTTTCCAATGATCAATACTCAAAATTCTAGTGTGGAAGAAATTCAGTCAATGAAAAATTATAGCCAAACTAGTGCTTTGGAGCGTTGTAATAATTTGCATGATTATGTGAAATAAATGATGGTATTTTAAATTAATTCAAGCCCCAATGAATGATTAAAACTTTTACATAACCTTCAAAATTTAGCACATACTGTACAATTTTAGCTTCACTATCTTAATCCTGACACTCTTGTTCACACACTCATTGGTCTGATATGTGGCCAAAGCAACTTGAGCATATTTTCAGTGTCATGGGAAAGTTCAGTTCATGTTTCTTGGAAGGTTTAAAGAAATTGGTGGCAGCTGCTTATACCCTCTTGATGTAGCATGCTATCTGCTTCTAGTTTCTATACCCTTAACCTGAAATCTTTGGCTGTAGACACTGGCTTCTCATTTAAAGGGATAACACTATATTCCACATTCAGGCTCCTGATTAATTTATATATTATTTATTCAGATTTTTTGGGGGGAGTTTTCAACTTACATGATCTAATCCCATTACTCCACAATGGAAATATTCCTAAACCACAGAAAAGAGTAGTGTGTGAAACAGTGACTGAAACTGTGTGTGTATGAGGTGGGGTGTATAATTTATATCTCCAGGACTTAGCTAAATACTTGACTCATAACAAAATTCAAAAGTTTTTATCACTGTAATGCTGCCTTATTAAGATACTAGGAGCCTGGTGCATGAAATTGGTGCATGGGTAGGGTCCCTAGTCCTGGCCAGTAATCAGGGCTGATTGGGGCCTTCCAGCTGCCAGCCATGGCCTTCCTTCATTCTGCACCGGCCCCTGGTGGTCAGCACACATCATAGCGAGCAGTCGAACTCGTGGTCAGTCAAACTCCTGAGGGGACAATTTGCATATTAGCCTTTTATTATATAGGATTACTGACAAAGTTCACATGACACAGTACAGAGTTTGTTTCATGGCACCCAGGAATATTCTAGAACTTTGGTGATTCTTAGCTAATCACTGCTAACTCACTTTGCCTTAGCATTGCTCTAACTGCTAAACTTGTCTTCTATTGCCTTAAGTTGGGCTGTCAAATTCATGCCATGAAAGTCATTGTCCCTCCCATACTCAAATCAGTCATTACTAATCAATCATTGCACTGTTTCTGACAGCCCAGAAGCAACCACGGAATTCTCTAAAAATAGTGTTCCAGAACCCACTACCAATCGATTTGAGTTAGCATGAAATTTGAGACCTGTCATTCTTGACTTAGTTTGGAAGATTAAATATTTTTGAAACATCAACACAACATATACCTTGTTCCAAATGATGCATAATAACTTCTTGTTGACTGATGGTTTTTGAAAAATCTTATACATATGGATTGCTCATATTGTTATATTTCTCTGATAATGTCAAACATGAGTCCTTGGGAAAAGGAATTCTTAAAGGTATTTGTAAGAGATGGAGAAGAATTGCTATTTTTAGCTATGTATTTGCACCCTTTTTTGAAAAGTCGTGTACATTTCTTGATAGTTCAAAAAAGTATATTTTATCTTGCTCGGACGTTGGACAGTAAAGAATATGAGGCTGTCTTTGTGGTGTCTTAGCAGATGTGCCCAAATCCCTCCACTGTTGCAAATTGTACAACTGGTAGTTGTTTCCTTAAATTAATTAGCTGGAACCTGATGACAGTAGTTGCCTAGCTTCCAGTGAGGCAACCTTTCAGGATAGAATTGTGGCAGATGTTAGCATGGTTAAAGCAGACTTGTTTTTCTGGTTCTATTTGCCAATTGTGAGGAATGTTTGGATTTTGAATTTTTACGTAAGCACCATCCAGATTTTAAAGCGGTGCTGACTTTTCAAAAAGGTCTACAGGGCCGTGGTGTCGTGCTTCCTCCATAAGGCAGGTCAGGCAAGAGCCGTGGACGCCAGTGAGTGTGGATGCAAGAGGCAGGTCATTACGCTCCCATAGTGCTACCTGTCTTTCTCTCAATTTAAAAAACAGAATATTATTTTTCAAATTCTAAAGATAGACGGCTGGTCACCTTATAGGTTAATCCAAACCTACCTGAGAAATAATTGCAAAGATGAATTCACCAGACATTGCAGCTCTCAGTAAGACGTCCATCCTGCAGGAAACTGCGATAGGCTTAGCAGCAGCAGATCATTAATGTAGCAACGATGTAAACTGAATGAAACACATACACATACACCCGTTTGCTGGTGGTAAGAAGGAAGAGATATGGTTTCACCATTAGTTTATTGTCGTGTAAAATACAACTCTAGATACGGCCATCAGTTTTAATCACCTTGGGCAGCACCATAAAGGTTTTAGCAGCCAACCTTAGCATGAAAAGTAGGAGATATTTGTAAGATTTCAGATGGAATGCTTGGGATATTAGAAAAACATTGAAAGTAAAGGAGCCAGCTACATTAAATAGAGAACAGAAACATCCTAGATTGCGTAGGAGCAAATATTCTCCTTGATCCAGTTCCCCTAGCCTGAAGTAATGAGTCAGCTACCTGGAAAAAATTACCTTTAATACATGGGGACAAGGAGGCCTCCCAACTTCTGTGGCTTTGATTTAAACATGAAATCTACCTGGTAAATCCAATCACTATTGAAATGGTTTCTGAGCTCTGTCCATAGGATGTTGATTCAGGTTGTTTTCTGTCTCCTTTGTGGGTGATCAATTGCTTAAGTAAAATAAGTCATAATGGACCGATACAATTTGCTCATTCTAAAGTGCACAACATTTTGTAGTTGTGATATAGTGAAAATTAGAATGTTTTTAATACCACAGCTTGCCTATTTCATAACAGAGAATTTACTCAGTGAAGGTAAAGTTTACACATTTTCTTTTTCTCACAGAAGCTCATGCATATATCCTGGGGAAAAAAAAGTTTTCATATTCTTTTTCCACTGAATTATTTATTATTTTTTAAAATATATTTTTATTGACTTCAGAGAGGAAGGACGAGTGTGAGAGAGACACACCAATGATGAGAGAGAATCATTTATTGGCTTCCTCCTGCACACCCCCACCAGGGATTGAGCCCACAAGCCAGACATGTGCCCTAACTCAAAATCAAACTGTGACCTCCTGGTTCATAGGCCAATCCTCAACCCCTGAGCCATGCCAGCCGGGCTGAATTACCTATTTTGCTAACACACCATATTCAATTTGTCCCAAAGTGAACTATTTTCCATTTAAGGCATGCTCATTTCTCACTTCCCAGTCTCTGTCAATGGTTACAAAGATTGCTCCTTTTATCCAGATTTGAAATTTTGTTTTTCTTTCTCTGGTAATTATTTTTTTTATTGTTTATTTATTTATTTTTGTGCATCCTACTCATAGCTCCTTGTCTTGCTTTGAAGTGGTGTTAGTGTAGCAGCTAGGAGTTATTAAAAGAGAGGGAGCTAGGTGGGCTGAGCTTGATGAGCCTGGAGGTTATACTTAATCAGGCTGGGCTCTGGAAGTTGGGGCTTCATATACCCAGGGGAATGTCCACATCCCCACCAAGGGGATTGGCACACATCTGTCCCCTCCTTCTCGTAGGGTGGGAGGTCAGGCTTTCCAATCCTCCCAGGGAACCACCAGTCTATTCCCTGCAGATTACATGGTGGAGGAGGAACCAGTGAAGGAGAAATTCCTACGCTGGGTGCATGTGGAGTAGGAGCCAAGATGGCCCAGGGGGAGGGAAGCCATGTGCACTAGAAATCAGATGACAAGTAGAACTTTGAGGCGTGTGCAGTAAGATGGTGACCACAGAGGGAAGGTGCCTAGCCTGAGAAAGGATGAGATTGTGTGAGGGCATGAAACCTAGGAAAGGGATTGGATAGAGGAAGGACCCAAGACAAACCCACAAAGAGCCAGGAAAGACATTGGTTAGTTTGAAAGAAATCTTATTCTTTCCTAAGCCCAAGGTAATATAATCAAAGCTTAACAGAGGCCCATCTAGGTAGCACATGTTCGCCTGCCCATTCACACATGTTCTTTCTCCAGTGACATTGACCATCTGTATATCCTCTTTAAAAAAGTGTCTATTCGGGTCCTTTGCCATTTTTTTAATTGGATTGTTTGGTTTTTTTTGGTGTTGAGTTGTATGAGTTCTTCATAAATTTTGGATATTAATTTCTTACCAGATGTATTATTAGCAAATAACGTTCTCTCATTCAGTGGGTTGTCTTTTTATTGTGTTGATGGTTACCTTGGCTGTGCAAAAACTTTTTAATTTGATGTAGTCTCATTTATTTTTTTTCTTTTGTTTCCCTTGCCCAAAGAGATATATCAGGGGAAAAACATTGCTACTGTGACAAATGCAAATGTCTGAGATATACTGCCTATGTTTTCTTCTACAGTTTTTATGGTTTTGAGTCTAATGTTTAAGTCTTTAATCCTTTTTGAGTTTATTCTTATTTATGCTGTAAGTTGGTGGTCTAATTTCATTTTTGTGCACACATCTGTTTAATTTTCCCAACACCATTTATTGAATAGACTATCTTTATTCCATTGTATGTTTTTGCCTCCTTTGTCCCATTTTAATTGACCATAAAGGTATGGGTTTATTTCTGGGCTCTTTGTTCCATTGATCTACATGTCTGTCTTTATGTCAATATCATGCTGTTTTGATTACTATGGCCTTGTAGTATAGTTTGGTATCAGGTAAGCTTGATTCATCCAACTTTGTTCTTCTTTCCCAAGATTTCCATGGCTATTTAGGGTCTTTTGTGGTTCCATACACATTTTTGGAATATTTGTCCTAGTTCAGTGAAATGTGCCATTTGTATCTTGGTAGGAATTGTATTTAATCTATAGATTTCTTTAGGTAGTATGGACATTTTAATGATTTTAATCCTTCCAACCCATGAACATAGTGTATGCTTCTACTTATTTATATCTTCTTCAGTTTCTTTCTTCAGTGTCTCCTAATTTTTTGAGTACAGGTCTTTTACATCCTTGGTTACATTTATTTCTAGGTGTGTTCTAGTAGTCTTTTGGTGCAATCTTTGGGGTACTCTATATACAGCACCATGACATCTGTAAATAATGAGTTTTGCTTCTTTCTTTCAAATTTGGATGGCTTTTCTTTCTTCTTTTTGTCTGATTGCTATGGCTAGGACTATTTTGAATAATAGTGGTAAAAGTAGACATATCTATTATATCTTGATCTTAGGGGAAATGCTTGTAGTTTTTTCCCATTGAGTATGATGTTGGCTTTGGGTTTGTCATATATGGCCTTTATTATGTTGAGGTATGTTCCCTCTATTCCCACTGTGCTGAGAGTTTTTAACATAAATGAGTGCTGGATTTTATCAAATGTTTTTTTTGCATCTACTGATATGATCATGTGCTTTTTATCCTTCATTTTATTGATGTTGTTTATCATATTCATTGCAGAAATTGTACCAATATTTTATCTCTGGAATAAATCCCACTTGATCATGGTGTATGATCTTTTTCATGTATTGCTGGATCTGGATTGCTAATACTTTGTTGAGGATTTTAGCATCTATGTTCATCAGGGATATTGGCCTATAATTTTATTTCTTTGTAGTGTTTTATCTGGTTTTGGAATTAGGATAATGCTGGGCTCATAAAGTGAGTTTGGGAGTCTTCCCTCCTCTTGAATTTTTTGAAATACTTTGAGGAGGGTAGGTGTTAGTTCTTTGAATGTTTGGTAAAATTCATCTGTGAAGCCATGAGGTCCAGGACTTTTGTTGATAATTTTTTTTTTAAATTGCTGCTTCAGTTTCACTAGTTGTAATCTGTCTATTCAGATTCTCTCTGATTCTTCCTGATTCAGTTTTGAAAGATTGTATGTTTCTAGAAACTTATCCATTTCATTCAGACTGTCCAATTTGTTGTCATATAATTGTTCATAACCTTTACTTTCTTTGACGCAAAATTCTGTTTGAATTGTATTGGGCTTTGATGTTCACCGGCAAAGGAACCCCCTTTAGTTGGGTAAAATCATCATCCCTTTTCTTGCTCTACCAAGTTGCCTGGTTGATTACTAAAACTTCTCCACTTTGGTCCTCTTTTAAGCCTTTTATTCCAGGGAGCTGTAGTACTTCACTTGCTTATATACCCTCTTCAAAAGGGAGCATATTACCATTCAAAATCAGAAGTTTGGATTCAAGTATGTAATGCTGAGAAAAATCTTTTAGACTTTGAGATTCAGCTCTGTCTTATGTTAATCGATGGTATATCTCATCCCTTTCCCATGTGGCAATTGTGAAAAAAAAAATGAGTGATGAATGTTAAAGTGCACTGTAAACACTTGGACAGGGTTTTCCAACCTTGTAAAAATTGACTTTTGGGGCTGGATAATTCTTTGTTGGTGTATTTACTGTACTGTGCATTACAGAATGCTTAGTAGTAAAGAGTAACAGGTCATGCCACCCCAAAATATGCCACTCTGGTATACTGATTATTTTGAGCGGTAGGCACTTGCAAAACAGCAAATGAGGAAGAGGCTTTCTCTAAACTTCCCTTATCTGCTTAAAGACAGATTCCCCAAAAGAAACTCATTTGTCATAAATACCCCACCCCAAGGAAGTTTTATCAACCAGGGAAGACTGACTCATCACAGTAGAGGAGATGAGAAATTGATACCACACCTAGACAAACTTTTGTCACAAACTAACACATCTTCTACCTGTCCTTCATCTTTCTCTAAAAAGTATTTGCTCTCTTCTAAGAGGCCCACATCTCCACCCACTCCCCTTTCCCTATTATGATCCTAAATTCTAAGACACGACTTTGAGTACTCACCTTCCTCTTAGTATCTCCCATGTAAACATGAGCTATATATGTTAATAACATGTTTCTTTTTCTTTTGTTAATCTGTCTTTTATTATAGGGATCTCACCCAGAAACTCACAGTAGTAGAGGGAACATTATTTTTCTCCCCTACCATAGCATTTCAGCTCTACCTACGGGATGCCATCAACAATAGGCTCTCCTTCTAATGTGACAAACAAAATATCTCTAGATATTGCCAAATGTTCCCTTGGGGGCAAAATCATCCCAGGGGAACCATTCCCACGGCCCCTCCCGGTACTCCACCTGGCTTTGAAGTATAGAAACATTAGCTTTCCTGGCTCTATTGGCAAGACTCTCATCCTTTCCCAGCCCTCCTTAGAGACTGAGCAGAGGCACAGAGCACGCTCTAACCCTGCCTCTCTGAGAATTTTCTTTGTGGGCTAGAAAGGACTGCAACAATCTCAGCAGAACACTCCATTCAAACCCCTGCAAAAGGAGACTTGACCAAACTCCAGCATGGCTTCTCTAGTAGCCTAAGCTTGAGTCCCTTGGACAACCCAGCCAACCTCATTTGAGTTTTTATCTGGACAAGCTCAGGGCTGTCAAAGAATTTACTATCTGTTCTAGCCAACACCTGAGATAGACCCCTGACCTTTCTTAGAGCATTCACTAAAAAGAGTTTACAATAGTTAATCCGTTTCTGTCCCTCTGAGATGCGTACATGTATCTCCTAAAACTCAGAAGTATCTTTCTCAAGGACTTGACATCCATTTATTTTAAATATAATCATCTAAGATTGGGCCTCTGTCTCCCAGTGTTTTTGAGGATAAAATCCTAACTGTCATAGCTGTCAGCTAAAAGAATAATCTGGCCTAATTGGCATTTAATCTGACCAACTCTTCGTAATTTTTTTTACCACCCTGACTCTGCTCAAATTCATAGCATTTCCCGTTTTCCTTCATGCTCCCTTTGAGATGCCAGTCACTTCTAAGCACATCAAAGTACAGCTGAGTTCAAGCTGGATCCTCCTCCCAGTTACAATCCTATATAATAAAAGCCTAATCTGCTAAGTGTTTGACCATTTGGCCAGTTGCTATGACGTGCACTGACCACCAGGGGGAAGGTGCTTTGACCAGTAGGTTAGCTTGCTGCTGGGGTCCAGCTGGTCAGGACTGGGTGAGATGGGCCGAACACACCCTAGAGTCCTCCCTTGGTCCTCCCTGGCCCCAATCCTGCACCAGTGGGGTCTCTCAGCCTGGCTTGCACCCTCTCGCAATTCAGGACCCCTTGGGGGATGTCGGAGAGCCAGTTTTGGCCCGATCTCCACAGGCCAGGCCGAGGGACCCCACCATGCACAAATCTGTGCACTGGGCCTCTAGTAGTATATAACTGATTAAAATCTGTCCTTACCAGTTTAACTGGTGCCCAGCTTTGTTTCTCTGGGACATTACACTGTTCAGAAGA
Source organism: Myotis nattereri (assembly GCF_964212035.1). Taxonomy (NCBI): domain Eukaryota; kingdom Metazoa; phylum Chordata; class Mammalia; order Chiroptera; family Vespertilionidae; genus Myotis; species Myotis nattereri. The sequence goes on along the minus strand of NC_138081.1, from coordinate 39,372,987 downwards.
ATGATACATTTCCCCTTCACTCTTCTTTATTTTAACTTCCAGAGCAGTTGGGAAGTGGGTAGGTAGAATGTTGTGGTAAAGTTTTCAGTAGTACATTTGTCTGCTGGTCAAAGCTGCATTCTCAATCCCACTTTATAAATTTTTATCTTCCTTTGTATGAACCTACCTCTTATTTGGTTTGAAATTTAGGAAAGAAGTGAGATTAATTATCTCTCACTAGCCCAAACAAAAGCTATAAAGCCTTACATAAATGTCTATTTATATAATCCCTGATTATGTTCTGCCTTAACTTTTCTCAGTGGTAATAGTGGATAAGCCTCAATGCCTGACACCTCTAAAGGACATTTGCCTTTTAAAAAAAATGACATTGAGTTTGTAATATTTTTACCCAAAGAATAACTTTATCTAGTAGGAACTTTAAGCCATGTAACAGCCTAATGGGGAAGAAGATCTAAGAAGCTTGGGGACCTGTAAGAAGGTATTAATAGGTCTCCTCAACTCTTCCCACACTGTTGAGTCTGATATTGTGTTTGGTTAAAAAAAAAAGTATATATATACTGTTTATATATATATAAAAAGTATATATATATACTGTTTCAGAGGGACTCTAGATTTGCTTTTAAGAGGAATTAAATTTTTTATTAGGCTAAAACTCTTACAAATAAGTAATAAGTACTATTATTTGGGGGTCACAGCTGCTATTATTCTGTGTGTTTTTCTCATATATATATATATATATATATATATATACATACATATATATATATACAGAAGTTATATTAAATAGTATTTTATGAATGTCAGAAAATATATCTAAACCAATGTAATTATGAAAGCTTTGTGTATTAATATTAATGTAATTGTCTAAGAATTTGCAGGCAACATACTGTCAAATATAAAAAACTTGCTTCAAAGGTGCCACCAACTGTTTTGATTACAAATTACAATTTAGGAATTTTATAATGTATTAACATAGTTCATTGAATATTATCACTTTTTCCCCCTGCTCTCAAGGAAACCAACTTCAGCCATTGCCCTTGCTTTCTGTAAATTTCCAGGCTTAAATGAACGAGAACTGTGGTTCATTTTGTTTATTATGTTTCTTCTTCAGTGGTGGCCAACAAGCAGGATGATGCTCACTTGAGTTCCAAGTTTCAGAATACATACTTAAGGAATACTTGACACCATTTCTTCAAGGAATTTATTAACAAGGAAGAAAAGAAACAGATATCTGAGTGGCAAAGATACAGCCAGTGAGCTAAATAGAATAGCAGGGATTATATTCATGGACTTAAAATAACTAGGATTCATTAATAAAGGTTTCTGCAAAATGTGGATGTTCATATGCCATTCAGAGGTAATACAAAATCATACATGTGTTTTATCTTGGGCCAACCAGTCGACAGGTTTGAAGGCAGAGTTCAGAAGAATATACGTGGGCTGGAGGGCAACAAGTAGCCGTGGGACAAGAGTTGCAGACATGAGAAAATGACATGGGAAATAACATTAACTAGAGAAAAGGATTTTATGATTTAGAATGCTATGTCTGGGGAGAAAGTCAGGATAAGAACCATTTTCATCTCCACGAAGGATTTTTTAATAGGCACTAGGAAACTTTTTGATGGATCCAGGATTATAAACTAAGGCTAAGAAAATCATTGTGTTTCTCCCAAACAGTGTTACAAAATAACTCCTGCTATGTCAGCTACTGCACTTAACTGGTGATCAATTAACTTTTAAAACTAATCTATGCAGAAGAAAAATATATTTCATAATTGAAGAATTGGGCTATATGACACCAGGACTCTGTTTAAATGCTTAATGTTATTGTGTTGACCAAGTTCAAAGAAAGATTTGTAGTCTTACCGAAAGTGGGGACAGCTTTTGACCCATTTTATTTGATTCAGTAAGTCACTGCTGTGAAGAAAGTGCATTTTCTTTTAACACAAACTTTTTATTTCTCCAGACATGTTAGTATCTTGATTGGCTTATTCAGTAGAAAGTATTTAATATATATAGTAGTGCAGATGCTTTTTAGCTATCTGCTATAAATAATAATTCCATCAAACACATTCAACTGTTGAAATCATCAGGTTAAATGATTCTGTGATTATTTTTTATTGTTTATTTATTATTTTGTACACCTAAAACTAACATGTTATGTGTCAATAACATCAGTAAAAAAATAAACAGAATCATAAAATTTTAAAAAAAGTTTTAACAGTCTTAAATAATAGAAAAATAATACATACTTTCCAAAATAACATCCTATTTCCAAGCTTTTTAACTGAATGTTTATTGTCCTTTTAATTAAAATGTGGATTGCAGGCACATCTGATATAAATGAATCACAATTTCATTTCCCAGAATTTTGTGTCAATAAGATTTACTCAAAACACTTTTGTTGGCTAATAAATAGCAAAAGAGAAAAAAACAACCAAAAACAAAAATCACTCCTATTTAGACATTTACAAGTTCACTTTATTGGGACAGTTGTGTAATTATTTACTTTTGCTTATGGTTACATCTTTTTCTAATTTTTACAAAGCAATATTTAATATTGAATATAGTTTCTATATATTATCCATTTTGTGGGCACCAGTTAAGCAAGTTGAAAACTTAAAAATGGCAAGTTGAATTAATTTAAATGAGTTGGTTCAATAAAATTTATGCTGTAAAATTGTTAAATTTTTTAATTAAAGCTATTCCAGTGAAATATGAAAAAAACTTTTAAATGTTTGATTGCTTCACTGATAAAAATAAAATGAGCATTATAAAATTTGTCAAATGCTATAAAAAATATTTTATTTTTATACATACTTTTGATTATGGCTAATAACTGTATAATCTAATACTAGATTTTTTTCAATGATAGTTTTCTTTGGATCCCTGAATATTAAAATTTGCTTGTGGACAAAGCAGGTACACGCAAAGATAGACACAACTCAAAAACCCATTGGAGACAAATTATCTCATAGAATTACTTTTGCAGGTTTTATACTTAAAAGAAAAAGACAGATATAGTTCAATTTGAAATATTTATGTAGAGGAGTAAGAAGATGAAAAAGACTATGGAAGGATTCTGTGTTTGTTTCAGAGAGATGAGTGATATGATATTAAGTGGTACAGAGAAGGCAAACTTAGTTGGCTAGATTTTGAGATAAGGCTATTTTTTTAAAGATTTAACAACAACAAAAAGCAGTTTGGAAGTGGAAACAATAAACTTAGCTGTTAGCAGTAGGGGAAAATCCCCTAAGAGGAGGGAGCATAGTTTTAGCAGCATACAAATAATATAAAAAGTAAGTATCTAGTTATTTTTCAGTAATGGAGGAGGATATATTAGATTGAAATATTGTATACAAAGAATCAGATTTAAATTTTGAATCATGTTGACATTTCTGATTTTTATCAAAAGATAGTTTTTAATATATTTTCATTGATTTCAGAGAGGAAAGGAGAGGGAGAGAGAGATAGAAACATCAATGATGAGAATCATTGATTGGCTGCCTCCTGCATGCCCCTACTGGGGACTGAGCCCAAAACCTGGGCATGTTGCCCTTGACCAGAATCGAACCTGGAACCCTTCAGTCTACAGGCTGATGCTCTATCCACTGAGCAAAACCGGCTAGGGCAATATTTTTGATTTTAGTAGATCTTTATTAGATATATAACACGTATAATAAATGTATCTATCTATAATTCATAATTTTATATGAAAAATTGATTTACAAAATAAATTTAACATCGTCAAAGATTTTTAGATAGTTCCTTTAGGCATTAGGAAAATTAAAATAGTGTACTCTGAAAACTAGGCATGTATATTTTTTTGATTTTGTAATATATGTCAAAAACCTTAATAGCTGTCAAGTTTTGTAATTTATTGATGCATCTTTAAATGTACCAGATGCAGATTTAGACTTTAAAAATGTAAAAAAAAATCTTTTAAAGCACTGTAATTATGCTACTAAGCTTTTTGCTAAGTGTAAGTCTAGTTTAGAAAAGCATGAGAAAAAGCACAAATAGACATGACTGCGGTCTAGATTTAAGAACACCTATTTTCAGTGTTTTTCACTTAAATTACAAAATACAGGGAGCCATAACAACTAGGAGCTTTTCATTTTTAAACTAAATTCAAAGATAAAAATCTTAAGATCTTGCATAGCCTCTATTACCCAAGTCTCAAATATTCAAGCTGTACATAAAACAAAGAAATAGAAAGAAATCATGAGAGTGACATGCATCACAGTTACTCACTCTTCCTCTTTTGACTAGAAAACATTATTTTCTTCAGATGGAACTGTTTTGTGTAGCATCTTTTATATCAAATCCAAGTTCATCCAGAGAATTGATTGAAGCTATTCACTGCTACTTCGGGATGTCTACAATTTCCATTCTCCACAGCACTCTTAGTCCTTTTACTCTGGGTACAAGGACCTCCTCTTCTTCACAGATGGAGAGGAGCTGGAATATATTTACGTAGGTGGGAGAGACCCAGTTTGAGAAGCATGAGTACATTTGTGAAAGGTATGCTGGCTTTTCATTCTGGATAGATCATTCTGGGGATTGACTGCCCCTGGAGGGTCTGAGGCTTTCTGGTACCATTCTCGCTGTGGCCCAGCTCCTTTTTCAGGTACCTGATAGGTGTCTCTGCTCTGTTTGAATGTAAACATTTTGAATAATTAAATACTGAGATGCATCTGAAGATAAACCTGTTGTCTATAAGAGAAAAAATTAAATTCAGTTGGTGTAAGAATGAAAAACTACAGTGGGGCCTTGACTTACGAGTGTCCCAAATAACGAGTTTTTGGAAATACACATGACATTCTGTGCCTTTAACAATATTCTGATGTAGAAACAAGTTAAATTAGCGCCAACCTGCTGCTAATGTAGCCCCTGCTAATTGATTCAAGTTAACTTATATTTCAGTGGTTCTCAGCCATGGCTGCACATTAGAATCACCTGGGAATCTTTCTAAAATCCTGATTTCTGGGCCCCATCCTCCGGAAATTCTGTTTCTTTGTTACTAATGTTGTGGCCCCAACACACAACAAAGAAACAGAATTTCCGGAGGAGGAGGCCCAGAAATCAGGGTTTTAAAAAGATTCCCAGGTGATTCTAATGTGCAGCCAAGGTTGAGAACCACTGTTCTATTTCAATAAGACTGGGTAATTGTTTTGGGTTTTGTTTAGTGATTAAATCACAAATATCACTGCTGGCATTCTTGTGTTATGCAGTTCCTCTCACTTTAAAAGCACTTGCTATTTTTTTCCCCACTTAATTTTTCAAAGCACATTTGAACCCTACTTCTTCTATTAGGTCTTTGCTGAATATTTTTTAAAATATGTTTTTATTGATTTCAGGGAGAGGAAGGGAGAAGGAGAGAGAGAAACATCAATGATGAGAGAATAATTGATTGGTGCCTCCTGCACGCCTCTTACTGGTGATCAAGCCGGCAACGTAGGCATGAGCCCTGAAAAGGAATAGAAACATGACTTCCTGGTTCATGGGTTGATACTCAACCAATTAGCCACACTAGCCCCGCCCTTTGCTGAATATTTTAACCCCTGTTGGATTGTCTCCCTTCTGAGGCATTATAGTCTATAATATTTGGCTTGGGGTTACCTTTACATATTCCCCTTTAGCTTGTGGGTTTCACTGACCAGGTTTCTCCCCATGTTCTTGGATCACCTTAATAGCACTCTATAAATATAACTGGTTAAGGCAGTGGTTCTCAACCTTCCTAATGTCGCGACCCTTTAATACAGTTCCCCATGTTGTGGTGATCCCCAATTTCATTGTTACAAATTGAATATAATTAAAGCATAGTGATTAATCACAAAACCAATATGTAATTATATATGTGTTTTCCGATGGTCTTAGGGGACCCTTGTGAAAGGGTCATTCGACCCCGAAAGGGGTCGAGACCCACAGGTTTAGAACCGCTGGGTTAAGGGATAGAAGTGCAAGGGCAGATTGCTTCCCCCGTAGTCACAAGCACAATGATACCCAGGAATCATTTTTGCTTCAGTGTTCCATGAAGAACAAAGAACTAAAAGCAGAATATTCTCAGATATACTACACAGAGAACCTATCTTTATATTTCTAGAAAATGAAAGCAACAGGCATTCTATAGGTGCAATTAATTTTAGACATAATTTATGTAAATATTTAAACTTTTGAAAAAATCAGCATAAATATACTTTAAAATGTCACCCAGGGCTAAAATTATTGTTTCTCCTTTTAATCTTAGTTATTTGTGTCACTTATGCTCCCATTTAAAAACTATATTTAGCATGTTTTCATTGTTTTAATTTATCACTTTTCCCCTTTTGTTCAAGAAATACTTTAAAATTTTTTTTAGGAAATTCTCACATTTCACTATTTATGCAACACTTTTTTTAGGGCTTGTTGTTTGATTAATTATTAAATAATTATTGCATTCTTCCTGGGAGTCCACACCTCCTACTCTATCAGAAATTCTTGGACTTTTGGCATACATTTATTTGCAGATAAAAAAAGTAATGTTTATTTGGGGAACATGTGACATATATTTATTTTTTATAGGATAGAGTTTGATAGAGAATTGAACTTTGGACTTGGGGAGCAGAGACTTGGAATCTGCCACCTACTATTTACGGTTAAACAAACTTCCTTTAAAAAAAAAATCATTACTAAGTTTCTTAACTCTTTCAGGTTTGTTTCTCCTATTCTATTCAGTAGGGAAGATTAGACACTTTGTCATTTTATTTTTATAGCGGCGGTGTCAGTTTTGAATCTTTAACTTGGGAATCCCGGTGAAGCAGAACAGGCTGCAGACATTGCCACTGCACGAGGGCAACAGAGAGCAGGCTTTGATGCTCACTCTCCATAACCCTGGGATCAAAGGTCTCACAACATGAGACAGAGAAGAAACAGTCTCATGAGCACAGAGATGAGGAACCAGGGTGGGGAGCAGGCTCGCCTTGAGAGCGGAGATGTTGATATTTTATGGCCTGTGGTGGACCACTGATTAGCGAAAGGCACCGCCAGAACTAAGGAAAAGGGACCATTTACTTGAGGACTTAATGAAAGCTCTTACACTGATGGGGAGAACCAGATGCAGGTCTGCAATGGATCAAACATGTAAAATAGGATGAAGGCAACTCGTACATGTGCTTATGGGGGAGGCTTTTGTTCTTCAGTTACTGATATCAGCTTTCCAGGAGATTCCAACTCTATACTTACCTTCATGACACCTTGGCTCCTGGATTTTGCTTCTGAACTGCTCCAAGCCTTTCATCCTGCTCAGATCTGGGTGGTGTTCACTGCATCTGTGCTCTGGCCCCTGGTTAGGTGTTGGGGGGGGCGGGGGGGGCTTGTTCTCTGTGTCCCCTGATTCTGGCTTTGCCATCTCATGTCCATCCTAGTGCTGCTGGCACTTCATTCATATTATTTCCTGAAATAAGACAGAACCACAGATGTCTGTGAATTCTTATGGTGATTTTACTAGGGAGACAATAAGGATGTATTATGGTGCTTGTAGGAGAAGGCAATGATGGGGTTCAGCACTGTGTTTTCATATGTGGTCTTTCTGGATGAGGTTTGTGCATATTTAAGTCAGACTCTTGAATACAGAGAGATTTGCAGTTTGTTCAAATTCCTCAACAAAAATGACCATATTAAAGGAATTGTCCATATGAGATAGAATAAAATGGCACATTAATATTTCACTGGTTAAGGGTGTAATGGTGCCTTCTGACAAAGTTTGTTTCATTCGCTTTAGCCAACCCCTCATTTTAGAAGCCTATTGTTTGAGAAGTAAGGGAGATTTGGGGTATCAGTGAAATCGGTCTGTCAGTTAGTAACATAATTAAAGAACTCTCATGAAAGCTTTGAATACTTGAATTTAAAAAACAACTATGCCTTGAAGAACCAAGACGGTGGTATAGGTAAATGCCTCCCACAACCACATCAAAATTACAACTAAAATACAGAGCACCATTATTCAGAACCACCTGAAAGCTGGCTGAAAGGAAGTCCTACAACTAGAGAAGTAAAGAAGAAAGTACATTAAGATAGGTAGGAGAGGCGGAGGCATGGAACAGGCTGGTCCAACATCCACATGTGCTGTTTTTTAAATCGGGAGGGATATCTTAGCTGCAAAGGCCTCCTGTGAGGAGCAAGGGGTCCCAGCCCCGCACCAGACCCCCTAGGCAAGGGGTCCAGGGCTGGAAAGAGAAATCCCCATAACTTTGGGCTATAAAAACCAGCAGGGATTGTGGCTGAGTAACATGGAGGCTTCTGGAGAACCATGTGTTCCTTTTAAAGGGCCAGCACACGAACTTGGACTCGATTCCTCTGAGCTCCAGTTCAGGGTGGCTTTGGGGGACTCAGACACATACAGGGAGGAATTGGACTGGCACTGGAGCAGGAACTTGGGGGCAACTTTCTCCCAGACAGGGCTGTTCACAGGGGTCATTGTTCCTGTGCTGGGACCTCCCCCATTACAGGGCTGACAGGCAGCCAGATCTGAGTGTCCATCAGCCTGGCTTACACTGTTTGCTCCACCCTGGTGATTCCCTGAGACCCTGCCCCATCCAATTTGCAGCCTCCCTCTCCCCCCAAGCCATTTGCGGCTGCTTTTCCATATGAATGGCCTGTCCTGGATCAGGCTTCAGACTTGCTAAAATCCCTCAAATAAGTAACAGCTGGAGTCAGCATGCCCCAGACCTATCAATAAAAGGCCCAAGACATGGCACTAGCACCAGCTGCCTTGCTTCACAGCTGAATCTCCCCTCAGCACTTTCAACCCAAATACAAGTCGCAGCAATCTGCAGACCCCTCTGTAGCTCCTTCAGGCAACCCCAGGCAGTGGCTGACTTTGCACCCCTCAGGAGGCTCCAGAGCCGGTGCACCCAGTGAACAGCCTCAGACCAGACCGGATTACAACTCTACACATGCACAAGCAGCACACTCAAGGAGCAGACTCAGCGAGCACCAAAGCCCCACTGAATTATTTGCTCCATAGTGGTGTCTCCTGCATAGCAGTCCTTCCACTGTAGTCACAGCTGGTCCTCACAGCCAGTTGGTCTAGAGGTCAATTCCTCCCATAAAGTCAGCAGCAATCAAGACTAAACTACAAGATTATGCACACAGCCTACACAGGGCTACACTTACAGTGCCTAGCTCAGGTGACTGGGGAGGCTAAGCCACTGGGCCCTATAGGACACCTACTACACAAGGCCATGCTACCAATTTCAGGAGACATAGCAGTTCTACCTAATACATTGAAACAAATTCAGGGAAGCAGCCAAAATGTGGAGACAAAGAAACATGCCACAAATGAAAGAATTAGAAGCAAGCAAACTACTGGATATAGAGTTCAAAACCATGGTTATAAGGTTACTCAAGGATCTTCATGAGAGCTTAATGGGACTTACTGAGACTTTCAAGGATCTTAGTGAGAATTTCAAAGACATGAAAAAGACCAGTCAGAAATTAAGCATACACTAACTGAAATAAAAAAAATAATAATAATTTACAGGGGTTCAACAGTAGAGTAGAAGATGCCAAGAATCAAATCAATGATTTGGAATGTGAGTAATCAAAAAACACTCAATCAGAAGAGCAAAAAGAAAAAATAATCCAAAAATATGAAGATGGTATAAGGAACCTTTGGGACAACTTCAAGTGTACCACCATTTTCATTATGGTGGTGCCAGAAGGAGAAGAGAGGGAGTAAGAGATTAAAAACCTATTTGAAGAAATAATTACAGAAAACTTCCTCTACTTGGTGAAAGAAATAGACTTACAAGTCCAGGAAGCACACAGAGTCTCAAACAAGAGGAACCTAAAGAGGCCCACACCAAAATGCATCATGATTAAAATGTCAAGTGTTAAAAGACAAAGAGAGAATCTTAAAAGCAGCAAGAGAAAAGCAGTTAGTTACCTACAAGGGAGCCCCCATACAACTGTCAGCTGATTTCTCAATAGAAACTATGCAGGACAGAAAGGCAAGAAATATTCAAAGTGATGAATATCCAGAACCTACAACCAAGATTACTCTACCCAGAAAAACTATCATTTAGAATTGAAGGTCAGATAAAGAGTTTCAAAGACAATTAAAAGGTAAAGGTGTTCATCACTACCAAACCATTACATGAAATGTTGAAGGTTATCTAGAAGAAGAAGAAGAAGAAGAAGAAGAAGAAGAAGAAGAAGAAGAAGAAGAAGAAATAAAAAGGATAAAATATGAACAATAAAATGCTAAAAAATATATATCAACAATTAAATCTAAAAATCAAAATAATTGAATAAGAACTCTAATGAACAAAATAAACTGGTGAATAAAATAGAATCAAAGGCATGAAAACATGGAAAAGACTGAGGAATCTTGAAGGAAAGGGGGGAGGGGTGTGGGAAGAGATAAACCAAAGATCTTATATGCATGTATGCATTACCTATGGACACAGACAATAGGGTGGTGAAAGTCTGGGCCAGGGTGGGAACTGGGTGGAGGGGGTAGGGAAGGAGGACCTCTGTAATACTCTCAACAATAAAGATTTAAAAAATGCCACCACCACCACCAACAACAAAACCTATGCCTTTTAACACATGGTGAGTATTGGGAATGATATAATTTAGTTTGTTTTAAAACGGACAGTTTCCTAGCCTGGAGATCATCTATGACTCTTGCTACCTCCATTTTCTTTTTCTTTTCTTTTCTTTAAGTATATTTTTATTTATTTCAGAGAGAAAGGGAGAGAGAGAGAGATAGAAAAAACAATGATAAAAAAGAATCATTGATCAGCTGCCTCCTGCACACCTCCTACTGGGGACTGAGCCTACAACCTGGGCAGGTGCCCTGAGTGGGAATTGAACAATGACCTCCTGGTTCATAGGTCAATGCTCAACCGCTGAGCCTCATATGCTGGGCTCCATTTTCTTTTATTTTCCCAAGTTTCAGCCTCTGTGTATGAGGCCAGTAGCCAAGCACACTGTCAATGAGCATCTCTGGTTGAGTCTGGAAAGGCAGCCTCTGGCAGGGTGTTGTGAAAATAAACAAATCATTTTTTCTGTCAAAGAACAGTTTAGTCAGCCACAATTTTGACCCATGTGACTTGGCAGCTGCAATTTTGGTCACATGACTGGCAGCTCCCTGGGGTCACCATCTTTTTTTTTTTTTTTATATATGTGCCACTACTTTTTTATTCACTTGTCTATTTTTTTTAATCTTTAAATTCTTTATTAGTTAAGGAATTCAAATGTATCCTCATTCCACCCCATTAAGCCCCATCTTCCCCCTCCCCACTCATGCTCTCATCCCCCTGTTGTCTATATCCATTGGTTTGGCTTATATGCATGCATATAAGTCCTTTGGTTGATCTTTTCCCCTTACCCCCAACCTCCCCTGAGGCAGGGGGTCCCGAGGGGGTGAGGCCGACGGAGTCCTAACGAAGCATGCCTGACTCCGGAGACCTGTTCAAGATGCAGTCTGATTTTATTGTTTAAGTGCAGCAACATATATAACTTTCTGTACCAATCAGAAGTTTACATCATCCTTAGGGCAACCAATGGTAGGAAAGATAGGGTACTATGTAGGGGCTCTAGGGGGCTTACTCAGGTGGGCGCTGCCACTTCCCGGTGTGCCAAGGAAGTTATATAGGCGGAGTGCGCTCACGCCATTGCATCTGCCAATGCACTGAGATAATTCTCCTGGGCTCTTCCCACACTCCCCTACTTTCCCTCTGGGGATTAATAGTCTGATTGCTGTTTCTCTGTCTTTGGATCTGTCCCTGTTCATCAGTCTATGTTGTTCTCTATAGTCCACAAATGAGTGAATCATGTGGTATTTATCTTTCTCTGACTGGCTTATTTCACTTAGCATAATGCTCTCCAGTTCCATCCGTGCTGTTGCAAAAGGCAAGAGTTCCTTCTTTTTTACCACAGTGTAGTATTCCATTGTATAGATGTACCACAGTTTTTTAATCTACTCATCTACTGATGGGCACTTAGGCTGTTTCTAAATCTTAGCTATGGTGAATTGTGCTGCTATGAACATAGGGATGCATATATCCTTTCTGATTGGTGTTTCTGGCTTCTTGGGATATATTACTAGAAGTGGGATCACTGGGTCAAATGGGAGTTCCATTTTTAGTTTTTTGAGGAAGCTCCATACTGTTCTCCACAGTGGCTGCACCAGTCTGCATTTCCACCAGCAGTGCAGAAGGGTTCCTTTTTCTCCACATCCTCTCCAACACTTGTTGTTTGTTGATTTGTTGATGATAGCCATTCTGACAGGTGTGAGGTGATACCGCATAGTCGTTTTGATTTGCATCTCTCGTATAATTAGTGACTTTGAGCATGTTTTCATATGTCTTTCAGCCTTCTGTATGTCCTCTTTTGAAAAGTGTCTATCTAGGTTCATCGCCCATGTGTTGATTGGATTGTTTATCTTCCTATTATTAAGTTTCATGAGTACCTTGTAAATGTTGGAGATTAAACCCTTATCGGTAATATCATTGTCAAATATGTTCTCCCATGCAGTGGGTCTTCTTGTTGTTTTGTTGATGGTTTCCTATGCTGTGCAAAAGCTTTTTATTTTAATGTAGTCCCATTTGTTTATTTTCTCTTTAGTTTCCATGGCCCTAGGAGCATTATCAGAGAAGAAATTCCTTTGACATATGTTTGCTATTTCGCTGCCTATAGATTCCTCTAGTATTTTTATGGTTTCCCATCTTACGTTTAAGTCCTTTATCCTTTTTGAGTTTATTTTTGTGTATGGTGTGAGTTGGTGGTCTAGTTTCATCTTTTTGCATGTATCTGTCCAATTTTCCCAACACCATTTATTAAAGAGACTGTCTTGACTCCATTGTATGCTCTTGCCTCCTTTGTCTAATATTATTTGGGCATAGTGCTTTGGGTCAATTTCTGGGTTCCCTATTCTATTCCATTGATCTATATGTCTGTTCTTGTGCCAGTACCAAGCTGTTTTAAGAACAGTGGCTTTGTAATATAGTTTGATATCTGGTATTGAGATCCCACCTACTTTGTTCTTCTTCCTCAGGATTGCTGCAGCTATTCGAGGTCTTTTTTTATTCCAGATGAATTTTTGGAACGTTCGTGCTAGATCTGTGAAATATGCCATTGGTAATTTAATGGGGATTGCATTGAATCTATAGATTGCTTTGGGTAGTATGGACATTTTGATGATGTTGATTCTGCCAATCCATGAACATGGTATGTTCTTCCATCTGTTTATGTCTTCCTCTATCATCTCTTTTTTCAGTGTCCTGTAGTTTTTCGCATATAAGTCTTTTACCTCCTTAGTTAAATTTATTCCTAGGTATCTTAATTTTTTTGGTGCGATGGTAAATGGGATTGCTTTTTTAGTCTCCCTTTCTGTAAGTTCACTATTGGTGTAAAGAAGTGCCTTAGATTTCTTGGCATTAATTTTGTATCCTGCAACATTGCTGAATTCATTTATTAACTCTAATAATTTTTTGATGGAGTCTTTAGGTTTTTCTATGTACAGTATCATGTCATCTGTAAATAAGGACAGTTTTACTTCTTCTTTTCCAATTTGGATGCCTTTTATTTCTTCTTCTTGTCTGATCGCAATGGCTAGTACTTCCAGTTCTATGTTGAACAGGAGTGGTGAGAGGGGGCATCCCTGTCTTGTTCCTGCTCTTAGGGGAAATGGTTTTAATTTTTGCACATTGATTATGATGTTGGCTGTGGGTTTGTCATATATGGCTTTTATTATGTTGAGGTATGATCCTTCTATTCCTACCTTGCTTAGAGTTTTTATCAAGAAAGGGTGTTGAATTTTGTCGAAAGATTTTTCTGCATCAATTGATATGACTATGTGGTTTTATCTCTCAATTTGTTTATGTGATGAATCACGTTTATTGATTTGTGGATATTGTACCATCCTTGCATCCCTGGGATGAATCCTACTTGGTCATGGTGTATGATCTTTCTGATGTAATGTTGGATCCGATTTGCTAGAATTTTGTTGAATATTTTGGCGTCTATGTTCATGAGGGATATCGGCCTATAATTCTCTTTCATTGTGTTGTCTCTATCTGGTTTTGGTATTAGGGTGATGCTGGCTTCATAGAATGAGCTGGGAAGTGTTCCTTCTCGAATTTTTTGGAATAGTCTGAGGAGGATATGTTTTAGTTTTTTCTTGAATATTTGGTAAATCTCCCCTGTGAAGCCGTCTGGCCCCAGGCTTTTGTTTGCTGGGAGCTTTTTGATGACTACTTCAATTTCTTCCATTGTTATTGGCCTGTTGAGGTTTTTAGAATCCTCTGGATTGAGTTTTGGAAGATTGTATTTTTCTAGGAATATGTCCATTTCCTCCAGGTTGTCTAGTTTGTTAGAGTAGAGTTGTTCATAGTATTTTTTAACAATTCTTTGAATTTCTGAGGGGTCTGTTGTTATTTCACCTCTTTCATTTCTGATTTTGTTTATTTGAGTCCTCTCTCTTTACTTCTTGGTGAGCCTGGCTATAGGTTTGTCAATCTTGTTTATCCTTTCAAAGAACCAGCTCTTGCTTTCATCGATCTTTTGTATTGTTTTTTTGGTCTCTATGTCATTTATTTCTGCTCTGATCTTTATTGTCTCCTTTCTTCAGCTCACGCTGGGCTTTTTTTTGTTGTTCTCTTTCTAATTCTTTGAGTTGTAGAGTTAAATGATTTACTATCATTTTTTCTTGTTTTTTGAGGTAGGCCTGTAGTGCTATAAACTTCCTTCTCAGGACTGCTTTCATTGTGTCCCATAAATTTTGGGTTGTTGTACTGTTATTGCCATTAGTTTCCAGGGTGTTTTTAATTTCTACTTTGATCTCACTGGTAACCCAATCATTATTTAGTAACATGCTATTCAGCTTCCAAGTGTTTGAGTTTTTTGCATTGTTTTTATTGTAGTTTATTTCTAATATTATGCCCTTGTGATCTGAGAAGATGCTTGGTATGATTTCAATCTTCTTGTATTTGGGGAGACTTTGCTTGTGACCCAATATGTGGTCTATTTTTGAAGATGTCCCATGAGCACTTGAGAAGAACATATATTTTGTGGCTTTGGGGTGAAATGTTCTGAAGATGTCAATTAAGTCCATCTGATCTAGTGAGTCATTTAGGATTTCTGTTTCTTTGCTGATTTTTTTGTCTAGAGCAGGGGTGGGCAAACTTTTTGACTTGAGGGCCACAATGGGTTCTTAAACTGGACTCAGAAGAAGGAGCTGCGGCCGTGTTTCCCAACGTTGCCATGTTAACACTGCTGCTGGTGAAGGAGCTGAGGGGAGAGCAAGAGAACCCTCCACTCTTTTGGCTCCGCGGGCCAGATAGAACAGCCGAACAGGCCAGGATCCTAGTCTCAGGCAGCTCTGTTTCCCAAGATGGCGTGGTCGCTGTGCCCATGCTGGTCGCCCAGGAATGTCTGCGCAGGGAGCGGGACTCCGCCGCCTAAGACTGCCTGGTTTAGCAGCCCCTTAGAAGACTTGCAGAATATAACTGTCCCTAGCTCATACACACACACCACACACGCCCACACACTCCTCTATCACTTCCTTGCGCTCTCAGACTCTCTCCCTCCCTACCTTCCTGCTGGTCGCCATTTTCTATCCTCAGGTCACCATCTTAAAACGGCAAAGGCCAACCCCTTCCTTTGAATTAGCCAATCAGGAAAGACTGCACACCTGAGCTCCAATTAAGAGTGAGGGACCAGTCACGTACATCAGAATTAAAAAGCCGAGCAGACCGCCTTCTTAGTGTGTGTGTGCTCCCAGACCATGTACGTGCACGCCCTTCTGTGCAGAAGTAAAGATATTTGCCTTGCTGCCTGACTCCCGAGTATGCTTTGTGTTCACCAGGATCCCTGAATTTGGGGGCTCACCTTATTTCTTACAGTGTGATGTAAAAAAATTTCAAAGAATTTCTTATCTATTTGGGTCCTTCTATATCAAGGGTCCTCAAACTTTTTAAAAGAGGGCCAGTTCACTGTCCTTCAGATCGTTGGAGGGCCAGACTATAGTTTAAAAAAACAACAACTATGAACAAATTCCTATGCACACTGCACATATCTTATTTTGAAGTAAAAAAAAACAAAACGGGAACAAATACAATATTTGTATTTGCATGTGGCCCGCGGGCCGTAGTTTGAGGACCCCTGCTCTACGTCATTGACTAATTCCTCTTGGTCAGAAACCACAGCTTTGTGGACAGGAAGCTAAAGAATGTATGTTGGAAGTTTCTTAGCCCTCTACATGGGGCTTCTTACACCACTACTGCTTTCTGCTAAGTGGCATCATGCCCACATTTCCTGAGACTCTGTTATCATTGGCTTCCCTTTCTTAACTTCTCTATTTCTTATATGACAATTTCTCCACTTCACTTATATCAAATCTGTAATAGCAAGGAAAGGTTAGAAATATAAAATACAAATTAAAATGTTAAAAATGTTAAAAAGTACCAAGGACACAGGGTTAAGAGAAATGGGCTATCGCTACCACTACTGTGACCTTGTGTTTCCAGGATTTCTTTACTTCTAAAAAGCACTTTAATAATCTCATGTTAAACTTCCATATTGTCTCTAAAAGCCTATACAGCCCACTAAGAATTGTATTTCACATGTACCTTGCAGTTTATTTCTTTCTCAGTTGTCTTACTACTTTATTCCTTGCGTATGTGCAAATATATCACAATATAGCAGATTGCATAATAGAGTGCAGGTTATGTGATTGAATGGGTCATTTTTAAAAGGAGATTGTAAACTCATGATTGTCTCCCCAGGGGGTGTGGTCCAAAGCTGGACACATAGTTACTCTCCATAAAATATGATGACTTTCACTGTAGCACTGAGCTAGGGACATTTGCATAAACTAATAGCAGTTATGACATGATGTGAACCAAATTATTCACTAAATACAGGCTGCAGAAGATATTTCAAGAAGTTTCTTGGTGATCTTGATGAGTCCTGAAGCTATCTCTGAGAAAGCTATACATTTTCCAACATCTGCTGCCTCTTGGCACCAGTAATATGTTGAATCTCCTCATTAAAATGGTCAAAAGTTTTGGTGGTTTGTCATAGCTCCTCCTCACATCCACTTTGATTGACAGCTTTTGTTCTCCCTACACCCAAGATGTATCATATACCCCTTTTGTTTATGAAGTTACTCAAGGTGGGTGTGGTGTGGTAATGTAGGCCTCCTGGAGAAGTTTCCTCTGTGGAAATTCCTGAAAAACATCTCTGCATGCTGAGTTTTTATGGAGCTAGGCAGCCACATCTTGTGAAAGGCAATATTTCAGATATCTCTCTTCTGTACACATGAATACCTATCATTCTTTACTTTATTTAAGCCATCACTTACATCACTTTTGCTGAAATAAGTCATTTTCTCTTTATTAAGCTCCCTAGACCCTTGGTCAGCATACTGTGGCTCGCAAGCCACATGCGGCTCTTTGGCCACTTCAGTGTGGCTCTTCCACAAAATACCATGTCTGGGCGCGCACGAACCGTGCGATTTAAACTTCGTGGCCCATGCGCAGAAGTCAGTATTTTGTGGAAGAGCCACATTCAAGGGGCCAAAGAGCCGCATGTGGCACGCGCGCCGTGGTTTGCCGAGACGCAGTTTGCCGACCACTCCCTAGACCAAGTGCCTTGAGATTTGCGTATAAAATGCTTAGAATAGTTCCTGTAACATCAGTACCCAAGAAATGTTTGTATATTTCTGTACAGAATTGGGCTAAATTGAAGGATTGGTGGTGTCATAAGGAGGGGAAAGCAGATTGGGCTGGTAGTAGATTGAGCTTAGTAGATTGGAACATGATAATTCTGGTGATCCTATGGGACATCCTGGCAGAAGGATTTAGTAAGCAGTTGCTAATAAGAGACTACAGCTTGAAAGAAGGTCAGTGTCACTGATTTCGGGACGTAGAACTGACCATTTAGGGACGGGGAGAGGTAGACTAGATAGCTGGCTTTTTTCAGGAGCTTGCACAGGAAGGTGTAGAATTAAAGAGAACTTCCCAGTTTCCTCAGGCCCTTTCACTATGCTTTGAACCAGGAAATTAGCTTACTTGTGTCATAAATATAATTATTGCTTTCACAAAGAAAACAGCCCAAACCACAAAGCTGTGGTTTCTGACCAAGAGGAGATAGTCAATAACATAGAAGGCTGCAAATAGATAAGAAGTCTTTGAAATTCTCTTACATCATACCCTGCCATGGGCTTCCTTTCCCAGACTCAACCAGAGATGTTCACTGACAGTGTGATTGGCTGCCTCCTACATGCCCCGCACTGGGGATGGAGCCTGCAACCCAGGCATGTGCCCTGACCAGGAATCGAACTGTGACCTCCTGGTTCATAGATTGATGCTCAACCACTGAGCCACGCCATCACTGAAGGTTGTATCCTTATGTATATTTTTTCTGCCTCTATTTTTATTATTACAATCAATGCCCAGAGATCAAAGTGACCCTACAGTCCTCAGACTATTCAAACAATATGGTGGAAATATTGAAAGAAATTCTAGGAAAAAAATAGGCAGGTTTAGGGAATAAAGAAGATCCATGGGGGAGGAATGCATATATGAAGGACAGAGGTATCTCTGGCCTGAGCAATTAAAAGTTAGATTTTAATTGCAAAAGCAGCTCTGACCTGAGCAGCTTAGAGATGCCAAAATGCTCATCTTACTTGTACAGAGGATAGAGAAATGCCACAGGATAAGGGGGGAGGAGGACATACATTCACAGAGGATAAAGAAAATTCACAGGATAATGGCAAGAAGGAAACATCTTTTCACAGAGAATAGAGGAACGTTGCAAGATAAGGGAAGAAAAAGAGGGGGGCACTGCCTGGGCTTTGGCCTTTGGAACTGATACTACGTAACAAAATAACCAATGAGGAAAGCACAGGCCTAAATTAATGGAGGGTCCAATTAGAAAGGGTCAGGTTCAGACAAAGAGCTGCAGCGTATTTAAACTGGAGACCAAGGGATACGAGACAGATTTTTTTTCCCCATTAGAGACAGAGAGCACGAGAGCAGGTCTTTTCCATTTGGGGGCCCCTCCCAGGAGGTACCCTCTGGGGACACCCCTACCCAGACGGAGTTTGTACACGCTTCCAATAAACTGTTACATTTTAATTAAAGAAATCTGTTAGTCCACGAATTTATTCTTCATCTTCGTCAGACAAGAACCCAGGAGAAGAAGTCTGCACCCCGAACCCCACATTTTAATATCAAGCAAGGATAGCTGTATTATGTGTCTTATTTCTTTTAAAGAAGAAATAACAAATAATGTACAAAGAGCACTGCACATGAGTTTAAGTCTTTGTTCTGGAGATTATTGTGTTGATTTAGGGAAAGCAGTTATATTTAAAGCAGTGGCGACGATGATGACGATGATGATTATGAAGATAAAAATATCAACTCCATAGTGTTATTGTGAAAGTGAAATGTACGCTTATTTGAGAAAGCATTATAAGACTATGAAGTGTGAATATTGCCAAATCAGAGTGCATTCTGGTAAGTGTTGCTTTATTTCAAGTCCCCTTAGCCCAAGTCTGGTTTTAGCCACATGAAAACAACGGCACACTACTGCTACTACTACTGCCACCACCACTATAATAAATCTGAATAATAAATTTTAAGTAGAGAAAATAAAAAGAAATTTATCACACTTAAATTTGATTGCCCCTAGGCAAGCCTGAGCAGATCAATATGAAAGTTGGCAAAGAAAGACTTCACCTCCTGCCATTCAAGTGGACAATTCTGGGGGAGGTCTTCTGTGAACTTCTCAGGTCAGTGAAATTGAGACTTATAGGCACAGTAGGAACCTCAACAAAGTTCCTTTATCTTACATTACCCTCCCCCCCAATCCCTCAGGTTTCCTGGCTTTCACACCTGCTTCCCCAGTGCAAACAACCACCTTTCTCCCAGTAGTTAAGTTAAGACAGTAATGTGGCAGGATTGTGTTGAAAATGGGAACCTTTTTCTGGAGCACAGATGCTGACATTGGCAAACCAGGGGAGCAGAAGATGGCAGTAGAGCCGTGGGAGCAATCCCCCCAGGCACAGGCAGTAATGCGCTGCAGTGTCTGCAGAGATTATTTTTAAAAAGTAATACATCCGACAGAAAGTCAGAAAGCTTTGCAAGAATGCTATGCGACAGCAATTCTAAGTAACATCAGGGGTAAAATCCTTGTTCCTGCTAGAGCAGGTTGATCCTACCACCCTCCTTTTCCTTCCTCCACCTCTGATGGCTGATGTAACCTTTCAAATCCAATTATAGTTGTTAAGTTGGGTTATGTCATATTGGTAGTTTGAGCATTTAAATGTGGGCAGGTGTGGGGGTATGCAGCTGTGTCAGGCCTTCATTTCAATAAATAGGACACAAGGAATATGAGTGACTTTGAGTAATAAATTATCACTATGAATACCAAGCATGCTAGAGGTTTTTTGTGGAGTCCCAAATAGACCAGCTTTGAGAGAGAAAGGCAAATTTATGGGTGCCACTAAATTTAAGGTCCTAAATATTCTTGTAAAGTTTTTAGGTACTTCAGAATACTTGTGGTGAGTGATGCCCAAGTCAATGCATTTGTATCCAAGAGTATAATTCACTTGCCCAAAGATATGCAACAAAGCTCAGGCCAGTAAGACAGAATCTCAGAGTTATTATTTCGGGATGTGGAATTTCAGTGGGCATCATGAATTTGTCATCCAAATAAAATTAGCTGCAGTTTTATTAATAGAAAGAGAAGACAATTGCATGTATATATTTTAGCCTAAGCCATTATGTTTTTACGAAGAATCAATAGCTTATACTTATCATTTTTACATAGCATTCTTTTCTGTATATTTAGTAGTCTTAAATGGACATTGATACACCGTCCTTTCAATATTCACCATTTGATAAAAATGAAAGCATTGACGAGTTTGGCAATTTGTTCCCAAATGTAATTATCATTGACCTCAACATGTGTCTCTCAGGAAAGTAAAGCATTACTAATTACTTTGTTTTCTACTTTGTGCCAAGGAAATAAGAAAGAACTTATATAAACTGATTATATAAAATGTGTTTTCACAACTCTTTCTATCTAAGAAGTCATGACTAAGTCTGGTTGATATTTTTTTCCTACTCTTGTCTACATTAAAAATGTCATTGTTGATAAATTAAGGTATATTTATTACAATGTATTTCAAGCTCCCAAAACAATTAATGTGCTGTATTCTTTTCTAATCTTTATAGATTTCTTTTGTTTGAAATATATTTGTTTGTCATATTGGTAGTTTAAGCATTTAAATGTGGGCGGGTGTGGGGTATACAGCTGAAATATATATATATATATATATATATATATATATATATATATATATTTCTGTGTGGGTTAGGCTTGGTTAGTCTAATAATAATGTACTTGTTGAAGTCCCTTCTTTAGGAAATTTTTTTTGCCATTACTATATCAAATATGTAATTGACATTAAGTTTGTGTTTAGAATGCCAAGAGAACCAGACTCATTACCAATCAAGATAACCTTCTGCTTAATGAAATACTTGAAAATGAAGAGACTATAAAAAGCATTTTAATAGAGGAAAGATTTATCTACCATAGTCATTTTCATAGCTGTGTGTGTTAGGGTAGTGCGGACGGCTGAGAAAGTGGCCTTGGATAAGGCCTAGTAACATCCATAGAGTGAGAATAGTTATTCTCCTTATGTTTGTTTTGTTAATCCTCACACGAGGATATTTTTTTCCATTGCTTTTCATAGAGAGTGAAAGGAGGAAGAGAAAGAGAGAGAGAAACATGGGTATGAGAGACACATCGACCAGTTGCCTTCTATACATACCCCAACCAGGGGTGGGGAGCAAACCCAAAACCCAGATACATGCCCTTGACTGGAAATTGAACCCAAGACCTTTAGGTATGTGGGCTGATGCTCCAACCACTGAGCAACAGCGGCCAGTGCAGAATGGTTATTCTTATGCATGAATGGAAGATAATTTACAGGAACAGAATTGGGGGTGTCTCAGAATGCATGTTAAGACACCTATTAACTTAAAACTCCAAAACTAAACCGGTACTGGGGTCTGTCATTGAGATGCAGAAAGCTATATAATAAAAGCATTTCACTTGTGGTTGTTTTTGAGACTGTCCAGGCATTCCTTCAGAGTTGTTGAATGTTTGATGTGGGGGCCAGATTTCGAGGCTTTACTTCACACCATGTAAATAGTCGCCCACTCTGGGCCAGAGTTTCTAGCTAGAAGGCATAGATTTAACTTGTCATTTTAATATGTATACAATTTTTTTTCTGTCTTTCTCCTCCACCCTCACTCTACTGTAAAAAGTTGCATAAGTGGAGCCATTTAGAAATGGAATCAGGGCAGCCACACCAGAGGAACTGCATGGCATGTCTTCTCTTTGAAACTTTGGAATGTTTAAACCAGGCAAAATAACCTTTGACTGGGCCAGAGGAAAGTTGTTTCCCAAACCACTGTTTGTAGAACTAACAGGGAAGCAGACATCCTGAGTATGAGGGCTGATAATTAAGGGCATTCTTAAAATCAATAAACAGCTAAAGAATAACTTAATTAGCACCAATAGAAATTCCTTCTTTCTATTCATGTAATTATTTTTCTTCCTTTCTCATATAAACCCTTTGCCTTCTTAACACTATTTCTGCCTGAATCAGTACTTCCTGAATAGCTATTTCTTGAGCTTAAATAAACGCTTGTTGCCTCTCATTTTGGCTTTTCATTTTTAGGTTAACACACTAAAAGCACTACTTCACTAATGGTCACCAAATGTGTGGGGTTTCCCCCCACCAAACAGTTCTGTGACACCAACTTGATGTTCTACAGATTTTAATAAATTCTGACACTATCTACCTAGAGATAGCATCAGACCCCCCTGCTAAACGGTTCAGTCCCACAGGCTGCCCATTATCTTCAGATGTCAGTTGCAAGTCCAGGTTGTTATCTGTGCTTCTGACAGAGGGGCTATACATTGAAAGTTCCCCAGGTGTCTTCCTTGGTTTGATTAATTTGCTAGAGTGGCTCACAGAACTCAGAGAAACATTTCACTTTCTAAATTTCAGGTTTATTATATAGTGGTATGTAACTGGGGAACACCCAGGTGGAAGAGATGCATAGGGTACACTCTCTGAACTGCTCCTTCCATGGCGAATCAGGACACCACCAACGGAGGTACCTGGCCAGGGCTCCTTTTTGATTTTGTTTGTTTACTAATCCTCACCTGAGGATATTTTTCCATTGATATTTTTAGAGAGAGTGGATGGGAGAGGGAGAGACAAAGAGAGAGAAACATCCATATGAGAGAGACACATGATTGGTTGCCTCCATATGCGCCCTTACCAGGGCTGGAGATATGAGCCTGCAACTGAGGCACATGCCCTTGACTGGTATCGGACCCAGAACCCTTCGGTCCATAGGCCCAAGGCTCTATCCACTGAGCCAAACGTACTAGGGCTCCTTTTTGGATTTTTATGGAGGTTTATGGAAGTTTATAGGAATGCTTGATGATGTCATTGGTCATTGATCGATTCAACCTCCTGGGCTTGTGTGAAAGTCCATGTTCCCGCCTCCCCTCCAGGGAAGTGGGGTGGGGTGGGCTGAAAGTTATAAACCTCTAATCAAGTTTGATCCCCAGGCAAGCAGCTGTCATCCTTAGGAGCTTTCCAAATGTCACCTCATTAACACACTTAAATGTGGCTGAAGGTGGTGGTTATGAGTAACAACACACACTTATTGCTCTTATAACATAGGAAATCCCAAGGGTTTTATATTATAAATCACAATATCATATTTTCATTGTCATGGATGACTATTCCCCTGATTAGCTGTTCCTGAGCCCGACTTGGTGCAGGTATAGAATTCCATTGTGGAAGTTGGGAGCTGAGTGACTGGAGCCAAATATGAACACCCAGGTGAACCCCTAGTAAATAGCTGGTCCTCGCCTCTACCAACACCAGCCTTTCCCTTGGTACCCTTCCCCACTCACCCTGGATGTTCCTCCAGAATAGAGAATGGGAAAGCTAATGTATGAGAATTAGCATAAAGCTTTACCTAACATCTTTCATAAAGGTGATATTCACTCTTCATTCTTCTCTTACCTCCATACCCCCCCCACACACACCCCCAACACACACACACACACACACACACACACACACACACAATTTCTGGACTTCTTCACCATGGTGCCGGCCTGGTTGAGAGGCCTAATTGTTCTAGTGAATCAAAGAAGATCCCAGTGAATAGGCGAATAGGCTCAGCAATAATTGTCACAGCCTGAGGTAGCTGACACCAAGCTTACCCCTCTCATATCAACTGCAGTGTTTCTCTGTCCTCTAGTTCTAAGCATTTTCCTCTCCCCACACGGGTATACCAGCAGGAGCTCTGATGCAGATTCTTGTTTAACCTGTCTTCTGTCACATGCTGGTGTAGGTTTATTGGCTTTATAGGTGTCTTGTTTTTCTTTTAAATGGCATCCTTCAATACAAAGCCTCTGGGCACAGTGACTTGAAAAACAATATAAACTGGTTTCTAAAGCATGGAATCAGAACTTTCACAAGATTTGTAGTGGTGTTTTAGTTATTTGTTTTGGATCTGCTAGCATAAGAAGAGAGTATTTACCCCACCTCCTGAGAATTAAAGGGTTGGAAACAAGGTGACTTCTGTTGAAAAATATTTCTCTCCAATTTCTCTAATAATTGTAAATCAATATTAACTTTAGACTGGGATAAAGAATAAAAAAGCATCTATTTGAGCAAAAATAGCTGCAGCCTGGGAGACACAGATTTAGGTAACCACCTAAATTGTGTTTCAGTGAGACAAAAGGAGGCTACCTTTTAAGCATGAGTTCCCACCCAGGTTCCCAATTAGGTCTTTTTATGTAAATGAGGTATCCAAATTGTACAGTTCTGATTGGATGGGGGAGGTCTCAGTTGGTTAATGGAAAGGTGAAACCAGGGTTTCTCTCCAGTTGTTGACTCAGATGGTGTGAACAAGCAGGGCATAGTGCTGGAATCCCAGAATTCAATCTGAGATTTTTCCTGGTATAGACAGTACACAAGATACTATCATCAAATGGTTGCTAGACTCCTATTATTTATACAATGCAGGCCCTTTGTTGACCATGGGGAGTCTATCTCAGCAGATAAATTCCTTCTCAGCCTTCACATCAAATAAATGAATCTTTCTTCTTGGGGTCTGCATAATAAGTAGGAGAACTTTCATATTTAAATTTTGTTTATTAAAGTGTATTGAGTTTGTCTTTTCAAGAAAAATTAATTCTTTTATTTCTTCTGGGTCTTCATTTTTTGCAACCTAAGAGAAGCCTCTTCCATCTCAATTCAAAAATATTTATTCATTTAGTTAGTTTTTTTGGTTCAACATTTTTTATTGAGGTAACATTGGTTTATAACATTTTATATATGTTTCAGTTGTACAACATTATCATTCAATATCTGTATATACTACAGCATGCTCACAACGAAAGGCCTAGTTAAAAATATTTATTGAGCATCTAACATATGTATTTCTTATCCACTTCCTCCCCAAAGTGAGAAATACCATGATGATTAAATCTGTGTCTCCAGACTCCAGAAATACCACAATCTCACAAAGAAGTCATATATAAAACCAACGCATATGAAGGAAAATTCTACAGTTAGGGGCACCAAAAACTGCATTATGTAAACTGGGGAAAATGACATTAATTCAGCTGAGGGTATACTGCAATTTAGAAACTTTCATGGGAGAGATAAGACATGTTCTAGCATTAAAAGATGAGAATAATATTCTATCGCCAGGTTTTAAAAGGCCTTTTAAGTGGAGGGCAGGTGGATTGATAACGCTGGACTTTGCATTGAACTGGAGAAGTGAAGGGAAGCAGTGATTAGGAAAACAGGCTAGAGCTAGGTAGTGAGGGAACTCAGGTGTGAGGCTGAAGAGGGCTGAGCATTTTTCTTTCTGTGGCTATGAATCTTTTTGTTCTTGTTTCTTCGTAGCTAAAAAAAAATCTGATGAAAGTACTCTTCGTTATGTTATCTGTCCTTGAGACATGTCCAAAAGTTGCTCAGGTAGCTCTGAATCTTCCTCATTTTGACCACTCTGCTCTATTGGTTGTGGTGCCAGCCCCTCCCCAGCCTTCCAAGCTTTTGTGAAATGCATAGAAAATGATTAGCTGTTCTCTAGTTCCTGCATGTTGCCTGTGGGGACTGTTTGGCTGTCGGTGACCATTCACTCTACCAACATCCCTGCGATCTATCTCTGTCCTTGTCGCCATTATGGTGGGAGGGACATCGACAAGTTTGCTGATCACGTTTGTTCAGAGAGGACAGGAGGTCTTTCAAGTGTCTGATCCTTCCAATGTACGGAGAAACCTTTATGTCGTCACTTTCAGTCCTCTGGGAGACAGGGAGGTGGTAGGGCAAGCAGGCAGACCAGCTTCCCACTTGGAGTGCTCATTCTCCAATTCTCCTTTCACTTCCCAGCTCACAAGGTCTTCATCTAATAGTGAGGGACCGGGGAGGGGGCTGCTGGGGAAGAACCAGGAAAAACCTTGTCCTGCCAAGCTACATTTACTTTCAGATCTTTTCAGTCTTAACACTTAGACCTTGCCTTTGAACTAAAAAACTAAGAACTGCTTCTTTGTTCCTGATAACTAATTCTGGGACAAATAGAGGTTTCAATGCTCACATTCCAAAGGGGTGACTCCAGAGCTAGGGAAAAAAGAATAAGTTCCCCCAGTGGGAAAATAGGAGTATTTTATATTCTCAGTTGCCACATATAGAGAAAGAAACCGAGGCTCAGAGACATTAATGAAATTGAATTCCTAGAGTAAGGACTGAAACCTATTACCTCTCTGAATTCAAACCCCAAGTTGCTTAGAAGATACCACGCTGTCTTCTCAGTAAGTTTTTAAATAACATCTGGCCTCTGTTTCCTCATCTCTAAAGTGAAAAGCTTGGGAAAGATGAATTTTAAGGCTCATTATAGCTATCAATGTGTTTCTTAGATTGAAAAAATTCAAAGCCCCCTAGGTGAGAGCGAAGTGTGTATGTTCTTGCTTTCATATGAACTCATAAACCTTCCCCTAAGAAAGACCATAAATGTGGATCCTGCTCTAGGTTGCTGAGATCTAAGTATTGATTGGAGCAAAGTAAACTTTCTATTTATTAACAAATAGTGGCAATGGGACCTCCAGCCACTGGTAGATATATTGTTTTGTGTTTATACATATGAGTGATATTTGGTTTATATTTATCATTTCAGAGAGGAAAGAAGAAGAAGAGAGAGATAGAAACATCAATGATGAGAGAGAATCATTGATCGGCTGCCGTCTGCATGACCTGACCAGGAATTGAGCCAGGTCGATGCTCAACCACTGAGACACACCGGCCAGGCTATCTTTACGTTTAAGCCTTGGTGACTCATATACTCCACAAACTATTTTTAATCAAATAAGTAATTAATGAGATTCACTCTATTATTATTATACTTGATGCAAACTAATTGCCATTTGTCTCTACTTTAATATTGCAATCTTCTTAATATTAACATTAACTTTGACTTTTCCCAGGTGATTATGAAGAGTGTGATTTTCAAATTCTTTCCCAGTATCTAACACTGCAGCTCAAGTTGTTTGCTATCTTCCATCCTACCTGCAAGATTTACACCTGGCCACAGACTGACAGTTTGAGTTAGTTCCAGGCAATGAAATGTGAAAACTCTGATTTACAGTGTATGTCTGTCTAGAACACACCTGCCACTGCTTCATAGGGAACCCTGCTTCAAATTGTCTCCCAATTGATTCTGAAACTTGAACTGCTGTAGCATTTACCAAAGAGATTAGAAACGGCTCAGGCACATTCCCTGGGGAAGCCTGACTGTGGAGGATTCTGCCTGAACGTGACTGTGCCTTGCACCCAGCATGTGAAATTAGGACATTCACTGCCTAATGGCTTGTTCATCTTTCTTACAAGGGAAAAACAGAAACAAAAACCAAATAGAGTTTGCTAAAGACTATTGCCTTTCTTCTTTTCTGTTATACTTTATATTTATATTTAGGAACTTAGTACAAGTCCCAAATTTAGTTAAGATTTTATCAATTAGCCAACTGGTAAAAAACACCTGGTTGAACTTGAAAGTCTAAATACAGTACCTAAGTATATCAGAGAAGTCTATTTTATAAGTTGAATTCAGGTATAAAAGAAGAGAAATATGTTTGAGTCAAGGAATAAACCAACAATTCTAGCATTTTTCAAGCCCATTCATTTTCAGAAAAGGGAAAGGGATGAGACCCAAATTCTGGGGTTTATTTATTTATTTACTTACTTACTAACTCTTTCCTTGGAGCGAAAATGAAGGTAGAGTTAGTGAAGAAATCTGAATTCAAGGGGTTCGTGCTCTAGCATGTAAAATGGAGGTCTCTTTTTATGTGGAAATTATCAAAATAATGTTAGAAAACAGATACATTAAAAGGTATCAAGGAACAGACAAAAGGTAGCAAGTATTAGAGGAGAATGGATGAGGTGGAAGTAGAAAAGAAAAAAGACATTTCAAATTTAGCTGAGCATCATCAGAAAGAGAAGTGTTGCATAAATGTCTAAAGACTAACTAGATGCAAGGAAATGTACAGTAGCTTAGTGCTGGACCTTAAAGACGGTTAATCTGCTGGGAGGAACTGAAAGACATGCCTCTGACATCTTACATCTTTTACTTCAGATATCAGCAGGGCTTACACGGTAATATTTTCCCCATAAAGCTTCCTTGTAGAGAAAAGAGGGAAAGTGACCTTTGCTAATCTCCCACTATGAGGAACTGTTTCGGGAGGTCAAGTGACTTGGTCATACACCCAGATCTGTCAACACTGCTATAGCCTTGGAAGTCACAATGCCAGGTCTCCCCAGGAGGGGACCACAAAACAGAAAAAGGCCTTCTGTGTAATGGGCACCTATGAGCAAACGTTCTCCAATTTTACTCTCTAGACTAGGGATCAAGAAACTTTTTCCTCTAAACGGTCCCAGTGATAAATAGTTTAGACTTGGCAGTCCTTACATTCTCATGGAAAGTACTCAACTCTGTGGCTGTCGCACAAAAGCAGCTATGCACAGTCTGTGAATGAAGGAGTGTGATTATGAACTTTTTTCCAGAGCAAGTAACCCGCTGGAATTGACCTTGGGTTACAGTGTGTCAACCACTGTAGTCCACTGGTAGATCTGATAATGGCTTTTGGGACTTTAATCAGGTTTCCCGTTGGCATGTCCTTTCTCAAGCACAACAGCTGAGGGTCAGAAGTAGTGATTGCCAAAGAAGGAATTGAAAAAGGAATAATTAAGTAGTGATGGTCTTAATCCTTCTAATAAGCTGGCAATTAAGTAACAGATACCTAGTCTTTACAACATGCTGCCTAAATTCTTCCTTCTCCAATAGAAGATAATCTGGGAAATACATATACATATTATTGTTTATAAACCAGAATATCTGACAAACTTAAAAAAAGTCCTACTTGGGTGATAAATACACAATACACTATACAGATGATGTATTATAGTATTGTACACCCATAACCTATATAATAATTTTATTAAACAATGTCACCCCAATACATTTAATAATAAAATAAAGAGAATAGTGATTTTGAACCTACATAGAAATAAATATGTGTATGCAGAGAAAGGAAGAGACAATATACCTCATATAGGTGCACATGCCAATCTATCTATAAGCAGTATTTTATTTAAATCCTTAATGCTAACATGGTCTAATGCTTTCTTGGTAATTAAAGAAAAACAAACAAACGTTTAACGTGGTCTACTACATTTTTTGGTGGTTAAACCTAACGTGGTCTAACACTTTTTTCTTCAAAAAAAATCCTCAAAATGTGCCTCCCCCAAAATGAGTAACAAGTTATTTTTCCTGGTTCGACTATTCACCTCCATATGAAAATCGTTCTGGTTACAAAGACAGAGTGATTCCTGAGAAAGCCAAGTGATGAGACGCTGCCAGGGCAAGCCCACCCACAGGAGATGGTATCAGTCCTCACTGATGGGCAAGTTGAGGGAGGGTCTGTAAGGCTAAGCCAAATAAATAGATTTGAAGAGGTCACAAATTTTATGACAGAAGCAGAAAATTTTATTCACACATTATTGGGAATGGCACATAAAACACAGTCTTAATGAAAACGAATATCTTATCATTGGAAAGATTTAAAAAAAAAAAAACAACTGGAAAAAAACCAAGGCTCATTTCATATTCAAGGAGCCAGTGGAGGGTAAAAGAGAAGAAGGAATTACTAGAGGAATAATTAGAAAGGTTGTCAAGCTCCCAGTCTTCTAGGGCCTGTTACACAAAGACACAGGGGCAAGCCTAAAGGGGCAAAGCCAAGGAAAACCTCATTTGGTAAGTGCCTACTAAATGCCTGGCATTTTCAGTGTTTTAAATGTGTTACCTTGCCAAACCGGTTTGGCTCAATGGATAGAGCATCAGCCTGCAGACTGAAAGGTCCCAGGTTCGATTCCGGTCAAGAGCATGTACCTTGGTTGCGGGCACATCCCCAGTAGGAGGTGTGCAGGAGGCAGCTGGTTGATGTTTCTCTCTCATCAATGTTTCTAACTCTCTATCCCTCTCCCTTCCTCTCTGTAAAAAAAATCAATAAAATATATTTTTTAAAAAAATGTGTTACCTCATTGGATCTTCTCAGCAATCCTTTGCAGTAATAGGTAATGTCATCACTATACTGACAAGGGCAGGGGATCAAAGATGCTAAGTAACTGTCCACAGTCACTTTGGTAGGGCCAAGGTTTGGATCCCAATCTGCATTTATCTGAAGCTTTTCCAACTGGACATAATGAAGAAAGAAACAAAAGATGTCATCTCAAAGTATTGTGTAAATTCATATCTAAGGAATATGAAAAGGCTTGTAAAAGTAGGAAATAATGAAAACATTAATTTAGTATTTTAGCAACAAAATGAAAGTCAGAAATGTTGGTTACTGTTAAAAACCAGAGGCCCGATGCATGAAATATGTGCAAGAGTAGGCCTTCCTTCCCCCAGCTGCCGGCACTGGCTTCCCTTTGGCACCTGGGACCCAGGCTTCCCTCACAGCCCTGGCTTCGTCCACAAGGTCATCTGGAAGGACATCTGGTCTAATTGGCATATTATGTTTTTATTATTATAGATCAGTATATGATATTGATACATTTTTGGGATGTGACTAATATATTAACAATGTATTCAGCTATGTCAGAAATAGGACATAATCTTAATAGACAACCCGATGGGGAAAAATGTGTCCACATTTGCAAAACAAATATACAAATATTAAAATAATCCTATTGAAAACCATGAGCTGATTTTGAAAAAAGGATTATAAATATTTTTCATTAGCAATACAACCTTAAAGGCATTTTATCAGTTTCTGAATAGTTTTGTGCCATATAAATAGCAAATTGTGGAAAAGCGTTATCTTTAAATACCTACAGAACATGATACTATATTTTTATTTCCATATGTTATGTCTGTTTGGTATACTAGCTGATGGACTGAGATGTGGCTATATATTTTATTTTGCTATTAACATATTTTAGTTAATAGTCTCACATTAATACTAGGAAGAAAATGTAGAACATAATCCTTTCCCTAATTAGTTTAATGTACTTTTATAGATCATCCCATTATAACACCCCCTCCTTCTAGGGATGAATGATGGTACTTATTTCAGAGTCAATTCTCAGTTATTCAGGGAGTTCATTTTCCAGTCTGTAAGATGAGGAATAAAAGAACAGAATTAAATTTTCATGTTGATTCCTTAGTTCTATACTATGTTGTACATATATGTTTCTCTACCTCTTGAGCAAACAAAAACACTACTTCAGAGTGATAGCATTAGTTTTTTAACAATATACTAACCTTTAGATTAGAATAAGAAATTTTCCTTTTCTGACTTGTAAAATATTACATAATGGAATTAAATGCTTCTACCTTGTTGATTATCATTTTATGATAATCTATTCTGAAGGTTATTTCTAATTGCTTCTAGCAGTTGAGTGGCTGAGGGAAATGGAACTCAAATTAGTTGATTGAGATTTGCAAAGTTCATGTAGAAATTAGGAATAGAACTAGAGTCTTCTGACCACTGGTAACTTCTTTAAAGTCTTGTTCAATTATTGACTCAAGATTGAGGTGCTTGTGGCAACAGAGCAGTTAAGAGTACAGCTAGTATATTTGAAAGCAGCAGCAGAGTAAAGGGTAAAATCTTGGGCCTTGGAGTCAGACTACCCATGTTGGTTTCTCAGTTCTGCTACTCACCAGCTGTGGTACCTTGGGCACGTCCTTGCTCTCATCTCTGGAATGGTGATGAGATGCCGATTGCAGTAAGTGTCCCTAATGACATGGGGAGAGTGAATAATATATAGTCTATTTACAACCAGAGTTAATTTCCTATTGTGGGGTAGCAACCAAATAAATAAGTGGAAATAATATAGTCCCCTGGGAAGATTCCCGCAAGGAGGGCCTGGGCTGCAGGTTAATGGGGCCTCAGCCAGGAGTAGATGCAATAAACACACCACTTAGCACCTATAGTAGAACCTGAGAGCAAGGGTGATAAAGAAGTGGACTAAATGAAGGAGTAACTGGATTTATGACAGGATATCTGCTTTTGCTTCTCTGTCAGTGCCCTGTATGCATCCTTACACAGTCAGCTGAAGCAAAGGAATCTGCGGCCAAAGTCAGTCTGGAGTCTTGCCTTGTCTGTTGGACCTCCAGAGCCATATGCCCTTCACCTTTGCATCACTCATCATGTCCATGAGAAAGCTGGGAAAGCAGGCTGACAGTCCACAGCAGTTCTGCTAAGACCTGAGAGGTGAATAGAGGAGTCTGGCAAAAAGAACCAAGTAGTGGAATGGTAATAGAAGGTGTGTGAGTGCAGTATCCAAACTATCTGGCCACTAGCACAGCCACAAGAGAAGAGGGTGATGGACAACCTATATGTTGAGTATAACTCTATAATCATGCCAAATTACTATTCTTAAAAACACATCAATCACCAGCTTCACTAAGCCAGCAGCTTCTAAAGAATTTCCTCCACCCAAAGAGGTTTTCTAGAGAGCAACGGTTGAGGAATAAAAGGAACAATTAAGCAACCTTTATATAATTGCCCCCCAAGGACCTGCCTGTATCCTCCCTCCCTCTTTCCACATGTTATTCCCCTCAGGACCAGCCTTTAAATATGACTTAGTTGATGGCATGAGTAACAAGCTAACGTGGACTCCGTGCAGAGCCAGTGAATCCCTGTGGCCTTGAAGTACCCCATTTTCTATGAAGGGGGAAGAAATTCATTTCTACAAGAGTTGATTTGCCTTGAGAAGGGAGATTGATGCAGCCAATAGATAGATCTGCAGGGAAGTGTCAAGGGGCGTGGTGGTCCTTGACTAGGGAATGCCTGTCTGCAGCTGCTCGTGGAATAATGAGGCTCAGGGATCTAGATGCTGAGGCAACACTGAAGGTGAAGGTGAAGGTCAAGGTGAAGGTGAAGGTGAAGGTGAAGGTGGGGAAGGCAAAGGAAGAGAGGGGGGTGAAGGTGAAGAAGAGAAGGACGAGGAGGAGAAAGGTGATGGGATGGTGAAGAGGGGACACACAGGGGACCACCAGAAAGTGGGAGAGGCAAGGAAACACTCTTTCTGGGAGCTCTCAGAGGGGGGATGGCCCGTTGACACCTTCATTTCAGGGTTTTGGCTGCAGAACTGAGAGAAATTTTTCTGTTTTTTTTTTTCTTTTGTTTGTTTTTAGCTACCTACTTTGTGGTAAATTGTTATGGCAGCACAAGGAAACGAAAACAGGGAGGTGACAGAGAACAAGCCAGACACAGGTTCTACCTTCAGATAGTTACACCTGTGTGTGCACTGAAATCACCTGCTCACCCAGCACCAGGCAGGGTCCTGGAGGCCAGGTCCTGTCCTTGACTCCTCAGTGGATCCTCAACATGAGGCTTGCACATTTAAAAAGAAGCTGGAAAAAATATTTGTGGGATGAAAGAATTTGAAAAAGGTCAGGAAGAGCCACAGTTGATTTTGTGAGCATTATTGCTTATGTAATCCTATCTAATAATAGACAAACATGGCAACTGACCGTACCTTCGCTACACCTCCCATTGGCTAATCAGTGAGATATGCAAATTAACCGCCAACAAAGACGGCGCTTAATTTGCATACGTAGGCACGAAGCGGCGGAGTGAAGGCTTGAAGGCGGTTCTGGCCGGAGCGGAGGCCTGGGTCCCGGGTGCCGGAGGAAAATGGTGCCGGCAGCCAGGGGAAGGGAAGGCCTATTGCACGAATCTTTTTGTGCAACAGGCCTCTAGTAAGAATATAGTATTAGAAGACCAAATGGGCACTGGCATTCATTTCTTTGAAAAAGTGGAATAAGGAAAAATAAAAAGAAGAAAGTGACTTCCAGACACGTGAAGGAATTGTTGGTAGGTGACAAATTGTAGGAAGTCAGGTAAGCCAGCCTCTTAAAGGAAGCCTGACACTTGGGCTAATGCTGGGTGCCAATTGAGACAGTGCCCTGGGGACACCAGCGATGTCCTGGAGATGAGCATCGGCACAGTCAGGGGTACTCCGCAGCCTCGGGGACACTGTGAACACTAACTGTCATCACCACTAATGTCATTTGTTGAGCACACAGTACAATTAACTGGTATTTTTGATTACTTGATTATCAAGGTGGACAGTTTTCTTAAGGCAAACAATTAGCCTTAACCAAAAGTTGCAACTATAACTCTAATTTATGAATTTTATACTTCTCTACTTTGCATACAGAATCATGTAACATTAACAATGGAAGAAGCTTTGCTGATTATTTGGTGGAGACAGTTCTTGTTACAAATAAGGATAATAATAGTTAGGAATGTTATTGACTTTTCAACTTTGCTGATGAGTGTTTCAACTTCATTTATTATGTGTGCATAAAATTCACACTGTAGGGACAGACTATCAGTATGGGCCCAGGTATTATCCCAGTGACCCGGAAACCCTGGGGAAATGGGAGTCAGGGTTGTCATTCCCAGAGTTGGTTGTTGGTTGGGCCTTAATGTTGAGCTGTTTCCAAGCTGGAAGTGTTCCTGCTTCAGTGCATGTTTTCAGTGCATAGCATGTTTTCAGTGCTATGAAGCTGAGGTTATAAAAAGAATAGAAAAGAGAGAATGGGAGGGCGTGGGCTTTCTCTTCTTTTTAACCTTAGTCCAGTGAGTCAGGGTAGAGAAAAAAATTCAGGAAGCTAAAAGCAAAATAAGTCTCATAAATCAGTATAGGATTCTGGTTCTGTCAGGATGAAATATGAATTATGAGACAATACATTTGTATGGAGGCATTAAAAACTCTGCAAAAGGCTTAATAGAAAGTGAAAATGAAACAGTCTAGAAAAGGAAGAGTCTGAGAGTTGGTTACTTATTATATGTAAAACTTTCTTAAAAACCTGACTGTTAACCATGAGTCACCTCTGATTCATGTTTTTGTTGTAATAGCTCAGTTGAACGCTGAATGTATATGTTCACCCCCATTTACATAGCGAATGATTTTAAAAATTAAAGCCACTCATAGTGGAACTAAGGTTATTTTTAAAAATTTAGTTAATAATTATATTCATATTTTAAGGAGACAAGATCAAGGACAGCTTTTAAATCCAATATGAAAAAGATGAGAGGAAATTGCAAATACTTTAATTCTATTTTCTTTTAAGTTCAGGTAAGGCTGTTAATAAAGTAGGCATTATGGTGAGAAAAAAGTAAAGCCATGTTCTCCATATAAATTGAGCAGTTTCTTATGTGGGAAAAGTTTTCTCCCTAGAGAACATGAGCATACATATTCCAAGAATAAGCAAAAGGAATAATATTTGCAGATTTACTCGGCATATAATGGCTATGAATTTCCATCAGATTTCCATTAAAATGATAACATAACCACCAAACTTTTAAACTTTTACCATTATTTTTCTGTCTATAACTTTTAATTTGCAATTTTGTTAACTGATGCCTGCCTCTTTTTCTCTTAAGAATTGATAACACATCAAATGTTTGTTTTATTTTCATATTTTTTAAATTGATTTCAAGGAGGAAGGGGAAGGGAGAGAGAGATAGAAACATCAATGAGGAGAGAGAAACATTGATTGGCTGCCTCCTGCATGCCCCACACTGAGGATCAAGGACCTCCTGGTTCATAGGTTGACACTCAACTACTGAACCATCCTGGCCAGGCTGTTTGTTTTATTTTAGTCGAATTATATGATGTATATGTGTTTGCTTTTTTGGGTCACAAAGAGTACTTTTTTTATAAAACAGGACTTGAGTATATTAAAGCCTTCCAGTGAACACTTAAATGAAACACAGGCACAAATATGAATCTACAGTTCACTGGTCAGGAATCTCCTTAAAAGCAAGGATCTAACACTAGAGGGAAAATTTTTTTTAATGCCAACAGGAATGTATGCTTTAGAGTTTACAAGGAGCTATTTAATTTTTTAGTTAATAAAATTATATAGGTTTCAGGTATACAGTTCTGCAATGCATCACCTATTTATTGTAACTGTGTGTTTACCACCCCAAGTCAAGTCTTCTTCCACCACCTTTTCTGCCCCCCTTTACCTCCTTCTACCTCTCCCACCCTCCTTCCCTCTGGCAATCACCTCACTGTTTGTTGTCTGTCCCCATGAGTCTTTATTTTTTCTTTGCTTAATCCCTCCACCCTTCTAACCCAGCCCCCAATCACCTGTTCCCTCTTCTCCACATTTGAAGATATTTAATATTTACCCATTGGCAGATAGCTCATATATTTGCTGGAAATCAAGAGTTAAGTGTTACTAAAACAATGCCTTTTAGCCAAAAGGTGAGCTATTCAATCTTGCTGGAAGTCAATCCTCTTGATCACTTGAAATTGAAAACCCATCTAATACAAAGTGACACTGTGTCTGCTTCAGAAGAGCAAAATCATTGTCATCACAAAGGATAGATGTTACAACAGGCCGAAGACCTCTCCTGTTGTAGAAATAACCAACTGGTAGTTTTCAAAGGTGATTCTGACCTTAACATCTTGAACACAAAAAATATTTTCAAAAAAGAAAGCATAAAACACCTCTGTGCGTTAATTTTAAACTCTATTTTAGAAACAAACTTCTCATATTGACTTAGATGTCTCTGTGTGATGGAAATAAACATTCTGTTGTGTTTTGTGCCAACATTTCCAAAGCTACTTACATCTCATAAGATCTCAAAATAATTAAGTATTTATTTCAAAACTACTCTCTACCATTTTTAATGGATTTATTTCCAAGCATAGTTTCAAATTAAAGTAAGAAGAACTGGTATTTGCAGGTGGGTTTTGTTTTTTGGTTTTTTGAGTTCTAAAAAGAAAATCCCAGGTGATAACATTCTTGACGAGTGTCTGGATAAAGCTGATTCCAGAAGATGGGCAGTGCTGTTGCATTGCATTGCTTTCATTACATTTTCAAGATTTTAGTTCATGGAGATTTGGGGTTTTCACAAGTTTTTTTCCAGTTAGAAAGTAATAAAATATAA
Organism: Myotis nattereri; assembly: GCF_964212035.1. Taxonomy (NCBI): domain Eukaryota; kingdom Metazoa; phylum Chordata; class Mammalia; order Chiroptera; family Vespertilionidae; genus Myotis; species Myotis nattereri. The sequence continues at coordinate 39,335,412 of NC_138081.1, read as the reverse complement.
TTGGTGATCACCTCTTAGAAAAATTGAAATAGCAAACAAAATTAAACTTATAACTAGAACTGTTGTTATATGCTCTTAACCACACAATTTTGAAAGAACAACATGAACCCCCTTAGTCTGAGACAAGGTCTCTTACATGTGTTGCTATATAAGGATCCTTAATAAAAATGTGTTTAATCAAAAACAGAGACTGTATCTGCTTAGATAAACTTGTAAAAGAATTACACAATGTGTATTTTGATAACTATAGAGAAATCCTCATATTGAAATATCCATTCAAAGGAGGAAAATTCTAGATAACATTAAAGTGCATATTTAGCTCTATAATTAAATTGAAATATAAGTTCAAAATTTTTAAATTATGTTGTGTTTTTTATTGTTATTGATTTATTAGTCATGGTTACACAAAAATTATTGAGCAATTTAACTCAACATATACATGTTAAAATATATACTACTGAATTCTAAGGCCCTAATGACTGGCTGCTCAGAAAAGATTTAGAGAGTGAAAGAAGTGTGTATGTAGTTATCTCTAAGAAAAGCCTCTTGAGATGAGTGTGCATAATGACTAACACAATTAAAATAGAAAAACCAAAAGCATTTTATGACTGGACTATAATCATATTGTACTTGCTAAGGGTTAAGATTATTTCTTGAGGAATTGTGTTTAACTGCTAGCTCAAAATCTAGAAATAGCAGTGACCTACTAAAGTCTAGAGGTACACAGTTCAGGGCTGAAATGGCAGTTTCACAGAATCACCTGAAGTCTAGGTTCTTTCCATCTTTCCATGTCAGCATCCTTATTTAGCATGACTTCCTCAACTATCTAAATCACAAAACAGGATTCCCCATCCAACTTCTGCTTTTATATGTGCACTGTAAAGGAAATACGAAAAAGTAACTTTCTGCTGAACACATCAATCTAGGTGTCTTTTAATAAGGAAAATGGGAGAATGGACATTATGTAAGCATCAGCAGATACTATCAAATAAATTATTCCTAATGCCAAATATAAGCTAAATATCTTGATTTTTCTCTGTTGTTGCTTTTTTTTCTTTTTTCTCTTTTCTTTTCAGCACCATTCCACTTTTTCTCTTCAGGAGAATAAATAGATATTATTACCAAGCAATTTAAGGTGCATAACTTTTGATTTAAACTGGATAATTGACATAATGATATATCTAAATAAGCTCAAATACATTTCAGCAAACTATGAGAGGACTTTAGACCTCTGTGGGAAAAGAATATTAAAAAGAATATTCAGAAAGTGAGAAATATATTGATTTTATATTAAAAGAAATGTGTAATGACAGATGAGAAATATTAAGTTTTAAAGTACCTTTGTGAAGGTCTTCAGATTAGCAATTATAAATTTTAAGCCCTCTTGGCTGCATTTTGGAATAACTGTTGTCGATCCACAATATGTATATGTGTTTGTCCCTGAATCTATCCTCACAAAGCCACTGAGTGTTAGAATTTCTGCTGTATGATATTAGTAAATATTGAATATTTAGCTATTAAATAATGAAGTTTTGTTGAGGTTAAAACTGTTTTATAAAAACAGCAAAATTGGCAAGAACATATAAAAACAGCAAAATTGGCAAGAACATATTAAGTGTGCCCTGGAGGAAAAGGTTTTACATAAAAATGTTTGTTTGTTTGTTTGTTTCTTTTCAGATTTGTGACTGAAAAAATATAAAATGTTTTTATTGCTATGACATTCAAATACAGATAAAATGTGATTTTAAACACAGTATTTAGAAAATTAGAAATTCAGAATGAACTGACAATATATTTTTGAGAGGCATTTGTCTTTATTATGATATACAAAACATTTCCCTCAATTTTGTAGTCAATATAAATAAAATTATGGTGAAATTTTATAGTGTTTAAATTACTCTGCTCTTCCTAGAAACATTTTCTAGGCTGAAGATTTTATAGGCTATACATAGAAGATATGCTAAAATTACAAATACAATTTAAAAAGATATTACAAAGGCATAGATGCACAGCAAAAATCAGTAAAGATATTAAAATTTGAGTGAGGTTGCAAACAATCAGTGTTTTACATGTTAATTACTAGAGGAAACATGCTTAAAACCGTCTTTCATGGAGGTTTGGTGATAAGCTCAACCTAATTGTGTTCAGGTTGCATCCATATAATTTCCAGATAAGAAGAAAACTCCCTCTAAAAATTTTTAAGAGCTTAAAAGTCAGATACTTCAACATTATCTATACATAGCTCTCTTTACTTAAATAGGGCTTCAGTTATGTTTTAGCATGACGACTTTACCTTGGGTAGACTTTACTTTTAATCTCTTAAAGATCAAGTACAATTTCAATAAGTGTTAAATCTGAACTGATTTGTTTCCCTTGTGCATATTACCATATTATACAATATTAAATAAATCCTGAAGATTAGGATTGTGTGGTAATGTAATTTCTACATTGCTATAAAGTGCTTAATTGATATCTTTTAAAAATAAAAATAGTTTTATCTTTGGAAATAATAGAAATCTATAGTCAATTTCAAATGGAAATAGCAATTTAAAAAAGAATAAAGAAGTGCCAGTCATCTGTCATCCCTCTATGCAATGAATATCAATTGTTAACATTAGGCACATATCTTCTAAACTTTTCAGTTAAATATAACTTTGATTTTTTTTAAAAGGTGTATAATTTCTTGCATATCTAAAACTGTCTGTATGTTCACTTTATACAGCAATATTGAGTACAAATTTGGCTGGGTATAGAAACCTGGTTTTGCAACCTTTATTCTCTCAAAATTCTGCAGACATTTCTTCATCATCTTCTGATGATGTACTGATGAAAGAAACATTTAGCTGACTCTGTTTCCCGTGTGAAAAGTAATCTGTTTTATTTTTCTCTGTATCAGTTCTTATAGGATTATTTTTTTTTTAAATCCTGGAAAACAATAAACAAACCAACAAAAATGTTAGTCAATATTTATATGTATTTATTTTCTCATTAATTGGTCCAGTATTTGTAAACTCTTTCAATAAGTAAATTTATATTTTATTCAATGCAGTAACATTTTCTTCATTTATATAATTAATTATTGCATATCTTCTGGTTTATTTCTCCAAAATACCCAGATATCTCTATCATCTTTATCTCTTTCTATTTTATCTCTTGCTTCTCTTCTCTAAATCCTATGATATTCTTATTTTGTTACTTTCTACTGCTAATTCAATATTCTGTAGCAGTACTGCTTTTTCTTGATTAATTCTAGAATAAATTTGAATATTGATATTTTAAGACTTTGAATTCTTATCTTATTCAAAACTCTCTTGGAACCCTGAGTTTATATTAAACTCTTCCATTCATTGATCTCCCTTAGTTTCATGTCCTTACAAATATTTTTGGATGTGACAAGCAATTCTCAAGTTTTCTTCTTGTTAAGAAAAAAAATCCCTCTATGTGCCATTTTATTGTTTTTTGGAACAACAGTTCTCTTTTTTTTAAGTAATAGTTTATTAAATTGTCTTCAATTTCATATTTTTCAAATTTACTCATATCAAGTCATATGACCAGAATTAGACTCACAAAATTAATTTATAAATTACGTGTAACTTCTCTTGATTTGTAATATTCATTCTGGCTTTTGGCAGATAAAAAGATAAAATTGTAATATTTGTTGAAATTCTGAGATGGATATAATATCACTTATAGGTTTTAAATATTTATGAATAGACCATGCACTATTAATATTTAAGAAATATTCTCAAATAAAATGGACTACGTAAATATCAATTATAATGAAAATGTAGGTAAGGCTAATAATCAGCAGACCAGTATAGTTATGCAATCTATTAAGCATATAGAATTTATCATATTTTATCAAGTCTAAAAACATTTTTGCCTCCGTTTGAACATTTCTGAAGTGGAGATGTATTCTGTAATTACTGGTGTAAGTTGTGATGTGGTTGTCACTGTGTATACGTGTTTTTATACATCTAGAGAAAAAGCTGGCAAAATATTGCCTTTGAGAAAAATATCAGAGATAACAGTGGAGCACTCTTATAAAAATGTTAGATAATTCATGCTCCAGGTGACTTTCAGTTTTATTTTTATTATATTGTTTTATCACTATTTTTAAATTAAATAAAAATATTTTTCTCAACTTAAACATGATAGTTTTATTTAAAAGATAAACTGATAAATGCCGATAATCCTAATCATTCGGAGTTATAAATAACGTTGGAATAAATCTTTTCATAGCTAAATCTTTGTATTTTTCTTTAATTATTCACCTAGAATAGTTTTAGAAGTGTAATTAGTAGCTCCAGGCATGTAGTTTAGCATATTTTAAGGCCCTTGTTAAATTGCCAGTTTGCTTCTTGAGTTTGTGTACAGTTTGCATTTTCATCAGTACTTTAGAGTATCACTATTTTACTACTGTTCAGCATGTCTAAAAATGTACTTTTTAAAATACTTTTATTTATTAAGTTTAAAATTTTATTTTCCAATTATAGTATACATTCAATAATATTGTATATTAGATTCACAAGTAAAACATAGTGGTTAGACAACCATATACTTCACAGAGTGTTTCCCCCAATATTTCCAGTACCACCTGGAACCATGCATAGTTATTACAATATTATTGACTATATGTCTTATGCTGTACTTTACAACCCGTGACCATTTTGTAACTACTAAATTATACTTCCTAATCTCTTCACTTTTTTCACCCAGTACCCCAACCCCCTTTCCCCTCTTCCACTCTGTTTTGTTTCTATGAATCTCTCTATTTTATTTATTTATTTTGTTTTTTAGACTCCACATATAAGTGAAATCATAAGGTATTTGATTGATTTATTTTATTTAGCTTAATATCCTCTAGGTCTATTCATTCTATCACAAATGGTACAGTTTCATTCTCTTTTTTATGGCCAAGTAATATTTCACCACTTTTTTTATTCACTTGTCTATTGATGGGCACCTGGGTTGATTCCATAATTTAGCTAATGTGAATAATGCTACAATGAAAAGAGGGGTGCATATATTCTTTCAAATTAGTGTTTTTGCTTTCTTCAGATATGTACCCAAAAGTTAAATCAATGGGTCATAGGGCAAGTCCATTTTTTAATTTTTTAAGGAATCTCCATACTGTTTTCCATAGTGGCTGCACCAATCTACATTCCCACCAATAGAGCATGAAGATTCCCTTTTCTCATCTTTGCAAACACTTGCTGTTTGTTGATTTATTGATTACAACCATTCTGACAGGTGTGAGGTGAATCTTATTGTGGTTTAAATTTGCATTTCTCTGATAATTAGTGACATTGAGCATCTTTTCATATATCTATTGGCCCTCTGTATGTCCTCGTTGGGGGAGTGTCTATTCAGGTTCTCTACTCATTTTTTAATTGAATTGCTTGTTTTTGGTGTTCAGTTATATGAGTTCTTTATAAATTTTGGATATTAACTCTTTACCAGATGTACCATTGGTGGATTTGTTCTTCCATTCACTAGATTGTCTTTTTTATTTTTTTGTTGATGGTTTCTTTGATGTGCAAAAACATTTGAGTTTGATGTAGTCCCATTTTTCTGTTTCCTTGAGGAGATACATCAGAAAAAAATATTGCTAAGAGAAATTTGAGAGACTTTACTGTGTATGTTTTCTTCTAGGAGTTTTATGGTTTTGAATCTTACATTTGCATCGTTAATTAATTTTTAATTTATCCTTGTGTATGATATAAAAAGGTAGTTTAATTTTTTTGCATGTATCTGTCCAAATTTTCAACACCATTTACTGAATAAACTTTACCTTCTTGTATGCTCTAGAGCAGCAAATATCAACCATTTTCATCTGATGACACACGTAAACTAATTATTAAAATTCTGTAGCACACCAAAATATATATTTTTTGCTAATCTGACAAAAAATAGATATAATTTTGGTCATTCACACTGGATGGCTATTGTTGTGTTAGCTGTTGTCATTTTTTTTATTTGACAATCTAAGGATAAAGAAGTCAGTGCTCCTGACTAAATAGTCAAGTATTGCATGTTTTAAAAATTCTTCTGACACACTGGTTGAAAATCGCTGTTCTGAAGGAAGGTTGCTTTTAAATTCATGTAAATTGATATGGACAGACTATTAACAAAAAGTATAATGTAAAGAAGTCATTGTCTGCTTGGTGGTCAGGTTCTATCACAGAAGAGATACCAAATGCACAATCATCTTAGTATCTCCATCAACAGCAAATCCTCACTAGCAAATAGAGTCAAATTTTACAATCTGAACTTTGGTGACACAGCACAGTGCCTCAGCATGCAATGGCACATATAAATAAAGCATTTAAATATTCTATACAGTTGAAACTGCACATCTGCAGGCCCAAACCCTGTATTCACATTTGGACTCGCAGTTGAACATGGAAATATAATTTTAGAAAATAAACATGGAAAAGTGTTTATGGTCATCATGTACCTCCAATGAATTTTTTCATGCTTATTAGTTCATATACTCAAAATTTATTTTCATCTAGGGAAAGCTGCTGCAAAATCACACTCCATCCTGCTTTTCTTCTCCTTGGAACAAGCCATCTGTGGTCTGTGGAGGAGAGGCAGAGAAAGGTAAGACTGACTCATTCATGGAACATCTACTAGGGATCCGTTTAAGGCAAGGCATCTACATTATCTTTAAATTATTTTTGGCAGGGCTGGTGATGTACTTTTATGTTTCACAAATAATAACACTGAAAACTTCATTGTGATGTTGTATTGTACGTAGAGGCCCAATGCAAGAAATTCGTGCAAGGGTAGCCCTCGCAGCCCCGGCTGCCTTGGCCCTCACAGCCCCGGCTGCCTTGGCCCTCGCAGCCCTGGCTGCCTTGCAGCCTTGCGGCCCAATGACCCTGCCCCCTGTCCACTGGTCATTCTGGAAGGTCGTTCCCTCATCTGGTCTAATTAGCATATTAGCTCTTTATTATATAGGATATGTGATCATAAAGCTTGAATACTTTCTGCCACCAATTCTACATAAAGTCTTTTATTTTGTGATACTTTATTCATGGAATATTTCCAAAAATCTCACTCTTAGTAGTGCATATTACTGTACAATATGACACATGAACAGCCTTGTATATAAACCTTTGGACAATATTTGAAGAGTAACTGAATAATTTCCTTAAAAACCCTCCTCTTATTTGTATTTACTGTTAAATATTAAATTTATATCTTTTTAAAAAATATATTTTATTGATTTTTTACAGAGAGGAAGGGAGAAGGATAGAGAGTTAGAAACATCAATGAGAGAGAAACATCGTTAAGCTGCCTCCTGCACACCCCCTACTGGGGATGTGCCCGCAACCAAGGTATATGCCTTTGACCCGAATTGAACCTGGGACCCTTCAGTCCACAGGCTGATGCTCTATCCACTGAGCCAAACCGGTCAGGGCCTAAATTTATTTCTAAATAGTTCATACCTTCACATTGGTTCAAAAATAGTAACTACATAAAACATATTCATTAAGAAATTTCATGGTTACCCCTGACCCATTATCCTAAGTCCTTCAGCCCCTTCCTCAATAAAAACTTTTTAAAAAAATTTAAGAATTATAGAAAAGTTGCAGAAATGGTACATAGAATTCCTATATCCTCTCACCCACATTTCCCTTATGTTAACCATGAAACTATTTATCAAAACTGAGAAATTAACACTGGTGCAATACTTTTTAACTCCTCCCCTCCCCCCCACTACTGTCATGTCCCAGTTTCTGGATCTCATATTGAATTTAGTTGGCATATCTACTTGGTCTCTCCTACACTATATGACAGTTCCTCAGTCTCACCTTACTATTCATGATCTGGGTATTTTGAAGAAACTGCTCAGATATTTTGTAAAATGTTTGGCAGTTTGGGTTTGTGTGATGTTTTCCCACGTTTAGACAGCGGTTATGGTTTGTGTGGGGAGAATAAGGCACCCCTCTCCTGGTGTCATATTGGGGTGGGGGCTGATATCACCGACCACTGGCAACCACTGGGGACTATTCTCCTCCCTATAGTCTTGCTTTTCCCTCCTGTCTTATAAATCTAATCTTACAGATTTCATCTTTTGGGTCTGCCTTCTTTTACACAGCCTTTAAAGAGAAAATCACAGGCCCCAACATTGCATCACTTATCCTGAAGTCCATGATACCAAGTCCTGATTTAATAACTGACCTAACTGCTGATTTAGCCTCTCCCAGAAATATAAACTTAATCAGACAGTCTGGAATTCCCTGGTCAATACCAACGAGATAATGTTACATGGACCCTCTCCATACCCATAGAAAGAAGAGGCAGTCTACATGATAAAGCTTGCTCCCCCAACCCAAGATATCCTGGTCTAAAAATAATCCTTTCTTTCTTTTGTCAGTAGTATTTTTGTCCTGCCCTTCTTCCTATAAAACCTTTCATTTTGGACAACTACTCCGAGCATCCTTCTAGTTGCTAATAGGATACTGCTGGTTCATGAGTCATTTAGATACTCAAATTACTTGGTCAGATTTTGTTTTTTAACAGGGCAAAATACATTTAAGATTCATGCTGCTTCATGAATCAATAGTTGATTCCTTCTTCTTGCAGAATAGTATTCCATTGTATGTATGTACTACAGTTTGCTTATTTATTCATTGGTTGAAAGCCATCTATGTTGTTTCCAAATTCTGGCAATTATGAATAGAGCTACTGTAAGCATTCATGTACAGGTTTCCCTGTGAACATAACTTTTATTTCTCTTGGGTAGATAATGTGGAATATCATAGTTATGCATTCAACTTTATAACAAATCTGCAGAACTATTTTCCAAAGTGACTGTGCCATTTTGCAGTCCCACCAACAAGTTTCAGTTGCTCTGCATCTTTGTCAGCACTTGATATTACCAGTATTTTTGTTAGACATTCTACTAGGTTTGTAGGAGTATCTCATAGCAATTTAATTTGCATTTCCCTGACGGTCAATGACATTATTTCATATGCTTCTATGTCAACAATTTATCTTCTCTGATTCGATTTGAGACTTGTTTTGTATCTGGCATATAGTCCATGCATGTAAATGTTTCATGTGCCCTTGAAGAAAATATATATTTTGCATTTAATGGGATGGAATGTTGTCCATTTCCATACACAATGTTGAATATTGTGTATGTCATTCAGTTTGGTTAAATATGTTCTACAAATATTTCATATTTTCACTAGTTTTCTCCTGCTCATTTTATCATTTTAACAGTTGTTCACTTTATCAGTTACAGAGAAATGTACGTTAAAATTTCTAAATTTGATTGTGGTCTTGTCTAATACTTCGTTTAGTCCCATCAAATTTTGTTTTATATAGTTTGAGGTTATGATATTAAGATTCTTATGTCTTTCTGCTGAATTGATACTTCATACTTTAAAATATACTTTTAAAATATTAAATAGCCACACCATCTTTCTTATGGTGACTGTTTACATGCTACATCATTTTCATATCATTTAGCTTTTAAACATTTGATTTTTTAAAAAAAATTGAACATGTATTGTATAAAAGTATACAGTTATGGGTTTTGTTTGTTTGTTTATTCTCACCCAAGGATGTGTTTATTGATTTGAGTAAAAGGGGTGGGGGGGAGAGAGACATTGATTAGTTTCCTCCCATAAGTGACCTATGTATGTGCCCTGACTAGGAAGTGAACCTGCAGTCTTTTCGTATACAGGATGATGGATGCTCCAATCAACTGAGCTCCTGGCCAGGGCAGATATAGTTTTTTTTTTTCTTTTTAATTTGGTAATTTTTAAAATTTTAATTGGTGTGTTGAATCTATTTAAATTTATTGAAATTACTAATACAATTGAGTTTAAGTGTCATTCTATTTGTTTTCTTTTTACTCTACCTTTCATTGTTCTTTCTTTTCTAAGTTTTATATATTAATCAACTATCTGCAACATTATTCTACTTACATTCTTGTGTTAATTTTTAATTACTACCTTAGAGATTTTACAATATGCATCCATATTGACTTTTTAGGGTATAACTTGAAATACTTTTGTCACTTTTTGAACAATGCAAAACTTTTACTGTAGTCACTTTGTTTATCCTTCTTCTTTTTGAATAGCAGCTCTTCGGAATTTTAATTTGTGTAATTCTGCACTTCCAGAATGTTGATCTCTCATGGTCTCCTATATTATATGCAAGAGCAGAACACATTTCTCAGAATTTCTAAACTTGGAACAGATGTAGATTAGTTTCTGAAATATGATTCAAACTGAAAGGTGTAATCCCTAAAAGTGTTCATGGCGGTGTCTTCACACGGTGTGGATAAAACACACCAACCATGACACAGATAAAATTAGCTGACACGCAGACAGCAAACAACGGAAGGACAGAGTCCTGATGGTGCTCCACATGCTCCTTGTTCCTAAGGCTCAGCTGTATCTCTTCTCCGTCCAAAGCCTGGCGGTTCAATACCTCATTTGAGCCCCACTCTCCTTGAAACAAATTCTCTCTTTTGCTTTTCTATCATTTCCAATAAAAGTCTTAATTGGTTTCTGTTTGGGCTGTGGACTTAGGAATATGTTGTGTGTGACCACCTATCAGCATTACTTTGGAAGTGATGATTCACTGGCTGAACATAATCATGGTGCACAATTTTCTAGCTGATTTTTACCACCCCCACCTCCCCCCACCCCCCCAAATTTAAAGGCATGTAACAGAAAATTACTCTGGAGACTTGAATAGCTATGAGCGGTGATGCTCTTCACAGGTAGGATGAAATAAAGCCACAGGCAAGATGGTTAAAAGGGCTGCCAATGCTGAGCTGTGTGGCTGACTCAGCGTAGACTATTCATAAAGAGTTGGGCCTTCAAATTAGAGAGACTTGGATTTGAAAATCAGTTCTATAACTTACCAGCTGTCTGACATTGGCCAAGTTACTTAAATTTTCTAAGCTTCAAATTCTGGATCCAGAAAATCCTGTATAATAAAAACGTAATATGCAAATTGTCCCCTTGACTGGGAGTTCTTCTGGGAGTTCAACTAGGGGATGGGGCCAGTGGGAGGTGGGGGCGTCGGGGGAAGGGAGGAAGGCCCCTGCCAGCAGGCCAGCAGCCCAGTGGCTAGGGACCCTACCAGTGCATGTGCACTGGGCCTCTAGTAGGATGATAAATGACAACTCCTAGTGCTGGTATAAGAATTAAATGAATGAATGTATATGGAACAGGTAGCATAAGGTTTAGTGCAGCGGTTCTCAACCTGTGGGTCGCGACTCCTTTGGGGGTCAAACGACCCTTTCACAGGGGTCGCCTAAGGCCATCGGAAAACATGTATATAGTTACATATTGTTTTTATGATTAATCACTATGCTTTAATTATGTTCAATTAGTAACAATGAAATTGGGGGTCACCACAACATGAGGAACTGTATTAAAAGGTCATGGCATTAGGAAGGTTGAGAACCACTGGTTTAGTGCATAGTAGGCATAAAAGGATAGTGATTATTATTACTCATTAACTACAGGTGAAGAAACCATAAAACTTTCTGGCTTGTTTGTGGGGTTTTTTTGTTGTTGTTGTTTGTTTTTTGCAAGACTGGAGCTAGTCATGCAAAGTGATACAAGTTTTCCTTGTTGAAAAGAAGGCAAAACCCAGTTTCTATGGCTTCTTTCCTTCGGCCAGTGGATAGCTTCACTATCATAGTCTTTGGATTGATTTTTCTAGAGACTGCATCTTGAACAGAGCTGCCTAATGATGCTGCCCACTTAAAGCAGCAAGTCGGCCTTACGTTTTGGTGGGTTTATTGGCATTGTTTTTCCATCCAGAAGTTTCTTATCATTGCCACATCCCAGTGTTTGTCCAGGAAGAAAGTTTGATGCCCATCTCTCCCATGCAACCTCTGCTCATATAACTAAGTTTTAGCTTAGACATTTTCTTCAGAGACTTAGGTCTTAGGCTGACCAGGAAATATGTGATTGAGACCTCACTTAGGAGCCAGCTCTGCTGCTGGTTGGACCTGGGCTGGCTTTGAACCAGCGGTAAGGACCTGTTGAGGGTATCTGTTCAAAGTAACAACGTGGCTGTTACTAAAGAGACAGGCATTAGAAAGTGTCTAAGTGATGTCTATTTGCTGTAATTGTTTGTCTACATTCTTCCTTAACTACCTATTCAAAATATTATGTATCTGTACATAAACCTGAAGGCACTAATTCTCATAGATTAATTTATGCCAGCGTAGAGTTTAGAAAATAAAGCACTTCATGTATTATTTGGGAAGGCTTCAACATCCCTTAGGAGGCACACAACACTTAAGTACCATGACACACATTCCAAGGCAAAGGCCCCATTAATGTTGGGGCAAAGAGTATGGAGAGGTACCGGAGCCTCACAGAGATTGTCTGCAAAACTGTATGTATTCATCTGTATGTATGTGTGCAACTCTTCATTTGTCTGAACTTCCCTATAGTTCCATCAAACAAGACATAAGTAAGACTTGTCCTTTCATTGTCACCAATACATTTTTCAATAACTGGAGGACACACACGAACTAAAACCACGCAGAAGGTTGTACAGAGCTCAAGGTCTGCTGCGCAACTGAGGAAGAAGGACTTGCACTTTGAAGTCGCTTGTCCCCACATTTGTGGCGAGGGGCTGCCCGCGGGCTTTTCAAGTTGTGGAGAGAGAGGAGGTGAAATTGCGTTTTTCCTTCCCCACAGGGGCAAAGCTCCTGGAGAGTGAGTGCTTCAGCTTTTTTATTTCAGCAAAGACCCTCATAAGCTCACGGTACCCTCCTGTGCCTAGGCCTCTCTTAAGAGGCACTTTCTGGGAAATGCAAGGAAGAGTGCCCCTGACCAGAGGGCTGGCTGGCTTCGAGCCAAGGCAGAGTGGCACCGCCAGTTCCGTGGGTGCCTCGGGGCTGCGCGGAGCTGGAGGGGGCCTCTCTTCACAGCGTTCCGTCCAGTTGGCGCCCTGCTGCAAACGTGGAGGCCTGCCCTGCCTCTCAGTCCACTGCGTCAGCCGCCCCGCATCTTCCCGGCACCGGGAGGTCTACTGGACGGGCGACGCCTCTCCGGCCCCGGGCAGCACACCGAGGGGCAGGCTTCCTGTCTGCTCCGGGGCTGCACCGAGGCCCCGCGTTCTCCTCTCCCGCGCTGAGCGCCCTCCCGCGGGAAGCTGGCGAGGCGAGCGCACCGACGTGCAGTTTCCCCGCCAGGGGGTCAAACAGGAGCTGTTTCCATCCAGCTAACGTTTGCTGCGCTCCGATAACGCCATCTGGACCCTTGTTTCCTCCTTGCCCCTGGCGCTGTCTTGTGGCTGAATTTCCCGAAAACTTGAAGGACGGCTCCTCCCAGCGCCGCTGGGAACCACGCCTAAGGGCCGGGTCTAGCGCCCAGGCAGGGCCAATTTGGCAGGTTTCCTGCTTGCTCTCTTGACAGTTTCATCCACAGGCGCCCATGTGCCAGCGCTAACATTTTATATATTTTAAAGCGCGAGAGGAATGAGTGGCATGCGGGAGCCACATTAATGGAAAGTGGCTCTCCACTAAACTGTCAAAACCCTGCCTGTATGAAGCTCCGTGTGTTCAAGCAGCGCCTAACCCAAGGGGGGGGGGGGGGGAGCGGTGAGAGGAGGAGGGGATCTGATTCTGTCCAGATGCGGCAGATTTATTCTGGGTTCCGGACTCCAGGAAGCAGCGAAAACGTGGCTGCAGAAAGCCACAGGTTTCCCCATCGCTCCAGCCAAATCCTAGAAGGAGCAAGCGGTTTTCTCCTTTGCATGCTACTGGAGCAAAAACTAAACAAGAAAAGACTGCCCACGGCTTGTAACATTCCTCTCAGCCTTCCTCTGTCTCATTCCGCAGCTCTCTCTACTCTTGCCTGCTCTCCGAAAATAGCAAGAAAATAGTTTCCTGGCACACCCTCATTCAGAACACACATTTTTTTTGCTCCATCCTGGCCAACGCCCCCACCTAGTGGCTTAGACTGCCTGTTTTGCTTCCCTCTGCTGTGGGTTCTAAGATAAAGAGGCGCTTTGCAAAATAATCAAGTCTAACTAGACGCCTGATGTGGGTGGGTGGAGCGGGAGGATGGGCAAGAGGCTTAAAATGTGGTGCAAATGAGGTTTAATGTTATCAGAGCCCTGCTGGGTGCTAGGAAGGGGAAGGGAGGAAAGAGAAGGTTGCGTGTTTGTTCCTAGCTTGGCTGCTGCAACCCAGGAATGTCCCAAGGATGCCTTAGTTAAAGGAGTACCCTCGCTCTTAATGCATGGTGTGTTTTATTTTCTTCATCATACGTAACAGGATATGAGAACATGTGAATTCTTTACTTGCTCATGCAGTTTTTGCCTGCCTGCCTGTCTCACGACCAGGAATTAAAGAAGCTTGGGCTAGGGTTGTGTCACCTTGGGTAAAAAATCTCTTCTTTCAAAGGATCCCAATTGCTCTTTCAAAACTGAATAGATGGGCCAGGTAATCTCAGGCTCTTGACTAGACTGAATAATACCATTTAAAACATGTTTACATTTCACCTGATACATTTGATTACAACGTAGTTTTTTATTGGATGTATTCTACCTGCCAAACACTGAGCAGGTCCTGGGAGCTCATAGTTTAGTCAGGGCTAAAAAGACATTGTACACCCCTGATGCTTGAAAAAAAAAACAAAAACAAAAACAAACTTTCTCTTGTACTTCTACCCTACATTTGTTTCTGTGAAGGCTAGAGGAGGCTCCGAGCACGGGGTATATGCTCTGAGGTGCTGGGACCTAGGTGCTGCTGCTATTGCTTGGTGCGGAATATGGTTGATATCCTGATATCCACAAACATAACGTTTGAAGGTTAAGGAGAGCCATTGATGGTGCCAGTGGTGATGGCCCCAGAGACGTTTTCGTCTTGTTTTTCTTGAATCCTGATGACCTCCCTTTTTAGGCAGGTTGTGGAAAACAACTGCTTTCTTCAAACTGTTTTCCAAAGGTACTGAACTGCTGAGCAGCAAAAGCAGGAGGGTGGAGCGGAAGGTTTCATTTCACATACAGTGAGCGTCTATCTGTGATACTTTTACATTTTGTACAGCTTTTTATTTATTTATTATTTATTTTTCCTGTTGACTCACAGTTAGAGGGGAGGGATTGAATGAAAAGCACATATTCCTAAAACCAGATATGAACATTTAGTTTGTATTGTAGTAAGAGTTAAGCAGAACTTGATGCCCAAAGCATAAAATGCACTGCTGGCCATTTCCTTCTTAGGCGATATTATTGGCGCCTCCTTCCAACCTGGGTGTGGCCAGCAGGCCTGGATAAAATTCCAGAGCGCAGAGGTCAGGGCCTGGGGCCAGCCCCACCTAGCACCGGCCCCTGGGGTGGGAGGTGGGAGGTGGGAGGTTGTAGCCTAGGAGGGGACGCAGCGATCCTGCTTGTGCCCCCAGTAGAGAGCGTGGGTCTATTGGGAGGGGAGCGCCGCAAGCTCGGAAGCGGATGGAGGCAAGGACAGGACGCCCTCCTCCCAGTTCTCGGCCGAAAAGCCGCACCTAGGTGTCAGGATCGGGAGGGGCTAAGGGATGGGAAATGGAGCCAGGGCGGTAGGACCCGGCGGGAGCTTCCTTGGCCACGGAGGGAACTGGGCGGGAGGGAAGGAAGGAGGAGAGCGCGAAAGGGAAGGTGTTCGGGAGCGGGCAAACGCTCTCGCCGTGCCGCTAGAGTAGCACCACCGGACCTGGACTCTATAAAAGGAGTTCGTCTGTTCCGCAGCTCGCAAGCTCCTCCCGGGCTGGCGCACACCGCTTCCCCCAGCTCCCCCAGAAATCTGCCCATTCCCCGTGTGCCGCGCCAGGTCCCCCAGACCCGTGCGCTCAGCGGCAGGACTCCCAGTGGCGCACGAGGTGCGAGCAGCCGCAGCCCAAGCCCTCGAGTCCCCCCTCGCACGGCCCCTAGCCGCGGGGCAGCTTGCCGGAGTGGCCAGCGCGTGAAAAGAAGGGAGGGCCGAGCGCCCGCGAGGCGCGGCGCCGCGCGGCTCCCAGACTTCACCCCACCCAACTCTGGTGGCCGCAGCCGCCGCAGGAAACTGCCACAGCCTGGGGAGGCGGAGCGGGAATGCAAGACCGGGACTCCTAGAGGGCCTGTCCGCTCTGGTCTCCACAGCTAGGAAACTCCTGGGGGCCGATTCTGCAGCTCAAGGAGCGCCCGGGTTAGGTAACGCCCGAGCATTTGGGGTAAGAGACCCCACCTGGCTCATGCTCCCTCCTCAAACAATACCTCGCCCTCCTCCACTAGATGCCCCGGTGGAAGCCGGCGCGCAGCGCAGCGCGGTGGGCTAGTCCTCAGCAAGCCCGGAGTGGAGAAGCGCAAGCCAGAGACGCGGAGGCAGCGCCGGGCGCACTGCAAGTGCAGGGGACGCGCTCGCCTAGCTCGGCTGCCGCGCCCTTGACCTCTAGTTTCAAGCTGGAAACCTGGGTGGAAGAATAGCTGAGGAGCCTACGAACACTAACCAGCAAGCAGGGGCAGGACTGCGGTCTCTTCCGCGGTCCTTCCTCCTCTCCCACATCCGTTCCATGCTTCAGAGCTGCGCTCCGGAGCCAGGGCGAGGAGAGGCATGGAGAAGCACGGCGCTCAGTGCGCCCCGCCGCTCGCGGGCTCCCAAACAGGGGCTTTTCAAGCCAACCTCTCCGCTGCTCCCTCCCACAACTGCAGCTCCGAGGACTCCGTGTACCAGGACTCCGTCGCCCTGCCCTGGAAAGTCCTGCTGGTCTTGCTGCTGGCGCTCATCACCTTGGCCACCACTTTCTCCAACGCGTTCGTGATCGCCACTGTGTACCGGACGCGGAAGCTACATACCCCGGCCAACTATCTGATCGCCTCGCTGGCGGTGACGGACCTGCTCGTCTCCATCCTGGTGATGCCCATCAGCACCCTGACTACGGTCTCCGGCCGCTGGACCCTGGGCCAGGTGGTCTGCGACTTCTGGCTCTCGTCGGACATCACCTGTTGCACTGCTTCCATCCTGCACCTCTGTGTCATCGCTCTGGACCGCTACTGGGCCATCACGGACGCCGTGGAGTACTCGGCTAAAAGGACTCCCAAGAGGGCGGCGGTCATGATCGTGCTGGTGTGGGTTTTCTCCATCTCCATCTCGCTGCCACCCTTCTTCTGGCGCCAGGCCAAGGCCGAGGAGGAGTGCGTGGTGAACACCGACCACATCCTCTACACGGTGTACTCCACGGTGGGCGCTTTCTACTTCCCCACCTTGCTCCTCATCGCCCTCTACGGCCGCATCTACGTGGAAGCCCGCTCCCGGATTTTGAAACAGACTCCCAACAAGACCGGCAAACGTTTGACCCGAGCCCAGCTGATCACCGACTCCCCTGGGTCCACGTCTTCCGTCACCTCCATTAACTCGCGTGCCCCCGACCTGCCCAGCGAATCGGGGTCTCCCGTGTACGTGAACCAAGTCAAAGTGCGAGTCTCCGATGCCCTGCTGGAGAAGAAGAAACTCATGGCCGCTAGGGAGCGCAAAGCCACCAAGACCCTGGGCATCATTTTGGGAGCGTTCATTGTGTGCTGGCTGCCCTTCTTCATCATCTCCCTAGTGATGCCTATCTGCAGAAACGCATGCTGGTTCCACCAGGCCATCTTCGACTTCTTCACGTGGCTGGGCTATCTCAACTCCCTCATTAACCCCATCATCTATACCATGTCCAATGAGGACTTCAAACAAGCGTTCCATAAACTGGTCCGCTTTAAATGCACCAGTTGACTTGTCCATTGCACTGGGGGTCACCCAAGTGGCCTTTGGGGACCATGTTGTGTCTGGTTCCACAGGTAGGTCGACTCTTCTTTCACTGTTACCGGGTCAGAGCGAGGCGCTGTCTTCCGGGCAAGGGCAATGGATCCTGAGAAGCCAGGACAGCCCCG
Organism: Myotis nattereri; assembly: GCF_964212035.1. NCBI lineage: Eukaryota > Metazoa > Chordata > Mammalia > Chiroptera > Vespertilionidae > Myotis > Myotis nattereri. The sequence goes on along the minus strand of NC_138081.1, from coordinate 39,317,523 downwards.
GGAGAGAGAGCACGGAAAGGAGAACTGTGCACACTAACGATAGAGCTTCCCTGCTGAGGAGGAGGCTCACTTTCTTCCCGCAAACCCCAGGTTCAGCACTGGCTCTGCGGCAGCCAGTCACAAGGCAGGGTTTGCGACTTTTAAAATTCTATGATGGAGAGGTGACCCCTGCCCTGCTCTGGTGTAATGGACGATGCCCTTAGGAGCAGTGGTACATGTTAGTTGTTGTCTGGATCCTGTCTGAGACAGATGCATACAGCCTGGAAGTACTTGAACTAGACACTTAATACCTTGTGTTTTGGGGACAACTTTGTGTTACAGCCTCATTTAAGAACAGTTACGTTGGCATCTTTCCGTTTGTGTTTATTTGACCTTGGTTGGAGAAACTGGTGGATTTGGTGCTTCAAACCCTATGTGTGGCTTGGGGGGTACAGAGAAACCTTGAAGAGTTAACAGCAAAGTTCTGATGTTAAGATCTCTATTTTTATTACAATTGAAACTATATGGGATGGGTGGGTGGAAGGGAAATGGGGAGAGAACGTTAAACAGAGAACCAACACCTATGATTGTTTGTTTTCTGCAGATTTTTGATTTTTAAATTCCTACTTATTGATTTTTCAAACCACAGTTTTGACAACTCAAACAAAACATTACGTGTGCTAGTGCCAAAATCTGCAGACTGCTTTATTTTTTCCCTCCTAATTTCATGTACCTGCCATTTTACACATTGAAATCCCATAAGTGGAGGATATGATGGGTGACTCAGCCCCAGCTGCTCTATTTCTTATTAATGCAATCGATTAAACTGATGATATTAGATATATACTGCTCCTTAACAAGAAATGCATCTTTATTCCTTATCCAATTCAGTGACATGTAAGGGAGACTGATGAATAGGAATGGTTCTTATTAAGGAATGAAGGGCAATAGGAGGATGTATATTTTGACTTGTAAAAAAATCTTAAATGCATGAGACTTTTTTCTGATAGTCATTTGCACTCTCCTTCCCATCTGTAATTCATTTGTGTGCTAACATATAAAGTAACCAAGACAACTTGCTTGGTTCTGCAAAAATCTTCAAAATGCAGTAAGAACCCCAAAAACTACATCAAAAGGAAAAAAAAAAAGCTTGTTTCTTTTACCTTTCTATTGAAGTTTGGGTAGGAACAAAGATCGCGAGAAAATGACATGGAAGAACTTTAGAAAAGCCTCAATAAACTAAAATTGAGCTGGTAATTCATGGAACCAAATCTCAAACTTTTTAGGTAATCAAGAAGCTGATAAGCCTTGGCACCTCAGAAATCTGTCACTGACCTGATACCTCAATGAATATAGTAGCAGTAATACTTTACATTTATGTCTTTTAAAATTGCAACAATACTTACTCCTATCCCAATTCACTCTAACGACTTCCTGACACAGGGCAAGATTTATTCACTAAAAGATGAAAAAAAAATGCATTATCTAAATAGAAAAGGAGTAGCCCTGAAGGACCATCTACACAGAAAAAAGTGAAATGTAGGTGGACCATTTAATATGCCAAAGAAGATTTACATTCCTTTCTTCAGAGAGCTATCTGCAGTTGCTACCTTGTGTCTGCAGAAGCAAGTTTGTCTTTGTAAAATGCATTCACTCCCTGCTTGAAGCTCTTCAGTCCAGACTGTGAGACAGTATGTGTATAGGTCTGAAGTGCACCGTTTGCCTACTATGCAGACTTTCACTCTGGGGCAATGACTCTTGAAAATATACTATTCCAAGTTTCGCAGGTCAACTAAATAAAAAAGGGAATTTTGATTAACATTTACACCAATTACTGGAGTAAGATACACTTTTAGGAACTAGGTGATCCTATATTTCTTTTGTATCCCCAGGTTCCTTTGTTTTGTTTCATTTTGTGACATTTCTCCTATGGAGAAATCTAGCTTACTACCTATAGGAGTGTGCATAAAGCATGGTATTTGTTTTTATGTTATGTTTGTTTTTGTTTATGCAGCTGTGCTTTCTTTGGGCCTAAGAAGCAATTCAGTCAACTTCTAGGACCTTAAAAGGGGAAAAATTAGTAGAAACCAATAGCCACTGACAAATGATTTCTTTATTTGGCACCTACAATGACTGTGTCCTCTTATTGACAGAACATGGTCAATTCAGTCAAAGGAACTGTTTGCCATTTTGTAGATTACCCACTCCAATTTTTGCTTGACTATTTGGCTGAACTGACTGGATTTGGGGCATATTATGTGAAGTAGAAGCTTGCAAACCCTCGTATTTATAAGAGATCTAGAAACATCATCTGGCATTGCACATGATTATGCAAAAATGTATCATTCATCCCAGGGGTATGTAGTTAAGACTGTTAAGCTCCTTTTCAGTTACTGCTGCCTATAATATAGTTGTTTCATAAACTAGATACATGGCTTTTTTGCAGAACATAAATGGGAGATGGAAATGTCTAACTTATATAGAAATGAAAATATATTTTCATTGGCTGTTGTAATAAATAACATTTTCCATGTTGTTTAATTGCACAAAATTTCACAGAAATATATGAATGCATACTCATCCAAAAATATGAATATTGTCTTGTGTTTCTAGGAATTTTAGAGTTTCCTTTTTAAAAATGGACACTGCACCCATGAATGAATTGCTGAGTTCAACAAATTTCCTACAGAATAATAATCTTCACTTTCTCTCTCTATTATCTTAGTTTTAATCTTCTTTAACCAGGAAACCCTAAAAGGACTATAATTCACTCAAGCAGTAACTTCTCAGATTATGTGTTTTTGATGGAATTGTTGTGATTGAAAGTTGCCTTTGGTATTCCACCTTTCAACAAATGTGTAATTGGAAATGAAATTTAGGAAAATAATAAAAGTCCTTTTTTGTGTCCTAACAAGCTTTGGGTAGTAATTCTATTACTATGAAAAGATTGGTTCATTGTATTTTGGGTTGCATCCAGGAGTTTGAGCCTTCAAGAGAGAATAATTGAGGACAAATGATACCGAGGAGGGCTGGCATTATCGCTATGATTTGGGGGATATAGTTAATATCTGTAGGAAGAATTTAAAAGGAAATAGATTGTGATCTCACATTCTGCAAAGAGGGTAAGTCAGGTTCATTATCATAAGAGTTTTCCAGATCCGAATTCTAGAGGTTCTATTCAGTCTCTAGGCTAGGTAATAAGATTTCAAGGTACTGTATGGTGCTTGAAATACAGAAAAAGGAAAAGGAGGAGCTGGATTAGAAGCTGGCTTGGGGGAGACATAAGAGGAAGAAAGTGACTCATCTGGGCACTGGAGAAGTCCCCAGAAAAATGGCTCTTGGAATCAGAAAGTGCTAGGCTTGATTGCAAATAGAGCATGTTATAACTGTGTTGTTCACCTCAAGTGTAGTCTACTTACAAGGGTTAGGGACTATACACATCCATCATAATACCTGAAACCTTTTTGGATCTCAGCAAATCATACCTCTTTAGCCAGTATTTCCCCATCGCCTCCCTTGAGGATACAGAACCCCTGTAACATAGAAACACTGAGTGCTACTTACCAGAAGTTGGACTAGGGGAGATCAGACAAGACTGAATGGGAGAAACAGAACTAAACTAAAAGTGACTGAGGTTTAGAACCTTTCACATTTACCCCTTAGGCTGGTTTATAGTAGCTCTAGTGGCTTAGAGGAAATTGCCAAATATTTCATTTCCTATAGCATCAGCCTCTTATTTACCCAATCTCTCCTTCTTCGTCCTTGTCTAGAGGTTTGCAGCTGTCTTCCAAGAATCCAAAGTCCCTCACCGCATCTACATCTTTTCTCAGTGTCTCATTTTCAGCTTCTCTACTTTTTCATTCCCCATGCAAAGCCCTAATAATCCATGAAAATGTGTTGATCTAATTTTCTTATTTTACCAGTACAGGGCTAATTAAGTAGCCCAGGGATTTTGCATTATTTAAAAGGAAATTGTTGATCCAAACTAATGTGTAATTAGTGAGGGCAAAAGCTTTCAACTGAGGCATCTACTGGAGTTTACAGAAGCTAAGAGGCTGGTAAGGGGAGGGTGTGGGAAGTGAAGCTCTTCACCTTTCATCAAGGCTCATCCTTGAACAGTCCACCAGGGGGCAGAGTGTCTCTGAGTTGTTTAGAGGCTGGGAATGCTCACCACTCCCATCCTCAAACTCCTTCTTCTGGGACAAGGTATTAATGCCTCTGCATCCAAGAGCCAAGGGAAAGAGGGCTTATCATTTATTTAAAATAGCAGATTTTTCAGAACTGCAAAGTCAGGTAGAAGATCCCTAGAACACACCTAAAGTTGTTCTTTATGTATACAACCTGAATTTTCTTATTCATCTCTAGTTCTGGAGTAATGCTAAAATATTAGTATTTTTTTTTTTTAAATGTTTCCATTGATTTCAGAGAGAGGAAGGGAGAGGGATAGAAAGATAGAAACATCAATGATGAGAATCATTGATCATCCGCCTCCTGCACGCCCCCTACTGGGGGCCTAGCCAGCAACCGAAGCATGTGCCCTTACTAGGAATTGAACTGCGACCTCCTAGTTCATGGGTCGACATTCAGCCACTGAGCAACACTGGGTGGGCTAAAATCTTAGTATTTTAAAACATTGCAACCTTTGGTTATGGTGGCTCTGGGTAAAGTCAGAGAATAGAAAACAATTTATATTAAAAATAAAGAGAATTATTACTTAAATGTATGTTTCACTACTATGTTTTTCTTATTACTGTGTTTTTCAACATTTCATTGGTTTGAGGTTGATATGGCCATAGTTCAAAGGTAGAACACTTGCCACTTACCATTTCTTTAAAGAAAGAGCTGCTTTTTTTTTTTTTTTTTATAAATATTTTATTGATTTTTTCCAGAGAGGAAGGAAGGGAGAGAGATGAGAGTTAGAAACATCGATGAGAGAGAAACATCAATCAGCTGCCTCCTGCACATCTCCTCCTGGGGATGTGCCCACAACCCAGGTACATGCCCTTGACCGAAATTGAACCCAGGACCTTTCGGTCCGCAGGCCGACGCTCTATCCACTGAGCCAAACCGGTTTTGGCTAAGAGAGCTGCTTTTTTCTGCACAGAACTAAGGTGTGTTTGTATGTCAGTTTTCCCCAGAAGGATGACTTTCAAGTCTGTGTAATTTTGGCATTTACTTTAAAAACAGGCATATATAAATGTGAGTATAATCTTATGTATCACAAAAATAAATTTCTGTGTCAGAAGTGGATGGTATCAAATGAGAAAACAACTATTATACAGGGTGGGGCAAAAGGAGGCTTACAGTTGTGAGTACTGGAAACATAGTTTGTTCTTGTATTATTATTTATTAATGATTGTATTATTTTCCATATGGACAACTGTAAACCTAATTTTGCCCCATGCTGCATTATTGCACTCTTCCATAACATCTCAGCATTTTCATTGTGCGCAATGGGGAGCTTCTTCGTGACATTTCACACATCTGTCAGTTAAATTGAACTTTTAATGTCAACATCCACATTTTAGGATTATGCTAGGATTTTCAATGCTACTTGAGATAGAACCAACCAGTCCCCGGAGCTGGAACAGCTGACAAAGAGAATGCCTTAACGCTAGTCCAAGCATAGTTTGTAAAAGAAAAATGCCCATTTCTTTTTGACTTAGTTGCACATATTTCAAAAGATAGGAAAAATCCTTTTCAAAACTACTAACTAAATGACAAGAATGGTCTTATAATATTTCTTGTACTTAAAGTGAACAGATGGTGATATAGAGATCCATTTATGGTAAATGCTTAAAAGAATCTACCCATAGCTTGCTTAAATGATGCATGAGGGCGTGAGTCACATCCTCCCTGACTCTGTGGGAACATTCCACACATGGACGGACTGTGGATGGGTGAGTCCATATTGGGATAATGAGATTTCAGGATATTTCTTGCTCTCAAGTGTAGTGATGGGGCTGCAGAAGTGGGGCAGTTCACAAAGGCCTGGCTGCTTGGTCCAGGAGCTGTGCTCAGGGGACTTTTGTAAACACATTGGTTGTCTCCGCTAAACCCACTTGGGAATCCAGTTTGTGATCATGTACGTAGACCTACAGCTCTCCCTGTCATGCTTATTTCCTTGAATAATCTCAGTGAGTTCACCATTGGGCGGATTTGATTTTGTGGGGGAGCTGTTTAGTGGCTCTTCATCTTTTCACCCCAGTCTTGCCTGACTGTATGGTTCTTGAGCCCACTCTCCTTTTTCAGCGCTTCAGAGCCTTTCCCAAGGAATAGAGCATGTTGGGCTATTCACACACTGGGAGTTTGGCATTCGCTACCGGTATGAAGGCCCCCCGCCCCACATTCACACACATTGATAGGTTTAAAATGCAAGAACAAGACTTTGAAGTAAGAAAGAACTGAGTTTAAATCCATGTTTTCTAATCATGAGCAAGTTCCTCTGTAAATCTAATAATACACACCTTTGTGTTTGCAGGTAAAAATTAAATGGGATAATGCAATTGTTTTCAACCTTGACTGCAAATTTTATTTATCAGGAGAGCTTTGAATACCTTTGCTCAGGCCGTGTCTCAGACTAATTTAATTATATTTTCTGGAGCAGGGCCCAATATTCTTATTTTAGAATTCTCCTCAGGTAATTCTGATGTGTGGCCAGGGTGAGATCCCAGCTCTTAGAATAATGCTGGGGTATGTGGGATCTGTGGATGTGAAGGGGTCCCTAAATGAAACAGAATTCAAGTGGATTTGATTTTTAACTGTGGTACTTCTAACAATGTAATGGACATAAGAATCAGCAGGGGAGCTGGTTAAAATGCAGATTCTATTTCAATAGGGCCAGGGTGAGATTCTGCATTCCTGGCAGGCTCCTGGGAGATGCCCATGATGCTATTCCATGGACCACACTTTGAGTAATAAGGATCTACAGGAAAACATCACTTGCTTATAAAGCATTGGAGATTTCCTAAGAACATATCTTTTAAAATGCCCAAACAACCAAAATAAAACCAACATCAAACTTGCAAATGAGAAAATGTGCTTATTAATGTACACTAGGTTGTGTTTTCTTGACTTGTTTACCTGATATTCATGTCTCAGCTTCAGCAGTTCTTAATTGTTCCCCCTTACCTGCTTTATCCCAGCTGCTTGGAATCTTCAGTCTACCCTAAAGCAAACAGCTTATTTCCAGATCTGAATCTGTAAAGTGTGACCCGCAGATTCAGACCTCAGTTTTTACATAATTTTCAAATAAGGGCATTGTCTTTGAATATATATATATATATATATATATATATATATATATATATATATATATAGAGAGAGAGAGAGAGAGAGAGAGAGAGAGGTAAAGATAGGTTTACAGTTCAGAGTAGGCAAAATAAAGTTTATTTTTGGATTTTTATTTACTAGAGGCCCAGTGCATGTGCACCGGTGGGGTCCTCGACCTGGCCTGCTGGGATTGGGCTGAAACCAGCTCTCCAACATCCCCCCCCCCCCCGAGGGGTCCCAAATTGTGAGAGGGTAGTTCTTGGGTGACTCACCTGGAATCGGACTCCCTCCTCTCAGGTTCCAGGTGTGTCACCCGAGAACCACAGCTGCCAAGTCACCGCAGCTTGGCAGCTCCTGTATTGAGCATCTGCCCCCTGGTGGTCATGCGCATCATAGCTACCAGTCGGAAGGTCGCTTAGGCTTTTATATATATAGATTTTTGCACTATTTTCCATATAAAAAACTGTAAACCTACTTTTGCCCACTCCTGTATATAATTATCTAAACATACAAAACAAATGATAAAATAATAAATAAAGCAAATAAATAACAATTGTCAACACGTGGCAGGTGGCATCATTTTCTTGGTAATCTAGCCCACTTAGCCCACTTGACTTCCTGCTGTTAGCATGCACACCCACACCCACACCCACAAACACATTTGCATATTGTATAGACATTATCTTTTGTGAACACAAGTAACTATTTAATCATAGGCGACAGAGGTGTGCTTTCCACCTATTTTATTTTTATTGCATTTTAGAGGCACTATCCTAGAGTAGTGATCTGGCAGCCTTTTGATTTCATGAAAAGCCCCTCCCTAATTTTTATTCCTAGAGGTTTTTTGTTGTTGCTGTTTTCCTTTTTCAGCGAAAGTATTTTAAATTTTTTATGAGAAACGTTTGTCAATTTTTTGACACCCGTCCCTAAAACTGGAGACATTGTTGGGTTTCCTAAGCCTAGATAGGGAATAAGAATCAAAGGATCCTACTTCACAAAGGACCCTACCTTTCAGTTTTTCAATTGAGATTTTGAAGTTAAATGAATGGTGCCAGTGTCCAAGCAGGTTTTTATTCTAGAGTACAAGACATAGTTTAAAGTCTTTTCTCTCCTCCAGGTACAATCACGATGCTTCGAGTTGGATTCTAGCAAAGACACATTGCTCTGAATTTAACTACTTTACTTTCAAAGGGGCAGAGGTTGAAGAGGAAGCAAGCACTTTTAAGCACTTACTCTGAGTCACATACTTTACAGATCTGCCCTCCAGCATTAGTCCTCATAACATTATCAGGAAGTAGGAATAATTGCTTTTTTAATAATTGTGTTATCATCATGATCATGAGCAAGGTATTACAACAATTCCATCCAGTTCTGTGGTTTGGAAAATTATGGCAACAGCCCCAGTTGAATAATTTCTAATCAGACTTTGAAAGGAAACTGCATTATTAGGTCTGTTTCACTTAGTCTTTGAGAATGGTGTTTCTAAATGCTGATCTGCAGCTTTTCAAGAACTTTAGGGATTTATCTGTGGGTGCAGTGCTGTCTCAGGAAACACAGGTTTCCTGCTTGGTCTCCTCCCAAATTCCTGTCTCTCCCTGCGTGACTACAATCTCGACCAACCTAGGTACATGCCATGCCCACTGACCCCTTCTAGGGGTGTCGGTATGTGTAAAAATGTACATTTAAACGGCTGGCTACGGCAGTGGTAAATGTAGAGGCTTCTGCTGTGGTGAGTAATGCATAGCAGGAGGTAGTTCTCTCTTATGGAAAGTTACTGACGATGTACATATTAAAACTTGGGTATTTGAGGCTTTATGCCTATTTTTACATGGAGTCAAATTATGAGTGAAAAGTAAATTCAGCGAGATATAAGATGTTTTCAAATATTAGGGGTTATTTCTATGTGCCTTCCTCATCCTGAGCACTGCCACACACAACACACCAATAAACCATGAAGACAGAAACGTATCAGTAATCACAAAACTGACTTTAAAACAATACATTTAGAGTAGGTATTTTAAGAAATGATTTGCTTTGTCCATGACTTGGGTTTTTTCTTTCTTTTTCTTTTTATTTTTTCAAGGACAGCGGCGTGGTGACTGTGGTGGGGAGGGAAGAGGGTACATCAGGGATAAATGGTGATGGGAAAAAATATCAAAATAACATACAGGGGGTAAAGGATTTGCTTTTATTAAGGAGGAAACATTACAGTACTGAGTTTGCGAGGCTGTGGAATTGCCTCAGTTTGGGATGAAAAACACACCCAACAATTAGAGAAAACACTGCCCCAAATACTTTTTGCCCTCTCTCTTTGAATTGGCATCCACTTTTAGTTGAAACAAACAAACAAAAACACATGACACAGAGAGTGTCCAGTTTTGGAAGTGGAATCCAGACCAGGCTGACCTTAGTTCAAATTCAAGATTTGCCAGTTGTCAGCTGTATGAGCTTCACTCACGGAGCATTAATTTCTTCATCTGTTAATGTGTCGAAAATAGTGTCTCCTTCACAGATTTGTTATGAGAAAAGCTCAATCCCAAAAGTGCTTGAAACATGGTGGGCGTCTACCGGATGCTGGCTTCCTTCTGTTCAGACAAAACGCGCCAGGTGTCTATCCAAAGACCATGGAATTTTTGAGTCAGCAGAACTGTTTAAAATCCTGTTTTTTCTCATTGGTATGCAATTTGGGACATGCTTGTTAATGTAAATGTCAGTTTTCCCATCTCTAAAATGGAGCTAATAAGATCTACCTTGAAAATATTTTTAAGAGGATTACATTGTGTAGTAACTGTAGTTTGCTTAGATAACAGTGTGCTTGCACTTTATATTATACGTTTCTGTAAGGTTTCAGTTTTTTTAGAACCATGAGCATGCTTTCCATGATCACTAGGGGCTCCTTCATGTGAAAGGTGGCTGGCCAGGGTGCACTTGGAAGAGGAAAGCTCGCAGACACAGGGCAGCCTGCTTCCCTGGCCTCATGTAGAGGCAGTCCCAGTCCCACAAGCGTATAGCAAGCACTTATCTGTCCACGATAACCCAGACCACTGTCCAGAGGCATTGAAATAATGGTAAAGGTCCCTAAGTCTGCATTTAATCAAGTCTGTTTTCATTTCTGACCGCTTGCGTTAGCCAGTCGTGTTCATAAAACACAGATATTTGCTATAGCAACTGCCACAGGCTCTCGCTGCTGGGCGGAAGGGTTGCCCCCATTCTTTCCATTCCACAAAGGAGATCCCCTGCCTTTATGAGATGTTGCCCGAGACCTATTTTAGACCAACAGTAGAACAAAAATGAGGCTTTAACACTGCGTTATTTGATATTTTTATTATTTTAATTAAAACTGGTCTTTTTTTCTCAAAGGAAACAGTAAATATATTGTATAATTATAAAAACCAAAGAAAATGAAGATGATAATCTGAGAGAGAGAGAGAGAGAGAGAGAGAGAGAGAGAGAGAGACATTATTTCCTTGTTTTTCTATATAATTAATTTTGAAGGTGACCAATCCTTTCTCACAGGAATTATCTGAGCAACTAAATTAATGCAGACCAGGTTTTTTTCAACGTTGACACTGTTGACATTTAGGTCAGGAGTGGGGCTGTCTTGTGCATTTTAGGATGCTCACCACCATGCCTGGTCTTTACTCTCTAGGTATTAGTAGCACACCCCCACCCACCCACCACCACCATCACCACCACCAGGCAATTGAAAATATATTGGCAAATGTCCCTTGATGGGCAATCTTAACTCTGTTGAGAACCACTGGGGTACACAGTCAAATTAGAAATCTTAGCAGGAGGTTTACTTAGAAATATAAATGATTTCTCTTGCCACCATTTTGATGAGACTATCTAGATAATTGCCAAATATTCTCTTTTACACGATGTAGACATATCAAATAACTGCCTTTGTTCTTGTGAATACCCAGATTCTTAGTGGGGTGGGTATCCCTGAATCTCCAGAAATGACAAAGTGGCCTTCAGGGAATCTTTGGATCCCCCCAAATTACCTATTTTGAGTCTGTGTGTATTTTCATATTTTCTTTGGACAAGGTGTTTTTTCTTTTAGTTGTAGTTATATATATATATATATATATATATATATATATATATATATATATATATATATAATTAGCCACTTTGACCACTTTTTAAATGTAACAGACAAGAGTTTTTATTAAATTCTTTATGACGGCCTTGGTTAAAAAACAAAGTTAGGAATCATTGTGAACAGGGAGCATACAATGTAGGATGATTGAAAAAATGTGGCTGAATGCACCCTTCCCCTCCCTACCTCTTAAGTCCAAGTTCACTTGCCATCACTTCTGAGAAACTTTTCCTGATCCTAGACCAAAGCATTGGCTCATCTTTATGCTGTCTTTGCAGTCTTTCTCTCGTCTCATGTGGACCATGATGTTGCAAGCTTATCAGTGGGTTTTCTTTTTTTTTTTTTAAATATATTTTATTGATTTTTTTACAGAGAGGAAGGGAGAGAGATAGAGAGTTAGAAACATCGATGTGAGAGATACACCGATCAGCTGCCTCCTGCACATCTCCTACTGGGGATGTGCCCGCAAACCAGGTACATGCCCTTGACCGGAATCGAACCTGGGACCTTTCAGTCCGCAGGCCGACGCTCTATCCACTGAGCCAAACCGGTTTCGGCTATCAGTGGGTTTTCAAGAGAGTTCAACCCTACCTTAGGAGAGTATAAAGGCAAATTTAGCCTTCAAGTTCTTCCTTTCTAAGAGTTTTTATTATTAATTAATTAATTAATTAATTTATTGTTAATCCTCACCTGAGGATATTTTTCCATTAATTTTTAGGGAGAGTGGAAAAGAGAGGGAAAGACAGAGAGAAACAACCAGGGCCAGGGCCTGAGGAGCCTGCAACCAAGGTCTGTGACCTTGACTGGGATTGAACCCAGGACTCTGGTCCACAGGCTGACGCTCTATCCACTGAGCCAAACCAGCTAGGGCTCTAAGAGTTAGCTTTTTTCTTTTTAAATATATATTTGTATTGATTTCAGAGAGGAAGAGAGAGAGAGAGAGAGAGAGAGAGAGAGAGAGAGAGAGAGAGAGAGAACATCAATGATGAGAGAGAATCATTGATCAGCTGCCTCCTGCACGCTCCCTACTGGAGGTCGAGCCCGCAACCCAGGCATGTGCTCTTGACCAAAATCGAACCCAGGACCCTTTGGTCCACAGTCCAACACTCTATCCACTGAGCTAAACCAGCTAGGGCTCTAAGAGATGTTAAGGTTATTCACCATTGCATTTCAGGGTCTGGCACAGTGCCTCATAATTTGTAGGAGATCCTTAAGTGATCAGTAAATGAATGTGTGAGTGAATGAATAGATGAATGTTTTACTTTGCATGATAATGCTCCGTAAACTATTTTTCAACCACAGATAGACCACCCTCCCCCACATGCACCTAAGGGTCATGGAATTCGATTCCCAGACAAGGGCAAGGACCTGGGTTGCAGCTTACATCCCTGCCCTGGTCAGGCACATGTCGGAGGCAACAAATAATGTGTCTCTATCACAGGGATGTTTCTCTCACTCTCACTCTCTCCCCCTTCCTTCCCTCCCACTCTCTCTGGAGATCAATGGAAAAATATCCTTGGGTGAGGATTAACAAAAAAGCCATAGCTGGTTTTGTTCAGTGGTTAGAGTGTCAGCCTGCCGACTGAAGGGTCATGGGTTTGATTCCAGTCAAGGGCACGTACCTCTGTTGCAGGGTCCATCCCCGCCTGGTAAGGTGCGTGTGCAGGAGGCAACCAATCTTTATGTCTCTCTCACATCAATGTTTCTCTCTGCTTCTCTCTCTCCCTTCCACTTTCTCTGAAATTCTATGGAAAAAACATCCTCCAGTGAGGATTAAACAAAAGGAGAGAGAGAAACTGTCTATGGGTTCTTCATAAGGTACTGCAAGATACTGAATCATCAAAAAAGATGAAGTGACATTACATACTCAAGAGGAAAAGTGTGCTAATACATTCTAGGCAAATTTTCAATAGCAAAGGTAATAATTAAGGGTCATGGTACATAAGAGCTAAATACTCAGTTGGCACCAAAATGCAAAGTTTTGCACTTTTTAAGTGTTCTGCACAATTGCAGTTTTATTGCCAGTAAGTGTTTTAGATACAAATTTCCATACATTTTATTGCCAGTAAGTGTTTTAGATACAAATTTCCATACATGGAATTACATTTTCATTTTAGAAATGCCTACTGTACTTCTGCACAGGGTAGGGAGGAAAGATTTTTCTAAAGCAGGGGTGGGGAACCTTTTTTCTGCCAAGGGCCATTTTGGTATTTATAACATCATTCATGGGGCATACAAAATTATCAACTTAAAAATTAGCCTGCTATATTTGGTCAATCATTTAATTAACTCACTCCTAATGCCTTGGCAGGGCCAGCCCAAATGACTTCGTGGGCTTTGTGCGGCCTACTGGCTGGACATTCTCCACCCCTGTTCTAAAGGAATCAAGTTATGATGAACAAAATGAAAGTGTATGGAGGAAAGCCTAAGGCATCCAGGAAAGATGCTTGGCAGGGCCATGGCCCTAGGGTGGGAGGGAAGTGCACCTCATGTAGGTAGGAGTTTCATAGGTGCAGAAGTAGAGACAGTAAAATCCTATTGGCAAAAGAACTCATTCTGGCCTGGCTGGTGTGGCTCAGTGGTTGAGTGTCGACCTATGAACTAGGAGGTCACAGTTTGATTCCTAATTAGGGCACATACCCAGGTTGTGGTTTCCATCCCCAATGGGAGGTGAGGGGGCCATGCAGGAGGTAGCTGATCAATGATTCTCTCTCATCACTGATGTTTCTATCTCTCTCCCTTTCTCTCTGAAATCAATAAAAATATGTTTTAAAAAAGAGAAAAATACCTCATTCTGGCCCCAAAGGTGGTGCTTTCTGATCCTTGTTCTATGTAATGAAGCATTTATAACCTCTCAGATATGGCTGACAGACATAACTACCCAAAGTATCTTCCTTTACTCACTTGCAAAATAACCCAAGCACTTTTTCTATTAGAATACAAAAGGATTTTTTGTTAGGAACAACTGTGTCAACAAAGGCCAAGTTTCCATGTAAGGATAGAATAATTTTTACAAATTACTTAGGCATTAATACAACAACATGTTTTGATGGCATAAATAATTAATTCAGATTTTTCTGTTTGCATTGATTGAATTCACTGGATAAGTGCACATTTCTCTTCTTTTTTCTGTTCATGTGGACCACAGCATTAAATCTTTGAACAAATGTTAAATGATGGGAAATTTTTGTTTACTGTGTAATTCAATAGCCCAGCCTTAGAGCTCTTTATTGTAAGATGCAAAGAAAGGAAAATTATGATTTTCTTGTGTTGACTGGTACAAATGATGGAATCAATTAGTGTTGTCTCTCAGTTATACAGAAGTATGAAATTGCCATGCAAACATAAAACTGGAGATTTTTTTAGGGGGAAACAACAGACAAGGGGAAAAAAGGAAAGTTGTGACAGAAGATTACTTTTCTTGTGACTGGCTTTATCGCTCCAATATCAAGTACTTTCTTGAGGCTGAATGGAGAGAAGGAGAAGCAGGCAGGGGAAGGGAAAGCAAGAACCAATAAGAAAAGCCGTGAGACTGAAGCAGCAATATTTCTAATCATTTATCATTGACACTCCCAAATGAGTGTCTGAGAATTAAATTATCTTGTCATTTCCCGAAGGATTGAGGTCATGAGTAATGGAAAAAGAAACCCAACTCACACCCTCTTCTCTGTAAAATCAACTTGCTATCTAAGCAAGTGAAGTTCATATCATGGCTGGTTCTAATTAAATACAGGATTGCTTCATTACTTCTTAAGCTCCCTGTCATGTATATTGGTTCTCCCTGAAAACATCAGATGAGAATGCCGCCTGGAGTCTCTGCTTTTGAATACAGTTCTGTATAAACACATGCCATTTCCACAACATGGGCACCCAGATAAATAATTTTATTTGATAAACAGTGGATTTATTTTGTACCAGATGACTTTTTTTTCCCTTTGGAATTGTGGATATATAAACTTCTTAAATCCTCCACTTCAAGACAAGTGCTAGCATTTATTCCCCCCTTAGTGAGGCACTAAGCTGATGGTTTTATATGGGTTATCTCACTGAACCTTCTCAACATTCAGGTAGTGTTGCTATGCTCATTGATAGACCCATCTCCAGCTGTTCCTCCTCATTCACCTGGTGCCCAGACATATTAAATTTCCTAGTCGTTGGGATGCATATGCCATTTCCAGGCTCTCTCTGTATGCTATTCCCTCTATTACCATTGCACAGGGAATGCCTACTCATCAGCTGAGATGTAGCTCAAACTACCTCCTAAGCAGAGCTGGTTAATACTTCCCTTCGCTTTTATAGCAATTTATAAAAGCCTCTAATACCATTATATTGTAATTGTGTTTATATTTTTGTATCCTTAAGTGGATTTAAGTCTTTTAAGAACATGGACTATCCATTATTCCTCTTTGTAACTACATGGTCTTAGCATAGGATCTGACCAATAAAAGATATTCAGTAAGTGTTTGCTAAATTGTTATATGATTGTGGTTAATAGGTTTATTAATGTCTTTGTATTAGGATCTAGGGTTATCCTGTGGAGGGTCAAGTTTGTTTTTTTGTTTTGTTTTCATATTATTCCTGATTACACATGTGCTTAAATATTTTGGTGTATTTCTGGGGGAAAAAATGACTTTTTGCTTGTGCACATTAAGGAGGAATTAAATCATACTAGAGGCCCAGTGCACAAATTTGTGCACAGGTAGGGTTCAGCCGGCTCGCCCTGATGGGGGCCAATTGGGGCCGGGTTGTCAGGGGGTAGGGGCCGCGGGAGGTTGGCCAGGGTGGGGGCCAGCTGGGGGAAGGGCCTGCAGGCTGATCGGGGTGCAGAGGCTTATTGGGGGCGGGGCTGGTGGGGGGAGGGGCGACAGGATGTTGGCCGGTTGGCCCTGCCCTCAATCAAGCTAGTTGGACAGCTGCAGTGGGCGTCATAGCAACTTGTCATTCTGGCTGTTTCGGTCATTCTGGCTGCTGGCTTTTTGTATCCTATACTAGAGGTCTGAATTCATGCACCAGTGGAGTCCCTGTTCAGCCTGGCCTGCGGGATCAGGCCGAAACCAGCTCTCTGACATCTCCCAAAGGGTCCCATTTTCAAGAAGGCGCAGGTCAGGCCGGGGGCCCCCATCCGTGCACTATCAGGGCTGGGGAGAGATGTGGGAGGTTGATTAGCTGGGGAGGGACTGTGGGAAGGCCCCAGGGCATGCCCGGCCCATCTTGCTCAGTTCCAATAGTCCGGACCCCAGCAGCAAGCTAACCTATCAGTTGGAGCATCTGCCCCCTGGTGGTCAGTGCACGTCATAGCGAGTGGTTGAGTGGCCTTAGCATATCATTAGCATATTACGCTTTGATTGGTTGAATGGCTGACCGGTCAACTGGACACTTAGCATATTAGGCTTTTATTATCTTATATAATAAAAGCCTAATATGCTAAGTGTCCAGTCGTCCAGTCAGCCGTTTAACCAATCAAAGCGTAATATGCTAATGATATGCTAAGGCCGCTCCACCACTTGCTATGACATGCACTGACCACCAGGGGTCAGACAGTCGACCGGTTATCCAGTTGCTATGACGTGCACTGACCACCAGGGGCAGACGCTCAGACTGGTAGGTTAACTTGCTGTTAGGGTCTGGCTGATCGGGACTGAGCAAGATGGGCCAGACACTCCCTGGAGCCCACCCGTGGTTCCTCCCCGGTTGACCAACCTCCCACGTCCCTCCCCGGCCCCAATTGTGCACCAGTGGGGTCCCTTGGCCTGACCTGTGCCCTCTTGCAATCCGGGACTCCTTGGGGGATGTCAGAGAGCCAGTTTCAGCCCTATCCCGCAGGCCAGGCTGAGGGACCACACTGGTGCACGAATTCATGCACTAGGCCTCTAGTGTATAGATAACAAACCAATTAAAAATATGTGCTCTTTTTAGGTAGACAATTAGCCTTCACAATGTCCCATTTCCACAAATATTTGATAAAACTGTCTCAATTTAAAGTAACTCATATCAAAATAAGAGGCTGTGGCCTTAGCCAGTTTGGCTCAGTGGGTAGAGCACTCGCCTGCGGACAGAAGGGTCCCAGGTTGATTCTGGTCAAGGGTAAGTGCCTGGGTTGTGGGCTCCATCTCCAGTGGGGGGTGTGCAGGAGGCAGCCAGTCAATGATTCTCTCTCATCATGTTTCAATCTCTATCTCCCTCTCCCTTCCTCTCTGAAATCAGTAAAAATAATTTTTAAAAAAGCAGGCTATGTGATTTGCTTGAAAAACATAGAATTTGGAACTCAGAAACCTGGGTTTGAGTTATAAACTTTTCCACTGATTGGGCTGGTAACATTGGGCGAGCTACTTAACTATTTTTAGCATCCTTTTACTTACAGAAGCTTTGTGTGGGTTAAATAGAAGGATTTATCGGTCACTTTTTTTTTTACCCTGACCCTGGATGCACAGAAGTGAATCAAACTGTCTGATCCCTACACTCATAGAGCTGACATTCCTGAGGGGAACTCAGATAATAAGCAAGGAAAGATGAGCTAGGAGGCAACGGCGATATGTGCTGCAAAGAAAACTGGTACTCGGTGTGTGCTCTTTTAGTTAGCAGTGTCCAGGGAGTCCTCTCTCATAAGGGGACGAAACCTGAGGGGAGAGGTGTGAGCCAAGCTGGTGTTGGAGAAGAGTGCCTGGGGCAGAGAGGTAAGCTGTTATCACTCGTGGAATGACTGCTGTGTATGTCCTGCAACGTGGAAGACATGCTGGTAATGACATTGGTTCAATGGAATCCAAGTGTGTACAAAGGTAAGATGCTCCCAGACGTTTCCTACTTCCCTGCCCGCTTCCTGCAGACCCTCTGCTTGGCCTCACTGGGTTGCTTTTCACTGAAATTCAAGACATCCTTCGTCCCCCAATAACACTAGGTTGCTGAATTGCTAACACAATTGTGTGTTCCCATGCGTACTTAAATTTTTTTTATTAACTTAGAGCTTTTAACGTTGCTTTCATAGTCCCCTATAAATATCGGCTAAACTGATCACTGCTTTGTAAATATATTGAAAGAAGCAATGGAGGAAAGTAAATGTATAGGCAGCTAACCTTAAAATAAACTTGGATAGATAACATTTAGCTGCAAAGAGAAATGGCTCTTTAACAGCAGAATAATGCATTTTCGAATGTGGATAACCTCAGCCTATCTTTAATATTTTATTGGCCCAACTCACCACCTTTCTCTCTTCTCCATTCTAGCAGATGAATAAAGAAGCAGAGATTTCCATCATAGCAGCACTCCACACATTGACATTTATTGATTTCTATTAGTATCTGAGGTGGCTGTCATTTTACTTTTATATGTGGCATTAATAAATTGTGGTTAAGTGCTGCCTGTGCATTTTTTATTGAGGCCCCCTCAGGTGCTCTTGACTATTTTCAAGAATTCTTTTGAGTTTTGGCATTGGCATTTTCCTCGGTCTTTGTTTTCTTTTTTTGGGAAATGTACAAATAGCACCACGCAATTCTGTTTCCCAAGAAACACCAAAGCACAGAAAGGCATGCTCTATTCTGAGGTGTAGAGGTTACCAAAAGGATCCCTTTGTTGTTTTCTCTTTCTAAAGTCCAAGAGAACAATGCTTTGCATATGCTGAAACCACAGGACTGCAAACCCAAAAGGGAGAGATTCCTTCTGGCACCTGGGTAAAATTGATGTGAGCTAATGCAGCATCATTTTCAAGGCAAGCACTGACCAGTGGTCAAATTTCCTTAAAAACAACGAAAATAAGATATATAACAATGACAATGCAAATTTTTTGTAAGGTAGCACTAATTAAACTTGAATACCTGCCAAGGCTATGTCATTTTAATTTCTTTTTTGGTGTTAAATGTTCTTTTAGAATGGTAGAGATAGTATATGGCTATTATAATTATTTTTATGCCTAGAATAAAAACAAGTTAATTTTTAAAACAAAAGATAGGTTAACACGATTCAAAATATTGTTTAAAAAAAGTTACTTCTGCTCTAGCTGGTTTGGCTCAGTGGATAGAGCATCGGTCTCTATCCACTGAGAGGTCTGAAGGGTCCTGGGTTCCATTCCAGGCAAGGGCACATGCCCTGGTTGCGGGCTTGATTCCCAGTAGGGGGCGTGCAGGAGGCAGCTGGTCAACGATTCTCATCATTGATGTTTCTGGCTCTCCTTCTCCCTTCCTCTCTAAAAAAAAAAAAAAAAAAAAAAAGTTATTTCTTTCTACACCTGTCTCCTATTAGCTACAGTTCCCACTACCTATACCATTCAGGTAACCACAGTTATTAGGATCCCTTTGAAGTTCCATTTTGCATACATTAGCAAAACGAAATATACATATTATTTTCTCTGCCCCCTTCCCACAAAACAATATGTTCTATATTATACACATAGGCTTACACATAGTTAAGCTTACACATAGTTAAATTTTTTTGGAAATAAATGCGCAGAAAGTGGCAAAAATGTATAGAGCGGTCCCTATATCCTTCATCCAGTTTTTCTATTGGTAACATGCTCATAGATATGGTCCCATATCAGAACCAGCAAAGTAACATTAGTACAATTGATAGAGCATATTCAGATTTCAAGCATTTTACACGTGCTTATGTAAAATTGGTGAAATCTGAGAACCACTAATCTGTTCTCCATCTCAAAAATGTTATATATATGAAATCATACAGTGCATATCTTTTGAGATTGGCTTTTTCACTCAGCATATTCCCCTTGAGATCTGTCTAAATTGCTGCATGGATCAATAGCGAGTTCCTTTTGATTGGTGTGCAGTATTGCACAATAAGTATGTATCATGCTTTGTTTAACCACTTACCTATTGAAGAGCATTTGAGTTGTTTTCAATTTTTGGCTACTGCAAATAAAACTGTTATGAACATTTGTGTACAGAGTTTTTTCTTAAGATAAGTTTTCATTTCTCTGGGATAATACCTGAGAGTAAAACTTCTAGGGGATATGGCATGTGCATGTTTAGGTTTATGAAACTATTTTCCAGAGTGAATGCACTCTTTTACCAGGTGCACTCACTTTGTCTGTTAGCTATTCTGATAAATGCATAGCAATATCTTATGAGGTTTTAATTTTAATTTCCCTAATGCCTAGTGATGCTAGCATGTGATTATTTGCCATTTGTATCTTACCTTTGGTGAGATATCTTTGCCAATTTAATAATTGGATATTTGTTTTTGTGTTATTTTACTGTTGGATATTACGAGTTCCTGACATACTCTAAATATAAGGTATTTGTCTGATATGTAGTCTGAAAATATTTTCTCCCATCTGTTGCTAGTTTATGTATGGGCTTCCTATGGACCTTCACAGAGTAGAAGTTTTTCATTTGAATTAGATACAATTTTTCAGTTTTTTTTTTTTCTTTTCTGGATTGTGTTTTTGGTGTCAAGTCTAAAACTCTTTTATTCCTAGTTCCTGAACATTTTCTTTGATCATTTTTTTCTAAAAATGTTATAGTTTTATATTTAAACCTGTAACCCAATTTGTGATAATTTATGCTTAAAGTGTGAGTTGTAAGTTGACCTTCAAATTTTTGCCTATGATGTCCAGTTGATCAAGCACCATTTGTGTAAAAGATTATCCTTCCTTTATTGAATCACTTATGTGCCTTTATCAGAAATCAGTTGGCTGTATTTGTATAGGCTGATTTCTGGGTTCTCTATTCTGTTCATTGATACCAGTATATATGTTGTTCTCTCTACCAATAGCATTGCTTGAATACTGTAACTTTATAGTAAGTACTATAGCTTTATCGTAAGCCTTGAATACTGAATACTTTATAGTAAGTATTGAATACTGTAACTTTATAGTAAACCATAATCTTGAGCATAGTCATTCTTCCATTTTCTTCTTCTCTCTTAAAATTGTTTTGCTATTCAAAATAGCAAAATAGCTATCCTTTTGCTTTTTCACATAAATTTTAGAATAAGCTTGTCTATGTCTACAGAAAACCATGGTATGTTGGCAGGGATTGTGTTAAATCTATGGATCAATATGGGGAGAATTGCTTCTTTACTATGTGGAATCTGCAGTCCACAAATATGTCATGCCTTGTAAATTATTTAGTTTTCTTTTCGTTCTATCACCAGCATTTTATAATTTAGAGCATGTGGATGCTGTGCATGTTTTGTTAGATTTATACCTAAGCATTTCACTCTCTTTGGAGTGATTCTTGCACCCACTTTCCCCCCTTTAATAACATAACGCGAGAAACTTAGTATACAGGGTGGGGCGAAAGTAGGTTTACATTGTTCATATGGAAAATACAATAGTCGCCGAAACCGGTTTGGCTCAGTGGATAGAGCGTCGGCCTGCGGACTGAAAGGTCCCAGGTTTGATTCCGGTCAAGGGCATGTACCTGGGTTGCGGGCACATCCCCAGTAGGAGATGTGCAGGAGCTGCAGCTGATCGATGTTTCTCTCTCATCAATATTTCTAACTCTATCTCTCTCCCTTCCTCTCTGTAAAAAATCAATAAAACATATTAAAAAAAGAAAATACAATAGTTAATAAATAATAATATAAGAATAAACTCTGTTTCACGTGCTTACAACTATAAACCTAATTTTGCCCTACTCTGTAGTTTATGGAGAGATTCCTCATATCTTTCTATAGCTTCATAATATGACATATGGATAAGCATTACATTTTCATCAAGTAATGGTCTACAGATGGATACTTGGATTATTTCTAATTTATTGCTATTGTCATTTAAAATGAATTCTTTATACATGCAAGTACTTGTGGTTTCGTTATATGTATCTGCATGATACATACCCAGCAGTGACACTATTGCATCAAAGGACATGTGACTTGGATTTTTGATACATTTTCAAATACTGTCTCCATAGTTAGTACCCACCAGCACTGTATGACAGTGACTCTCCCCACCGCCTCCCCACCAGGTTTGATGTACACTTTCTACCCACAGGCCTGCTAACCCCAGATCCTAACGTGCTGTCAGTAGGCACTGCACTATTTATTTCAGGGTAGCCTCTTGTCTGCAGAAGTGCAGAGTGCTGGCATTCCCTGAGTTTTGTTGGATTTTATCTTTGTGTCTTTCCATTTTCCTTTTTTTCACTTCCTGCTCTATATCAGCTGTAATATTTAATTTGGAATCTGAAGATTATATGAGATTATATTTATCTTTTTCCCTAGCAGAAAATAAAGTTTGAGTTTTTGTGGGCTTTTTTCCTCCCTGTAGTTTTTCTATAATTCTTCAGCATAAACAGAAAAAAAAAAATTGCTCATTTGATTTTTAATGTCCACTCAGTAAAGGGAAAATGTTTATAGTTTGCGCTCTCTCTCTCTCTCTCTCTCTCTCTCTCTCTCTCTCTCTCTCTCTCTCTTTCTCTTTCTTCCTCTTCATCTTCCCTCCCTCTTTTCCTACCTTTCTCCCCCTCCCTCTAAAATCAGCAAAACATATCCTTGGGTGAGTATTTTTTAAAAAGTCATTCCAAAGTACAAACTTATAATTAAAGAAAAATGTGCGGACTGTCTTGTTGCCTTTCAAAAACATTACTGGAATTGAATTGTCTTTACCTAGGAGTTCTGTACATACCATGAGACAGGTAGAAATCTTTCCTTCTTTAATTTGTGAAAATTACAAGTCATCTCCACAGATTACTGAGAATATTTTCTGCTGCTTCTATTTGATTACACTTTACTTATATTTTCACAGTGTTCAATAGCTCCTGAAAATATAAGTGTAACATACAAATCTTCTCTCTGACAGTTTATTTTATGAATCCATAGTCTTCATCTTTCTAGGAAGGAATGAAAGAAAATGAATGAGACAAGAAACAAGAATTCTTAAAGGAAGGATGTTTGAGAACAAGGTCAGCAGCTTTCTGAAAGCTGGCACAGAATCTATCTCTGTCTCATTTCTTTTTCAACCTCATGTACATACACATTCAATACTGTATTCTATCACAGCTGCAAGAAAGGACAATAGAGGTGTATTTTTCCATTTTTGTAATATTAAGTATATTTAAATATTTATATGAATTATATATCTGTTCCTGTTTTCTGGTACTCTAAATACATGTATTGTTTGTCTACTGGTAATCCAGTGCAGGATCAAGCAAACATTTTTGTTTGCTTCAGGATACCAAAGGCTCTTGTACATAAGCCTTATTTATGTTTTAGCTAGAGGTCCAGTACATGAAATTCGTGCATGGATAGGGTCCCTAGCGGCTGCCAGCTGCTGGCTGGGGCCTTCCTTCATTGTACGCCACCCCCTGGTGGTTAGCACACATCATAGCAAGTGATCGAACTTCTGGTCAGCCAAACTCCTGAGGGGACACTTTGCATATTAGGCATATATATATATGATTATAAAAGGTCATTTGAAAGATGATGGAGCTTTCTGAAGGAACTCTGGGTAGTTTCCCACAAATAACTGAACAAAAAGTAAAGAAGTCCAGCTGTAATACTTTATTAAAGTTCAGAGAAAAACTTACATTCATATTACAGATGTATTTTCACTTTGATGTTTTAAAAATCCAGACCAACATTTCCCTTTGCAATTAAAACACATTTCTCCTTAGAAATCATAAATAAATATCGAAACATGAAAATATAAGAACCTCAATTTTATGGATTTTCAGTGGATAGATTTCAGGTATGAATCATGACAGCAATATTTGGTAATTTGTAAGATTAGATTTTCTAAGATTATAAATATATTACTTTTTTCTGTAATCATCTAATTTATCATGCATAAAATCACGGTAATTAAAATTAAAATGTCATATATATAAAGCCTCATTAAATGACAATTCTTGAAAAGGAATTTTGAAAATAATTCCAATTAAAAATATAATTTAGTAATCCTGTATAATAAAGAGCTAATATGCTAATTAGACTGGACCAAGGAACAACTTTCCTGAAGGACCTTCTGGAACGACCTTCTGGAATGACCAGTGGGTGGGGGGCAGGGTCTCGGGGCCACGAGGCAGCTGGGGCTGCCAGGGCTGAGCCCCTTGCATGAATTTCATGCATTGGGCCTCTAGTTTAGAAATAAAAGTTAAGTTCAATTTATATGTTTATTTTTTAAATTAATATTTGATGTCTAGTGATATACTTTAAATTGTAAATATTTAAAGTAAGCCTTGATTTTTCTGAAAAAGACTTTATTTTTGGGGGGTGGGAACAACATTGAAAATTCAAAGAGAAAGTGTTATCCAATTCTTAGGTTAAATCATTTTTAAACTTTAATTGCCAAATATGCATACTACCATTATGAATATCATAGTATAAATATTAAATTCCTGTATTTACTTGCAAGATCTTGGTTTCTATGTAACAGCAATTTAGTCCTTGAAGAAACATCATGAGTCCCTCCCTGCCCTTACTCATATGAGGAAACCATGATCTGAGAGAATAAGTGGTTTGCCCGGAACCTTCCAGCTATTAGTATTGTTATTTCTCTATGGGAGAACTCAATAAAATTTCAGAATACAATCAAACCTCAGTTCTCAAACTCTCCCATCTCGAACAATTGAACAATTCGGTTCTAGACCGCGTTGTTCACAGAGGGGGGCGGGAGGGGAGGAGAGGAGGGGAGAGAAATGTCATGGTTATCCACCAGAACTTCAGTTTTTGACCTGACAACCCTTTCATGCTCATAGCTCAACATGACAAAAGACTTCTCTCAGGCAATAAAGGAGAGACTGTTTCTGTTGCTGGCAAATAACTATTAGCACAATTTTAAAACATAACGAGGCCATCAAGAGTGCTAATGTTGCTAAGGATGTGAATGTGCACACAAAACAACAATCACAGGCAACTGAAGAGGATTTGAATAAATGAAAAGCAGTTACCTGGTGATAGCATTTCAGAGTCAGTGATATATGAAAAAATTGCTTAAGGCTAGGAGGGGTTGGTTTGATAAATTTAAGAAAAGAGGTGTTTATTTATAGATTAAAGGGTACATTAGACATGTACAGTATATAATAAAGATTAAAACAGGGATTCATTTGCGGGTCTGGAACGAATTAATTCATTTTACATTATTTCTAATGGGAAAAATGCTTTGGTTTTTGAACAAATTACTTCTCAAATAGCCTTCCAGAACAAATTAAGTTTGAGAACTGAAGCTTCACTGTAATATAACTAGTAGTTTTACCACTGATTAGGGAATGGAAGCTGCCAGATTCCTTAGAGCCAGAGCCCATGAATCAGCTTATTTTTTATTTTAATCCCTTGGTCTTCTCAAGGCAATTTTGCACATTGAGTGAAAAAAAAAAAAAAAGAAGGAATCATACTTATTTTTTCAAATCTCATTAACTTTGCCCAGAAGAATGTTTTGGATTGTATATAATCAAAGACTAGCAGTTTTTGTCTTTTTCTCCTCTTTTTCCAGACTTTGGAAGTTTCTCTTGTTCTGCTGTATTTTACCTTAGGAACCTGCAACCTCTTGCTAACATTTGAATGCCACTTGACCATTGACAAGGTCCTTTCACAGTAATCTGACTCCATATCTGAAACGACCCTGTGAAGGAGATACTACTGTTCCATAGGGAAACCTGGCTTACCTGGTTAGGTGGTTCAGTAGAACTTGATTACAAATCCTGGGTGTGAGACTCCAGACCTTACAATCCTTCCAGCACACTAAGTTAAAGAAAATCCTTTGAATCATGCCAAAGAAACCACCTGTGTTTGCTCAGTGGTTGACGGGAAAGGGGAGGGGAAGGTTACAAGAGACAATATGCGTTATGTCCCTTTGGGAAACCAAGAACCCATTACTCCAGTTGACTAACATACAAAAAGGTAAGGTAATTTAGAACTACTGAATATCTTTGAAAAGAGAAAGAAGAAAACCAGCATTTATGGAATATTTAGCATGTACTGGTCTCTGTGAAAAATGCTTGTAAATATAAATGCAGTGAAGATGTCATTGCCTTTTCTGTCTGCACTTCCTTCTTTGGAAATGGTCCTTCCTCTCCTCTCAGGTCATCTGTCCTTATTCCCTTTCTCTTGGTGGCAAAAACATTATATTTATTACTAGAGGCCCAGTGCACGGATTTGTGCACTGGTGGGGTCTCTTGGCTTGGCCTGCGGGGATCAGGCCGAAACTGGCAGTCCAACATCTCCCAAGGGATGTAGTAGTGTGTGAAGTGGGAGGTGGCTGGGGAGGAGCCTGAGCCCAGGCCGGGCGCTGCCCCATTCCCACTCATCCCTGCACTGCTGCACCTGCTGCCTCTGCAGCTTGGTAGGCTCGCTGCTGCTCCACTGTGCCTGTCTCAGTGCGCCTGTCCTGGGGTGATACTGGCATGCCCATGACTGAGAAGTGGCTGCAGGCTCACACGCAGTCAGTCTCAATGCTGGTCCAGATCCTGGTCCAGGTCTAGATGAGGGAGGGGCATTCAGGGGGAGTGTCTGCGGGAGAGGCTCCTGCTGCTGCAGCTGCACTCACCAGCTGTGAGCCCGGTGTCTGGCGTCCATTGGTCAGCTGAGCAGTGCTCCCGCTGTGGGAGCACATTGACCACCAGGGGGCAGCTCCTGCATTGAGTTTCCACCCCCTGATGGTCAGTGCATGTCATAGCTACCAGTCGGCTGGTCGGACACTTAGCATAATATATATATATATATATATATATATATATATATATATATATATATATATAGTAGAAGTAGCAACCATGTTATGAGCTGACCCAAATTTTGATCACTCTTGATCCATTCAAGCGGTGGGCACCAAATTGAGAAAATGAATCTCTTCCTATTTTGAACTTGAAACTAAGAGAGAGTCCAGTAGTAAAACAGCAAAGCTTGAGAAATGTACAAAACCATGTTTTCTGCCAGGGGGACCAGGAAAAGTGTATAAGCTTCATATGAAAAGAGAATATATTTATCAAGAAAGTGTAGAAAGGGAAATATAGCTGACACATATTCATGGTGTTTTGTTAATGTTCAAATCCCCTGGTTTCACTTGTTTTTCAGGCTCAGATAAATTCCTATCTTTGGACCATCAACATGTTCTAGGATATTTAAAATTAATTTCCAAATTTTATTTAAACTAGTTTGTGTTTCTGCCACTTACAAACAAAAGAATTAACTAATACAGTGGTTGCTTTTAGAAAATAATTTTGGCAGCATTATGTGAGACATATTAGAGGAAGGAGAAGCTGAAAATAAGGATATCAGAAGTCAAGAGAAAGTAGTTTAGGAAAGTGGTAATAAGGGCCGGAACTAAAGGGTTGCTGGGAATGATAAGAAGAGGGTGCAAGAAAGGAAGTTAGCTAAAAAGTGGATTAGAATAACTTAATAAAAATATATGCAAATATATCTCTTTATATAGTACAGGCCTCTTAGTCAGTTTAGGCTGCTAAAATGGAATACCATAGACTTGGTAACTGAAACAAAATAATTTTATTTCTCACATTTCTGGGGCCTGGGGAATATGAGTTCAAGGCACCAGCAGATTCAGTGTCTGGTAAGAGCACTCTTCCTCATTTTCCTGCAGCCATTTCCTTGTTATATCTTCACAAGCTGGGGGGTGGGGGGGGGGGGGGGGCGGGGAGAGAAGAGAGAGAGAGAGAGAGAGAAATATTATCTCTCTTGTGTCTTTACTTATAAAGGCACTAATCCCATTCATGAGGGCTTCACCCTCATGACTTAATTACCTCCCAAAGGCCCCACCTCCGAATTCATCACCTTGGGGATTTAGGCTTCAGCATATGACTTTTGGGTAGACACAAACATTTAGTGCATAGCAACAAGGATGTGGGTTCATCTCTACACTCCAACCCCCCCCCCCCCCCCCGCAACATACACCAAACATTATCCTTTAACATTTTTTGATAAATGGAAGCAGCAGAAGAAAATGACAAAAAACTCAAATGGGCTAAAAGATCAAAAAGAGGTGTAGGATGTTTTCATAGGAGGAAAGATTCGGGTAGGCAGAATGAAAGTGTCATTAGGGGAGAGGATGATAATTTGAGCACGTATTGGGACAGGACCCTGAAGGATATGGGAGATGAAAGGATAGACAAAGAATGTTAAGCTTCATAAGGAAGAGGATTTACTTATAGCATTTCAGTTTCTCCCTTCAACCTTGAATTCCTATAAACCTGCAGAGAAATGGATTCCAACTGTCCCAGGTCACTGCTGACAATTGCCAGTTTTGCCACCCAGTTTTGAAACCCAGTTTTCAAGCCTGGAACCCTTGAGAGGTCTGGGAGAAAGCCAGAGATCGTTGGGTAAGGCCCCCTTGCCTCCTCATGCAACTGGGGGCTCCCCTTAATAAGCCAGTGAGCAAGTGAAGAATCCCCACTTACTTCTCTCTCCAGTAGACATGGGGCATTGGTTTCATCTTCCCCTGGTACATAGGACCTGGTTGTGAGGTCCAGAACCACTAAGGAAGTGAATTTGTGGCACAGACTCTTATGGGTAAAGACTCCAGGGTTTCCAAACCCCTAAAAATTGCCAGGAGCCAGTCCATCCTTGCTGTTTCAAGGGACCTGGCATATATGGTATACTGTTCTTAATATGTTTGCTCACCTTCTTGGCACTGTGTGTTTTAACCAAGGTCATCTCTCTGTGAAAGGTTGTTTCCCCAGGTAGGGATTTTCCCCTGAAGTTAGGGAGGGAATAAAACCTCTTAACTAAGTGCCAGGCGGGTAATTAATCACTTTAACTATGAACAATCATGCTTAAGCTACATAATCTTTACTCCCTGGAATGGAGATAAGAAATGCCCTAACCTTTGGAATAGAGATTGATAGGATTGGAATCAACTGGTATAAATACAGATGTAACAAGACAGAACTTAGAAGACAGAACCAACAGACACAGAACCTCGAGACAAGAACTTCGCTGGAGAGAACATGGCAAAAGATCCTGGACAGAAACTGGCCACAGAACGTATAGACAGAACCTAGTGAGAGAACCTGGCTGAAGAACCTAGAGACAGAACCTGGCTACAGAACCTGGATAGAACATGGCAAGAGAAACCTGACTAGAACTTGGTGACTGAACCTGGCTGGAGAATCTGGACAGAACCTGGCTGGAGAACCTAGCGAGGGAACATGGCTACAGAACCTGGCTGGAGAACCTGGAGAACCTGGCTGGAGAACCTAGCAAGAGAACATGGACACAGAACCTGGCTGGAGATCCTAGGCAGAACTTCGCTGGAGATCCAGACCAGAACTTGGCTAGAGAAACTGACTGGGCTGCTGATCAATTGAATGCTGTCTCCGTGTCTTTCCTTCTTCGCCGACTCTGTCAACACCTTTGGGGACCCCTGGACCTGCTGGGGTTGGACCCCAGCAAAAAATCCTACTAATTACAGAGGATATCCATCCCACTCTTAAGGATCCTAAAAGCTCTGAATCTATGCCTACTGCTGGGGCTGACCAGCAACCCCCAAATGACAGATGAACAAATTACTCTGACAGTGTCACTATGGGGGATAGGGCTAAGGGGCTTGTCCAGCTGAAGAAGCCAAGCAGCCTCGATTGCCTGCCTCCTCAGGCTTTTACTGGAATTTTTATCTTTAGATACAATCGGTAAGGTGAGTAATCTTGGGAGAACACATGTATTTACATTGTCCTTTAGGCAAAGGCACCCAGGGATTAAGCATAAGAATTCCAGTAAACACCCCAGGGGTCTGCACATGCACAAACTTGTGTGGAAAGGTCAAGGAATAATTAGGGGCGCTGCCTTCGGCACTCCCCTAAGTCTCCCCTAAGTCGGAATTACGATAAACAGGGCAGGCAACCTTCCATACACTTCCCTTTTCTCAGAATGTCCTCCTTACAACTTTCCACCCATGTTTCTTGTGCTCCCCAACAGCCTACAACTTCCAGCATGCTAGGAGAACAAATATGTCTTAGGAACCCTCTCCACTATATCCCACTCCAAGTTCTGAAAGGTTTTGTATCTGTCTCCCTAAAGCTGAGGCTGGAGGAAGACTCCTGCTGTCCCTTGGCTCTGTTCTCCACTCTCTCCTTCCCTCTTTGCAACCTCTGTTGGCTGATTGATTCCAGATCCCTTGCCTGCCAAGTCGGAAAACCTGTGTGAACCTCAAGCCACCCAATAGAAGCCCCCTGCAGTGGCTACTTAGCTCCATGTTGCCTAACCTGTGGAGCTCATGAGAGACCAGAAACTAATTCATGAAGTCAACAGAGTTGAAGTAAAGGAGGGCATGGATACAGAAAAATGTTAAGGTGCAGAAGAGGAAAGATGAGGAAGCTCACATGAATTCTACTCTTCTTGGTAGAGTAGAATTCATGGCAGTTTGTTTTAAATTAGGAGGACAGAGTAGAGCCAAAAGGCTCAAGAGACTTAAAAAGGTTTGGAATGACAGCTGAATGAAATTATAAGGGAGTCAACATACTGATGCGATTCTGCAAAATAGTAGGTAAAAACCCAAAATTGATGAGTACAATGTCTTCGGGAAAAGATTCATTACAAGTTTGGGACAGTTTAGTAGTGGAGGCAGAGAAAAAAGTTACTGAATTGTACCCTGAGCTGGGAACTTTCATGGGGGAATGGCAGAAGGGCAAACGTGTAAGAATTCCAAGGGTGGTAGGGACATCTTTCAATGTTTTGACTATCTCACAAGGATTTGGTCTGAGTTCACAGCCCTGAAATATAAATTTTGGGTCATTGAATGGCTTTAACAGGGAGGTTGAAATGTTGAAGAATAATAAAGATAAAAGTCACCGTGGAAGGTAAAAAATTGTGAAGCTAGAACTTTAAGAGGTTCTTTAGGAATACAGTTGTGAGTAAAACAAAAATAAAATTTCTATGTCATCTCTAGTAGCAGTACCACCACCACCAACAGCAACAAGAATATAACCTGTTTGCCACAGGTATAAATCACAGAAGAATTTAACAGTATCCTGGAGGTTGGAGAGTGAATTAGATAAAGAAATGAGTATATTATTTAAATTATATTAATTTCAAAAGAGAAGTCATTGAATGATGGTGGCAACAATATTCCAGATGTAAAGTGAGTTGCATAGGAGTCCGTTTGTGAGAAACACTATGTTGTCCGCTTTCCAATAAGGTAAAGAAATAGAAAGGGGTTTAGAACAGAGTTCAAGAGTATCATGGGGCAGAAGAGAAGGCTAGTCAAGAAGCAATTAGGGAGGAATTAACCTAAGGGGGAATTAAGCTAGCAATAAAAGACAGGACATAGTAGCACAAAAGAACTTAGAAGGTGCTTTGTGGAGACATGAAAGCAAGAGAAGGGGAGAAAATTAAATAGGCTGTTCATGTGAAAGAAGCAGCAGTGTTGCTCAGTGGTTGTGCATCAACCTATGAACCAGCAGGCCACAGTTCGAGTCCAGATCAGGGCACATGTCTTGGGTTTTGGGTTCCATCCTCAGTACCGGGCATGCAGGAGGCAGCAGACCAATAATTCCTTCTCATTATTGATGTTTCTATCTCTCTCTCTCCCTTTCCCTGAAATCAATAATAAAATTATATTAATAAAAAAAGAACTTTGTTTCCCCTGCTTTTACCTCAGGGGAATTTAGTGAAACGTCTATAAGAATTTTGTGCCAAAACCGGTTTGGCTCAGTGGATAGAGCGTCAGCCTGCGGACTGAGAGGTCCCGGGTTCGATTCCGGTCAAGGGCATGTACCTGGGTTGCGGGCACAGGATGTGCAGGAGGCAGCTGATCGATGTTTCTCTCTCATCGATGTTTCTAACTCTCTCTATCTCTCTCCCTTCCTCTCTGTGAAAAATCAATAAAATATATTTTAAAAAAAAGAATTTTGTCAGATATAAGGGCAAGGGAAATAATTTCATTTTACTTTATGTAGCATTTTAGTGGGTTGAAGAAACAATTATTTTTAATTGCTGTGTTAAATTATTTCTATAATGCATATCTATACAATGGCTAGAGCTATGCCTGATAGATATTTAATTCAGATTGAAAATAAATATCTTTAAAGAATAAATAGCAGTTTGAAAACTTACTTAGGACTACTTTCTCTTTTAAAAATATTTTTACATTTTTAGAGATTTTATATTCTAAAAGCTATGCTAAGTTGGTTATACTTAAAGAGAATAATAAACATCTGGATTTTGTTTATAGCATTTTTAAAGAGCTCAGTAAAGCTTTACACATGCTGTCTCACTGAGCTGTGTGCCTGTTAGCAAGTATGTCCCACTGTGCTCTGCTTATATAATGAGCTGCCATTATCTTCCGTGATTTTGATCCATTTCTTCTTCTCTGTGTGTGCATGTGTGCATGTCAGCATCATTTCATGTATTACTTCCAAGAGAAAAAACATTCAGAAATATAGGTGAATAAAGTTAGCTTTCCAAAGGGAAAATGTTGTGCAAACTAAGAAATCCATTGTTTCTTCAGGATGCACACTACTCAATAAATTATAGTCTATTTTTTGAAGAAAACAAAAAAAACAAAACCTAAAACAGGATACTACACTAGTTATATGAGAAATTATTTGAATGATTTAAAAATATATGTAAAGCTTTGGCTGGTTTGGCTAGTGGATAGAGCATCAGCCTATGGGCTGAAGGATCCTGGGTTCGATTCCCAGGATGGTGCTGGAGGCAGCCAATCAATGATTCTCTCTCATTGTAGAGAGCACCTGGGAAGGCACATGGGCATTTCTTTAATAAATTGGCAGCTAAATCCAGGGCAGTAGGCAAAGCCATGTCCTGGAAACACATCTTGCCAAAAAGGCAGAAGTGTTTTCAGCTTGACCTTCATTTCTGCCCAGGTGCCTGGGAGTGCGTTTTATTATGTAAATCCAGCCAAGCACCAGGAATGAATAGGACTCAGGCCCACACAAGAATGCACATAACCTCCTTTGTCTTGACCTTTGTGAAACTTCCTGGTATTTGGGGTATAAAATAAAAATGCTGTATTGGTGCTATGTCCCTGTCTCTCCATCAGAAGAGGGCAGCGGTCCCACCTGCTTTTTTCTTGGTAGGTGCTTTTTTTCTTCCATCTCTGTGTCTGTCTCTTTCTTTCATTTTCTCAATCCCCAGCTGCCCCTACTCAGGAATGGGACTGCTCTCTAGCTGCACTGGACGTGGAAAAGAGAGAACCCTCCATATCTCATCATTGATGTTTCTATCTCTCTATCCCTCTCCCTTCCATTCTGAAATCAATAAAAAAGTATTTAAAATAAATATAAAAATATATGTAGAGAAGGAGATATGTCCTTTATATGACCAAGGGATGTTAAGATTTTTGATCATTAAAAACAATTAAATTGTGGTAACATCAGCATCATGGTCATATAAAATATCCCTTGTTTTTGTCCCTCCTTTAACAACCACATGTTTGCTTCCATTTATGAACAAAGGCACCTAGAAGGAATCTCATCCACCTGTGCATCAGGTATGAGGCAGACAGACTCCAGCACAGGGTGTGAAACCAGCAGGAACCTGTGACCTGGCTCCTCCATGCCTGCTGTAGTCTGGGAGCAACTAAAAACATTGACTTGGGCAGACACACATAAGTGAGGGTCTTCGTAGAAGTCTACATTTCCAGAGGAGAAATTTCAGCATTCTATTGAGGAAAAAAAAAAAGAAGTGTGTGTGTGTGTGTGTGTGTGTGTGTTTTTAAACACATTGGAGTGCATTAAAGGAACTGTGCTAGCATCACCACTCCCACCAAGGTGGCACAGATTAGAACTAGAAGAAGCTGGTGATCTCTCCCATGAGGAAAAGGGGGAGCAGTGATGAGTGCCTCCTTCCCCTGCTGTGTGAGATGCTGCTAAAGAAATCCGTTTCTCTCCTAAAGCACCCTGAAAACGAAAGCAGGGCCTCCATGACTATAGGGAGGGAGAGATAGTGAAACAGGTCCATGAGACTATCAGAGGCTATTTTAGGGATGCATTTTCTATTGACTGCAGTCTGGACTCTGGTGGGAAGTCTGCCCATGAGCTTCTGTGAAAACCTCAGTTGAGGATATCTCCATCTGGCTCATAGTCACCACCAATGTCCCGAGTGCCTAATCCACACCTCCTCCATCCTATGTCAGCTCCTTGTGCATATTTCTGAGGGCGTCAGTAAGAGTGACCTCAGGTAGACAGGGAATATATACAGAAACAGGCCTGGGTCTTTGAGCAAGGAAGAAACCAAAATCTTGAGCTGTATGTAGCTCACCTTTGGCAAAAAGAGAGAAGTTTTCTTCAGCCAGCTTGGTGCTTAAAAAATTGAGAGATGACACATACAAACTTAAGGGTTATGCCACCAGGGGGGAAAGAAGCATGGAGCAGGTGTATCCTTACAAGGCTGGAGAAAGCCACAGGTTATAGAGGACCAATGAAAAGTAACTCTTATCTAAAGGTGGCTAATAAAAATTAGAGGAGGTGACTGCTACTTCAAATGTGAGCACAGCAATACCAAACTCCAAGGAACATGAATAATCAAGGAAATATGACATCACCAAAAGATCATAATAATCCTTAGTAACCAAACCCAATGATATGGTGATCTGCAATTTACCTGATAAAGAACTCAAAATAATTGTTTTGAGGAAACTCAACAAGCTACAAGAAAGTAGAATACAATAATTCAATGAAACCAGGAGAACAATAACAGAACAAAAATGAGATATTTATCTCTCTACAAAAAGACAGAAGCAATAAAAAGAACCAAATAGAAATTTTGGAACTGAAGAATTTAATGAATAAATGAAGCATTCAATAGAGATCATCAATAATAGAATAGCTAGGCAGAAGAGAGAACTAGTGAGTTAGAGGATAAGAACTTTTAAGAAACAGAGGAGAACAACAAAAAAGAATAAGTGAAAAAGAGTGAAGAAAGTCTGCATGATCTATGAGAGATCATCAAGAACATAACATCAGAACCATTGAAATTCCAGAAGAAGAAGAAGAAAAGGAAGGGGTATTTAAAGAAATAATGGCAACCGAATATAGCATCTAAATAAATGACACACACTTGAAAACAACTTTTATTTCACTGACCTGGGTAGTTTTGATAAAAGGAGGCAGTCTGTACAATTCAGTCAAAGTTTGTAAACCTTATGAAATTAATTTAAGAAAAAATAATGTTGATAAACAACTTTTCAAGCACCATGCATTTAGCTTGTTCTCATTGTTATGGAGATAATGGTAAAAGTAAAAATCATGGAAAACTTAAGAACCTTTACTAAAAAGAATAGTTCCAACTTTACCCTGATGATTGCCATATGGGTTAGTAGATCTAATATTATCAGATATATCACATTTTAAACAAAAGCTGGACATTGAAATTAGTTTTTGAAATCTATTTTTATAATTGACTAGAGGCTCAATGCACAAAATTCGTGCACTGGGCAGGGTGTCCCTCAGCCCAGCCTGCACCCTCTCCAATCTGGGACCCCTCAGGGGATGTCCACAGGGATGGGGCCTAAACCAGCAGTTGATTTCCCTCTCACAATCTGGGACTGTTGGGTCCCAACCACTCACCTGCCTGCCTGCCTGATTGCCCCTAACTGCTTCTGCCTGCCAGCCTGATCACCCCCTAACCACTCCCCTGCCAGCCTGATCACACCTAACTGCTTCCCTGCTGGACCGATTAACTACCCTCCCCTGCCAGCCAGGTCCCCCCAACTGTCCTCTCCTGCTGGCCTGGTTGCCCCTAACTGCCCTCCCCTGCCAGCCATCTTGTGGCTGTGGGTGCTGCCATCTTTGAGGGCATGGCAGCCAATTAGCATATTCCCTCCTTATTGGCTGTGGGCGCCACCATCTTGTAGTGGCATGAGGGTCAATTAGCATATTCCCTCTTTTAGATAGGATATGTAATTCAAAATCTGGAAATGAAATCATTCTGTGGGCAAAATACTGTACAGTCTGTGAAATGGAACATGTCAGATAGTTTACAAAATTTAGGTGTTTGATGACCCTGGCTTCTAACCTAGTTCCATTGCTTCAGTGTGATCTCCATCCTTAAATAATGTCCACTTTTAGTGTATGATTCAAGAGTTAATAATAATATGCAAGTATTTATAAAATGCTTATTATATGCTAGGCACTGGGCTAAATGTGAAGTACCTTATCACTTTTAATCTTCACAGCTAAGCTAGTACCATCAAGCTTGCTTCAATGAGAAAAGTGAAGATTGCAGTTAAGTAATGTGCCCAGGTTCTTCAGTCTAGAAAAGGAAGCTAGGTAATGCACTCAACACAGCAAGGACGAAACTCAGTAATACCAGTCCTATGATTACTTGCAGCTGAGTAGCCCTGGATCTGGGAATATTAAGTATCTTTTCTCAGAATGGCTCAGGTGGTTAGTACTAGATAACAATAACATTTCTTACCCTCCAAAATAGGTCTTTCTCGTCAAGCAATATTACCTGAAATTTTAAAGTGCCTTGTCTTAGTTCAGTCATCTTTAGCAAGTTTTATCAAAAGCAATAGGCATTTATTTTTGTCTCCCTCCATCTTTATCTGATTCACTTGTCAGCAGTGCATGAAGCAATTTTCTCAAAGTGGATGGGAGAAATTCTTCAGTCACATGCTTCTCAGGAGATCCTTTATTTTAAAAATTTCATGAGCATGAATTGCTTTTCTTCTGTATTTCTTAAATCTTCTGCTGATACATCAAAAAGAACCTTGTTAGGCGTAGTTCTTTCTTGTGCTTAAAAGATTGAAGAGGAAAAGATTGGTTTACTCACATATTTTCCCCAACACTTTACAAATATTAGAAAACCTTGAGAATTTATCTCTAGAGATGCATAACTCCTTTACCAGAGAATGGGTACCCAAATTTCAAACTCTCTCAGTAATAAAATGCCAAAACTCATTATTTTCTTGAAGTTAAATGCATCTACTTTAGTCTTCTTCCCTTGAGTGTTTCCCACTTATAAATATTAAGAGATATCTTCTAAAGCTTTGTATCTTCACAATTGTCTCTCTTCACATTGTGCATTTTAAGATATGTGATTGAACATTTCTTTATGATAAAGGCATAAATAGTAGTGTTCACACCAACTCTCTGGTCTTTTAAATTGGTTGTTCCAGTGACCATATGTGAAAATCAGATACAATGGGGTACAAACAAACTCTATGATATGTTGTCACACAATTCATGAGTGTGAGATTTCATTTCACCAGTGTTTAACCTTTGAGGTCACATTCCCCTAAAATATACCCAAGTTTATTGATGTAGGTGCTAACGTGGTCGCCATGTTCCACATGTACTCTGAGCAGCAGAGCCTGCCGAGACTGTCAGTTCCTGTGATCAAACCATGTTTGTCATCATATCCCCAGAAGGGCACTTTTATTTGGCAGTTATATCATTTGATATATTCATATTAAATTTAAGGTCAGAAATATCTTTATTTATTTATTATTTTTTAAATATTTTATTGTTGAAAGTATTACATATGTCCCTTTCTTCACCCATTGACCCCTTCTAGCCCACTCCCACCCCCTGCCCCAGGCCTTCACCATCTTACTGTCTGTGTTCATGGGTTATGCGTATATGCATACAAGGTCTTTGGTTGATATCTTCCCACCCACCCCCACCTTCCCTTTGAAATTCATCTCTTTTTTGAAATAATAAGCTATGATTGACCATAATTTTGTTTGCATATGATTCGACTCTTAGGAAAATTTAAGTTTAAATACAAGTGCTTGTGTTTGGTTTCTTCTCTTTGCTTCTTATTTTCCACTTAAATCATGTGTGTCCTTTATGAAAAGGATTGGTTGAGAGTAAAGTAATTCATGAAACATTTATGGAAGGGCTTCAGAGGTCAACCTTAATTGGTTCATTCATAGATGGATTATACATGTCTAGAAACTAATTCATTTAAATGATAAATTAATTAACCAATCATTTAACTCAATTTTAATAAAAAAAATTACCACTAGTTTGAGCCATTGGTGCAAACATAAAGAGACAAGATTTTTCCTTAGAGCCCCTCTTTCAGAGAACTTACCAACAACTGGGAACAAAAGAAACATAAGCACAAAGTAATAGTACAATGTGAAGGTAACATCCATCCATCCATTCATTCATTCTTCCATCCATCCATCCATCCATTCATCCATTTACCAGTCATATTCTGAGAGCTCTAAGGACCTACTAGAATTTTTCTTTTTTTTTTTTTTTTACTGTCTTCTCATGTATCTTTGAATTCAGGCTTTTAAATTGATACTTGTTCTAATTTTCTAGTGTGAAGACTATTCTCCTTGATAAAGAAATTGAAAAAAAAAAGAAATTGAATAATTCCTTCAGTGTTTTAGAAGTAGAATTTCCCAGTGTTTGGGCATTTCCTAGTTTGATTCCATGTGGTCAGAGAACACAGTCTTTCTTTAAAATTGCTGATTTTTTTTTCTGGCCAGCATATGATCTATCTCAGTTTATGTTCCTTAGACATTTGAAAAGAATGTGAATTCTGCTGTTGCTGGGAGGAGTGTCCTATGAATGTTAATTGGATCTTGTTTGGTAGTGCTGAGTTCCACATCTCACCAATTGCTTCTAGTTAACTTATAAATTGTTGAGAGAAAGGTGTTGCAGTCTTCAATTATAATTCTGAATTTGTCTACTTCTCTTTCCCGTTCTATCTGTTTTTGCTTCACATATTTTAAGTTCTGCTGATTGGTGCATCTGGGAAGCCACCGCTTTCCCAATACCATCATAAGAGTGCACCAAGGAACGTGGAAGGCCTACAGATCTTGGGCAGCAGCAGGACTGTGTTGAGATAGTGGTGGCTCAAATCAATTTCCTGACCTAATAGCCTCAAAGTAAATGTTTACTGAACCTTACTGATCTTCACTGATCTTTACTGATCTTTATTGACCTTAGAGACAGTTTGTCTGCTACCTGTTTGCTGTGCTTTACTGAGGGCAAGATGTGTATCTAAAATTGAATAAAAAGTAGATAAGGCTAGGTTTCAGTGTGCCTCTTCAAGAGACAGGTCTCTACCTGGCCCCCCATGCCTTCTAAATTCATATTTCTTGTCTAGTGTTTTCATTTGTGCGTCAGACCTTTCTTCAGATCCTGAACCCCCGCCGCAAAAGGTTGCAGCAGGTGCATATAGACTTAGGACTGCTATGTCTTCTTGGTGGATTCACCTTTAATTACTATGTAATGTCCCTTTTTGTCTCTGGTAAAATTCTTTGTTCTGAAGTCTAACTGAAATAAATATAATCATTTCTGCTTTCCTTTGATTAATATTTGCACGAGCTATCTTTTTCCTTTAACTTTTAATCTATCTAAATTATTATATGTGAAGTCAGTTTCTTACATACAACACATAGTTTGTTTTTGTGTCTTAATTTATTCCGTCAATCTCTGTCTTTTAATTGGTGCATTAGCATGCATCCACTGAGCCCTTAATTTCAGTTATGATATGTTTTTAAAAAATTTTTCACTGTGGTCTATTTGTATCTTCTATTTCTTTACAGAGACTTTCTATTTCTTGCTGAAGTTTTCTTTTATAAAAATTCGTTTCAAGCAATGTTTGTGATTTCTCAGTGAATTATTTTATTATTTGAAACTTGTTAGATCATTCTAATATCTCTGTCATCTTGATATTAACATTTTTATTATATATTTTTTTCATTCAGCTTAAGACATTCCTGGTTCTTGGTATGATGAGTGGCTTTTACTTACTTCATTTTTAAAAATACTTTCTTTTATTTTTAATCCTCACTTGAGGATATATTTGTTGATTTAAGGGAGGGAGAGATGAAGAATACAAGAGAGAAGAAAAACATCAATGTGAGAGAGAAACATTGATTAGTTGCTTCCCTTACATACCCTGACCTGGTATGGAACCCAAAACCTCTTGGTTTATGGGACAATGCTCCAACCAATGGAGAGACCCAGCCAGGGCTGATGCATGACTTTTAAATGACACCTGAACACTTTCATATTATGAGTCACTGACACATTTAAAATGTTTGCTTTTAGCCAGCTTTCTTTGATACCACTCCCTCAGGGAAAAGGGAAGGGGGGTACTAGCCTATTACTGTCAGGTGGGAGAAGTTTAGGTTCTCTAGTGGCCTCAACTGATACCCAAGAGAAAGAGGTTGCTCTTCATTATTGCCAGGCAGGAGTGGGCGTTCGGGCTCATCAAGTGTTCTCCAGTGACACTGTGAGTGATCTTGTTACCCCTGGGGGTCGTTGCAAGTCCCCTTTTCTCCACTAAGCTTCCTCTGACCCTAACCCAGCAGAGAGGAGGTATGAGGTAATGTTGGAATCCAGGCTTCCCATGTGGTTTTTATTGATGGTGGTAAGGGAGGAAGGAGAAGATGAGAGATGTACCAGAAGGCAGGGCTATAAGTTCCAGCTTCATACCTGGCCTCGTCGACATCACCCAGTGGACTGGTATAGTATCTCCTCATAGTTTCATAGGGTGGTAATCTAAGCTCCCCATTTGGCCTCTGTTTGTATGCCTGCAGGTGTGGCATCATTTTTTCTGTGTGTTTGACTGAAGTAGCGTAGTTATGGTCTAAAAGTTTTCTGTCTTGCTGGGCTGCTCCTTTCTTGGTCTTTTGATTAAATATTTTTGTTGAAGCCTTTTTTTTTTTTTTGGTCTTCACTTGTTGGCATGCCTGGGTTGCAGGTTTCTTAATTTGAAAGTTTGTTAAAGTGAAGCAAAAATCAAAACCAGATAACTCACTACCATATTACTCCTCAAAGATCCCTAGTCAGTCTACCTTATCTTCATCTTTTGGAATCTTCTTATGTTTGTTTTATATATAATGTCCAAGGTCTTTAGTAATACTTAGTAGGTGAAATCAGGAAAAATATAACTACTTTATCTTGTTAAAGTGGAAATTCTGGTGGTAGTTTCTTATGCAATATCTACCTTCTTACTAGCACAAACTCATTTTTGTTTAGGGAGGCAATGTGGCATGTTAAATATACCTTCCTAGACTAACTTGCTTAATAGGACTTCTGGAA
Source organism: Myotis nattereri (assembly GCF_964212035.1). Taxonomy (NCBI): domain Eukaryota; kingdom Metazoa; phylum Chordata; class Mammalia; order Chiroptera; family Vespertilionidae; genus Myotis; species Myotis nattereri. Next base: position 39,276,300 of record NC_138081.1, on the reverse strand, counting down.
AAACTATCTATATTAATAAAAGGCCTGTTGTCATGATGCTGTAACGCTGTCACGACCAAATGAGCAGCGACTCTTGTGGTGGGCAGGGCAGGGCCGAGCTACTAGCAGAGGAGAGCTATGAGCAGTGGAGGGCTACAAGCAGCAGAGGGCGGGGCATGAGCTACAAGTGGGGCGGCCAGCTGAGGCAAGTGGAAGCAAGCTACTCACTCATGATTTCGTGCACGCTGGGCCTCTAGTTGTTCTAATGAAAACAGACAGGTGGAGGGTCATATTCCTTCTTTCCCCTCCCCTTTCTCCTCTTCTTTCTGACTAAAATGAAGACATGATGCCTGGAGGTAGAACAGCCTTCTTGTGCCCCAAAACAACAAAAGCACCCTATTTAGATTGGGAGAGAAAGAAGCTGAAGGAGCTGAATTCTCCATCAGCTCCTTCAGCAGATACACCAGCTTTAAGGTTCCTACTCATGGAGTGTTTATAATGGAAGGAAATCCTACCATTTATACTCTACTGGATGACTTTTTCTGTTATGCTCACTATATTCAGTCCTATAGTTATCCATGCTGTTCTCTTCCACCCAACTTGGAATCAAGTAATCTTTTACCTCACATTTAAAATTCAGCTCAAAGCCACTTCTACTAGGGTGATTTCCATGTTTCTACCAAAAACACAAGCTCTGCTCAGCTGTGCTCATGCCAAGGATCACCCTCTTTCATACAAACTGCATTTTTTTAAATCCTTACGCCAGGATATGTATTTATTTATTTATTTATTTATTTATTTATTTATTTATTTATGAGAGAGGAAGGGAGAAAGAGAGAGAGAAATGTCAATGTGAAAGAAACATAGATTGGATGACTCCCATACCCACCCCAACCAAGATCAAATCTGCAACTTAGGTGTGTGCCCCGACCAGAAAGGAATCCACAACCTTTTGGTGAACAGGACGATGCTCCAACCATCTGAGCCACCCTGCCATGGATGTATTGTTTTCTTAAGTTATAATCCTTTCTTCTTTGCTAGACAACTTCTTGAGGGCAAGCATTATGCTGTCCAATAAGTGGTTGTCAAATAGAGAGATGAACAGAGCTTTCTAGATAGCATTTGTTGTTGTTTGCAACTACTTTACAAGTAACTAGCTTCATATAATACTAAAGGCCCTGTGCATGAATTCATGCACAGGTGGGGTCCAACCAGCCCGCCCTGATCAGAGCCAATCAGATTGGGCCAGGCCGGCGGGGGGAGGGGCTGCAGGTATTTGGAGGGCCGGACTCCTGGTTGAGAGGACAATTTGCATATTAGCCTTTTATTATACAGGATGGCTTTGTTGGCATATTTCACATTTCCTAGCACTCTGGAAATAGCTTAGACACTGGACAGAAATATTGCCAGAGTTATATTAAACACACTTAATTAAAGTGAAACAAAATTAATTCATCTATTTTTTATAAGTTTGCAAGCCCATTTCCTTTAAGGTGCCACATTTTGGGAATATGTGAGTGTGTGTGTGCATGTGTGTGCATGTGTGTGTGTATGTGTGTGTGTGTATTTTGTATCTAAAACTGAGGAATTCATTTCAGAATCATTATGTGCTTGTGTTTGACTGCCTGTGTGATGCTGGATGCCTTCAAGACCACTGCAAACCCTAACTGATTTTGCCTGAGAATGAATAAACTACGTTTCCTTTCTGCTGAAGTTAAAATCTTTTCTTTCCATTACTGGTGTCTACTTCTCATCTCTCTTCTGTCGGGGTTCATTTGAGAAGGTACATGACTCCAAAGGCAATCTCAAACCTGGCAGCTCTCTAAGGGCAGAGCCAATAACTCTCAATCCCAGTCTTTCAGAATATCCTGAGGACAGGGTGAGAGGGGTTGGAGTTTTCTGAAAGGGAGCATGGAGGACTGAAGGAATGGCCCGTCAGCTAATGTTTGCTTAATTTTCTTGACTTTCAGATGTGGATACTTTAGGTGTTTTCATTTCCTTTAAGAGGCATGGCGTATATTTACATTGAAGAACCCTCTATGGTAAATATAGACTCATGAGCTTTTTTGGAGGAAAAATAAAAGTAATATTACAAATGCTTTATATATATTTCTTTAAAAATATTTTCTACCTACAGTTATATAAAAACAAAAGAATTTCCTTTCCAATGACATTGGTAGACATGCATATAGTTAAAAAGTTTTAAAATATAGACTATTTTAAAAATAGTTCAAATAGTAATATAAAACTACTATATTCGGAGTACTGTATCCTATCTAATAAAAGACAAAAAGGGTGCCCTGACTGGTTTGGCTCAGTGGATAGAGTGTCGGCCTGCGGACTGAAGGGTCCCAGGTTCGATTCTGGTCAGAGGCATGTACCTTGGTTGTGGACACAACCCCAGTAGGGGGTGTGCAGGAGGCAGCTGATCAATGTTTCTCTCTCATCGATGCTTCTAGCTCTCTATCCCTCTCCCTTCCTCTCTGTAAAAAATCAATAAAATATAAAAAGGGTAATTGACCATACCGTCGCTACACTTCCCATTGGCTAATCATGGAGATATGCAAATTAACCACCAACAAAGATGGCAGCCAGCAGCCATGCAGCTGAAGTGAGCAGGAGGCTTGCTTGCTCCAGTGATGGAGGAAGCCAAGCTTCCCTGCCTGCCGCGGCCAGGCTCTGAGCTCCGAAAGCAACAAAGTTTCAATTATAGAAGCTAATCAAACCCCAGATACCTGCTTTCAGTGGGCCATGGCCACAGAGCTGGAGCGAGTAGGAGCCGGCTCTTAGCTCCAGTGACAGCAACAAAGTTTCAATTATAGAAGCTAAACAAACCCCCACCCTGAAGGGCAAACCAGCCAGCCCCCACCCATGCACCAGGCCTCTATCCTATATAATAAAAGGGTAATATGCAAACTGACCCTAACAGCAGAAAGACTGGGAATGACTGGTCACTATGACACACACTGACCACCCAGGGGCAGACACTCAATGCAGGAGCTGCCCTCTGGTGGTCAATGCGCTCCCACATGGGGGAGCTCTGCTCAGCCACAAGCCAGGCTGATGGCTGCCAGTACAAGTGGTGGTGGTGGGAGCCTCTCCTGCCTCCTCAGCAGCGCTAAGGATGTCTGACTGCAGCTTAGGTCTGCTCCCTGCTGGCAAGTAGACATCTCCGGAGGGCTGCTGGGCTGCCAGAGGGGTGTCTGATTGCCAGCTTAGGCCCAATCCCCCGGGGAGCAGGCCTAAGCCAGCAGGTGGTCATCCCCCGAGGGGTCCCAGACTGCAAGAAGGCACAGGCCGGGCTGAGGGACCCCCTCCCCGCCGAGTGCACAAATTTTTGTGCACCGGGCCTCTAGTTTGAAATAAAAAAATAACAAACAACATGCCATGACTATCAAAATGGGACTTGACATAGAAATATCAAAGTAAAATAAAATATTGTATCCTAATAGAAAAGAAATGGTGTGATGGAAGATGCATTACACTAGTGTTAGAATATTGGTTCTAGGAAAAACGTGATTTGAGTATCTACTTCACTCTGTGAACCTCAGTTTTCTTAATTTATAAAATAGTATAAATACTTAATAATTCATATTAATGTTTAATGAGTATTTACTCTGCCTTCATTACAAGGTTATTGGAAGGATAACCAATATCAGATAAGTTAAAATGCTTTAATATTTTTCCAAGTGCTACAAATGTACATTTTTAAAATATAGTTAATAAAAATATATGCAGGCAATAATTAGCACTAGAAAAATAAAAATCAAGGAGTTTCAATTTGTCCAGTTGACAGGGATGGTAAACTAAAGTTTTGCAGGTTAAAAGGTTAGCTATCTGTGTTTATTTAAGAAAATGTTGCAACATTGTTTTTTTCCTAAAATAATATATTAAATTCAATTATGACCCAAAATTCATAGTTAATGGAGATGCTTCTATATGGTTAAAACATTTTTAAATATAAGCACATTATTAAAATAAATCAAATAGTAACAGAAAACTAATAATGAAAAAGAGCTGTTCCCATCCTTGTCCCATTCCTCAGAAGCAAAGTTTTGACTCAGCTGTTTTTTTTTCTGGTATTTTTTCCAAATAATATGCTTCTAAGATTACTTCTTGATTGATGGTTTTTAGATTCAATCATTTGACTTTCTATAATAAAAATGAACATTTAGCTTTTAAAAATCTCTCTACCATGTCTCCATTTCTCCCAACTTTGTCCCTCCAAACACTGGAACTAGATCAATAATCATTGTTTTCATCATTATGTTTATGCAAATACATCGCCTTCTGAGTCAAAGTAATGTTCCATGTACTAGAAATACCTTTTTTTAAATGTTTTTATTGTATAACTAGAGGCCCAGTGCAAAAAATTCATGCACGGTGTGTGTGTGTGTGTGTGTGTGTGTGTGTGTGTGTGTGTCCCTCAGCTCAGCCTGCACCCTCTCCAATCTGGGACCCCTCAAGGAATGTCTGACTGCCCGTTTAGGCCCGATCCTGGTAGGATCGGGCCTAAACGGGCAGTCGGACCCCCTCTCACAATCCAGGACTGCTGGCTCCCAACCGCTTGCCTGCCTGCCTGCCTGATTGCCTCTAAATGTTTCTTCCTGCCAACCTGATCACCCCCTAACCACTCCCCTATCAATCTGATCGATGCCTAATTGCTCCCTTGCTGGTCAATTGCCCCTAAATGCCCTCCCCTGCTGGCCTGGTCACCCCTAACTGTCCTCCACTGAAAGCCTGGTCACCCCTAACTGTCCTCCTCTGCAGGCCTGGTTGCCCCAAACTGCCCTCCCCTGCAGGCCGGTCACCCGCAACTGTCCTCCTCTGCAGGCCTGGTTGCCCCCAACTGCCCTCCCCTGCAGGCCTGGTCCCCCCCACCTGCCCTCCCCTGCAGGCCTGGTTGCCCCCACCTGCCCTCCCCTGCAGGCTTGGTCCCCCCAAACTGCCCTCCCTTGCAGGCCTGGTCACCCGCAACTGTCCTCCCCTGCAGGCCTGGTTGCCCCTAACTGCCCTTCCCTGCCAGCCCGGTCACCCTTAACTGCCCTCCCCTGCTGGCCCAGTCACCCCTAACTGCCCTCCCCTGCTGGCCATCTTGTGCCCACATGGGGTGGCCATCTTGTGTGTTGGAGTGATGGTCATTTTGCATGTTACCTCTTTATTAGATAGGATAATTGCCTTACTACTTATATGCTCAATTTGCTGTCTTAATAATTGAATTGATTTTTAGTGAGGGAGGAAGGGGAGAGAGAGAGAGAGAGAGAGAGAGAGAGAGAGAGAGAGAGAGAGAGAGAGAGAGAGAGAGAGAGAGAAGAGAGAGAGAGAGAGAGAGAGAGAGAGAGAGAGAGAGAGAGAGAGAGAGAGAAAACATTGATGTGAGAAACACACATAGGGTTTGCCTGGACTGGGGGTCCAAGCACAACCGGGGCATGTGCCTTGACTAGGAATGGAATGGTGACCGTTCCATGAATGGGAGGACACTCCAACTAACTGAGCCACACCACCCATGGCTCTTAATATTTTTAATTTATACCTTTCCCTTTGCAGCTTTCCATAGTCTAGACCAGCCGTGGGCAAACTATGGCCCACGGGCCGGATATGGCCCGTTTGAAATGAATAAAACTAAAAAAAAAAAAAAAAAAAAAAAAAGACCGTACCCTTTTATGTAATAATGTTTACTTTGAATTTATATTAGTTCACACAAACACTCCATCCATGCTTTTGTTCCGGCCCTCCGGTCTAGTTTAAGAACCCATTGTGGCCCTCGAGTCTAAAAGTTTGCCCACCCCTGCTATAGACTGTTTCTAGTAGTTCCAAAGCTGTCACCTTGAGATCTCCCATATTTCCCAAGTCCCATCTTTCTTTTTTTTTTTTTTATTTATTCATGAATTTTCTGGAGAATGCTTTTTAAGATCTCTCAGGGTGTCATGGGAGGTAAATGTTCAGAAATCTGGTCTACAGGAAGATGCCTTAATGCTCTTCTACCCTGACAAGTGATATAGGTGTGGCTGGGTGGAGTTTCACTTCAAAAAGCATTTTGCTGCAGAATATTAATGTCATTTAACATTTAGTGCTGCTTGTGGGAAATATGTCTTGTTCCTTTGTCCACAACTTCTTTCTCTTAAATCTCCAGAGACTTTAGGGTCTTCTCTCTACTTCATATACTAAAATCTTATAACTGTGTGCTCTGATGTGGATCTGTTTTGTGTCTCTTTGCTTTTACTAGTACGCCTTTTCTATTAGAAATGCATATTCTTTATTTCAGGAAAAAAATCTCTTGGTTTCTTTTTGTAACACTTTCTTCCTCTAAATTTTCTCTATTCTCTAGAGAACTCCCATTCATTGAATGTTGAATTTCCTAGTTTCTAAGTCTCTTAATGTTTGCTCATAGTTTTAGCTCCTACTCCTCTCCCCCCGCACCTGTTTCTGTCTCTCTGAACATTCTATTTCCTTAACACTACCGTTCAAAGCTTCTGTTGCAATATGTTCAGCAAGTATATTTTATGTTATAAAGGAATTATTTCCTGTTTTCTGATTTTTTTCCTTTTTCTAAATGTAGTGGGAAAATTTCTAAGATGGCCTCTCATGTACATATCTTTTTTTTTTAATATATTCCATTTTTTACAGAGTGGAAGGGAAGGGATAGAGAGTCAGAAACATCGTTGAGAGAGAAACATCAATCAGTTGCCTTCTGCACACCCCCCACTGGGGATGTGCCCGCAACCAAGGCACATGCCCTCGACCAGAATCGAACCTGGGACCCCTCAGTCCACAGGCCGACACTCTATCCACCGAGCCAAACCAGTCAGGGTTCATGTACATGTCTTACATGATTACCACCTCTTGACTGTGGGAAGAAACCATGAACATGGTAGTATCTTATTCCCTTGACTGTTACATTATGTGAAAAAAGGATTTTACACATGTAATTAAGGTAGCTAATTAGTAGGCCGAGTTCGTTAAAAGGGAAATTGGGGTAGGTGAGCTTGACATAATCAGTTGAGCTCTTCAAAGAGGACCCAAAGGTCCGGGAAGGAAGAAGGCAGAGAGCTGAACTCCTGCTGCCTGGAGGCAAGTCATACTCATGCAATGAACTGCTTATGGGGGCCACCTGGCAAGGCACCGCTGTGCAGTCTCCAGGAAATGAGAGCAGTTCCTGGCCTATGGCTAGCAAAAGGTTAGGAATGTTAGTCCTTGACCACAAAGAAGTGAACTGTTTCACCAACCAGTTGTCCTGGAAGAGGAGCCTGGCTGCAGACCTGGGAGATCCTGAGCAGAGACACTGTGAGAAATCACATGTGTATTGCTCTAAACCACAAGCATGTGATAATTTATTATACACTAATAGAAGACTGATGCACAAAGCAACTTGTTCCTGCTTTGTGAGAGCAATCTTTTTCATCCCCCACTGAGGGTACTAATCAAAGTTTTATTCCCTCCATTACTTTTATTTGTTCTTTTGTTATTTTAGACTCTTCGTTGAAATGCTCTCCTCAAATAGTGGTTACTCTCAAGTCCTCCTGATGTTTAAATGTGAGGCACTAAGAAAGGGGATCAGGCACCCAGTGTTGCCATGTAACCAACATGATTCTAGTTAAGTAGACACGACCAAGTATGTGGAGACCTTTTATCTGTTCTTATTGACGTTCTCCAAAGAGAAGTATTTGATATTCTGCTAAGTGCTTTATGCCTGGCTGTTAGAATTCTGCTTGGGAGATAGGCAAGGAAATCTGAGTGTTTAACATATTTACAGGCTATCAATTAATTCCAATTTTCAGTCCAGAGCCACATTTCTGCTACGACCATCTGTCGTAAATATTCCAGAGACAATGCCTCAGACTCATCTTGCCTAGGGGGTAAGTGTTAGGATGCCAGTCTTCTGCGTCTGTGTATAGACACTTGAAGTATTGACTTGTGATAAGTCTTTTGTGCAGTGTGAGGCTACGGAGCTGCCATCTGCTGTGCAGGTGCCTGGCCTCTGAGGCCTCCTCAGGTCTGAGCTACCAATTAGTCCTTTTCAATTTGTATACCTTTAATTACACACTTTAGGTTGTAGGATGCACAACAGTTGATAGACAATTAACATTTAAAAAAATGGAAGTTAAGAGAGAATGAGCTGTTAAATGCAGCTTACTGTGCTGTGGAATGTTACTAAGATTATTTTTAGTCACATGAATGTATAGACTAGTGTTTAATTTATAAAATAACTTGAATTGTGATGGAGGAGAGGTATAACCTATTTTCCATGGTCTTGAATATGAATTTGATCAGTATGGATTATTTTATACATTCATGGTTTTGATGACAGCTGCAAAAATAATGACTCACATTAAAATTAATCAGTTGTCATAACTCCTCTCCCTTCAGCTGTTGTCTAGCTGAAGGCACCTGAGTATTTATCATAGGGCCCCTTCAGCAGTTCAGGGTTTGTCACCAACTATTTCAATGGTTCCACTGCTCACCATCCCCATCTGCCCAATGGCAGCATTTCTGATGAAATGGAAGGGAAGCTGTTCTGCATATGAAAACTCTCCTGTTGGGTTAGATGAATATCTCCATGTAGGCACCTGTGATTAAACAGTTCCCAGGTAGAGTTAGGGAGGTGGTTAATTATTAAGGACACATTAGGTATTATCTCTGCTTTCTAGGTGAGGCAGAACAAAAAAAATCTTAAGTCTAAAAAGTGTCTAATTATTTAGAAAGAAGCTATGGCTCTACATTAAGAAAGTATAAAAGTATAAATAAAATAAATTCATGGAACTATGTTAAGAAAGACAAATTTCAGAAGTGTGAAAACTTCTCATGCCTCTAGCCACAGTTCTAATAAAATCTGTAGTGATATACGCATATGTATATAGGCACATATAGGCTGCACTATTACTAGTGTTATATAAGTGAATAACTAGAGTTCTAGAAATGAATAATGAGATTGTAAAGTGTGAAGATTCCATGGGAAAAGGTAGAATTTGAGCAGGATTTAATAAGGTGCAATGAGTAATAAATGTAGTGTATTATTGTCATATTCCTGTATGTGTGAAGATAAGATCCAGGTCTGCATCTATAATAGCAAACAAACCTAAAAGAAGGGATTTGAATTTATATTAAAAATGTTGGAGAATAAGGAAAAATTAATAATGATTGTTAATTGACATCTAACTCATTCTTATTTCCAAAGAGCTTTTATACTTTGAGGAACTAACAGTTCATGAAAATTTTATTTGAATTATCCACTATTTCCAATACAGTTCTGAATTTTTGAAAATATAATAGAGCATTAACATTATTATTGCTTTTTTTGCAGTAAGTAGAAAGCAATTATTATTATTAATATATAATATGGTCAGCAGAAGCAGCAAAAGTAAGAATCACATTTTATTTCTTCAGTTGATTTATTAAAATGAACTTATTGCAACAGCTTGCAGGCACATATATAATATAAATTGAAAAGCTGTAATTATAATTATAAGTTAAAATATAAATGTAATAAGGACACAATAAATATGGGGAGAAGACAAAAAATATGCTAAATGATCAAACCAAAGTAGGTACTAAGAAAACCAGATTGGATAGGTGGCTGGTGTTATAGGATTTCAAAAACATATTTCTTAGGCTTTCACTCCTCCCAAGAAAGAAAAATCTAAGCTCTTTCTACCTTATAGGTGATTTTTTTTTCTTTTTAAAATATGCTCAACCAATATTTTGATTGGTTATTTGGAATATCTATAATAATAAAAGTGTAGTATGCTAATTAGATTGGATGTCCTACCAGACATCCTTCCAGACGACCTTCTGGATGAAGCTGGGACTGCGAGTGAAGCTGGGTCCTGGGTTCCAGAGGAAAGCCAGTGCTGGCAGCCGGGGGAAGCTTATATTACTCTTGCACCAATTTTGTGCATCGGGCCTCTAATATATTATAAATAAATAGAAAGTGATAATACCATCTTTTTTTCATGTACTGATAACCATGCTACCGGAAAAACAAACATCTAAAGCCGAAGAAATTTATTCACTAAATCATTTATTTAGTGAAAAGACAAAAATTCTTTTTTTATATATAAAATGTATCTTCTTCTTTCAGTACCCTAAAAATAATATCCAGATACCCCAAAAGAGCAAATAAGCTTCCTATGGGATGACACTTTATGACAGAACAACATAATTTTACTTGTCAGGTTAAAATTCTTCAAATTCTTGGACAACTTCCTCAGTGACCTGGCAACAGATAAGTTTATATTACTTTGCCTTTGTTTTTCTTCTTTCTTTGTCTTTAATCCCTTACTGGAATTGATTCTCTAAAGAGCTAGACACTTAAAAATAGATTTGTAGCTGTATGGGATCAAATATGCTTAAATCTAACTTTTTGCTTTTCCCTTATTTTATAAATACAGGGTAGAGCAAAAGTAAGTTTACAGTTGTTCATATGGAAAATAATAAAATAATTGATAAATAATAATTCAAGAATAAACTCTTTCTTGTACTTGCAACTGTAAACCTACTTTGCCCACCCCTATACTTTCATCATACAAAACAAAGTATTAGACCATATGGAATCATGAAAAATAATTTTAACACAATGCCTTTTATGTGGAACATTTCTTTTTTTTTTTTTAATTAAATCTTTATTGTTCAGATTATTACATTTGTTCCTCTTTTTTCCCCCCATAACTCCCCTCCTCCCAGTTCCCGCCCTACCCTCCGCCCTCACTCCCCACCCACTGTCCTCATGCATAGGTGCACGATTTTTGTCCAGTCTCTTCCCGCATCTCCCACACCCCTTTCCCCCCCAAGAATAGTCAGTCCACTCCCTTTCTATGTCCCTGATTCTATTATAATCACCAGTTCATTCTGTTCATCAGATTATTTATTCACTTGATTCTTAGATTCACTTGTTGATAGATGCATATTTGTTGTTCATAATTTGTATCTTTACCTTTTTCTTCCTCTTCCTCTTCTTAAAGGATACCTTTCAGCATTTCATATAATCCTGGTTTGGTGGTGATGAACTCCTTTAGCTTTTCCTTATCTGTGAAGCTCTTTATCTGACCTTCAATTCTGAATGATACCTTTGCTGGATAAAGTAATCTTGGTTGTAGGTTCTTGGTATTCATCACTTTGAATATTTCTTGCCACTCCCTTCTGGCCTGCAAAGTTTCTGTTGAGAAATCAGCTGACAGTCGTATGGGTATTCCCTTGTAGGTAACTGAGTTTCTTTCTCTTGCTCTTTTTAAGATTCTCTCTTTATCTTTTGCTCTTGGCATTTTAATTATGATGTGTCTTGGTGTGGTCCTCTTTGGATTCCTTTTGTTTGGGGTTCTCCGCGCTTCTTGGACCTGTAAGTCCATTTCTTTCACCAGGTGAGGGAAGTTTTCTGTCATTATTTCTTCAAATAGGTTTTCAATATCTTGCTCTCTCTCATCTTCTGGCACCCCTATAATTCTGATGTTGGTACGCCTGAAGCTGTCCCAGAGGCTCCTTACACTATCCTCGCATTTTTGGATTCTTTTTTCATTTTGCTTTTCCGGTTGGGTGTTTTTTGCTTCCTCGCATTTCAAATCATTGACTTGATTCTTGCGCTCCTCTGTTCTGCTGTCGGGAGTCTGTATAATATTCTTTATTTCAGTCAGTGTATGCTTAATTTCTAGTTGGTTCCCCAATATAACATCGAGGGTCTCATTAGTTTTCTTGTAGATCTCATTAAGTTTATCGGCGGCTTCTAAACAGTTCTTGAGAGACCTTAAAAGTGTGGTTCTGAACTCTAGATCTTCCATTGACAATTTTGTCCTGTTTCTTTGTCTCCGCATTTTGTTATGCTTCCTTGGTGCACCCACTAGTGGTCTTTGTTCGTGGTTTTATAGTTAAATCTTGATTGTTGTAGCTAATTCCAGGGAGGGTTTGACCTCCAGGCCAAGTGGCTATGAGAATCAGCTGTGTCAGCAGTGAGAGAACTTCTGTCCTCTAGGGAGGTGCTAATCTGGCGTTTGCCTGAGGCTATCCGGCAAATGCCTGTGTGCAGGGCTTGGGCGGTGCGGGTCGCACAGGATCAACAGGGTGGGCTGGAGAGAGCAGTTATGGCGGCTCTCAGTCCTGTCCCCAGAGGCTCTGCCTCTCTGAGTCCCAGCACCCACTGCAAAGCTCGGAGAGAAAGCTGCACTCGCTCTGACCGAAACCAGGCAGTCCCGCTTCTCCCGTTTGAGTCTGGGTCCCTAAAGAATCGCCCGGATCTGGAGCTCAGAGTCTGTGACTCCCTCCCGATTGAAAACGCCAACCGCGCCCTCCGCCGCCAGCCTGCTCCCCGCACTCCGCACCTCAGAATTTGACTTCAGCACTGCGCCTCCTCTGAGTGTCCGTATGTGTTTCTCTTTCCTCCTAGTTGTAGGACTTCCATTCAGCCAGCGTTCCAGTGGTTTTGGGTGATGTCAGTTCCGTCTTTTAGTTTCACTTTTGAAGTAGTTGTTCAAAGCAGCAGACTCCGGCGTTAACCTATGCCGCCATCTTGGTTCTCCTATGTGGAACATTTCTGTTGGAATATGATTCTTTTTGAGAAAATTCATAACACCTATTGAAAAAAATTACTTCTGTAACAATTATTAAGGTTTTGGAATGCAAGCAAAATGAATAGTATCTTAAGCCACATGCCCAAGAGAACCAAGGAATCTATTTTCCATTAGAGATCAGCAACTTTTTTTGGTATATAAACAACTTTTGCATGGATGATCTGGTAGCTTATAATGGATGTAGATTTGTGACTTGTTAGAAGCTCGTTTGCCCAGCTATTACTGGTTAATTAGGTTTTTAGTTTTATCTTAAAATGTTTACTATATTTGACACTAATAGAAGTATTTACTTAAATGTAGTTGCTTGTTAAATAAAATATTCTGGAATTCAGAGTTTGTACAAAGTCAGACTTGACAACTCCATTATTCCAAACTGATGAGTTTTTAAAGTTGATTTTAATCATTGACTAATTTTAAAGTATACATTGGGCTCTTTGTGTTCATCAGACCCTGTTGCTATGTGCTGAGTGGATCTCAGTTCTTCTCCTCAGAGGAATTCTCATCTTGTTGGGAGAAACAGGTAAATAAATTATGCGATAAGTGCAATTATGATGGAGGTGCAAAGTGCTGTGAAATACAGAGGCAACTTCTCTGTTAAAATTCAAAAGCTGACTGATTTTCTGGGTAAACAATGATTAGAAGGGCATTCTATTCAATGAAGTTATATGTAAAGGCATCAAGGAATCAAATTAGAACTGTGAAGAAACTTATGTAAAACTATTAAAATCAGTGATGAAAAGTCAGCATATAAATAATATTGTTAATGCCTACTTAGCCCCAAACCTGAGGAGTGAATGGAGATGGAATTGAGATCAGAGTTTGGTAGAATTAATGATGAAGGCTTCTAAAGGCAGGGCAAAAAGTTATGAAAACTCTAGTTGAGTTTGAAATATTTAATAATTTAAATGAAAGGTCAAAACAAATCAAAACAAGATGTTTCATGTATATAGTAAAATATCAGTCTGGGAAATGAGACCACTCTAATTTTAAAGCCAAAACAGGGAACAGAAGTGAAGTGGCTTAGAGGTAGTCTCCATGTAAGGATGAGGGGTTAGAAGGAAGAGAACAGGACTCTCTCCTACATTCCTGCATTCTGGCTGACCACAAATGAATCATGCGTTCTTTTGTTTTGAAAAATCTGCACCTAACTTTAGATGATAATCAGTGGTATGAATTTGGTTTGCACTTCTCTGTGCTATGGGAAAGTTCCAGCAGTTGTCATAATTCAGCTTAGTGGTGACAGTACTCTGCTGAGCATCTAAACTATTTTTGTGAAGTAAGTTACTATGGCAGAAAGTGCGTGGGAAGAACATGGTGGAGAATTTACTCCTCAACTCGGTTTTGTTCCCAACTTTTCTCAGAAGCTGAATTCCCTGGTGATTCTGGGGAAGTCCACTACCCTCTTTATGCCTGAGCTTTTCTCTTATGCAAAGAAAATTTGTTCCTGAATTATAGAAAATGACCCAAACTCATGTGCTTTGTAAAAATAATCCCAGGATAATGGAAAGTTTAACAGGGCTTTACAGTCTTTAGATAGTGTTTGCTTAATTTTAATGTAAAGTGCATTACCCAATTAAAACAGGATTAAAAGGTATACTGACATAAAACTAATTTTATTGGATTGTGATTTTCATTTTACAGTTTAATACTCCTACATCTTACATGTGATCTTTTGTGGTCCCAAAGAAGTGGCCTTGCAATCCTATGTAGATTTCCGTAGTGGAAATAATTTAGTTTCTATATCTAGATTCCTTAGGATTCAAATCTCAGCTCTGCCACTAGACCAGTGGTCAGCAAACCGCGGCTCACGAGCCACATGCGGCTCTTTGGCCCCTTGAGTGTGGCTCTTCCATAAAATACCACGTGCGGGCGCGCATGTACAGTGCAATTGAAACTTCGTTGCCCATGCGCAGAAGTCGGTTTTCAGCCTGGGTGAGTCTATTTTGAAGAAGTGGTGTTAGAAGAAGTGGGGGTACATTAGCTGAGGTCCACCCGTCAAATTGAGGATGTTTATAGCAAAGGCCAGCTTAAGAGTACCCTAATTAAGTTAATAACAATGTACCTACCTATATAGTTTAAGTTTAAAAAATTTGGCTCTCAAAAGAAATTTCAGTCGTTGTACTGTTGATATTTGGCTCTGTTGACTAATGAGTTTGCCGACCACTGCACTAGACCTTCAGCAAGTTATTTAATCTCTCTCTCTGCCTCATTTTTTTCATCTGTAAAATGGGAATAATAGCAATAATACCTATTTCACAGGATGTTGTGAAGGGAAAATGCATGTACGGTGCATAGCACAATGACTGCACATAGTAAAAACAAAATATTTTTATTTTTAAAACTTTAGCTAACCCATTAGAGTTTCTGTTTCATTATCTGAAAGAATATACTATATCTTATAGGGTTGTTAAAAAAATCAAATTAAAAATTTAAAAGTAAACAATTAGCAACATTCAAGTGACAGGTTGTATTTTCCTTTTTCTGTCCCTACTTTCAAATACTCATGCATTGATGCATTATAGACAAAGTGGTCCTACACATTGTCCTGATAACCAGGATGTCATAACTCACTGCTCTTTTTGTCCTACTGATGCATTGTTTTCTCAAAGGTAGAAGGGTGGTCAGGAGATTATATACATGTGTACCTTAGAAACCAACAGCTCATAATCATGATGAAAACCAGCAGCCTGACAGCATTTGGAAGTGCGTAATGGAGTTGGACCTTCTCCAAAGACCCATTCCCAGAGAACTGTCGTTGTTTTACCTATTTGATGGTTCTTGTTAACAAGGCTATTGTTACTTGGCCTAGCTAGGCGATTATAGACTTTTCCCTCGGGGCATCTGTCAAAAACAATCAGAGGCAATTGTTTAATATTTTGACCATCTGAAATGGTGGTTAACAGTTGGAGCACAGAAGGCTAACAAAAGAACTTAAAAAGAAGGGGGGCAGGAGATAGGGGGGTAAGAGATCAACTAAAGGACTTGTATGCATGCATATAAGCATAACCAGTGGACATAAGACATTGGGGGATAGGGGAGGCTAGGGGACTGTCTAGGGCGGGGGGATAAAATGGACACATATGTAATACCCTTTGTAATACTTTAAGCAATAAATTAAAAAAAAAAAACAAAAAAAGAAGATCTCTAGAATAAGCTGTCCGTAGGTGTGTTGGAAAGAGATTTGACATATTCCTGGAGTTCTAGAAGGTTGCATGCACGCCTAGAGCAGTGTATATACTAAGAAAAAATCTGAGAAGGACCTAACCCTTGTTTTAGTTTGTTTGAGCTGCTGTAACAAAAATACCATAAACTTAATGGTTTATAAACAACAACATTTATTCCTCGCGATTCTGGAGGCTGAAAATTCCAAGATCATGTCATCAGCATATTCAATGTCTGATCGAGGTCCACTTCCTCATATATGGTTCCTTCTTGCTGTGGAATCTCTCTCAGGCTTCTTTTATAAGGTCACTAATCACTTCCCAAAGGCCCCACCTCCTAATAACATCACTTTGGAGATTAGGATTTCAAGATGTAAATATTTGGGGACACAAACATTCAGACCATGGCATCACTCATCTCTGGCTAACCTTGGAGGTTCTGTGTAAATAGGAGGTAAAGGCTAACACAGAATTGTAACCTGCCCAGTTGAGTGTTAAGATAGCTTCAAAATATACACACACATGCTCAGCAAAGATTGGGAAACATATTGTTTCCACACATTTAAGGAAACTTTGGTGACATGATAAGTAATACAGACTTTACAGAATACGTTCAGAAATGTCAATAACAAACAACAAACCTTGGGGAAAGAAGAAACTGATTTCCTGAGTTGTCAAATTATTTAAAACACCCAGGTTTCAACAAAATGTTATGAAATATATAAAGAAATATTAAAATATGATCCATACACTGGAAAAAGAGTCAGTAACACTATCCTTGTAGAAGTCCAATTGAAGTTATTAGGCAAATACTTTAAATCAGCTTCCTAAAATTTTCCCAAATGACTAACAGAAATAATTCTAAAGAATTAAAGAAAAGTTTGAGAATGATGTCTTATTAAATAGAGAATACCAACAAAGAGATAGAAATTAGACACAACCAGCTGACTGCGGCAGAAGAAGACGCTGTGGGTGGGCCTGTGGCAACCACGACTGCCCGACCGGGAACCGAAGCTGAACGATCATCGTCAGAGTGTCGGGCAAAGACTGAATTGAAATCTTTCCCTCGCGAATGGCGCAGATCATCATGAAGGCTCGATTAAAAGGAGCACAGACAGGTCGAAACCTCCTGAAGAAAAAATCTGATGCCCTAACTCTTCGATTTCGACAGATCCTAAAGAAGAGCATAGAGACTAAATGTTGATGGGTGAAGTGATGAGAGAAGCTGCCTTTTCACTTGCTGAGGCCAAGTTCACAGCAGGGGACTTCAGCACCATAGGTATCCAAAATGTGAATAAAGCCCAAGTGAAGATTCGAGCAAAGAAAAATAATGTAACGGGTGTTACCTTGCCAATATTTGAACATTACCATGAAGGAACTGACAGTTATGAACTGACTGGTTTAGCCAGAGGTGGGCAACAACTGGCTAAATTAAAGAGGAACTATGCCAAAGCAGTGGAGCTACTGGTGGAACTTGCCTTGCTGCCAACCTTCTGGCTGAAGAGAAGGATGAGGATCTTCTGTTTGAGTCATCTTGCCTGCTCTGGTTCTTCTTGCCTGCTCTCGTTCTTTCAGAAGTCCTTACGTGACATCATTTAGTTCAGTGTGTAGGTTAGGTTCGTGTGGTTGTTTATTTTTTGGTCTAATTTCACTGGTTGTAAAACTTCCCTGGATGTCCATTTATGGGATTACTTTTGCAGAATCCTAATTTACCAGCCATTGATCACAGATGAGATTTAGAGTACCTGCCTAGGAACTTGTAGAATTTATTCTGCGGAAATGTCACCCTACCCCAGTTATAAATGGTTACAAGTGATCGGCCTACCAAGCATATTAGGAAATTCTCCTAGGAACCACAGTGGTCTCAGGCCAATACAAGGAGGCCAGCTACTGTAGGAGCACCCTCCATTCCTACCCACCCACACCCCTGGTGCTGCTGTCTGACATAGCTGCAGCCTGTGTTTCTGTGGTACTTCTCCAGCTCTAGGAAAGCCTTCCCTTAATTTACCTTGCATGACAGGTCTCTGTTTGTTCTCTCTGTCATGGAACAGTTGTGCCAATTTGCATGTGACTGTGGTATAAACAGTAAAATGATTAAAAATGAGTTGCTCATTTTTTAAAAAGAAATTAAGGAAACAGAACTTAATATCTGTGCTGGTAGGGAGTATTCCTCTATGGTGAAGAATCAGTTAAAAGATGTGTGTGCTTCACGAAGAGGTTCCAATGGACTGACTTCTGGCACAAATGTAAAGACAGGCTGGTCGTTAGATATGCTGAAACCTTAAATGGCAGAGGATATAAATAAAGCAAAAAAAAAAAAAGTAAAAGAAAAGAGATAGAAATTATTAAAATAAAAACAAATAGAAACACTGGAGTTGAAAAGTACAATGATTATAGTAAAAAATTCACTCAATAGACTCAACAGCTGATTTGAATAGGCAGAAAAAACAATTACTGAAATTGAAATTATCCAGAAACAGAAAGACAAAAGAATGAAGTAAAATAAACAGATTCTCTGTGAGATACCATCAAGCATATTAACATATGGATAATTATTTTTTCAGATGTAGAGGAAATATAATAGTTGAAGAATTTTTTAAGAAAGAATACTTGAAGAAGTTATGGCTAAAACCTTCTTAAATTTTATTAAAAAATTCATTGAGCTCAGACAGTGTGGTTCAGTGGTTGGGCATTAACCTATGAACCAGGAGGTCATGGTTTGATTCCTGGTCAGGGCACATGCCCAGGTTGTGGGCTCAAGTCCAATAGGGGGCATGCAGGAAGCAGCCAATCAATGATTCTCTCTCATCATTGATGTTTCTCTCCCTCTCTCGCTCCCTCTCCCTTCCTCTCTGAAATCAATAAAACAATATTTTAAAAAAAATCTTTGACACACTCAAGAAACTTAATGAACTCCAAGTAGAAAAACTCAAAAGAGATCTCTACCTAGGCACATCATAATCAAACTCAAGACAAAGAGAA
Organism: Myotis nattereri; assembly: GCF_964212035.1. Taxonomy (NCBI): domain Eukaryota; kingdom Metazoa; phylum Chordata; class Mammalia; order Chiroptera; family Vespertilionidae; genus Myotis; species Myotis nattereri. The sequence goes on along the minus strand of NC_138081.1, from coordinate 39,257,624 downwards.
AATATTGAGAGTAGTAAGAGAAGCAACTCACCAAGTTCAAGACATTTCTAATAAGATTAACACTCAGTTTTCATTTAAAACAATGAAGGCCAGATAGCAATGTGAGAATATGTTCAAAGTACTGAAAGAAAAAGACTGATAACCAAACAATTCTATTTCCAGTGAAGCTATCCTTCAGAAAATAAAGAAGAAATTAAGACACTTAGAGATAAACAAAACTGAGAGCATTCACTACAGCACACTTTCCCTATAAGAAATATTAAGGAAGTCATTCAATATCAAATGAAAGGACATTAGATAGTAACTCAAATCCAAATTATGAAATAAAGAACACTGGTAATGGTAACTGCCCAAGAATATATAAAAAAATACATTATTTTTGTTTAGAAGTATCTTTTTCATAAATAATTTAAAATACAACTGCCTTTAGGAGAGACATTTTAGCTATGAAGACAAAGATAAACTCAAAGTGAAAGTGTGGAAAGTAATTCTCCAAGCAAACAGCATCCACAGAAAACTAGGTGTAGCCTTGTTTATATCTGACAAAATAGATATCAAGATAACAAAGGTAACAAGAGGCAAAGATGGACATTTTATAATGATAAAGGGGATACTACATCAAGAAGACATAACACTTCTCAATATAAATGTACTGAATCAGTGAGCACTGAAATATATAAAGCAACAACTAACAGAACTAAAGGGAGAAGCTGACAAAAACACAATCATAGTTGGGGAACTAAATACTCCATTGACAGCTCTAGAGAGATCATTCAAACAGAAAATCAATAAAGGAATAGCAAACTTAAATGAAACATTACACCAAATGGGCATAATTGGCATTTACAGAGCCTTTTATCCCAGAACATCAGATTATGCATTCTTACCCAGTGCACATGGAACAGCTTCAAGGATAGCCTAGGATACGTTGGGTCACAAAACTAGCCCCACACATTCAAGAAAATTGAAATCATGCCAAGTGTATTCTCTGGCCACAATGCTTTGAAACTAGAAATCAGCACCAAAAAGAAAGTAAAGAAATACACAAGTATGTGGAGATTAAGCAACATATTACTAAAAAATTGTCTGGGCCAAAGGAGACATAAAAGGTGAGATCAAAAGATATATAGAGACAGCCCAGGCCTTGTGGGTCAGTTAGTTGAGCATAATCCCATACACCAGGAGTTCGCCATTCAGTTCCCAGGTCAGTGTCTGGGGTGCAGGCTCAATCCTCTGTAGGGGGCATGTAAGAGGCAGAAGATCAAGGGTTCTTTCTCATTGATATTTCTATCTCTCGCTCCCTCTCCTTTCCTCTCTCTGATATCAATAAAAACATATTTAAAAATATAGAGACAGCTCTAGCCGGTTTGGCTCTGTGGATAGAGGGTCAGCCTGCAGACTGAAGGGTCCTGGGTTCAATTCTAGTAAAGGGTGTGTAACTCAGTTGCAGGCTCCTCAGGGCTCATGCAGGAGGCAACCAATTGATGTGTTTTTCTCACATAGATGTGATGTTTCTCTCTATCTTTCTCTTTTCTTCCACTCTCTATAAAATTAATGGGAAAAAATATCCTTGGGTGAGGTTTAAAAATAAATAAATATAGAGACAAATGAGAATAACAATATGACATATTAAGACTTCTGGAATATAGCAAAAACAGTGATAGGAAGGAAGTTTATATCATTATGGGGCTATCTCAAGAAACAAGAGAAATCCCGAATAAACAACCTAACATTACATCTTAAATAACTAGAAAAAGAAGGACGAAAGCAGCCCAAAGTCAGTAGAACAAAGGAAATAATAAAAATTAGAGCACATTCAATGAAATAGAGAAAAAGACTATACAAAAAAATTAATACAACAAAGAACTGGTTCTTGAAAAGATTAATAAAATTGACAAACCCATAGCTAGAATCACTAAGGAAAAAAGAGAAAAGATTTAAACAAAATCAGCAATGAAAGAGAAATGCAGAAGTTAGAGAAATGCACTTGAATATCAATTCAGGAAAGCAGATGATTTTGTGGAGAAGTGGGTGTATGTTTCTCCCAAGTTTTGTATTTCTATGGCCTTTTAGTGTGACCAGTCAACTATAATTGCTACTTCAGTGCTTGGCCAAAAAAGCAGTTAGAGCAATCAATTAAACAAATAAATGGGTAAATTAATTAATATTTTTTATTGAAAAAAATTTAAAAGAATTATAGCAAAGCAATTTTTATTTTCAACAGTCTTGCTCACCATCTACATTTAGCAAGAACTCTTGACATCAGTCTGGTTGCTAAGCAATAAATATCTCTACCATGACTCCAGAGTCCCTGAGATCTTTCCACTATTTTGTCATTCAAGCATGTCACACAGCTTGATGGGGGCCTTCAATTCCTCCATAGTTAGAAATGTAGGCCTGCTGTGCCTACAGTAAGAAGGGAATAAATAGAATGGAGCAACAGAGAGACGATGAAAAGATTGGGAAAGTAAGGTTATGTAAACCCTCAGAATTGAGGGAATGCACTTTTGAAATAAGAGAGAAGCCTTCATAAGCTCGGTGGTTTTATAATTTTAAAAAATGCAGGTAATTTTCACACCCAGCAGAAACACGCCACCTTTTAAGTGACTTGTACTAAATTTGCTATCTTAGCAACACTTCTCAGATAAAATATGGTATGTTTTGTAAAAGCTTCTGTAGCACTCTCTATTTGTCAAAGAGTAGTCCTGATCATTTGATCATCAGATATATTTAAGTACTGATTTCAGTAAAGATAGGAAAAGGCTGCTGAGTGTGTCCTGAGCTAATTTAAAGGTTTTTGACAGCAGGATGAGTAGTTTAAGGAGCCTCAAACTATTAGAATGATATCTAATTAATTATGAGCAACTTAAAAATTTTTTTTTCATGTCAGTGCTAGATTCTATGAGAATATTTCTCTTACTGACTCTCAAAAATGTAGAAATAAATACCTATACCTAATAAATACAGTTATGTATTTCTACACTGTTGAAATAGGTAAAGTAGAATGTGTCCTTTCATGCTGACTTATTGAGATGTTTGAAACTGGATGAGGCTGAGCTATAAAAATAAGGGATGTATGAGACATAAATTTTCCTAAGCTATCTATCCAAATTCTGAGTATTTTTTCAAATTAGTATGTAGTTCTTTGGAAGAACTGTCATATTGCATAGCATAGATGGGTATTGAAGAAATGAATTTAACCATATTAGATAGAACTGAGATGAAAAATGATACAATTTCCCCAACTTCTTGACCATGGTTCTGTGGTTAATTTTCTAATATGTGAAATAGTGGAGTTAATGTAGATAATCTCAAGGTCATATTCAACCTGAAAACTTTTTTATCTTTAATGTAGGAACGGAACAATGAGGTAAATTAGTTTTATCTGATATGGTAAATTCAGTCAAATTAAAGATAAAAAATCTGCTCCATCACCATTTGATTACCTCTATTTTTACCATACTTTTATTTGTCTTGAGGTGGTGTGTCAACAAAGAATCTCAAGGCATTATATCTCAGACATTCCTCAGTCTTCTGACAGTTTACAGACAGAGAGGTGAAGCACATTTATGGAGTGAAATGACCAGGAGTGAAGTGACCTCTTCAAGATCACACAAACAGAAATTTTAAAGCCAAGATTCAGATCCACAACTCTGACCGTCACATGAGGTTTTTATAGTATAAACTAGGGGCCTGATGCATTAAGATTCATGCAAGAATGAGCCTTCCTTCCCTTGGTTGCCGGCACCGCCTTCGCTCTGGCTGGAGCTGCCTTCGCTTCAGCCCGTAGCTGCCTTTCTGCCTTCCCATGCTGCCCAGAGTCCCGGAGCATCTGAGGTGGTGAAGAATGCCTGCGTCGTTGCCATGGCAATGATGCAAACATCCTGCCCCACCCCCAGCTGCTCTGTGCCGGTGTATGCAAATTAACCCACCATCTTTGTTGGGTTAATTTGCATACTCACTCCTGATTGGCTGGTGGGTGTCACAAAGGCATGGTCAATTTGCATCTTTCTCTTTTATTAGTATAGATATTAGTGTAGATCTTTCCATTTTGCTTATTTTCCTTATGCTTCAGCTGTTGTAACTGAGCCTCAGGGGTGTAAAATGACTTACCCCAAGGATAACTAAAGAACAGAGACTAGAATCCACAGTTCCTGGCTTCCAATCAGGTACTGTTTCTCCTTACATCATCCAGATTCATGGCTAATCTTCATTTTTACTCTGTAATTTCCATTATGGGAAAGACAAAGTGAAAGCATTGGGATTTAACAATGTTTTTGAACTATAAAAATTGGACTACTTTTTGAAATATTCAACCTTGAGTTCTTTGTGGTTTTAATTTTTATTTATTTTTTACAAGATAACCCAGATTTCTGCTGGCTTGTCAGTCTCTGATCACAAGAAGGCAGAACCTCAGCCTACCTTTGCTCAGCTACTTTATGATGCCCTGGAAGAGTTAGGACTTCGGTATGCAAGGCCATATTTGTCAATTAGAGTCACTGTGCATGATAATTTATGAGCACTGATTATGTGTGAGATCTTATGCTATGCTTATTATGGGCTAGTTTATCGTATCCTCACAAGAACCACATACCAGGGTACTATTAGCTTCCTCCTTTGACAGTTGAAGCATGTGAATGGCAATGGACCCAAAGTTCCAGAGCCATTAAGAGGCAAAGACAAGTTTTGAACCCAGACAAGCTGACTCCAGGGCTGTTGCTTTTACTGGTGAGACTCCACAACAAATGTACTCTTCTTCTGTAATTCCATGCACCACATATTCCCACTTGTGGCAAAAGAAGCTGCTTTAAAGAGCCTTGAATTCCCTTTTAGGGGTACAAGGTCTTGAACTCCCTTTTAGGGAATGTAGACTACAAGTGCTTGCCCAATTTTTAGTTCTCAGCCACAGCCCGGTTATTTTTTTTTATGTCTGAGAGGCATCCTCTCCAGCTCATGATGCATTTTGTGACATGAGTCCTAAAAATAGCTCAACATTAGTATGAGTGGTTACAAAGTGAAAAGTTTCAACATCTCCTCAGCCCTTATTCCTTACTTATAGGAGCTCAAACCCAGCCCAAAAGGCCAAAGGAGGATCAGATCCTTCATCTCTTTCATTTTTTCCCTCTCTCCTTGTAGCCCTTCCTCCACAAAACCCTTTTCCCTCTCCTTTCTAAATAAGAACTCTTGACATATTGGTGTGTGTGTGCATATGTGTATGTATGTGTATGTGTGTGTGTGTGTGTGTGTGTGTACACCCAGCTTCTGAAGCCAAATTAAGTATCTATTACAAAAAATATTTGTCATAACATTTTAATCCAATTACTAGTGAGCAATTATAATATTCTACCTATTTAACAATTCATTTATTATTGCCAAAGACATATGTGTTCCTTGAAGGAGCTGCAGGTATGCATGAAAAAGATAGAAAAATTACTAATAACCTTACTGAAAATTTAGAAGTAACTATTGTTAATTCATTAGCATATTCAAATCCAGAATCATACTGTAGATAGTGATCTCTGACATGTATTTTTCATTTTTTTTCCATTTGTATTGCAATCAACATTCAACCTCCAGAAATTTACTAAAATAACCATTTAAGTGTTAATATCAATTTATGCCTCAGCAGCTTTCCTTCCAGATCTCAGTTGCTGTATTTTTCTAAGATGCACCCAAACCTCCAATTTTAAGTTGTCAGTGTGACCTGTGACCTCAGTTCTCTAATAGGTCCAAGCAAAAGTTATTGATTTTTCAGTTTTTTTTTCAGCTTGTTCTTATAAGGATGAGATTGACAACTTTCAAACTCTAGACATGGTAGTGCTCTATACTGTGCATTTTTTTTCACTTAAAATATATCATGAAGATTTTCTTATAACCAAATAATCTCTTGTAACAAATATTTAATGATTATGTAGTATTATATTATACAAATTTATGTTGTTAATTAAACCATTCATTTTTCTTTATTATAAATAGTACCATGATGAACATATTTGAAGCTAACTAAATATATTCACATTGATTATTTTCTCAAGATAAATTATTATAAGTAAAATGTAGGTCAGAAACTATATTTTGAAGTCTAGTTTTAAATATTGCCAAGTTGCTCTCCAGAAGGTATATAACTTCTTATACTAGTAATCAAGAGACCCTGAGTTCTTGCATCTTCACCAGCATGGAATAACATGTTTCTTACATTTCCACTTTTATGTTTTATGTTCTTTTATCAATCTGCATTTCTCTAATTGCTAAGGAATGTGGGTATTTTAAATACATTTAAATATACTTTCTACTATTTTTTAATTTAAAATTGCCTGTTTATTTAATTGTCCATTTATATACATTGCTCAAATCTTTTGACTATTCAAAGTTGAAGTATCTTTTCTTATTAAAATTAATCAATTGTTGTCTTTTTCATTTTCTTTCTCTTGTTTTAGTATCTGAACATATCCTTTGAATTATGAATTAGAACAGAACACGGTCCATCAACAGTGAAGAGAGTTTCAGAATATTTGCCATGGGCTATGCTTAGCTAGGCAAAGATTATGCTATAGACTCAGCCAAGAAATGGCTGAGAATAGGTCTCTCCAACCTAAAGCTGAAATTATCCCTATTTTCTCATTATGCCCACATAATGAATAAATCATTGTAGTTCTTGTGCACGAGGTAGCATGCCTTTTACAAGATGGTCTCTACCTTCCAATTTTGAAAATAAAGGCTATCTAATAATACTTGCAGCATTCACCGTATTGACTCACTGAAAACAAAAGGCCTTATGCTGTGTAGCAATAATACTGAATTAAGCACCAGGAAGATAAGGTGAAAAGTGTTAGTAAGCAAATTGAGTTGGTGGTGGAGATTAAACATACATGTCATGCTTCTACTGTTTTGTGAACAATTTGATCTGAAATGAAGTTTTGAGTCTTCCAATGGTGTACATATAGGTCAGCTACACTAGTATATATTGATAGCTGAGACTGGGGAAGTGTAATGTGTTTTGTACTGTGTCTGATAATGACTGATAAAGAGGAACACCGGGCCTGTTATCCTGTATATAATTTTGCTTATCAAGTGAATGAAAGAAAAATGTTCAGATGATGAACTTCCAAATGTAAGAATAGATGAGCAGCTTTGTTAAGTATGAATAGGCTTTTGTGCACTTTGGATTAGATTGCATTACTTGAGGATGAGCCTAGAAATTAAATCTACAGGGTTTGATTCACAGTAATTCTCACAATACTTTTTTTCTTAATAATGCATATGCTTAGATTATTATTTGTCTTCTCTGCTAGAAATGATAAGTCTTTTTTTTAATAAAGGATAGGATCTTTTCTCTTTTAAATCCACATTATGAACTTGGGTCAAACTTTATAACTAGAACATATTTATTATTGAATAAATCACTAAAAAATTTGAATTTGGGTTATAATCTTTTTTTATATAAGTATCTCAGAATGTAGTGACCATATATGTAGGTTATTTGCTATTCTCTCAGACTACTATTATTTATTTTGTGGTAAATATGTCATTAATTCCATCTTACACATATGATACTTACTTAGGCAAAGAAAAAAATCATTGGGTATTCTTACTAGTTATGGAAAGGTGAGATAATACTGGTATTCAAAATTACATAAAATAGAGGAATCCTTATGAAGTTGGTTATTTAAGAGACTTAATGCCTTTTAGAACAAATTAAGGAATAAACATCAATCTAAGAAATTTATTCTATAATTTTTGGCTCAGTTAACAGTTACTATTCTGAATAGTCAAGCTATTCTGATTAACATTCTAGAGAAGTTTAAATTGATATGTTTGCAGCTATGAAATAAAAATATTTGCATGCATCAGAGATTATTTCTTTTATATAAATTCCAGTGGAATTTATGGATCAAAAAGCATGCATAGCCCCACCCATGCCCCATTTCCTCACTAGATGATGAACATCTTGAGGGCATGCATAACTCTATCTTAATCATGTGTGACTCCCATTGCCCAACACACCTTATAGATGGGAAAACTGAGAGTCAGAAGGTTTAAGTAATTTCTCAACTAATGTTTATTGAATAAGTAAATTTGTTAATGAAAAAAAACATCTGAGAGATTGAATAGAAAAAAATGAGCTCTTAAAACAGGCCACACAACTCAAGCTATAAAGAGTGTTAAATTTTCTTTAGGTCTTAGTCTTATATTGATCAAAAACAAATAATGATCTATTTGTTTTTATCTTCCTGACCTAATTTTAGTTCTGATGCAAAAGTATTTGGAATATTGCTAAAATTAATTATAATATGCTGCTAAAATAAGTATTCCTATCCATAGATCTTCTTAAAGAAACATACATATCTAAAGGGCACTTTCAAGTGTCATCTCAAATACCATTTTGAAAAGAATGGAACATTTAAAAATTCACCATTGGAATACTTTAGCATATGATTCATTTAGTCAACTTTTATTGAGAATACTTATGTGCAATACTTTGTACTGTATGGACAAATAAAAAACTTAGTCTCTTCCCTCAAATAAATTACTGTCCAATTAGATTAGAAATACAAAAATGTTGAAATAACTGAAGACTGTTATTATAGCCCTATATACTACTAAATATAAATAGAAGTGTTTCTAATTGAACTTAAATATGTTGACAAGGTATTGGCTGGAGGAACAAAGTCAATCAGAAAGTTTCAAGAATAAAAGAATGATTGGAAATAGTAAATTGGTACCTGAGTTTGAGAAGAAATGAGAGTTATGAATTGTCAAAGTTGTGAGGAGCATATGTTGTAATTATAGCATTGTCGAATTTAAAGGCAAAAGGTTGTTGAAAGAAGAGTAGTTTTGTAGGGAGCAGAAAAGGGGTTCCACTGATTGAGAATGAGATTAACAAAAAAAGAGAGGATAATTGATTGAGAAGCTTACAATGATAACCAAAATGAGGGTTGAGTCTGGGCGATACTCCCATCAGCATCAACAGAAAACGCAAGGACACGGTGGTGGTGGAGGGAAGGGCAGCACATTTTAGCTTATGTGATTTTGGGAAGAGAGAGGGAAAAGGAAATGGAAATAGATGATCTTAGAGTTTGGGAAAGAACCAGACAGATTTGTATTGAGATAAAGATATTTTGAAACTGCTGATTCTGGATGATTCAATGTGTGTGTGTCTACGTGTGTGCTGGAAAGTATGTGTGTTTACTCTCTAGAAGAAATAAAAATGATAGCTTCTAGTCACTGACTTGAGGATGAAATGGTCTTTTGAGCTAAAAACTTAAACCAAAAAGTATATCTTCCTGCTAATTTTCCCCTAACTTCACAATATGGCATGGATAATTATCTCTAGTTATTAGATATGTAATTTTAAAGCTATAACCAGTATAGCTGTGTTCGATGCAATAGACGCTATTATTTAACCTGATTTGCACCAGGGGCTTATTCATTTTTGCCTGCATGTGCACAGAGTTCATTTGAGTTCTGAAGTTATTTTGGAACTCTATCTACATGAAAGATAACTAAAGGAAAATATGAGAAATACCTTATGAAAACAATGATTCAAAACTCCAAAACAATGAGTCAAAGTTTCTAAACAATGAGGGAGCCTGATTTTAGAGGGACGTGCTATGTAAATTTACTTGCACAATATTCTCACTAGCATTAATGGAGAAATCATTAAAAAATGCAGCCTATCCCAGAGATGTTGCAACAAAATTCAGAAACACAAAATGACTAAATAACTACCTTTTAAGTCTTAAAAAATTTAAACATGATTTTTAAATCCTTCCATTTTGTTTTTCTCATATTGCTTATCCCAAGACATCACGGTGTTAAAACATCAAATACACTAATTCGCTAAAAGAAATTATTTCTCAATTCTTTTAAACTTAAGAAGCACAGTATTTTCCATTTGAAATGGAAGATGAAAAGATTGGTTTGAGTTCACATTAACAGAGGAACACTTAAATAGAGGTGTGCTAGAGGCCCGTTCTTTCTAAACAGCTACTTGTAAACTATATTTTATCACAGTGTTCACCAGTAAATGGAACTCATAAAGAAAGAGCTGAATTGTTTTGTGGATAAAAAAAAAAATTAAAAAGAGTACTACTGTGCCAAAAAAAGGCCCAATTTAAGAAAACACAGTGGAATTATTTCTAACAGTTTATTGAAAGAGAGAAAAGTCTTTGGAGTTCCTTAATTGGTTGTGAGTGAGGCCTTGGCTTTGGCCATGAGTATAATAGACAAAGGTAATCATGAGAGAAACTAGTAACAATGATGAGAATGCACATGGAAGACATTTAGGGAAAAGAAACCTGCATCTGACAGACTAGCTTAAACACATTCATCAATTTCAACAACCTCTGCTACAGCAAATGAGCACCATTCCGATAACATAATGGCAGCCTTGGGAGTGCCATCTCAGATCAGTGTCAGTTTTCTCCAGTACAGTTGTGCAAATAACTTCCTCACAAGTATACTTTACACGATTAATGCTGACAACAGGGTTCGATATACTGGCTTCTTCCTTGTAACTTGGGATATTCTCAGGGATTTCTGCTTGAGAATGGATGCTAAATATGGAAGTCTTGTCAAGTCATGCACAAAACTGAACAAACCTTGCAACAATGAAAATGGTCCACATTCTCCATAGAACACTATATTGGGAAAAAGGAGAGCAAATTCTACTGATCATATTAGAGTCATGTGTATAAGAAATAATTCAATAACTGAGAGAAGCAGAGTTATTATTTTTTCTAAATATTTGTATATGTTTTTATTGTTTAAGAGGAAGGAAGGGGGAAAGAAAGAGAGAGAGAGAGAGAGAGAGAGAGAGAGAGAGAGAGAGAGAGAGAACAAATCATGAAAGAGAATCATTGATCAGCTACCTCCTGCCTGCCCCCTACTTGGGATCGAGCCCACAACCTGGGCATGTCCCCAAACCAGGAATCAAACCATGACCTCCTGGTTCATAGGTTAATGCTCAACTACTGAGCCACACTGGCTGGGCTAGGCTTATTATTGAAGTAGTAAAAAAAGATAATGGAGTAGATAAGATTTTTAAAATGTAGTTGATAAGATTGAAATAATAGGGGGAGAAATTTATTTTCTTAAGGGAATGAAACTTTATTTCAAATGTCAATGAGGAGGATGAGACAATTATCATTTGTGCTATACATGATATTATAGGTAGAAATTAGAGAGTCATTAAAAATGTTTATTAATTAATAAGAATGTTTAATAGAGTGACTGAACAAAAAGTGAGTAAAATACAGTCAGGCCTCATTATTTATTGATTTTTATTTGTAAATAAATATACCCAATAAAAGTGTTTTAACCCCAAATTTAATAAATTCCATGTTTTTATAGTCAATTGTGGACATGCATAAAGTGGCAAAAATTTGTCATTCAATGTGTATATTCCTACCTGAGGTTGAACAAATTGACCCAACTTTGCCTTTTTGTAGTCCCTCCTTCCTCATGGTTTTACTGTAGCCAGTTTCAGTTACTATGTTCTGCCAGTATTTAATGGAAAATGCTATAAATCACCAATTCATAAGTTTTAAATAGCATGCCATTCTGAGTAGTGCGAAGACATCTCCCACCACATGGCCTGAGATGTGCATCGCCCTTTGTCCAGTGTGTCTGTGCTGTATATACTACCCATCCAGTAGTCACTCAGTAGCCATTCTGGTGATCAGATCAGGTTTACTAGAGAGAGACCACATTCACATAACTTTTAATACAGTATATTGTGATAATTGTTCCATTTTTATTATTAGTTTTTGTAGTTAATCTATTACTGCACCTAGTTTATAAATTAAACTTATCATAGGAATACATGTGTAGAAAAAAATGTAGTATATACATTAGTATTACCTGTGGTTTCAGGCATCCATTGGGGTTTTGGAATGTATTTCATATGTATAAGGGAAACTAGTCTATTTAGTGCTATGTTTTGGCATTTTTTACTTTTCATTAGTGACTTCACTGTTAAAATGGCCCCAAAGCACCATATTGAAAGTGTTATCTACTGTCCCTAAGTGCATGAAAGCTATGAAATGCCTTATGGAGAAAATATATGTGTTAGATACAGTTTGTTCAGACATGAGCTGGAGTGCTATGGGCTGTGAATTCAAGATTAATGAGTCTCTAATGTATGTAAAGTAAGGTGTCTTTAAATACAGCAAGGTTATGTACTGGTTGATGAAAATGTGACCGAGGCTTTTAGGAACCTTACCTTATATTTTCCCTAAGAGCAATGATTCAGTATTTGTTAACTCAGTGTTCGTGGTAAATTTATAAAACATTACTATAAATAATGAGAATCATCTGTATATAAACCCTCTCAGGGATCTTATTAAATAGCATATTTTAAAGTGTAATATAAAAATATTACACTGAAGATTGTAACAATAATATACTAACTTTAGTAATGAACTTAACCCATTTTGGTAGTATGTTCTTTTTTAGAATTCAAGTTGCCTAGGGACAGATAATGTCAGATTCTTTCCTACAACCCTAGCTCTGGAATAATGTTTGGCACATATAAGTAACCCAATAAGTGGTTACTATTATTTTTGTTGGAGATTTTTGCCTCCTTTTAGTTTATTTTTAAATACTGATTTCAGAATTACTAAAAAATTGGTGATATTTAAAATTTGCCAAAAAAAAAAAAGAAAAAAGGAAGTCACTATGGGTGAACTTTCTGAGAGCAATCAGGAAAAAATAGTAATTAAAATATAGACCAATTTGATATATACACACATTCTATAAATTAAAACATAATAAAAATTAATAGACATGGAATATTTTATAAAGTGGTAAATAGAAATGCATATGTCTGAAAAAGTCCTAAGTTTATTAGTGTTTATAAAGTTCATATCAATAAATCAGAAAACTGCAATCTCAATAAACAAATGGAAAAGGTAGACAATTTAAACAAAGGGATAGTTACAAAACTGTTAGAGATAATAAATTTAGCAAAGTGCTAGGACACAAAATCAACACACAAAAATCAGTTGAGTTTCTATGTATTAACATGAATTATCAGAAAGAGAAATTAAGAAAATAATTCCATTTCTCACAGCACCATAAACAATAAAATATTTAGGAATAAATTTAACTCAGGAGGAGAAAGAGCTGGAAACTGAAAACTGTAAGAAATCGATAATAGAAATTGAAGAAGACACAAATAAATGAAAAGATATTCCACTTTTATGGATAAGAAGAATTATTAAAATATTGTTAATTTTAAATATTGTTGAATGTTAATATTGTTAAAATTATCCATACCACCCAATATAATCTATACATTCAATGCAATACATATCAAAATTCCAATGGCATTTTTCACAGTAATATAAATTTTTTTTAATTTTTATAAAACCATAGAGGATCCTGAATAGCCACAACAATCTTGAGAAAAAAGAATAAAACTGGAGGCATTGCATTTCTTGATTTCAAATTATATTACAAAGCTACAGTAACCAAAATAGCATGGTATTGGCATAAAGCAGACACATAGATCAATGGCACAGAATTAAGAGTCCAGATATAAACCCATGGTTATACGGTCAATTTATTTTTGAGAAAGGAGCCAAGACTATACAATGGCTAATGGATATCTTATCAATAAATGGTGCTGGGTCCTGGCTTGTGTGCTCAGTGATTAGAGCATTGGCCCACACACCCAAGGGTTGCAGGCTCAGTTCCTGAGGGTTCTATTCCCAGTCAAGGGCATGTACCTGGGTTGCAGGTTTGATCCCCTGCTGCAGCCAATTGATGTGTTTCTCTCACATAGATATTTTTTTTTCTCTCTCTACATCCGCCCCCCCCCCTTCTGCTCTCTCTAAAAATCAATGGAAAAAGTACCAAGTTCTACCAAGTCAGTTAATTGGTGGATTTATAGGACCAAATAATAAAAACCAGTAGCTTAGTTGATCATTGCCTCATGAACCAGAAATCATCTCATCAGAATGTAATGAAGTTCACTTCCCTGAGATTGCCATTGCCATTGTCAAGTGTGGCTGACAGCAAGTGCAGATTTCCACTTTAATGGAAATAATACTCTTTATCATTCCTATGGAACTTTGTTTGTTTAATTTTTTCTTCAAATGTATTACTTCAATGTTAAAGAAAAATTTATTGAGATGCTTAAAAACAATGATCTAGGCAAGCTTATGCATTATGAATTTGAGAAAGTTACAAATGTTAAAACAATTTTCATTTTCAAAGTTATGGGAAGGCAGACTTTCAATGTCATTTTACAGATATAAATAAATTAATTACAAATTAAATTTCTAGTGCTGTGGTGGCATTTTATTTCACAATGTAAAAATTTCTTCAAGTATTTGGGCCCAAATAACAGATAACAATCATTCAACAAAAATAATCCAAAGAAACAATTGAGAAAAGAACAAGCAAAGCAATCTGAGAGGGTGATTTTTGCTCTCAAAAACTATCTGGATTCTTAAAGTTAAAGACAAGTAATCTAATATAAATCCAAATGCAATTATGTACTAGAGGAAGAGCTTTGAAAGATGGTGTGGAGAGGAAAGGAAAGACATATTATTAGTAGCTTACAAATATTTTCGATGTTAACCCATAGAAAGAAATTTATTTTACATTGCAATCCATACATATGCAATATTTATATGTAATCTATAGAATATGATACATATGTATAATGATATAGAAAAGTGTTTGTACTCTAGTAAGTGTGATGTAGTCTAATATTTTCTTTACTTATCTGCTTTATTTGGATATATTTTATTCCACTTCATTTAACATAAATCTTATTTTGATCAATTAAATTGATCTCATATCCTAACTGCTGAGCTGCTAATCCAGAATTTGAAAAATACTATATGAAAAAATTACCTGGAACTTGACTATGTCACAGTGTTTCAGAGAATATAAAGGACTGGAAAAAACAGGGTGAAAAAGACAAGATGGTGACTATATATAATAAAAGAGACTTTGTGTATCTTTCCCAAGTACATAGGACACATTTGTGGAAGGCTCTTTATTTTGGAGTTCAAGGTAGGGAGAACTGGACAGGCAACATTGGATGCTAGGTCTGTTGCACTTCAGGGAAATCTGGGCTTAGACAGAAATGGGTGGAGAAGAAAAATTGAAAGTCTTGTCTAATGATGAGGAATCATGAATGTCTGAGTAAGGAAGAACTGAAAGAATTCAGGGTGTCTCCTAAGATCTTGTGTGTGAGGTGGAGTCCTGGGAAACAGAGGGCATAACCAGTGGGAAGTGAATTTATTCTACAGAAAGTAGGGCATCAGGCTGTCGCCGTGGACGATCTAGAGGGGTTTCCTAACTGTGGTTCCTTGGGAGTTCTTAATACCTAAATGTAGTCCACTTACCTAATGTTGGATATATTGCTTTATAGCAACTTCTGCTAATTAAGCCACTTTATACAATTTTGTCCCAAGATTGATCGTTGAGTGAAATGATGTAGATTACTTTCCATCAAATAATATTCCACCAAAAGAGTTAAAATGAATTACCTGAGATATTTATGAAGGTTTGCCTAATTTTTTGTGCTCTTTTGGGCCTCATTTGGGAGCATTGTTGTGCTTACTTGATTTCCTGTAGATCCCATGCCTGCATCCCTCGCCAGAGCTGAGGTGGTCTTAGAGATGTGAGTGCCATGTAGCTCACTGCAGGGAGGAGGATAATCAGTGATATGGTTGTCAGTGGCCTGATGTAGTGAAAAGAACGAAAACTCCCTTGAGGCATATTTGATCTTGAGGATACCCTTGGATTATGAGGGAATAAATATTGAGAGGATGCCACTGACCACGTTGGAATTTCTACAGTTTCAGAAGACAGGTATTTCAGATGTCTTCTGTGCTCGTTATCTTTAAGATTCCCTAGAGCAGGGATCAGCAAAATTATTCTGAGAAGGGCCAGATAGTAAGTACTTTAGCTGTGTGGCCCATATGACAGCTCACTCTGCTGTCAGAAGAAGCAATTGGTAAAGACATAGGTGCAGCTGTATTTCTAACCTATTTTAATTACCATAACAGGTAGTGGGGTGGTTTGGTCTGCGGGCTATAGAGGGATATTTGAGTGTATGCAGATCTAAAATATTTTTGCAGGAAACTGTTTCTTTTTATTGGTGGGGAGGACTCTTATTTTGTATTAAGATACTCCTATTTACACCCCCCCCCCCCAAAAAAAAGGGCTAAAAGCTGAAGAGGAGAGAAGCAAGTAGATTTTACAGGAGAGTTCCACACTTAATTGATCAGGCATTGCATACCACGGGGTCAAAACAGCAAGGCCTGGAAAACATCTTTGATGTTGCTTGAGAGAATATTCATAACCTTGTTCCCCTCTCTGACACAATTCCATTTGTCCTCTAGGCCCAAGATATACTTCCCATAGCCATTAGGTCCTCCGGTGGCTGCTCTGCCTTTCAGTCTTCCAGAACCTTCTATTATTTATTGTGCCTTAACAATTTAAATACTCAGAGGAAAAAACTTCAGCCTACATAAGTCAAGTGAAGCTGAAGGAGTAAAGCTAAATGGACGCAGCGAAACTGGCTCACAACTCGTGTGCTGGCTACAGTCCAACCTGCACAAGGTATAGGCTTTGAAATGTTCAATAGAGTCACAACGGAGAAAAGAAATTCTTCCAAAACCAATTCCTCTCTTCCTCAGATACCCAGGGAATCTGGTTCCCCAGAAAATCCCTCAGTTTCCACTTTAGTCATAGCCCAGATTCTAATAATAGCTAAGAGCCTTCTCTCCACTCCCATGTTCAGTGAACAGATATGTACTTGGGTAACAGAAGCTATTCCAGGGATTAGGTTTTCCTGATTTTTTTCAGTTGGATATTTTCACTGAGAAAAATGCACAGGTACAGAGATTTATGAACATGTGTCACATGAGAGAAGACATTAGTATAGTGGCTAGGAGGATGGGGTCTGGAGCCACGCTGCTTGCTTAGTCACTGACTGCCTCCATTTCCTCATCTACAAAATGGGTTAACTAATACCTCAGGGGGTTGTTGTGAGCATTGTAAAATACTTGGAACAGTGTATGGCATGCCATCTGCATTTAACAAATATGAAAAAATTACAGTGTGGGATATGTGTAAATGAAGAAAAGAGAGAGGAATAGGAAGTACAAATCTCCTCATTTAGATTATGCTAATTTCCCTCTGAGGATTCATTAAAATTAAAAAAATCTCTCAACTATCATTTATCTCCTCCCCACCTTGATTTCCCCTCTCCATCAGTGTAGGAAGAAGAATCTTTTATTTTAATTTTTTTTTAAATTTTGTTTTATTGCTTAAAGTATTACAAAGAGTATTACATATGTCTCCTTCCCCCCCCCCCCCCTGCCGACATTCTCCCAGCCTCCCCTACCCCCAGTGTCTTATGTCCATTGGTTATTATGCATGCATATAAGTCCTTCGGTTGATCTCTTACCACCCTTCCTCCCGCCTCCCAACCCTCCCCAGCCTTCCCGCTGTAGTTGACAGTCTGTTAGATGCTGCTCTGCCTCTGTATCTATTTTTGTTCATCAGTTTATAATGGTCTTTATTATCCATAATTGAGTGAGATCATGTGGTATTTTTCTTTCATTGACTGGCTTATTTCACTTAGCATAATGCTCTCCAGTTCCATCCATGCTGTTGCAAATGGTAAGAATTCCTTCTTTTTTACATCAGCATAGTATTCCATTGTGTAGATGTACCACAGTTTTCTAATCCATTCATCTGCTGATGGGCACTTAGGCTGTTTCCAGATCTTTGCTATGGTAAATTGTGCCGCTATGAACATAAGGGATGCATATATCCTTTCTGATTGGTGTTTCTAGTTTCTTGGGATATATTCCTAGAAGTGGGATCAAAATTTTTGATTTTAGTGAGGAAGGCAGTGGCTGCTACACTGATTTGGAAGCTTCAGCATTTGAATTGTGACTATGAATTGATTCTTAGATGATGAAGCACAACGTGGCTTTGTCCGCTTAGCCAATTCCTCTCTCTGAGACTCAATTTTCCAAGTGCAAACTGAGTTTTATAATATACACTGCCAGGCTGACCGGCAGATTGTGAGTGACAGATGAATGATTACACTGACATGTGTTTCTGTGAAAGAGAGGCTAAGGGACTGCTTGGCTTGAGAAACAAAGAGCCCCATTTGCCTGCCTCCTTAGGCTTTTATTGTAACAACAGCTTGAACTAAAATTAACTAGTAGATACTATCAGCAGGGTAAGCATCCTTGAGAAGACACATGCATCTGCAGTGTTTTTTAAGCAAGGACATCTAAAGACTAAACATAAAGATTCCAGTAAAACACCCAGGGGCTCAGACTTGTTTGGAAAAGTCAAGGTAGGGTCTGCTGCCTTTGGCAATGTCCCCCTAGAGGCCCCCAAACCTTTTACAGATTCCTCCTTACAGACTTTCCAACCAAGTCCCATGCTCCTCCACAATACACCTTGAAGAATTGTTGTGTATGTACAGTGCCAAACATAGAGGTTAAGTTCTAGGAGTTGCTCAGTACATTAGAGATATTATTATTATTTTATTATGTGACATTCTCTGGTAATCTCTGCTTTTTTCATGTAAAATTTAAAGGCAGGAATTGTGGATTAGAAAATGGTGATCAGGAACCTGAATTTTGGACCATCTCTACCAAGAACTTCGAGGGTCCAGAAAATTCACCTCCCTTTTTTGTACATTTATTTTCTGTTTGAAAAGGTAAGGAGATTGTTTTAACTTATTATCTTGAGTGAGGTATGGAAAGGTATGGTACAGGTTAAGAGAGAGAAACTGGACTTTTATTGTTTTGTTACTCATAGTTCCCTGGGGAAAACAAGGGTCACTCGGGGGAAGCATGGGGGTGGTTATGAGGCACAGAGACAGGAGTAAGTGTGGGCAAGCACATTTATGGTGCTTTCTGGGGGAAAGGATGAGGAAGGATACACAGGTTTAGGACTGGCTAATTTGAATAATTTCAGCAGGCTCTGCCCATAGGCTTTCTCTGGTTTTCTGGTATCCAGTCCTGGGGTGATTAGGGTGGCCCAGATTATGAGAATCCCATAGGGACATGGTTGGGGTTTTGTTTGGACTTAATTAGTTGCTCAAGAAGGGAAATTGAATGGTCTCTAGTTAGATCCTGGAAACTGGGTCCAGACAGAACAAAAACCTTTCACAGAGGTTAAGTTAGGTCATCTTAATATCTTCTCCAAGCTTCATCTCTGATTTGGGGGCAATAAGTTTCTTGGTTGGTAATTCTTGGGCCATCATTACATGCCACCCAGTTATAAGTAGGGAATCCATGTTCTTCCCTTGGATGCATCAGCCAGGTACACCAGGGCTCCCACTCCCAGACTTTTCGACAGGAGCACTAAGGATCCTTTCCTTTGAGAAGACTGCAGTCAGGAGGGCCTGGCCTGGAGAAAACAGGTACTCACCCGTTTACAATGAGGTCCAGTTTCTCATCTTGTTCTGTGTCCTATGGGGCTGTCTTCCAGGTGGACTTTCTATTAACATTCTAAGTAGGAATAGAAACTGGCCTGAAATACTCAAAGGACTTTATACACTAATTACAAACTAATTGATGTGTCAACTCATCCCTGAAACTGAAGTTGCCTCCAGGGTGGAAGGCAGCAAGCAAGCAGGGCACAGCATCGCAAAACAGCAGCCTGGCCCACAAAATGAAGACTGCCCGATCCGACGCGAAGGTCAATGGAACGCAATTAATGGCCAGTTCAGTTTAGCCTGGGGCGAGAGAGCAAAGTTTTAAAAACAGTAGAATTTGGCCAATTTATATTGAGTGTTAGTATTTTGCTAGCATATTATCCGTAATTTGATAATCTAAAGACTTTGAAATATGTAACCTGGATATTTTACTTATTTAAGTTGTAAAACTAATCTTATTATGACATAAGGAAATAATATTAAAACAGAGCAAAAAGACAAACCTCTTTTGGAATTTTCTAATTGCAATAAATATGGGCTCCAAAACAGATTATCTTTATAGTCAGGACCACTCACACACTAACTGCCTTGCTTTATTTTTTTCTATACTATCCCCTTTGGTTTATCATTAAAACTTTAATAGACTTCTGCGTTCGTTTGTTTTTTAAAAACACAGCTTTATTGAGATATATTTTACATATAAAAATTGTATATATTAAAGGTGTAAAACTTCATGTTTTGATATATGTATACATTGTGAAAAGATTATTAAAACCATAACATATTAATAGCATATTGATTACCTCTACATAGTTACGTGTGTGTGTGTGTGTGTGTGTGTGTGTGTTGACATTTAATTTAAGATCTACCCTCTTCTCAAAATTCAAGTATGCAAGAACATATTGCTAATTATCCTCATCAGGTAATACATTAGATCTCTGTAAGTTGTTCATCTTGTATAATTAAAACTTTTTAATTTTTTATCATTATCATCCAGTTTCCTCTCAAAACGAGCCACTGACAACTACCAATCTCCTCTCTGCTTCCATGAGTTTGGATGTTTTAGATTCCACATGTAAGTGTGACCATGTAGTATTTATCTTTCTGTATCCAGCTTACTTCACTGGGCATAATGTTCTTCAGATCCATCCATGTGGCAGCAAATGGCAGGATATTCTTCATTTCTAAGACTGAATAATATTCCATTGTATATATATTTGATACTGTACTTCTGTATCCATTGATCCATAGACAGACACTTAATTTATAGGCTGAATGAAGTCAGGAAATATGATGACTCCAACTTTGTTCTTCTTGATCTTGATTACCTTGGCCAATCAGAGTATTTTGTAATTCCATATGAATCCTAAGATTTTCCCCCCCATATTTGTAACAAATATATCATTGAGATTTGATAGGGATTGCACTGAATTTGTAGTTTGCTTTGGATGGTATAGATATTTTAATAATATCAGTTCTTCCAATTCATGAACATAGATGTTTTTCCTTTTATTTTGTGACTTTTTAGGTTTTCTTCATTAATGTTTAACAATTTTCAATATACAAGTTTTTTCACCTCTTAGGTTACCTCCTAAGTATTTTATTCATTTTGTTGCTAGTTTGAGTGAAATTATTTTATTAATTCCCTTTCAGACTTTTGTTAGTGCATAGTATCAACTAGTCGATGGTCTGGTTTCTTTGTTGCTCTATAGATATCCCAGGAAAAGAGAACTACAAACATTTATTTAGTGAACCAGTAATCAATCTGAGGGCATGTTAAGATAAAGTGGTGGATTAAAAAAAAGTCCTCCTGTTATCTATTAATATAATAAGATAACAAAACAATCCAACAAAGGCTCAGGTAGTACCAGCTATTTGGTACATAAGGGTGTGTCAGAGTACAGTTGACTGAATTAACTGGATATTTGGCATCATAAAGGAACAGTGATGTGGCAGTAATAAAATTCAGTTGTTTAACTTATAAATTTTCCTCTGTTTTTATTAATATGAGCTTACATGCATCAGGTTGTTTTAGAAACATTATCTAAAGCTCATAATTAAAGCACATGGATGGCATGCTATTCTTATAAAAGTGAAATCACTGCAAATGATTAAATAATTGTGAGATTTTTCTTATGAGAAGATTGACAGGAGGAATAGTTCTGTGCAATTAAATTAACATGTTTTTTCAATGGATGGCACAAACAATTTTCACCTTTTTTGATATGCCATGTCCCCCAACTTTCCGGGGGGGGGGGTGCGGGGGAGAGAAAGAAAGAGAGAGAGAGAGAGGAAGAGAGGGAGAGAACAGAATATTTCTTGTGAGTTTAAAAATAATGAATAATGGACAGGAGAAAAAATTCTGTCTTTTTCCTTTTTAGCATTTATGGTTAATAAACATTATCTAAAAATAAAATAATAGTTTACTGTTAATATAGGTGTCCTGTAAGTTGTAATTCAGCCACATGTACTTTTGCAGGAGTTCTAAACCAATGGTGCTAGGTTAAGCTTTGTGCCTCTTTAAGAGATGACATTGAAACTATACATTGATATTAATAGTCTCTGAAGTGCCATCTCTAAGAAAAGTCACATATCTAATAGCATCTGGATGGCTCTATGGCTCTATTTATTATGTTACCATAGAAACCATCTTAAAGAAAAGGTGTTCAGAAGATGCTTGCTACCTCTAGGGGGATTCATGCCTATGTCTCAGAATCCCAGTGGGGAATTTGCAATACCCTGGTGTTTGGATATAACTGAGATTTTTCTGAGACTTCCTACAATCTTATCATTTTACATTTCATTACCTTTATAAAGATAAGTGTTCAATGAGCCAAGGAAATTTAATATATATTTTAACATGCTCTCTGCTTTTATCATATCTGTATATTTAGTTAAACAACATATTGGATTCCAGAAAATATCTCTCAAAAAAGATAGCAAAGATGTTTCCCAGAGAGAAAATAAAAATTGAACATTGAAAGCAGTGAAATAAGAAAATATATATATTAAAGATAGACTGTTACTTGTTTTGCTGAAAAATAAGTTTCTAGGTTATAAAAATGCCATGTGTGCTATCATGATATTTGATATGGAATTGAATAAAACCCACAGATTACGTGGGTTTTACTGTCAAAAAACTGGCAAGCTAAGAGAGAAAATCCGTATGAAGTGTCTATTGCAGTGAGAACAAATTCCTACCTCATTCATGAGAAAACAAACACACAAACAAACAAAAACCCCCATGGCATTTAGTTTAATTAATCTTCCTCCAGCTGGCCTACTGATCACCCTAGGATTTATGATCATCCTAGTATCGGGGTCAAACAAAGCCACTGTCAAGAGGAATATTCAACCCTACTAGCAGCCAGGTGAGTCTTGGAGAGGGGAAATCCATGTCATTGAGCCCATGCATCACATCTGTTCCTACCAACACGCACTCCTTCCTAATGCGCTTAACGAACAGTCACTGAGCTGGCTGCACAGTGAGGCAGATTAACATCCATGGGGCAGATCATCATATCCACTTGATTATGAAAGCTTCATTGGCAGTGGAGACATTTTTAGCAAACACATTGGATAAAAATAGTCTTCCATTTAAGACACATGCTACCTACATCAACGCCCTCAAACATCCTTGTCTCTGATCCTCTAACCTTGTTCATTTTAAGGTCTTGATCATCTACCAAACTAAATGCCATTACCCAGGAATCAATACCTTGGAATTTCTGCTCCCTGTGGATATTGCTTATCTCCTATACACTTCAGGGTCACATGAATGGAGCTGCTTCTCCGCAGAAATCCACTGCCATCCAGTGCTGAGCAATCTGTAAAGCAGGCTCAAGTGTGTGTTTTCTTAAACCACCTGGCCACGGGGAACTCCATGAGGCTGAGCTGAGGGTTGAGGGTGATATGGCAGGGGAGCTGCAGGCACGACATTCACAGGGGAAGCATGCCGAGGGAACTCCCTTGTGCACCTACCTACACTCAGTCTCCTACTCATGAAATCCACTTGGTAAGCTGCAGCTGACACCACATTTAGTGGGTTGACCAGATAATACCCAGTTCAGGAAAGGTAGTTCAGGCTCATGGTCACCTTTACTCATAGAATTAGGTGTTCAGTTTTTTTTTAAATTTTTTTTTATTGTCTAAAGTTTTACATATGTCTCCTTTTTCCCCAATTGACCCCCTCCCCCATTCCTTCCCAGCAGTTTATATTGGAGCTCAGAAGGGAGGCAAAAGCTGCCTTTCAAGAGAAAACTTTCAAATTTGAGAGACATCTGCTATGAATTTCTTACTGAGGCTTGCACGACTTATTACTCAGCAGAGCAGTGTGCCATAAGTATTTCACGGCCATTGCGTCCGTGGTCTAGTCTTAGCCGTCATACCAGAGAGCCTTCTTTTACTCAGGACCCGGTCAACTGGCAGCCTTGGGGTCATGGCTTCTCGGTACATGGCTTCCAAGAGCACATCCAAATGCGTTTTTGCCATCTTGAAAATCCAAAGAGTTATACAAAGTATTATATCTTCTGCTACTGAGTTAGAGTGTGCAAGACAAATGCTTTCTGGAGGGTTTAGCTAACACTTTCATTAAACCACCTCACACTCTCTCAGCCCACCTCTTGCTTCTGATGCTGGCTGCAGGCTGCAGCGAATGCTCTCTTGCCTGAGTTCCATTGCACAGACCTCATTTCTGGACTCCTGGCTCTTCTGATGCATTGGCACAGGAATCCGGCAGAAAGTCACTTGATATATACGCATGTGCAGTCTGGAAGGGCAGAGGAATGAATGCCTTGTGGGCTGCCTATAACTAATCAGGGCTGGGCGATGCTAGGTATATATATGCTCATGCAGAAAATTTTGAGGCATATTTTATATCCACAGGAAGTCCAACTGTAATATATACTTTTTACTTCCTGTCCTGGGGCAACTCTGGTAATGTGGCATAAGACCCTGCGGAAACCCATTCAGGATTCATATGTTCACAATTTAGAATTATTGATTTGACCAGTGGAAGATGGTGCTGATGGGTATATTGTCCTCTTGCCCTCTCTGAGATGGACAGTTCGGAAAGTTTAGGTGGGACTGACAGAATTAGTAAGTTGGCTGTCCCTCTCTTCCTGTTTTACACTCCCCAGTTGCTCACTGCTGTTTCCTTGGATTCCTTCCCAAATGAACTGCTTGCATATATCAGGCTCTGCTTTTTGGAGAGCACAGGCTAAGACAAGGGGATCTCCCACCATGTCTCGGGTTTCTGGGCCACCCCTTTCACTTCAATGGCGAGTGTCATGTGTTACCTGCTTTATGACATGTGCCTTACCAAGGCGTCTAGAGTTCCATTTTCCATTTCACCCTGTTATCTGATCATAATGTTATCACTTAAGTAGATCCAGGATGATGCCTTGAAGATGGTGAGATGATGCAGGTTCCTGCAGACTAAGTTGTGCCTCACTGATCATGAGCTGGCAGAGCCCTGCTGTACGATGTGAGAAGTGTGCAGCTTCCATGTGAATGCAAGTAACTGCAGGAGCTTTCTGATACTTAAGATAGAAATGAAAAAAGAAAAAGAAAAACAGATCGATAAATTAATGCCAGGTATTTGGAACTATGGTGATTTGCTCCAGGAAAGAGTCCCCAGCTGGAATAGCAGCTGCAGTCAGATTCACCACCTGATTAAGTTTATGCTAATCAAGTGACATTTCTAAGAGTCCCCTGTCCCGCACGGGCCAGTCCAGTGAAATGGCGATGTTAAGAATCATTCCTCCTGTTTTTTTCAGTCTTTGGTGGTGATTCCCCCAGAGATACTGCTTTTGGTTTATCATTTTGATAAGGAGAGGGAGCTCAGAAGCCTTTCTTGGCTAGCTCAACCATAACAGCTTTCGCTCCATTAGTAAGTGCTAGTTCCTAAGTTTATAAAACATTCTCAGAAACTAGGGTTATAACACCAGATGGGCCTGGGTTCCCATTCCGCCCGAATGAAATGAATTTGATCAATCTCCATTTTCCACCACAGATAGGAAGGGGTGGTACCTGACTACCCATTCAAACCTGCTGCAGCCATGTTTTTTTCTGCCACAGATGGGGCGTACGATACTCAAATTCCTAGCCCTTCTGCAGTGATGGGATACTGTCCTGGCAATGAAAATGATCTGCAGAGGACTTTACTTCCTGAAAAAAACAGGCAAAGTCTAGTGAAGAAAATATTTGACTTTTTCTTTTGTCCCCCTCTTTCCTAAATGTAGATGCAATGCCCAGAAGTACAGCACTCTGATCTGCCACCTTCTAAACTTCTAATTACATAATTAAACACGAGAAAGAGCCTCTTATATGTCATTTCACCAGTTTGGTAGGTTTTCCTCATACTCATGATTCACATAACTGTACAGATACACCATACAGTTCATATTAGTTTCTATTCTGAGCAGTAACTACAGAGTCCTAGCACCTTGCAGTAAATGGGCATTTCCTTTTTCCAATTTCACAATATTTCTGTAGCATTCCAGTACAATTAGTAAAAGTTGCATTAAAACAGGGTAGGAGGAAAATTTACTATATAGACTATGATATTGTTACAAGTGTTCTCTCCCTTACTATATTCAAAGGACGCTGGAAATGACTCAGAAGTGGGATTAGACAAGGGGCTGTGCCTCTAATTGTAATGGTATTAATGTTACAGTTCTGTCAGACAGAATGTATTTTCTTGCACAAAGCACGTGGACCTAAATTGGCTTTGCATCTATTTAAACCTATACATTTTATACTCAATAATGATTTCAATAATCTCTCTAGATGATACCATTCTAATTACCACTCTGTCTCTGCTTGTGTATTACAGTAAGCACAGCCGCGTCTGTCTGCTGGTTAAATAGCACAATTTGGCACAACAACTACATTGGACTACTTTTAAGGGAGAGGGAAAACAATTCTATTTTGCTTTAAACCACTATTAACATTTTCCCTGATAATGCAGCTAGACCTAATCCTGTTTCACCCTTCGAGGTAAATGTTCTGGTAGGGCTGTTACAGGGTCTTCAAGCAGGACTAGAACAGCCATATCTGACAGGCAGCCAGGAAATGGTCTCGCTGACAAAGGAGCCTCAGTCAGACTGGACAGCATTTATTACTCAAAGCTGAGACCATTCTTCTTCATGCAGGTTTTTTGCACTGTTTTAGGGCATTTAAAACCACTCATTCCCAAGTGATAAATGCCAGTAATAATCCCCAAGTGAAAGTACCTCCCTGTGCTTCCGGAAGCCCTCTGGGCTGCTAGCATCTCCGGTTGAAAAATCACTGCTTTAAACCATGCATATCTTTCCATGAGTCCTGATTTTAATTCTTGGTGCCCTATTCATTTTTGACATTTACATAAGAGATGTGGCAAAGTTGCAATTCAACTGATGTTGTAAATAGTCAAGCCGTAGAATTGCATGTTAACTTCTGTTTTTTTGCACTTTCAACCCTGTGGCTGCAAGTGATAAGAAATTCGTTTAGCACAGGCACAGAAAACCGTTGATATTCTGACTCTTTCCTGAATAATAAATTTAGGACTTTGAATTTGTCATTTTGTTTCTGTAGCATTCCAGTGCAATTAGAAACTGTTGATCCATCTCATAGTCCTTATGCCCATCACATTGTTTTATAGCAATGAGCATTTTTGGATTCTTCAAAGTTTTGCCATCAATGGGCACTGAATGCCAGGTGTCACAGGTGATAGTAATAAGTGAGTTATCTATTGGGTCAGAACATTTAGAATGTTAATCTAGTCCTAACCAGTTTGGCTCAGTGGAGAGAGCATTGGCCTGTGGACTGAAAGGTTCCAGGTTCGATTCTGGTCAGGGGCATGTACCTTGGTTGTGGGCACATCCCCAGTTGGGGGTGTGCAGGAGGCAGCTGATCGATGTTTCTCTCTCATCGATATTTCTAACTGTCTATCCTTCTCCCTTCCTCTCTGTAAAAAATCAATAAAATATATTAAAAAAAGACTGTTAATCTAAATTTATTAGATTGCTCCCTGTGGATATTGCTTATCTCCTATACACTGTTACATTTAGAATTTATAATATGTTATACTCTTGTTACTTCAGAACAAACTAAACAACAAAAATAATCCAAATTTATCCCTTTGAGTACCTGTTGTCTACTAAAACTAGTATCCACTTCTGAATCCATCAATGGTTCATTGCAACAAACAAAAGTCACTTAACATAATTTTTGATAAAAAGTAGTGACTAAGACTCAGTCTCAGAGAATAGGAAGAGAGGGACAATTCCCCAACACAGGGGTTGCTTCAGCAAACAGAGGCAGCTCAGCCCAGCACTGATACATCAGCAGGCCCAACAATGCTGGGGACAGGACACCAAAGCTGCACCATCACCATTCCTGAAAATAGATTCCACTGAGCAACCTCTTGCAATGGACTCCTTCTGAGCCGAGGTCTCACATGGTGTGTCTGATAGAATAATTTTCACATTAGGACCCTATGCTTCTTCAGAATGGTTATATCCTTCTTTCAAACTTGTGTTTGGGGTGGCTATGGCAGGCCCTTTACCATCATAGGTTATTACCACTCATCTATAATAATAAAAGCGTAATATGTAAATCGACCAAATGGCCAAACAGTGGAACAATCATCCGGATGACCTCCTGGATGAAGCTGGGGCTGCGAGGGTCTACTCTTGCACGAATTTCATGCATAGTTATCTTTATAATCTCTGCAAGCAAGACTTGAGTGTTTACTGCATATTTTAGCAGCTTTATTATTTATTTTTAAAATATGTAATACTTTGATTACTATGTATGTTGAGAGATTGTCATACATCAATGCCTCAGTTGTGTTTTTTTCTCTGTGAATTTTTCTGCTTTTCCCCCCACCAAATTTTCAATTATAGTGTTGCCTTAATTCTTTATTTATAAAATATCTCTATATTTATTGAAACTATCATATTTTCTATAAACATATTCCTAGACCTGTGTAGTTATCTAATTTATTTTGTATTTTATTTAGTTAAATCTATATTCTTTTCCTTTATAATATCTCCATTGTTTTTATTCTGAACAAGTTCTTCCTAATTCCAAACTAAATAAATACTTTCCTTATTTTATTTTATTTATAATAGGTTTGGTTTGTTTCAATTAACTACTTAATGTGAATTTATTATTATAATACATGGTACAAAGTGAGGCTATTCTTTCTCCCAAATATCCCAATTTTCTAATAGCTTGATAAGTATTAATTAGGTCTGGGATTTTAAAAGGTATAAGTAAAATTATAAATACTAGGGTCAGTCACTTCTCCTCTATTGTTCTGAGTGTTCATTTTTGCACTAATATCACACTATTTTATATATTATAATTATATCCTATTTCAAAATGTATAAAGTTATTATCAACATATATTTTAAAAGCTCTTATTGCTAGTTTATCTTTGTCTTAAATCTATAGACTTAATTTGCTACCTCTCCTCTCAACATAATTTGATTGAAATTTTAATTATCTGGGAAATAATTCTATAAACAAATATGAATTCATATCTTTTCAATGTTCATAAATAATAAATGTGTACTTAAATCAAAATTTGTAATAATTAATACAACTTTTATATCTATAAATTGGTCACATACATTTTGTTAAATTTATTTCTATTATAGCATCTTTTAAAGTTTATTTTTGTTACTGTAAATGCATTCTGTATTTCATAAAAAATAACTGATTATGGCTGGCATATGGAAAAATGATTGGCATTTCCATGTTTATTATACATTCAGGATTTTTTGCTCAAGTCACTTATTAATTCTAGAACTTTGTCAGATTCCTTCAAGTGTTTCAGATATACCTATCTTTTGGGATACTAATTTCATCACCTTTTCTCCAGTGGTTTTGCTACATATTCTTTTTTTTTTCTGACTCTTTTAGAAAAATAATGTCAAAATAATGATAATGGGAGAATTCTTATGTGGATAGTTATATTAATTAGAATTTAGTTAGTGTTCCATCTTTACCAGTTACTTTAAAAGGAATCATCCTGCCCAGCTGGAGTGGCTCAGTGGCTGAACGTCAATCTATGAACCAGTAGGTTATGGTTCAATTCCCGACAGGGCACATGCCTGGGTGCGGCTCCATCCCCTGCATGGAGCATGCAGGAGGCAGCCAATCAATGATTCTCTGTCATCATTGATGTTTCTATCTCTTTCTCCCTATCCCTTCCTCTCTGAAATCAATAAAAAATAAATAAAAGGTATAATCCTTATCAAGTTTAAATAACATTATAGTTCCCATTTTATCAAATTATTTTTAAAGCCAAGAATCAGTGCTGATTTATTGCCTTTCTACAGGCATTGTTTCTAGTTTTTATTAATCTCTAAATATTCTTTTTTAAAAAATATTTTTATTGATTTCAGAGAGGGAGGAGAAATAGAAACATCAATGATGAGAGAGAGTCATATCGGCTGCCTCTTTCAGGCACGACATCAGGGGATCAAGCCGGAACTCTAGCATATGCCCTGACCAGGAATTGAACTGTGACCTCCGGGTTCATAGGTCAATGCATAACCACTGAGCAATGCCAGCCTGGCATTCTTTGGATATTCTTAACCAACATGTTTATGTAGAAAATTTTATTCCATTAAAAGATCATTTCTTTTTCTAGGCCCACTTTACTGTCATGGATAATTCTATAAGTGTGCTCTTAAATTTTATTTCTTAATAATTTAGAATTCTTGTGTTCTAGTCTAAAATGAACCTGGTCTCTGGAGTAATTTGGTGTTTTGTTGTTACTCTGCGTTTATATCAGGGATCTTCTTCTCTGTAACTTGACTTGGGTGAGGTCTACCTTCTTTATAATACTCTGGAGCAGTTATTTATTTATGAAACGTTTCCTGTCACATTCTAAGGACATTTGGTTCCACACTATCCTTTATGAAGATATATATCTATACATGTTAATTTTTAAACCATTATTACTGGGTCACTTTTGGTAGTGTAATTTTTATTAGACAATTAAACAAATAAAATTTGATTGCTTATTAGTAGTCTCAATTCTCAAACTTTACTGTAAATAAGAGTCACTTGATAGAAATACAGATTTCTAGTTCATTCTTCAAATGTTCTATTCCAGTATCTTTAACCAATGTTTCAGGCAAGCCTTAAATAGAAGAGTTGAGAACTATGCCTTGAGAAATAATGGCATAAATTTCATAACATATTCCCTTAGAAATGCTATCTCTTTGTATTGCTCATTGTAGCCTTTGTCTCAATCCGGAAGTAAATTGTCTAAAATATAAAACAAAAGTCTATGCTAAAAAATTTAAATCAGCCACAGCAAAGGTGTAAATCAAATAATACATAAAATGAAATCTGTAGTATTTTTATAGGCTCTTGAGAAAGGCAGTAAAAATCTGCCTTTGAGTGACACTACTGTCAAAGCAGTTGAATTTTTGTTTTGTCTTATATTCTGTATTCAAATAATGAAATCCTTAAGAACAACAACAAAAAAAGACAAAGGAATTATAGTATATCACAAACAGAATAAATTTGAAACACTCACACACAGTTAAATGTGTCTCAAAATATTTGTACAAGGCCAGAAGTAGCCTTCCATGAAAGGAGGGAGGCCCTGGCCAGTGGCAGCCACAGGTGGCTAGGGGAAGGGAGGGAGAACCTGGCTGGCAGCTGGCAGCTGCTAGGGGCCTCTAGTATATAATATTTCATATGTAAATGGTATATAATAAATAAAAAGTGCATGACTGTATAAGGTAAAAGTATAAACATTTTCTAAAATAAAGATATTTTGACTCTTTGTAGGAACATTTCAATGGAATTTTAATGAAATTCAATATAATGGATGAATCTATAAAATTTTTGAAATCTTGGACAGGAGATTTTTACAGATCATTTAGGAAAATAAATGGATAGAAAGAGCCAAGACAATTCTGAGAGGAAAAAAATAATGAGATGGATGTTTGCTTTTATTCTTCCGACTATTGTTCTTTTTCTAAAATCATGATTTTATCCTCTCAAAAAAAGATTTGGCCTACTACAGAATGATTAGGGAATAGAATGCACATATAATGAATAATATTTTTCTATCACTTAGCTAAAATTCTTTATTTAGTTAACCCGGTGACATTCTGATGGGCACTTAAAATTATTTTGAAATGACATTTATCTATGAATAAAAGAAAATGATGTTGTCTTGGTACATGAGATTCAGATTTAAATAACCGATTTGGCTCTTCTAACATATAATAGAGAGCTCTCCAAACCCGGTTTCTCTGAGAGTTGAAAATACTGTGAATTAACATTTTATTCAAGCAAAAATATAACTTAATGGGAGAAACTCAAGACTTCTATCAGTACAGTTGAGGGCAGTACAAAGTTAGCTCTTTCAAGGTATAATTTTAATTGAGTATATCTTACCTTGGAAAATTTGTTTATTAAAAAGTCCTTATTTGATTACAGTGGCAAATTAAGTGTAACTAAAAATGTCTCTGTTTTCAGGTGTGTGTTTACCCAATACAATTTAAATTTTAATATAAATAAAAGTTTGGCTATCTGCCTTCAAATTGCAGTGGAGCTTACCACAGAATGCTATAGGTTAGCAATGTCTGCTTCTGCTTAACTTAGCACTGACCTCCAGCTGTGTCCTCACATTCTGGTCCTTGAAGGCTCAAATGGTATGTCGGAGTGCCTGTGGGCTGACAAAATTTTTCTAATTTGAACTTCTATGTTGAGAGCTTTTAAATTCTATCCTTCAGCATTCTTTTAGTTTTGCTATACTTCATGACATTCTTGAATGCATTATGGGGCTATATCTATGTATGTGTTCGTGTGTGTGTATGTGTGAGCTCTTGACAAAGTGAGAATCAACTTGAAACATGTAAGGTTTCTATATCTAGTTACAACACCAATGCAAATATCAAATCACCCTAAAATGAATATATAATAATATGAAAATGGTAACAAAAGCTAAACTGAAGCTGACTAGTGTGACTGGCAAACTTTTTCAAAAGAGTATTGGGAGCTCACAAACTCTCTGGGATAGTCAGGGAGCCAGGCTCTCGGTTTCAAGCAACACTCACATTTTTATATCAGACCATTCTAAGGGAAACTCTTGTCGCTGCTGAGTACTGGCATTATTGTTTAAAATGCTAACACTATGCAAGGCCACTGGCTTCCAACACAGTTGCTTGACTTACGAGTTTAATTCGTTCTGAGACTGAGCTCGTTAAGGAGCTCGTTAACTCAAATTACTCTGTCAACTCAATGCAAAAATTCGGCTGAGAGACAGAGCTGATATCTCAAAAAACTCGTTAATCAGGACACTCGTAAGTCAAGGCCCCACTGTATTTCTCTCCATTTACTTCCATGGCAGCTTCTTCTCCTCTCATCTTTGCCAAGAAACACTCTTGTAAATGTGCTTCATGAGCGAAGCACACATCCTATGCCTGCACCTTACTTGCCGGGGATCTTAGGAAAGTAGGTCCCAGGGTTCTATTTTAGGGAAGCAAGAATCTCACAAAGAAAATATCCCTGAGAGGAATGATCAAAAGTTGTTGGGAAATATAAGAGAAATGTTTACTAGAGTCTTCCCTTTAGCTGTTTCAATTAAATTCTTAATTATAGTCAGATACTTTGCCTTTCAAGCTTAAACTAGTAATAACAACACAATGCATGGGCCTTAAATAATACAACTATCACTTATACAAGTAAAATTTTCCTTTTTTTTTTTTTTTTGGTCTTGTCAACTGATGGTTGTTGGTGTCAATTCTGCACCAACAGGAATCTCCTGTGGTGAAGAAGGGAACTTTATTCAATAATAACAGCTCAATTGTGATGCAGCACAGCTGTGAGAACAGCATGGCTGTGGAATAGCTCAATAGTGTTTCAGCTCTTATCAAGCAGCACCGGCAGCACTGCTGTTAGGAGGTCCTGGGGCAAGGTGGCCCCTCTCTTGCTAGACAGCTCTGCTCCAGACCATGCCTTCTGCTTTGTGCTGGCTTGCCCTGCTCTGCCCTGCTCTCCTCCTGCTCTGGTCTGCTCTGTTTTGCTCTGGCAAGACATCTTCTGTGTTTTATTTTTGGTGTTTCAGTTCTAGATGGGGAAATGTAGTCTTCAATTTTGGTTGGAAAAGGAAAGTGCTCTTCAAGGCAGTGGGGAGCTGACATATATATACAAGTCCTTGCCTATGGTCCCTGATTGGTCCATCATCATGCAAACGAGGAATCCAAATCCTCAGAGTTTTGGCCTCAAAAGCACTGCCCTGATTGGTCAGAATGGAGTCACTCTGATTGGTCCATGATGCTGTTGATGGGGGATATATCTGTGCATCTCTGATTGAATGGAAAAAGCCTCAGTCCAATAGGTTGAAATACAATTCCAGAAAATCCTTTGTAAGTGTTGGCTCAAGTGACAGGAACACAGTGCAGGCAGGTAGTTCAGTGCAGGAGACAGGCCGCTTAGTGCAAGCTTCTCCCTGAAGTGTGATTTGTGTGAAAAGTCCCTCACACAAATCTAGGCTGCTAGGCTCTGTGTTTTTATTTGTTTATTTGTTTGTTTGTTTAAGTCTGAGCCCAGTTAACTCATTGAGAGACATTCTTAGTAGGTATCTTCTTTCTTAGGGTCCACAGTCTATACATAGAGTTTATAAAATTTTCAGTAGTTAATACAATTTGCTTTAAGTCCAGATTGCCATAGTGTTTTTCTTTTTCTTTGACTTTTAGCTTTTTGATATTGGGATTTGTGCTGGCTTGCCCTGCTCTCCTATATATATACTAATACACCCTATATATATATATATACTAAGAAAAGGAAAAGGGAAAACATATACATTGAAATCATAATCTGTTCATGACACTGAAAGAACAAAGCTATGGTAGACATGCTGTGCCATTTTACAGCACCAAGATTGTGTGCTAGTCCAGATCTACTCTGACCTAGCTGTACTTCAGGCCGTGGGAACTTGCCTTGCTTCAGGATACAGCAGCTCCATAAATGTTTGTTGTAGGTCACAAAGTCTTAGGTATTAAGACTTCACCTCATTTCCTACTGCTTCACATAATCTTAGCCTCCTTCAGGGCCAAAGGCTGGGTTTTTGCTCAGAATCCACTGAGTCTGTGGAGCTGAAAACAGCTTTAGTGTACAGGTTCATCCAAATGAAACCAAGAAGACTCTGACTTTCCCAATGGCTACCCAGAGAGACTAGCTAACAGCTTGGAAAAGAGGGGCTGTTGCCTTCTGGTGGGTTGGACTTTGACCGGTGGGAGCCAGGAAATGGTGAAGATTCTGCAGTTTCATTTCTTAGCCTTCCTCCCACAATGGACTAGAGGTTACACATGGCCTCTCCAAAACCTTCCTTTCACCAAGAAATCACCTATGTTCTCTCGAGAAACTGTGAAAGCTCAAAAATATACCATCTTCCCTATCTTATTTCTTTACATCCTTCACTGTTGTTTCCCTGGAATTGAGCATCCACTCCCAAAGCACAAGCACATAAACTTTTCCTTAAGTTATACCTGAATTTTCTAGGGCACCCAGCTGAAGACATTATGTTTCCTCAGTTGTCACAAGGCCATCACTAGTATTTATGTTTTCTTTCTCTATTAATCATTAAATATTTCATTTGCCCTCAGCTGGTATTACAAGCAACTGAGGTTGTTTTCATAATGAGGTAAATCAAACTACTGTTGGTGGTCTTACTTATATGACATTTCTGTAATCTTTCTGAAGTTTATTCAGCCTTTCAATAAGTTTAACTACCAGATTAGGAGGCACTAGAGGGAAGATCTTGGTTTTTAACTGTATTACAACCCTCCCCCCAGCATTCCAGTTTCCCCTTTGACAGTCAGGATTCATCACCCTCTATTTTGCATCTTTGTCCTACTGCAGGAAGAGTTTGAAATGGACAAATGGAAGCTTCAAATTTTAATTCATTGAGACCATTTTAGAGTCCCCTCATGGAATAACTTATCTTCTAAAACCTTCTGGCAGAGCCCTAAGACAAGATGGCATGACCAAGAGACATAAGTGGGAAGCATCAACTTGTGAGGAATTCAGCACTCTGATTTTATTAGGTGTTATCTTCTATGTTATTTACATCCAGACATTTTCATCAGTCTGTAAGATCAAGTTACTTGGGGTAATAGCGTACATCGTAAGCCTGTAAATTCTTTGAGTGTCAGACTATTGCTTTAATTGTATCTGCATAAAATTGGTGATTTGGTCAGGAATAATGTTGTGAATAAGGCAGTCAGTAAGCCCAGAGATCGGGTTTCTGGAAGAAGCATCAGAAATAGAAGGAAAATCCAAACCCAGAATAAATGCTTAGCACAGTCAGGGTAAATTATTATTCCTTTCAGAATGGGAGAGGTCTAACATTTCAATCCATAATCAGACAGCTGCATGGGTCCCTAGAGAATAATATGATTAGGTTTGGTCTCTTTCACTGGTACTGGAAAATTGGATACTCAGCAGAGGCTGAAGCCAGTGAGCCATGGAGTAGAGAAGTATTTGTTGCTACAGAGCATCTGACCCTATCCTCAAGGTCATGGCATTCATTGGCCAAGCAGCAAGAAGGCTTGGGAAAGAGGCTGACTAAAAAACACCAGAGTGCAATGAGTCTCCTCTGCACCAGGGACTGTTGGTGAACATTGACTTGGTGTATAATATTTTTATACTATGAATGCACTCTAAAAGTTCAACTCATACTTCTTTCTGAAACATCCCAGGAAGCAACCCTTAAACAATTTTGTCAAGTTCTCTGTCCAAACAATTTTTTATCACCCAACCATGTAGATCCATATTTTTATCACCAATCATGTCGATCCATATTTTTGTCTTATCCAGCATTCTTCTCTTGTGCTATTCCTGCATATTATAAAAGTTCTTCAGAAAATCATTTGGCTCTTATTTATGACATGTTCTTCCACCTCCAGTTGTAGGCTGAGGAAGGGGTGTAAGTATGGCAGGGACAAACACAGTGGGAGCATGAGCTACTCGTTAAAAGAAAACACTTGTGCTTTCAGATCCTGTTCACATTTGCATTTTGTGATTTAGTTCTGAGAAGCATGCCTGGTTTTTCTGGCTTATACCATCTGATAATAACCATTTGATGATGGGCAGCTCAGGTTACCTGGCCACCTTGTTCTATACCCAGAAGCAAGCCAAGAATTATTTCTGTAAAGAATAGTTGCTTGTCAGTGAAGCCTAAATTTTACTTTAAAATCATAGGATTATTTGTGTTATACAAATACTATAACATCTGCCTATGCCACAGGTACTTTGAGCAATATTGAATTTCCTAGGCCAAAGGTCCCAGTGAGAGAGCCACAGGCATACAGCCCAAGTCAGTTATAATATATGCTCTCTTCTATTTTTCTCTCAATACTGGTAGAACTTGGAGATAATTAGTAAATGAATCAGAGCAACACACCCAAAACTTTTTTTTTGTAAAATACTAAAGGATGTGCCACATGGTGTGTCTCATTCTTTGTGGTCAAGATTGTAAGCGGCAGCAAACTATTTTTCATTTTGGAAGGAATGTATTCGGTAATTTCCAGACTTCTAAATGCCCCAGAACTTCACTGAGGAATCAAGCACCTGTATTTTAATAAGTGTCATTTCTCAGCCTCTGGCAATAGTGACTTACTAAGTCATCTGGCAGACCTGCTGTTTTCTCTTCACCAGGTCCTATGAGCCTGATATAATCAAGGTAACAGAGCAGCATACAGCCTTGGGAAGAAAATTTAAAAAGGTCTTGAGTGGTACAGAGCCACTAAAGCAAGTTAATAAAGAGAGAATTTTGTCCCTATTAAATGAATGTTAATAAATCCTACCTTCTGTTGAGTTTGGGGGATAGAGAAACTAACATATTCAAGATCAATACTTGCATACAATTTTCTGGGAGTTTGTTGACATCCTCAGGAAGAAACCACATAAATATAATGTGATGATGAATGCAATGTGAAGTAACAACAATTGGAATTGCTAGCTCACTGTGTTTATGATAATCCGCTCATTCTCCAAGATTGACTTCTCTTCTGCATAGGACAGCAGGCTATGGATTGAAATTATCCCCCTATATCTCTTGTCTCTATTGGTGGCAATAATCTCCAGGACTCACCTAAGCATGTACTATTGCTAATATTTTACTTTTTGGAGAGGTATAATGGTTAATTTTATGTGTCAACTTGACTGGGCTATGAGATGCCCAGATAACAGTAAAAAAATTATTTCTGGGTATGTCTCAGTATTTCTGGAAGAAATTAGCATTTGTTTGAGTAGCCTGAGAAGAAAAATCTTCCATCATCACTATGCGTGGGCATCTCCAATCCATTGAGGACCCAAGTAGAACAAAGTTTCTCTCTTCTTGAGCTGGGACGTCCCTCTTTTCTTGCTCTTGGACGTCAGAGCTTCTGCTTCTCAAGCTTCAGACTTAGACTGAATTATACCACCAGCTTTCCTGGCTTTTAGCTTGCAGAGAGCACATTATGGGACTTTTTGCCCTCCATAACCATGTGGAACAATTTCTATATAAGCCTATTAGATCTGTTCCTCTGGAGAATCTTGACTAATACAAGGAATGAAATCAGCATCTTCCATTTGCTTTTTCAATCATTAGCCACAGGACAGAGAGTTACTATGGACATTCTCTCATTGCGGATTATGTTGATGCTGACCTTAATTTGGGAACCCGAGTAACAAGCATGTGTTTGGTTCCAAGAGCCAATGAGTTACATGAACACATTGAAGTTAGGTGTTCATTTTTCACCTTATTCCAATATATTACCACTTGGACAAATGGACTAAAGCAGGGGTGGGGAACCTTTTTTCTGCCAAGGTCCATTTGGATATTTATAACATTCATGGACCATACAAAATTATCAACTTAAAAATTAGCCTGCTATATTGGTCAAACATTTAATTAACTCTCCTCTAATGCCTTGGCTGGGCCAGACCAAATGATTTTGAAGGCCTTATACAGCCTGTGGGCCGGACGTTCCCCACCCCTGGGCTAAAGTATTCTTCTGGGTTTTGTTTTAGCATAGACACAGTAATAATTCAAACAATCCATGAAATATCTGTATTTCCTGGTGCTATGAGTGCTCTTGTAAATGCCTTTAGGTCTCTGGTAATATACGTCTGATATTATCACAAGATCTTTATTCAAGTGTCCACTATTTCATGTCTGTTGGTCTACTCCTTATGCTCCACTAAGAATTCAAACATCCTAAACACGACAAAAGTATTGAAAAATCAGCAAAGTTTTCATAAACATGCCTAATATTAATATTATTTTTCATATTACTACTAAGAAATCTTGCTTGAATTCCAAAAAATAAGCAAGAATTGACTGAATGGGATTCTTTAATTACTGCCATCACAGTATTAATTTAAAATCTTTCAAAATGGGGTGGGGAAAAAAAATCCAAACTTTCTTATAGATAGCCATAATACACAAAAATGATAACTAAAAAAAATCTATTCAGTGTATTGACAGGATCAACAAAACAGCAAAACAAGCTGCTCTCAATGTTGATTTGCCAATTATCGCTAATGGTGTTCCATTCCTTGGCCCTATCACTTGCTGTTTTGGCGATGGTTAATTTTGGAGTGGAGCTTCCATCCATGATTCTTCATTAGGAAAAAACCAAAAACCTCACTTCTCATGAAGACATTAATTAATTAAATATATTTATTTTTACTTTAGCAACTTAGACATTGTAAACATCTATATCAAATGCTTTATAGAAGAAAAACCTGCCTTTCAGTCTACCTCTG
The DNA here is from genome assembly GCF_964212035.1 of Myotis nattereri. Taxonomy (NCBI): domain Eukaryota; kingdom Metazoa; phylum Chordata; class Mammalia; order Chiroptera; family Vespertilionidae; genus Myotis; species Myotis nattereri. The sequence continues at coordinate 39,218,419 of NC_138081.1, read as the reverse complement.
CATGAAAAGATTGTTTATTGATGTTTGAAGGTGAGGAGATATAATTCTAAAATTTTTCTAAGGTTAAAATTTCACTAGAGGCAAACTGTTATAAAGAAAAGAACACATGTTTTTCTATCAGAGAGACCAACTTTTGCATGGATCTGCCGCAGACTGTTTTTCGCTGTTGTTTTGTTTTTAATTTAGACGAGAGATTTAACTTTTCTAAGCCCTAGTTTATGAACCTTTAATTAGAAATAGGAAAACCTACCTTGCAGTGCCAGCAATATTATGTGAAAAGCAAGTGGCCAGAATTTGGTACATAACAATGAAAGAGTAGGATGAATGATATGATTTAAAAGAGACAAATTATGAGACAATGGTTTTGTAATGTCTTCTGCATAAATACCTTTAAAAAGAGAAGGAATGGATATGATTGATTTCGTTCTTTAAAATTTTTTGTGGCAGCAATATCTCCCCTTCCGTGGCCTACTTACACTTCAGTCACCCTTGATTGCACAGACTCAGGCTGAGTGAGACCTAATTTATCCTAGGCATTGAATGTGTGAGTGGAAGGGTCCAGAGGGCCACAATCAGGGTCCTGCACACCAGTTTTAACCAGAGGAACAGTGTTTTTAACCATTTAAAATTTTGGATTTTAGAGTAAAATTTAATCTGAAGAAAGGATTCTATGCTGCACATATTTTGAGAACCATTAGCTAGACCATTTCTCCTTAGCCTTTTGAGGATAACAGATATTGGTTAAAATCACAAAGAAGAGCCAAATGGATATCATTTCTTGTTTCTTCATTAAATACCTACTCTATCTTTTTATTTTATTATTTTTTTCTTGCTTAGGAAGCTGCATTTTGTTTTATTTTTTCATTAAATTTATTGGGGTGACATTGGTTCATAAGACCATACAAGTTTCAAATATACACTCAATAAAACATTATCTGCCCCCTACATCGTGCGCCCACCACCCAAGCAAAGTCTTTTTCTGTGCCCATTTCTCTCCCTACCCACTCTATCTTTTTATAATAGCAGATATTAAATTGAATCTGACCTGAGCACACAGCCATGGTGAATGTGTTTTGTGTTTTTATGTCCCTACAAAAGGAAATTTGTTTTTTGTTCTAGTGTTGCCCCTAATATAAAGATGAAGTAAACTACTCTAACTCTCATTATTAAAAATATAAACAAAATATTTTTTTAAAAATATGTTATCGTTTTTCTTTTACAATGTCCAAAGCTTTTTATCTCTATTTCTTTTTTTCATGAATTTAAAGAATGGTAGCTGATGAGTAGGCTACATTGTGTCAACAGTCTCATCTTTAAAAAATACAGCTTACTTTTTCAAGAACTTTATTGCTATTCTTTCACACTGTTCAGGTTTATATTTTTCTCACACTTAGCATTTAAAGAAAATGGATTGATTTGGTTATTCTTTTGCTGGAAATGAGCATGTCTGGGGTAAAATAAGTCCATAGAGATATTCTGGGAAGCACATATTATTGAATCAATACCTGGATTTAGGGTACTTCCACCCAGTTAGGGAAATAGCTGGTGCAGTCCATGAAACTGAGGTCATCTTTATAAGTCCTTCTTATATAAACATTTTTGGAAACAACTCTTTTTTGCCTTTATACTTTGCAGTTATGCTTAAGGGCATTGCTTGGCCTTCCTGAAGTTCTTGTGCCTTTCAACACCACCTTTTGGAAGCACCAAGATATTTTCTTATGTATCATGGCTGTATTCAAAAAGGTCTCTGAAAACTCAACGACTTCTTTCTATATAGCAGAAAAAAACAAAGTATCCCAGGACAAATAACAAAATCAAAAATCTAAAATCTCTCACATGAACAGGCACTGAATCAAGTTCTCAGATCACAATTGAACATTGTTTTAAAACAAATCAAAGGTAAATATGGTCTTTTCAATAATCACTAAAAATCTGAAAAGTTATCCGGAAATGCCACCAGAAATATGTATTATGGATATATAATCTAAGAGCAAAACTTATGTCTATCTATAAAAACTGCCTACAGCAAATATCGTTCTCATACTTCTTAGCATTATAAAAACAGAAATAAAAATAATGACAATATCAAATATCAATCTTCACTATTTACTAGATTAATGGGTGAACTGACTATGGAAAATTTTCTGAATGAAATATTACCATGTTAAGTAAAAAAAAAAAAAAAAGCAAAATGGAAGTAAATGTGAGATCATAACAAAAGTTATAGCAAAAACTAAAATGGAATGCTGTACATTTTATAATGTTGTTTTGAGGAATGATAGATTTGGGTAATTTTCTTCTTCATTTTATTTCCTGTGCTTTCAAGTTCATTCGTTCAAGGAATATTAATTAAATGCCTATAGCAATGAAGTTATAGTGGAATTGGGGAGATAATAATAGCAATACAGGCAGTCATTTTCTCATGGAGCTTTCCGTGTAGTGAAGGCAATAGTTATTCAACAAATATAATTACATAGAAACTTTTTAAATTACAGTGAAGACAGGTAATGTGCAATAAAAGCATGTAATATAAAGATATAACTTGCCTTGAAGTTTCAGTTTTTGGAAGAAGTAGCATATTGCCTATGTCAAGGTTATCCAGAGGAACAGAGCCAATTTATATATAAAGAGATTATTAGAAGGTATTGGCTCACATGATTATGGAGGCTGAGAAATCCCATAATCTGCCATCTACAAGATGGAGAGCCAGGAAAGCCAATGAGGCAGTTTGAAGCCTGAGAGCTGGGAAGCTAATGGTATAGATTTCAGTGTGAGTCTGAAGGCCTGGGAACCAAGAACACCTGGGCAGGAGAAGACTGATGTTCCAGCTCAGGCAGTCAGGCAGAGAGTGAAGTTAACATTTCTTTGCCTTTCTGTCCTATGCATGCTCTCAATGGATGGGATAATACCGTCTCACACTGGGGAGGGCAAGCTGAGTTACTCAATCTAAAAGTTCTAGTGTTAATCTCTCTCTCTCTCTTTTTTTTTTTTTTTGGTAATTTTAAAAATTTATTTTTCTATTTAAGTATAGTTGGTATATAATCTTAATACTGGTTATATTTGTTTCAAGTGTACAAGGTGATCCAACATCTTCAATGTGATCACCTCGCCAACTCCAATAAACACCTGTTTTGTGTAAACCCATCACAACATTATTAACAATACTAGAGGCCCGGTGCACGAAAATTTGTGCACGGGGGCGGGGGGGTGTCCCTCAGCCTGGCCTGTGCCCTCTCACAGTCTGGGACCCCTCAGGGGATGACCACCTGCTGGTTTAGGCCCACTCCCTGGGGGATTGAGCCTAAGCTGGCAATCAGACATCCCTCTGGCAGCCCGGGAGCCCTCGGGGGATGTCCATTTGCCAGTGGAGAGCAGGCCTAAGCTGCAGTCGGACATCCTTAGTGCTGCTGAGGAAGCGGGAGAGGCTCCCACCACCACCACTGTGCTGGCAGCTGGCAGCCTGACTTGTGGCTGAGCAGAGCTCCCCCTATGGGAGCGCACTGACCACCAGAGGGCAGCTCCTGCATTGAGCTTCTCCCCCTGGTGGTCAGTGTGTGTCATAGTGACCAGTCATTCCCAGTCTTTCTGCTGTTAGGGTCGGTTTGCATATTACCCTTTTACTATATAGGATAGAGGCCTGGTGCACGGGTGGCGGCTGGCTGGTTTGCCCTTCAGGGTGGGGGTCCCCACTGGGGTGCCACTGGGGTGCCTGGCCAGCCTGGATGAGGGGCTGATGGCTGTTTTCAGTCTGGCCACACCATTTTTAGGGTGGGGGGTCCCCACTGGGGTGCCTGGCCAGTCAGGCTGAAGGGCTGAGGACCGTTTTCAGACTGGCCAAGCCTCCCCAGTGACAGAAGCTCCCAGCCTCTCCTTTTATTCTTTTTTTCCCCTGGGATTTATTTACCTTCTATAATTGAAACTTTATAGCCTGGAGTGGAGCTCAGAGCTGGCCAGGGCTTGGCTTCCTCCATCGCCAGGGGCAACCCAATGCTCCAGCTCAGTGGCCACAGCTGGCTGAAAGCAGGTATCTGGGGTTTGTTTGGCTTCTATAATTGAAACTTTGTTGCTTTGAGTGTAGCTTAGAGCCGGCCGCGGCAGGCGGGGAACCTTGGCTTCCTCCATCTCTGGAGCAAGCAAGCCTCCTGCTCATTCCAGCTCTGTGGCTGCCGGACGCCATCTTTGTTGGCAGTTAATTTGCATATCTCGCTGATTAGCCAGTGGGAGGTGTAGCGAAGGTATAATCAATTACCATGTTTGTCTATTATTAGGTAAGGTTCCCCATCCCCTTTTCACCCATCCTCCACCTCTCTCTTCTGGTCACCATCCCTTTGGTTTCTGTTTTTGAGTCTCTTTTTGCTTTGTTTGCTTGTTTTGTTTAGTTTTTAGATTTCATATGTAAGTGACACCATACACTATTTGTCTTTCTCTGCCAGATTTATCTCAGCATAATATTTTGGGACTTGCTTTTTTATTTAATACTAGAGGCCCTGTGCATGAAATTCATGCCCCGGAGCGGGGGGCGGGGGGGGGGGGGAGGTCCCTCAGCTCGACCTACACCCTCTCCAATTCGGGAGCCCTTAGGGGATGTGCTACTGACAGCTTGGGCCCACTCCCCATGGTTCCCTGCTCTCTGCGGGGCCTGCCAGCTCCCCGCCACCTGGATGGGCAAGCAGGCCCTGCTGGGTGCTGCCTGTGGCCCTCTTGCTTGTTGGGCTCACATTGCCAAGATGATGCCGCCAGCATCCTGCCCAGCCTCTACGGGAGCCGCCATCTTTGTCATGGAGTGAATGTTAATTTGCATATTACTCTTTTATTAGATAGGATTGTTAAGTTATACATTTCTAGGGTTCATAAGTGTTCTCTTTTTCTAAGCTCTCTCATAGTTGGTTAGGGTCATAGGATAAATTTTGGCCAACAGACATTAATCAGAAGATATGTGTGTAGCTTCTGGGCTGCAATGATTAATTTTGGTATACAACTGCCTCCAATAGTCTCTTTTTATGATATTGTGACCTTGCAGGAGCCCTGTTATTGAAATGATTTGGTGTCAAAGGGTAAAAGCAGCCTGAATCTCTCAGCTGCTGCAAAAAGGCTAGGTGCGCTTGAGAATCATCTAGACCAGGGGTTAGTAACTATGGTCCGTGGACCAAATCCAACCCGCTGCCTATTTTTTTTTAATTTGAATTGTTTATTTTTTTGTTTTTGTGGTCTTTTTTAATCCTCACATGAGGATATATTCCCATTGATGTTTAGAGAGAATGGAAGAACGAGGGAAAGACAGAGAGAAACACATAAATTGGTTGCCTCTTGCATGCGCCCCAACCAGGGCCTGGCCTGGGGAGGAGCCAGCAACCAAGGTACATGTACTTGACCAGAATCGAATCTGGGCCCTTTGGTCCACAGGTGGACGCTCTAGCCACTGAGCAAACCGGTTAGGTCCACTGTCTGTTTTTGGAGACAAAATTTTACTGATGCAACCATATCCTGTTCATTGATTTGTAGTCTATAGCTGCTTTTGTTCTTTGATAGAGGTGCGTAGTTGTGATATAGACCCTATGGCCCATAAAGCCTAAAATATTTACCATCTTTCTCCTTACAAAAAGTTTGTCGAGAACTGCCTTAGACTGATGGCAGTATTACAGTGAGCAACAGTAAACATTTGTTCTGCTTAGTCATCAGGTTACCATGTGTTATCATCATCACCATCACCATCACCACCACCACTACCACCATCATCATCATCATCATCAACATTATTTTAAATCCTCACCCAAGGTTGTTTATTGATTTGAGAGAGAGTCATCCATGGGGACTGGGGGTGGGGGGGGCAATAAACATCTATTAGTTGCCTCACACATGAGCCCTGACTGGGGATCAAACCACAACCTTTTTGGTGTAAGGGATGTCCCTCCAACCAACTGAGCTACCTGGCAGGGCACCATGTATTATTTTGCAGTTGTAGAATATATCCTTCACTAACTAATACACAAATACTGTTATTCATCTACACTGTGGCATGTAGCTATAGCTCATTTATTTTCAGTGCTTTTCAACACTCCTTTTTATGATTATAGCACATTTATGTAACCATGCCTCTGCTGATGGACAGTGCTCTTATGGCTGAGGGAAATAATACCAAATGGAAACATTTCTTTCCATCTGAGTAAGAACTAAAGAGCTCTGGAGATGTAAATATGTGGGTAAGGCCCTTGCTGGTTTGGCTTAGTGGATAGAGCATCAGCCTGGGTACTGAAGGGTCCTGGGTTTGATTCGGGTCAAGGGCACATGCCTGGGTTGTGGGTTCAATCCCCAGTAGGGGATGTGCAGGAGTCAACCAATCAATGATTCTCATCATTGATGTTTCTCTCTCTCCTTCTTCCTTCCTCTCTGAAATTTATATATATATATATTTAAAATATGTGGGTAATTATAAGAGACTATTTCCCCTCTTAATTATTTTAATATGTATCTTGCTATTTAGAAATAACATTGAATTGTGCTGCTTATAGTATAAGTAGGTTGTTATACATGTAAAATCTATAGAATAAAGGTTGAGGGTAGTGGTAAATAGGCCTATACTGTTGAATTTTTGTACCTTTTATGTGAAGTGTTAAAGTATTGACTCCAAGTAGACTGGAGCAAATTAAGAATATATAGTGCAGTCCCTAGATAAAGCTCTAAAATAATGCAAAGAGGTATAAGTAAAACAATTATACTCAATTAAAAGAAAATTACTTAAAAACATTCAATGCAAAATAAATCAGGAAAGCAAGAACAGAGGAATTCCTCACCCACCCAGAAAAACAGAAGAACAAAATGAAAACAAAATAATAAACATGTGAACAAACTGCATCTATCATTATATTGTGTTAATGGTCAAATCACTCCAATTTAAAGGTAGAAATGTCAGAATGGATCATACAACAAGATCCAGTTATATGCTATATATGAAAACTGCAACAAATATAAAGTCTACATTAAATGGTGCAAATAAATGAACTGAAAGATATGTCATTGAAATAGTAAGAATAGAAACATTAGAGATACTATATCAATGTTGGATAAAGTAGATTTCAAGACAAAGAATATTACCATAAACAATAAAGATATTTCATGATAATAAAATTGTAAACTTCTCAGAAGGAAATATGAATCATGAATGTGTATATGCCCACTAAAATAGCTTAAAACACATGAAATAAAAACTCTTAGGATTAAAGCAAAAATAGAAAATTTCATAATCAAAATGAAAGATTTTAACACCATTGTCTGCAATTGATAGAATAACTAGATAAAAATTCAGTAAGGAGGTACAAGATGAAAAAGCACTATTAATCACCTTGACCTAATTGCTATTTAAAAAACAGTTCTAAAGAATATATCATTTTTTTCTAATACACACAATACATTCACCAAAATAGACTATGCATTGGGATACAAAAAAATCTTCATAAATTTAATCACTTCTTGGCATTTTGGCTAAAATCAAGTGTAAAAGTCTTTGTAAATTTAAAAGGATTAAAATAATGGTATCTGTCTAAAACAGAATTACATCAGAAATCAATAGCAAGAAAAAATCTTTAAAAATTATCAAACTTATATCTCCCCCTACCCCTCCTCCCCCCCAAAAAAAGAATATTTTAGGTCCAGAGGGATTTACTGGTATATACTATTAAGTATTTAAAAGACAAAAAGCACACAAATGTGTTTAAAAATAGAGGAGGAGGAGGAAGGAATACTTAATAATAAGTTTCATGAGGCTAGCATAACAAATCACGTCAAAACCAAGCACAAATATGTGTGTATGTAAAATTATAGACCAACATTGATCATGAACATAGACACAAAAATATTTAACAAAATAGTAGCCAATCGAATTGAACAATATATAAATTATAACCAGGGAGAATTTCTCTCAGGAATGCAAGATTGGTTTACTTTTATACATTGTAACATTTGAAAACCAGTCCATGTGTTGGTTTTTGTGAGTATAAAGAATAAAAGACAAAATATTATATGATCATTTCATTAGAAGCAGAAAAATATTTGATAAGTTCCACATGATTCATGATAAAAAGTCCAGAATCTTAGATATTTATACTCACAAATTCTGGTTCATGAATAAGGTGGTGGGTTTTGAACCCACAAGTTCAAATTCCAAATTTGGAGAACCCACACTACTTAACTTCAAGATTTACTATAAAGCTACAGTAATCAAGGCAGTGTGGTATTGGCCAAAGAATAGACAAATCAATCAATGGAACAGAATAGAGAGCCCAGAAATAGACCTATGCAGATGTATTGAACTGATCTTTAACAGAAGAACAAAGACAATTCAATAGAGTAAGGATAGTTTTTTAACAAATGGTGCTGGAGCAACTGGACATCTATATGCAAAAAAAAATTTTAAAAAATGTAGACATATCTTACACCTTTCACAAATTAACTCAAAATGGATCATGGACCTAAATATAAAATTCCTAGAAGATAACAAAGGAGAAAATGTAGGTAACCTTGGGCTTAGCAATGATGTTTCAGATACATCAGCAAAAGCACAATTCATGAAAGAAAAATTTCATAATTTGTACTTCATTAAAATGGAAACCTTCCGCTTTGTTTAAGGCATTAATAGGGAATGAATGGATAGCTCAGAGAATTAAAGAAAATAATTGCAAAAGCATCTAATAAAGGATTGGTACTCAAAATATGTATGGAACTCTTTTTAAAAAAAATATATTTTATTGATTTCCCACAGAGAGGAAGGGAGTGGGACAGAGAGCCAGAAACATCAATGAGAGAGAAACATCGATCAGCTGCCTCCTGCACACTCCCCACTGGGGATGCGCCCGCAACCAAGGCACATGCCCCTGACCAGAATCAAACCTCAGACTCTTGAGTGTGCAGGCTGACGCTCTCTCCACTAAGCCAAACCGGTCAGGGCATGTATGGAACTCTTGAAAATCAATGAAAAAACTAAGCACCCCAATGAAATAGTGTGCAAAAGATCTTAACAGACATCTCACAGAAGATGGCCAAGTGGAAAATAAGCATATGAAAAGATGCTCAACATCATATGTTATTAGGGAATTATAATTAAAACCATGAGATACTACAATAAATCTATTAGAATGTCTAAAATGCACACACGGATAAAACCAAATGCTGGCAAGAATGTGCAGCAACAGGAATTCTAATTTATAGTTGGTGGGAATGCAAAATGGTCCTGGCACTTTCGTAGACAGTTCAGTAGTTTCTTTCTAAAGCAAATACATTCTTATCATGTGATCATGCAGTCATACTCCTTGGTGTTTCTCTAAATGAGTTAAAAACTTTGTTTAGGAAAAAATCTGCATACAAATGATTATAGCAGCTATTTTCATAATTGCCAAAATAAGATGTCCTTCAGTATGTGAATGAGTAAATATATCCAGACAATGAACTATTTATTCAGTGATACTATGGTTTTAATGTGTTTTATATAAAGTAGGAAAAATCCCCTCTTCTTTATTCTTCCAGATGAACTTAATAATTATATATAAAAAGCCCTTAGAATTTGTCTAAATATTGAAGGATAACTGACCTAGTCACAATTATAAGGGATTTTTAAAAAATACTAAACAGTAATATTGTTGAAAAACATGTGCATCTTTATAAAAATTTTAAAACTAGTTTTGAAACGGGAATTTTGGACTGGAAACTCACGGTGTTTCCTGGGGAGGATGGTTTTTCTTAGGCTCTTCGTCCTTCAGAGTCGAAGAATGAAACCACGGACAGAAGATGGTACAGTAAAGGTGGAAATTTGCTGAAGAACAAGTATAGACTCCCACGGGGGAAAGGAAAGAGTCCCACTGCAGATCTCTATGCCTTGTGTGTCTGAGCATTACAACGTGACGGTGTGAGGGGATCTCTATACCTTGATATCCCCTCTGATTAGTCACCATCCCCTTCTGATTTGGTCACTATAGCAACTCCTGAGCCCAGAGGTCAAACCTCACATGGGACTCCTGAGCTCTCCTCCCTCATTGTTCTCCTATTCCCTCTGGGCCTTCTTCCCCCTTCCCTTTATTCTGTAAATGTGTACCTTTTGCTAATTCCAGCTCCCGTATCTTATGGAAATGTAACTTCTACAGCTCCCTTGTCTTATGGAAATGTATCCTTTTGCAACTCTGCACCCTATGTTTTTTCCAGGGACCCCTTAGTTTCTAAAATTTCCTAAACCTGCTTATTTCACCCTAAAAACTCCTTTCAGTTTTATTAGTAGTAGTATACTAGTAGTACTTCGATATTTTAATACTAATTTTTTCAAGGTCTTCTTAAAAACATTTTTTTCATGTACTACTCTCCAGCTTCATTATTTTAAAAATGTATTATTACACAATCCTATATAATAAATAGCTAATATGCAAATGGTCATCACGTCCTCACACCGTCACATCGTAGCACTCAGACACTCAACACTGAGGAGAGAGGAATGGGGACCAGCCAAGCACAAATGAGCTCGAGAGAGAGAAAAATGGGGACCAGCCAGGCTGCGGCCCGGGAGAGGAACAAGCCACCCACCCCGTGGTCCTGAGCGCCAGTACCTGCGGCTGTGGCTCAGAGGAAGCCACCCACTCACTGTCCCCTGCGGCTGCGGCTGGCCTGGGGGAAGCCAGCCCGCGTCCTGGGTGCCTGCAGCCGGCCAGATGGAGGGAAGCCCGGGTCCCAGATGTCTGTGACCGGCCAGAGGAGGGGTCTGGGTACGGGGTGAGGCAGAAGCAGTTAGAGGCTTCTAGTGGAATTACAAAATTCTAGAGTTTTCCTATTTTTTGGTTATAAAATTAGATAAAATGAAGTATATTTCATTTTAGTTATGTCAAAGCAAAGTCAAGGTAATATTTTGAATTTGATTTTTGAATCCTAAATTAATAATTAACCAAATAATTACAACTCTGAAAATTGTTTTTCTCCAATAAGGTTTGGTTTTGGGGCTTAGCTTAAATTTTCTCACATTTGTAAAAATGAAAGCATATATTATAGCAACATATTTTTTAATGTGCCCACATATTCTTGCACATTTCTGAAACTTAATTGAAATCATTTAATTATGCCACAACGAATTAAAATATACTTACATGTAATAAAAAGTTTTGTGCTAGACAAAAGGAAGTGAATATGTCTCATTCATATTCTCCCTATTATTCTACAATGTCAGTTAATTACTGCAGAGGTGGGTGGGTGTTCTGCCAAATTCCCCAGTACACTTTGGCATTGCCCTCTCCTTGTTCTTGTCTTAGGTCTATTGGAAAAGAAATGCAGATTTTAAAATCTTCATTGAAATTTGACTCTGTTCTGATCCTCTTTTTACAGAGATGTAAGAGCCCTGAGAGACTTTTAAATAACAATGGGGTACAATTAAATGGATTCTGATCAACGGGGTAATACCATTTGTTCTGAATAGAAAGAAAAGGTAGATAAACATAATAAATCAAAGTACTGCCATTTGTTTTTTTCAAAATAGAAATGACTTCCTTTATACATATTTTATTTTCTTCAAGATAATGAAGTAGTAACTGGAGCTAATATAATTGTGGCAATATGGTAACTTCAGTTAGAAATGAGCACCTTTAACATTAATTGGTTGCTTTTGAATATATAGGAATTGTGGGGTCCTTATGGAGAGAAAAAAAGACTTTGATCTAGACATTTCTAAATCTGCCCTTTAGATTTTTGCTTTTGTGTTTTAATGTTGGCACGTATATTACCCAAGTGGATGTTGATGTAAAGGATTAGTATGTCTAATCCTCAGCAAAGAATTATATTTACACCATTTCAATATTTCCAGAGAAGGAGGATTTACATTTTTCTCCTTAATCTATTCATTGGCTTTGTACACTTTATAAATTGTCTGTATAAAGTAAGACAGGCCACATAACAAGCATGTGGTTCATCAAACAAATTCTCATGGAATTGATCAAACATGCATTCCTTTATGGCCAAAAGAAAATGAATATGGCTAAAACATGCCAAGTCTTTCAGAAAATATCATGCATAATATTTTCCTATAGCAAATTAATGCTAAAAGAGGAGTGGGAAGAGCAAGTTGGTTCTCAAGTGATGGCGATGTTACCGTTACTCATATGTTCTCATTTATTTCCTGCCAGAGTGTTTATGTGCTCTTGTGCACTCCCAGGCATACCATCTGTTCTTGTTGTCAGGGCCGTGAGCTGAGGTGACTAGAGGGTGCTACTTTCTTGATTTCTTAAGAGATCACTTAGCTACATACAGAGAAGCATTCTGTTGTGTGGCTACTTCTTATACTCTCAAATCATATAAGCTCCCCTGAAAATATGTGCAATGTGTTACATGGGCAATTAGATAAAGGAGGATAATGCCCGTGGAAATCTAATATGATCACATTACTGTAGCAGTTCAGGGCATGGTCTTTAATCAAACACACTGGACTAACATTTTGACTCAGCCAATTACTAGCTCCATGACCTTGGGCAAGTGAAAAACATACTGTAAGACTTCATATTCTCATTTGTGAATTTTACAGATAACAAAAGTACCTATCTATTATGTGTGTTTATATAGTAATTCATCAAAACTCTTACCACAGTGCTTGGCTTATTGTAAACATTCAATCTTTATTTGCTATTATTATTATGTGCCTTACTAAATTGGTACAGTAGCAATTTTAATCTTTTACTAATGACCTCAGTTATATTGAAAAATAAAATTTAAACATGTAAAGTATATTTTACTTTATTTTGGATTGACATAGAGATAAGTGATGATATATTCTCAAGTTCATACAATGTTATCTATCCATGGCTGATCTGGGAATAATATTTAATTATCTGAGATGATCCAAAGTTCTTCTACATAAATAGACTTGTTTTTTAAAGACACATCAATTTATGAAGTATATTCATTTTGTTTTATTTGAAGTAAAGTATTAGTCTTTTTTTATATATCAAAATTAGCATAGTTACAAAGTATTGGCCATAACCAGCTCCATAAGAGAAAATAATGAATCACATGGAGGAAGTTTTATGAAAATTCCAAAATCATTTGGAGACGATACTATTTTAATGAATGATTTTTTGGCTAAAGAACATTCCTTGTCATTTATCCAAATAAGCATTAAAAGTCAACCTGCACATTCATAAACAAACTGAATTAATAATTTGAGAAATTTTAGCTGAAGCCAATCAACAGAACCTACCCAACAGAAATCCACCAGGGGTGGAGTCCACTATCCTTCCTTAGCAAAGGAGTAAAGTTGTTTCTTTTCTGGGTCATTTTATTTTTCTAAATCATATTTGTTTTCTGACATGTTTTTAGATATTTTATTATCTTTTAAATTTTTCCCCTGGACATTCTAAGAATTTTCCAGCAATGCGTCTCAAGACTGTGTTCTGTACAAAATGTACCTTACAAATTTAGCAGTGCCTTACAAAATGTTTACTGTGTTCAAATGCTTTCCCAAATGTGGTATTGCCAGTTATTCTTGGTCACCCTCTCATGGTTACTGAAATCCATATATACTTAACTAAGGGATACAGATTTTTTTTTCATATAAGAATTTGTGTAGAACCTTTATTTAGCTTATAATCTTAGCATTTGGCTCAGTCATGTTTTATGGTACTGCCCACTCTTCCTCCACAACATTCTTCTACTATTTATTGCCATTTATATAAGTAAATTGTAAAATGAAAGGATGAATTATGTAAGATTTTCTCTAGTACTTACTAGTATCTCAAATACTCTGGTAGCCAACTAGGACCTAAAGCACAACATGGATAATAAAGGTTCTTCCCTTATGGGTCCAGGAGTTCACAGTGCCGTGGTGAAGACAGAGAGACAAACAACTGACCAGAGTTAGCATCCTGAGGAATATGCCAACATGGTGGTGGAAAGCGCCATGAGGAAACAGAGAGGGGGCTGCATTTAATTGTGATTAATATCCCAATCTCTAAACCCAGGGCATAGCCTGGCCTTATAACACGTAATACTTCTGCCTGATCGCCCTTAACCGCTTCTGCCTGCTGGCATGATCGCCCCTAACCACCTCTGCCTGCCGGCCTGATCACCCCTAACTGCCCTCCCCTGTCAGCCTGATTACCCCTAATTGCCTCCGCCTTGGCCCCTGCCACCGTGGTTTTGTCCGGAAGGATGTCCAGAAGATGTCTGGTCTAATTAGCATATTGCCCTTTTATTAGTATAGATTATATTAAATGTATTTGGCAAGTTACAGCTCTTTCCCCACTCTAAAATTTGAAGCCCCTTAGGAATGTGAAGCCCCTTAGGAAAGGTCACCTATCCCATTCATTCCTTGAACCTAGTCCTATGCCTCAACAATGCATTATATGGTTTCTGACTTATATGGGGATTATGGGGCTAAATGGACCAAATCCATTTCAAAGAACCAGCTAAGAAGGTAGAAATTAACTTAGAAGTGGTAAAGGAAGAGCCAAAAAGAAAGTGAAGTGGGAGTGGCATGAAGGGGGAAAGCACAATATTGAATTTGTCTGCCTGATGAAATTAAATACTATTGACTTAGGTAGTTCCACCTTTCTTCATTCCTAGCTCAATCTCTTGGAATTGAAGTTCATTTCTAGTATCTCAAGACCTGACCTCTGGGGAAGTGGATTTAGAAAAAATGATGATATGTGGCTTCTATGAATATATTGTGTATTCACCATCTATAATAATAAAAATATAATAAGCTAATTAGATTGGACATCCTTCTGGATGAAGCCGCAGCTGGCAGGGGGCTGAGGCAGAGGAGGCCAAGGCAGAGGAGACAGAGGCCCCTTGCATCGGGCCTTTAGTAACTAATCTAATAAATCAGAAACAAGCAAATTGACCATAACTTCGCTATGCCCCAAGCCACACCCACCAGCCAATCAGAGCGACTATATGCAAGATAACCCAACCAAGATGGCGGCTGGCAACCACGAAACTGGAGCAAGCAGGAGGCTTGGTTGCCCTGGTGATGGAGGAAGCCAAGCTTCCCGCCTGCCCTGGCTGGCTGTGGCTAAGTTTCAATTATAGAAGATAAATAAATCCCAGATACCTGCTTTCAGCCAGCCTCCACTGGGAGCTTGAGTGGCTGGGGGCTGTGGCCAGCCTGCAAACAATCATCAGCCCCTCACCCAGGCTGGCCAGGCACCTCAGTGGGGACCCCCACCCTGAAGGGGCTGTGACCAGCTGGCAAACAGCCATCAGCCTCTCACCCAGGCTGGCCACACCCTCATGGGGTGAGGGTCCCCGCTGGGGAGCTTGACCAGCCTGCAAACAGCCATCAGCCCCTCACCCAGGCTGGCCAGGCACCCCAGCGGGACCCCCACCCTGATCCGAGAGACCCTTCAGGGCAAACCAGCCGGCCCCCACCCATGCACCAGGCATATAATAAAAGGGTAATATGCAAATTGACCTTAATAGCAGAATGACTGGGAATGACTGGTCACTATGACACACACTGACCACCAGGGGACAGACGCTCAATGCAGGAGTTGACCCCTGGTGGTCAGCACGCTCCCACAGGGGGAGCTCTGCTCAGCCACAAGCCAGGCTGATGGCTGCCAGCACAGCAGTGATGGTGGGAGCCTCTCCTGCCTCCTCAGCAGTGCTAAGGATGTCCGACTGCAGCTTAGGCCTGGTCCCTGCTGGCAAGTGGACATCCCTCGAGGGCTCCTGGGCTGCCAGAGGGATGTCTGACTGTCAGCTTAAGCCCGATCCCCCAGGGAGCAGGCCTAAGCCAGCAGGTGGTCATCCCCTGAGGGATTCCAGACTGTGAGAGGTCACAGGCCGGGCTGAGGGACTCCCCCCAACCCCCTGAATGCACAAAATTTTGTGCACCAGGCCTCTAGTTTATAAATAAGCTAAGTCATTAAATAAAGTGTTTATGAAGTGTTGCAAAATAGGGGATCAGGCCTAAGCTAGCAGGTGGACATCCCCTGAGGGGTCCCAGACTGCGAGAGGGCACTGGCCAGGCTGAGGGACCCCCCGAGTGTACATATTTTTATGTACTGGGCCTCTAGTTGTATATAAAAGCAATATAGAGAATTATGGTTAACAGTGTAGGTTCTGGAGCTAGGTTATCTAGGCTCTCCCATTAACTAGCTGTGTGACCAAGAAAAGTTTACTTAGTCACTGTATTCCAAAGTTTCCTTATCTGTAAAATGAATACAATAATAGTACCTATCTGAAGATAGTATCCACTCAATAAATATAATCTATTATTATGTGTTATGATACTGGTGATGTTAATGTCCTTTTCTACTAATTCCATTTTCTCTGTCATTTTTCCATTTGTATTGATTATTTCTCTTCTTTTTTCTACTTCTTCACTTGAGACAATTTTTAGGGCAATTTTATGTTTACTACAAAATCCAGAGGTAGCTGTAGAAATGTGTTGTTTAATCTCCACATAATTTGGGATTTTCCACGTATTTTGTGTTACTGATTTATAGTTTTATTCTACTGTGGTCTGAGAAAAGACATTGGATGATTCTTCTTTAATGTAGATCAAAACTTCTGATCCATTATGTTACTTCCTTCTCTCTAAAGAACGTCTTTTAACATTTCTTTCAAGACAGGTCTATAGTTCCATGATTAGGTCTCAGTCTTTTAGTGAGCCTGAACTTCTGGACTGAGAACTTCGTGTTTTGTTTTGTTTTGTTTTTCCTTCCTCCTCAGGTGGGACAGAATGGCCAGAGTGGGCTGGAGTTGGTGTTTCCCTTCACATGGAAGGATAGAACCAGCTAAAGTTAGTTATTTCCCTCTGCCCAAGTCAATTGGGCTGTAGTAATGCCCTAGCACAGTGGTCCTCAACCTTCTGGCCCTTTAAATGCAGTTCCTCATGTGGTGACCCAACCATAAAATTATCTTCGTGGCTACTTCATAACTGTAATGTTGCTACTGTTATGAATCGTCATGTAAATATCTGATATGCAGGATGGTCTTAGGTGACCCCTGTGAAAGGGTCGTTCGACCGCCAAAGGGGTTGCGGCCCACAGGTTGAGAACCTCTGCTAGCAGGTTAGGCTCTGGTTAACTAGTTTTCCCTGAGGTTAGTCCTTCTTTAGAAGAACAAAGTGCTCTGGCATATTTCAAAATGGAAACTTTTCTCCTCCCCCTGTGAATCCTGAAATGATTTTTTCTCTGACATTTACTGTGAAAATCAGGTCCAGCTCTTGGTAGTAAATCTCACAATATTGTGTGGCTTTCTTATGACTGGGGCCCCCTGGAGCTTTTAACTTGCAGTTGTCCTTGCTGAGCCTCTGTCAGTTTGTCAATTACAGTTGAGGTTTTCTAACCCTAAGAAACCCAGAGACTGTTTTGAGTCTCTGCTCTGATAAGCCTCTATTCTCTGCGTTTACTGGAGTGGCTCTCCAGTCTTGGGGGAAGCAGTCTGCCCGTGTTTTCACTTCTTTTGTGGATCTATAGGAATTGTTGATTTTTCATCCGTTCAGCTTTTCACATGTTGTTATGACAGACTTCCATACTCACATGCAAAACTAGAAATTGGAAGTCCTTATCATGCTCTGTTTTAAGAGTAATATCCATGCTCATTATAGATGTATCTCTGAGTTTGTTCACTATTTTGACATGGCACAGATATACTAGTAAAGGATTTGTGCAAGTCATTACATTTTTTCTAAAAAGAAATCTGCGACTTTTCAACATTCAAATAAAATATTTATTATTAAGATTAAAATTCATGTTTAAAATATACTTTAAAAGTAAAGGAAATATTCTATTACCCTGAAAAACAAATGTCAGTTACATTTACAATTATAGGTATTATAAAGACAGATATTTCATTTTACTTTCACAATCCAGAAGAACAGATTAAAAACAAAACCCCACAGATAAGAAAAATATATTGGCCATTTAATACTCTCAGGAATGATGATAGATGAAAATATCAAGGCAAAGCAGCCTCTTGATGGTTCTTAAAACCATTTTCAAACTTTCTTTTGCTACATGAGAACATTCATAATGACAGGAACAAGTGGGATCAAACTTCAAAAAAATATTGGTGGGTTTATTTTCTGAAAGATTTAATGTGTGACTGAATCTTGCCTTATCTATAATTTACGTAAACTGTGATTTGTTATATAAGTAGAACACCTGGTACTTCTGCTCCAAAAATCATTTAAGTAATTATAAATGGATGTCATTTGTCTATTTAACAAACTGTTGTGCAAATAATAAAGCTTGGAATAATTTTTAGAAACAGTTTTTAAATTTTTTTATTGCATTGAAACTTTCTCTTACCAAAAGGCTAATAGTCTGGTATAAAAAGCTTATGCTCTATCATTCAAAAAATATTTACCAAACATCTTTTATGTGTTTGGGCTAAAGAATGTAGATACAGTAATTAGCAAGACAAACCCATTTTCTGCTGTTATAAAATAGTAGATTGCCTCATATGGTAACTATCCTATCTAATTAAGAGGGAATATGCTCATTGACCATCACACCCTCACAAGTTGGCAGCACCCACAGCCAATAAAGAGGAAATATGCTAATTGACTGCCATGTCCTCACAAGATGGCGGCACCCACAGCCACAAGATGATGATGCCCAGTCCCCTCAGCCCCACCTCATCCAGCCGGAGTCCCCCAGTGCCCTCAACCCTGCAGAGGAGGCAGTTGGAGGTGATTGGGCTGGCAAGGGAGGGCAGTTGGGGATGGTCATGCTGGCAAGGGAGCAGGTAGGCATCAATCATGCTGGCAGGGGAGCGGTTAGGGGGCTATCAGGCTGGCAGGCAGAGTGGTTAGGGGCAATCAGGCAGGTGAGTGGTTAGGAGCCAGCAGTCCCAGATTGTGAAAAGGATGTCTGACTACCAGTTTAGGTGGGATCGGGCCTGAACCAGCAGTTGGACATCCCCAAGGGGTCCCAGATTGGAGAGGGTGCAGGCTGGGCTGAGGGACACCCCCCCACCTGTGCACAAATTTTGTGCACTAGGCCTCTAGTCTAAATATATAAAAAGCCAGCAACCAGAACGACCGGTTGCTATGACACCCACTGCAGCCAGTGAACCTGCTGATCAGGGATGTGGGACTGGCTGGCCAACCTCCTGTGTCCCCTCTCCCCAGCCGGACCCACCCCTGATTGTACTCCCCACCCCAATAGGGGGTGGGGCTGGCCAGCCAACTTCCTGCAGCCCCTCCTCCCAGCCAGCCCCACCCCCAATGGGCTCCCACCACCCCAATTGGCCCACAGTGCCTCCGCGTACCCTGCCCCATGCCAGATTCCCCCACCCCATTCTGGGGCGTGGCTGGCCATCGCACCATCCACAGCCCCTCCCCACATCTGGCCTCACCGCTGGTCAGCCCCTACCACCCCAATCAGCCCCAGGCCCCTCCCCTCAGCCAGCTCTGCCCCTGATCAGCCCTCCCCAGCTGGCCAACCTCCCAAGGCCGCTCCCCCAGCTGCTGACCCCCGATCGGCCCCCCACCCCAATTGGGTGTGGGGCCCACTGGCCAATCACCCATGGTCCTTCCCTCTAGCCAGCCCAGCCCTGAGCAGGCCCCGATCGGGTGGCTGGCTGGCCAACCTCCCACATCTCCTCTTCCTGACATGCCTGGCTCCAATTGGCAGATCAGGGCTGGCTGGCCGGACCCCACCCATACATGGTTTCATGCACTGGGCCTTTAGTTCCCTATATAAGATATCCAAAGTAACTGTTAATATATTGTCTAAAAAACATAATGGGCCCTAACCGGTTTGGCTCGGTGGATAGAGCTTCAGCCTGCAGACTCAAGGGTCCCAGGTTTGATTCCAGTCAAGGGCATGTACCTTGGTTGCGGGCACATCCCCAATAGGGGGTGTGCAAGAGGCAGCTGATCGATGATTCTCTCTCATTGATGTCTCTAACTCTCTATCCCTCTCCCTTCCTCTCTGTAAAAAATCAATAAAATATATTTAAAAAAACAACAACAACATAATGGGATGTAGGATTTGCCTAAAAAGCTAAGTGCACCATTCAAATTAATAATTCTAGATTTTCCTAACAATAATTCATGAACAATTCTTAGTTAAACATAAGATTAAAAAAGCATTGAAGTTCTATTGAACAATGAATATGTTATTTCTTAATCAGGGATGTGCTTCAAATTTATCTGGAGATATTTTGGAAAGACCTATGCGTAATCTCACACCTAGAGATTTTTCTTTTATAAACCTTTTTATATTAAGTCTATTTTCCAAAGTGATCCTGATGCTCACACTTAGCAAAAACTGTGATATTAAAAATCTTGAGATTCTTGTAGCCCAAATGCTTCACCAATGGCCATAATTTGGAAGAAAGTAAGACAAAGATAAACTTTGTAGTTATTAATTATGTTAAACAATAAGAAGAGATAAGCAACAGCCAGTACTCCAAGAGAAAGAAGCTTCTTGACTGGTTAGTGGTGCTTCTCAGGGCGAAACTCTAGAAGTGAGGTAAGTGGACTAGTAGAATGGAGACAAGGAGACTTCACCTTGTTCCACTGATTTGGATAATTTTGGAAAATGGTTAAAATATTCACTTAGGCATCTCATAATTTCCAAAAGGCCAAGGTAAAGGTGGGAGGTAATATTAACCTGTGCATTTGAATAGTTTCATTTGTCTATGAATATCCTAAAAGAAAAAACAGGTAGTGACCACTAACGATCAGTGACCACCCAAAATATGCTAGGGAAGAAAACTATCCTTACATAATTGTAGCTGAGCATCTAACCAAGGAAAGTAATAAGCTTTGATCAAATGATTCCGTCCAACTGAAAAACTTTTGGGGGGGGGGGGTTGTGCTTAATTCTTTTAAGTTAACAAGAAAGAATGAAATGTATTGACTAAATAATTCACTTATATTAACTACTAGAGGCCTGATGCATGAAATTCATGCAAGAGTAGGCCTTCCCTCCCCCATCTGTCGGCGCCGGCTTCCCCGAGGCACCCGGCACCCGGGACTTGGGCTTCCCTCCAGCTGCCAGCAGGCACCCGGGACAGGGGCAACCCTGGCTTTGTCCAGAAGATCGTCTGGATGAAAGTCTGGTCTAATTAGCATATTATGCTTTTATTATTATAGGTGAGTTATTTATGCCTTTATAAATATGTTAGAATAAAATGTTTCTTCAAAGTTATGAATACTTTTGAGTGTTATATTTAATAAAATTTCAGCTTGCTAAAATAAAACACATTTCTAAAGGAATTTGTTCCTGGGGATGTGTGAATTTCATTTCTGTTGTCATTAGAAATGCAGATGGTGTGGGTTCTGAGAGCCCAAATCTTTCTCTTTTTTTTGTTTTGACTAGAAATAATAAATAAATCCTCAATTAGTATGCAAGAAAATATGTTTCTGTCTGTAATACAAATGTATTATGTTTACTAGGTCAATTATATTATTACCAAGGAAACCATAAAGCTTTGGGTTAGAAAATCTATTTCAAAGTGAACAAGTGAGATTTGCTGTGTGCTCTTAGAAAAGTCAGTTGATCTCTCTGAGCTTTGACTTCTTTAGACTTCCAGACCCAAATTGCCTGAAAAGATTGTGAAATATTTTACCCCATCTATGGCATTAAAAATAAAAATAGTATTAATCCATGAGATAAGGGTCAGGCAGTCTGACAGGATTCTGATTTCTACCATGATGCTTTTTAGAATAAAATAAATTGTTTTAGGGGAAAAGGTAAATATGTGAGTGAAACATAGAGAAAAGAGAAAGGAGAGAAAGTAGATAAAGGAGAATTTGGATTTGGACTGGAGGAGTGTTTAGGTTCAGTATGTGTACTCCTAAAAACGAACAGGCCTTTGTAATCCTCACTTTCTTCACATAGTGCCATTGGCATCCAGTTTACTTTTTGTTCTAATTCTGAAAGTTTCTGAGCTAAAATTCAGGCCTCTGACGTACAAGTTTTGAGTATGTCAGAGCTTTTTTCAGTATAGTATGTGCTATGTGGGAAAAACACAACCTATAGCTAAAAAGAAGCATCTTATTCTTTTTTGTCAAAGAAATCATCATATAATCAATTTTTCAGGTTAATTTTGTAGGTCAAGAAGTGAAATTTCCAGGAAGTTCTTTTTAAGTTTAAGACTCTAGAGCAAAGTTCTGTTTAAAATTTCTATATGGGCTTAAACACTTTTTTTTAAGTATTGAAAGGAGGGAAGGGTTGATTAGAAAATGAAACTTGATTTGCTTGCATTTTCTACTAATGATTCTTTTATTTATATATTTTATAAATAATCAATGGAAGTTTGATAAGATTGACACTTTTCATGGGGACTGTGAGGTCAAAACTGCTTTCATAATAAACGTAAGATGTCATTTGCATTTTTCACTGTGTCGACATTTTCACTGAAGGTGCAGAAGCAATGATGGGCAAAACAGCAGATGTCTTGGCCCACAACCAATGCAATGGTATGAAACACCAGTAGTCCTTGTCTAATTTTCTATCATGCACCCATAGTTAAAAAATTAAAAATAAATGGATAGTTTCACTTAAGAGGGCTCTTAATGGAGCAAAAGAATGTCTTAATTTTGTTAAACCTCTAACTTTGAGTACACAACTCTTTAATATTCTATGTGACAAGATAGAAAATTTGAGTAAAACACTTCTGTTGATTACCAAAGTAGGATGGTTGTCTCAAAAAGCAACAACAAAAAAGCATCTTTGCAATTTGTTTGAGTTGTGAGTTGAAATAGCTGAAAAAATGCCAGGGTGAGCAAAAATAGGTTTACAATTGTTACTGTGGAAAGAGACATGCTGGTTATGATTATCACAATAATTTCATTAACGCCAAAGAATGTCACAATGGTACAGTGCTCTTAGGTACAATCTCATAAGTGCTCAAATTGCCCGCCATCATTAGTAGTAATACTGTGCATTTCACACACTCACAGTGTAAACCTACTTTTGCTCACCCCTGTATTTCTCAAGTGACCAATGCTTGACATTACAAAATCATGCATGGATAAAATTTCCATTTCAACTACAAGATGAGCCATGGTCAGTGTGACTCAATTGGTTGGGCATCATCTCATGCATCAAAAGATTGCTGGTTCGATTCTCAGTCAGGGCACATCCTCAGGTTATAGCTACATCCCTGGTAGGGGGCGCAGTCAAACAATGTTCTGCTCTCAGATCAATCCTTCTCTTTCTCTCTTCCCTCTCCCTTCCTCACTAAAAATCAATAAAACTATTAAAAATAAAATAAAATGGAGTACAAGATAGATCAATGGATTTTATTATAATAGAATGTGTAATGAAAAGTTTATTGATATGGTTTCAGATTCCACATTGCAACTAATATTTAAGGAACAATACTGAGAAAATTTTGGTATAACATTACTGAATAATATTCAAAGTTATCTGAAAAGGTTATTAAATACTCCTTTTTCCCCCAACTACAGATTTTTGTAAGACTACATTTCCTTCACATATTTCAACCAATACAAAAAATGGCAATAGATTAAATGAAGAAGCAGATATGAGAATCCACCTTTTTTTCTATTAAGCCAGAAATTGAAGAAATTTGCAAATATGTAAAACAATGTCACTCTTCTAAATTTTTTAAAATATATTTTTTAACAAGACTATATTATTTATGTTAATAAGTGATGCTTTGTTATTGCTATTTAAATATATATATGTAAATATTTTCAAATAAATATTTTTAAATGTCTAATTACTAATATGGCAAATATTGATATAACCCACATAAACAAAAGCTCTTTAGAGTCCTCAATAATATTTAAGAGAGTAAAGAGCATTTGAGACCAAAATGGGTATCACTGGGCTAGCTTCCTCTGGTTCTCTAGGTCAATCTGGGGTCATCTATCTCTATTTATTTTTTGGGAGAAAAATTCAAAGCTATAAATAGGTAAAGAGAATAGTATATGATATTTTTTTACATCTATACTAGCTTTGACAAATATGAACATATTTCCAGCCTTGTTTTAATTACTTCTTTCCATTAATATTTTATTTGCTTAAGTGTTTTATTAGCTAATCTCGATATCATGGTATTATCAGGAAAGACTTCAATATGTACCTATAGATGATAAATGTATATTTACACACTAATATATACATCATATACATACAGCCATATAATTATTATGCCATTATCACATCTAACAAAATTAGTAGCATTCTCTTAATATAACCCAACATCTAGTGTATATTAAAATATCCTCAATTGTTTCATAATTATGTGATTATAGCTTATAGTTGTTTTCTCAAATTAGAATCTAGTTAAATTCTCATTGTTATGGATCTTATCTCCTTTTTAACCCAAACTGTGCCACCTCCTCATCCTTATACCTTTCATGCTATTGCCACGTTGTAAAAACTGATTTTCTTGTCCAATAAAATGTTTCAATTTTCACATTTGGCTGACTGTGTCATTTGATTTTATTAACTTTTCCTCTATTCCCTGTAATCTGGTAGTTAGATATAGAGGTTTGATTAGATTAAGACACATTACTTAGCAAGAATATTTACTAGATGGCATGCTTTCAACTTCCTTTTGAAGTGTCTCTTAAAGCACAAAATGATTCATTGTTCTATTTTTTAATGAATGCTAAAGTTAATCAGTGGGTACTGGTAGGGTCAGCCTGATTGCTACACTGTAAAGTTCTTCGTTAACATTTAATGAATAGCTTTAGAATCCATTAAGTAATTGATTTTTAGATTTATCATTTCACTTTGTGTAGTTTTTTTTAATTCTGTCATTCTTTCTACATTTTTAAAAGCTGAACATTTTCTGCAAGGAATAATTTTTTTCATTTACTATTGGTTACTTTGAAATACAGGTCATTCAGGAATTACAGGATAAATGCTTGGTCATTTTCCTTTACTTTTATTTATTTTTTAAATATATTTTATTGATTTTTTACAGAGAGGAAGTGAGAGGGAGGGAGAGGGATAGATAGTTAGAAACATCGATGAGAGAGAAACATCGATCAGCTGCTTCCTGCACACCTCCTACCGGGGATGTGCCCACAACCAACGTACATGCCCTTGACCGGAATCGAACCTGGGACCCTTCAGTCCACAGGCCGACGCTCTATCCACTGAGCCAAACTGGTTAGGGCTTTACTTTTAATTTCAAGGTAATGAATTGACACACTAGTAGCTATCATTGTTGGCCAATGTTTCCATTGACTCTGGCTGAGTAGCTAAGTTGGTTAGAGCATCATCCCGATATGGAAGTCAAGGCACATACAAGAAACAACAATGAATGCATAAACAAAGTGGAAGAGTTACCTAAGAGCCACCCAAGTCAGAGGGGGCTCTCCCCTCCTTGGCTCTTGTCACACTCATGAGAAAGAATTCACAAAAGTGATAGAAAGTAGAGTTAAGTAAAGCCAGCAAATTTGATAGGAAGCAAAACAAGCAAATTTAAGAATATACTTGGCATAAAGCACAAGCAGGCAACTCAGCTAGTCTGAGCATATCGCCTGGTGGGGATTCAAGGGTTTTATACTTTTCCCTCCTATAGGTCTCAAATTTCCCTACTGGGTATCTTGGCAGCAGACTAGATTTCAAGGTCTCCTTTTTACATTGTTGTGGCTTTTTCCAAAATTTATGAGACCACCTGGTGGTTTTTTAAAAGTTATCTTTATTGTTGAAAGTTATACAGATGTCCCCTTTTCCCCCTCATTGGCCCCTTCTAGCCTCCCACTCCCCTTGCCCCAGGCCTTCTCCACACTATTGTCTGTATCTACTGGGTTATGCCAATAGATTCCTTGGTTAATCTCTTCCCACCCATTCACCCCCACTTTCCAAGACTGCTGATTTCTTTGTTAATTGGGTGAGATAAACTCCTCTTTTTTCCTCCCTTCCCCTTATCCTACCCTAGCAGCTATCTATCCTGCCTAATAGAATGACAAACCTCTTTTCTCTCTCTCTTCATCTCTTCCTCCCTCTATCTAAAAAAATAAATAAGTGATTTTTAAATTATTATATATACAAAAAATTTATATACAATGTGTGTTAATTACTTGCAGTGAATATTCTTACTGATGATCAAATTGCTCCAAGCTTGCCTAGTGTGAGCCCCATAAATTGGCTTCTGTGTTGTATGTCATGTTTCATTAGTCATTTGAAAGCGTCCTCTTTTCCTGGTATAATAAGATGTCCCAGGTTCATCTTATACATTTATTGCCCCAAATATGGAAATAGCCATTTCTGAAAGAAGATCTTGTTTCTTTGCATAGGAAGTAGTATTAAAAACTATATCCTCAATGCAATCCCACTTCAGTTTTATTTTTTCATATTAATCTAAGCAAATTAAAATTAGTAATTAAGTAGTTGCTTAAAAAAAAAACCCATACATTTCCCAGCTTAAATAAACATTGCTTATATATGTATATTGATCAATGGTTGAATTTGGAAGAAGGCATTTGATTATTTAATTTTCCTTCATGAAATATAATAATTAAGAATTGATCATAAGTTTGATTTATATAATGTCTTTCAGTTGCTTAACACAAACTCATTTATTCTCTTAATGCCCTTAAAAAACCCCCAAAAGGATAAAGAATATTTTAAAAATTGGCACACTGATTTACACTGCAATATCAATGATATGACCATATTAAAAAGTTGTTCTCCTTATAGATTCTTTCAGATTTAAATCTAGTGCCTCAATAGTCCTATATAGGACAATTTGAAATTTTCTAAGCATATAGGACAGTGATGGTGAACCTTTTGAGCTCAGAGTGTCAGCATTTTGAAAAACCATAACTTAACTCTGGTGCCGTGTCACATATAGAAATTTTTTGATATTTGCAACCATAATAAAACAAAGACTTATATTTTTGATATTTATTTTATACATTTAAATGCCATTTAACAAAGAAAAATCAACCAAAAAAATGAGTTCACATGTCATGGGTTCACCATCACTGATATAGGACAACAAAGATGAATAATGCAGGACTGTGAAATTTCCAGATTTTGAACTCATAATATTTAGCTTAGATTTACCATCTGATCAAAGTCCTTGGATAATTTACAAACTCCATTTCACTTTACTAAGATATGGAAGATGTTCAGGGCTTTACCATTTTGACATAACTTTATTAAGCTGATCATTTTAAACCTTCTTTCACATGAAAGCTTACCATAACCTCAACCTTGGTAAAGATATAAAAACTAAACCTACCCAGATGCTCTATTTGAGGCAGAGATGGGTGGAAGGAAAGGGTGAGAGTGAAGCTTGCATGTAGTTAGAAAGGGATTAAATTATGTCAGCTATTCTCAAAGTGTGCTACCCCAACTGCAACATCAGCATCACTGGGAACTTGGAAATGCAAATTCTCCAGTCATGCTGTGTACCCACCGAGGCAGAAACCCAGGCAGCAGAGCCCAGCAGTCTGTGTTTGAACAAATCCTGATGCCTGCTACATTTTGACAACCACTGACACATAACACCATGTTTCTCTTAGTGCACTTCCCTCTATCTACTCCTTGTATCTTTATAACACCCCCGAGGAGCAGGGGCGAGTTGCTGAACCTCCTTTGTAGTTGAGATACCTGAGAGATCCAACCAAAGTTATAACCAACTTGTGGTCTTCTCACCTTTGAGTTGGGACACATGTTACCACAGCATTTGACCACATGAAAAGTTTCTTCTGTCAGAAAAATTCTACATTTTAAATGATGGGACATATTTTAAAATGCTTGGCCATGATGTAACAAGAGCAAGAAATCCCTCACTTCTTAACTTCCTGTAGGACAGTAATCTGAACGCAGAAGTGACATTTACCTTGTGGATGTGCAGGGACATTATATTAAATCAATCTCCAGGCCCTCTAGCTAGGGACAGCAGTGTGCTGTGCACATGCGTGAACTTAGCTGCTCTTGTAATTCTTCTTAAAGAAAAAATAGTCATCACCTATTCATGGAATTAATCGCAGTGTAAGATGCCCCTACTTTGAGTGATTCTCATTCTTGAGGTATCTTGGGCTGTCAGAGACACTTTAGTTGTTTTTTATACGATGTTCAAGAGACTAAGTTTAAAGATAAGAGCATATTTCCTTCTCCCAAGAGACAAACTGCTTGATTGTTTGTTTCGGTCTCCTGAGCCTCAGTGGCCACAGCAGCCAGCCGCAGGGTGAAGGGCACCCTGTGCAATGGGAGGGAGATGTGGTGCCCAAGGAAATGAAAAAAAATATGAAAACTGTTATTATCTGTACTTACAATGGACGTACTGCATGGCAGATAACAGCATTCAAAGTTCTCTTTTATTTATCTTGCATTACATCTTCTGAACAAAACCAACGTGTAGACAACTGAGGCTTGTTCTAATAACAAAATCGTTGCCTGAAATGAAATTCTTGACACAGCAATCATTCTCTGTAGCCAAATCTTTTATTTTTTTTTTTTCATATAAACCTGGTTTGGAGGACACTTTAATGAATGTTTTGCACTTAGTCATCCACTTTATTTTCTTTGCTAAGAGGTCCTTCACCAGCCACGAGAAAACAAAGCTATCCTGGAAGGAATATTTCCAGGAGAACTGGGGTATTATCCTGGGGTACTGAGAAAGGAACTGACAATGATTGGGAACAAACATGACTTTTTTCCCCCCCTGCAGTTGAAAGGATCAAACGATACGTTTTGTGATTGCTGCTTTTGACACTATAGTGGAAGTTTTGAAGTGTCCTAAGGGCATGGCCTAATAGATCTGAGAAAGGCCAAATACTGACCTATGAATTGATGGGGATAGACCATGCCAGGTTAAGTCCATGCCCTTGGGCTTGAGGGGATGCCAGGAGACACATTTTGGGGGAAGAAGGTGTGACTCTAGGCCTACTCCAAATAAATCAGTGTTACACATTGCTGTAATTTTTCCTGACCAAGGCACTCTCCCCACCTCATCCTAAACCTTACTAACCTAACACCTGAGCCTTTCATCCCACAGTTAGAAGTAATATTTTGCATAAGCTACCCTTGACTAGAGTAACACCGTCTTTATCTTTACCAATAAGATCAATCTCAGCTTCTTTTTCCAAGAGCAGGCTTTGGAGACTGGGTGAAGGATGAGACCCTAAGGGCAGTAGCGGAGGCCATAACTCCTCTGAAGTACGGGCTCTGTGGGGACGAGGGCTCCATCAACCTTGCCCTGCACGGTGCCTGAGGCAGCTTGTTTGTTGTTGCAATGAAGGCATGTGCGGAGGATGAAGTCTGGGAAGTGTCACTGGGAGTGGAAAGGGAGTTCAAGAAGCCCCAAACAAACTTTAACAATGTCAACGTGTTTGGATTTGAAACTGCTGTTTCACTTAGTAGTTGCTAGGCAGCTATTCCCACTGGATCCTTAAAAGTAAGGAGAAATATTGCTAGAAAAGTCATTGAATGTACTGAAGCGGTGCTTTTCAAACGGTGTGGCGAAGGACCATTTCTTTGTTGTTGTTTGTTTGTTTTTTAATTTGCATTCCATTGTGAGCCAATGTTTTAGTAAAATGTAACAAAATGAATGAATAGCATAAGTGAAATGGGAAAAGAAGATATATAAAATACAAGGCTATTTTAAAAATTAAGAATTTCTACAGCCTAAAATGTCTCTTTAAGAGATTCTGTAAGTGTCCTCTCCAATTCTATGCTGCTTTTGTTGTAGCCAGGTAGCAAGTTTCCCAGAGGGCACCAGCTGCAGGCCACATTTTGAGTAGTGCTGCACTAACTCATGCCCAGTATCTTGCTATTTGAAGGGAGGGGAATGCTTTGGTGTCTCTAGGGATTGGCTATCCCAACACAGAACTGCAGAACCAGTAGTGAGTTGATGCCTCACAGCTCTGAAGGCCAACCCTGCCTTCCAAAATACAGGGAGAAACAATTAAAGAAGCCATCATCTTTCAACACAATTACTTGTCACAAAATAATGTCTAATACACTTCAGACAGAATTGATTACAAACAAAATCTATTACGTTGCTCTACCTCTCCCTGTGCGTGGCCATGGGCAATGGCTGTGGTTTGAGTGAGGAGGAGTGCAGGTAAGCCCAGGCCTTGTTTACTAGATACATTATTTTGTTTTCCTTCGAAAGTAGGTCCTACAGAGTCAAATGCTTCCACTCTTCTTAATCAGACTTGACAGGGGTTTGTTAGTGATAGACTTCTCAGTCTATTTTAAAAAAAAAATTTTGGCAACTATATTGCTTTTATTTATTTATATTTAATCACTATTTTAAATCATAATTATTTTCTTATGATGACTGTATGGATACAATTCATAATTTATTGCTAGTTTCTAGTTGTTCATCAAGAATATTTTAGTAGTATTTAAAATTTTCCATATAGAATTTTGTTATACTCAAGAATTTTGATATATTGAATTTTGCTTTATTTCAGGCCTAAATGTCATGTACTGTCTCTCTGATTTCCACCTTAGGTATTAAATTATTTAAAATTGGTTTTTTTCTCAGATGTGCCTCAAGTTTATTAAAGATGCCCTATACACACATTTGCTACTGAAAATTGAAAGAGTACATCAAAAAATGTGTTACAACTCAAATCAGTACAAGAATACTGTTGAGTAAGACTCCCTCCACGTTCTGCGTGGAGTAGGGTTCGGTATCTGAAAGAGGAGCCGCACAGCAAATGAGAGAAAAAGACTCGAGATAATTTTGCAATATTAGGGGACCAGGTGGAAAGCCCCGAAGGACTTCCTTCTGTGCTCAGGCCTCACCAAGCTTTTATTGATCTGGGATGCACCCATAGCATAGCCCTTAGGCAGGTGACCCGCCATTAACAAGCAGACTAGCCCATCAGCAAGGATTTACATAATAATAAATGGGGAAGTAGTTTCAGCTACCACTATCTGGACTAACAGAGGTGGCGCCTAGCTCCAGCTTTGCTAGGGCTTCAAAGGCACCCAGCCTTGGGGGGGGGGGGGGGGTTTCGGGGAGTTCTCTGTCTATGCTTATCAGATAGTGAAGGCAATAAACAGTTTCCCACAAATACAGTGTATGTCATGTCATAATTATTTTTTTAAAGGTGTGAGTTTTACTATATATATATATATATATATATATATAGATATATAGATATATAGATATATAGATATATAGATAGATATATATATTATTGATTTCAGAAAGGCAGGGAGAGGGGGAGAGAGATAGACACATCAATGATGAGAGAGAATCATTGATCAGCTGCCTCCTGTATGCTCCCCACTGGGGATTGAGCTCATAACCCAGGCATGTGCCCTTGACCAGAATTGAACTGGGAACCCATCAGCTGGCAGGATAATGCTCTCTCCACTGAGGCAAGCCAGCCAAAACCATGTCATAATTCTTAACAATACCAGAAGGATCTGGATGTGATAGGCCATGACAACAGTCACATTGAAGTGCTGGTTCATTCCTATTCTTCTTGCCATTTTGAATCGCCTCATTCCTCCTCCTCAGTCATGTTGGAAACAGTCCTTTGAGGTCTCTTGTAAGACTTGCCATTGTCCTCACTCCACGTCTCCTGTTGACCAGGCCATAACTCAGTGTCAGTTCATACCCTTTGCATTCTTCTTCTTTGTCCTTCTGTTGGGGTGAAGGTTTTCCTGAATCTTCTTCATCGGGCATCTGCGAAAACGACCCAGTGGAGGGGACGTTGAGCTCTGTTGGTGAATCCATTGCAAGTCGTCACAGGCTGCAGTTCCTCCTAGAGTCCGAAGGCAGAGATCGAGCATAAGGTGATGCTCAAGAATCTCCAGTTGCTACAACGTAGCCTGGAAAGAACAGGAGTGAAATGTGGGGAAGGCACTAAGCTAAATAATCTAAAATTGATTTTTTTTTTTTAGTTTCTAAATATTAGATATTAGCCAACATTTTATTTTGAATCCTAATTTTACTGAATTGTCAGTGAACATGGACTCTATGAAATAATTTTTTTAAAAAGTTGTGAAGATTTCCTTTGTAGTCTAAGAATGTATAGTGCATGTTTTATATAATACTTGTTTCTTTTTTATTAATATGATATGTCCCCTGAGTTCCTATTAATAACTTTTCCTTTGTTTTATATTTTGTCCAATGCAACTAACTTTTGGTTAGTATTTGAACAATATAGTTAATTCCACTCTACTTTCATCATCTCTATATTATTTTATTGTAGTTACGGTACTTACAATCAAAGTTACCTTTTTGGAATCTAATCTGAGAATCTCCTGGTAAGAAATATGATATGGTATATGATATGACATGTAATATGTATGTTTTTGGCAAAATATTAAGTTATTCTATACATTTCACATCCTCCTGAAGAAGAAAAAAGAAAGTTTGACTTAATATTAGCAGGGTCACACCTGGGAACCAGGCCAGAAATGATCTTGCTTCCTCTAAAACAGGATAATAAGAAGGAAGAGGACACTGAATTCTAGAAAGTATAAACAACCTGAAAAGGGGGCACTGGGGTTTGTAGGGGAAAGTGGAGGTCTGCGATACTGACTAGATCTCTATGCACATTGGTAGGAAGCAAATACATGAGCTATTGATTCAGTTAGGAAAGCTGAGTTCAATTTTTCTATTTGACAATTTTTGTCATCATAGATCTCCATACATTGAAAGTAAACATTCTTTAATGTAAGCAGAAGATTCAATATACTTTGCAGAAGATATTTTAAAGGGGTAACTGTAAGAAAGAAAGGGAAACATTTTATGTCCCTAAAACAGCCTTTGGGGTTAAGTAAATCCCTATTCTAAACTGATGGTGGCAAAGGAAAGATAATCATCAAGGGTGATGGGGGAGGCTTGTTAGTAAGTGTGGTTCCAGGTTTCAACATGCTCACTGGATTCATGTGAGTCAGAATCCCTTGGGAATCTGAACAAATTGAGAGGAGAGTCTGAAGATACCTCACTTCATATCCTTCATTCCATTTTCCAAGTGCTGCATATAAAGCAGAAACAGCTGAGTAATTTTCCCTTCCAAAGCAGCAGTCTGAAAGAATTGTTCACTTTTCCAGGAAAAATAAGATGTCCCTCTTATTTTCCCTTCATTTTCTAGATACAGGAAGAAGAAAAAGATAGATATTAGGGACAACAGACAAATATATTTTGACCTTTTGTGATATTTTTGGTGTTATTAATTTGCTTGTTTTAAGAGAGCAAGGAGTATGTATGAAGAAAGATGAAGAACAAAGAAAATGTATCTCCATTGGAGGGGGAAATTTCAGTGATAATGAAACCTTAAGTGCTGTCATTTAAACCTGTTAGAGTCCCAAATATCATGGAAGATATTCCATGAAATATCTTCATGGAATGAAATGTTTCCCATAATTCATCCTCTTTCATACCTTGACCCTGCTAATAGAGCTATCCAGGGAACATGGCTTTTTAATCAGCTATACGAGGATATGTTAAAGGATTGTAAATATTGTTTCTTGTTTGCAAAAACAATTGTCAGCTTGGTACAAGATGACAGTGAGAAGAAAAAAGTAGATTTGCTGATTTTTTCCTACTTCTATGAAATTCATTAAAAATGTTTTTTTTTTTTTCTGAGACAATTGTATAAAATGGATAGATTAGGGACTTTATTTCCATCTTTATTTGAATGAGTGATAACACACACACACACACACACACACACTCACCACAAATGATACATTTCAGCTTTTAAAAGGATTCTTCTGGATTAGTTCTACATAAAAATTGAGAAAATCATTTAGATTACATCTTTAGTGCATTTAACTAGGAAAATATTCTACAATTATAGGAATAGAAATTCAATGTTCTCCTGGGAGAGAGAAAAAATAAAGTTTTAAAAGAGATCTGTCATGTTAATCATATGTGTGTTTTGAAACATTTTATTGCACCCATTGTCAAATAAAACATTATGCAAAATGTAATTTATGAAAAGTTATAAGAGGAATTTCATTTGTATTCCCTTATTTTCTAAGTTCAATTTCAGAATAATTCTTTTAGATAAACTGTGATATCAGTAAGAATGATTTAATGTGCCAGCCATTTTAAATCCATGGTTGTAAGTTGTAGTTTCAAATTTTATTAATAAGTCCCAGTACGTGGTTAAATTTTCTTTTAGTTGAGTGACATTAGAAATATACTGCTTTCTCCAACTATTTTTCTTAAAAAGCTTAAAATATGATACCTTGCAATCTCAGGGTAGTCTTCAAACAGAGTGGCCCAGGATCAAATTTTCTTTCAAAATTGAATTACTCATTAACAAAGGAGCAAAGGCAGTACAGTGGGGCTAAGACAGCATTTTCAAGAAATGGTGCTGGAACAACTGGACACCACATGCAAAAAACTAATTCTAGACACAGACTTTACAAATATCACATAAATAAATTCAAAATAGATCATACCTAAATGTAAAATGCAAACATATAAAACTATTAGAGGGTAACATAGGAGAGAAGATAGATGACCTTGAGTATATTTATGCCTTTTTAGCTACCATAGCAAAAGCATGGTCTTTTGAAGAAATAATTGATAAGTCAGACTTCATTAAAATTAAAAAATTTTGTTCTGTAAAAAATAATGCCAATAGGATTACAAAAGAAGCCACAGATTAGGAGAAATATTTGCAAAAGACACATCTAATAAAGGACTTTTATCCAAAACCTACAAATAATTCTTCAGCCAACAACAAGGAAATTACCCAATTAAAAGATGGGCCTAACACTTTAACAGGCATCTCTTTAAGAATATATCAGATGGCAAATAAGCATATGAAAAGATGTTCCACAACATACGTCATTAGGGAAATGCAAATTTAAGCAAGATACCACCTCACCTATTGAAACAGCCCCAATCCCAAGCATTGACAGCTCCAGAAGTGAATTTAGCATAAAATATCTGAATACATGGAAAAATATATATATACAGTAATACTCTGGAATTTCACAAAGGTAGAATTAAACAAAAGTTATCTCTATAAATATTTCAACAGCATCATGATATAAATTCTCCTAACGTTAACTTATAAATTTAATGTGACACCAATAAAAGGACCATTAAGTTTTTTCTGGAGCTGGTCAAATTAATAAGGAAAACAGACACATAAAAATAGCTAGGCCTGGCTGGTGTTTCTGTGGCTGAGCATCAACCTATGAACCAGGAGGTTATGGTCAGGGCACATGCCGGGGTTGAGAGTTGGATCCCCAGTAGGGGGTGTGCGGAAGGCAGTCCATCAATGATTCCTTCTCATCATTGATATTTCTATCTCTCTCCTTCTCCCTTCCTATCTGAAACCAACAAAAATATGTTTTAGAAAATATCTAGGACACCACTGTAAAGGAAGAACTCTGAAGAGGAAATAGATTTTACAATTTGTGAAATATATTCAAACTTATATAATTAGAATATGTGGTACTGCATATAAATAAACAAATAGATATGTGGTATATAATGGAAAATCCAGAAATACACCCTAGTATGTATGATAAAACAGCATCTCAAATCATTGGAGCAAAGATGAGCTTTTAACTGCATTGTGTTGGGATAATTCAACATTTTAAAAAATAAATAATTTCTGTGAAACATCCATACTAGTATATACACACACAAACAATCCAAATGAATCAGAGTTTTAATTGTAAAATATAAAACTGTTCAAGTACTGAAGAAAACCTGAATGAGTTGCTTTATGAGTATAAGGAAAGGCTTTCTAAGTAGATATCAAAACTTATACTCAATAAAATAAAAGATTGTTAGTTTAGACCATGTAGGTATTTATATAATGAAAAGGTAAATATATAAAGTTGTATAAATGTTTTAATAGATTTATTAAAATTTGCATGGGAAAAATGTACATCATAAGCAAAATCAAAAGGCAAATAACAAACCAAAAGAAAATATTTGCAAAATGCATCAATGATACAGAGTAAATGTACTCATATACTGAAAACAATTAGAGATAAAAACAAACCTAATAGAAAAATGAGCAGATGACATAAATAAACACATTATTATCCACTACTAGAGGTCCAGTGCATGAAATTTGTGCATGGGTAGGGTCCCTAGGCCTGACTGGTGATTAGGGTTGATCCAGGTCTTCCTTAGTTCCGCTCCACACCGTGGTGTTCAATGCACATCATAGTGAGCAATTGAACTCCTGGTCTCCCGGTCGAACTCCCGGGGCCACTTCGCATATTAGCCTTTTATTATATAGGATTACTGATAGAGTTCACATGACAAAGTACAGAGTTAGTTTCATGGCACCCAGGAATATTTTAGAACTTTGGTGATTCTTTGCTAATATATAGATAAACACATAGTATACATATTCACACACAGAATCTTGAAATATTTAAATATATTAACTTCATCCTCATTTATAAGAGATTTGAACAAAATTGAAAAGCTTAACTATTGGCAATGTTAGTGAAGCTGCTGGGAAACAGTCACTCTCATTCATTGCTTGTGAGCGTGTAAAATAATACAACCACTATGGAAAAGAATTTGGCAATGTCTGAAGTCTATGTACGCATTTACGCTTTGATGCAGCAATCTCTTTTCTGGAAATTAATTCTAAAGGTACACCTCCAACAATACAAAACTGGCTTTGCTCAAGCTTATTCATCAAAGCATTATTGTTAATTGCAGAATATTATAAACCACTTAAATGTCCAAATATCGAAGAATGGTTCAATAAACTATGGTACATACACCCAAAGGAGTACTGTTCAGCTATAACAAACACACAAAACAAGGCATATATAAACTGATTGGGACGAATGGAATATATTTAAAAAGGGGAAAGTGCTTGAATATATAAAAATACCTGGTATTTTTCCACTTTTTGTATGAAAGGAGGAGAAATAAGAAAACTAACCTACATGAATTTACTTATTTTTTTAAAAGGTAACCCTGATGATGGATAACTAGACCCTGTGAAACCAGTTAGGGACAAATGGATGAGATAGGTAGGAAAGAGAGCAACACTTTTCTGAGTATTTTTTATTAATTTTTGAAGAATGTTCATATTCTAAACATTCAAAGTTAAATTAGCAAAGATATAAAAGATTCTAAAATAGAATGATAGCAGGAGCAAGGAAACCAAACTATGAGTAGAGGGAAGAACTAATTCAACCATTAAACAACATTTTGGATAGAGAAA
This sequence comes from Myotis nattereri, assembly GCF_964212035.1. Taxonomy (NCBI): domain Eukaryota; kingdom Metazoa; phylum Chordata; class Mammalia; order Chiroptera; family Vespertilionidae; genus Myotis; species Myotis nattereri. The sequence goes on along the minus strand of NC_138081.1, from coordinate 39,181,362 downwards.
CAAAGCAAAATAATCAAAACCCCTGTAAATGTATCTTAGCTCTGTCCACTGAAAGAACCTAGAAATAACGATGCCCTAATAGTAAAGAGTAGATGTAGCACATAAATCTTGTTTTATAAGTGCCATTTACCATCAAAAAGAACCAGAGGCCCTTGGAGAAATGGCTAATTCCAGGCCTAAAGCAGGGAAGGTCCAAGATGAGCCTGGGATTTCTTGTTATGCCAGAAAAAAAGAATTTTTTTAAAGTAAAGCAAATTTGTGTTCACAGTAAAAAACTAGCTAGCTAGCTAGCGAAAATAAATGTTCCTTTTTACAATAGAATGATGTTTGAAAATACAGAAATGGCAGAGTTGAAAAATTATTATTTAGCAATTATAATTCTAAAGATTTCAAGAATCACGAGTGAGTGTTAAGTCTAGGTAATTCTGTTGACAATGAATTCACCTGAATTAAAACATACAAATGTCTAAAAGGCAATATGTAATGAAGATCACAGTATTTGCATAATCTCAGAGGATCTGCCTACACATTGGTTAATAGTTATAAATCAGAAATAATAACTACTCAATAGGAAAACTAGCCAACAGTCTAATTGGGGATCAAAATTAACATCACCAATAAGGGGCAGACAGACACTGTGTGCGTCCAAATGGGAGGTCCTCTAAAGTTCACAGTATGTGTAGTATTCCAGCAGCTGGGATTGCATAATTTGAATCTTAATCACAAAGAGATATCAGGAAGAACCATATTGAAGAACATTCTCTAAAATAATTGACCAATATCCTTCAAGCCATTAACATTATAAAATGCAAAGAAATTATTCCAGATTACAGGAAATTAAAAACCGACTCGAAATGCAGCATGTGGATCCTGAGTGAGGCCCTGTAGGAAAAAGTGAAAGTGTTATAAAATATATTATGATAATTAGTAAAATAGCAAAATGTGAGTTAGATAAAAGCATTTTATCACAGTTGACTTTTCTGAATTTGTGCCAATACAGTGGTTTTAAAAAGTATGCTCTTGCTTTTAGTTTTCTTTACTCTTCTTACACTATAGTTTTCACATGCATTCATTTAAACACATACAAAATCACATCAAAAACGGTATAATTTTTCCTTTCATCTATCATACATATTTTAAAGGACATAAAAGAAACAATGTCCTTCATATTTTCCTTTGTATTTTCTATATTTGTTGCCCTTTCTCCATTCTTGGAGTTCAAAGTTTACCTCTGATACCATTTTCCTTCAGCTTGAAGAATTTGCATTAACATTTGTTTTAAACAGGTCTGCTGACAAGTAAATTCATAGTTTTACTTCATGTAAAGAAGTCTTTAGTTCATCTTTATTCCTAGAAAATGTTTTAATGGATAAAGAATTCTGCGCTGTCAGTTTCTATTCGTTCAGCATTCTAAAAATGTTGTTCCATAGTCTTAAAGCCTCCACAGATTGATAAAAAGAATTTTTTTAAAATGTCATCATGTCAGTAACATTGCTTTTTTTTACATGTAATAAATTAAGATATTTTTTCATCGCCTTTGATTTTCAGTGGTTTAATTATGATATGTCTGGCATGGTGTTGTTTGAATTTATCCTATTTTGATTTAATGTCTTCCATCACATTTAGAAAGTTATTATAATACTTAATTTTTTTCACCAATCTCTTCTCTTCTTCTGGGATTCCAATAATATGAATGATACTCTTTTTCTTATTGAACAAGTCCCAAGCCTTGATTTTTTTGGTAGTATTTTACCTATATTGAATTGTATAATTTATATTGGGTTCTCTTCAAAGTCAAAGACGTTTTTCTACGTTATCATCATTCTGTTTTTGAGCACATTTCATGATATTTCACAATGATTCCTTTCCCACTCCCCCTGCCAGAAGCCCAAGGGGATTTTTCTCCAATACATACTGTAGAAATCGGGTTGAGATTCTGGAACTAAATCTTATAATATTGTGGGTCCCCTCCCCACCATGACTGGGACCTCTGGACTTTGTAACTTTCAGAGTTTTCCCCACTGAAGCTCCATCAATGCTTCAATTACAGTTGAGATTCCCTACCCAGGCACCGGTTCTTGTTGTGGTTTTCTCTTACGAATCTGCTCCTTGAAGCCACAATTCCCTGTGTTCTCCTGTCTGACTCTTGAAAGACAGCGGTTTGTCCTGAATCCTTTTCTCTCTTCGGGATTCAGAAAGTGTTGATTTTTCAGTCTGTTAAGGTATTTGTTAGTTGTTAGGACATGGGGGTGACTCCCAAATTCCTTTCATGGTCAGCTGGGTGCTTTATAGTCGATGTGTGATAATTCCCACATGTGAGTCATTTTAGGGTTGTTATCTGTTGATCTGTTTCCCTTGAGTCTTGGTCACGTTTATAGGTCATTTTGTTCTGGGTCTTTTTATGTCAAGTAATTTTGGATTGCATCCTGGATACATGCACAGACTATTTGGTTATGAGAATCTGGATCCTATATAATTCTCTGGAAAAGGTTAATGTACTGCTCGTGCTGCAGTTGTTTTACCAGGCAATTGACCTACATAGGTTCAGCTTCAAGTTTGTTTTGCCTTCTGCCAGCAGTGATTCCTTTGCCAGATAAATTTGGTGCTTCCATCTAATCCATCTGTGCCACTCACAGCTTTCAGGGATTGGCAGTGGCTCTCAAAATCTTTCCTATCCTTTGTGGGCCTGTTCTACACATGCTCAGATTGGGGTCAGTCTAATACTTGTGTTGGGTTATACACATAATTATGGGATTTGGTCACCAGTTCTGTCCTCTCCGAGACTTCACCTATAATTTCTTTCTAACAAACCCTTTCCCAGTTCCTCTGACTTGATAGTTAGACTTCCTTCAGAGGTCTAGCCCCCTGAGCTATTATTTTTAACTGATTGTGTGTTGCCTTCAGGGAAAGCTGTGAAAGAAAACATTAGAAATTTCACAACATACACTTTCTGAACAATAGTGATCCCCTTTTTTTTGGGGGGGGGGTGTTATCTGGCAAGAGATGAAGGTTTGACTTTGGGATTTTATATGCCCACTAGAGGCCCAGTGCACAAAAATTTGTGCACTCACAGGGGAGGGGGGTCCCTCAGCCGGGCCTGTGCCCTCTCGCAGCCTGGGACCCCTCGGGAGATAACGACCTGCTGGCTTAGGCCTGCTCCCGGGTGGCAGAGGGCAGGCCCAATCCCTAGGTGCAGCCCCTGGTCGGGCTCAGAGCAGGGCCGATTGGGGAGTTGGGGTGCTGCCCCCTGTCATGCACAGAGCAGGGTGATCAGGAGGTTGTGATGCTACCCTCAGTCACGCTCAGGGTAAGGCCGATTGGGGGGTTGGCGCTCCGTCCCCTGTCACACTCAAGGCAGGGTCGATGGGGAGGTTGTGGCGCCACCCCCTGTCATGCACAGAGCAGGGCCCATCAGGGGGTTGGGGCGCCGCCCTCTATCACCCACAGAGCAGGGCTGATCAGGGGGTTGGGGTGCTGCCACTCTCACACCCAGGGCAGGCCCAATGGGGAGGTTATGGCTCTACCCTGTCACACACAGAGCAGGGCCGATCAGGGGGTTTGGGCGCTGCCCCCTGTCATGCTGATCCTGGTGCCGGGAGGCCTCGCGGCTCCGCTGCTCCCGGTGCTGGGAGGCATATTACCCTTTTACTATATAGGGTAGAGGTTTGGTGCATGGGTGGGTGCAGGCTAGTTTGCCCTGAAGGGTGTCCTGGATCAGGGTGGGGGTCCCCACTGGGGTGCCTGGCCAGCTGGGTGAGGGAATGATGGCTGTTTGCCGCTGGTCACACACCTTTCAGGGTGGGGGTTCCCACTGGGGTGCCTGGCCAGTCTGGGTGAGGAGCTGAGGGCTGTTTTCAGGCTGGGGGTGACTGAAGCTCCCAACCTCTCCTTTTTTCTTTTTTCTTTTTTTTTTTTTTTATTCTGGGCCAGCTTTATCTTTGAGGCTTGGCTCTAGCTCTTAGGCCTCCGCTGCTGAAAGTAGGTTTCTGGCCTTTGCTTACAATGTTCCAATCCTGCTGGCTGAAGTCCGGCAGGTTTCTGGGGTTTTGTTTAGCTTCTATGTTTGTTACATAGTTGCTTGCAGCTCAGAGGCCTGCAGCGGCAGGCGGGGAACGTTGGAGTCCTCCGTCACTGAAGCAAGCAAGCCTCATGTTAGTTTCAAGCTGCCTGGCTGCCGGCCGCCATCTTGGCTGGCAGTTAATTTGCATATTGCCCTGATTAGCCAATGGGAAGGGTAGCGGTCGTACGCCAATTACCATGTTTCTCTTTTATTAGATAGGATGATTCTACTTCCAGTACTGTAGCAGCCATACATCTCTGCGATGGCTCAACCCTGCAGCAGGGCTAGAAAAGAAAAAAGAAAGAAATAGAAGAAAAGGAATTCACTTTAAACTCTACTTTTTCTGGCCCTATGGCCAGAAAGAGGAAGTTTGCCTCAAAGTTTTTTCTGTTTGTGAAAAGGGTGAACTAGCTAGCTTAAGAAAGGAAGTGGGGTCCAGGAAGGATGGAGGCATTTCTGGCATGATCAGTTAAAGCAGCCATAGGTTAGATCTAAAGCAGCCCTGACCTAAGGGATAATAAAACATATCTGGCCAGAATAACTGAGAGAGGGTCCATGGGAGAGGAATACATAGATGGGGGCTTAGAGACACCAAAATGCTTATCTTACATGTACAAAGGATAAAGGAATGTTGCAAGATAAAGGGAGGAGAAGGTGGGGGCACCATGTGGGCTTGGAGCTTTGAAACTAATACCATGTAGCAGAGTGACCAATGAGGAAAGCAAAGGGGTCCTAAATCAAGGAAGGGTCCAATTAGAAAGGGTCAGACAAAGAATTACAGCATACTAGTATATAAACCAGAGACAAAGGGACAGACACGAGACACATTTTTTTAGATTGAGAGAGAGCAGGCTTTTCCTATTTGGGGGTCCCTCCCCAGAGGGTCCCCTTTGGGAACACCCCTGCCCAGATGAAGTTTGTATCTGCTTCCAATAAACTTCTACATTTTTTATTAATGAAGCCTTTTTGTTCTCGAGTTTATTCTTCAAACTTCGTGAGGACAAGGATCCATGGGAAAAATCTGTACCCTGAACCTCATGTTTCACTTGCATCCACTACACAAGTTCCAAAACTCTAGCTACTGGCTTTTCCTTGGGCCAAAGTTGAAAAATACAGGAGGGAAAAAACAAACTCAGGAAATGTACTGGTGTTGATTGTTCCTCAAGTTATGACTGGCTCTTTCACCTGCTAGTTATTGTTTACTTTTTCAGAGTCCCAGGTAGTAGGTTTTTTGTATTCTGATCAGAATTTATAGTTGTAAACATTGGGAGAGGTAGGTTTTTGTGATCCATGGCACTTAAAGTTTTCATCCTTATAGAGAAACCTGCTGAAATATTCCATGGTAAAGGGGCATATTGTATACAACTTATGATTAAATATCCAGAGAAAGTAATTAAATATACTAGTACATAGATCTAAATGTGGGTATAGTTATGGAACGAATATTAAAGTGTAGAAAAATGTTAAAAAATGGCGAATCTGATTAAAGTGTTTAGGGTTCTCTCTAATATACTTCTCCCTTTTCTTTAATTTTCAATTGTTTCAAATGAATGGTTTGTTTTTTTAAAAAAATGAAAATAACTCTAAAACTTCTGAAACTTAAGATTATTCTCTAAAACATTGCTTAATACAAGACATTTACCAACACTGTTTGAAAGATCTCAGCATCTTCTTTATAACTTGTACTTTTCTGTGTAACATAGAATGACAAGTTTAACACAATAAACCCCCCTTCCCTTTTTAATAAGAGAATATGTTCCTGGAGCAATAGTTCTTGCAATGACTTTTTTTTTTTACCATCAATTCAGAAGTCAATGTTCTGTTACAAATTGATATGATGGAGTCCTGAAAACTGACAAACACTTCAGGGCACCTTTATTATATATGTGTCAAGTGTTTTTGAAATTATTATATTTTCATTGTATTCATTTGCATAAACTCTGTATCAAAACAAACAAAATAGAAATTAACATAATGACTACTCTTTTCCAGCTAAACTTTGATATCCTGCTGAATTATAAAAATGTCACAAAATTTTATTCTTTGAAGAAATTCATCAGTTATTCCAGGTGTTGATTTTTGAATCAGACAACGGTGAGAGGAACAATTTTTGCTAGCATTTTCTCATAAACATACTTGTTTCATTGTCAGTGGCATAAGAGTTGGAAGATTTTTTTCCATCTGGGAGGTCATGCTTCTTCCTTTCCTTAAAACAAACAAACAGTAAACAAACTGTTATATCATAGGGTCTATAGAAGATTTTTTAAGCAATATTTTACTCTGAAAAATATTGTGCAATTTTTTTATTATAAAATTTAAAAATCTATATATTATCCTATTATGTTCGAATGAATTTGGGTAGGAGCATTTGGCAATATATGCTTTAATTCAGTTTCTCTTATTGACAGTTGTTACACATTTGGGTAATGGTGGTACATGTGAATGAGTCCAATATGGCTCTTGCCTTTATAGACTACAAGTCTAATGGACAAAACGTACACTAACAATTAATAAACAAATAAACAAGATGATTTCAAATGGTGATAAAGATGGTGTTATGATAAGACACAAATAAATAAGACCAAAGAATAATAATGTTTTAGGAAAAGGAAATGCCTAAAGCTGTAAGAAAAAAACTCTTTAGTGTGTTTGAGAAACTAAAGGAAGGTCAATGTGGTGAGAAATTAGTAAATGAGGGGGAGAGTGGGAGGCCCCAAGTATAGAAGAGTAGACTGGGAAAATCATATGGGATTCTGAAAGCCATGATAAAAGATTGAGAGTTTATTATAAATGGTAAATATATATAAACATGAGATTTATACTAAGACATACACATTTCTATGATTGTCAAGTGAATAATGGGTTGGATAGAACAAGAATGAAAGCAGGAAAACTGGTTGAGAAGCTTTTGCCTCAATCAAGAAGAAATTTAATTTGCACACAGTTAGGTGCTATAGAGATGAAGAGATGTGGATGAACTGGGGGCATGTTTTAGAGATAGAATCAGCAAAAAATGATATTAGATATTAGGTTTTAAGAGAGTAAGAGATATTATTCCCAGGTTTTTTTATTCAGTATTTGATTGGATAATTATGCAATTAATTGAAATAATGAAGAATGGGGGAGAAACATTGGAAAAAAGATAAAATTGGGGATTTTATTTTTCTCATCTTGAGTATCTCAGAGAAATTGGAGAGGTGATATTTAGGTCACATATATACATATTAATGTTTGAAAAGAGAAGGGAATTTGATAGTTTTTCCTCTTAGAGAAAAAGCTGAGGAAATAACTTAGGGTTTAAAGAGATAGAAGTATATTATGATTAGCAATTGTGACAATGTTATTAAATAGTCAATGAGAATGAAATAAAGGATCAACAGAAATTTTGAGGTCTCAAGTGAAATCAGATATCATGAGTTTATAATGAATATCTTAGTATATATTAAAAATGTATAGTCTTAGATGATTTTTAGAAATGTCATATTACTAGTAGCTATGGATTTATCATTTTATTTAGAGCTATAGACAATATTATTTTTGAGTAATGAAGACATTGATGCTCTAAGCACACACTGCAAGGGAGAGTGGCCAGCCATGGGTGAGTCACTGGTAGACAGAGTCCCCAAGAGTTGCTTGTAGATCAGGGAACAAAATAGATAGGCCAATTCAGATATCTCCATTACTAGTTCACTTAGTGTTTACACTCTAACGCAGGCCTCTGGTAAAAGGCTCCCTTAAAGCTATATGCCCCTTTCTACTCCTATAATATGTGTGGACAACTTGTGCTTTTCATCCCTTTCCTTTCTTTTTTAGTTCAAACTTAAATATTTGTTATCCTAAAAAATCCTGTGCTTGCTCTGGAGTGCCTCACAGAGAGAGGTGAAACCAAGTGACTTCCGCTCTCTTAAAAGCTTGTGACCACCTTCAGTAGGGTTTTACCCCAGGAGAAATCCTTCCAGCTTTCTATATTTCTCAGGCCTAGGTGTGATATATTGTAGCATTCCTATTCATCTTTATGTATTATTTTCCTGATAACTTTTCCCTCTCAAATGCCCAGGCTATTCTTATTTTTTACCTGGTAACTCAGCTTGTAAAGCCTGAAATACTCTTCGGTGAAATCTTAATCTTCACTTACCAATGCTACCCATATTTAGTATAAACTCTTAGCTGATCAGGCAGCAGGACATCGACAGGGATTTCCCAATAATTCTTGTTATTTTTTCCCTCTGGATCATCTTTAGAGGACACTTCTCAGTTCCTTGGATCCGGGTTCTTGGTTGGAGTCATAACATACAGCTCTCTTGAGACCTTGTCTCATCAACTATTGAATCTCTTTGGGGTTTAAATATACCCATATTTCTAGAACCATCACTAAAAGCAATAACATATGAGCATATCTTTTTTCTTTCTTTCTTGTATTAAGTGTCAGTGGTCAGCTGGTTTGTTCTTATAAACACACATACGTTAAACTAAATAACTTCTACCTTTCTTTGGAGAAGTTGTAGTATGGCTCAGAATCATGGGCCCTCTTTGCCATTGTATCACCAGTCTACACACATTATATTAACCCCCTTAAACCCAATGTGGAAATCATTGTTTCTTCTTCCTAAGCATTTCTGTTGCCTGTCTACTGCACTCTTTAAAAAACAAAAAACAACAACAACATCGAAGTAAAACTCTTTATTTCTTCAAACTGTAAACAATAAATAGACATCCAGGTTTCCATCAACCATTTCTTAAGATACAATTGAGATGGGGTTTTCCCACCTGTGGGATCGATATTGGCACATAGTAAAATAACACGGCATGGAAATATTTTCTCTCTTCTGTCCTTTTTATTAATAGAAATTTTCAATCAGGGAAGTAGAGAGAATAGTCTAATGAACAATTAAGAACTCATGATCGCTTCATCTATATACCTATTTACATTCTACCTCCCTTCCCAATTTACTTTGAAGCAAATACCAGACACTGTAGGGTTGTATTACCTTAGACACTGCCATTAGATGCAGTCTCCCCAGAGCTTTGTAGAAAAAAAAAAAACTATTACTTTCCCCACCTAGGATCAAATGTCCCTTTATGTGCAGCCTTGAAAATCACTGCCTGTTTGGGGACTGTATTATATCGTGTGTGCAATTCTAATTTGTCCTCAGTTTCCAGGCATTTGTCTCCTTTAGTGATATTGATTTCTAGAGTAATTCTGCTCATGGATTTCAGACTATTTTTCCTGAGGTCTGTTCTTGTTCATTCTCCTCAACATTTATGGAGTACTTTAGAACTGAGCATTCACACTCTCTTATATATACTTTAGGATAAATCTCACATCATCTTTGAAGTAGTTCTTTGCATTTTACAAATAGATCTGAACAAGCCACAGGAAGGTAAAAAAAAAACCCTCTGGAAGGACTGAACTTTTGGCACAACCAAGATTAGAAAAATGTATCAGTAAAGCTGGGATGGGGATGGGGAATACAAAAACTCATTTGTTTCCTCATGTATGAATCAGCATTCTTTATCAGTTTACAAATTTAAAAAAAGAAGGTTAATTTAAAAAGCTTTCCTTTTCCTTATCTACCACCTGTATTAAGTTGTTGTAAAGATCAACTGAGATAATGAATATAAATATTTCACAAAGACTTTACAAAGGTGAGTTTAGCTCAGGATAGAAAAAGCAGCGATCACATTCAATATAATCTAACGCAAATCTTGATAAGAAGTTTTAATTATGAAAAAAATCACTAATGCTGATGGCTTATTGAACATTTTTTATAGTTTTTTCAACCATGCCTACATGAGAATGATCTGCATAATCATCTGCTCAATAAGAATGCATGAGATTCACAGATTTCAGTAAAGCTCCTCTGAGATGTATTCTACCCCCTAGAAATAAAAATCATCTTTGAGGATTAAAAGTAGTAAATCAGACAGACCTGGTTTGAATCTCAGCACCATCACTTACTATCTAAGTGTTCTTGGAAGAGTTACCTATTGTTTCCTGGACAATAACATAGGATCATGGGTGGTAATCTGTTTGAGGATTAAATGAGAATGCAGGCCCAGCATTGAAATCAGTGTCTGGTACATATTCCTCAGTCAATATATGTTATTACTTTCTTTTTAGGTATATTTGACTACAAATATTCTTCTTTTGTTCATCTGTCACTGAAAAAAGAATTACTGCTGGCTTCTTTTCCTTTATATTTTCCAGGCTTGCATGTTAGATGTTGAGTGCTACAAAGATAGATGGATGAGATTGAATGTCTACTCACTAACTAGGACATGGGCCTGTCCATTGGTGTACCCCAGGAAGTAACAGTATATGTGGTACATAGTTGATACTACATATTTTTTAATTAAATGTGTTAATGTCTCATAGTGCTGTTGGCTGAGCAGTCGAGATGATTTAGTAAACAAGTTTTCAAAATGCATTGTAGTAAGTGTTTTAATTTAGGAGTGTGTTATCTTAATTTTATTTCATCATGCCATTCTGTTGTTTAGTTGAATACATTTTATTTATTTTCCCCTCCATGGCTTCATTGCTTTTGGTTTTTAAGCTTTTTCAATATTTACAGTGCCTCCCAATTTTGTATCATGTAAAAATTTCATTAACTCAGTATTTATTCCCTCTGCCTGGCATTGAATAAAAACAATTTTATACAATAGTTACCAACACCCACCCTCACTTTGAGGCTGCTGCCTGATAGCCTGTTAAGCACTGCATTTATCACCTGATTTGATCTCTGATCTTTGATCAAGTGTGATCTTCACAAGTATGATTTTATCAAAGGCAATTTTATAAGCATATTTTCCAACAACATACTTATCAATGCTAGTACATGCTTGTCTCTGTGTGTATGTGGTGTGTGTGTGTGTGTGTTTTTCTTGTGTGAGAAAGAGAAATTCAGTCAAGTAAATCTAAATAAAATTGAATGATTTATATTTAATAATAATCACGTAGTAGAATGATCTCATGGGAAATTATTTTCTAATACAGAATATACATTAGATCACAAATGAGGACCTTCAGACCTAGATTAAAGAATGTCAGCTAAGATTTTTCAGTACTTACAGAGTGTCAGGTGTTGTTGTTTTTTAATGAATTCAATCAACAGTTTTGAGGTGAGTCTAGAATTTTCTTTCCTTCACAGATGAGGGATCTGAGGAACAGACCAGTTAAGTAACTTGATGACAATCACAGAGCCAGTGAACATATGGCAGAGTTGGGATTTCAAACCCCACACACCAGCTCCAAAGCTCATTTTCTTCTCTACTAGAATTTTTGCTTTTTGCTGTTACAACTTTGCCCACCCAGAGTTCATTCCTCCTGTTTCTAGTAACAACATTTTGATTTAGCTTTGGGCACCACTGTATGCCCACTGAAGAAAGACGCAGTAGAGCTGTCTATCAACTTTCTTGAGTTCTCTTATAGAGATGTGCATGACCTGAGAACAATCACACTCTCCCCAAATTTTTATAATGATTGGAAGACTATAAAGAGTAAAAGTGATTGGAGTCCATTTTCTCTGAGGGTAGCCCCTTAAACAAACTATGAGTTTCAGCTTTTAAAGTCTCTGGAGTTTCTTTGATTTTTGGTCTTCCAAAGTTTGGTTCTTCAACATTTTCTTCAATTCTCTGAGGTTATATGATAAGGCCATGGGTATAATCATACAGATTACATACTGACCAGCTGAAGTGGGTAAGCAAAGGCAGCCTTGTCCTTCACATCCTACCAACACATTCCTTTTTGTCTAAATTAGTCATTGATAGTATCAGTTGTGATTAAAGAACCCTAATCAATCTTCCAGGATATGATGGCTGTTAAAGGACTGAACTGTTCCCTCTCTCTCCCAACCCCCAAATCAATATATTGAAGCCCTCACCCCCATCTTAACTGAATATGAAGCTAGGGCCTTTAAAGAGGTAAAACCTCATTCGATGTTAAATGAGGCCAGAATCTTCTAAAAAGAGGAAGAGACACCAGAGACCTTTCTCTGCATGGACCCAGAGTAAAAAGGCCACGTGAACACACAGTGAGAAGGCTGCTGTCTGCAAGTCAGAAACACACTTCATCAGAAACCAGCCCTGGCAGTAACTCGATTTTGGACTTTTACTCTCTAAAATTGTGCAGAAATGAATGTCTTTGTTTAAGCCACTCAGTTCATGATATTTTGTTATGGCAGCCCTAGTGGACTAATACAATGGCCTTGAACTCTCCAAGGTCTTGGGTGATCTGCCATGTAAAGCTATTTTTTGTTTCCCCCCTGCCCAGTGCATTATTGTATGCTAAGCAACAAGGAGTCAGGGGTGAACAAAGTAGACACAATTGCTATCTTCATGGAGATGGTTTAAAGTAGTATGTAAAGTTAACTTCATCCAAAGCTGTTTTACTTCCTGAAGCTCTCTGCTAAAATATTAACTTATCAGAGGTCTTCCTTGACCACCTACAGAAGAAGCAATCTCCCAACTTTGAAATCTCTTTACCTTGCTGTTTTCTGCCTCTAACATTTACTGCCACTTGAGACATTAACTATTTATTTCTTGATCTCATCATCTTCTGTTTCCCCACCAGAATGTAATCTCTGTGAGTTCATGGGCCTGGCTTTTTCACCGCTGCATCTGTTTCAGTTAGACAGTATTGGGCATATAAAGACACTCAATATCTTTTTATTAACTAAGTTAATTAGAGAGTGAATAAATGAGGTACATAGCAAACTGAAAGTCTCAATTAATATTAATTAAAATTTCTTTAACTTCTTTCCATATGCTTTCCCACTATGTGAATTGCTTCTCTCTTCAGGATGTATCTTTTCAGCACCATTCATTGCCTCTGTTTTTTAACTTTCTTCTTACCTACCTCTTTTTTCCCCCTTTTATCTTCAAACCTGCTTACTTTGCTCATTCTCCCATTCCTACCTCCCCCTTTTAGTTATGATTTTAATAACTAATCATAATATAAAGTAGAAAGCATATTTCCAATTGCTTGATTCAGTGGTATAGCCATCCTTGTTCATTAAAAAGTGATGAAGCCACTTAGTTAAAATTCTATCAGAAAGGAAAGGAAAATCCAACTTGTATATGCTCCCATCCTAATTGACTAGTGAACTATGAATTAAAAAATGATGTGTCCTCAGTCCTATAACAAGCTAGTGCTTCACACTTGGGTAATTGATATTCCCACTCATATGATTTTAAAAAAAATAGATTTAGTTGCCAATATTAAAGATTGTTTAATTCCATATGTTAAAAACTCTCAGAACTTGGATTTCTGGCTCTTCTTGAGAAACCACATCCTGAAGAGGCTCCTGTTGCTGGCTGAGTGGCAGCTGCCCTGTGTGATCTCTAGTTCCTTCTCTTCTCCTCACCCAACACTCCTTATTAAATCCCCTGTGTCTGACTGCACTTCTCCCTGTGCTACTCATGGTTGGCCCTTTGAGGTGTCTAACATCATAACCCTGATCCACACATAGGAATATTTTTCATAGAATATATAATGACTACTTAAATAAAGCTACTGCACTGAGTTAATCCTTTCTAAATTATTTTAATGGAGTAGGAGGGATTTGAAATTGAAATATAGAACAGGATTATGATTAATTCTTTGTGTGTTTTTTTAATTTATGATTTTAGTTACGAACTACCTCCTTTTCAGTCCTCTAAATGACTCCAGCAAGAGTCAAATAATCCCTCACGAAGACATCAGTGCTTCTTAGGATCTAAACCGAGTGCTATCCCTCCTCAAAAAGGACTCTCATCCATCATTCAATCTTACAGTTAATTATGCTCATCCTTTTCATCCCAAGTCCCAAGATCTAGGGTCTTGCATTGTTTTTGGTGCCAAGACCACAGCTTGCAGCTCTAATTAAGTAACAAGACTGTCTCCTCCTGGCCTTCCTTCCGCCTTTGCAATAGTTTCAGGATTGATGTCCCTCCTACTCTCACCAATTCTTGTGAGGGAATGCATTCTTGCCTTTGAACTTATATACATACATTTTATATATTCTTCCTTGATGGAAATTTAGAAATCCTTAGTCCTCTATGTTCTTTAACAAGTTAAAAATAGATGCATAGTGCCAGATGAAAGCAAAATACAGCATCAGTCCAATTTCCTGTAAAGTTGGAATGAAGCCTGGGGCTATGGTTTCATTGAAAGGAGGTTTCTCTCTCTCCTCAAAGATAAATCTTGAGACATTTGTCCAGAAAGCACTAGTAAGCATACAGAGATGACTTTTACACATGAAGGAGCCACATGACTTCATGAAAAATATACTGTCCTAAACAATGGATCATTCCAGAGCAGGCAGGGGAAGGAGGGTAGACAGCCAAGTAGGCATCCAGGTAGACCTTTACTGGTACAAGGTGTGGTTTGCTACTTGAGTCAGTCAGATAAAAGCCTTCCTTAGTGATTGGAATAGCAGAAAAGAGATAAGCCCAGGCCCACTAACATTTTTTAAAAATGAAGTGACACCACTTTGCTGTGCAAAAGCTTTTAGTTTGATATGGTCCCATTTGTTTATTTTTTCTTTTGCTTTCCTTGACCAAGGAGATATATTAGAAAAAGTATTACTATGAGCAATATCAGAGAATTCACTGTCTATGTTTTCTTCTAGGAATTTTATGATTTTAGGTCTTACATTTAAGTCTCTAATCTATTTTGAATTTGTTCTTGTATATGATGTAAGAAGGTAGTCTAGTTTCATTTTTTTGCATGTATCTGTCCAATTTTCCTAACACCATTTAGTGAATAGATTATTTTTATCCCATTGTATGTTCTTGCCTCCTTTGTCATATATTAATTGATTATATGGGTGTGGATTTATTATGTGATCTGTATTCTATTCCATTGGCCTATGAGTTTGTTTTTATGCCACTACCATGCTGTTTTGATTACTATAGTTTTGAAGTATAGTTTGATGCCACGTATCATGATACCGTCAACTTTGTTCTTCTTTCTCAAGATTGCTGTAGCTCTCCGGGATCTTTTGTGATTCCATATATATTTTTGGATTATTTCTTCTAGTTATGTGAAAAATGCCATTGGTATTTTGATCAAAATTGCATTGAATCTATAGAATGCTTTGGGTAGTATGGGCATTTTAATAATGTTAATTCTTCCTATCCACGAGCACATTATGTTTCCATTTATTTATATCTGCTTCAATTTCTTTCTTTAATATCTTATACTCTTCTAAATTCAGGTCATTTACCTCATTGGTTAAATTTATTCTTGAGAAGCAGGTCTTTATGGAATTGTAAATGTGATTATTTTCTAAATTTCTCTTTCTGATAGTTCATTATTGGTATATAAAAATGCAAATCAACAGGAAAAAATTAATTAAATAATGGTCACGGTCCTGAAAAGATATTTCTCCAAAGAGGACATACAGAAGGCCAATAGACATGTGAAAAAATGCTCAATGTCATTAATCATCAGAGAAATGCAAGTTAAAACTACAATGAGAGCCCTAGCCGATTTGGCTAAGTGGATAGAGCACCAGCCCTAAAGGGTTCTGGGTTCGATTCTGTCAAAGGCACATAACTCGATTGCAGGCTCAATCCCTGGCCCTGATCAGGGTGCGTGTGAAAGGCAACCAATCAATGTGTCTCTCTCACATTAATGTTTCTCTCTTTGTCTCTCCCCCTTCCTTCCACTCTCTCTAAGAATTAATGGAAAAATATCCTTGGGTGAGGGTTAACAACAACAAAAACCCCATAAAACTACAATGAATATCACCTCACACCTGCCAGAATGGCTGTCATTAATAAATCAATAAACAAGTGTTGGCAAAGATGTGGAGAAAAGAGAACCCTTATACATTGTTTGTGGGATTGCAAATTGGTGCACATGGTGCAGCCACTATGGAAAACAGTATGGAGGTTCATCGAAAAATTTAAAATAGAGCTACCTTATGACCCAGCATTTCCATTTCTGGTTATATCTGAAAAAAAAAGTCAAGAATGCCAATTTGAAAAGATATATGCACACTCCTATGTTCATTGTGGCACTACTTACAATAGCCAAGATATGGAAACAATCAAAGTGCCCATTAATAGAAGATTGGAGAAAGATGATAGGGTTTATATATACAATGGAATATTATCTGGCCATCAAAAATGAAATCTTACCATTTGTGACAATATAGATGGACCTAGATGATATTATGCTAAGTGAAATAAGTAAGACAGAGAAAGACAAATACCACATGATTTCACTTGCGCATGGAATCTAAAGAACAAAATAAATAAACAAGGCCTGACCGGCATGGCTCAGTGGTTGAGTGTCTACCTGTGACCCAGGAGGCTGCTAGTCCAATTCCCGGTCAGGGCACCAGTCCGGGTGTGGGCTTCATCCCATTGTGGAGCGTGCAGGAGGCAGCTGATCAATGATTTTCTCTCATCATTGATGTTTCTCCCTCTCCCTTCCGTTCTGCAATCCATATATATATATATAAAATAAATAAACAAAACAGAAACAGACTCATAGATGCAGAGAGCAGACTGACGGTTGCCAGGTGGGAGTGGGGTGGGGGGCTAGGTGAAAAAGTTGAGGGGATTAAGGAGTACAAATTGGTGGTTACAAAATAGTCATTGGGATGTAAAGCACAGCATAGAGAGTATAGTCAGTAATATTGTAATAACCATGTATAGTGCCAGGTGGGGACTGGGATTTTCGAGGGGATCATTTTATAAATTATATAATTGTCTGACTACTATTCTGTATACCTTAAATGAATGTAAAATAATATTGGATGTCAACTGTATTGGAAAGTTAAAAATAAATAAATGCAGTGATACCACTCAGAGCAAAGGTGACAGGATAGATCAGGGTTGCCCTATGTTCAGTTGTCATGAATTCCTCTTCGTATGTGGATGAGCAAGGAAAAGGTATTACAGAAGAGGCAGGAATATTTAATACTGCCCTCTCTTGGGGTTATGGGGATCAGCCAAAATTGATAACATAAGAATAGAGGATATATTCTCTGACATCCATAATTCAGTGTATATATTTACTGTGTCCATTTTACAGATGAGGAAACTTGGTCTGGAGACTTGGAAATATTAAGTAAATTGTATGAAGGCATACATAGTAAATGGAGATACAGAACCTGAACTTGGCCTCTACTACTTGGTAATAGACTACCATGAATAGGACACTTGCCTGCCTAGCACCCCACCTTTACTACTGTGGATGGAACAAAGATCCCTACCTCATCCTCCTCTGAAGGTCTATTCTGCCAGTTCTTCTCTACCTCTCAGTTTATTCACACTCACCACTGAGTTCTGGATACTTCAATAAACTGATAAGCTTTGGATACAATATGGGGCGTTAGAGATAAAGATAAGAGAAATAACACTAATTTATTTTTGTTAACTTCTAGAGTCCAGTGCCATTACAGCAAGATTTTTCACTTAAAGTCATTAAATGTTTATTTTGGAAGGGAGCATCATGCAGGAAGTCAGCTATACATTTTTAACAAGAGAAACAGATACACCTGTGCATGATAAAATATTTGCTTAATTTTACTACTGAGAAAATTACCCCATAGGAGGGGGCACTTGTAATCTCTAAGCAAAATTGCCCTGTGGCTTTTTGATAAATCTATGATAGGCTGATACACTACAGGAAATAGTACATAGTGAGATTAAATTTAGAGGACATATTTTAAAAGTAGATGTAAATCCTCTCAGTGGTTTTTGTTTATCTTGTTCACAACTGTTACTCCAGCACTTAGAATATTGTGTGATGCATTTTAGACACTTAAAAATATTTGTTGACTAAATTAGTAAAATTGTGGAAGATCATTAAGATATAGGGCATTGGGGCATAAGTAGTTCACTGGAGTATGCAGATGGACAATCTACTCCTGTGATAGGATATTATTCAGATTTTATTTCCCTTTTGTTGTACTATGGTTAGCCCCGAGCGTATCTCCGCATTAGCTAGAGTTTGTGTCCAACCTCCAATGCAGCCGACCCCCTTGGAGATACCCTCCTTCCACTCACTTTAGGTATCCGTTTCCTTACGGTCCTTCCTTGTATTTTCACTTTGTAGTTACCAAGTCTAAAATGTGCTTTGGAGAATATCAAGTGTTGCATATACATCCTGATTTTTTACTTTTTTGATAGGAATTTACATATAAAACCAATAAAAGGAAAAAAGAAGGAAGGAAGGAAGGAAGGAAGGAAGGAAGGAAGGAAGGAAGGAAGGAAGGTCCCCTACGTAACTTCACATAAGTGACAGAAAGTATGGGTGTATTTTTTGATGGAGCCATCACATATCTGCTGGCCCCTGTGGCATTGCAGTGCAAACAGTTGCCTATTAAATCTGCATAATATTTTATCTATCTTGTCACTGAGTTTTTAATCACTCAGATACATGTATTAATATTATCTTTAAACATTTAGTGCTATTTAAGGTTTTTTGGACAATAGGTGCTACTCAACTCAAAATGATAGTGTTATGACCTTAAAGGAATACTCATGAAATACAACTGCTTTAATTACAGGTTTACTGTAATTAAACCTATAATTAAAGATTGAAGGGAGAACTTTGAGAATGATGAGAAAAATAGAGTCATCAGAATGTCACTTTTCTTCACTCTGAGATAAACCTATCTAACAAGATGGAAAGATTCATCACACTGAGTTAGCAGAGGCGGTCATACAAAGATTCAAGCCACAGAGCAGAAGGAACAAAAATTGATTATATATCTAATTTAACGAAGTGCCCATGACTGTAACTCCTGTGATTTATAAATACCAGTGCATAAACTAGGGAAAGGCATCATTGCTTGAAATGTAGTCAGCCTGGTGTTCACTCACTGATGATCCGCTCATTTGTGAAATACAATGAACAACATAAACTGATAAACAAAAATAGATCCAGAGTCACAGAAGCATTGAACAGACTGTCAATCCTTAGAGGGAAGGCAGGGAGGGTGGGAGTGGTGGGGTAAGAGATCAACCAAAGGACTTGTATGCATGCATATAAGCATAACCAATGGGCATAGATAGTAGGAGGGTGAGAGCATGTACGGGGGGGGGGGGGGGGTTAGAGTGTCCAGAGATAGGTCAATGGAGGGAAAATGAAACATATGTAACACTTTAAACAATAAAGAATTTAAACTTGAAAAAAAAAACACCAACATAATTTTTAATGCAATAAAAAAATAGTTTATAAGGAAATAATAGAAATGACAATATGTTAGTTGACTTACTCTGATGTCAAACTGTGCAATTTCCAATTAATAATATCATTTTATGTATGAAACTTCAATTCTTTTAAGTTAGCAGTCAAAGGTGCTACTGAAAAAAACACAGATTTCTTATCTTCTATGATATGAATTATAATAGCAGGCATCCAGGAGGTGCTAAATAAATATTAACTTGCAAAGAAACAACAATCTTTTCCTGCCCCTTTATTTTTGTCTCTATTTAATTTTATATTTGAATATCAACTGTACTAATACTGGTTAAAAATCTAAAGTACTGCCCTAACCAGTTTGGCTCAGTGGATAGAGCATTGGCCCACGGACTGAAGGGTCTCAGGCTTGATTCTGGTCAAGGTTACTTACTTATCTTGGTTGCTGGCTGGATCCCCAACCCTCATCCCCCCATTGGGGAGGGTGTGGAAAACAACCAATCAATATGTCATAAACTAGGGAAAGGCGAGTCTTACAAGTCCCTTTAAACTTTTTTTTACTGTTGTCACATTTTTCATTCTTCTTATCACAACAGGATTATATCTGAAAATCGCTGAATGAAAAGTATGGAGCAGCACTGAGTTTGCTGTTATTTTTTTAATCAAATGCCTATTTGGGAAAGAGAAAGAGAGAAAACAGTTTGCTCAGGACTAATGTTGCTCTGTTCAGTAGTAGTTCGTGAGTTTCCAAGTCTTTGCTAAGGGCCTTGCATTAGTCTTGGGACAGAAGGGAGACGTGAACAACAGCCTTCTGGGTTAGATGTAGCTCTGGTGCAGCTTCGACGACATCTTCTTGTATTTTAAAGGTCTCTGGCTCTGCCAGAAGGAGGCCTTGACAGGATGCCCTCTCAGAGGCTTGGCAGGGCCTGAGGAAGGGGCCATCTGCCTCCTCCAGAAAGAGCTTTCATGAGCTCTGGGAGTTGCTCTCAGGACCTTTGATGGCGACCAATTCCTAGACTTAATCAACTTCTCTCCAGCAGGTGGACATTCATATCACTTGCTAAGAGAATACAGAGAGCAAAAATGATAAGAAATGCAACTTAAAAGAATTAAGAACTTTCACACTCATTTCACAATTAGTAACAGATGGGAAAGCAGTGAGTTTTTGTGGGGAGCAGTGCTGGGGCTGGAGTAAGGCTACTTAGGTTTGGGTTCTGTCTCTGCCACTGATTAGCACTGAGTCCTTGAGCAAGTCAGTGAATCCCCTTTATGCCTCTCTTTCCCTAGAATAGTCCTTAATTCAAAGAGTAAGTGTTGTGAACTTTGAGACAATATGTGCAATACATGTTGTTTTTATGAACACCAGCTTAACCACTGCCTGCTCAGTAAATTCTCACCTACCCAGGCATAATTCTTGCAATTTCTAATAATCGTGTCTTTTAATTACCAAAGAAGTTGAAGTTTTCTCACCTGCAAAATAGCTTAAAAACTGAGAAATTATTCCTTGCACAAATGCACCTACAATTTTGTGGATGCTTCTGGTTGTTACATAAAACCTGATCAAAGGAAAAGCGTGAATAATTCTACAGTTTCCACTCATATTCTTTCCCCTCAGAGACTTTTCGTGTCTTAAAAACATTATTTGGTAAGTCAGAGCCTCAGCCTCAGTTTCTCATTTTCCTGGAAGAATGACTAAGTCCATCCCTCTAGGTAAGTGTTTAATGGTTCTTTAAGACTTCACCTTCTCTCTTGGGAAGGCAAAATCAAGTTTAGCCCATGAGCCACACTGTTCCCCTGCAATTGGAAGCACAGTGTTGAAAGAAAGGAAGTGGTCTTGAACAGCCCACAAGCTCAGCAGCTCCGAAGCTTCCAGAAGGCAGTATGTCTAGAAGGCTTCTAAAGTAGCCCATTAACAAGATCCAAGAGAATGCTATTTAAAGTTACAAAAAAAATGAAAAGTGTGCTGGCTTTTCAAAATGCAGCAGAGAACATTCTGTCTCTTACTTGCCCAGAAGTTTGATTTGGTTGTGTGTCAAATCAAAAGACGCAAACCTACATGGGGATGGAATGTTTCTTTCCATGTTTCTGACATCTGTGAGTTCTATAGTTGTCCTCACACAAATCTGGTGCTTGGTATCCATCCCACTGCCTTTGTGCTGCAATTCCTACAATCTCCACCCCTTAGAGCAGCCGTGGGCAAACTACGGCCCGCGGGCCGGGTCCGGCCCGTTTGAAATGAATAAAACTATTGAAAAAAAAGACCGTATCCTTTTATGTAATGATGTTTACTTTGAATTTATATTAGTTCATGCCGGGAGCCGGTCCATCCTTGCTATTTCAAGGGACCTGGCATATATGGCATACTGTTCTTGATATGTTTGCTCACCTTCTTGGCACTATGTGTTTTAACCAAGGTCACCTCTCTGAGAAAGGTTGTTTCCCCAGGTAGGGATTTTCCCCTGAAGTTGGGGAGGGAATAAAACCTCTTAACTAAGTGCCAGGCGGGTAATTAATCACTTTAACTACGAACAATCATGCTTAAGCTACATAATCTTTACTCCCTGGAATGGAGATAAGAAACGCCCTAACCTTTGTAATAGAGATTGATAGGATTGAATCAACTGGTATAAATACAGATGTAACAAGACAGCAAGAGACAGAACTTAGAACACAGAACTTAGAAGACAGAACCAAGAGGCACAGAACCTACAGAGAACCTAGAGACAGAAGAACTTCGCTGGAGAGAACATGGCAAAAGAACAGAGACAGAAACTGGCCACAGAACCTAGAGACAGAACCTAGTGAGAAAACATGGCAAAAGATCCTGGACAGAAACTGGCAACAGAACCTAGACACAGAACCTTGCGAGAGAACATGGCAAAAGATCCTGGACTGAACCTGACTATAGAACATGGCAAGAGAAACTGACTAGAACCTGGTGACTGAACCTGTCTGGAGAACCTAGCCAGAACCTGGCTGAAGAACCTGGCTACAGAATCTGGTGACCAAACCTGGCTGGGGAATCTGGGGAACCTGGCTGGAGAACCTAGCAAGAGAACATGGACACAGAACCTGGCTGGAGATCCTAACCAGAACTTGGCTGGAGATCCTGGCTAGAGATCCTGGCTAGGCTGCTGATCAACTGAATGCTGTCTCCGTGTCATTCCTTCTTCGCCGACTCCGTCCACACCTTTGGGGACCCCTGGACCCGCTGGGGTTGGACCCCAGCAAGTTCACACAAACACTCCATCCATGCTTTTGTTCCGGCCCTCCAGTCCAGTTTAAGAACCCATTGTGGCCCTTGAGTCAAAAAGTTTGCCCACCCCTGCCTTAGAGAATAATTTGAAAAGGGCTATTTCCTTTTTCATCTCTCAGTCTTTTCTCCTTCTGCTCACTCCACTTTTTGTTGTTGTTGTTAATCCTCACCTGAGGATATTTTTCCATTGATTTTTAGAGAAAGTGGAAGAGAGAGGGAAAGACAGAGAGAAACATCTATGTGAGAGAAACACATTGATTGGTTGCCTCCTGCAGGAGCCTTGACCAGGGCCTGGGCTGGGGAGGAGCCTGCAACCAAGGTAGGGGAGGAGCCTGCAACCAATGTAGTGCCCTTGACCATAATCGAACCCGGGACCCTTTGGTCTGCAGGCCAATGCTCTATCCATTGAGCCAAACCAGCCTGGGGTTTCACCTCACTTTGAATTCCCTTTTTATATATCTCCATCTATCCATTCTTCAAAGATCTAAATTCCTCCCAAACCTATTCAAACAGTCTGAACCCACCTGAGCTCTTCTTTGGTAAACTGATACCTGAAGTGCCTGAACCTCTCATTTCATACCTGTCACATACAATGGTAAGGGACAGGTTGGAGACTGTTTTGCAATGCTATTAAATTTGCCATAAAATGCCATTTGTCTTCCAGTCCAGACTGTAAGTTTCACTGCTCTATTTTATATAAGAATATTCTCAGCATTCTTTTTTTCTGAAACAGATGATTATTATTTGATTTACCAGTAGACCAAAATTTGTTTTTATAAACCCTATTTTTATTATCTACTTGGCTAAGGATCAAAAAATTGGAAATGCACTGGTTTGTTGCTAAACTGGCCTCCATTGTGTCCATTCAAGTTGACCCTTGGAGTCCTGGCATATTTTGGGAACCTGCAAGTCACTTTTTGCTACATCTTTGGTTCTGTATTGACTAATAAGCTCAAAGCAAAGATTTTTGTCTTCTTCCAAGAAAGTTGTTGTCTTTTCCCTAAAACATATAAAGGGAGGTTGAAGAATCAGAAGGAAATCATGAATGTCAAGTTAATGAACTGTGAGGGCTTTGGGTAACAAAAATAACATGTGGGCTCTAAGCTTTCAAGAAATCAAATTCTTTGGTTTGAAAGCAAGTGGACCATGTTAGTGTATCTCAAAAACAATTCTTGCTAACAGTAATTTCTTTGGATATATAGGTAAGTCTTATAATAATTTGAGGAACTCCTTCCTCAAAGGATTCCTCAATTAGAATGTTGAGCCCTAACTTTATTATTTAGACAAGTGTCTGGAGACCCCAGCGGACCCAGCCTGGGGTCTCAGGAGCTGGCAGTGTTTCAGATGAGCCAGCCCACCTCAACATCAGGAGTGAACCCTTCATGCTCCAAGCAACAACCTCTCTCCACCTTCACCTCCCCCTGACAAAGGAAAACCCTCACAGCCTAAACATCACTAACTGTCTGGAGCCAATGGTCTAATACTGTGCTATTAATTTCTGTTTACATCAGTATAACACATTGCGTACAATATAGAAATCTCTAAGACATACGCCAGGACGTTTTTGGGTAAAATGCACGTTATTTAAATCATCATAACTACAGATCATAATGCACTTTAGGTGTTGTTTTTCAATAATTATAACATTTTTATTTACAAAAACAATTAAAAAATTAAATAATTAAAGTTCCTAGTACTTTTTTAACATATGGTACTGCGTAAAACATTTTCCTCTATGAGGAGGGACCAAACAAAATTTACATAAGTATCTAGATTCGCTTCTTTTTCCATGGGCGGCACAAACTCTGCAGGCTCTCGTGGGACATTTTTTCTTTCCACTCGCTGGAATACACGTAGGTTCATGCTCTTTATATCACCTGACAACCTTTTGGGTGGATCTTTACAAGGTGCTCTCCTTGCACCCCCAGAGGAAGGGCTGGACAGATTTGTCTCTGGTTCCGGAAGCCTTCATTATTGTCATCCGTTATCCAGTCTCTCTCTCTCCACCGATAGCTGAAACTGTTTATACTTCCCTTTTGCTTGTGGATTGAGGACGTTGTACACGCTAAATGACTTGAAAAGTCCACAGTTTATAAGGTACAGCACTACTTTTTTTGTTCATTTCATCGTTTTCCTTAGAATGGAACAACACGAAAGGAATTGATCCGCACGGTCAATGCCTTTCATGTGGGCATTGTATTCCTTGATGCAGGTATGTTTTACCATATTCTCTCCCATTTTTCTATTTTTTTTTCCTGTTGCCGAGACAGAAGTGTCATGGATCATTGATATCATTCGAACAACCCGCTTGTTTTTCCATGCTAGGAGAAGAATATCACCTTTTCTGGAAAATATTATGTCACCTTTCTTCATTCTTGATGTTTTCATTTTCAAATTTGGCGGTAAACCTCTACTCTCCCTAATAGTCCCACAGACTCTAGTTTTGTTCTGTAGCAGCAATTCAGCAGTAGATGTAGCATTGTAATAATTATCCTGGTAAATATCGTGCCGTATGCCAAGATAGGGTCCAAGGACTGAAAGAACAGTTTCTTGCAATTTCATTCCTTCAGCAGTGTATATCTCCATATTGCAGATATAACCGGTGTCACTCTTGCACACCATCTGAACAAATAAACCGTATTTTGTTATTTTTGCTGGGTTGTACGTGAGAAATTTTAAATGTTCTCTCCATGGAATCATTCCCTCGTCCAAAGACAACTATTGCTTTGGTTTGTATATTGTTCGTAATTTATGCAGGAAATAATCCAGCACAGGTTGGATCTTGAAAAGTCTCCCCGTTGCCCTGACCTGTTTGGCTCAGTGTATAGAGCATCAGCCTGCAGATTGAAGGGTCCCAAGTTCAATTCCGGTCAAGGGCATGTACCTTGGTTGCACACCCAGTGGGGAGTGTGCAAGAGGCAGTTGATTGATGTTTCTTACTCATCGATGTTTCTAACTCTCTATCCTTCTCCCTTCCTCTCTGTAAAAAATCAATAAAATATATTTAAAAAAAAAAGAAAAGTCTCCCTGAGCGACTGTCCATTTTGGCGTTATCATTGAAATGCCAGATTGTCCATATTTGCTCAAATCTATGGTGACTCATTGTCTGTGGAAATATAGGGGTACATATTAAAGGATCTGTTGACCAATAGTCTTTCAAGCTATCTTTTCTGGTTTGACGCATCAGAATAATTAGGCCAAGGAATTTCTTGATGTCCTTCTGTGTAACCGGAGACCACTTTAGTGTTCTAGATGGTGTTTTGCGTTTCATTGCGGTTTGATCGTGATGGTTGGACACTCTTTGCACAACCTCTCAAACAATTCATCACCAAAAAAAGAGATTGGTCACAGAGGGTACAGTCACACTGAGACTGAAATGTAGTGACCCCAGCATGACCTTCAAACATTTGTAAGCGGGGTGGTGTGTCAATTTCAGATCAACAATTATCAGTAGCTTCGTCAGTCTTGGAATCACTTGAAAGCACCGCCACCTTGCGCTTCCTTACAGGTCTAATAATTTCACTGTCAGTAGAATCAGTAGAATCGTCTCCGGAATCGTCAAAACAGTCATCCACATCTTCAGTCTCACTAGGAATATCTGATAAATTATCGTTAAATACTTCTGGAAGTGTATCAGTTTCATTGGTTTCCTTCCTTTTTCTGAGAGAGGGCATTTCTAAAAGCGCCAGGAACTTGAAGACAAAGACTATTCGAATGACCAAAATATGATGTAATTGCAATGCTTTATGGGTTTGTGCAATTATATAGTTTTTCGTAGATTGACCTGCACGGTTTCCACCAATAAGATCGCTTCATTCGATGTGGACTGTGCCGCGCCAGCATGGCCAAGGGTGTCTCTGAGTTGGGGGGGGGGGGATGAAAGGATTAAGGAAAGACAGACAAGAGAATAATAGCTGGGTCTCGGTGGGACGCTGCTCCCTGAAGAGGAGACAACGCCAGCGCCCACAAGCCGTGTCTTTATTTTATAGCAGATGCCACGAGGCAAAGTAGGGGCGTGATCACGTTGTTTACAGCATTCTCGTGAGTCTCAACCCTACTCAACTACATGCACCTGAACTCTAGCACAAGGCACTTGGGGCTATGTGTTCGGACCATAGGTTCAAGCTTACAACCACAGCCGTTGGCTATGATTGTGCTGGGAGGGCCCTGCCCTCCAGCTGGGACTTGCATGTGGCAGTGAGAGGACCCTGTCCTTTCATTAGTCCGAGGCTTGAACCTGGCCAAAACACTGTAGCCGCGCCCCACAGTGGACAAGACAGTGTGTTGACATCTAAGGTCCATAACAGATGGGGCGCAAAACACGAGAAAACGCGTGAGCGGTACGCAATGTGTTAATGATGTACAGGACTTCAGACCATCTCTTCCCTATAGGGATTCTCCTCCCAATGCAGTTTGGTAGACATGGAGGCTACAGTGGGCCAGTGTCTTGCCTTAATTTTCCCTCATAACATTTAGAACTACAAAAAATACCATATGTTTTGCTAATTACTTGTTTCCCTGACTCAAATATATTATCTATGAGGGCAAGTGTATATGTGCAAGTGTATATGCGTGTCTGTTTCTGTATCTCCAGTGTAATGGTGCCAGCACGTAGTAGACACTAAACAGACATTTGTTGAATAGATGGGTGCATGCGAGCATGAACATTTCCCAGGAGGGTCTGTCTACTAACAAGATCAGGGCCCCTCAGAGGCAACCTTGCTGGGTGATTCTGGAAGCTCATCTCAGCTTCAGCTGCTTGTTTGCAGCTGCCACCAATTGGCTATTCCTTCAAATGTCTGTGAATGTTTCCAAAGTCATCCCAATATTTAAACTCTTGGGCTAAATAATCTCACTTCAAGAGTTCCATGGTAAGGAATAATCCAAAAGAACAAACTTTAATGCCCACAAATACTGACGGAAGTTTTATCGAAAATAAAAAGCCATTTATTCATTCATCTGTTTATCCTTCTATTTATCTATTCAACAAATTTTCATTGATCACATATCATTTGCTGGAACATGTGTTAGATGTTGGAGCTGTAATGTTGAGCAAACTCAGTCCTTATCCTCATGGGGAATTTATAGTATAGTGGAAATGATCTAAATTTCCAACACAGATACAATGATTCTGTAGATTGGGTTGGATAAGATTACTTATAACATATTTTACATCTGGTGACAAGGATATCATGATTCTTGTCCCTCTCTCTACCCACCCTGCCATATATCTTCATGCCAGACCTTTTCCTTACTATATTTCTATGCCTAGGATGCCTTATATTTTCCCTTCACCTATTGAGTTAGTTTCTTTTCTTTTCTTTTCTTTTCACATAATAAACTGCTATCTGCATAATTCTATCATAAAATGAGCACATTATTTTGACTTATTTCTTAGACTTCTCCCATTCAACACAATCTATTTTTTAAAAAGTATGTGCCTTATTAATTATTGAATCTTTGACACCAAAACAATCTCTTGACACATGGGTCAATGTATACACTAACCAATGCTAAATAAATGAATAAGTAATTGAATTTTAGCAATCTACTAAATGATGGGCAAGACTTGAAATTAGATCTGGTATTGCCCTTATAATACTTAGTTCCCTCTGTATTATTTATTATATGTTGGTTAATATTAACATTGAATAGTAGCATCTTCTTTCCCTTGTACCTAGTATCATTGTAGATATGATCCTTTGGTTTTTGGATTCTTTTTGTTCTAGTTGTTCTATTTTTATTGAGAAATTCAGGTAGATTAGAGAGCCACGAAGCTTATACCTCTGTCTTCCCAGTTAGTACACTACTATGTAACTTATTTTGCTATATTTATTGTAGCACATTATTGGGAATTTGCTG
Organism: Myotis nattereri; assembly: GCF_964212035.1. Taxonomy (NCBI): domain Eukaryota; kingdom Metazoa; phylum Chordata; class Mammalia; order Chiroptera; family Vespertilionidae; genus Myotis; species Myotis nattereri. The sequence continues at coordinate 39,153,045 of NC_138081.1, read as the reverse complement.
TAGGAGGAGACAAAATCAAATTTATGATTTTACTTTCTCTCTTGCAGTATTTTCAGTTCAAAATAAACTAATTGATACATCTGTTATAAGCAAAATATAAGGTGAAATAGTTTGTAGATATTTTAAATTTTATTTTTGAAAGTATTACAGATGTCCCTTTTTTTCCCCCATTGACACCCCCAGCCTTCCCTGAACTATTGTCTATGTCCATGGGTTATGCACATATGCATAAAAATTCTTTCATTAATCTCTTCCCAATGACCCCTACCTCCACCCCATCCACCCCCACCTTTTCTCTGAGATTCGTCAGTCTGTTCTATGCTCCTATGTTTCTGGATCATCAGAAAGTAAATGTTCATCAGATTTGGTTCTTAATGTTACAATTCATAGTAATTACTTTTTGCTAAATGTTAATGTTCTCTAAAAAAGTTTTGTACTTTTGGTACTTGTCAAATGTCGTCCACACTATTCTGTCTTTGTTCCTTTATTTTTAAAAAGTTAATTTCATAATTAACAAAAAGCAATTATAAAGTACTTTAAACTCCTGAGAGTTATAGACATTCTGAATAATAATTGTGAACTCTGTATGCCTTTTGTAATTTGTAAAATTTTATGTTGGATACAAAAAAATTTGCCCTAGAAACTAATGGATAGCTCCACTGTGATGGGTTCAATAACGGTGTATTAGGTTGAGGGGTCTCTGGGGAAGAAGTATAAAAGGGATATAAGCTGATTGCAATGCAGACAAAGCTTATGTATTTTTAACCAAGTCCCTTCAGTAGTCAAGCATATCTTTTGTTTCGGGTAACCCCCTACAGCTCCTCAAACTGTAGACTCCCAGCATTTGCATTGTGGAAGAGATACATGCAAAAGCTTTCCCCCTGCTTTTGTTGAGCTCTGTCATTGTGTTTGTTCTCTAGCCTGTCACAACCATTTGATTCTAGTGGTGTGATTCCCTTTTTAGAAAAACTCAAAAGGGAAAATCAGACTTCTGATGCCAAACACACAAAATGCATCCTGTGAAAATCTTTTCATGATGAGAGAGAATTCTCTTCAGACTGTTATTTCTGACATAAGTAGCAGGTAACAGAGAGTAAAAGACACCTGTAAATGTAAAGAATATCTATTTTTCATTCTGGAGTTTTACTCTACCATGTATGCTGTTTGAAAAGTGTTTTGTGCTATGCACATAAAGCACCAATTAGGGGAAACATCTATGCAGTAAAAGTGTGCCTCTACTGCTGTCACTGTCTTACAATGTTGGACAAGAGAAAAAACAACATCTTGGGATACATTTTCTATAACACTTCATTGCTTGCCCTCATGATTTGATTCCGAGCTCTTTCCCCAAATGCTATCAAAGAAATGTGTTAGCTGATGCAACTCAAATGGCATATTACTTGCACCTTGAATGTGAGACCTCTGATGCTTCATTTCTGAACAGAGATTTATGTTGCCGGTATCATGATCTGCCACTAAGAACAAGACGACAGACTCTGCAGGACTTTTGCATTCCTGGGGCCAGGCCGGAAGAGAGCTCTGGGCTTTAGGTTGCACCTGAGTTTCAGCAATAAGGAAAAAGCAACCTGGGCTCTTTGCCTCCCTCCTGCAAGGCTGGTGAAAGTAGGAATTACCCAGACTCTGCACGCTACACCTGTTGATGATAATTTCAGTTTCATAGAAGCTGACATAATGACACTGCCACCTGCTAATAGTGCAGTCATAATGAAGGTGATGTTTCCAGAGAACATCATGCTCTGCAGCGAGGAAGTTCAGCAGAAGCAGGGAAGTGCAGGAGCACCTTGGAGGACGTAGATGCACACTGATAATAGCTCTCAGACCCAGGGACTCACTTTCATGTAGACATTTGGGAGACTTGAGTAATTATTTCTCATCTCCTCTCACACCACAGCTATTGTTCCCCTCCCTTCCCCCCAAATCAATTTCAGCTTATTGCTCCAGCCACAATGGACTTCTTTTGTTGACTTCATCACACCAAGTTCCCTTCCTGCATCATTGTCTTCTCCGACTTGCCCGTCTGCCCAGGGTGCTCTGCCATTAGACCATCCCATGGACATGTCCTCTGGTCAATCAATTCTTATAGGGGCTTCCTTTCCATATCTGAAGTACCCTATTCACTCCTTAGCGCACCATCTCATAGCACTTCTTCACGTTATCTTAAATGATATTGCTTATTTGTTTAATTATTTTGCAATCTGAGATCCCCTCCCCTACAAACAGAGTACATGTTTCCTTAAAGAAAAGTCCTTGTGGTGGCCTTTCTCATTTTCTTTGCCAGGTGAGGAATCTCTCTACCTCCCATAGTTCTTTCTTCCAGGTCTCTGCTTTGAATGTTCAATTTTACACGGAAGAGCAATGCACAACAAATACATAAGTCAATATTTAAAACAAAAGCAAAGATTGAGAAATGCCTAGCCAGAGAAAACAAGGTACATAAAATCTATGGCAATAACACAAGTCAGACGATGCAAGAACAGAAAAGTAGAAAAGTGGGAGCAGAATAGTGCTCTCAGAAAAATATCTACATAAATATAAGAAATTAATTCATGATCAAATGATTGATAATAAAAATGAACAAAGACTTAGAAACTTGGTTTTATATAAAGAAAATCAAAGTGAGGTCCTTGTATCATTATAGCCATTTTAAATGTAAAAACTAAAAGTATAAAGCTAATGGAAGAAAATGTATGAGAATAATTTAATAGCTTAAGAGTAGAAAGAGATTTTTTGGAAAGATTAAAAAAAGCATAAATCATAAGGTAAAAATTGATTTTTTATTATTAAAATGAAAACTTTCAAGTCAATGAAGAACTGAAGATACAGAATAGATAGATGGTTGTCTAGGAAAAGATATTGCATTTTTTTAATGAAAAAGGGAAATTTATATTGAGGTAACGTGCACCTCTATTGGAATCATAAAAATTAGAAAATGGGCAGTAGCAATTGTTGACAAGAACTTTGTAGGAGAGAGAATTCTCATGCCCAGCTTACGGAAATGTGAGCTTTACAAATCATATTGTTTTTGGAAATTGATTTTTTGGAAATAAATCTGGCAATATTTAACAGAATTAAGAATGCATATAATTTATATAAATGAATTAATTTATATACAGGTTCTAAGAGACATAAACCAGGATATTTACTCTGATTGTATTTAGAGAGATGGAGAGCCAGAGCAAAATTAGGTGTCCTTCACGTGAGAAAGGGATAAGAGGTAGTCACCGCAGACTATCACATGCTCTGCAACAGAATCAACACGTCAGTATACTATATGTGCATACAATAGCATGATAGATTTCTATTGACAAGTGGAAAATAATACAAGGTGATTTATAGTATAGTATCTTTCAAAAGAAAACAGTGCCACTTATTATATAAGGATATATGCATACCTAAGAAAATATTATGCAACTAAATGGGTTCTTATAGACATAGAGATGAACAGGGCTTAGTAATTGGGGTGGGAAAATGATACAAAATGAAATAGAGGAAAAGTTACATGGATTGGGGATGAGAACACGTGAAATGAGGAGTATGGTTATCACAACCCTCACTATCTAAATGCCATATCCTTCCCCACCACAGATTCATATTGAACACCTACTCTGTGTCAGCTCAGTTACTTTAATGTGTTAATGAAAGAAGCACACACTCTCCTCTCTCATACCATGGAGAAACATAATATTTGAACTCATTCTTCTACATTTTGCATTCTCCCATTGTCTAGTCCCCAGAAAAAAAACAGAAAACTTAAGTGACAGGATTTCCTATCACAAGCCCAGGCTCTACAATTCACCTGAAGTGATGTGAAGGGACCCAGTTGAAAGAACTTCTGGAGTTTGACTAAGAGGCTTGAATTCTCTCCCTGGATGGAAGAATTTTATTGCTCATTTCCAATGCTGTGGTAATGGAAAAATGAGCCATTATACTGACCTCCCTCAGCTAACATTTATCTGTCACTGTCATTATCTTCATGATAAGAAAGTCTGTTTGACTTTGTTTTCGTTGATCATAGACCAGGTTCCATGGGCATAAAACTCATGATTCTTTCTACTCTTTACATTAAAAATAGAAGCCCTCTCACTTTGCTAACCATCCAAGATCAGCCTGGGGCTTTCTGAACTTGGATGTGCTGCAGCACTCAATTACATCTTCATCTATGGTTCATTGATGTAGATTTAAATGCAAGGGCATTTTTACATAGGAACTGTCCAGAAATAGGTAACTACTTCTAATTTCTATTAATGCTGTCTTAATTGTTTCTAATGGATGCATTTTGCAAACCAGATACAGAGTATCTAATGAACCTCAACAGGTGATGGCTGTTCTTAATCTGAAGTGGCAGCCTTTGCTATGAATTCCAATGAAGAAAGGAAGGGGTGGGGAGCCCTCTCTTTTCTCTTTATATCTTAATGCAAATGCATGCCTACACTTTATTTTTAACAAAAAAGTGAACACTAGGGATTTGAAAATAAGAGATGATCAAATAGATTTAAAGAAATTTAGTGCAATGGAAGTCCTGGTTTCCTTTTTAACCTTGTAAAGTAGAGGGTTTTGATTACTTGATCAACTAGATTATCTGGACAAGTTAAGATTTGGATCTAAACTTTAAGACCAACTTGATGCATTTCCTTAAGAAAGAAACAGCAGCTTTCTTAGTTTCCTTTATAAACTAAATGTATTTTTTTTCAGGTTTAAATTGCTGGGGTCCAACCCCAGCAGGTCCAGGGTTCCCCAAAGGTGTGGACGGAGTCGGCGAAGAAGGAATGACACGGAAACAACGTTCAGTTGATCAGCAGCCTAGCCAGGATCTCTAGCCAGGATCTCCAGCCAAGTTCTGGTCTGGATCTCCAGCAAAGTTCTGGTTCGGATCTCCAGCCAGGTTCTGTGTCCATGTTCTCTTGCTAGGTTCTCCAGGTTCTCCAGCCAGGTTCTGTAGCCATGTTCCCTCGCTAGGTTCTCCAGCCAGGTTCTGTCCAGGTTCTCCAGCCAGGTTCAGTCACCAGGTTCTAGTCAGGTTCTCTTGCCAATTTCTGTAGTCAGGTTCAGTCCAGGATCTTTTGTCAGGTTCTCTCACTAGGTTCTGTCTCTAGGTTCTGTTGCCAGTTTCTGTCCAGGATCTTTTGCCATGTTCTCTCCAGCGAAGTTCTTCTGTCTCTAGGTTCTCTGTAGGTTCTGTCTTCTAAGTTCTGTCTTGTTACATCTGTATTTATACCAGTTGATTCCAATCCTATCAATCTCTATTCCAAAGGTTAGGGCGTTTCTTATCTCCATTCCAGGGAGTAAAGATTATGTAGCTTAAGCATGATTGTTCATAGTTAAAGTGATTAATTACCCGCCTGGCACTTAGTTAAGAGGTTTTATTCCCTCCCTAACTTCAGGGGAAAATCCCTACCTGGGGAAACAACCTTTCTCAGAGACCTTGGTTAAAACACATAGTGCCAAGAAGGTGAGCAAACATATTAAGAACAGTATGCCATATATGCCAGGTCCCTTGAAACAGCAAGGATGGACTGGCTCCCGGCATTAAATAATATAAATAAACACTTATTTACTGTATATAGCACACATCAAGCATGTACATCACAATAAATTGAATTTCTTCCTTCATCTTAGTGTTTCAATATACATATTACTTTGTCACTTGTAAGAGTTTATATGACAGAAGGGTGAAGAAAATAAAAAGTGTTAATTAATGATAATTTTTGAAAGGTGACACTTAACAGAATGTTTCCAAATGTTCTTTTAGCTAAGTCATTATTTAGTGAATATAGCCATAGCCAATCTAAAATGGAATCCTAAAAGACTCCTTTCAATCTCTTTGATAATTATTGATCTGAACCACTTGTTTAATATTTTACTTCTAAGGACAATATCTCAGAACTTACCTCATCTAGTTTGCAAACAATACCCTTTATCTAGTGATTTTTTTAAGAACATGAAAAAATTTGTCACTGAGCTTTGATTTCCTTTGAAATGACCATTATCTGAAAATGAGGTATTTATTAATAAAATATAAAAATGTTTGTATCAATCAAGAACTATTTGTAGCCTGGCTGGTGTGGGTCAGTGGTTGAGCATTGACCTATGAATCAGGAGATCCTGGTTCGATTCCTGGTCAGCATATATGCCCAGGCTGCAGTCTTGATCCCCAGTTGGAGGTATGCAAGAGGCCATGATTAATGATTCTCTTATCATTTTTATTTCCATCTCTCTCCCTCTCCCTTCTTCTCTGAAATCAATAAAAATATATTTTAAAAAACTATTTGTGAATAGCAAGTAAAATGAAACACACATTAAAGAAGGTAAATAACACAGAGTCAACATTTGTGCACTTACAAATAAATGTATATTGGGAAATGATTTACAATAAAAATGTGCATATGTGGGCCGCTCCAGCACAGCCAAGGGTGATCCTGAGTGGGGGTGATGAAAGGATTGAGAAAAGACAGACAAGAGAATGAAAGTTGGGTCTCCGTGGGACACTGCCTCCCTGATGAGGAGACAGCAACAGCGCCCACAAGCTGTGTCTTTATAGCAGATGCCTCGAGGCTAAGTAGGGGCATGATCAAGTTGTTTACAGCATTCTTGTGACTTTCAACCCTACTCAATTACATGCACCTGAACTCTATCACAAGGCATGTGGGGCCACGTGTTCGGACCATAGGTTCAAGCTTACAACTATAGCTGTTGGCTATAATTGTGCTGGGAGGGCCCTGCCCTCCAGCTGGGACTTGCACGTGGCCACGAGAGGACTCTGCCCTCTCATCAATCCGAGGCTTGAACCTGGCCAAAACACTGTAGCCACGCCCCATACATATGAATATTTACTACTTGAACTTTGAGGAAACCTAATGCATTATATACTAGTTAAATGTCATTCATCTAAAATAAATACTATTAGAAAAACTGTTCTGTTTCCTGGATATCAATGAAATATTTTTATGTAATGAGCTTCCTGGTGGAAAGTAATATTTCTAATAGTTTTTGGCTGATGAGGTGACCATTTATTTATATCTTCCAAAACAAAATACATTGAAAAAGACCTCTTTCCCCTTATCACCTTTGCTAATTCCCAGACCAGAGATTTATTTCACTGTATTCTATTCCTAGGAATCCCTTGTTAAAAAAATATGTACACCTGGTACTAACCAGTAATTACACATTAACATCATAGCATTGGTCATGGCATTAATTGCACTTACCTGGCTTGATTCTTCAGGCCATATTGAGAAACACTTGTCCATAGGTCTTGTTAGACAGTCAGGAGCAGAGCAAGCAGGATGGGCCAGGTACAGAAACTCACCAGGACAGAAAGCCCCAGATGCCTAACAAGGGGCAACCTGGGAAAACAAGAACCTCCCTCCCAGGGTAACCTACCTTCCCCTAGCATATCGCTGGTCAGGCGATTTAGACCCCTGGACCTTTCTCTCCCTAAAGATAATATCTAGGCCTCAGTTGTATTTCGGCTCCAGGCCCAGAAAAGCACCAAAACCAGACAGGTGATGCTGTGGCTGCCTCATCACCAGCTACACTGACTAATGCCCCCTGCCCTGGCTCCAACACCTATCAGTGGAGACCACTAGAACAGCACACCTGGAAAGCTGATGAAAAATCTATTAAGACCCTCCCCTGAGACCTTCCCTAAGATTTCCACCTGCAAGAGAGAGAGAGGCAAATACGCTCAGGACAAAGGACCCAGTGTGTGTTCTCCCTCCAAGGAGCACTCCCAGGCCATTCCTGTCCCCACTTCTTCCCCACAGGCATGTATCCCCTAACCTCTAAGGGCCCCATGAGACTTGCAATCAGGGGAGCAATGGACAGTGGCAGCTGGCCCTGGGCTAACCCCCTGAACCTGTCTCTCAGGCCCCCTTTTCTCTGACTGCCCAGTGAGCCAAAGCAGCCCAGCCTATGCTTTCCTATAGCTTCTTCTATGCCCTTCCTTGTTTCGCTATCCTAAGTATATTTTTGCTGCCATTATGGACCCCATACTCTTTGGCTCAGTGCTATGTAGACCTTCCCTTTGTATATCCCCATCTCCCATCCCCTTTTCCTTAAGTAAGTTCAAGTTTTCTTTGTTTGCCATCTGAGATGGCTATTACCACCATCTTTAACCTTTCAGGTCACATGGTTCTAGATGTCACGAAAGTGAAGGCAGTGACTGCTTTTGTTCTGAATGATTTTTTACAAGATGTTTGTGTAGTACACTGCCTTGGAAGATAAAGACAGTGTCTCCTTCCAGAGCAGAGATTTGCTTCCTGTCCAATATAGTAAAAATAATGTGTTCCACGAGAGCAAAGGTTGACTACATTAGTTTGCAGCCCATTATAAAAGTCTGGTATTTCATAAGCTTGGGGTTCACACCAAAAGCCCACTGTACACAGCATCCACCTAGGCTGCTATCTGTCATTTCCATGTAATCTGAGTGTCAAAAGAAAATAGTGTGACTATTACGCTCATGCTGCTTGCTCTGCTGTGAGTAATAAAGTCTTTTGTCTCTGACCCAGTGGTTTCATATTTTCTAACACCATCCATGAAACCCAGGAAAGCTACTGCCCCGCTTCACCAATTTTTGCCCTTCTTCCCAAAGAAAAGTTATGCTTCAAGACTGCTCACATTCCCCTTCTTTGTGAGACCTTCCTGGATACCATTATGGCATCAAGCTTCAGCAGAAACAGTCATCATTGTGTCTTAGACTTTTTATGCAAACCTATATCCATTTGTGATCCCCCTTGACCCAGAACAGTGCCTAACTCTCATTATATGTTCAATAAATCTCCATTGATGGAATAAATTCATAATTTGGGACTAGTTGAGTCCTACACTTCTTAGCAACTGGAAGTGGGTCTTGGGTTAGATTGCAGACCACCACTATCAAGAACAGGGTGATAGAGTGGAGTGTAAGGTCTGCTATTTCATTGCCTGGCTCTGACTTATTGTGAGATACAGAGGTTCTGACCTATATATATGAGATAGTAATGCTCTATAGTATAGAGTCTATATAATACAAATCCAAGAGAAAGCTTAATAGATTTTTCATCCTCTTTCCTTCATGGTTGCTTTCCCACTCCCAATCTTACGTTTTTCTGAAAGCAAGAAGCCAGCTGCTCATCTTTCTGGCAGCCAATTGACCTCCCTGTTTTATTCTCCTTTGGATCCTGGCAATTAACCACTACTTAAAGTCCTCTGGTCAGACCTCCAGGAACCTTTGTAACACCATTTCTTCTTCAATTTTCTCAGCTAAGGGAGTTTTCACAGTTCATTAACTGAGTGCCGATCATGGCATAATCTTTCTTTCAGGTTCTTCTTAAACCTGAAACATTTCAACCTTTGGGCATTGGAAATCCATCCCCTCCTTTTTTGGTACCTGTTTTATTTTGTCGTTGTGTTTAATTATTATTATTTTTTTATTTTTCTTAATCAGGACCTCATTAATTGTATAGAAAGCATCTCTCTCTTGCTAGTAAAAGAAAATCCCGCTCACACATGCACAAATCATTCCACTGCAGGTTGTTTTTATTTTGGTTTGGTCTTTTGGTTAAAAAGGGGGATGGAGAGGATCATTTGTTTTCAAGAATATTACAGGAACCTTGAGGATAGAAACTATAGTCTTATAATCTGTTCACTGTAGAACACAACTCCATATTGTATAGATACCAGATGTTCAATAAATACTTAGAGCTGAACTGTCTAATATTGTAAATACCATGTGGCTAGTTTCAATTGAGATGTGTTATAAATATAACATGCACACTGATTCCAAAGATTTGACGTATAAAAAGGAAGGTAAAATATCTCATTAATACTTTTTATATTGGTTACATATCAAAAATGACAATATTTTATATAAAGTAGATTAAATGCATTTCAAAATCAGCACCACATTTCTTTTTTTATATGGTTACTTGATAATTTATAATGACACATGTAGCTCATATTATATTCCTACTGGCCAGCACTGAATTAGAACATTAAAAACAATAAACAAAAACATAAATGATGAATATTTCATTACTTCAGTCTATTGATTATTAATGTTATTGATGTTAGTCCTTTTAGTGCAGTAGAAAGAGAATGTGTAGTTTCATGACTATATTCCTGAGTTCTCATGTGGCTTTGGCACTTTATGGATCTATTATCTTAGGCAAGTGTCTTACCCTCATGAGTGTTTATATTATTAATCTGTAAAACATAGGAGTAACAATACCTACCAGTTAAAAAGACTGAAAGTATTTAATTTATATTCAGTACTACAAGTTTTATATATGTTTTACTTTCTCTTATTATAGAAACCTGTGTTATTTCATTCCTCAATGGTGTTTTATATGTTATATTTTAGTAGAAATTTTGGCAGAAAAGAAATTTGCCAAATATTTTTCAAAGAAGAAGAAATTAGTGATTAACTTCCTCATTTGGTAGACACATATTCTGAAGTAAAGAATCTGTAGAAAAATAAAGAAATGAAGTAAATATGAAACAAACATACCAAAGCATGTGTTTATATAAACAGCGCATAAGTCACTCTGCTTTTATTTTCATTATATTTATTAACTACCTTTATATTTTGTGCACATTTCCTAAAAGTAATAATTTTTAGGTAACTTGTGAAGCTGATGCTGTATGTGTCCTTTCAGAAATACTGTCTGCACTTGGGACCCACTCACCCTGGATTCATGTTGGACATTCAATTACGAGAGAACTCCGTCTAACATACTTAATGAACACATTGTTGCTTGTACACAGGTGATGACTATTCCTTGGAAGACCCTATGTTAAATTTTTATCTTACCTCACCTGCAACCAGGTCTGTTCGATCCAGCCTGGTCTGTCTTCAAGCCAGTGGGGTGCATTGCCTTTCAATTCAGAGCATGCAGTTTATTTCTTCTGGAAACTTCTCCAGGGCCTTGGCGCATTTTTGAGCTAGCTAGCCTAGCCATTACACACATAGTGTCTCAGAGACATGCAGGCAAACTCTGAAATGTGTCTCAGCTGAAGCATCACTCCTGGTCATATATTTTTCTAACATGTCCTAGAAGTATATGATTGACAATTTTCTTTTTAAATTAAATTTTAAAATTTATTTTATTGTTGACACTATTACAGAAGTTCCCATTTTTGCCCCTTTGCTCACCTCGACCCAGCCCCCACAATGCTTTCCCTCTGGCCTTCACCACACTGTTGTCGATGTCTATGGGTTATGCACGTATGTTCTTTGGCTAATCTCTTCACCTTTTTTATCCAGTCCCCATACTTCTCCTCCCCTCTGGCAGATGTCAGTCTGTTCCATTTATCCATGCCTCTGTTTCTATTTTGTTCATCAGTTTATTTTGTTTATTAGATTCCACATATAAATGTGATCATACGGTACTTCTCTTTCTCTGATGGGCTTATTTCACTTAGCATCATACTCTCCAGGACCCTCCAGCGTTATCCCTTCTCTTTTTATTTTTAGTTTAGAATGGATTCCACCAGCTGATAGCTCCATCGATTTTACTGCTGGGAGCAATCTGATAGAATGACACCAGTAACACCAGAGACTATAGGTGCTACTATTAGAAGGATCTGCTAATAAGGCCCATGTCTAGTGACTGTTTAGTTCTCTTGTGATCTTTTATGTGTGTTCAAGTCAATATTCCTTTTCTGAGTGGCTAAATACAGGGCTTATCTCTACAGTTTCTAGTTTAGAAAGTTAAAGTGGCCGAAACCGGTTTGGCTCAGTGGATAGAGCGTCGGCCTGCGGACTGAGGGGTCCCGGGTTTGATTCCGGTCAGGGGCATGTACCTGGGTTGCGGGCACATATCCAGTGGGAGATGTGCAGGAGGCGGCTGATCGATGTTTCTCTCTCATCGATGTTTCTAGCTCTCTATCTCTCTCACTTCCTCTCTGTAAAAAATCAATAAAATATATTTAAAAAAAAAAAAAAAAAGAAAGTTAAAGTGATCTCAGCTAATGATTTAAATGGTAGGCATGCCTCACCTCGCCAGTCTGCTTAGTTTCATCCATCTCCTCAGCTGCCTAAATTCCAAGTACTTAAATTATCTTTTTGTTTTTAAATGACTCATATATCTAAGGTTTTTTTTTTTTTTAAATGACAGCACAACTGCCATCATTTTTCCCCAAACTGCGATTATTAAATATAGAAACTCTTGTACTCAGAAGGCTAGTGCAGGGAGGAAAAGAAGGAGCCAGTGAAAGGAAATTGGATGTGTTAAGAATCTTATCCATTAGTCATACCTTTTTTTTTGCCTTGTTCTTATCATTTTATGAGGTCTGTGTGTGTTTGGCTTTTGAAGACAAAGAATAAACAAAGATTGAGTCCAGCATATTACTGTTAAGGAAAAGTGAGTTCTAATAAGCTGAATTATGCTACAATTTTAATTTTTTTATGCTTATCTTATAAATTTGACATGGCCATGGCTACAAATTAAAGATTAGAAGTTGTACAATTGTCTAGAGTACCAACTTTTAAAGTTTTTACAATTAAGTGTGTCATGGGGGAGTTCAACTTAATATCTTTTATAATCCCATAATACCACCATTCCACTGTTGTGTGAGCAGGCTATTGGGCCTGTATAAAGGGTTCCAGAGTTACTATCTCTTGCCTGAGCCCTGGCATAAATGCTTCAGATCTCCCTTTTTAGCATCCTAATAATAGAGAAACATGGTAATTAACCATAACTTCACTACCCTTCCCATTGGCTAATCAGGGCAATATGCAAATTAACTGCCAACCAAGATGGCGGCCGGCAGCCAGGCAGCTGAAGCGAACAGGACCCTTGCTTGCTCCAGTGATGGAGGAAGCCAAGGTTCCCTGCCTGCCGCTGCCGGCCTCTGAGCTGCAGTCTAAGAAACAATGTTGCAAATATAGAAGCTAAACATTCCCCAGAAAACTGCTTTCAGCCAGCCGGGCCTCAGAACTGGAGTTGCAACAGTGTTTCAATTTTAGAAGCCAAACAAAGCCAGGTACCTGCTTTCAGCAGCTGAGGTCTCAGAGCTGGAGCTGAGCTCAGAGCTAAAGCTGGCTCTCAGTTCCAGTGACAGCCATAGAAGGTAAATAAATCCCAGAATAAAAAAGAAAAAAGAAAAAAAGGAGAGGTTGGAAGCTTCAGTCACCTGCCAGTATAAAAACAGCCATCAGCCCCTCACCCAGACTGGCCAGGCACCCCAGTGGGGACCCCCACCCTGAAGGGGGAGTGACAGCTGAAAACAGCCACCATCCCCTCATCCGGGCTGGCCAGGCACCCCAGTGGGGACCCCCACCCTGAAGGGGGTGTGACCAGCTGAAAACAGCCATCATCCCCTCATCCAGGCTGGCCAGGCACCCAAGCGGGACGCCCATCCTGATCTGGGACACCCTTCAGGGCAAACCAGCGGGCCTCCACCGGTGCATCAGGCCTCTGTCCTATATAGTAAAAGGGTAATATGCAAACTGACCCTAACAGCAGAAGGACTGGGAATGACTGGTCACTATGATACACACTGACCACCAGGGGGCAGATGCTCAATGCAGGAGCTGCCCTCTGGTGGTCAGGGAGCTCTCACATGGGTGGAGCTCTGCTCAGCCACAAGCCAGGCTGATTGATGGCTGCCAGTACAGTGGTGGTGGTGGGAACCTCTCCTGCCTCCTCAGCAGCGCTAAGGATGTCCAACTGCAGTTTAGGCCTGTTCCCCATTGGCAAGTGGACATCCCCCGAGGGCTGCCGGGCTGCCAGAGGGATGTCTGATTGCCATTTTAGGCCTAATCCTCTGGGGAGCGGGCCTAAGCCAGCAGGTGGTCATCCCCTGAGGGGTCCCAGACTGTGAGAGGGCACAGGCCAGGCTGAGGGACCCCCCCTCCTCCCCGAGTTGCACAAATTTTTGTGCACTGGGCCTCTAGTTTAATATAACTTATAAACAGCTATGTATGTGTAAGGTAAGCATGGCAATACAAGTTTGCTTAGAAGGAATTAAAAAACACCTGTTTTCTAAATAAAGACAACCAACATACATTTTTAGGCCAATGAAAAGAGTATTAGGCACTCCCTATTTCCACTCCCATATACTACTAATACACATGCTCAAAAGGTATAGAAATTTCCACAAAGTCACACAAGCTTCATTTAACCATTTTACTTTGTATATACAAATGAATAAATAAGCTAATAAACTTAGTGATGCCATACAACATGTTCTCAATTATGTTGAAACTAAGTAACATGTATAAAACTAAAAAATTAAAAACTGAAAATTTTGAAAGTATTTAAAGAAAATCACAGAATGAGTAATGATTTTATACCCATTAAAAAAAATTATCTGTTCTACAATTTCCTTATTAAATTCTAACTGCTCTTTAAAAAAAAACAAAAAAAAACCCAACACTGGAAATATACAGATTCATAGCAATAAATAACTTTGGGGGAAAAATGTACACACAACAATATTGTTGCTCCTGAATTCTTCAGTAAGAATTGAGCAGATATGAATAAAGCAAAACTAAAATATTAAGTGCATTGCTATACAATTTTATAAACATAGTAGGCACATAATGAATATCTGCTAAACTGAACTGATGTCCAGCCCTAGTTTCTCACCATTACAATTTGATAGTTTTAAGTTGAGCCATTTAATTCCCAATTGCATTTTTGGCAGCACCTAACTGTAATGTTACTAGTAATGCCTCAATAAACTTATTCTCTTAAAACATGATAGAACTTTTTTAAGATTTAAATTCATGTATTCAAAAAATGTAAAAGTTAAAAATATTTCACCTAAATTCAAGATTTTAGAGGTTTTCCATCCTCTGATTATGAGAGGAAAGAAAATATCGGCGTAAGTTAACACATCAGGCTTACCACTATGACTGCAGTCCCCAAGGGGCCTGCTCTCACATTTTTACAACAACAAAGCATTCTGGTGTGGTCCACTAAGAAGTTGGATACTTCTTAGCAAAATGTACAGTTTGATTAATTACCTGTTTAGTTAAATTTCAATAGCCCTTTATTATCTTTAAATCTCAGTTTCCTGTGTCAGAGATGATTATTTCTTTATTCTTGGACACCAAAATCAAAGGGAAAACAGAGGGGAAATTGAAAGTGCTGAAATATAGAAAAACTGCTTTTCCATGTGCCAGTGTTCCATGCAGCCTGGACATAACTGTATTCTGTGGGATCTTCCATTTATACGTAAGCTAAGTTATTAAGTAAAGTGTTTAGGAAGTGTTGCAATTAAGTTAGCTCCCATCTTAAAACTTTACTGTGGAATTCACATACGAACATCTGTGAGCTTTGACTGAAAATCCAGGCCTCACGAAGAGAATGTACCAACCATACTATGATACAGTTGGGTCACTGGAGCCATAGTATCACGAACAGCCTGTTCTTGTGATGAGTAGCCGTGCTCGGACGGGAAAATGTGAACTTTCTGATTGCATGAGGTTGGGATTTCTCCTCTTTGGAAAATTGGGGTATGTAGGTAGAAACCCCGGCATTATTTGGTGATGACTGTGGTGATGTCATTAGAAGGAAAAGCTGCACCTGTCCAGGAAAAGGTACCTGTGGACCACACAGCTCCCTAGGCCTCCACTCTTCAAAGGTTGGTGACAGCAAAGGCAAACACCAGTAATCCAATAAACAGCCAACTTCTTGAGCAGCCCATTCAGGCAGGACTCCTGTCTGGGGGTTGCGGGGAGAGGGCTCTGAAGGAAATAGGAATGTGACATCAGGAGTTGTCATCAATAGAGGCAGCAGCAGTAACAGCACTGTGTAACAAGGCAGGAAGGCAGGGAAGAGGGCTGAAGGGACAATCTCCAGCAGTTACAATGCAGTGACGGGGCATTCCTAGACATTGGTGGTGGGGGCAGAGGAGAGAGAGAAGTAAATTCTTTAAAAAGAGCTAACTTCAATTGTCAAGATAATGAACATGTGCACTATGATTTAAAGACTAAAAAAGAATTTAAAGATTCTGTTCATGACATTCTGTTGCATGAGTTTGTGAAACTTTATTTCAGATGCCTTAAGAGAGAAGTTTTCCCATCATTTTTATTAATGAATTATTGGCAAGTTTTAACTTTATTCCCCCCGCCCTCCCACTCAAGGGTCATAGTGAGTTATGTGAGCGTAGAAAGGTGGTTAAAAAATAGTGCCTAATTAAATTAATAAGTGTTTTTTTTATTTGTTAAAAAGTTTATTTGCTGTGTTTTGGGATAAAAATAAATTTTTGTTAATAATAATTATACATCCCTTTTCTTATGTTCAAAGTGAGGGAAGCATCTATTGCAAGTAAATTTCTGTTTACATAAGATAAACAGAAATAATTGAATAATTGAAGTACAAATATCCTGTGTATTTTAGTGCAGGAATCTCTTTGTATTTTGTCCAGAGAATTCTTCTTTATTTAGTGCAATTAAATACAATTAATCAAATTAAGTAAATCTGTGTAAGTTTCTTTGCCATTATGACAATGTAAGAACTGTTGGTACATGGAAGCTTCATTTTGTTACCTCTTTGCATTCGATTTCTTGTAAATGGATTCAAAGTCAATCTTTGTCAAAAAGCCTTAACAGTTTAGATGACCATTCCATGACCTATAAACAGAATTCTGCACCTCACCTCCTTCCTTTTAACAGGACCTTAAAAGTCTGAAACTTCTCATAAGTGATTTGGTTGGACATCTCTTTTCCTCCAACTTTCCCAAATCTCAACACTGAACTTTTCCTCTCCACCCTCAGAAAATAGAAACAGGTTACTATTATTTACACTGATTGTCAAGCATGGAAGCCAGTTCACTAGATAATTTGTCTTATTTTCTAAATTTAGAAAGAATGGCTCAAATCTACCTTATTAGATTATTTAAATGATCTTTTTTTGGCAGATGTCTTCCAAAATTAATTCAGAATATTGGGTATAATTTAGGAAAATATTTCATGACAGATTTTGTTTTTTGGAATACTCACACAGAAACTATCTATTATGCTTGGTTATTGTATGGGTAACATTTAACCTAATTTACTAATATATGTATAATATATGAACTTTGGGGTCTTAATCATTCATACATTATATCTCAGAACAGAGGAAGACCAGCTTTCAAAGGTCTTATTTTAGGAATATCTTTAGCCTTCTTTATGAAGATAGTAGCCCATTCTTTCAAGTGAGATTCTAATATAAGCTACCAAAATTTTAAGAGACTATCAAACTTAGTGTTCTATGGTTTTGTTTTTTAAAATGGATTTGATTTTCTTTAATAATCAAGAATAATGTGTTGCTAGAGAACAGAAACCTAAGCTGTCTAGTTAATTGAAATACATGTTGTATGTCAATAAAAACAAAATAACATATACGATCCTACCTATAAAACAAGAGGAAGTCCAGAGATTTTTGTTTTTACTTTGATTTTTCACTGTTATCATTCAAAACACCCCATCCTTCTATGTCTAGTGATATTTCAACTTAGAGATAAAAAGGCTCCTATAAAAATGAAAGGCTATTTAATCATTCTGCCATATGGTTATTCATGGGAATGTGTAGTCTCTCTCAAAAATGAGTATTTGCCCTCAAAGGAAGATCTATCACCAGAGCAGGAGAGATGGTTCAGATTACCTTTGCTGAGGACACTGCTAGATTGCCTCTTTCCTTGTGTCCTGATCCTACACTCATGGAGCAATCTTCAGGTTTTAATTTGACTACCCGTGTAGCTTTTCCACAGGGAAAGAATATGCTAACTGTTAAATGTAGACATTTAGTCTACTTCAAATAGTGTTTTTCATTATAAATGAATAAATTATAATTCTGATTTTATACAGCAGTCACTTCAGCGTGCTGAACTTGAATCTATCCAAGTGAGGCTGATTAAGTCCCAGTTCTTGATAAAAACAGAATTTCTTGTCATTTCCACCTGAAAATGAGATCTTAGACATAATGATCCAATTGAGGTGTCTTTTTGGAGGGGTCTTCTAAGATGTTAAAAGACAAAATTATAATTAGTGCTGGAAAGAGTGGCAAATAATTTACATAGTGGTATATAAAATGAGTGCTTCTCTATTTGGCATTTTAATAGACAGCTACACTTTAATATGCAGAAAGGCATGAATATATAATAACCTTTATAATGCTAGGAAAAAAATTGACAGACCAATAAAATGGCCAACATTTCTAACAATGCATTCCTATTTAACCTCTCTTGCAGGTGGGCAGGTGAGGCCATGTGCAATCTGCCTACACAAGCCAATACCACAGTGATCACCAGGTGTCCAGGGCTTAACAGGCAGAATTTCATCCAAGAAGGGTCAATATGAGCCTAACCAGATGCCAATTGTAGTCTGAAAGAGAGGGAAAAGCAACGCTGAACTTCTGAGCAGTGACATTGAGAATGACAACAGATGAGAAAGATTAGAATTTGAACAAATGACCAATACCAGAAGGCTGAGTGAAAGATATTATAGTTCAGAGTGAATTTGGCATAACTCATTAGCTTCATGCTCTGAATTTTCTCATCAGTCTTCAATAGAAACTATGACCTTTTATCCATTTGTTTATTTTGTATTACATTTATCGAGATAACATTGGAGGAGGGTGTGGGGTGGGTAAATGGTGATGGAAGGAGACTTAAGTTGGGGTGGTGAACACACAATACAGGGTACAGATGATGTATTGTAGAATTGTGCACCTGTAGCCTGTATAATTTTATTAACCTGTGTCACCCCAATACATTTAATAAAAATTAAAATAAGAACATTGCTTAGTAGCATTGTATACATTTCAGGTGTGCAACTTTATAATATGCCATCTTCATTGTGTGCTTACCACCTGAAGCCTGGTCTCCTTCCATCCTCGTTTACTTTATTCCCTTTATCCTTTTAGTCCTTCCCCAACTCCCCTCCCCTCTGGTAACCACCATTCTGTTGTTTATATCTATGAGTTATGTTTTTTTGTTTGTTCAGTTGTTGCTTTTTTCTTTTATAACCCACATATGAGTGAAATTATATGCTCTTGTAATTTTGTGTTTCACATAGTATAATATTCTCAAGGTCCACCCTTATTGTTGCAAATGGCAATATTTCGTCTTTTTTAAAATATATTTTATTGATTTTTTTACAGAGAGGAAGGGAGAGGGATAGAGAGTTAGAAACATTGATGAGAGAGAAACATCGATCAGCTGCCTCCTGCACTCCCTCTACTGGGGATGTGCCTGCAACCAAGGAACATGTCCTTGACCGGAATCGAACCTGGGACCCCTCAGTCCGCAGGCCGACGCTCTATCCACTGAGCCAAACCGGTTAGGGCAATATTTCATCTTTTTATGACTGAGTAGTATTCCATTATATATATGTACCACATCTTTATCCAATTATTTGTCAAAGGACACATAGGTTGTTTCCATGTCTTGGCCATTGTGAATAATGCTGCAATGAACATAGTGATACATATATCTTTATGAAGAAGTGTTTTCAAATTTTTCAGGTAGATACCCAGAAGAGGGATTGATAGGTCTTATGGTAGTTGTATTCTTACTAGTAATTAAGGAACTCCATACCATTTTTTCATAGTGGCTCTAACAATTAATATTTCTGAAAGGGCGAGTCGTCGCAGGGCCTATGTGGGCCGGCTGCCGGGCCCCATGAGGCACAGCCTGACCACACTGCTGGCGGCCTCGGGCACCGACTCCCCAGCCCACGCCGGGAGCCCGGCGCAGGCCGCCACCCACCCGCTGCCCCTGGACCGGACCCACGCGGCAGCGGCGGTGGCGGGGCGGGGCGCGTGCCCTCGCCCGAGGAGATGGAGGAGGAGGGGGCGATCGCCGGCGCCCCTGGGGATGAGACGGAGGACGTGGACTTCCTGTCTGGGCTGGAGCTGGTCGATCTGCTGGACCCCCGGCAACTGGACTGGCCCCTGGAGCCCAGGCTCAGCTCACCCTGGGAGGGGCAAGGACTGCGCCCTCCATCTTGCCCTGGGTCCTCCATTTTTGGGCAGAGCCATGTGCTCGGCGAGGGCTTCTTCCCGGAGGCCCAAGCCTCTGCTGGCCACGCCCAGGATTTCTCTGGACTAACCAATGATAATCAAGGGAAGTGCACGCCATCAATATGACTACATCCTGTGTAATGAGACACCAACTCGCGCCTGGCCAATTGGCAGGGCCCACAGTCCCCTCTCCTCCCCTTACTCCACCCTCCTATAAAACCCCCATCCCATCAGGCTTCGGGCTCTCTGCCACTGGGCTCACCGTTGCATCTGTGAGTGTGGTCGGGGAGCCGAACTAGTTCGAAATGAAGGACTCTTTGCTTTTGCATCGGACTCGCTGGCTCCCCGGTGGGCTTTTTGGGAACCTTGAAATCTGGGCACAACAATTTCTACCAGCAGTATGTGAGGGTTCCCTTTTTTCCACATTCTCTCCAACATTTGTTATTTCTTGTCTTATTGATAATAGCCATTCTAACAGGTGTGAGGTACTATCTCATTGTTGTTTTGATTTCCATTTCTCATATAACTAGTGATATTGAGCATCTTTTCATATGTCTGCTGATCATCTGTATGTCTTCCTAGAAAAGCGTCTCTTCAGATCCTTGGTTCATTTTTTTAACTAGATTTGATTGTTGTTCAGTAGTATGAGCTCTTTATAAATATACTAGAGGCCCAGTGCACAAAAATTTGTGCACTCGGGGGGGAGGGGGGGTCCCTCAGCCCGGCCTGTGCCCTCTCGCAGTCTGGGACCCCTCGGGAGATAACCACCTGCTGACTTAGGCCTGCTCCTGGGTGGCAGAGGGCAGGCCCAATCCCTAGGTGCAGCCCCTGGTCGGGCTTGGAGCAGGGCCGATTGGGGAGTTGGGGTGCCGCCCCGTCATGCACAGAGCAGGGCGGATCAGGAGGTTGCGATGCCACCCTCAGTCACGCTCAGGGTAGGGCCGATTGGGGGGTTGGGCACCGTCCCCTGTCACACTCAAGGCAGGGTTGATGGGGAGGTTGCAGCGCCATCCCATGTCACGCACAGAGCAGGGCCAATCAGGGGGTTGGAGCGCTGCCCCCATCACACACAGAGCAGGGCCCATCAGGGGGTTGGGGCACCGCCACTCTCACACTCAGGGCAGGGCCGATGGGGAGGTTATGGCTCTACCCCATCACACACAGAGCAGGGCCCGTGTGTGTGTGGCGGGGGGGGGGGGGGGGTTGGGGAGCTCTCCCCTATCAGGCACAGAGCAGGGCTGCTCAGGGGGTTGGGGCCCCGCCCCCTGTCACACACAGAGCCGCAGGGCGATGAGGGGGTTTGGGCGCTGGCCCCTGTCACGCTGATCCTGGTGCTGGGAGGCATATTACCCTTTTACTATATAGGGTAGAGGCCTGGTGCATGGATGGGGCTGGCTGGTTTGCCCTGAAGGGTGTCCTGGATCAGGGTGGGGGTCCCCACTGGGGTACCTGGACAGTCTGGGTGAGGGGCTGAGGGCTGTTTGCAGCTGGTCACACACCCTTCAGGGTGGGGGTCCTCACTGGGGTGCCTGGCCAGTCTGGGTGAGGGGCTGAGGGCTGTTTTCAGGCTGGCAGGTGACTGAAGCTCCCAACTGCTCCTTTTTTCCTTTTTTTTTTTTTTATTCTGGGCCAGCTTTACCTTGAGGCTTGGCTCCAGCTCTTAGGCCTCTGCAGCTGAAAGTAGGTTTCTGGCCTTTGCTTACAATGTTGTGAATCTGCTGGCTGAAGTCCGGCGGTATTTGTTACAGTGTTTCTTAAACTGCCGGCTCAGAGGCCTGCAGCCGCAGGCGGAGAACGTTGGTTTCCTCCAACGATCCTCCGTCACTGAGGCAAGCAAGCCTCATGTTAGTTTCAAGCTGCCTGGCTGTCGGCCGCCATCTTGGCTGAAAGTTAATTTGCATATCTCGCTGATTAGCCAATGAAAAGGGTAGCGGTCGTACGCCAATTACCATGTTTCTCTTTTATTAGTGTAGATAAAGAAACTAAGATCTTCTAATTGTGCAACTGTGTCCAGGCACAAATCACTTAGGGCATTAGGTGTTTGATGGCTAATTTTATGTGTCAACTGGAGGGGCCATGAAGTGCCTAGACATTTAGTGAAACATTATTCCAGGTGGGTCTCTGAGGGTATTTGGGGATGAGATTAACATTTGAATAGGTAGACTGAGTAAATTGCCCTCTGTAATGTGGGTGGGCTCCCTCAATCAATTGAACACTTAAATAGAACCAAAAGGGTGTGTAAGGGAAACTCCTTTGACGTGAATGCTTGAGCTTCTGCATTAGTCTTTCCCAGTCTTCCAACAAAGGTGAACTGGACCTAAACTTGGGCTCTCCTGAGTCTCCAGCTTGCAAACTGCAAATCTTAGGACTTAGCCTCACATGAGCCAACTTCTTATAATAAATCTATCTTTTATCAATCTCTTTCTGTGTGTGTATGTGTGAATATTTATGTAGTGGTTCTTTTTTTTTTTGGTGAACACTGATAAATACAGATTTGGGTACCAAGAAGATGGGTGCTGCTGTGAAAAATACTTAAACATATGGAAATAGCTTTGAAACTGGATAATGGGTTAGAAACTAGAAGAATTTTGAGGTACATGCTAGAAATACAGGCATTCTGGTGAGGTTTCAGATAAAAATGAAGAACATATTATTAGAAATGGGAAAAAGGGTGATCCTTGATTTAAAGTGGAAAAACTTGGCTAAACTTTGTTCTAGTGTTTTGTTGAAGGTAGAACATGTAATGAAATTACATTTGACTGAGGAAATTTCTAAGAAAAATGTTGAAAGAACAGCTTGGTTTCTCCTGACTTTATAGTAAAGTGTGAGAAGAGAGAAAGGGATTAAAGAAAGAATTGTTAAGTTCCTTTTTAAGGAAACAGATCTTGAAGATTTAGAAAATTCTCAGCCTGTCTGTAGTGTAAAAAACGAGAAAGAATCTTTTAAAAAGAACATCAAGGTGTGGTTAAACTATGACTCAACAAAGAGTTTATTGGCTTATATCAACAGATACACTGCCTACTGACCAGTAAACTGGATGGAGACTGGGTAAAATGAAGGAAGGCTGACAGACTTGGATTTGACAGGAGAGGAGGATAGAGCTATTCACTTTTAAACATGGACTCTTCTTCCAGAAGTGGGAAAGATGATCTTGGAGATGAATCAGACATCATCAAAGCCACAGCCCTGGTTTCTATAGGTTGGATGGTCTCCACCTGAAGCTATAGACGTGGGATCATTCTGCAGGGCTGTGGGGTTGGGACTACCAAGCAAAGATTTCAGGGTGGTACTTACACCCAACCCCCAGTGGTTCTGGAAGGTGAAACATTGAGCCGAAGAGGATTATGCTTGAGCCTTAAGAGCCAGTGGAATTTTCTTTGCTAGATTTTGGACTTGCTAGGAACCTGCCACCCCTTTCTTCCTCCTGATTTCTCCCGTATGGAATGGGAATGCCTATCCAACGTTTGTTCTACAATTCATTTTGCACATACTTATCTGGTTTCACAGGTTTATAGCTGGAGAGGAAATATGCCTCAGGATAAATTGTACCTTGATTTAGATGATATTTAGACGAGACGTTTGACTTTAAACTTTAGAATTGATTCTGGAATGAGTTAAATCACTTGGGGCTGTTGGGATGAAATGAATAAACTTTGCATGTGAAAAATATATGAATTTGGGGGATCCAGGCTGAAATGTTATGAACTGAATTAGGTTTCCTCAAAATTCATATGTTGAAGCTCTAACTCCTAACTTTGAATTGGTGCCCTTACAAAAAAGAGACTCCAGAGAAGTTCTCTCTCTCTCTCTCTCTCTCTCTCTCTCCCCCTGCCATGTGACAAAAGAGTAAGCAGGCAACCATGTGTAAGCCAGGAAGAGAGGCCTCACCAGACTCAATCATACTGGCACCCTGATTTTGGCCTTTAAGCTCCAGAATTATGAGGAAATAAATTTGAAAAGGTCAATCAAGATACAGGGCTCTACTTTAGTTGGGGCTAATAAAAGAAAGCTCATTCTTCAAGTCTAAGCCTTGCACAAACATGCTCCCCTTGAGTGGTTATTTTACAGAAATTCCTGAAGACCATAACTCCTGCACAGCTCCCAGGAAGAAAGACGTCTGGCACCAGCAGAAGGACAAAGGGCAAGACCATAAAATTACGACTGGGGCATGGTCCTGATACTGGACATGTGTCAAATCGAAACCCTGTCTGCAGCTCTCCTTGAGTGCGTAAAAATCCTGCTCCCTCCCCATTCAGGGCTGACTCTTTCTCAAGATCAGTCCACCTGCACCCAAGAGCCAGGAATAAGTATTATTTTGATTACACTGAGCCTTGAGTCCCTTCTGTGTGACCCCGGCTCAACCCTGAACCTTTCAAATTTTATATTAAGTTACCCAATCTGTGGTATTTTTTCATGGCAGCCTGAGTTAAGACAAAGTGACATTGTCTAATAGAGAAATGGATAGATGATACCGCAACTCAGATCAGAGAACTGAGTGAAAGAAAGAGGACTGAATGAAATAATAAAGGAAGAGTGGGAATTACAATATGTCAGTGCACATCTAGTCAAAAAAGAAAGAAGAGAGATTTTCAAGTTGGGAATTGGTTCAAGGGAAAATGTGAAGCCAGGAAAAAGCTTATGATATGTCAGGGAAAAAACAAAACCATAAGTAAAATAGCTAGCTAAAGAAGGTTTCTGAAAGAAGAAATAAAAACTCGAAGTTAGTTTTGAGTCACAGGCTAATGATTCATATATGGAGATGATGTATGCTTTTCTAAGGTATTATGTATTATCCGGTTTGCAGCTGTGAAGATAGATTTACATTGATCGTTTCATGTGCTTTTCCATACCACTTCTTGAAGGTAATATGGTTAGACCATTACAGTCCTTTCAAATCCCAAGGTACTCTGATTCAATTTCACATTTTAACAGGCCTGACTTAGATGAAGAGCATAGTCTGTTACTATATATAAAAAGGTATTAACTGGCAGAAAGAGCTATCAAAACTGTGACCTTGACTTTATTAACAACACTATTTAGCCCAGTGATGGCCAAAGTAGGTCTATAAACTCCTCAGGAGTACACAGTGTCAAAAAAAATATTGGGACTATTATTTATGTTTCTTTTAATCTCTAATCTTAGTGAATATTTTATAATAAGCATAACTTAGTAACAACTATGTACCTATAATTATAAATAAATACATACGTTTGAGGGTGTGTTTAAGACATTCACTAATAGAGCTATGCAACATAAAAGTTTAAAGATCACGACTTTAATCAACTGCATTTTTTCCGAAGGTGAAAGACTTCACTGATTTGGTAGGAATCTTGGACGGTCCCCCTTAGAAGCTGAAGATCAGCTGAAGGGATTTAATATGGTAATGATAAGGTCAGATTGCTTTTCCAAGGGTTCAGTCTGAGGGTTCGCTGGAAGAAAGGTCTGAAGGAGACAGTGAAAAGTTGGGGGAGCAGGTAGTAAACTCTGCCTCCCCCCAAGCACAGCAATAGCAATGGCGAGGGTCTGGTTTAGAAGGAGTGGTGATGAAGACTGCGTGGAAGGGAGGACATTCAGAGATGATTCACAGCGGAGTCAGCAGGGCACTGATTCATTGGCTGAAACGTGTGAGGTAAAAAAACAAAGAAAATGATGCCAAGGTTTTTAGTTAGATGATCTGCAACAAAAATACAAACAGGGATGTTTTAGGGGTAAAAAATATGATCTGTGCCGTGATAGCCACATTAAGTGTGAAATGTGCCAGTGGGAACTGAGGCTTGGAGGAGAGGTCTGGATGGATATATGAATTTGAGAGTCAGAAAAGGTCCAAGGAGAGGGGCTATAGAAGTATATAGACTGAGAGTATAGAGGAAAAAAGAAAAATCAAGCCTGCTGGAAAATATTAAGAGCATGCATATGCCAGGGAAGCAAATGCAGGACACTTTTATCAGACCTAAACGTTGTGGTTTGAATTTTTTAAGTGAATGGATGAGATGGAAAATGTTGATGCACAGGTGGTGATATTTTTCAAACTTGGAAAGCATCTGCATTCAAGATGGAATCGAGAGATGTGAGAGAAAACTTTCATGGTAAAAAATTAGCGGAGTCATAATTTTTTTTCTATATTACAAAGGATAATGACTTTAGAATTGAATGTTAGAATTAAATTAACTAAATACATGTTTTCTTGTAAAATATTGGTGAAAATTTGTTAATATAAGTGAAAAAAAAGTTCATATAAATTAAAATTTTAGATTTACCTTTTACTTATGGACTCCTATATTACCTCCAAATTGAACTGAACACAAAAGACTATTGTGATGTTTATTCTTATATATATGCTTTTATATTTTGAAACCTTTTTTTTAAAGTTGGAATAATTAGCCCTAGAATAAATACAATTTAAATGTGAATACCCATTAGAATATTCTCAAGAGCAACAAAAGGAATGAGAGAGATCTTATGTCATCACATCACTGACAATACATGATAACATCTAGCATTTTTTTAAAAATATATTTTTATTGATTTCAGGGAGGAAAGGAGAGGGAGAGAGAGATAGAAACATCAATGATGAGAGAGAATCATTGATCGGCTGCCTCCTGCATGCCCCCTACTGGGGATCGAACCCGCAACCCAGGCACGTGCCCTTAACCAGAATTGAACCCGGGACCCTTCAGTCCGCAGGCCAACACTCTATCTACTGAGCCAAACCAGCGAGGGAACATCTAGCATTTCAATGTTTGCCAAATATATGAGTATAAATGGATAACTCATTTTAGTGTTACGTTTATAATTATTAATGAACTTGAAGATGACTTATACCAATTAGACATTTGGCCTACCTGTTGTGTAAATTCGTATTCTTTGTTCATTTATTATGGAATTTTGTATCTCTTTCAGGTTGATTTGTAGGCACTCTGGTATACAGGGTATCCCAAAAAATGCATACACACTTTGGCTGCTATTATTAACTACAATGGGTTAAATCTGAAAGGAAAGTAACATTAATTGAGCTATCAGCTGTTAAAGTCTGTAGATATTTTTTAGGATACCCTGTGTTTTAAATAGTGTTTCTTTGTCAGTTTTAGAGATACAAATGTCCATTCTCAGTGTGTCCCCAATCTGGTAACTTGCACTTTGCTGATAGTGTCTTTTATTAAGGAAGAAATTATCAATTTTATCTAATTAAATCATTAAACACTTTCCATTATATATCCATATAAATTAGAGAATATATTCACTACATTTGTTACAAAGAATCCAGCCAGATTTATGATTAGAACGCTCCGTAATAATTTTGTTGCACTTGAAATGTTCCTATTATGAACATTTGAAATGTTCCCGCAGAAGAGCACAGACTTTCCATTAATTTAGAAGTTCTTTTATGTGATCAAATAGAGTTTTAGGTTACTTTCCATATTTTTGGCATATTCTTTGTTAATTCTTGGGTAATTTCTTTCTTTTCAGCTATTACAAATTATAGTTTTCCATTTATAAGATGCTATTTTTTTCTAAAATAATTAGACTGAAAATTGAGGTGCATCTTATGCACAGAAGTCAGCAGAGGTGGGAGCTGAGCACGTGCATAGCTGCCCATACCTTCAAAGAGACTTCCCAAAGCCTTACTGTTACTGATGTCAGTTGATGCCGTAATTGGAGGTGGAGGTGGAGAGTGTGCAGATGCAACAGAGATCGGAGCTTTCTGAGCTCATAAACATGTCAAAAAATAAAAAGATAGATACTGGTAAGCGATTTCCTTACTCTGCAAAATTCAAACTGAATGTAATCAGCTGTGCAAAAGAGCATGTAAATAGAGCTGCAGAGACAATTTGGATCTCCTCCCACTGAGTGTATGATCAGACAGTGGAGAAAACAGGAAGAACAACTCCTTAAGATGCCAAGAAAGAAGAAGGCCTTAAGAGGAAAACCAGCAAAATGTTTAAAATATTGATTTCTTAATTTTGGGTTGGAAAAGTGGGGGGTGTCTTATGCGTGGGAACATCTTATACATGGATAAATACAGTAATCTTCCTCCTGGATATATTTTCTAGGTCATGATTGCCAATGAACAGAAATAGTATTTATTTTTACATGCTTATTTTGTTAATGCTGTTGGCTTTTAGAGGTAAATTATTTCATCATTTTTTGTTTATGTTTTCATTTTTTAAAAAAAATATATTTTATTGATTTTTTACAGAGAGAAAGGGAGAGGGATAGAGAGTTAGAAACATCAATGAGAGAGAAACATTGATCAGCTGCCTTCTGCACACCCCCCACTGGGGATGTGCCCGCAACCAAGGTACATGCCCCCAACCAGAATCGAACCTGGGACCCTTTAGTCTGCAGGCCGACGCTCTATCTGCTAAGTCAAACCGGTCAGGGCTATGTCTTCATTTTAAAAATTCACATATCTTTTAAAAAATATTTTTATTGATTTCTAGAGAGAGAGGAAGGGAGAGGGATAGAGAGATAGAAACATAGATGAGAGAGAAACATGGATCAGCTGCCTCCTGCATGCTCCCCACTGGGGAACGAGCCCGCAACCTGGGCATGTGCCCTGACAAGGGATGGAACCGGTGACCTTTTGGTTCCTGGCTTGATGCTCAACTGCTGAGCCACACTGGCAAGACAAAATTTGTACATCTTATCTCTCTTTTCCTATAGTGTTTTTCCAGGGTCTCAGTACTCTTCTAAAAAATGTAAGTGATACTGAACATCCTTGTTGTGTTCTTTATTTTAACAAGGGACTATATCTAAATGACTTTTTAAGTAAAATATTTGCTGTTAGTTTTTTATTAAAAATTTACCAGATTAAGGAAACTCGTTTATAATTATAATTTTTTATACAATTTTGGTTTATGTCAGATGATTTTCTGCATGTGTTAAAGTAATCATGACTTCGCTACTTTTATCTGTGGACAATTACACTGATATATTTTTTATAATCATCCTTGGAATAAAAAATACTTGGTTATGTTGTGTTATCATCATATATTACAATCTGATGGCTTCAGATAGCTAGTATTTCTTTAAAATATGTGATTCTATAATAATACATGAAAAGGGACTGTAATTTCTTTTTATTCTATGTCTGTAGTCAAGATTGGAATAAAAGGTCTAATAACCTCATAAAATAGCAGTATTTTGGTCTATCTATCTATCTCTCTCAAAGTTGACTCATGGATAGATAGAAAGTATAGTTCTTCATAATAGTATTATCCTATATATGTATATATACAGTTTTAGGTTACTTGTTTTGCTTAACAGTTTATCTCTAATATTCATATCATTACTTTTTGAAGGTATTGTTTTAATAGCAATGTAATATTTCATGAAATAAGAGTCCATAAAAAATTATTTAATCTGTGAATATTTTTTAAAATATTGCATTCTAAATAAAACTATAATGATAATTATGTGCTTTCAAAAAATGAAAGTCTCATGCAAGATATTGAGTGTCCTGTGCTCCAGGGGTCATGATATAATGGACTTTGTATCCTTTGCATATAGAACAGTGTAGGGCACATGGGACACGCCTGATGAATATATGTCAGATGAGTGATTGAATGAGCGAGGGAATGGTCATTTCCTCCACAACTGTTGATTTGACTAATGAGACTTATGTTTACTGACATCACAGGATAGGCATTGATCAACACCTGTCTGTCACTAAAGACTGACCAGTCTCTGAAGAATGGTGTATGTAATATAAATATTTTGTTCATTCAAATAAAGTCCTCCATTTTAAAGAGATAGTAATAGCCACATTTTTTTTCAGTATTCTTTGTGGTAGTCTCATTTCTAATCCTAACCACAGTCTATGAAGTTGGTACTATTATCCTCGTATTTGAAATAGCAGATCGAGACCTTGGAGCTAGGACGTGGTGGAGACTCAATTCTAATTTACTAGTAGGTGTGTCTGATGCCAAAGCTAGATCCCTTGACCACAATACACATGATGTCAAATATGTTTTCTCAACCAAATCAGTTGGGATAATAAGCACTGACTACAGGGATTGGTGAATTAAGCAGAATTTCAGAAAAGCACTTAGGTCTTGGTAGCCAGAGGGCATAGCCTTTAAATTGAAGCATCAGCCATGGTGAACTGGAGAGAGATCAGTGGCAGCACTTGGTTACTTGTTTAACTCCTCCCTACCTCTACCACTTCTTAACACAGGTTCCATCCTTAAATTGGCAAATCCTCTACTAACAAACCATTCTATCTGCTTATATTGCTGGATTATCTTGAGCGTGGGTTTCTGCCTCCAGCTCCTCTAACACCTCTCCCAAAACAGTTCTTCAATTAGCATAACAATTGGTTTTCTCATTTTGTTCCTGGTGTTCCAGTGCCAGAGCATTTTACCTTTTCCTACTCTCAGTAATGAGAGAGGCATCTTCTTTCTACTTTCTTTACCTCAACTAGGGATTTAAGAAGTAAGAAGATTCCCACAGCAAAAAATTCATATACTGTCGTTCTTTGGCAACCAAATCGTTATATTTTGAGAACTTCTTGCAAGTCCATCAAAGGTTTAAATTTTATTGTGTGAAAGTCAAGGAAATGGGTATATATCTCAGTTAAGTCTTTCACTGACATGGAGTCTTTTATTGACCCACTAACTCATTTTATCTCTTTTTTCATTATCTTTATAATCTTTGTTCTGTTGATCAGATGATGTTGAAAGTTACTTTTGTGGAAATGTTTATGCTTTTTTTGTTTTGTGAATACTAAAGAGCACCTTTTTTGGCTCAGAGTAGTTGTCATTTCTCAAGGCTGGCATTTCTGTGACAGGGCAGTGAGAAGCGAGGAGAATTCCAGGACAAGTGGAAAACAGACACTAAGACCAAAAAAAGGTAAAGTAAGGCCAAACAGTGTGGGCAGTTTGCAACCCGCATGTAAACTGCAAGCCCTTATCTTACCCAAAGATTTCTGAAAGCAAATGGTTAATGACTCTCTCCAACTAAACAATGCAGGAAAGGAGTGGGGAAGGGGAAAGGGGGAAACAAAGGAGGCAATTTTATTTTCTGCTCCCTAAACAGGGAAACCAGAAGTCTTAAAGCTTGGCAAGATAAAATTGCCAGGTGCTTCTCGTGAATTTTTGGAAGGCCACAAAATAGTAAAAATGTATCTTGAGAATTAATCTGTGCCAAGATATTCAGCAGAGGAATTTTGAAGCCTACAGACAGGAGGGTATATAACACCTTGAACTCTCAACCAACTCACTCTTCAGATCAACTGAGTGATGTTCATCTGTGTTCCCAGCCAGATGAAAGAGATTAGTTTACCTTGCTTCTTTAATAAATTTGCTTGCTTTAATTGCTTTAATAAATTGGTTTTATCACAACACAATCAGGGTCTCTCATTTAAATTCATTTATAGGAAAAGACCAGAATTGGAGTGGGGGCAGCCCTCTCATTCTGACTCAGGGGGCTGTCCGATGACGCCTTTCTGGGGTCTCTGGGCTGCCTGTGACATTTCCTTTTGGTAATGTGGCTCTCAGGAGAAGGGCTCTGCTTCTCTTAGTCGCCAGTGGGGGTGCTTCGTTAAATACTGTGAGAGACAACTTCATACATTTGCCAGCTGCAGGGGAGCCATCACACTCCAGGGCTCCGAATTTGATTTATTAGTGAATCAAAAGCAGGCTTCCTATGGAAGGACAGGTCTTTAGCAGAGCTTTTCCTGGACATTTAAAGAAAGTTAAAAGTTCAAGATGAAAGACAAATGAATTTTTACGTCTGCCAAGCCTTTTAGAGTTGTACTGACATTCTTCACATGAATGAATTCACAAAAAGACATGGAGAAAAGGTTTCAGGAGCTACTTGCAAGTATAGATAGTGACAATCAGATCTGCGTGGATGCTTACATCTACCATTATAGTGAGAATAATTGAATTCTTTTGTGAAATTTGGTGTCAAGATAAAAAAGGGGTATAAGAACTATATATGGACAGGTCTTAAGCTACAAAAAACTTTTATCTTAGTTTGTAAATCCATTATTTTTCCCAGCTTTATTGAGATATAGTTAACATATAACACTGTGTAAGTTTAAGGTGTACAACATGATGAGCTGGTGAATCCATTCTTATGGGACATTGAATTATTTCCAACATATTTGTGAATCCCTCTGCTTCCTTTTCCCTCTGCTTCCTGCCTTGTGCTCATGTGCTATAGCAGTGGTTCTCAACCTTGGCTGCACATTAGAATCACCTGGGAATCTTTTTAAAATCCTGATTTCTGGGCCTCATCCTCCGGAAATTCTGTTTCTTTGTTATGGGGTGAGGCCACAACATTAGTAACAAAGAAACAGAATTTCCGAAGGATGAGGCCCAGAAATCAGGATTTTAAAAAGATTCCCAGGTGATTCTAATGTGCAGCCAAGGTTGAGAACCACTGTTCTATAGTTTTGATAAAGAAAGTGTAAATTCACAACCTCCATTCAGAATAAGCTCATGTTTTCCCGTCTGATGAAAGCTTTGTGTACAAATGAAGTAGACTTTGTAAGATGCAGATCCTATTAGGAATAAGAAAATGTTCTTTACATTTTTTCATTTTATGCTTTATTTTCTAAAATTCAACTCATTTTAAATACTTAGATTATAGAGATTATATGTTGCATACTTAATGTTTTGCATTATAAACATTTTTTTTAAAGAAGAGTGTATTTTTTTAATATATTTTATTGATTTTTTACAGAGAGGAAGGGAGAGGGATAGAGAGTTAGAAACATTGATGAGAGAGAATCATCGATCAGCTGCCTCCTGCACATCTCCTACTGGGGATGAGCCCGCAACCCAGGTACATGCCCTTGACCGGAACCGAACCTGGGACCCTTCAGTCCGCAGGCTGACGCTCTATCCACCGAGCCAAACCGGTTGGGGCTAAACATTTTTAAATTTGGGTTTCATGAGCTAATTAAAATTGCCTGAAATACAGTCAATCTTGGATAGTTTTCAAGAAAAGTACTTTAATAAAGGAATAAGAGAATAGAAATGGTATTCTACTGAAGAAGCCAAAACGCACAGCAATGGTTATTTCCCTGATACTTTTTGTCCCAGATACTATAAATAAACATACCAGGTTTTTCTTTTTATTATATAAATTCTGATCAGTAGTTCTATTAGCAACTACTGATTGTGTAGGCTCACAACTTCTAAAAATCATTTAAATCATTGTTCATATTAGAATATGTCTGAAGGGTGAGGCTGTGCATCAGCTGGGGCTGCAGTTTATATTTTCAAGCCTCAAATATAGGGAGGGAGCTATACTGGTAAGCAGCACCTCTAATAAGGCTTTTACTCTTTGGTCTAGAAACAAATCTACTTTTATGCCACATGTCAACTTATTGTGATCTTACTTTATTTTACTAAACTATGCACAGTTGTTTGAGGAGGAAAGGTAAAAATATATAAAAATGAGGTGAAAGAGAAAAAAATAATTACTCTAGTAAGTGGCAATCTATAAAAAATGAATTTTGAGGGTTGAAAGATACAAAGATTCAAATTGATAAACATTTTCTCTAAATATTTTATAAAAGTTATTTACTAAGCGCAGATGCACATTTTTTAGAAGTTTGCTTTTGTTTATAACAATTTTGCTTTCTCTATACACATTTTTTGGGAAAATTCAGTCATATATGAAAAAGAAGCCTCCATTTTCTCACCACCATTCAAAACCCCTGATATGTTTTGGCATATTTACAAGTAATTCCAGGCTTTCACACACACACACACACACACACACACACACACACACACGCACGAAATGATTCTGTTCATATGTATTTTGTTCCTTATTTTTTCCATTGGTTTTACATCTTCAAGGTTTCCTTAGTATTGCATCACTCCTGTGACTGAAAGTTATTCGCCAGTGGACTTTGTATGTCACAAGTGAATCTCGGCTCAATTTGCACTCTCCCTTCACTCATTTCACCCACGCTATGCAGGCCTCCTTGCTCTTCTTCAAACATGCCAAGCATCCGCCTCTTCGGGGCCTGTCTTTGCTATCCCTTGGCTCGCAACACTCTTTCTTTTAGTCTGTGTACAGTTTTCTTACACTCTTAGCTCAGCATTCACCTTATAGAAAAGGACATTCCAAGGCAGCCCGTCTAGATAAAGCCCTTTGCTCCATCATGCTGTCTTACCCCTCTTTTTTAAAATACATTTCTTTATTGGTTTCAGAGAGGAAGAGAGAAAGAGAGAGATAGAAACAGCAATGATAAGAGAGAATCATTGATCAGCTGCCTCCTGCACACCCCCTACTGGGGATCGCGCCAGCAACCAAGGCATGTGCCCTTGGCCGGAATTGAACCTGGGACCCTTCAGTCCGCAGGCTGACGCTCTATCCACTGAGCCAAGCTGGCTAGGGCTGCATTGGTTTCTTAAGGCTGCCATGTCTAATTGGCATCTCACTCTTAACATCTCCAAAAGCAAACTCTTGATCTTTTCCCTGAACCAAAACCTGGATCTCCCACAATCTTCCCCATCAGCTAAGAGTCGTTCCATGCTCACTTCACAAACCTAACGCTATTCTTGAATTATTTTTGTCTCACAGCATAGAGCTAATCCTCCAGAAAATCCATTTAAAATACATTCAAGAGCTTCACTCCTACTCACCACCTCTCCCGCCACCATCATCGTCTCATGGGAATCATTGCAATACTCTCCTAACTGGTTTCCAGCCTGTATTCTGGCCCTAGTTTCATCACAGGCAGCCATAGTGATTTGTTTAAAACTCAAGCCATGTTTTTCCTCTGTTCAACACTGCTAATGTATTCCTTCTCACTCATATGAGAAGGCAAAGTTCCTAGGATAGGTGGAAAGACTACAGTCTGATTTTGGACTCCTGAAACCATTCTGATCTTATCTTTACTCACTTCAGTATCTGCCCCAGCCACACTGGTCTGACTGCTGATTCTAGAAATTAAACCACAGGATGGTAGTCGTCCCTACTTCTCTTTGTACTTCTCATATCTTGTGCCTACAACACTTCTCCTCCACATTAAGCCATACCTCTCACTTCCTTCATGTCTGTATTTAAATGATGCCACCCTGGTGATGTCTCTGAATACCCAATTTAAAGCTGGCTTCTCAAGTTAGGTATGCCTCCTTTTCTGGTTTATTTTTCTCCTTAGTATTCTTGACTTTTAAACTTATTTATGTATTAAATTATATTCTTTTATCCATAACAATATAATTTTCTGGACAGCAAGACTTTGGGTTAGTTCTCTTTTCTTATCTTCAGTATCTAAAACAGAACTTAGATAGAGGAGAAGTCTAGTAATTAATTAATTAATTATTCAATAAAAAATTACTTTTTTCCCACAGAATGAATCCTAAATGCAGATGTTTATTTATACTGGCATTCTAATGATATCAATGGTATTTAATATTAACTCATCATTAGCCACGCAAATTAAAACCACATGGTGACAATTTTTGTCTGTAACATCAAAAGAAAAAAAAAGAGAAAAGGATGATAAGTACTCTATTGAAGATGTGGGGAAATCAGTACTCTCACTGCTTTTAGTAGAATTTAAATCAAACGCTTTAAAAAATGTACTTCCCTATTGACTCACACGTTGTGTTTCATGAAAAAATGTATTCGAAAAGTGTAATTATGATATTTATACATGTTTAATGATATTAGACACAGAATGTTTAAAATTGCAATACACTTGAAGCAACTGTTTACTCAAGAAGGATTAGTAACATTTACTACATGTTTAAGATGGAATGTGATGCAATTATTGCAAATAACATTGTGAAAGATTGACTGATAGCATGGAAAACATTCCCATATATTGTTAAATGAACCAAAGCAAGTTATAAATCAGTTTGTATAGTGTGCTCTGTAAAGTAGTGCAGACCAATTTCTCTCTTCTTGCAGTTATTCTATTTAGTTTCTGTGCATTTAATCTTACAATAAGTAAAAAGTGCCTCTCTCACAAGCAGACAGAACAGTCAGGAAAGCGTGTGCTGTTTGTATAATGACAATGCCCTTGATGTCAGTGAATTTAATATTCTGATAAAATATATTACCTATGCCACGAATTGTTTTCTATTTTAATTAAAATGACTGCTAACTAATAACCTGATTTTTAGAATAATTTATTCTGAGCATCAAGCCCCCGTTCTTTTGCTAATTTGAATTGATACCATTTTTATAAGGAATAGTGAGAAATGCTAATGTCAGTCTTCCTATGTTATTTCACAGATTGGCTGATTCTCATTTAAATCTCTCCAGGTCTTGTCTTCTGAGACATTTCCTGGTCTCAATTTCTCCCTTCCTCAGCTTTCTGTTCTCTGGGTTTTTTTTCTTCTTATTTCTCCCTCATCATAACTGTCCCCAACATCCCATCCTTGAGTATTTCCCTTCTTTCTCCATCTGTCCAATGAAAATAATAACTCACTTCTCTATTCACTCATTTATACATATGTTCTTTCAACACATTTATTTATTACTTAAATGTTTCAAGCACTGTGCTGGAAGCTGGAATGAAATCTTGACTAAGTCAGACTTACTGCTATGGACTCAATTGTGCCCCCAGAACATCCATATATAGGGGGTCCTAACCCCAAATGTGATTAGCTCATTCAGGTGGGGCCCTCATGATGGGATTGAGGCCCTTAGAAGAACAGATACCCCTCTTTCTACCCACACATACCAAGGAAAGGCCATGTGAGGAAGAAGGAAGGTGCCCATTTACAACCCAAGAAGAACGCACTCACCAGTCACCATCCCTGCTGACACCTTAGTTTTGAAATTGTAGTGTTCAGACTGTGCGAAATCAATGCCTATTAAGTCACCAGTCTATGATATTTTGTTATCGCAGTCCAAGTTGACTAAGACAATTTTTGGTGCTGAAAAGTGGGGTGCTGCTGTAACAAATACCTAAACATGTGGAAGTGGGTTTGGAACTGGGTACTGGGTAGAGACTAGAGGAGTTTTGAGGTACACGCTAGAAATATGGGCTTTCTGGTGAGATCTCACACAAAAATGAGGAACATGTTATTGGAAACTGAAAGAAAGGCTATCCTTGTTATAAAGAGGCAAATAAATTGGCTAAACTGTCTGCTAGTGTTTTGTGGAAGGTAGAAATTGTAAAGGATGAAACTGGATATTTAGCTCAGCAGATTTCTAAGCAGTATTGAAGGAACAGCTTGGTTCTTCCTGACTGATAATTGTAAAATATAAGAGAGAGATGAATTGAGGAAGGAATTATTAAGTAAAAACAGAGCCAGAATTTAAAGATACAGAAAATCCTCAGTCTATCTGTATTGAAAACTATGAGAATGTGTGTTCCGAAGAGAATGCCAAGCATGGGGGTACCAACCATTTGGTCAGGAGATTAGAATAGGTAAACCATAGACCTTACCAGCATCTCAACAGAAGCCAGGAATAGAGATGGGATTACATGAGCAGAAACACTGCCTGCTGGGAGGAAAAGAGAAAACAGAGCAGGGAACAAAGACTGAGAATTTATGCTATCTTTCAAGAAAAAGGAAAAAAGTACCCAAAGATGATTCAGAGATTATCAGGGCTTGTTTCTCCCATCATAGGCCCAGAATGCACAGGTGGGGTCAGGGGAGTGGCCCTCCACCTGGGTTTCAAATGACAGGATCATTACCCAACAGAGCTGCAGAGTTAGTGGTGCCCTGTGGTGGCAGTGGAGAGAAAACAAGTTGGATGATTTTGTATATATTTGGAAATCAAATCTGCAAAACCTACTAATGAAGTGGTTATGAGATGTTAGGGAGAGTAAAAATGAAAATCAACTCTCCCTTGCAGAGAGCAGTGTGCAGTGAGGGTGTGGCTCCCAAACCAAGGGGGCAAGGTCACGCCTTAGAGCCATGAAGGTGACACACCACCCAGCGGATCCAGAGGGCAAAGCACTGAACCAAAGAGGATTGTTTTCAAGCCTTAAGATCTAGTAAAATTTGTCTTGCTAGGTTTTCATCTTGCTTCCTTCTGATTTCTCCCTTTTGGAAAGGGAATGTCGATCCTATGCCTGTTCTACCATTGCATTCTGAAAGCAGGTAATTTACCTGGTTTCATGACTGGAGGGGAATTTAATCTCAGAATGAATCATACCTTGAGTCTCACTCATATTAGACATAAAAGGTATTTAGATCAGACATTAGATTTTCAACTTTAGAGTTATTACTGGAATGAGATAAGACTTTTAGGGCCATGGGATAGAATGAATGACTTGTATTTTGTATATGAAAAGGATGTGAATTTATGGGGGGGCAGGGACAGAAAGTTATGGACTGGATTGTATCCCTCCAAATTAATAAGTTCCTTAAATCACTCAAGGAATTTAAAGCCTAGTAATGATAATGATGGAAATAATAATGATAACCAACATTACTAGTGTTTTCAATGAGTGAGCTACTATTTTAAGTGCTTTACATGTATTATGTTACATTTCCACAAAACTCATGAAGTGGACACTAATTTCATCCTGAATTTAGAAGTGGGGTGGGAAAAAACATAGACTGAAACTAGGCACATCCTTACAAAACTAATTAAAGAATTTAAATTGAAGTAGATGCTCTGAAGAAGAATTAAAATGACATAAAATAATATAACAGGAATACTTGACCTGAGAATTGAAAAGTCTAAGGATAAAGTGACTTTTAACCTAAGATGTGACTCATGAGTAAATGTTAGGAATGAAAAGTGTTGTAAGAAAAGAGAATAGCCTGTGAAAATACCCTGAAATGGGAAAGGACACTCTATTCCAGGAAGTGAAAGAAGCACTTGTGGGGGGAAAAATGAAGGGATTGACAAGGTGCACAACCAGAGTGGAGAATCAACTGGTGGAGGGCAGGACTGGGCACAGAGACCACTTATGAATCCACTTAGTAATTCCAGACAAGAGTTAGTGGTGCCCTGTGGTGGCAGTGGAGAGAAAACAAGTTGGATGATTTTGTATATATTTGGAAATCAAATCTGCAAAACCTCCTAATGAAGTGGTTATGAGATGTTAGGGAGAGTAAAAATGAAAATTAGCTCTCAAGTTTCTGCTTTGAACAATTTGGCAAGAATAGAAAAGCACAGAAAAGACTCTATGGATTTAATAGCTCTTTGTAACATTTCCAGAATACATGGCATTTGGCTAGGGTGCATGGTGTTTAATGTATATTCCACATCCATTCCCTATTCATTCCCTGGTTTCTTACAGGCTATATACCATGCACTCGGGTGTTTAGAATACAGAGTCATG
Organism: Myotis nattereri; assembly: GCF_964212035.1. Lineage (NCBI taxonomy): Eukaryota > Metazoa > Chordata > Mammalia > Chiroptera > Vespertilionidae > Myotis > Myotis nattereri. The sequence goes on along the minus strand of NC_138081.1, from coordinate 39,113,865 downwards.
GGGATAGGCCTCAACAGGCCAGAGATGCTGGGACTTGGACCTCTAAGGAGGAGGCCTCTGCTTTATTTTTTATGTTCTAATCTCTAAAGAAGTGCAATGAAGATGTTTCTGTGAGTGAAGGAAGACGGTGGATTCTGGAACCAATTGCAATGAACTCATACTTTTAGGGTGAAGAGCAATTTCTGGAGCGATGCTGACAGAAACATCAGGCAAATCAGAATGGAAAAGTCCCTTTTCTATCCTGCTACCTGCCAGTGACCCCCTAGCGACCATTACTTACACAACTATCAGAAATCTAGTTGTCAACTAGGGAAAGGACTTTGTAGAGTTCCAGCCACAAATTTATAGAGAGTTAGAAGCTTGCTTCTGGAGCTGAGAGACAGCAGCTTCATAACCTTCATACTGTCAAGAGGCTCATACAATCACTAGTACATTTCAAGTACATGAAGTCCAGACTTCTTTAACTGCCTATTCACAATCCATGCTTGGGTGTCTAGCAGAAATCATACACATAACATGTTCAAAACTGAACTCTTGATTTTCCCATATAACTTGCCTCTCCCACATTGTTCCCATCTCAGTAAAAGGTCACTCCATTCTTCTTTCACAAGACAAAAACCATGAATCCTCTTGACATTTTCTCTTTAACTCCTCATGTATAATCCATCAGAAAATCATGTTAGCTTTGCTTGAATATATATTCTGAATATAACCTCATCTCACCAGCTCTGAACCATTATTGTATTTTACTGGGATAACTGAAGTGGTTCTTAATTAATCTTCCCTGCTTCTGACCTTGCTCCCATCTCTCAAGAGCCAAATATTTCTTTTAAGCATAAGTCAGATCACCTAAATTCTCTGCTCAAAATCCTTCAGACTTTTTATCTCACTCTGAATAAAAGCTAAAACACCCTCATTGACCTATTAAACCATAAACACCCTTTTCTGCTCCATCATCTCTCTGATATCATACCCTATCTTACTACCCCCTCTCCCATCCTTGCTCTCCCTCTAGCATGCCAATCACTCTCCTCCATCAGGGTTTGTGCAATTGCTGTTATCTCTGTCTCAAATGCTCTTCTCAAAGTCTTTCTAAAAGTGGCCAGCATACTTAGTTACTCCATAAATATTTATTGACTAAATTAAGGAGTCAGAAAACACTTTCCCAAGAAAGTAATATTTTATCCAAGATCAGAAAAAGAATAAAAAGTATATAGATGAAATGGGGGTGAGAGTTGATTAGGAAAAAGAGATCGTAACAGAGGAATAGCATGTGCAAAGGTCATGAGGAAGGTGAACATGTTCTTTGTATGTTTTAGGCATGCCGAGGAGGAGAGGAGCATAAAATAAGTCTGGAGAAAAAAGTAGAAAAAAGACTATATCAAGGGATAAAGTTGTTACATAAAAATGCATCCTATACTTTTCTAAATATTGTTTGTATTAATTACCTTGTCATTTCCTCAGAAAACCAAATGTTTGAAGTATCCCAGAGTTTTCCTTTTTTATTCATGTAATCATCTGGTCCTGTAGATCTGATGATATCTCTTTCCATTTACACTTTTTTTTTTAATTCCTACTAGTGGGACATGAATCCAGGTCTGTATTTCTTCTACCCGAATTGTGTTAATACTGGTATTTCAGTGACTCTGAGTTTCCTTTGTTATCTGAAGCACACACAGCAGCCTCTGGTATTTCCTTTATTTTTCCAAAAATAATCTTCAATGCTGTCCCCTCCAGCTTTAAACTTTAGCAACTCTCTGCTCTTTATTCTATTAAGTCAAAATCTTGGCATTCAAATTCTGTCAGCCAACACTCTCAACCTAAATATCTGCCATTCTTCTCTACCATGCCATATGCTCCTACAAAACTAGACTAATAGAATTTCCCAAATATATTACATATTTCATTCATCCAACCACCCATCAAATCACATTTATTGAACATATGTATGCGTTTACATGTATTGTTCAGAACACCTGAATGACCTGTTCGCTATTTCTGTCTGTTGAATTGCTATCCACTTATCATGGTTTTTCTCAAGTAGTTCCCTAGGTACTTCATAAGGACAGCTTTGATCACTCTAAATGAAAGTAACATTTTCAGTCTTTGATTTCCTGTAGCATTTTATATCTTCTGGCTATATTATATTTTGATTTTAATGTAGCCATTTATTTTATTGATTAAACAACTTAGTGAACATAAAAGTATATTGCAAATAAACTTTCAATACAAATGTAAAACTCCACTTTTGATATTATTACCAACATTAATTTTCTTATTATATTCCTCACCACAATTCTGAAAGTTAATTGAAACATAGGTTATAATGTACTCATTCTCCTTGTCCTTGAGGTAATATATATATATATATATATATATATATATATATATATATTACTGTATGTTCTAATTATAACACATGAAAGCAAAAAAAAGCTCTTTCTACTAGGTTAGCTCTCCTCACTTCCTGTAAAACATGTAAGAAGTCAAAATACTTTTATCCAGAAAAGCTGAGCAGTGATTCAAAACTGGTAGCTACTACTTTGATAACAAATAACATTATAATTACCTGAGGAGCTTTTGAAAATCTCAATGCCCAGGACACATACAAACCAATTAAATCTGAATCTTTGGCTCATAGACATCAGTGTTATTTAAATCATATCCACCAATATATAAAAAGAAAATGTGCCATGACCAGGTGGGATTTATTCCAGGTGTACATGGCTGGTTTAATATAAGAAAACTAATAAATATAATGCACCATATTATTCATCTAAAGAAAAAACAACACATGAACCTATCAACTGATGCAAGATAAATTATTTGACAAAATCTAACACCTATCCAAGATAAAACTCTCAGTCAACTAGGAATAGAAGGTAACATCTTCAAACTGTAAAAAGCATCTACCAAAAAATTATTCAGTGAAATCATTAATGGTGAATTGGAATGTTTCCTCCTGAAATAAAAAACAAGGTAAGGATATTTTCTCTCATTAGTTCAATAGTAGTGAAAATCTTAGTCTGTGTAAAATAAAAAGGCATAAGCGAAAATAAAAAGCATACAGGTTGGAAATAAAGAAATAAAATTCTTGGAAATAAATAAATGACATTTGTCTGTGTGGTAAATCCCAAGTAATTGACAACAAAACTAGAACTAATTAGTGAGTTCAACAAGGTAGCATGATACCAGGTCAATGGAAATACGTACCATGTTTATGAATGAGAAGACTCAACCCAGTAAAGATGTTAATTATCCCTCAATTGATCTATAGGCTTAATGCAATTTTTATCCAAAAATCCTAGCAGCTATTTCTTTTGAGATATAGACAGATGATTCTAAAATTCATATGGAAAGAGAAAGGAAGTAGAATAACAAATAATTTTGAAGAAATCACACTACCCAATGTTAAAACTACATAGCCATAGTGATTAAGATAGCATGGTATTAAAGGAGGGACAGACACACTGATCAATGAAATAAAATAGAGAACCTAGAAATAGACCCACCCAAATATGCTGAACTATTTTTTGATGAAGATATAAAAACAATTAAATGAAAAAAGTGTAATTTTTCAATAAATTATTTTGAAACAATTGAACTTGCATAGGCAAAAATATGAATCTAACCTAACTTTCACTCCATATAAATATTAACTAAAAATGAGTAAAACATATAAATTTAAATCATAAAACTATAATTACTTTAGACAAACACAGAGGAGAAAATCTTTGTGACTTAGGGTTAGGTGAAGAATTTTTAGACATGACAGCAAAAACATGATAAAAAAAAAAAGATAAGTTAGACTTCATCACAATTAAATATTTATGTGTGTGAAATACCCTGTTAAGAGGACAAAATTAAGCCATAAGCAGGGATATAATGATTGCAAAACACACTTGAAGTCAAAGGACTTCTATCCAGAATAAATTTTTACAAAAAGCTCTATTTCACCCAAAAAGAAATGTAGATGTCAAGCAAACCTCCATAAAAAGATGTTCAACATCATAAGCCAAATTACAGCACAAATTAAAGCCACAATGAGATACTATACACACCAATCAAAATGGCTTGTATAAAAGTACAATGCCAAGTGCTGGCAATGATGCAAAGCAACTAGATCACTCTTACCTGGTGGGTAGAAACGGAAAGTATAGTCAGTCTGTAAAACAGTTGGGCAGTTTCTTATGAGGTTGTGCATGACTTGCTATATAACCCACTAATCACTTCTGCGTGTACATTTATCTTAGAGAAATGAAAATGTGTATCCATCTAAATGTTGTATATAGTTCATAGCAGCTTTGTGCATAATAGAAAAATACTAGAAACCACCTAAATGTTTTTCAGAGAGCAAATGAGTAAACAAACAGTGATACATATATACCAAGCAGTGACACATATATACCATGAAATGTTACTCAGTTATGTAAAGAAAAAAAAAATCTATTGATACACAGTGCACTAAGGTGGATTTAAAAGATGTTATAGTAAGTGGAGGAAAATAAAGCCAATTTCAAGGTCAAAAAGTTACAAAAGGTATGATTCCACAAATAAGACTTTCAAAAGGACAAAAGGACCTTTATTCTGAGAAAGCAGCCAGGACGGAGGATTGGAGTCGAGTCTGGCTATAAAGCAGAAGCAAGGGGACGTTTCTTGCTGGCAATAGACAGATCTGGGTCTTGGTTGTGGTGATGATGAATAATTTATATATGTGATAAAATGTCATCACACGACACGCAATAAATGAATGCATGTAAAGATTGGTGAAATTTGTAGTTTAGTTTATAGTATTAGACCCATGTCAATTTCTTGGTTCTAAAAATGTGCTTTGGCTATAGAAGATACTATCATAGGGGAAAAATATGAGTGAAAATTATAGAAAACCTTTCCTACTTTTGCAATTTATTGTGAGTGTTAATTTATCTCTAAATAAGGTGTAAAACACACACAAAACAAAACAAAAATGGGGCTCCCTCTATGACCAAGGTTAGGTCTTGTGCAGGAGGTACAGGGTGTTAGCTTTGCCCTCAAGGAGCTCACAGTAAAGCAGTGTTGGACCTTTAACTGAGATGGGAAACACGGCAGGAGAGGTAAATTTCATAATGGAATTTTGGACGTGCTTGTAGAAATCCAAGGGTCAGTACAGGGGAGAGTTGGATGGAACTAAAGTTCAGCGGAGAGGATGAATACGCAGATTCGGGAGTCGTCTGCATAGGGGAGATTATGAAGAGAGTATGTGGAATGTATTATCATAATTGCTGGCCCTGTTCTCCTCCCTGGCACAGCTACCCTAGCTTGGGGTGGTGTCTTCTCTCCTTTCAGAAATGTATTGGCGCTGTGCTGGAGGTCATAGACTCAAATTCAGAGAAATAATAATAATAATAAATGTGTGGTTTGAGCCCGCTGTAAAGAAGACAGAAAAACAGACGGGCTCCTGGAGAATGGGAGGAAGCATGCCTTGTTTAAAGTCATTAAATTCCTATTTTGTGCAAACACTCTTTTGCTAGCCAAACAAAACAGGATTGCAGCCAGATTCTGCCAAGAGCTGCTGATTTGCAGCTCCTGTCTGTCAGGCATGCGAGTTGACTAGTTTACTAATTTCTGATTAAGTGGTGACTTCTCCATGAAGTTATTTTTGCCTTTTGAAAGAAGAGTTCCAGGAGATGCAATATTTTTTAACTTGTGGGAATTTCACACAAAGGAGCTCTAAGATTGTACAAGGGAGTTCTTTAAGCAATGCTGCCTAAATTACACTCCAAGAAGCAAATTGTGTAAAAAGCCAATCCTTATCTCAAAGACATGTCCGTATAACACAAAGTGCAAGTGACTTCTGGAATTCTCTGTTTACTTGATCAAAATCAGTTATTTGTTAGCCCCATTTTACTGATCGACTTGTTAGAAATGCTGTCTAAATACAGGCACACCTTCTTTCTTGTACTTAGTCGTTACTATGAAGATTGTCATTTTTCTATTCAGATTAACAAGTTAATCAACTAAAAAAGTTTTTACACACGGGACACGATTCAGTCACACGATTACGCTTGGAATCAGATACCGCATGCTAATATTATGCTAACATTAGTGATGCAGGTGACTGAGTAATTAGATATAAATTATTTCTGCAAAGATTCAGCTCAACACTGATAGTAAAAAACAGGAGTTAGAAATAAACTAATTTATTTAAGGAAATCAGATTATAATAAGTATTTAATGAGCAGCATAATAATGCATATTATGTTAAGAAATCTAGGTGCTATGTGAGATGAAACCTGAACATAAGTGTGGCTTATCAAGAAAGTCCTTAGCCCGGTTTACAAAGTCCTGTGTAGTTTGGTCCATGTCTACATTTCCAAGCACAGCTTCTTTTTTTCTCATCTGCTATGCTCTAGCACATGATTTTGTTTTTCTATTATTTTATTATGGCAAAGCGGTTCTAGTTTTAGAGCATTTTCATTAGCTCTTCCCTTAGCCTGGGATGACCTTACTCCAGATATTTGAAATTTCCACTACTTCTTGTCATTCACATTATTGTTGAGATATTACTAACTCAGAAAGGCCTTCTGAACAAGTAGCCTAATGAACCTCTATAACTTTATTTTAATTAGCTGCATGCACTGGTCGCTAGCTGATTTTTTTTTTTTCATTTGTGGTCTCTCTTACATCTTCTCTCTCCTCTAACCTTCATGAGAGCTGAGGAATAATATAAACGCTCTGTAATGGGCTGAATGTGGCCCTCAAAAAGGTATGTCTACATCCTAGTCCCCCAAATCCGTGAATATAATCTCATGTAGCAAAAGATGTTACAAAGTTAAGGAAATTGAGAAGAGTTTATCCTAGATTATCTGTGTGGGCCCTAAGTCCTAATCACATTAATCCTTAGAAGAGAGAGGTAAGGGGTATTTTGAAACACACACAGATAAGAAGGTGATGTGAAGAAGGAGGCAGGGATTGGAGAGATGAAGCCATAAACCAAGGCTCGCCAGCAGCCTCAAGAGTCTAAAAGAGGCCAGGAAGGATTCTTCCCCGACCCTTCGGAGAGGGCATGGTCTCGTTGAAGATCTGATTTTAGACTCCAGAGCTCTGAGGAAATAGCAGTTTTGTTAAGCTACCCAGTGTGCAGTAATTTGTTATAACAGCAATAGGAGACTAATACACCTTCTTAAAAAAAAACCTGAAAATAAATAAATGAAGTGATAAAGCTGGTAAGAAAATGTTAAAAGACCATAGGAGGGCTCAAAGAATGAATGGAAACAATCCAGAAAGCAATGTTAAGGGCAATGACAATTAAATTTTAACCAGTTAACTGCCACGTGTCCAAAATGGAACCATCCCCACATGCCACAATATTTTGAATTTAACTTAAAAAAATCAATTTGAAATGAATATTATAAAAATAAATATATTACTCCCAACTTGGGTGTTCTTGAATATTTTCAACTGAAAATTCTCACGAAAAAATGATTTTAAAGTTGGTCAGGGCTGCCACTTAGGGAAAACAGTTGTTTTTTTTTATAGATGAGCCTGGTGTGTGGGGAAGGGCTGCCGCTTGTGTCTACAGATGCTTATGGCGGACAATGGGTTAAAACTGACTGAAATAAGCTAGTTCGAGAAACACAAGTACCATATGATTTCACTCATATGTGGAATTTAATGAACAAACTGAACTACCAAACAAAATCGAGACAGACTCATAGATAGAGAGCAGGCAGACTGCTCTGGTGTCTGTGTGTGTGTTTGTGTGTGTATGTGCGTGTATGTGGGGGGAGGGCGGAAGGGTGGGAGGGTGAGGGAAGGAGGGATTGACCATAAAAGAAAAAAAACAGAGAGAACTCATGGACATGGACAACAGTGTGGTGATTGCAGGGGTGGAGTGGGCGTGGAGGTGGAAGAGGGCATAGAGGGGATAAATGGTGTTGGGAAAAAGAAAGGTTAAAAATAACACAAATGAAAACACAGAGACCTAGGGGGCAGATATAAGCAAGTTCCACAAGTGAAAACACTAAAATGATTACAGAGACTATGCTTAATATTAAAGATGGCAAAGATGATAAAAAGTGGTTTTGGAGTCCCTGCATAAAAAAAAAAAATAACATTCAACGATAGGGCATAAAAAATTTCTCTGAGTAAAAAATATAAATTTATTTGCCGAAACCGGTTTGGCTCAGTGGATAGAGCATCGGACTGTGGACTGAAAGGTCCCAGGTTCAATTCCGGTTAAGGGCATGTACCTGGGTTGCGGGCACATCCCCAGTAGGAGATGTGCAGGAGGCAGCTGATCGATGTTTCTCTCTCATCGATGTTTCTAACTCTCTATCTCTCTCCCTTCCTCTCTGTAAAAAATCAATAAAATATATTTTAAAAATATATATATATAAATTTATTTATCAAGGAACACACCAGTTTTCCCCAAATAATATGATATCATTAATTAGGAAATATCAAGATATAGTTTATGAATTTTAAGTATAAAAATAAAGTCAAATGGCTATAGAGTTTGCAAAAATAAGTATTGTCCAATATCAGGGGTAGAAAGAAGACAGACCGCATATTTAGTCTCAGACATCCTCTGAACCACATACAAGCTCAGAAAACAAGAAAATTCTGAAGACAACTAACTAATTAAATGCAAGTGGAGCCCAAGAAATATACCTAGTTGATAGAAGCAGAGGATAGACATTTTAAGAAATGTATGAACTAAAGTAACTCAGCATTCATGAGCCTGTGTGGTAAGAGTTATTAAAATGGGAATGTCCATTAGAAGTCTTTGAAACTATAAACTTCCATAGAAAATAATCTACACTAATAAAAGAGAAACATGGTAATTGGCGTATGACCGCTACCCTTTTCATTGGCTAATCAGCGAGATATGCAAATTAACTTTCAGCCAAGATGGCGGCCGGCAGCCAGGCAGCTTGAAACTAACATGAGGCTTGCTTGCCTCAGTGACGGAGGAAACCAACGTTCCCCGCCTGCGGCTGCAGGCCTCTGAGCGGGCAGTTTAAGAAACATTGTAACAAATACCGCCGGACTTCAGCCAGCAGATTCGCAACACTGTAAGCAAAGGCCAGAAACCTACTTTCAGCTGCGGAGGCCTAAGAGCTGGAGCCAAGCCTCAAGGTAAAGCTGGCCCAGAATAAAAAAAAGAAAAAAAGAAAAAAAGGAGCGGTTGGGAACTTCAGTCACTCCCAGCCTGAAAACAGCCCTCAGCCCCTCACCCAGATTGGCCAGGCACCCCAGTGGAGAGCCCCACCCTGAAGGATGTGTGACCAGCTGCAAACAGCCATCATCCCCTCACCCAGGCTGGCCAGGCACCCAGTGGGGACCCCAACCCTGATCCAGGACACCCTTCAGGGCAAACCAGCTGGCCCCACCCATGCACCAGGCCTCTACCCTATATAGCAAAAGGGTAATATGTCTCCCGGCACTGGGATCAGAGTGACAGGGGGCAGCGCCCAAACCCCCTCATCGCCCTGCGGCTCTGTGTGTGACAGGGGGTGGGGCCCCAACCCCCTGAGTAGCCCTGCTCTGTGCCTGATAGGGGGGAGCTCCCCAACCTCCCCCCCACACACACGGGCCCTGCTTTGTGTGTGATGGGGTAGAGCCATAACCTCCCCATCGGCCCTGCCCTGAGTGTGAGAGTGGCGGCGCCCCAACCCCCTGATTGGCCCTGCTCTGTGCGTAACAGGGGGTGGCGCCGCAACATCCCCATCGACCCTGCCTTGAGTGTGACAGGGGACGGTGCCCAACCCCCCAATTGGCCCTACCCTGAGCGTGACTGAGGGTGACATCACAAACTCCCAATCGCCCTGCTCTGTGCATGACAGGGGGCGGCGCCCCAACTCCCCAATCGGCCCTGCTCTGAGCCAGACCAGGGGCTGCACCTAGGGATTGGGCCTGCCCTCTGCCACCCGTGAGCAGGCCTAAGCCAGCAGGTCGTTATCTCCCGAGGGGTCCCAGACTGTGAGAGGGCACAGGCCGGGCTGAGGGACCTCCCCCTTCCCCCTTGGTTGCACAAATTTTTGTGCACCGGGCCTCTAGTAGTAAATAAAAAACAATACCACATTTTTGAAAGTATGAACTAGTCAGTGTCACTCTCAAATATTTAAAGACAAGTGTGGTAGTCCCTGACAGATTTCCATATAATTCAGCAGCCTAGTCCCTGAACAATCGGAATAGATTATTATGGATGACGTTGGCCTAATAAAGACAACTAAGTAGTAGTTCCAATTATAGATGTTATGCCAAATATGGTATCTTTGCTAGAACAGATTAATCAAGCCACTGGCATGTGCAGCTATTAACCTAACAGATTATTTTTCAAGTTCTATTCAGAAGAATCATGAGAAACAGTTAACATCACATGGGATAGACAACAGTACCAGATGGGGCAAAATTATTTTTATAGCTGTTCGTTTGGAAAATAATACAATAATTAATAAATAATAATACAAGAATAAACTCTGTTTCCCATACTCACAACCAACGTAAACCTACTTTTGCCCACCTTATCTAGCTAGTTTTTACCCCAGAGCTATGTTAACTTTCCAGAGCATTCCCCAGCTCATCACTTTGATGGTATTTTTATCATGTTAAAAGGCAGATGAACAAGAAATGGCAAGTGCCATGAGGACTTAGCAAGATACACAGGCTCCACAGGGTGAGAGATAAACTCCAAGATGATTCAAGGAACTGCTATGTAAGTAAAGTTTTATGGATCCAGAAATGCAGGTCATACTGGGACATCCAATCTTAAAGTATAAGACAAATAATCACATCTTGCATATCCCACAAGTAAGAAACACAGTACGTGGGAGGACCCTTGGGCTTTGCATCAGCATATTATCTTTTAAAAATAAACCTTTACTGATGCTACAGCTACTCCTGCTGTCCTCACCGATCCACAGCGTAAATATGCCGCAGGAGTTCGCAATCGTCAACAAGCCTTAATGCCCAGCCCCAAGTTACCATGCAGCAGCCTACTGTTCAAGTACAAGGTCAGGAGCCTTTGAATGCTTCCATGTAGGCATCTGCCTCTCCTTAAGAACAAAAGCAAACGTTGGGTGAATGGCCGTGTCCTCTAAGTCAAGCCATGCACCCTACTCTTGCTGGAAAAAGCACTGACACATTGTTGGAGATCAATAACTCTGAACTTCATGTGCTCAAGTCTGTCGACTCTCTCTGTTCTAAAGCTGATGAAATTGTCGCTGTAGTAGGTGTCCACCAAGAGGCTGCCCCAGAGCAGTCAGCGGTGCCACTGGTGTTTCAACTGTTTAAAGTTGACCAGGAACCACGAACAGGAATTAGTGCTTCACCGAAGAGAAATATCTTATCATCAAAAAACTTAAATATTATGGGGAAAAAAATCGCAAAATATAAAATAAGAAAAGGAAAGGAGACTTAGAGCCTTATGTACTGAGCAAATGCCAGGTCCAGCCAACATAATGCTGGCCCTAGATTACTTATGGATTTAAAAACCCCACAAAAATAGTAAAATATAAAAACAAATTAATGTTTCATAGACCACGGGAACAACAATTTTCAGCAAAGTACAAAAATGTAAAGCATTCCTGTCTTTAATTTTGTAATTCTTTACTGTGGAATAGCTCAGAAGGCCACTTCTGTTTTAAATAACAGAGTGGATCACTGAGCAAGGAAACATAATTTGGATTATAAAATTCTTGCTTTCATAAAAATTCCTTAAAAGTGGAAATAAACCTTAGAACAATCTCAGGTTTACAGTAAGACTGAGCAGAAGGCACAGAGAGTTCTCACCTCCCTCCTGTCCTCACTCATGCACAGCCTCCCTTGTTATCGGCATCCACCACCAGAGTGGTGTATTTGTCATATGTGAGAAACCTACCCTGACACATTGCAATCACCCAAAGTCCACCGTTTACTTTAGGGTTCACACTTGGCGTTGTATATTCTATGTGCTTGGACAAATGTATCATGACAAGTATCCATTATAGTATCATACAAAGTAGTTTCACTGCCTTAAAAATCTTTTATGTTTCACCTATTCATCTGTCTGCATACATATTTAATGAAAACAAACACATATAGCACACATTTATATGTAGATAGAACACTACTACCTAATATAATTTTTTTGTAAGCAGCTAAAGTTAGTATTTCTTTCAACATATCAAGGAGTTAGCAGTTAGAATTTCTTAGTCTTTCATTATATCTGCACTCTTTTTAGTAAGTTAATGCAGGTTAAGTCAGACAGTATAGAATACCAATTCTAATTCCAAACAAGCATTTTTAAATGTCCTTGGAAGTGTTGTTGTATTTTAACTTGTAGAATTTGGTGAGAAACATAAGATCTTTTTCTTTGCTTTCTAAAGTCAAGATATTTCTCATTTAAAAGTTAACTAAGTTACTCACAAATTAACAGAATTATAACTCTGCCCATGTTCTTTATAAGGTGGTTTTAATATCCCCAATTATACAGAATAAAATTTATTAATGCTTCTGGTGTTTTGATGTAGCGAAAGGCTTACTGCAGAGCAATATCTTCCGGTCCAGAAAGAATGTGAAAACAAACAAAGAGAAGCACAGCAGTTACCGTAATTTAGCGTTCATGTGGTTTTACTGGAGACGTGCTGATTTCCGTTATTGCTTTCTGAAGCTTTTACCATGTATCTTAGAGTCCGTAGAAGGCCTTAGTTCTCCTGATCCTTAGACAGCATATGCCTTGCTAAGTAAGACTCAGGCTACCCTTAGGGTCTTTTAGTTTTCTTTGTTCATCTTAAAGATCAATCTGGAAAGGAAGATACCAGCCAGGGTTTCTCAGCCGTGGGCCTGCTGACATTTTGGATGTAAGAATTCCCTGTCGTGATGGGCTGTCCTGAGCATTGCTGGATGTTTCACAGTATCCCTGGCTTCTGCCCACTACTTTCCAGTGTTCTCTCTCTACCCCAGCAAGACAACCCAAAATGCCTCAAGGCATTGTCAAATGTCCTGTGGCTAGCGGAGTAGCTACAAAATTGCTCTCAGTTAAGAACCACCATTCTAAAGGGAACAAATTAGTTCCCTTTAGAGAAAATGTTGCTGGGAAAGACATGTCCGTAGCAGCAGAATGGTATAGCATAAACGGTAGAGTATACAGAGGAGTAACAGAACAAAACAATAGCGAACGCATGTAGTGCTTACTATGTGCTTGACTCTGCTGCATGCTTTTACCTGCATTAAGTTACCTAACACTCTTAACAGCTTATCAGCCAGGTAATATTATCTGCATAGACAATTGAGGAAACTGAGGAATTAAAATTTAATTTCCCATGTCATACAATTAGTAAGTGGTTTCAATGCTAAAAAATATATTTCCAGCATAAGAGCTTGTTTTTGTTGGTTAGTTTTCAATATACCTTTTATTTAAGCTAGTTTTATGTTTAGAGAAAAGTTTCAGTGATAATTACAAAAGTTTCCATATGCCTCATAACCAGTTCTCACTAATGTTTCCCCTATTTTACATTAGTGCAGTATGTTCATGCTAAAATAAGCAAAACAACAAAATAAACAATATGTTATGATGAATGAAAATCCATACATTATTATTACTTTTTTTTTTAAATTTTACCTAATGTCCTTTTTCTCTTCCAGGCTCTTCCACATTACATGAAGTCTTCATATCCTCTTGTTTTAGGCTTTTCTAGACTATGACAGTTTCTTGGACTTGCCTTGTTTTTGTGACCTTTAGAGTTTGAGACGTTATGGTCATGTATTTTGTAGAATGCCCATCAACAGGGGTTTGGTTGCTGTTTTTCTTATGAGTTTATCTGGGTCATGGGCTTTGGGGTTAAAGTTCACAGGGATAAACTGACCTTTTCACCACATCACACCGAGCGCATGCTCTCACTGTGAGTTATCAGTCTCGATGGTATCCTTACTTACCTCGATGAGATAGAGTTTGTCAGGTGTCTATAAAGTTACTCTTTTTCATTTGTTTGTAAGTTACTCTTTTTAAAGTATAAAATTACTCCTTCCCCCACTCCTTTTATCACAGGACTTTTTGGAAGTCCCCATGTGCAGCCCAAAATTAAAGAGTGAGAAGTTTGCTCCATCATATACTTATCTAATTTTATGTATATAAAGAACTTAGTATCCTTCTGCCTGTGATATGAATTTAATCCCCCAATTCTTTACTTTTAAAATCATTTGGTTATACCAGTGTGGACTCATGAATATTGGTTTTATACTCTGGGGTGCAATCCAGTCCTTTACTTTTTTCATTACTCAGATTGTCCCAGCTTTGGCCACTGAGAACTCTTTCAGTTGATTCCTATTCCCCTTTGATATACTCCCCTCGTGTGTGTGTGTGTGTGTGTGTGTGTGTGTGTAACATTTACTTAATTTCTGGCATTATAAAATGTTCCATTTTCATCCTGTATATTCCCTGCCTCAGCCCTAGAATCAGCCATTTTCCTGGTTGATTTTACTGGACACAGTATTGGAAAGCAAGATCTGAGTACTGGGTGTGTTCTTTGCTACCAGAGAATCCTTGCTTCTGGGCCTTCTAAACTAACAGGGAATGTATGTGTGTATACTACACGGTGTTAGTGTCAGCCTACTAACAATGATGCTACTGACGAGGAATGCCTGGGACACTCCCCTGGACCCATAGTACTTGTGGACTACTCCCATAGACATTCCCCAAACAGAGCCAACATTGTGGCTGCACCAGTCCTGTGGTTCCTACTATGGTTGAAAGAAACATCTCAGCAACAATCATCCAGTGTATTTATCAATTTACCCAAGATCATAAAGACTCTCCCAGATTTCCATCAAGACTTTTTATAGTTTGCATTGTACAATTAAGTCTATGATCCATTTTGAATTAGTTTTATATAAAGTATAAGTTCTGTGTTTAAATTAATTCGTTTGAATATAGACATCTAAAATTTTCAGCAATATTTTTTAAAAATATTATGCTGTCTCCATTAAATTTTCTTTGTATATTTGTCCAAATAATTTGAATATATTTGTACGAGTCTGTATGGGTCTGTTTCTGGGCTATCTACTATTTCCATTGATCTATATATTTATTCTTTCACCAATATGATTCTCTTGAATTATAAAGATTTATAATAAAAATTGATATTGGTTAATGTGAGTCTTCCAACTTTGTCCTTTCTCAATATTGTGTGGGCTATTCCAGTTTGTGTGTGTGTGTGTGTGATTTTTATTTTATCTTTCTCCATACAGTTTATAATCAGTGTGTTGATATCTAGAAAGTAGTTCCCTATGAATTTTGTTTGGAATTGTATTGAATCTGTTGATCAAGTTGGGAAAAATCAGCATTTTAACCATATGAGTCTATAATACAGTATTCTCTATTTACATCTTTGATTTTTTCATCAGTGATTTATAATTTTCCATATAAAGATACTATACTTATTTTGTAAGATTTATCCTTAAATGCTTCATTTTTTGATGTTATAGTAAATAGTACGTATTTTTTAAAATTCCAATTCCAATTGTTTTTTACTACTATGTAGGAAAGGAATAGACTTTTATATATTAACCTTGTGTTCTATAACTCATTATTTCCAGATTTTTTTTATTCTTTACCAGTGTTTTACATAGATAACCATTCATTTGAATAAGTATAGTTTCCTTAGGAAACATAGTCTGTCAGCTAAATACCAGGTGTCTTAGAATTAAATTGGCTAAAGTCAAAGGTCATGGGAGGCTAATACTAGTAGTTCTAGACACAGTTCTTTACTCATTCAGTGAATTTTAAAGTGTTACGAGTAAATCTTATTTTATGAGGAAATGATGTTTGAGGGTAAACTTAAGAGAAAATCAATATGTCTTAAAGCTTGTGGTGTGCACTTAAATCAGTGTTAAATAAGGAAATGCAGGTAAAATACAGTATGAGTGAACAAAAATTCATGGCCTTCCTTTTCAGTTGTGCCATCCAAAGTTTAGATTAGTCTGTCTCACACACTTTAGCCAGATAAAGCATGTGCAATGTGCTCGTTATCTTGGATAGGGAGACTATAGAGGCTGGGGACTGGTTAAAATTTTCCCTGCAGAGAGCAGTTGCTAAGCTGTGAGTCCTTACTCTGAGTGTGTGTATGTGTGCATATGTGTTCTTCATATTAAGCCTGCAATGAAGCTTCCTATGTGACATGTTAGAAAAATATGAAATATGATTCTCATAGTAGGGATACTAAGAGAACTGGTCAGAAAGAAAACTGATGTTGTCTGTGACCACAGTGTAAGGGTGACTTCACTGTAATCGGCCTTTGAAATAAGACTGAAGGTTGGTTAATAGATTGAATTGAACATTTTTATTTCTGAGTTGGGATTGTGTTTGTACCCATTGACAAGATGCATGCTTGTCATTTTCTAAAAGTTATTAGAGAAGTCATGGGCTTGTTGAAGTTTTCATCCGATTATAGGGAAAGATTATAAGAATAACTTTTAGTCGTAGCTGGTTTGGCTCAGTGGACAAAGCCTCGGACTGAGGACTTAAGGGTCCCAGGTTTGATTCTGGTCAAGGGCTTGTATCTCTGTTACAGGCTTGATCCCCACGAGTGCAGGAGGCAACCAATTGGCAAGTCTCTCTCCTGTAGTTGTTTCTCTCTGTGTCTCTCCCCCTTCCTTCCACTCTCCCTCTCTAAAAATCAATGGAAACAATATATTCAGGTGAGGATTAAAACAAAAAAAAGAATAACTTTTAAAGAGCAGTGAGTGACAATATAAGTTTAAAAAGTAAATATGTAGAGCTTTCCTTCCTCCCTTCTTTCCTTCCTTCCTTCCTTCCTTCCTTCCTTCCTTCCTTCCTTCCTTTCTTCCTTTCTTCCTTTTTTTCTTTCTCTTATTATGAGGCATCCCTGTTCAGCATACAGTTATGAATGTTTGTTGGAATCCTGTATACTAATTTTATATTTTTTCAGTTAAGTAAACATTGAATATCAAAGGGAAGGTGGGGGTGGGTGGATGGGTGTGGGGAGACTAATCAAAGAACTTATATGTTTATTTATGTGTATACAGATTCTTGCACCACTGGGGTCCCTTGGCCTGGCGTGTGGGGATTGGGCTGAAACCAGCTCTCTGTTATCCCTTCAGGGATCCCGGATTGTGAGAGGGCATAGGCCAGGCTGAGGGACCCCACTGGTGGTGCATCATGGGGGCCAGAGAGGGACCAGGTGAGGGCTCCAGGGCATGTCTGGCCCATCTTGCCCAGTCCCAATCAGCAGGACCCCAGCAGCAAGCTAACCTACCGATTGGAGCATTTGCCACCCGGTTGTCAGTGCGCATCATTGTGATTGTTCGAGCAGTTGAACGAGTGGTCGTACACTTAGCATATTAGGCTTTTATTATACTGGATATGCATAACCCATGGACATAGACAATATTGTAGAGAAAGCCTGGGGGTGGAGTGGAAGGGGTCAATGGGGGAAAAAGAAAGGGGCATCTGTAATACTTACAACAACAAATATATTATTTTAAAAAATAAACTTCATTTTTTCCCCTAAAATTTTTAAGTGCAAACTATTGCAAGCCTCCCCCAAAGCAATAAAAAGTTACCAACATCCGAATGTTATCTGCCTGTGCATGCGCTAATACATCCACAGAGCCCTTATTGTGGCTAGGTGCCCAATCAGTACATTCCCCTTACATTTAGGAGCTGCTTAGGAAAGTAAGCTACAATAAAAATAATCACATCTTTAGATCTGTGCTTTCACATGCAACATAGTGTACAGTATTTGGAAGGGAATTTTGTGAACACTCATTTAAAATCTCTCATTTAAATGATAATTCCATGCTTGTTGCCTAACCTAGACTATTCTGAACCACATGTTTCCAGATATATTCAAATTAAATAAATAAGAAAATTACAGCATAGAGCATATTCTGAAGTCAAAAGCAGGTTAGGGCATGACATTGTAGCTGTACTTAAAAACTACCTGAAAAGTGAGATTTTTCTAAGAATAAGCAGAATATATTTCTCTCTCACCTAGGATGCTGCCTCTTTCCAAGCTAAGCCCATAATATTTGTGCCTGGTAAAATAATGCTCACCGATACCCGCCCCTCCCCCCCCCCCCAGGCTCGGGGAAGCGGACATGTCCCAGCACCTTTGCAGTCAGGCAGTGAGTGACAGTGGCACAGCACTTCTGGGATGAGACAATGAAATCCCAGGTGACCCTGCAGTTCTCTCTCTTTCCCAAGGGAAGGCAACAAGCCTGGAATTATCATTGTGCTTTTGTTTACTTAATAAGCAAGGAGTTAAGGACAATTGCAGTTATGTTTCAGCATCTTTGAATTGCATTATTTCAGTATGAGCTTACTGGCACATTTCCAGAAATTGTTTGCTATACACAAATTGCTACGTTTTTAATATAAGCAGTAATGTGCTCACATTACTTCATTTAGTCTTTATAGCAAAAAAATTACATGATGGAGGAGGACAAGGCAACTACTGCTGCCTTATAAAAGGCAGCTTAGACTGCACAAGCTAACTGAAGAGATGACTGGCCGAGCTGGTTTATATGAGCCCTCGCCCACCCACAGTCCATGGAGATGGCAACAACCCAGTGGTTTGGCAGCTGAGCAGATGCACTGGTTTAATTGATTATGGAGTTTCCTTTCTTCACTTGTTGCCTCACCCATTTTTCCCCCTTTTTACCATTTTCCCCTCTTTGTAATAGAACCAGGCATAGCCACAGCTTTTAATTTGGCCAAAGTAAGTGAGAGGAAATGCTGTGTATCATTGCTGGGCTCTCAGAAAAACTGTGATTTGTTTCCTCTCTCCTGCCTGGGTGATTTTGGAAGCATATGTCCAGGTGGAGCCTCCATCAGCCTGGGGCCTTTTGAAACGAAGTGGCAGGGCCCCTCTCCAACACTTCAGGCATGTTAAGTGGGCGAGAAATAAATGCCAATTCACATACGCCACTCAGATGTTAGAGCTGCTGATGAGCACACTGTAACCTAGACTATTCTGCACCATATGTTTCCAGATATACTCACATACAACCACCTCATTTATCTCTCACTTTTATTTCCCCTTCCCAAGCCGACGGTAGTCTCAGAAAATAGGAATTGTACCGTTTCCTTGTTTGGTGCTTCTGTAGTGTCCAGTGTAGAGCTTAACACTTTGTACATAACTTTATTATTATGAACATTATTATTATTATTATTATTATTACTATTAAGTTGAATGGCCTTGATAGCTGAGTGTCTATGTTCTGGGTATATGAGTGATTCTACAGATGAATGTCAAAGATAGTAATGAAAAGTTAGGGGTAGGAAAAACCTTGTCAGAAGAACAAACGGATCAATTCAGAGGGAATTATTTTGTTTGAGTGTAGATTTAGTACTTTGGGAGAATCGATTATATTTGTAAATTTAGAATTATCCCAGGAAGTAATTCAACCCCAATGGAAGAGTTTCAGATGCACTTGAAGATGGGAACGTTTAAACTAGAGCACATGAGCTGGTGACAAGGATTTTGAAATGGATACATTTAGACAAAGTAAGAAGAGATTCTACACACACACACACACACACACACACACACACACACACACACATTCACTCTATCATTATTATGTAAATAGCTAGGAAATTTCATATCTAAACTACATCATAGCAATAGTTGCTTTGAAGAGTTCACCTACTGATAGCTCTGGGCAAAGTGTAATTGCTTTAAATTAGTTCAAATTGTATTTGAAAAAGTCTCAATGGCAATTTAAATGTTTTGCTCAAGAAATATTTTGTATTGAACATAGTTTCCCATTTGCCTTCAGGGATATGTTTGACATTGAAAAGCTGAATACATACATTTATTCATTCCTATTTATGGCTAGAATCTTCAAGCTCCCAAGGAATATATAAAATGACAATAACTGACCATGGAACCAAAGATTGACGCTTGTTCTAATGCAATCCATCCAGACTTTCAGAATCTTCCAAAATTAATAAGGTCATCTCTGGAGTACTTCTGAACATATGACAGGATACTTTGACTTATCATGAAGATTCTAAAATAAAACAGTAAAATTGATTCAGTTCAAAAGCAAACATTTGAACTCAAAGTTCAAATGGAGGTCACGGTTCTTCATACTGAGTACTCAAGAATGGATAACACATGGTATTATCTTTGAGGAATTCAAAATCAGGCAGAGAAGAGAAAGACCACAGTGTAATACATGCTATAGAGGAGACGGGTGTTCAGTGATAGGAATATGGAAATGTGGGAGCAAATGTGTATAGTTATAAGGCAGGACAGGAAGAGGATGAAACAATAAGATTTTGTGTTATTAGTTCATTGCCCAACATTTTAATGCACAACTCTTAGTATATGATCGTACTAGTAACAAAAATCAATAATCCAAACATTGTGGAATGAGAACAATAAAAAACTAAAAACTATTGTTGTCATAGTGCAGTCTTCTAACAATGAGAACATAATCTTGAGATGTCTAACACCAAAATGAGTTCGTAAGTTTTCAGGGCTCTTATGAATCTCTATTTTTTGTAATAAAGCACTTCTTCTGGAGACAATTATATCACATTGCATATTTGCCAACAAGAAGAAACATAAATAAGATATGCAATAGAAGACTGGAGGCTATTGGGAGAGAAAAAGTTGGGTTGGAATTTGTTTTTCTAGAGCAAACAAAAGGTCTCCTCAGTGCATCAAGATTAAAGAGATGCCTGGGGGCGTGGCTCAGCGGTTGAGTGTTGACCCATGAACCAGGAGGTCGTGGTTCGATTCCCCATATGCCCAGGTTTGGGGCTCAATCCCCAGGAGGGGGCATGCAGGAGGCAGCCAATCAATGATTCTCTCTCATCATTGATGTTTCTATCCCTCTCTTCCTTTCCCTTCCTCTCTGAAATCGATTTAAAAGAAAAAAAAAAAAGATTGAGATGCCCTGGCCAGTGTTCTCAGTGGTTAGTGTCAGCCTGTGCACCAAAGGCTCTCGAGTTTGACTCGCAGTTAAGGACAGTCAAGGGCACGTACCTGGGTTGCAGGTTCTATCCCGGCCCCCTGCAGAAGGCAACCAATAGATCTCTCTCTCGTTCTCGCTCTCTTTTCCCCCTCACTGCTTCCCACTCTCTCTGAAAATCAATGGGAAAAAAATATCCTTGAGTGAGGATTAACAAAACAAAACAAAAAAGATTACAGAGATAAGCTGTGCACCTATCACTATACTTTTTAGTTATGCAATTCAAAAATAGGTAGAAAGAATGAGGAAAATATGAACAGAAGATGAGAGCAGTATGTTGCAGCCAAAGAATTTGGAAAAGAGAAAAATTAATTTTTTCTTTAGGAGATAAAATATGCATAAAGGGTGAGACAAGATTAATGAACACTACCAAATGAGAAAAATGGTTTTTATCTTTAAGAGCCATTGACTGGATAAAAGGTACATGAACAAATGTAAGTGGAAGGATAGGATGAGGAGACAATTGCTAATCAAAAATAATCGAGGGAGCAATCAAAATGTTCAAGTGCATTGTGCATATCTGGCCCAAACATAGAGAGTGAGGCATGAAGAGATGAATGCTAGTAAACATTCAAAATATACAAGAATAAAAATTGTACAGTGACCCTCTTTATTTCTTGTTCCAGGCTTACCAACAATGCTTCCTTGAATCTGAGTCACATGAGTGGGCTTTAAAGAGAATCTCAGTCAAGTCCCTATGAGACAACTGTATTTCCTAATAGCCAAACTTCTTATGGTAAAGCAACATGAAATCTTTTTAAAACTTTCAGGAATAGTTTTGTATATCATATGTAATGCTTACTTCAAGGCAGGTAATGTTCAATGATAAGCATGTAGCAAAACTTGCAACATGCTTATTTAAAAACTAGAGGCCCAGTACACGAATTCGTGCACTGGTGGGGTCCAGCCGGCCAGCCCACCCCTATTGGGGCCAGGGCTGATTGGGGGCTGGCCGGGGAGAGGGGCTGCAGGTGGTTGGATGGGCGGCCCTGCCCCCTGGTGGTTGAACTCCTGGTTTAACTCCCAGTTGAGGGGACAATTTGCATATTAGCCTTTTATTATATAGAATAATAACATTTCTCTGGTGTTTGGGCAAAAGCCACAGAAATGGCAAATTGACAGCTACCTCCAAGAAATTGCAGCCCATTTGCTATCCCTTGTGTTAACTAAAAGGACAAGGAGAAAATGTTCTAGTAGTAAAGAAGCACTTTACTTCGGAGATAGTAAACATAGGCCATAAAAAGCTATTGATCCTTACTTGGATACCTATCCCAGAAGTGGGTGTTTGAAAAATAAACATGTTAGTGTCCTGGAACTCCTCTCAGTATCCCATTAGACCTGTATTCAAGTTTTATTTCAAGCTTTTCTGTACAAATAAAAGGTTTGGGTCCTCTGATCACAGACAGAATAAAAACGGGGTTGTAGCAAGAGCTCCCTACCGCTGAGCAGGTTGAGCGCCTGCAGTTTCTTCACTCTCCCTGCAGTCAGCCCCGCCCTAGCAGCCCAGCCTGTTGTGCATCTGATACAAAACCTGGGCTGTGCTCCGGGGGGACCATTGTTGTTTTCTTCTGAACTAAAGCCTCTGAAAACAGCTTTCATCAGAGAAACCGCTCTAAGTGAAATTAGAAATGTCCTGAGAAGCATACAGTGGAGTGGGAAGTTTAGACAGGGTGCTCTATTTCTGCTTTATAGGTCCAGGACAGCGGGAATTAGGGAGCACAGTGGTGTCAGGAGGCCTGAATGTGGCCTGACATGGGAACCCTCCCTTTGGGCTGGCCATCCCTCTCCTCCGTCTCTAGTCTTATGGTAACATACAACAACGCTCATTTTGCTTTATTTGGGTAGATCAAAAAGTGAGCGCTATGCAATTAACAGCATAAAAAATTAAGGATTTGAAATAATTTGAAAGCATTAAATTCTAGAGAATTAAGGTCTAGAAAGTTATAAATTCGTTAGGAATGAACAGAGGGCTGCCCAGCAGATTACACCTTCAGAGGACCCCTTGAAAGCTTCTTAGCTCAAAGTCCTCATTTAGCAGGTGAGGAAACGGACCTTCAGTAGCTGACACTTGAAAGAGAAGATAAGGAAAAAGAGAGTTAATTATTTGTTATTTTAAATTCGATCCAGAAACACAGGAGCATGGAACCGACTGTCCAATCTCAGAGGGAAGTGGGAGGCTAATGGGAAGAGATCAACCAAAGAACTTATGTACAGCTTTGCATAACCCATGGACACAGACAGTAGGGTGGTGAAAACCTGGGGCAGAGGGGTGAGTGTGGGCTAGAAGAAGTCAATGGCAGAAATAAGAGGGTATATGTAATACTTAAAACAATAAAGATTTTAAAAATAAAACAAAAAATTTGAATGGCTAGTAAAATGCCTAGTGGGAAGTAGTAACTGGGCATTAGGCACTGTGATCACAGGGCCAGACTTCCTTCCTTTTTATATGGTGTTTATTCTGAAACAATTTTTCCTAAGGCAGTATGGATCTGATAATATGACACACTAGTACCACCAAGAAAGGTCATATTTCTTTGTTACATATTGGGAACAAGGAGGTTAAAACAGCATCTCTCCTAAATTTTCTATCAGGTATTTTCTCCTTGGGATTATATATGTGAATCTGTCATAATCCTAGCTCCTCTAGGGCCGCCCTTCACTCTATGAGACACTCTCTAGAAGTTCTGGACACATTCTTGTGTAGAAGCCTCCATTCTCCACACCAGTGCCAGTGGACTCTGAATACAGAACATGTTGGAGGTCTCCAAATTTAACAAAAAAGTCTGTATGGGCACAGCATTATTTAGGGTTGGCATAACTAAAGGGCATTGCAGTGCTGGAGGAAAATTAAAACCACACATTTGTGACTTTTCCCATTACTCAAAGACAAAGCTTATGAAAATAAATTCTACTGAAGCATCACTTTATGGATATTGTCTGGCCTCGAGTGCTTCTTGGTTGTAAAAACCTAATGGCTTTCATCTCCGGTTGCCCATTAGAATCACTTGGGGAGTTTTAAAATTTTTTTTGTTTGTTTTGTTTTATTTTATACAAATGCCTGGATTGGACACAGACTGATGAAATTAGTTATCTTCAAGGAGGTATATCAAGCAATTGTAATTAAAAAAGAAAAGTTCCCAGGTGATTCTAAGGCATAGACAGGTTGAGAAACACCATTGTCATAGGTATAGGGTTCTCCATGCACCTTTTCTGAAAATCTACCCACTTACTATCACTGTTTCTACCTCAGGCTCCAACTTTCCCAAGTGACATATAATGACCTGAGAATGGAACAAGGATGAATGGTAGATCTAGCAGGAAAATAAGTGGGTGTTACCTTTGGCAATCCAATTCCTGAAAACAGGGAGGAGTGCGAGTGATGCCCCCACCCCCACCCCATTGCCTCTCCAATCGCCCCACAGAGGGAAGTGACTGGTAGCAGCAGCAGCGGCGGGGAGTGGGGCCGGCAAGCGGGTGGCACATGGCTGGCCAAGGCGGGTGCCAGCAGGGGCCCCCCGATTGCCCTGCCAGTTGCCCCACAGATTGGCCCTGATCACCAGCCAGGCCTAAGGACCCTACCCATGCACTAATTTTGTGTACCAGGCCTCTGGTACTTACATAACCACCTCTCTCCCATAATGGAGTTGTCCATCAAGTTAGCAGGTATGGAAGGTTAGTTCCTTTACTTTTAAAATCTGTATCTTCTTGCACTTACAAATTGTGCTTCCTTCTTCCTATGAAGAATAATATACAGGCCCATTGCTGAGCCAGAAATCTTTTAATGGCTATGACATAGAGAGCCATCCAAAATTTGCAATTGCCTTTCTTGAAGAACTCCATTAATTTCTTGGCCAGGGACCATTTTTACCTTCAGCCTCAGTCTCAGTGGAGCTCTGGATACGATGGAGAGATAATTTGTTTACTTGTTGGCTCTTCTATGTCCGCTGAAGGCAATTGCTCACAAATCCAGGATCAATCAACTACAATAGAAGCTCACACAATGACTTAAGTGTGGACACAAATTATAATTTATTAGTAGATTTATGCACATTTATGTCTTTAAACATAGCAATTACAAAGCAATTTTGTATATCTTTTTCTTATCTTCCCAAACAGAATGCAAGTATTCTGAAAACAGGAGGTATTCCTTAGTCTATTTTTGTGTAATACATGATTTTATACAGTATCAGACACATCACAGCTAACCAGTAAGCATTAATTAGATCACATTTAATTCTGCATTTTGTAATATACAGAAGAAGTACAAAGCATAGTCTCTTTTCGGACTGATTTCCTCTGCAAGGAGAGAGACTGAAGAGATGGTTGAACACCGCTGTAATAGTCCCACATAGCCTGCTGGGGACCCTAGAATGATGACCTCAGTCTACTAATATTAGAGATGGCTTTATCATACACTCGTTTTGCCTAGAAATATATTTTTATTAATCCTCACCTGAAGATATGTTTGTATTGATTTTTAAAAAGAGAAGAGGGGAGAGAGAGAGGGAGAGAGAGAGAGAGAGAGAGAGAGAGAGAGAGAGAGAGAGAGAGAGACATCAATGTGAGATAGAATCAATTGGTTGACAGCCCTACACACCCTGACCAAGGATAGAACCCACCACCTTCCTCTTCTTCTTCTTCTTCTTCTTCTTCTTCTTCTTCTTCTTCTTCTTCTTCTTCTCCTCCTCCTCCTCCTCCTCCTCCTCCTCCTCCTCCTCCTCCTTCTCCTTCTCCTTCTCCTTCTCCTTCTCCTTCTCCTTCCCCTTCTCCTTCTGCTTCTCCTCCTCCTACTCCTCCTTCTTGGTGTATGGAACTACAGGACTATGCTCCAAAGAGCTGAGCCATCCAGCCAGGCTGACTAGAAATATTTTGAGGCCATTTTTTACATGTTGCTTTGGAAATTTTTAGACTCCAAGTTTTTCCCTTTACTATATTATGACCTATGATTTTTCAGAAATCATTGTGAACAGACAATGATACTTGTAAACAAGAAAAGTTATTATTATAAATACATTTATTTGTTCATTCAAATTTTTTATTGATGTACTCTGTGCCATGTATTATTCAGGAAGCTTGTTATATATCAGAAAACATAACAAACAGAAATCTCTACCATCATTGAGTTTTTATTCTGTGAATAGAATTCTTTTCAAGTGTAATTAAATTTTTAAAGAAGATATTTTTATTGATTTCAGAGAGGAAAGGAGAGGGAGAGAGACAGAAACATCAATGATAAGAGAGAATCATTGATCAGCTGCCTCCTGTACTGGGAACCTCCTGTTTGCAAAAGAGCAGGCTTTCTTTCAACCCAGGCATGTGCCCTGACTGGGAATCAAATCTTGAACTCCTGGTTCATAGGTTGATGCTCAACCACTTAGCCATGCCAACCAGGCTCAAGTGTAATTAAATTTTAAAGAATACAAATCAATTATTGTGGATGACATAATGCTAACAATTGTTTTGCAGATAATTAGTTAAATATTTATTAATTTCAGTTTTGTAATTTTTTAGCATTTTAATGCATATACACATACATGTATATAGACACACAAGTGCACACTATATATTTACATATAATTTAAATCATATTACATGACGGGAGCCAAAGTTTTGCCACTCTGAAGCTATCTTTTTGGGATATTGATTTGAAGCTGTTTATTAAGAAACAAGACCCTTGACCCTCCCTCTTCCTGCCTAGGAGATTCAGATGGGAACGCCTACTCCAGAAAGGGAAACTTAAGATGCTGCCTTAGCCTTATTTAAATTAAGTATGGTAAATAGGAAGGTGCCAGGCAGGTGCCCGCTAGCGAGGTACCCCTGTGTCCTCTTGTTTCTGAGTCGCCTAGCAAGAATTTGCCTGCCAAGCATGTTCCCCTCTTCCTCAACTACTTGGTAAATCACCCATTCTCACCTTTTCTCTTTTGTCCAAAATGTCATGTATACCCAATGTTACCCCACTGTCTTTGGAGTTTTTATGCCTATGTGAATTCCCCATGCACATGTGTTAAAATTTTTATTTTTCTCCTGTTAATCTGTCTCTGTTAATTTGATTATTAGCCCAGCTAGAAGAACCTAGAAGGTGGGAGGGAAAGTATTAATTTTTTAGCATATATATATATATATATGTATATATATAATGTTATATATAAAATTTATATATATTTAAACACATATTATTTATATATCTATAATGCAGGTATAATTTTATCTTTCTTGGATGATGAAAAGCCCAAAGGTTCTAGATATCCTTCCTAATATGTAAAAATGATAAAAATGGTTCTGAGTTTAGTTCAATGTCCTGAATTTAATGCTGTTTGGCTCAGTGCTAAAATTAGTTCATAAAATATAGAGCAGAAAATTTTCTAAATTGGAGTAATGACTGTTATAGCAGGAGAAAGCATTTGAATGCTCCTTCCCTACTATTCAGACGGAGCACTTCCCTTCTCACATTTCCAGTCACCAAATGCAGGATTTTCCCCCCACACCTAGCAATTTTCTGTGACACCAGCAGGTGTCCTACAATTCAATTCAATTCTGACAGGAGCCAGCTTGAGCGAAGATCCCACAGCTTAAGTTAGTCCCACAAAACTTGCCCCCACTTCAGAAGCCAATGGAGAGTAGGAATGTTACCGCAGGTTCTTCTGCGGTGTCATGGGAAATGAATTTCAGGGACACACATGTGGAGGATTTTAAGCAATAGTGGCAAGATTTATTAGAGTGAAAGAGATAGCACTCCTTCAAAGAGGCAGAGGGCAGGCAGGCTACAGTAGTGGCTCCCCCGGGATCCTTGCTAAGCCTCTCTATTTTCTTGGGTTTGCAAAAGAGCAGGCTTTCTTTCAAACTATCCAATCTTTTTCCCTGTTTGTTTGTTTGCCTGCTTGCTGGGGCTGTGCTAGTGCCCTCCCCCTCTCTGATCCCTTTCCTGGATCTTCCAGGCTTTCATGCCCTTATCCTATGCAGTGGTTCTCAACCTTCCTAATGCCGCGACCCTTTAATACAGTTCCTCATGTTATGGTGACCCCCCACCATAAAATTATTTTCTTTGTTACTTCTTAACTGTAATTTTGCTACTGTTATGAATCGTAATGTAAATATCTGATATGCAGGATGTATTTAAGCGACCCCTGTGAAAGGGTCGTTCAACCCCCAAAGGGGTCGCGACCCACAGGTTGAGAACCGCTGTGACCTACAGGATCTTTTCCCCAGGTTTCCCCAGGTTAGACCCCTCCTCTTCATGGTTGCCATTTTGGCTCCTACTGCACATGAGCTCACTAAAAGGACTCCCCGCTGCATCATTGCTCCCTTACCCGATTAATCCAGTAGAGGGGTGCTGGCTGTTCCCTGGGATGACCGGAAAGCCGGTCTCTCCTGACAACTTGGAGCAATGCGGGCTATTCCCAGGAGTGACTGTGAAACTGCCCCTTCCCAGTGCTAAAGTTAGTTCATAAAATATAATCCCGTTTAACCAGATGTCTGGCTCCCTTCTCCTTCATTAATATCTAACTGCTGTCAATGTAAGAAATGTTCAAATCTGTAGAGAATTTTTGAGTTTGTTTGAGCCAAACTGGTGACAATTGCCAAGGAGCAAAATCTCAATGCATTGAGAAAATGCTCTGGAAAAACAGCAGTTCTGCACCCTGCTTTATACATTACAATCAAAAGAGAAGACATAAGTGGGTTACATGAAATCTGCTGGTGCTAGATTAGGGAGGCGGGAGAAAGCAAAGGGTGGGGGGAACCTCTGAGGGTGGATAAAAAGTAAAATGACAGATACCTACTTCTTTTACACAAGTGGGTACAGAATAGTTAACAGTCAACAATTAACACGCTAACAATGACAATGAAGGGATTTGTGGTCTCCCTCCACTCGAATGCAGGGCCCATGCTATGAGAGGTCCGGGAAAAGGGAAATTACTTCGTGCTTGCAGAGGCATATTTATCAGGTGTTACTCTAAATGCAAACAGACAATAGACAGACTTAATTAAGGTGACGATTGACCTTTCTCAGGGAAGATTCTCACCTACGACATGAGTACCCACTAAAAACTGCTCTTAGTTAAAAAGTTTTAATTTCAGACCATTTATGTGGTTATTTTAGGTCTCTGAGTCTGTAAGGCCAACATGCAGGCCTTCCTTCATATGTCTATGTCCTCTTTGGAGAGGTGTCTATTTAGATCTTTTGCTGGATTTTTTAATTGGATTGCTTGTTTTTTGGTGTTGAGTTTTGCAAGTTCTTTATAAAGTGTCCCGTCCCGCGGGACAACAACGGGGGAACGAAGAGACACCCTAGGAGAATGAGACAAACAAGGGACACGAAAGAATGGAGGCAAGACAAGTTCTGATCAAGCCTCAAACTTTATTCTCACAGCGGCAGAATATATACTGTTTTAGGAAAGGGGGGTGGGTAAAGGGGTCTATGGGCAGTAACCTTTTACTAGAGATTTATTAGGCTTTTGATGGCTGTGCTTATCAGCGGAGATGTGTGATTTAGCAGCCTTCGGATGGCTGTGTGTTTATCAGTGGAGATGTGTGAGGGTAGTTTATCTGTAACTGCTGGCCAATTTGCAAGACACAGGTGGTTTCTGGTAATTAGGAGTTTCTGGAGGAACCAGAAACTTATAGTTCTTAAGATGGCTTTGTTTAAGCCAATATCTTTAATGGCTCCCAACAATTCCTCCCTTTTTCTTTATTAAGGGTGGGCTTTAACCGACTGGGGGAGTAGGGACCTGGTTCCTCCCGTGGGATGGTGGGGTCCCACCGTCAGTGGCTCTTGGTATCTTTTGGGGAGGAGAGGCAGAGCCGAAAGTTATGTATGGATACCAACCTCTATGCAAACCAGGTGTGCTCACAGGGAAATCCAGAGGAGGTCGAAAATTTTTGTGACCTTCCCTTGCAGTGCTTTGCCGTGCACCCAGGTCGGTGCCCATGCCTTTCTCCTTCTGTGGGGAGTAGGCAAGCATCCCTCTGGCGTCATGCTGTCCCTGCAGGGAGGGAGTTTTAGCAGTCATCATAATCACATTCACTGTCTAACATGGCTAGACGATGGTAGTGTACCTGAATGGGTTTGGCCAGGACGCTATCAACCTGCTGTTTTACAAAGTCTGTTAATTTTCTAAAAGCCCAGGGGCTGAAAGCTAGGATTAGGAGAAGGCTTATAAGGGGGCCGAGAACAGGAAGCAGGTAGGGCAGAAGTCCGTTCAGTCCGCTCCAAAGGGGGTTCTCGAATAATTCTCTCCGTCTCTTCACTAGATTTTCTTGTAACTTCTTTATCTTGTCTCGGACGATCCCGGATTTGTTGGCATAGAAGCAGCAGCGTTCCTGTAGGGCTAAGCATATTCCTCCCTGTTCTGCTGTGAGCAAATCTAACCCTTTTCTATTTTGTAGTACTACTTCAGCTAAGGAATCTATCTGATCTTGGAGATCATTGATAGTGCCTGAGAGAGCTTGGACATCATCAATTAGCTGGTTAGATAATTTGTTATAGGTATGCAATGCTGTTCCTAAAAAAAGGTCAAGAGAGGTCAATACAGAATGCTTAAGTGCCTTTCCCTTAGTTAATGGGCTAGGTAATATACTGTGTGCCCTGATGTGGGTGATATAAAAAGGGTATTTTCTCTGCTGCACAATCTGTTGAACTTGCTTAAATAGTAAGAATAAACTTTGGTCACCAAACCATTTCAACCGGGCAGTTTCAATTCTACTTACTAGGCCCGAAGCATAAGAGGAATCAGAAATTATGTTAACAGGCTGTTGGAAATCTTGCAATGCAGCCTTAATAGCTTCTAATTCAATTCTTTGCACAGAACTATGACTGGTCAGTATGACTCGGTCAGAATTTATAGTATGATAGGAAGCTTTCCCATTTGATGACCCATCAGTAAAAACAGTTAAAGCTTCAGGAATTGGTTCCTGCCTAGTATTTTTTGGTATAATGATGGAGGTCTTATTTAAAAATTGTAGAAGTTTATCTTTTAATAGGTGACAGCTAAGTTCCCCTGAATATCCACTTAACCCAATTTGTCAATTTACGTCAGTTTGAAATAACATTTATTCTTTTAACTTTACTTGTCCTAGGTTATGGACAGTAAATGACATTAATTAAATTTCTGGTATAGTCTTTAAGTAAATTTACATAAACTTTGTTTAAGGAGGCAAAACATAAATTATTTAATTTAGCTTATGAGGTCCACTATATTGATTTTTAATTTTAGTTAGACATCTGAAGGAAACCTCTTTTTATTTCCTTCCAAACAGCTTTCTTTCTCACACAAGCAACAAATATAAGGAACATGGTTGCCTTTTGAGATTTTAACAAATACTGTCGCAAAGCAATATATTTTAAGTGATTTTTCATTTATGGTGACTAACTATTGTCAGATTTAGTATTTTAACAACAATCTGTAAATGTTAGTGGGAGATATTTGAAAATATTAAAATTTCTCTTTTTTATTAAATTTAAAATAATGCTTTTAAACAGCGTTCCCTTTCGGCTTATTTGCATATACAGAGGGATCATGGGAAGCCTTCAGTAACTTTTTAGAAGAATTTTACTTTACTAGGATTCAATTCTTACAAAGATTAGTAAATTTAAGTAAGTATTTTTTAAAAAGCAAAGCAAGTAAATTTAGTATTTAGTAAACTTCTGATTCACAAGGGGCAAACGCTGCACCACTTCCAGCCTAATTCAAAATGCAGTAGTGAGGAGCTTTTGTATTTTAAAATTTATATCTTAAAATTTCACTGCTGTATTTTAAGAAATATTAAACAAAATAACGTGTTTTGCCCTTTCTCAGAGGCAAAAACTTAAAATATATTTATTAATTTTTATTTGATAAAGCTTTCTATGTGATTTCAAGTATAGTTTTGAAATCCAACTTGAAAAGACCATTAAATATATATATATATGATTTAAAAATTATATACTGATTATTATTAAGAGATATTAATTAAATTTAAACTCATTTCTCAATCAGTAACATTAAGACTAAACTTTAAAAATGCAAGATATAATCAACCAACAGATTTAATACTGTCCTCTAGATTTTGTATGAGGCATACTCAGATCTCATTTAATTCAGTATTATGTCATTTCAAGATACCTAGGTGTAAACTCCAAGTTCTTAAATTTCCCAGCAGCTTTGGAAAACCACACTTGAGGCTGGCAAGGCAGGCTTGGCCCAGCCTTTGATTTTAAAAGGACCATAATTTTTTCCTATGGGGAAGGTCAAAAAACAAGGTTTAGCTACATTGTTTTCTGCCCCTTGCTTGCCGGTGGGAAGTTTCAAAATTGGCCTGGGGGGCGGGGAGGCGGGGGAGGAACTGTTTTCCCTGGAAGAACAGGTTTGGCCTACCCTGGATCAATCAGATGTAAATTGACCACATTCTTTAAGAATTTGCTACAGGCGGGAAGCAGCCCCTTTCTCCATCAGAAAGGCGTGGCTAGCCTTTTTAATTAACAAAGGGCCGGTTTTTTACCAGGCTACTTAGATTTTTATAATTAAGATATTTTTAATAATTCTTGGGGTTTGAATTCAATTATTTTAAGGCATTTACTTTAGCAAATTTTTGTAACAGAGATAATTATACTGATATTTCTTTTAGAGGTCTTAAAGCTAGCTTTGAATCGGTTTCATTAACATTATTATGGGAAAATACCAATCTTGTTGCTAGAATTTCTACCCTGGGTCAAATTCGCCATTTTATTTAGGAAATAATCAGTCTTGGGTTTTATTCTGCTCATTTGCAAAGAGATTTTAGCTTAAAACTCTATCTAAATGTCCAAAATCGGAACTTGCGCGCATCAGTTTTAAGCCAGGTTCTCTCTTTACACGTGAACAGAAATCCCAGACGCATTTTAAATTTTTGTAAAATTTTTCAATTACGAGAAGGAGACTTTAAATTAGAATACTGGGGAGGGGGTGTCCATATTAGATCGCCATGTGCTCCTTCTTCCCTTCCCCCACATCCTGCTTTTGGGGGAAGTTTCAGCAAATGACTCAGATGGCGTATTTTTCCCAAAGTCATGCTTAATAGAAAAACAGATTTTAAAATGTTTTTCCTTTTTCACTTTCCAAAGTAATAGCTAGCACCCAGGGTGGCCTTGGCTAGACTTTGCACTTCCCGACATGTTCTCAGCTAATTCTTAAACAGAACATTAGTAATCTCATTGCAGGAGAGCTTGTAACTCTGCTCTCTCTTGCCACCTTTGAATCTCTCCACACCGGAGGCGGATTCGGTAGCGGGATTTCATTTCTTATTACAGATTTTAGATTCTAAATACAAATTAAGATAAGAAAACACATTAAGATGACCATAGCACTATTTTTTCAGCCTGATTTTAAGGAATACCTTTTACTATTCCAATTTCTTTATAATTTGGCCTTTTTGCACAGGTGATTCTATTAACGGCAAATTAAACATTTCAGGATTAGGACATGGAGGTGGAGGGAGCCATGAAGGCCATTTCTCCCATTTTTTTTTTTTTCTTTCTGCTCCTCTTAAGGAGCGGAGGGTGCAAGAGGGAGGAGATCTATCCTCCTTGACCTCTCCTAAAGCCTCTAGGAAATGAAATGCCATGTTCCACAAGGGGAAACAATTTTTGGCAAGTTCTGATTAACTTTTTGGCAAACTTTTAAGATCTAATGTACCTTTTTCAAGCAAAACAAAGGTTATATTCTATAATAACATGTAAAAACTGTAAAAGATTTCCTCCTAAAATTTTAACACTTTAAACATGCAAATCAAAAGTCTATAATAAACCATGAGCAAAGGTCAGTGACGAAAGTGAAAAAATTCCTTAAATCTTTCTTTTTAACCAGAAATCCTCATGCCTTGAGGGACTCCCTGAGCCCTCTGAGAAATTCTTAAATCTTTCTTTTTAACCTGAAAATCTCGTGCCTTGAGGGACTCCCTGAGCCCCCTGAGAAATGCTTAAATCTTTCTCTTAACCCTTACTCCCCGTGTCCTGAGGGACTCCCTGAGCCCACCTAGAAATACCTCATGAGAGTTCAATGAGTTGCCCATTATTTTGGCTGGGTAGTTCTCAAGATTTCCTCCTCCACGTAAGCCTCTGGGACGTATAAACCCCGTGCCAGGTCAGCTGGGAATTTCTTAAATCTCTGGTGATCCTTATGTAACCGCTCTCCTTTTACCTTACGGCCTCTGCTCGCGTGTCATAGGTTGGGATGTATAAGCCCCATACCAGGATTGCAACCACTAAGACATAGCGAGCTCAGAGTTTGCCAGAGAGGGCGACACAGGTCGGGCCAGAGAAGAATTACTTTTCCCAGTGATTCAGAGTTTTCACTGCCGGTGTCGGGTACCTTTCACTCTTCCCCGAACGGCGAGGTGAAGTGCTTATTAGTGGACTGGAGGGAGATCAAGAAAACTAAAAAGGCCAGCCAAAGAGGGTGCCAAAGAGGGTGAAGGCTCTCAAGAGGTATTTTGAAATTCTTGTTTGAAAAGTTTCGTCTGCTTACCTTCACAACGATCTGTCTCACGGGCGGGTGAAACCGTGGCGATCAAGATGCCGAGTCTTCACTCACGAGTCAATACTGCGTGGCGACTCTAAGGGGTGCCTGGCCAGGCGCTTCAAGCAGACGTTCTCGCAGGGGGTCCCCAACGCCCCACGTTGGGCGCCAGACTGTCCCGTCCCGCGGGACAACAACGGGGGAACGAAGAGACACCCTAGGAGAATGAGACAAACAAGGGACACGAAAGAATGGAGGCAAGACAAGTTCTGATCAAGCCTCAAACTTTATTCTCACAGCGGCAGAATATATACTGTTTTAGGAAAGGGGGGTGGGTAAAGGGGTCTATGGGCAGTAACCTTTTACTAGAGATTTATTAGGCTTTTGATGGCTGTGCTTATCAGCGGAGATGTGTGATTTAGCAGCCTTCGGATGGCTGTGTGTTTATCAGTGGAGATGTGTGAGGGTAGTTTATCTGTAACTGCTGGCCAATTTGCAAGACACAGGTGGTTTCTGGTAATTAGGAGTTTCTGGAGGAACCAGAAACTTATAGTTCTTAAGATGGCTTTGTTTAAGCCAATATCTTTAATGGCTCCCAACAATAAAGTTTAGATATTAACCCCTTATCAGATATATCATTGGTGAATATGTTTTCCCATTAATTGTGTTGTCTTTTTATTCTTAAAAAAGAGGGGAAACCCACACTAAAACTTAGCTTCTTTTGCCACCTACTAAATTGAGATATTGAATACAGCAGCAGTTATATTTGGTATTATAACAGAGCACATCTTTAAATTTAATAAACTGGTGAATAATTGCCCACGCGGAACTTATTTTATTCTTCACTTTTGATCTTTTCCAAGATCTACACAAAAGATAACAAAAATTTTTGTCATGATGCTCATTTATGGAACCATTCTGGAGGTAGAACATGATACCACTGATGCATTTCTTGTTATCTGAAGTCACAATAAATTGCACAGACATGTTCCAGGGTTAAAAGCTCCTATAGAATGACTGACAGTGTGCTTCTAAGCGACACTTCTATTACCAGATATAATCCCCTCACTTCAGAGAAGTAATTGTGGTGTTCAATGTGTTTCTGCAGAGAATTTACACTTCTCGACAATGGAAACTCTCTTAAGATTTTCTACCTTTATAACAAGATGTTTTGGGTAACTGTATGTGTGTGTGTTTTTTAAATTTAATTTTCAAACAGAGTCATCAGTTAGTTCACTGACTCCAAGTTATGTGTTGCATTTCTTTTTGCTTGAGATAGGGAAGAATTATATGAATCCTCAGGAAGCCAGCGACCCTGGAATAATAGGTCTCAAAAGTACAGCCTATGTTTAAAACTAACATTCAACACAAATGCACTAGTAATTCTGATATTTTACAAGAAATGTTGTGCATGATCACATCAAAGGAAAGATGCTACTAGCTTATTTTTACCTTACTCTCTTCAGACTAATACTAACAGTATAGAATATGGAAAATGTTTTATTTATGGATATAAAATTCATCTTTTATCTTTCTACCATAAGAATTATACATACATATAATAGAAAATATGGAAAAAGAATAGCAGCAATAAAAATCATCCATTATCTCACACTACGGAAATACCTACTATAAGTATTTTTATATTCTTCTAATCTTTTTATATGATTAATTATTTAAGTTTATTTTAAGAGTGGCAATCACACTATATGTAAAATTTTGCATTCTGCATTTAGTAAACTATTATTTTATCTGTAAAGGTTTCTATATGGCTGAATCTTGACCATCTTTTAGATTTTGTCTTATGCCTGAGAAAAAGAGTGAGGCAGAGCAAGTTTCATAGAACGTCAAGGATTGTCTGTCTCAATCAATAGAAATCAAAATGAAAGTAACAGAAAGACAGTAAAACTAAAGTTTCCAACTCCTGTGGATGCTTTTCTTGCTACATCCAGCTACATCACGCCTCTATACTTTATCAAAATATAAAATAAATAAAACTAAAACTTCTGGGGTATGGCAAGCAGGCTCTAAAGTGCTTTTAATTATTCCCTTTTCTTTGTACTCATGTCCTTGTGTGTAATCCTCTTTGTTTGAGTGTCCTGTAACTTGGTATGTCTAACCAGTAGAATATGGTAACATTATGAGATGTTCCTTTGGTGATTACATTATCAAAGATCATAATAATTGCCTTGCTAGGAGATGCTTTCCCTTGTGGGTTTTGAGGAAGCAAGTGGCCATGCTGAAGAGGTCCGCATGGCAAGAAGCTGAGATCAGGCCCTGGCTGAGAGCCAGAAAGAAACTGAAGTCGTCAATTCAGTCGCCTTCAAGGAACTGAACACCACCACCAACCACAAGAGCTTGGAAGTGGATCCTTCCCCAGTCAAACCTTCTGCCCAGAACCCAACCCTTACTGACACCATGATCACAACCTTTGGGAGGGCCCAGTTCGTCTGTGCCTGCCATCTGACCCACAGAAACTGTGAGGTTATAAGTATATTGTTCTAAGCTGCTATGTGTGTAGTATGCTGTCATGTAGTAATAGATAACTAATATGGTGTCATTAACTATGCTTCAGACGCTGCTAAGGGGATAGAAGGGAATCAATATGGTCTATAATTTAAGAAATTTCACAGCTTGCTTGGCTTGCAAATATTTAGGAACCATATA
This sequence comes from Myotis nattereri, assembly GCF_964212035.1. Lineage (NCBI taxonomy): Eukaryota > Metazoa > Chordata > Mammalia > Chiroptera > Vespertilionidae > Myotis > Myotis nattereri. The sequence continues at coordinate 39,076,762 of NC_138081.1, read as the reverse complement.
CGTTCTAAAATTTAGTTAGTACAAATATCTGGTGAGAAAAAAAATAACAGAGAAAAGATAGATTGTTTTGTTTGCAGACTGATGATGCCTTCAAAGGGAAGGTGGGTCTTGAAGAATAAATGAGTCCAATGGACAGAGAAGAGTGGGAAAAACCTCTGGGCTGTATGTCAAACAAAAATGAACTGACATGAAACTAATTTCTCCTATAGGTGGAAAAGAAACACCAATCAGTAAGTAATTTATGGAAAGACATTTGTGGGGCAGGAAATATGTAATTATATCATGTGATGAAAAGCAACATTTCATAAATTCAGCATTGGTCACATGTGTGTGTGTTTTTTTTCATTTTAGCTCTCTTATTTTTAGTCCTCTTTCATATCTCCCAATCCAAACACTCATATGTGTGAATACACACACATACATGCACAGAAATACTAGTATACCTCTTAATTCTACTTTCTGGATGTGCATAAGAATATAAAGCATCAGTTTTCCAAAGGATTACTTCAATGCCTGTGATAGGTGGACTAGGTAAGAACTGGGAATTGTAGAAGATAAGGATAGGATGAAAATGCCTTTTACTCCCTTTCTAGAAATTTGAAATCAATCTACAAAAATTAGAAGTCCACTCCCTAATAACTACTTAGAAGATATTTCAAAATCTACCACTATGTTTCTAAATCTCTCTTTGTGTGTGTGTGTGTGTGTGTGTGTGTGTGTGTGTGTGTGTGTGTAAGGGAGGGGAGAGACAGAAAGAGAGAAACATCGATGTGAGAGAGAGAGACATCGACTGGTTGCCTCCCTTTCTGGGGCCAGGGATCCAGCCGGCAACCCAGGTACTTGTCCTTGACTGGAATTGAATCCATGACCCTTCAGTCCACAAGCCAATGCTCTAACCACTGAGAAAACCGACTAGAAAAGTGAAACCCATTTTAGATTGAGACTGAAAGACTGATTCTCTTAGTTTCTGTTTAAAGCTTATTCATTGTGCCCTGGCCAGTTTGGCTCAGTGGATAGAGTGTCGGCCTGCAGACTGAAGGACCCCAGGTTTGATTCCGGTCAAGGGCACGTACCTTGGTTGCAGGCACATTCCCAGTAGGGAGTGCGCAGGAGGCAGCTGATCGATGTTTCTCTCTCATCAATGTTTCTAACTCTCTATCCCTCTCCCTTCCTCTCTGTAAAAAAATCAATAAAAAATATATTTTTAAAAAAGCTTATTCATTGAACTTCTCTAATATTAATGAAGAAGTGGAATTTACTTACACTTCTTTTTCTGTTTGGACTTTTGTTTCACACACCAGACTTGGCTAATGAGAATTTTCATTTACAGAGGAGTGACTTTCCTGTAAATGTCATCTACAAATATTATACTATATGCAGCCTTGACTGTCAACCCAAGAATATACTTCAAGGCAAAAAAAATTGATCTCTTTGTATTAAGTTTCTCTAGTTGAACATTTTGGTGATCTTTAAATGGATATACACTGTTCATTTATAATTTAAATCTAAGCAATTCATTCATCAAATCCATAGGGGCATGAATTATATTATTTATACATTTCACCCTGGTGCATGAATAAAACACCATTTGGTACAACATGCTTCTGTAGGCATTTGAAAGAAATTATTATTGAAGAATAAATTTTAAGCTGGAGCCCATGGATATCTATCTGTCTTATTTGTCAGACCCTCTTAAAATAAGTCAAGACCCCGGTGTGGTTTTATCAGTGGGGAAAACATACAGAGAAACTATGCTCTTGCCCTTTTAGCTAGGTAACATTTCACTCTATTCCCTTTTGTCTCACATGGGCCAACTGTTCTTGTTTTAGAAAACAATGGTATATTTGTTCAGTTTTCAATAAGCCTTTTTCTGTTAAGATTACACACTCTAGCAGTCATGATTCTACTCTCTGACCTTGCCCACTGCCTTGGCTACCGCCGACTGAACCACAGTGGACACCTGTTCCCAGCTGGTGCAATTCTTATTTTCTAAATCTGGAATTTGGTATAGAGACTATGAGATTTGTAATGAGTAAGGACAAAAAGGGGGCCATATAGTAAACTTGACAAGCTCAGGGGAGGCCTGCATGGTGGGTCTTACAGACTCAGAGTCCTACACACAGGACCAACCACATAGGATGGTCTAAAATTAAAACTTCCTAACTAAAAGCAGTTCATGGTGGGTAGTCATGTTCTAGGCGGTATCATGCCTGACGAAGGTCAATCTTTACTTTAACTGAGCCTGTCTACTGTCTATGATGACATATCTTTGGAATGTTAGGGTAATTTCCTTTCACCAGAGCCCTCAGAGCAGCCGTGGGCAAACTACGGCCCGCGGGCCGCATCCGGCCCGTTTGAAATGAATAAAACTAAAAAAAAAAAAAAAGTAGCCTTTTATGTAATGATGTTTACTTTAAATTTATATTAGTTCACACAAACACTCCATCCATGCTTTTGTTCCGGCTCTCCGGTCCAGTTTAAGAACCCATTGTGGCCCTCGAGTCAAAAAGTTTGCCCACCCCTGCCTCAGAGTACCATTTCCCACAAGAACAGAGACCACAGAGTCCCTCATTAGTATTGTTATCATGTTGTCAACTATTAACTGTCCTGTGCCCGCCTATGTAAAAGAAATATACCAGTATGTCTATTCATTTTACTTTTTACCCAATCCCACTTTGCTTTCTCCCACCTCCCTAATCTATCACCAATGGATTTCATGTAACCGCCTTATGCCTCCTCCTTCGATTGTAATGTACAAAGTAAGGTGCGAAACTGCCACCCTCTGGAGCATTTTCTCAATCAGTTGAGATTTTGCTTCTCGGCAATTGTCGTCAATTTAGCTCAAACTCACAAAAATTCTTTATTGGTTTAGATGTTTCTGATATTGACATGAGTCTGCTTAGATCAGCAAAAGCAAATAAATGTAAACTCAGGAATACAGCATTTCTGATGTGTACATGAAGAATTGGAGTGAAAAAGCATGCAAGAAAAGAAAAACGGCTCATACAATAGAGAGAGGAAAAGATGAGAGATGGAGAAGGATGACCATCTAGGTTTCTGATGACCTCCCAGTTACTAGTTCCAGTTCTGGCTCTAGTTACAAGGAACACCTGCCTCTGGTTTCCATAGCAGCTTAGGTTTCATAAATTAAATGCATTTGATTACTTTGCTTAAGAAGCTTCAGTGACTTTCTATTATTTACAATTCAGTCATGACTAAGACATTTCCTAGGTTTCCTTCACATGAAAAAAAAGTTCCCATATTGGACTAATAGAATAATTTTTTATAAATTAAAATGGAAGGCAATATATATTACTAATATTACTGCTATATGATAAATGATAGATAAAAATATTAAGTTATTCTTTACCAGTGGTCGGCAAACTCATTAGTCAACAGAGCCAAATCTCAACAGTACTTCTTCAAAATAGACTCGCCCAGGCCAAAAACCGACTTCTGCGCATGAGCCACCAAGTTCCAATTACACTGTATGTGCTCCTGCATGTGGTATTTTGTGGAAGAGCCACACTCAAGGGTCCAAAAAGCCGCATGTGGCTCGCGAGCCGCAGTTTGCCAACCACGGCTCTAGACTATTGAATTTTTACCTTTCAACCAAATTCATCCTCTCTCTTTCCTATGTCTGAGCCTCTATAAACATAGTAATTCCTAATTGTGTTTCAGTATCCAATTGTTGATAGAAATATTAAACATATGTCTTAAGACATAGGTCTGTACCTCACTATTGTAAATATCCCTGAGTTATCAATATTTGGTTAATCAACAGTTTTCTGGTAGGTTTTACTTTAAAAGTTATATCTTTATCTTCTATCATCAAGACCACATCCTTCAGGTTTATGATATCTATACTAGTATATGATTCTATTTGTATAGCCATACTCTAGTCTGTACTTATAGATATATTTATATTAATACTTATATCTGTATCTATGAGAAATTTAATATATATTGACAAATTTCTTGCTAAAACAAAGGTACATTAGGTCAATAGTATTCCCCTAATATAATGATTCTAAAAAAGGGGAGCAATGTGACGTTTATCAAATGTGTTCTTACATATGTGTTCTTTACTTTGTGAAGTTTATCCTGTGTGTTCTTAGGTGAAGTTTATCTTCACATATTTCATTTCTGTATCTCTCTTCTCCTTGTTGTGACTCCCTCCATCCATTCCACCACAGATGCGCTCATGCACTTACTGACTTCCCATAGATGTCCTACAAACCTGCACAACATGTAGTGATCTGTTCTTTTTCCAGTAAGCTCAGTCCTTTGGAGGACAGGTGGGTGTTTGGTCAAATACTCACTGTCAGACATGGACATCAAGGCTCCACATACAGGGACATTACACAAAAGACACAGCACTTTCCTTCAGCAGTTTTGATTTCTGGAGACAATGTGAAGCTATGGTAATGCCTGGTGTAGTCGCCACAGCCTGTGATGACTACATTCAGTCTGGGAGGCCCAGACTGGTGTCTGAGAAGAGACCAGCTTTGTCAAAGCTTATTAAACCATCTGGAACTTCCTTAGCAATGCTTTTTTAACACAAATTTGTTTCCCCATCATCTGCAGCCCCTAATCTTTATGAGACTTTTATCATTTGCCATAGGCTTACTGTAGGGACTTCCTAGCACATTCTACTGCCTTCAGTCATTCTTTTTCTTGGCCTTTCAACCAAATATGTTATCTCTCTCACTACCTTGAGTTTACCGGGTAGCACATTGTATAAGTAATCTTCTCCAAATCTTATATCTTCACATCTACTGCTACTTGGTGTATATAACCCTAGCTCTTATTAAAGTAAAACACTTTAACTATCAAGATTTTCTATCACCTAGCCCATGCTATCTTTATGACTATACTAGAGGCCTGGTGCATGAAATTCATGCACGGTTTTGAGGGGTGGGGGTCCCTCAGCCCGGCCTGCAGCCTCTCACAATCTAGGACCCCTCAGGGGATGTCCAACTTCAGTTTAGGCCTGATCCCTAGGGCCTAAACCGGAAGTCAGACATCCCTCTCACAATCTAGGACCGCTGGCTCCTAACCACTGGCCTGCCTGCCTGCCTACCTGATCGCCCCTAACCCCTCTGCCTGATCACCCCTATCCACTCGCCTACCTGCCTGATCGTCCCTGACTGCTTGCTTGCCTGCCTGTCCTACCGCCCCTATCCGCCTCTGCCTCAGCCCCCAGCCACGGCTTTGTCTGGAAGGATTTCCAGAATGACGTCTGGAAGGTCGTTTGGTTGTCTGGTCTAATTAGCATATTACACTTTTATTATTTTAGATTTCTACTTCCTGTACAGCTATTCCAGAAATTTTACCATGCCAGCTCAGTTTTGGGAGTTTCATATTTCACCCAGCTCTTAATTCTATATCACACCTGATAACGCCGTTTTTACTACTTATTATTGGTCACAACTATATACTAGTACTAAGTGAATTTCACATATTATCACAATTAATCCTTTAAAACCCTCTGCAACATACATTATTGTTCATATTTACAAGTTAGAACAGTGATATTTTACCCAAGAACACAATTAATTTATGATGGGTTCAGATATGAAGTATATTTCTCTGCTCCAGAAGCTACATTCTTAATGATAATCTCCAAAGACTTGCCTTCATTTCTTTGTGATCATTTTTCATAGCTTAGGTTGCACTGGTGTCTATTTGGCAACGTTTATCATATGATAATTGACTTTTCTATATTGACTTAGAATGGCCACGAGAAGAAGAAAATTCTGAGATGTCCTCAATTAAATTATAATGTGCCCAAAGATGGAAGGAAGAGATAAGAGAGGTTAATCAGTTAACCAGAGGGTAAACCAAGAGACTGCTTACATTCCTGCATGTATGGTGAAACTTAGAATTAACTTCCAAATGGTTATTTCTGTGAGTATTTAAAGAGAATAGCCAGGTGCCATGGACCACCAGGTGCCTCAGCTCCTTGCTTGTGCATGAACTTTCCAGACTGTTGCCCACAACCAATCTAAAGGAGCAAACACTTCCTCCTTACGGACTATGCACCTGTCTGGAATTAGCCCTGCTTCACCCCTCCCACCGCTGTTATCTACAGCTGATGTAAACTCTCCCAAAACAACCTTTCTTCCCCACACTGCTCACATAAAACAGCCCCTCAACTGGAGGATGTGAGACTTGCTGTTTTCTCCATCCAGCCCTGATGCTGGCCAGTTAGCCTTCATTCCCCAGGACTTGGTCCTTTTCTAGCTAACATTTGGCTCCTTTTTCAAAAGCTTTCAGGTGTGAAAGCTATGATCATCCAAAATGGATCTCACACACTCCTGTGGGATCATACATTCATTTTTGGATGAATTTCAAAATATTTTGTTGGACATATACTTTAGGTCAGCAGGGAGACTCAGTAATGAGGAAAATATTGTCTCCCAGAACCTTAGTGCAGCAGAGAATATATAAATCTGAAGAGAAGTATTTGACTTTAATGTTTGTAATTTGGGATAAATTATGGGGTCAGTTAACAATGGAAAAGTGGGCTGCACAAGGGAGAGTCCTAAAGGAGCCCTCTTACCCTCCCCTCTCTCCTGGCCCCAAGTAGCTCAGTAAGATGAGTATATTTTAATTCCTCAGAAATATTCTGAAAATAAATAAAACAATGTATAAGAAGGTTCTACTTTGGCAAAAGGTAGTTCAGTGTGTCTGTAAACAGGGGAGAAGTATAGAGTTCATTTTTAGGGATTGTTTTTCACCACTTGAATCATAATAGTATGCAACCATAGATATAATTTGTATCCTATTGTAGGGCTATGGTATCTATCAAGTAAGTGTAATTGATGGCATAGTAATAATGGTTTGCACTTTTGATTGACATATGTCTTTGCTAACAAGCAATTTGGACAGGGAAAACAGTCACTTTATTCATAAACATGTGGGCAGTACAATCTTATAATAGGCTGGATGCTTTAAAGTTAAAGTGAAAATATTCTCTCAATATTTTAAAAGTGATAATTCAAAAGGGTTCACAATGCCTGTGTATGCATGGGTTTATTTCTGGGCTCTCTATTCTGTTCCATTGATCTATGTGTCTGTTTCTATGCCAGTACCATCCTGTTTTGATTGCTATAGCTTTGTAATATAGTTTGAAATCAGGGAGCATGATGCATTCAATTTTGCTCTTTTTCAAGTTTGCTTTGGATATTCAGGGTCTTTTATGGTTCCATACAAATTTTAGGAGTGTGTGTTCTTTTTATGTTAAAAAAAATGGCATTGCAATTTTCACAGGGATTGAATTTAATCTGTAGATCACTTTGAGACAATAAATATATATAAGAAACATTTTTCCAAAATCTTGTGAGATATATTTTATTATTTGCATTTTATAGATAAATATTCTTAAGCCAAACTGGTAAGTAATTTGTCCATGTTTACATGGTGATGGTTAAAACAAAAAGTTGCAAGCCCTATACTCTTTAATTTCTGTCTTGGTAATAAGATGAAATGAAATAGAAGTCATAGGTCTCAGCCATTAATCCAAAATAAAACAAGAATTAAAAGTGTGTAGGATCAAGAGCGTTAAGCAGACAAGCACTTAGCTAGCCATTGCATGTTGCTAAGAAGAGGTTAGCAAATATTTACATACCAAATATGGTAAAATTTAAATTAAATACATACTTATTGAAATTATCATAACAAAGTTGGCTCCCTAAGCCTGTTTGAAAAACAATTGACAAGTTTTGTTTTGTTTTTTTACTATAAAATGATTTGTTTCACTAGTTTCAAGGCTTACTGACTTGTTAACTTAAGTTGAAATGCATTTTCTATAGAAAAACACATGTGTATAAATGTTTGCTGACAGAAATTGCTCACTTAAAGTTGTAAAATATCTTTGCCAAAATGTGGCAGTTAGACATTAGCATAGCAAGGAAGACAATGGGCCAGTACAGAAGGTCACCAGGATGGAAGGCCCAGGGTGCTTAGCAATGGGTAAAACTGGGGAAGTGAGGACCTGGTTCCCAATGTGACCTTTCCTCCCCTAGCATATCACTGGTCACGAGGTTTAAACCCCCTGAGCTTTCATATCGCTGGGTGGATGTGCTTTTCAGACCTTCTCCTGACCTTTCTTCTGCTGGCATATCACTAGTCATGTGGCTTTAGACCAGTGGTTCTCAACCTTCCTGATGCCGTGACCTTTTAATACAGTTCCTCATGTTGTGGTGACCCCCAATTTCATTGTTACAAATTGATCATAATTAAAGCATAATGATTAATCACAAAAACAATATGTAATTATATATGTGTTTTCCAATGGTCTTAGGCTACCCCTGTGAAAGGGTCGTTCGACCCCCAAAGGGGTCCCGACCCACAGGTTGAGAACCCCTGCTTTAGACCCTCTCAGAGTAGGAACAAGGGGCCAGAAAATAGCGTCATATGACTTCCATTCAAGCCCTTACACAACCACTCCCTAAGCATTAAGCCCTAGCATTAAGACAATGAGGTTCCCTATCAAACAACCTTAGGAACAAAGCCTTAGGTATGTTGACCACAGAGTTTTGGTCAAAGTAGAGATGACATCTGTGCCTCAGTTGTGTTTCAGGCCCAGATAAGCAGCAAAACCAGAGAAACTCCTTGGCTGACCACAGGACCAGCTGCAATGACTAATGACCTCCTCCCCCAGTACCAATCAATCAGTGGAAACCACCACCCTGAAAGGACATACCTGGAAAGCCAATGAATATTCTATTGAGATCCTCCCTTCATACCTCCCCTAAAATTCCCAATTTCATAAAACAGATAAAATTCTTCAAGATGAAGGAAGCCAGCGTGGGCTTCCTCTGAAACATCCCCACACCTTCCTTTCCCCTTTCTTTCTCAGGCTTATATCTCTACTCTCTTTTTCCTGAGCTCTAAGGGTCCCAGTGAGACTTGCCACCAGGGAGCAGTGGACCAGGCTAACCCTGTGAACCTGTCTCCAAGGTCTCCTTTTCTCAGACTTTTCAATGAGCTAGCAGCCTTGCCTTGGTTCACTTCTGTCACTGAGACTTTTACTTCTCAGTGAGTCCATGCAGTGCAGCATGGCTCACTTCTCTCCTGCAATGTTCCTAGAGAGCCTAAGCTGGCCCTGCCTAGTCTCCCTCTGGCTGCTTCTTCTGTCCTAAGCCCTTCACTGTCCCCATCATAATAAATGTACTCTCAATATCATCTGAACTTGTATTGTGAACTCTTACCTGCATGAAGTCAAGAAACCATATAGTTCAGGCTGGCCTGAAGCAAACCAGTGACAAAAGGAGGTTAATTTTACCTACCGAACTTGGCAATTAACTGACTATGACCTAACTGAAATTGCCTTAATTAACTACATTGGTATAAAGGACCTGTGCAGAAATTATTTTTCTTTTTAATTAAATTTATTGGGATGTCATTGGTTAATTGGATCATATAGGTTTCAATGTACATTTCTATGATACATGATCTATATATGCGTTGCATTGTGTGTCCAGAAATTCTTAACATTAGGAATATTAGCTAAAGGCGATTTTTTTTTATAAAACATTTTCTTTTAATTTTACACTGAAATTAACATGACTTGTTATTCCAATAAGAGACATGGTACATTCAAGTAAGGACACTTGAAAAAGGTTAAGTGAAGAATCAATTTATAAAATAAGCTGTCAGGGTTTGGGAAAATCAACGAAGGATGGTAAAGTGCCCTGAGGCCAGCAGCATGCTATTACTACCCTGCCTCTGAGTGGTTAAGAAAGGGGAACAGTTACAAGCACTCTAGGGAGAGAAGCTATAGCTATGAGCAGTGCTGTTGGACAGGAGTTGAGACATTTGGTAGGTAAGTGCATCTATGACCAATTGCAGGTTTACCATGAAAAAAAAGATGGGGAAATAAACATCCCACACTCTGCAAGCACTCTGATCTTTTCCTGGTGACTCATAAAAGCCAACCCAGCCATACGCCAGACACCAAAGTAACCTATTGATCCATCTGGAAAGGTCTGCATTCCAGGACACAAAATGTGGCACCAAAATGGAGACTGGATATTGAGAAATGGAGCAAAGTCCATGGCTTTGTTCCTCAGCTTCCACCCTCATTGTTCATCCAGAAGAAAAACATGTGTGCCCATTTCAGGGGACATGCAAGGTCAGTTTCTCAAAGCCAACTCAAGGCCTCCTCTGTAAAATTTTCCTAGCTCTTACCCCTATAAGCATTCACCTTTCTGCTACACTTATATTTTGATGCGTAAATCGATTTTACTCATCATTTTATATTGTATTTTTTAAATTATATTTATTTTTTTCTACTGGATTGCTGCACACTTAGGTTTTATTCCTTTGTATCCCTGGTATCTAGCATGGAAACTGATCTGTTATGATTCTCCATAATGATGACTGATGGCATTGAATTGTATTACTATTCTTTTACCTTTGAAGGAAGGATGAAATAGAAACTCCACTTGACCAATGTCACAGCTGATAAAAGTCATAGTTGATATTTGAAGTTGTTTTTCACCTAAACTCAAAGTTCTTTCTACTACCATCGCCACCATCATCACAATAAGTGCTCTTTAAATAAGTTACTTTTAAAAGATAGGAGAACAATCAAATGTTTACTAAATAGCATTTCCCTTTTCACTAGATTCAGTCAATTCAACAGATTTTACATTGGAAATCTTATCAAAATGTAGCTTGGTGTCTGGTGATTCTTATTTGATTACAAATAAGAATTGTTGTTATTTGATGACAAATGGTAGTGTTATTAACATTTGGATGCAATTATATTCTCATTGACTTTGTAAACTGATTTTTCACAGAATTCTGATATTTTACCTGATAATTTAATGAGGGAATTTCAGAAAAACAAAATGTACCTTTTTTTAAAAAAAAAAAAAAGGGTATATTTACATTATTAGGATCCCTTAGATACTATTTTTTCAAATTATTTTTACATTAGTTAAAAAATACTTTCTAGCCCACAGCCAACATCATACTCAATGAACAAAACTAACATCATTTCCCCTAAGAACAGGAACAAGACAGGGATGCCACTCTCACCACTTCTGTTCAACATAGTACTGGAAGTATTAGCCATTGCAATTAGACAAGAAGAAGAAATAAAAGGCATCCAAATTGGAAAAGAGGAAGTAAAACTGTCCTTATTTGCAGACGACATGATATTATACATACAAACCCTAAAGACTCCATCAAAAAGCTACTAGACTTAATACATGAATTTGGCAATGTAGCAGGATACAAAATTAACCCCAAGAAATCTAAGGCATTTCTATACACCAATAGTGAACTTTCAGAAAGAGAGACTAAAAAAACAATCCCATTTACCATTGCACCAAAAAAATTAAGCTACCTAGGAATAAACTTAAGAGGTAAAAGACCTCTACTCAGAAAACTACAGACGTTGAAAAAAGAGATAGAGGAAGACATAAACAGATGGAAGAACATACCGTGTTCATGGATTGGTAGAATTAACATCATTAAAATGGCCATACTACCCAAATCAATCTATAAATTCAACACACTTCCCATTAAAATACCAACGGCATATTTCACAGATCTAGAACAAACTCTCCAAAAATTCATCTGGAATAAAAAACGACCCCAAATAGCTGCAGTGATCCTGAGAAAGAACAAAGTAGGTGGGATCTCAATACCAGATATCAAGCTGTATTACAAAGCCACTGTTCTCAAAACTTCCTGGTACTGGCATGAGAACAGACATATGGATCAATGGAATACAATAGAGAGCCCAGAAATCGACCTGAACCAATATGCTCAATTGATATTTGACAAAGGAGGCAAGAACATACAATGGAGTCAAGATAGTCTCTTCAATAAATGGTGTTGGGAAAATTGGACAGATACATGCAAGAAAATGAAACTAGACCACCAACTTACACCACACACAAAAATAAACTCAGAATGGATAAAGGACTTAAGTGTACGACAAGAAACCATAAAAATTCTAGAAGAATCCAAAGGCAACAAAATCTCAGACATATGCTGAAGCAATTTCTTCACTGATACAGCTCCTAGGGCAATGGAAACTAAAGAGAAAATGAACAAATGGGACTACATCAAAATAAAAAGCTTCTGCACAGCAAAAGAAACAATCAACAAAACAATAAGAAAGCCCACTGCACGGGAAAACATATTTGCCAACGTCATATCTGATAAGGGTCTAATCTCCAAAATTTATAGGGAACTCATACAACTTAACAAAAGGAAGATAAACAATCCAATCAAAAAATGGGCAAAGGATCTAAATAGACACCTTTCAAAAGAGGACATTCAGAAAGCCAAGAGACATATAAAAACATGCTCAAAGTCACTAATCATCCGAGAGATGCAAATCAAAACAACAATGAGGTACCATCTCACACCTATCAGACTGGCTATCATCAACAAATCAACAAACGACAAGTGCTGGAGAGGATGTGGAGAAAAAGGAACCCTCGTGCCAATTTGGGGTGGATGTTATTAGTTTCAGCTGCTTACTCCATTTGCTCTGGGAGACAACCTGGGACGCGTCTGCCTATATTGCCGCCATCTTCCTTCTCAGCGTATATACTTTCTATTATATCATTTAGAATTAAGATATTTTTTAATTGAACCCTTGTAAATTTTAGCACAATTTAATAAATTATGCTAGAAGCAATTAGGAGATTTTTCATGTAATGCAGATACATTTCAATTAATATTTTATTAATTTTTAATTTTTTAAGATTTTAATTTGAAATAATCTCATACATGTAAAAAAACTATAAAATACTACAGCATATTATATGTACCCTTCACCCAATTTCTTAGGTGTTAATAATTAAAACATAACCATTATACAACTAACAAAATTTGGAATATATTTTTCTTATAATCTCTTTAATGTTACTTAATCCATTTACTTTGTTTTTGTTAATCTTCACCCAAGGATATTTTTCCATTGAATTTTAGAGAGCGTGAAGGGAAAGGGAGAGACACATTGATTGGTTGCCTCCTGCACATGCTTTGATAGGGACTGGGGATCAAGCCAGCAGCTGAGGTACATGCCCTTCACTGGAATTGAACCTGGGACCCTTCAGTCCACAGGCTAATGCTCTATCCACTGAGCAAAACAGGCCGCAGCTTAATTCATTTACGTTTAATCTATATGTGTCTTTATATTTAAAGTGGGTTTTATTTTTGATTCACCCTCATAATCTGTCTTTTAATTGGTGCATTTATGCCACTGACTTTCAGAGTGCTTACTGACAGAGTTACTACCATATAAAGCGGCTTTTGGGGCTTCTGGGGTGGGGCTGCCTTGCCGCCCGGGACACAAGGCGGGGGAGGGCCTGCCCTGGATGGCGGGGCACTGGCAGGCTCGCGCTGTCCCGCCCTGACTGCAGTGTGCAAATTAGACGTCATCTTTGTTGGTGGTTAATTTGCATATCACGCTGATTAGCCAATGGGAGGCGTAGCGAAGGTACAGTCAATTACTATGTTTGTCTATTATTAGATAGGATTATTTATTTACCACAAGTAGAGGTCAGGAATTGTTATCTTTTTTTAAATTTTTTTTTTTTATTGTTTCACCTCATTACTGCTGTGTATGTGCTCCATGTGAGTGACATAGGTGCTTATGTAGGTGGGCTCTGAATTACAGCGAAAATCATGTTACTCGTGCTGTAGGAACAGATCTCCAATGTAACCCGAGGACCTCCTGTAGTCATAGTCTGGATATATTCTGATGATAGAGCCAAAAGGACTTCCTGAGAGATTGAATAAAGAGTGTTGGAGAAGAAGAATCATCAAGAATGATTCCAAGATTTACAACCTGAGCAACGGGAATGACACGGCTTCATGGTGCACTGCCCTGTGTCTGCATTCCCAATTAATGTGATACCCAATTGAGGAGGTTGCACTTTGATGACAGTTGGTATGCACTGCTTTTATGCAATTTTGCATCACCTCATTAAAACCTGATTCCAGAATTTTCTTCCTGCAGTTGTATAATATTTTGGGTAAATCCTACCCAATGACCCAAAGTCAGTCTATAGCAACTAGAAAAATGATCTTCTGGCATTCCAGTGTGACCTGTGTGATGTTTCCCACAATCCATCTACACTAGAACTGGGCTGAGTACATTTCCAGGACTGGCGAGAGCAGAATCTCTGTTCTGGTTTGTGTCCAGAAGCAGGTAATTTCAAGAGCCAAACATGGGCTTTGGAGTAAAGTGCAGCTAAGTTTTAATTCCATTTCTGGACCTTATAAAGTTAGCTTCAGGGTCTCATCTATAAAATGGGGAGTATAATACTATTTCCTGAGGTTATTTTATTTTTAAGTGAGTATTTAATGAAATACATATAGAGTTCTTATAATTTCCGGTTCTTATTTTCTCACCCTTCTGCTACCTTCTGATCTTTGATCAAGTGCTAGTATTGATAGTCTTTGTACTATGGTTCAGTGTCTACCACAAAACTCAATAAATGTTATCTAAAGTTATAATGCTAATATTATATTAGTCAAATAACCTTATACACATTAGTGGGTAGTTGTGTATTTTTACCAAGGAAAAGCAGATTATAGATTTTTGTGATATTATGTGGGACATGTAATCTTAATCAAGCTTGAGATGAAGACCTCTCTTTACATAGGCATCCTTTCCTGTTTGATATAGTGGGCCGTTAGACAGACGTAAGCAGGGTAGGGATGATAAGTCAGGTACAGAAGGTCACGAAGGTAGAAAACCCCAGGTACCTAGCGACAGGCAGGTATAAGTGGGACTTTGCATTCAGGGTGACCTATCTCCCCTAGCATATTGCTGGTTATGGGGTTTAGACCCCCTGACCTTCATATGGCTGGTCATGCGATTCAGACCGACCCTGAACTTTCCTCCCCTAGCATGTCACTAGTCATATGGTAGACCTAGTTAGAGAAGAAATAAGAGGGTTGGAGAAGAGCCTCATAGAACTCCCACACAAGCTTTTACCCCGGCAAAGATATTGGGGTGCTCCAGAGAGAGCACACCTGGGGAAAGAAGGGGGGAGGAAAGGTGCAGCCATGTTCTAGAGAGAGAGCTTGAGCACACATAGGGTCCTTCATCTGTTTTCCAAGCGGTGGGGGGAGATTTCAGAGGAGGTTCACAATAGAATATTCATCAGCTTTCCAGGTGTGTCATACCAGGGTCCTGGTCCCTACTGATTGGTCAGCACCAGGGCAGAGGGTCATTAGTCATTGTAGCTGGTTCGGTTGTCAACCATGGAGTAGCCTTGCTGCCTTCCTGGGCCTGAAGCTGAAACACAACTGAGGCCCAGGTTATCTCTCGTTTGACCAAAACGCTGTCTCTGTGGTCAACAGAATCAAGGCTTCATTCCTTGAGTCTGCAGGCTGATGCTCTATCCACTAAGCCAAACTGGTCAGGGCAAGGCTTCCTTCCTAAGAGTATTTGATGTGGGCCAGAACCTCACTGTCCTGAGGGTTTAATGCTTAAGGACGTGGTGGTGTAAAGGCTTCCATGGAAGTCCTGTGAGGCTTCTCTCCAACCCCTTTCTTCCTCCTCCATGTAGGTCCACCACATGACTAGTGACATGCCAGGGGAGGAACGGTCAGGGGAGGAAAGGTCAGGGGAGGGTCCAAACCACGTGACCATTGCTAGGCTAGGGGAGGAAAAGCCACCCTGGGATCCCACCTTACAATACTTTTTTTTTTTTCTTTCCAATTTTGACAGTTGCTAGATACCTGGGGCTTTCTGCCCTGATAAACTTCTTTACCTGGCTTGTCGCTTCTACTCTGCTCACGTCTGTTTAACTTCCTACTACAACATCTCTTGCCCCTTTCAACATTCCCTTAAGTGTAAAGTTAAAAGATCATTTTGCCAGGGCCCAGGCATTTTTATTCTGTGTCTCAAGCTCGCCCAGTCCAGAGAGAACATCCCATCCATGGCTTTTGAAGGGGATCAGAGCTTGCAACCCCCCAAAATATGCCTCTCTTAGGTCATTGATTATTTTAAGCTGGTTAATTTTAAGAGACAGCAGACAGAAGAGAAGCTCTGAAAACCAAGTATAAGTTACTCTTTGTAAGATACATTTATATCTATACAGGAAATCTCCTGTGTACCGGTGTTTCCCTCACTGTGCCAGGCCTGCCTTCAGTATCAATGGAGAAGGCAAGGACTTCAATCTGCACAACAACCTTACCATTACTGCACTTTTCCTGATCACCTCCCATAACTGACTCAACTACTCCCAACATTTTCTTTTGTCTTGGCTGAAAGATGGTATTTAAGGTAATGGCTTCCACCATTTTGTCAATTTACTCACTGTTCCTGGATGTCTACCATGTATGCAGGAGGTATGCATGTTATTAAACTTTAATTCCCCCCCCCCCTTTTTGGTAATCTTTCCTGTGTGTTAATTTTGTTACCAAGCAAGAGTCCACTACCTGATGTGCATAGAAGCCAAAATTATGACACCACTTTTGAGAAAAAGAAAGAGCCTTAATTATTCTTGGGGTGACCCACAAGCAGACAGGAGGTTGCTCACACCCAGGGTTCAGGGTGGATTTTTACAGGGTTCGGGGTAACAGGTATGCAGAAGTAAGTGCTGGTGGGCCAGGTCCTTAGAACTTGAAAGGGGCTTCAGCACTGGATCGTCCTGCGCTTTACTTCTGAAAGGGTTTTGCTTTTCAGGTTCCAGTTATATTCTAGCCTCTACTCTGAATATGCTTAGGCTGCACGGCTCGTGGTTTTGGTCTGTTGTCTCTGGAAATCAACATAGTATAGCTTAGAAACAGGATAGGACCATTTTGAGCTAGTTCTGTGGTTACAGTTTGATTAGTTCAGCCAGAAGAACTTTGAAGGGTAGAGGATAATTTTTCCTCCCTGACAGTTTCGTAAACCCCCCAATTCTGCAGGGAAATATTGGATAAGCACAAAGAATAGAACGTTGATCCAAGGCCATCCCTTTGTTCTTCTGCTGCCACCTTCCTGCTGCGTTCTTTAAACACGGCTCTGCATATCTCAGTTTCATAGAAAGAAATTCTTGTGAGGTTTCACTTGTCAAGGGAAAAAACATTCAAACCTGTAGAGAACTTTTATGAGTTTATTGGAGCCAAACTGCTGACAATTGCTGGGAAGCAAAACCTCAAGGGATTGAGATTATGCTCCAGAGAATGGCAGTTTTTCACTTTATTTTATACATTACAATCAAAAGAGAAGACATAAGTGGGTTACGTGAAATCTATTGGTGATAGATTAGGGAGGCAGGAGAAAGCAAAGCGGGGAAACCTCCGGGATTGGATAAAAAGTGAAATGATAGACATACTTCTTTTACAGGATAGTTAACAGTAAACAACATGATAGCATTAAAAATGAGGGGGTCTGTGGTCTCTTGCAGAGTGGTGCCTTTGCTTTGAGGTGTCAGAAAAGGGAAAATTACTTTGACATTCCAA
Source organism: Myotis nattereri (assembly GCF_964212035.1). Classification (NCBI taxonomy): domain Eukaryota; kingdom Metazoa; phylum Chordata; class Mammalia; order Chiroptera; family Vespertilionidae; genus Myotis; species Myotis nattereri. Next base: position 39,059,323 of record NC_138081.1, on the reverse strand, counting down.
AGGTATGTTATTACAGTTGCAAAAAGACAATAAACAGGCTCAATTAAGGTAAAGATTGACTTTTGTTAGTTAGTGAAAAATGCTGCCTTAGGACATGACTACCTGCCATGCACTGCTTTTAGTTAAGAAGTTTTAATTTTAGACCATCTTATGTAGATACTTTAGGTCTCCACATTTGTAAGGCCACCATGAAGGCCTTCCCTGAGCTTCAGGTTTAGTGTTTGGCTCCTTCTTGTCCACACATTTGAAGAAGTAATTATTCTGTTTCACAAATTATAAAAAGTACCATGTTATGCAAAATCTTTTTATTTTGATGTAGTCCCATTTGTTTATTTCCTCCTTTGTTTCCTTTGACCTAGGACCGTGGTTGGCAAACTGTGGCTCGCGAGCCACATGTGGCTCTTTGGCCCCTTGAGTGTGGCTCTTCCTAAGCCTTAGGAGTACCCTAATAAAAGACAAACATGCAAATTGACCGTACCTTTGCTATGCTTTAAGCCACTCCCGCCAGCCAATCAGAGCGACTATATGCAAATTAACCCAACCAAGATGGCGGCCGGCAGCTACAGAGCTAGAGCAAGCAGGAGGCTTGGGTGCCCCAATGATGGAGGAAGCCAAGCTTCCTGCCTGCCATGGCCTGCTTTGAGCTCCACTCAAAGCAACAAAGTTTCAATTATAGAAAGTAAATAAACTCCAGATACCTGCTTTTAGCCGACCATGGCCACGGAGCTGGAGTGAGCAGGAGGTTTGGGCTGCCCCTGGCAATGGAGGAAGCCAAGCTTCCCTCCCGCCCACCCTGGCTGACTCTGAGCTCCTCTCAAGGCTACAAAGTTTCAATTATAGAAGGTAAATAAATCCCAGAATAAAAAAAGAAAAAGAAAAAAAAGGAGAGGCTGGGAGCCTCCATCGCCGGGAGGGGTTGGCCAGCCTGAAAACGGCCCTCAGCCCCTCACCCAGACTGGCCAGGCACCCCAGTGGGGACCTCCCACCCTAAAAGGGGTGTGGCCAGCCTGAAAACAGCCATCAACCCCTCACCCTGGCTGGCCAAACCTCCATGGGGTGAGGGTCCCCACTGGGGGGGCTTGACCAGCCTGCATACAGCCATCAGCCCCTCACCCAGGCTGGCCAGGCACCCCAGTGGGGACCCCCACCCTGAAGGGGGTGTGACCAACCTGTAAACAGCCATCAGCCCCTCACCCAGGGTGACCAGGCACCCCAGCGAGACCCCCACCCTGATCCAGGACACCCTTCAGGGCAAACCAACTGGCCCCAACCCATGCACCAGTCCTCTATCCTATATAATAAAAGGGTAATATGCAAACTGACCCTAACAGCAGAATGACTGGGAATGACTGGTCACTATGACACACACTGACCACCAGGGGCCAGACGCTCAATGCAGGAGCTGCCCCGTGGTGGTCAGGGGGAGCTCTGCTCAGTCACAAGCCAGGCAAATGGCTGCCAGTACAGTGGTGGTAGTGGGAGCCTCTCCCGCCGCCTCAGCAGCACTAAGGATGTCTGACTGGAGCTTAGGCCTGCTCCCCGCTGGCAAGTGGACATCCCCCGAGGGCTCCCGGGCTGCCAGTGGGATGTCTGACTGCCAGCTTAGGCCCAATCCCCCGTGGAGCAGGCCTAGGCCAGCACGTGGTCATCCTCCGAGGGGTCCCAGACTGAGAGAGGGCACAGGCTGGCCGGAGGGACCCCCCCCCCCCCCGAGTGCACAAATTTTTGTGCACCAGGCCTCTAGTTAAATTAATAACAATGTAACTACCTATATAGTTTAAGTTAAAAACAATTGGCTCTCAAAAGAAATTTCAATCGTTTTACTGTTGATATTTGGCTCTGTTGACTAATGAGTTTGCTGACCACTGGCCTAGGAGATATATCGGCAAACATATTTCTAGGAGAGATGTCTGAGGTTTCACTGCCTATGGTTTCATCTGAGATTTCACTGCCTATGGTTTCTTATATTTGAGTCTTTGATCCATTTTGAGTTTGTTCTTGTGTATGGTGGAAGTTGGTGGACTAGTTTCATTTTTTTTTGCATGTACATGCACAATTTTCCCAACACCATTTATTAAAGAGACTATCTTGATTCCCTTGAGTGAATAAAAATGTTGTGGTACATTTACACCATGGGATACTATGCAGCAATAAAAAAGAAGGATCGCTTATCCTTTGAGACAGCATGGAGGGACCTGAAGTGTATTATGCTAAGTGAAATAAGCCTGTCAGAGAACAACAACTATCACATGATCTTACTCATGTGTGGAATCTAATGAACAAAATAAACTGATGAATAAAATAGATCCAGAGATGTAGAGGTATAAAACAGACTGAGAAATCTCAGAGGGAAGGTGGGGGTGTGGGTGTGGGTGGGAAGAGATTAACCAAAAAACTTATATGCATATATACATAACCCATGGACACAGACAATAGTGTGGTAAAGACCTGGGGCAGGGGGTGGTGTGCAGGATGGAGGGAGCCAATGGGGAAATACTTTCAACAATACTGTAATACTTTCAAATATATATATATATATATATATATATATATATATATATATATATATATATTTAAATACCAGGCTGAATTATTAAAATTACTTACTCATCTGTTTTAATGTTCTTCTGGAATCTAAAGTTGAGAGACCCTGCAGACCTTGTTGACAGGAATAAATATTGGGTCAGAATAGGAAGGGATTCTGGAACTCACAAAAGAAAGCCCTATGCTAATGGGCAGGTAGTTGTAAGATGTCAGAGCAAGAGAAAAATTCTAAACTCTAGGCAGAGAGGTAAAGTGGAGTGCCATGAGATGGAATTGACTTTGGTCTATATGCTCAAATTCAATTTATCCCTGGGTGTGGGTTTCTTGAGCCTATGAACACCAACTGAATAAGGTCTATACTTGGGATCAGAGCTGGTGAGAACGTGCTCTTAATTTGACAAATGTGCTTTCCTCTGGTGCTGTGCCATTTTGTTTAATAGTCACACATTTTATGAATTATAGCATAAGTTTAGATCAGTGGTTTTCAAACTATTGTGTGCATCAGAATCATTTGAAGGAATTCTTAAAATGCCAATTTTTGGGTCCAAGTTCTTGATTCAGTGGGTCTGAAGTGGAACCCAACACTTTTAATTTCTAACAAGTCCCCAGTGGTGCCTCTGCTGCTGTTCTATAAATCACACTTTAAAAATGAACCATTGGTGTAGAAATTACTTTAATTGGGTTTTTACTAAAATAACTAGAGGCCCGGTGCACGGATTCATGCACCGATGGGGTCCCTTGGCCTGGCCTGCGCCCTCTCGCAATCCAGGACCCCTCGGGGGATGTGCAGAGCCAGTTTCGGGCCAATCCCCACAGGCCAGGCTGAGGGACCCCACCGGTGCACGAATCATGCACTAGGCCTCTAGTATGCATATTAGATCTTTGGTTAATCTCTTCCTGCCCTCCCCCCTCCCCCCTTCCCTCTGAGATTCATCAGTCTGTTCCATGTTTCCATGCCTGTGGTTTCCACTCCTGCATTGAGAATCTGCCCCCTGGTGGTTAGTGTGTGTCATAGCTACCAGCCAGTTGGACGGTCAGCTGGTCTGCTGGTTGCTTAGGCTTTTATATATATAGATTTCCAAAACACAGAGGTTTTCTTCTTTTCTGGATGATTATTCTCATTTTAATTCCTATTTTTTTTACTATGGGAATTCTTATCACAATGAAATGCTAAGTTTGTGCATTTACATTTACTTAAACGTTAATGCCTATAGTGCAATTTCCTGTCCATAAATTTCAGAAACAAAATGATTCCCAAAATAAAATAAATGTTTATTTTATTCACTTACCAAAATAAAGCACACAAGTATTGATTTTTACCACTTCAGAAAATTTATAAACTTTTAAAATGTTGAATTTTTTATATTGATTTAATATTGGATTGAAAGTGCAATGGTGAACATTGAGTGATAGATGGCTTATTTCCTATTCTGTCTGCCTTTGCTCCTGCTTAACCAAGGATTGGCCTAGTTTCCATCTGTTAGTGCAGCTGTTCAGCTGGCAAAGTCCCTCAACATACAGACAGGCATCTGGAACCCAACCTAAGCATCTCTTAAATTGCTACCAGTACATGCTTTTCTTTCACAGCCAAATTCTTGAACAGCTCAGCTCATACCACTCTGTCATTTCATCTGTCTTAGTCATGGAGTTTGCTATGATACACCTGTTACATCATCTGATATTACTTCTACCCTGTGGTCTTCTCCTTGACAACCTCGGATCCCACTCCACAATATTTCTATGTCCCTGTCCTATGGCCACACTGGAGTGCTCCTCCTGACTTGACAAAATATCTGGGATTCTTCTACCTCCTTCTATAAGAGATGTTCTTCACTGACTTACTCCATTTTCTCAGGTGGAACTGGAGAGATGAAATTAAATTAGCAACATTTACAGTGAAATGAATTATACTCAAAGTGTATTGCTCTAGATTAGGCACATAGGTAATTTATAGTCCTAAATCAAGTATGTGCAAAGTTGTGTGTCCCAAAATTGATCTCCCTAAATGTTGAAATGAAACAAAATCTTTCCCTTATACTCATAGTAATTGTAGTCAATAACCGATTCTATCTCCTCCCTTATCCTACCTTGTAGGGGAAGGGAAATAGATAAATAAAAAATATTGACTGCCCAATTCAATGGTTCATCAACTCCAAAGTATATAATTCTACCTTGTTTCAGGAGATGGTTGCATGTGGAAAAACTGTCCTATATTTCCAGATCTTTCTATTATTATTTGAAATATTTTTATCAATTTCAGAGAGAAAAGGTGAGTGAGAGAGAGATAGAAACATCAATGATGAGAGAGAATTATTGACTGGCTGCCTCCTGCACATCCCCCAACGGGAATCAAGCCCACAACCTGGACATGTGCCCTGACGACTGAACCATGCCAGTCAGGCCAGATCTTTATATTATTGAAGGGAATCCTGGCATTTATATATGAAATATTCTAATGTTTGCAACTAAGATTCTTTGACTCTCACTGTAAGTCATGTAAAAAGACACATACACACATGGTCCAGGTTTAAGCAGTAGGACTACCCAGTTTGAAGACTATTTTAGGAGTTGACTGAAGGGAAAATTCTTTTTTCTAGTATCCAAAAGGACATTTAACCTTATATGACTGAGTTTGTGAATTTTATGTACAGTGCAAAAATATCAAAATGGAACAGTAATAGTTCTGTATTTCCTCTAAACACTTTGAGAATGGTAAGTATTATCTTTGGTTAAGCTGATGTATGACCTGAGTCCCATTCAGGTTTATCCTCAATTTATGTTGAAATCCTTGGAATGCTGTTTGCAACATTAGCATTTCATACGAGTTTGAATAATGATTCATTTCTGGTTGCCAGGTATTAACCACTAGTATTATTGTTTTCTGGAATAACTCAGTGCCTGAATCCTAACTTCTTTTGCTAAGCTCTTGAAGGTGTGACAACCATGCAAATAAGATTATTATAAAGCTTCAAGTCATTCCAAACTTGTGTAATGAAAAAAATTCCCTGACAAGAAGTAGCAAATATAAAGGAAGCAATACTTATTTACTGATTTCAAAGATTCTTTGATATTTCTTCACTATACATAGGAGAGAATCATAACTTTTGACTTAAAATACATTCAAAATATAACTGTTTATACTGATGTAACTCATGGAAAAGATATCAGGGAAATTATTTGATTGGCAAATATAAAAACTCTTGATGGATCTCTCCCATAAAGTTGAAGAAAGAAGGAGCTGAATGTTGCTAAATAAAAGTCCACTATTAGACAACCATGGGATATTTGAAGTATGCAAAGAATTAAGATAAGCAAAGTCTCGTAGGTCACTTTTATTATTATGTTTAAAAACTTGAGAAGGGCTTTATTCTTTGGGTTATGATAGCCTTAATAAAATCTTTAGGCAAGGGGCTTAATTATGGTCAACGCCATTGGGATGTTTTTATACTATTTTCTTATGATTATCATTCATGGAGACTATGATTCAAAAAGATCCTTGTCATTTCTACTGCTAAGACTTTGATCCACTAGTAAAAATCTTAGTAATTCTTCTCCCAAATCTTCTTATTAAAATTTTCACTTTGAAATTTCAGAGGAGCCTGGATTCAATCCAAGTCTCCCATTTCCCTATTTTGAATAACTATGCTGAAGACCTGGAATGCATGTAAAAAGCTATCTGTAGGTTAAGAATCTGAGCTTCATGTAAACACCTAATTTCCACAAAAATAACTCCAGTTCACAGAACAGTTTTCAGACTTGTCTAATAATAAACCAAAGTGTTCCTCCATCCTTACTGCCAACATACACATTTTGGGTGACAGGCTGAATTCAGATTAACACAAGCAAGTTTACCATTATAGAAATATGTCTCAGGAAAATATATCAACCTCATGTTTAGCAAATATGCCTATGAAGTTCAGTGTTCCAGGCAGTCTGGGGATGGCATTAGACTTCAGGGAACAGACTGACGATGTAAAGTTTATTTCCCAAGGCACAGAAAGTCTCAGAAACCATGCTCCTTGGTAGAGGGTTCTAGCAGTGAGTCTGTGAGAGGGGAGAAGGTTTCAGAAAACGTCATGGCTGTCTTCAAAAGCAGGGCTGCCATGTGAAAGCTTTGCTGGCCTTGACCTGTCCTAGCAAGCGGAACTAGTGCCAGGAGACATATTTTGACGACAAGGAAGTCTTTCTAAGAATTAGAAGTGGGAAGCAATGACATGGACCATCTTATGAAGAAGGCAATTCTATATTTAACACTATTCTGGGAAACTGGACAGCATTCTGGATTTCAAGTGCAATTCCTTCAAAAGGTTTGTTGTACATGCCTTCTGCCTTTAACTTACTGTAAAATTATTCTCTATTGCTAGAATCTCTGTCATCATTCTTAAGAGAGATATTCTTTTCCCAAGGTTATACTCTTCCAAATGGTCACCATCACTAATGGATTTCAGAGGAAGTTGAGTACAACAGAACTAATTCTCTGGGGTTCACTATGCCAAGATACTTACTACCTAAGGTAACCAATATCCAGTTATGTTACAGAACACTTACTCTTTGAAATCAGATGATTCACAACTCATTAAATATAGATCTCACTACTTTTAAGAGTTAGATATTAAAAGTTGACTATTTCCCAGGTACCAAGCTCAGTGAGTTGGTAAACAGGAGGAACAATATCTTTGCAGACTGGTAAGGTGTGGTTAGTGATATCTGATCCCTCCTCAGGTATACACACTCCAACATGACCTACCTTGTTATCTAAACAAATATTTAAATTTCCTTCTTTAACCATATTTTTTGCAGGTTTTTACTGAATGGATGTCTATATTCTAAAAATGCCTATATTCCTTGAATACTGAGTAGTTGCTACAAGTGTAACTAACTGAAGGAGAGATGATAAAAATCACAAATAAGTTAGTTAATTTAATGTATGTTAAGAATATATCTCTAAAGAAAGCATCATTCCTCTAAAAAGTAAATTCCCCAAGCTCTGTTATCACTTCATATGGTGATCATCCTGCTTAGTTCTTTTGCAAAACTAACCCTATTTCTTTTATCATGGAGTAGGCGGTCTCTATATCTCTGTGGCTGTTCTTGGGTGTTCTGACATGACTTGGCCATCTTGATTACATGCAGGCCTGCAACAAGGTACATGCACTTTGCCACGGAATCCTTCACACTAAGACCTCTTATTAACTGTGGCTCTATGGCTAGTGCGAGGCATTCCTAGCACATTCCTGAATTTGCTCAGCTTGCCAGGTTGCATCCAAAGCCAATTCTAGGTGTTTCTTGGTTCTGATGATTCCTCTTAGGACCAGATTTCAGACATGTTTGAAGTCCTATCACTATCAACTGAGCAATTATTTCTCAATATATACTATTTATATGTTTTACAATTTTATTTAGTTATTTCAGTCTTTATGTATTTGATGTTTTAACACATTACCAAGTGCATTAGTGGCATATAACTATAAATGCTGATGGAGTTTGAGACCATCATTGTGTCAAGCTTAGCAGCTCAAGACTTAGGCAGTCTCTGGTTTCTTTTTCCCAGTTTTCAAATTAAGTCCCTTTCTAAAGCACTGCTTCACTCACAACTCTATTCCCACCTGTACACACATTCCAGTAAAACAAGAGTCATGTCAGAGAGTGACTTCTGCTCCAAGTTGGTCTGGATTCCTCTTCTTTCAACATCTAAAGGTGCTTCTCAATGTGCTGACTGTTCTCATCTGTCCTGGCACTCATTAGTGTTTACAAATCTCAGTAATCTTTGCATGTACAAATATTCAGTAATGTAAATACCATACACTAAGATTTCTCATAATTCTCTTGGCCATTTTGCTTCACCAAAGTGTGACATAGACACAAAATATTAGCATCACCTGAGAGCTTGTTAGACATGCAGAATATCAAGGCTCATCCCAGACCTACTGTATCACTTGAGGTCCAGTACTTAGAGAAAAGACACTCTCCTGTCATTTTTAACAGAGTTTAATATTAGGAATTAAATAGAATGGAAGTTGTTACTTAGGTAAAAAAAGGCAAAAACAAAACAAAACAAGAAGGTATGATGAATATAAGAGTGTCGAAGCATCTCTTACTCTAGGGCAGTGGTCGGCAAACTCATTAGTCAGCAGAGCCAAATATCAACAATACAACAATTGAAATTTCTTCTGAGAGCCAAATTTTTTAAACTTAACCCCTAGAGTGCCTGGGAGCGCAATCGCGCTCCTCCTGTCTTTCACCAAAAGTGCCGGGAGCGCTATCAAAACTTCGAAATGGAGTCCAGTTCTAAGTCTGCTTTTATTAGTGATGATATTGCTAAATATGTCAATGTAGTAAAGGTTTCCTTAAGTTTTTGAATATGTAACTTCATTTACTTGCGATTCATAATTTTTTTCCTAAACTGCTGTAAAATCAGGAAAAATGCCTTGGCAATTTTAGCATAGTTCCTAGGATATTGGTTGGCACTCAAAGGTTAAACTATATAGGTAGGTACATTGTTATTAACTTAATTAGGGTACTCCTAAGCTGGCCTTTGCTAAAAACTTCCTCAATATGATTGAGGTACATTAGCTGAGGTCGACCCCTTCCAACTCTCCCATCCACACTCGTCTTGTATACTTGTTTTGTCTATCTCCTTTCGTTCATCCTCTCTATATGTCCAAACCATCTCAACATACCTAACCACTGCACAATGAGACTGCTGACTGACTGGCTCACTCAACTCGTGCATGAATTGCGCACGCCTCCCCCGTGCTGCGTGCCCGCCTGCGCCGTGTCTCCCGTCGCCCGACTGACCGGCACCCCCCACTTCTTCTAACGCCACTTCTTCAAAATAGACTCACTCAGGCCGAAAACTGACTTCTGCGCATGGGCCACGAAGTTTCAATCTCACTGTACGTGCGCGCCCGCACGTGGTATTTTGTGGAAGAGCCACACTCAAGGGGCCAAAGAGCCGCATGTGGCTCATGAGCCAGCCGCTGTTTGCCGACCACTGCTCTAGGGGAATTGGAATGATTAAACACTTGGTCAAGGAGAGGCTCCATGGACTTGAAATCCAGACCAGTGGAAAAGGAGTGCTTGTCAGCTGATGCTGGTGACCCTGACCTTGGGGGAGGGACTCCACTGAGCTGGGGCCAGTAGTCTGTAGGAGAGACAACAAGGCAACTGGTGCTGGTATCTCAGCTCAGATGAGAGACCCCTTGAATTTGAAAATCAGATCTTCGAGTGGGAAACTCTATGCACTAGTCCAGGTTTCCATAGTTAGTGTTGGGTGGGGAGGCATGAGGCTAGTTCAACAGATGTTGGAAATCCACCCTGGATTTAGCTGCTGGGACAGGAAGGAAATGCTGCCACTGGTGTGAAATGATAGTCTTAAAATGACATTCACAGGAGCATGGAGCAGGCAGGAAACCCAAAGGAATCAAAAAGGGAAAAGTTCTTCTTCTTCCTTCAGCTAAGCATTCTGTGTTTTGTGCCCTATTGGAGGAACCTCACCCAGATTAGTCTGTTAAACACAAAGTGGGTTGAGAGCTCTGTGTCAATAGATTTCCTGCAGAATAAGAATCTGTATTTCAGTGAGATCCATCTCCTCACCCCCTATGCTCCAGGATTCACAGGATATTCGAATATGAGATGCTCTTGTTCAGTTGATATTCTAAATGGTTCTCTTATTTGGAATGTATAATTTTAACTCTTCCCAAAGATTAGTAACTACTCTAACCTACTACTGTTGATCCTTAATTACATAGCTTAAGCAACATTAATTTTCAATAAACATTAATTATAGTTTCCTTTTTTAAAAACAATAAGGTTGATAGATGATTGCCTATCTATGGCATCATATAACAAATTTATGAGGATCTGGTTGATTTACCCAGTTAGTCTGACATCTTTATAACAGGAATAACTGCTAACTGGTGGTCTCTGAATCTGCGAAGAATCCAAGTATAAATTTATGAACAAGGACAGGATCTCCGGTGTAAGAACCAGACATATTTGCAGGTGGATATTTAGGGTGTAATTTTAGCTTCATCATTGATTTGTTTATCCTTTGGGGTAGGTCCCTTAACTTGTGCTACCGCATAAATGGAGAAAATGTGATTTATTTGTTCTATATCCCAGAAGCTGCATGAAGATCACCTGGGCTTTAAAGTTGTACAGGTTTCTTGAAGAAATAACGCAGGTATAAAAGTGAAGTGCAGCTGTAAAAAAATAGTAGTTTTGAGGACAATTTCTAGGCTTTATTTACTAAACTCAAAATTGTCACCCTGGGAAGGTATGATGTTTGCATATTCCTAACTAGGACTGCTTGCAGCATCAGTTTCAGAGGCAAATTTATCTGAATAGTCTCAGTTGCAGCACACTGTCCTCTGAGTATAATTTATTTTTTAGAAATAGACCCTTTCCATACTCCTATTAGCCTATTCCTCTCTAAGGATAGAAGCATCTAGATTTGATTCCTGAAATTGCAGTGCTAAATTTGGGCCTGGCATGTGGAAGGCTGCACTAAGATTTGTTAGTAAGAGACTGAGTGAATAGCTAAATGAAAGAACATACTCGAGTAATACAATTTAATTTTGGCCAAGGTATACATATAAACTTGTTATAGATATGGCTAGAAAGTGAGTCTAAGAGTATTTTTCAAATAGAAACTCCAAAAACTATATTAAGCAATAAAGTGTAGATTCCAAAGGAAAGATAAAGTATTGACGTTTTAAAAAATATATATCCTTATTGTTGAAAGTATTACAGATGTCCCCCCTTTTCCCCTTAAAGTATTGATCTTGAAAGACAATTTCTGTTAGATTTGTTTAAATCAGCTTTATTTTAATAATATACATTATACATAAGTTATATACACATTTTAGTATATTTTTCCGTAACTATAAAGAAAACTAGTGGCCCAGTGCATGGATTCGTGCACATTGAAAGGAAATTAATTAGAAGAAATATTTTAATATTGCTATTTGCCTTTTCTCTATAATAGAAGTGTCAACCAAATTCACGACCAATAATGACAGATTGAAACACATGTGTGTGATTGGCGCCAGTGAGAGCTTTATATATATGGTGCATGTCAACGTTTATTTTTAAATTGCCAGTGCACATCATATGTACTGGCCACTCGGTCGGACAGTTGGATAGACTTATGGTTAGTCACTTAGCCTTTTATACATATAGATAATGACTAAAGGTTATTTGTATTATATTAGGAAGCACAACTTTATTGTGTTATTTTATAAAATTACTCAAGTGCTTGGGAATCAACTCAGGTACCCTCAATCTTCAGTAGCATCATTAGCCTTTTTAGTGTAAATTGGTTATTTTTGCGTCAATTCAGGGTTGGTCACGTCAGTAATGGAGTTTGTGGTCTCAGCAGATGAGGTACCTGTTTAGCTGTAGTGAACCACCAAATACCATGCCACTGCCAGGATGCACAACTCCAGAGATCTTTGCAGCTGCAGACTGACCTGTTCAGAAGAGATGACATTGACCAGCAAAGGCCATATGCCTTGGAATAGCTTAGGTTGAAATAAAGGTCTATCGTTGGATTGAAATATTGAAATGTGCTACACGGAAGGCCCAGGACTTCCAGTAGATCCATATGGCAAAGGCACAACAATATTTGTGAGCTCCCGAGACAGAGGGCCTTGCCTCTGTATTATTTGGTCCACACAAAGCCTAGAATGCCATTTAGACCAATAGTCCAAATATGCTGAGAGAACACAAAGGTAAACAATATGGAAGTGCAGATCCGTATCTGGTGATGTAAATGATTTATTACGTATTAGCATCATTGGATAAAGATGCTCTGAGCCACTGGTCACCAGATTCAGAGTGAACTGTTATGTTACAAAACATTTCCCGTTTTGATTAAATGTATAATATGGCAACAAGAAATTTAAAAGAACTGTCAAAATTGTTGTCTTCATTGTCATCATCTTTTATGGAAAAAAGGCTCTTCCTGGGCTGGCCTTAGGCAATATTGTGAATAAGCGTATTCGTCTTTCTCCTTTTCCCTCTGCTCAAAGAGTAAATCAATGACATGAAATGAATGGTGATACAAAGACCATTGAGAATATCCTGCCAGTCAGGGACTCTGCTTTAAGGTTATTAACACCTTGAATCCTCCCCCAATCCCAAGTGATCCCCACTGTCTTTTCTGTTTCTTACAGACACATTTTACAGACAGAGACAGAGTCCCCAAACCCCCAAGTCCCCGAGACGAGACAGGCAGCGGAGAGCGTCAGCCAGTGTGACTCCAGGCCCACATGCTCAAACATCAGCACAAGCACCCGCATGGGTAGCAAAGTGGCCTTGAGTGAAGACACTTACGTTTTCATGAATTCAGTTCAAGGAAATTTCCGTAATGATCTAAGACATTTTATTTAGAAGAATTCATGACCTGAGTCTGAACTGAGGGGGGAACTGCTTTGGCTGGGAGAGTTCTCCCTCATGCTCCTGGAGCAGAATCCCTGGGGAGCAAACCCTCTCTGCCTCACTCAGAGTCTGCCTGGCACAGGCCATGGGAAGGGAAGCAGCCAGCAAATCTGATCTCTCACGAAAGGGTAACATGCTTCTCTCATGGGGTCTGTTCGTTCTGATTTGCAGCCCTTGGTGTGCCCTTGATCCTGGATATACCTGCCTTTGTGCAGCATTCTCACAACTTCCTCCTCCACCTCCCAGAAAGAGCTCAGGGCTCTGAGTCCCCAGGACACTTACCCTTCAGTCTGCTCAGAGCTTCCTGTGTTTCACTGACGCCATTTGTTCAAGTCGTCTTTCTCATTAGAAGTGTGTTCTGCGGGGCAGGGACCACACCTCTCTTCTGGGGGTCACCAGCCCCCACCACAGTCGCATGGATGCCAGGTGCTGGGACTCAATGAAACTTGATGATATTGGCATTTATCAACAAAAATTTAATCAAAATGTGCTGCTGATTTGAGGCCTCAGATATTCCAGATTTCAAAGTGGAATAGAGCTTAGAAAGAAATAGTATTAGCGATGGCCTCTGAGCAGTGTAGGTCAATCAAGATCTATGTAGCTGCTGGCTTTAGAAAACCAAAGATAAGTCTGATAAGAAGGTGAACACTGAAGAAGCTAAAGGAAGCAAATTATAATAAACTATTGCTTGCTAAGTCTAGGCTGGATGCATCAGCAAGAGTCTCCTGAAGGTTATAACTTTAGGCTTATTATCATCTTTCTGAGACAGATTATTTATAAAACCCTTTAGTCAAATTGAATCCTTTGACTTTACATTTTTTTATCCTAAAATTATATAAAATCTGGTGAAAAATACCACTTTAGTTTCTCTACCTAGAGTACTCACCAATTTATAAATTTAGGTTTGTGCTGATGATATTCCATGATTATGGACCTTAACCTATGGCATGTCACATATTTTGTCTCATATATAAGAGCATGTTATCCTCATGCAAAATGTTATGACTCACATGCCACCTAAATAGGTAATAATCAAAGATAACATTTACTGAAGGATAATTATAGCCTTAAACCTAGCACTATAGGTGGACTATGTTATTTTAACCTCACAAGAATTTTAGAAAGCACGTATTATTATTCTTACTAGAGGCCTGGTGCACAAAAATTTGTGCACTCGGGGGGACAGGGGGGAGGGAGGGTCCCTCAGCCTGGCCTGTGCCCTCTCCCAGTCTGGGACCCCTCGGGAGATAATGACCTGCTGGCTTAGGCCTGCTCCCGGGTGGCAGAGGGCAGGCCCAATCCCTAGGTGCAGCCCCTGGTTGGACTCAGAGCAGGGCCAATTGGGGAGTTGGGGCACCGCCCCCTGTCACACTCAAGGAAGGGTCGATGGGGAGGTTGCGGAACCACCCCCTGTCACGCACAGAGCAGGGCCCATCAGGGGGGTTGGGGAGCTCCCCCCTGTCACACACAGAGCAGGGCCCATCAGGGGGTTGCGGAGCTACCCCCTTTCACTCACAGAATAGGGCCGATAGGGGAGTTGGGGCACCGCCCCCTGTCACACACAGAGCAGGGCGGATCAGGGGGTTGGGGCACCTCCCTCTATCACCCACAGAGCAGGGCCGATCAGGGGGTTGGGGCGCCGCCACTGTCACACTCAGGGCAGAGCCAATGGGGAGGTTATGGCTCTACCCCATCACACACAGAGCAGGGCCCGTGGGGTGGCAGGGGGTTGGGGCGCCACACCCTGTCACACACAGAGCAGGGCTGATCAGGGGGTTGGGGAGCTCCTCACTATCAGGCACAGAGCAGGGCTGATCAGGAGGTTGGGGCGCCTTCCCCTGTCAGGAACACAGCAGGGCAGATAGGGAGGTTGTGGCCCCGGCCCCTGTCACACACAGAGCTGCAGGGCGATCAGGGGGTTTGGGCGCTGCGCCCTGTCATGCTGATCCCAGTGCTGGGAGGCATATTACCCTTTTACTATATAGGATAGAGGCCTGGTGCATGGGTGGGTGCCGGCTAGTTTGCCCTAAAGGATGTCCTGGATCAGGGTGGGGGTCCCCGCCTGGCCAGCCTGGGTGAGGGGATGATGGCTGTTTGCAGCTGGTCACACACTCTTCAGGGTGGGTGTCCCCACTGGGGTGCCTAGCCAGTCTGGGTGAGGGGCTGAGGGCTGTTTTCAGGCTGGCGGGTGACTGAAGCTCCCAACTGCTCATTTTTTTCTTTTTTCTTTTTTTATTCTGAGCCAGCTTTAGCTCTGGCTCCAGCTGTGAGCCCTCTACTGCTGAGAGCAGGTATCTGGTTTGTTTCGGTTCTATAATCGAAACACTGTATCATCTCCAGCTCTGAGATCCCCCGCCGGCTGAAAGCTGGTTTCTGGGGTTTTGTTTAGCTTCTATATTTGTTACAATGTTTCAAACTGCAAGCTCAGAGGCCGGCAAGGCAGGCAGGGAACGTTGGTTTCCTCCGTCACTGAAGCAAGCAAGCCTCATGTTTGCTTCCAGCTGCCTGGATGCTGGCAGCCATCTTGGCTGGAAGTTAATTTGCATATCGCCCTGATTAGCCAATGGGAAGGGTAGCAGTCGTATGCCAATTACCATGTTTCTCTTTTATTAGATAGTGTAGTTTTTCAGAGAGGAAAGCTGAGAGGTGCAGCAACTTGCCTGAAGTTGCTCATGTATTAAATGGGCGTGGGGAGGCAGTATTGATTCTTGGGCTCTCTGAGCACAAGTAAGTTAGGCAAGGCCACTTTATCACACAATGAAGAGGACAACCAGGAAGATCAATCTCACATTCTCAGTTAGCTGTAACTTTAATACACAAAACCATCTAAATGTCGCTGAGGAAGCAGGACTTACCACACAGTCACAAGGCTGTGACATGGCCCTTCCTCTCTTCTGTTTATGCCATGGCAGCTTTGTGACATCAGTCAGGATCAACCTGGAGATGGCACACAGGAAGTGGTGCAAAGATTGATTAGGTCTGTGTGTTCCATAGTCCTGACTCTATTTTCATTTTTTAATTGCTACCATTTATTTTTTAAATAGAAGTACCTTTATTGAAGGTATATAATATGATTTGATATGCGTACACCTAGTTAATGATTACTACAGTCAAGTTAATTAACATATCTTGCATAGTTACCATTTTTTTTATCTGTAAGATGCACACCTGAAGTCCTGTCTCCTAGCAAATTTCCAGTATTCAATACAATATTATTAACTATAATCAAGCTGTACATTAGTCATCCTACATAACTGTAACTTTGTGCCCTTCAATCAACATCTTCCTATTTCTCCCACCTCCCTGCCCCTGGTAGCAACATATCTACTCTCTGCTTCTATGTCTTGCATTTGTTTTATCCCACATATAAGTGAGGTCATGAAGTTTGTCTTATTTCTTTCTGTATCTGGCTTATTTCACTTAGCATATTATCTTCCAGGCTTATCCATGTTGTTGCAAATGGCAGGATCTTCTTTTTCAAGGCCTAATAATACCCCATTACATATATGTCACAATGTCTGAATCTCCTTTTAAATGTATTGCATAATGTGAGGAAGCTATATACCTTGGGTGCAAATTTTATATGTGTAGAAGAAAAGAAAAACAAACCTCATCTCTCTGAGTGCTGGTTGTCCTTATAGCTCTAACTATAAAAGAGAAATTTATTTGAAAAATAATGCTTTTTCACTCACGGAATTTGTCATATTCTAGAGAATATGTGGAGTGTCACATTCCTCTACATCCAGTGGAATACTGTGAATCACAGTCACAAAATATGGGAGACCCAAACTTCAGTATGCAATCAGAGCTCTCTGCTCAAACTGATGCTCACAGCAAGCACAACCTCGATCAGGGCTCTGACAGCCACACATCCTCGTGGTTGCCTGAGCTGCAGCAGAACACTATATAGCCCTCTGGTGTGTAGCACTTGCCCATTGGAAGCTAGTCAGCTTGGGGCTTGACCGGAGAGGAGCAGGTACGAGGACTTGCAGTGTATCACACTCCAAAAGGGCGTATCGGATCTGGGTGTCACTCACTTCACCTACATAAAGAAATCAAGATCCAGAGATGGCAAATGCCTCATCCAAAGCTTCACTCTCAGCAGGATCTGAGCTCCAAACTTTACCCCATTCCTATTTTATTCCTTCTGAATTTGCATCTTTACTTAAGGTCAAGGGATAGAACTGATTACTTTCAAGAGGAATTATATATTTTGTTTAAATTCAGACTATTTTTCCCTCTTCATACACTTTCTTTCTTGCTGGGTGTTTGCTGCTGTTGTTGTTTTTGTTTTCCTTTGGGGATGATTTTGCTCCTCTGCCCCAAGTGACTGGGATTGCAGTGATTGTTGGTCATGAAATGTGGATCTAAACGGGAAAAGAGCAATGCTGAATTTGCATTGGACATCAAAAGCATAGTGATAGAATTGGATCTAAAAATGCACCGTATTGCAAAACCCGTATGGGATATAAAAAAGGAGGTCATATTTCCTGTCACTCTAGAATACTCTTTAAAGCACCTCAATAAATTTGTTATTGTTATGTCTGTATGCGTCTCTTCTCGGATTTACTTTGGAAGAAATTCTTAATTGATGTCGCATTTTAAAAGCCACCAACCCACCAGTGAAAGCATCCAGTAAACAAAGCCTGCCAGCAGACATTAGGGAACATCTCAAGTGATTTCCCACAATCATAGGCCACACTCATCACTTACCCACCTGCACAGTATAATTAGTAAACATTGGCTAAGTGATGCCAGAGATGGTCGATGGGTATCAGACTTGCATTCAGAGGCAATCTGGAATGTGGCTCTGTGGACAGACACAAAAGCCAGCTGGCCTTGGCAATAATATCAGTAAGGATGCTTTTAGCTGCAACCTGGCTCCAATAATAAAGATATTTACTAGATGGCATTCGTAAATATTGTCCAGTAAATATCTTCCCTACCCTCGCTCCCATGACATCAGAGTTGATTGATTATTTTATTTAGTAGTCTCTCTACTTTGCCAATGATAGTGTTGGCTTCATCCTTCAGTTTATGGCTGAAGAAGTTTCACATACCATATCTAGACAGGGAAAAATAAATCCCCCTCTTACTCTCTCAATAAAGTAAACTGTTTCATAGTCTTTTCTCATTAACGTAGTGTCATTTTAATTCTTGAACCCAATTCTTATTTAGAGAATGGATTACTCTCACAAGACAGGATGTCTGCTTAAGGAGGGAATGGGTTTTATGCACAATGCTGACTACCTCAATACAATTCAGAGATCCATGGAATCGACCTTACGAAATTCCTTAGACAGAAAGTATGGACACATTCCATTCATCCACTCTCCTAGAATGCTATGTGATACATATTTCCAACTCCTTGTTTTCTGTAATAAAATTACTATCTGTGCAACATTAAAATATTTCCAAGGTGATTTTCTAATACACTCCAAACAAATTACCAAACTTGGCCCTCACAACAATCATGTAGTCAGAGAGTGTAGAGGTTTTCTATGGCTGCTGAAACAATTGGCCACAAACATTCTGGCTCAAAACAATATACACTTATTATCTTAGAGTTCTGGAGGTCAGAAGTCCGATGCAGGTTTCAATGGGCTAAAATCCAGATATCAGAAAGGCTGGCCCCTTTCTGGAGGATCTAGTGAGGAATACGTTTTCCTACCTTCTCTGGTTTTTGGAGGCTACCTTCATTCCTTGGGCCATGGCTCACTTCCAGTTTTAAAGCTAGCACCAGTGAGTTGAGTCTTCACATTGTATCACTTTAATCTTGCTCCCATCATCGCCCCCTTTCACTTTTAAGGACTCTTGTGGACATCGTGTCCATCTGGATAATTCAGAATGACTTCCCCATTTTAAGGTGGGCTGATTAGCAACCTTAATTCCATCTGCACCTTTAATTCCCCCTTGCAATGTAACATATATTCTCAGTTTTTTTAAAATTAGTAAATGGACATCTTTAGGGATAACAAGGCTACCTATCACAAAAAAAGTATAGAATTTCATTACAATTTCACAAATAAAGCAAAAAGAGCACAGAGAGTCTAAACTTTTACCCAAGGTCAGATAACTAATAATTGACAAAGTTAAAGATTCAACTAACTCAGACCCCAAGCTCAGTGGATATTTTAGAAGCCAGAATAGTTGCTCCCAAATGGCTTTCAAAAGAATGCTTTATTTTCTGTTTTAATGTGGCAAATTAACATCATATGTAAATATGAAATAGAATGTCCTCAAGGTATAGTGATAAAATTGTCTTTTTTTGCTAGATGAACAAGTAGTAATTTGACCACAAGTTGCTTTGAATGACTGTAGAATGGACACTCATTATCCACTTTTTGGTTCTCAGCTCAAAATGCTCTCAGAGAGGCCTTCCTTGTGCACCAGTTTAACAGAGACCTACCCTCACTCCCATGATGTTCTTTTACCACATCTGCTGTCATTTTCCTTATGGTACCAATCACTACATGAAACAATTGTGTTGATATATTTGTTCAGCTGACATGCACCTCCCTTCTCTCACCAACAGATGAATGTATGTTTCCTGAAAACAGGGACCAATCATATTTTTTGATCATTTTCTTTTATCATCACAACTAAGGTAGAACCTGGAATTTAGTAGAAAATTGGTAAACAGCAGTGCAATAAATGACTGCCCAAATTATTTGCACAAAAAAGGGTGGACATAAATGAGGTAGGAGGGAATCTTTTATCAATTGTTTCTACATCATAGATTCTGTAAAACTGGCAATATCTACACACAAAAAAAATTAACTTTATCATCTCCTTATGGTTTGATGTTCAATTAATTTCATATCCTCCTTTTCCTATCTATATAGATAAAGCCTAAGCGACTTAACGACAGAACAACCATTTGGTCGCTATGACACGCAACACGCACTGACCACCAGGGGAAAAACACTCAATGCAAAAGCTGCCCCCAGTAGTCAGTGTGCTCCCACAGTGGAAGCACCGCTCAGCTGACTGATGGGCACCAGGCACCAGGCTCATGGCTGGCTAGTGCAGCTGTGGCGGTGCAAGCCTCTCCTGCCTTCTCAGCAATGTGCTACCAAGTGGCAGTGGCAGCAGGTGCAGTGGGGCCAGGATGAGCGGGAATAGCACCCGGCCCCGAGGTTGGGCTTCCCCCTGGCTGCCTGGTGCTTTGTGCACTATTACATCCCCCCAGGGGTCCCGGATGGTGACAGGGCTCAGATCAGGCTGAGGGGGCCCCACTAGTGCACAAATTTGTGTACTGGGCCTCTAGTGAAAAATAACAGTAACTAACAGCATTTTACAAAATTATTATTCTTTATCTTGATTTTATCTTTATATTAAATTCCTAGACTTAAAATTACTGAGTTAAAGGGTCAGGGCATTTTTAAGGCCCTTGATAAATATTGTCTGTTTTCTAGAAAGGGTGTATGAAATTATATTTTTACCACCATGTGTATGTAGAAAGATATCTGATTATATCCTTGGAAACAAGTGGTGATTTCTAAAATTTGCTAATTTGAGAAGCCAACAATGGGAATTCTCATTGCTCATGGGGAGTTTTTATTTTAATTGTTAATGAGCTGCACAATTTTTATGCTTGCTATCCGTTTTAAGTCTATTTATAATTTTATATTTTATAAATTGTTGATATCTTTGACTCATTTTTCTTTTAGATTCTTCTATTTTAAAAAAATAATTTGTCATGCTTTTAATATCTTAATTTTATCAAACTACTATTACGTTTGTAGTATTTTCCCACTTTGTCATTTATCTTTGGATTTTTCTTTGACATACAGCTAGTGTTGTTTTCAGAACCCCAGAAATATTTTATTATACCCCTGAGTTTATGACATGTTTTCATTACCAACCTGTTTATGACCCCTCTTTTCCCTCCTTAATATGTAGTTGGTGTATGTGCAGTTAGAAAACATATTTTATTACTTGTCTTAATTTTCTTGATGAGTCTGGTTAAAGGTTTATCAATCTTGTTCATCTTTTGAAAGAACCAGTTCTTGGTTTCATTGATTTTTGTATCTTTTTTAGTCTCTTATTTCATTTATATCTGTTCTGATCTTTATTATTTCCTACTTTCTACTCACTTTGGGCTTTTTTTGTTTATGCTCCCCCCAAGTCCTTTAAGTATAAAGTTAGATTGCCTAAAATATCAAATATTTTTCTTAATTTTCATTCAAACTTGATTTTGAAATCTATCCATGTCACTTGAAGTGTAGTATTAAATCACATGCAACAATCACTGTAGCAGATGTTGGTATTCTACCCTCAGGTTTTCATACCATTTTTGTGTTTAGCATATGGGTTTCAAGTGGCCAGCACTTGCAGTTTTGCCAGTGGTTAGCCTATAAGCTACTGGAATTCACTTTGTTGAAGTGCATTACAGGCCAGAGTGCCTGGCAAATTACATCCACTGGGGAACGCTTAATGATGGCTGCTGGATGGGGGCGGATAAATACATTTGCTCCCTCACTCTTAGCTGAGATTATTCCCAGGTGTGTGTTTTCCACAATTTTCCAGAGCCTATCTGTGGCACCTTATAATCATATGTTTATATGTGTAATCCTCAGAAGGGTATGACCTCACATACAAAACGTTTTTCAACATTTTGGGAGGCTCTTCTTGTTCATTTATTTTATTTATTTTGCATGGACAATGACATACTTTGACAAGTTTAATGTCAAAATTACATTATAATCTCGTTTATAACTGTGTTAATCTTCAAATTAATTTTTAAAATTTCATTTCCATAAAGCATTCTATATTTTTAATGATTTCATTAACCAAAATCTTCTATGTCACTCATATGTGTCCTTCACATGTGTCTCACCTTAGAGATTATCTTTCTAATGTGCTCTTCTGGTGGCGGGAGCTGATAAAAATGGGGAATTATTTAGAGAGATTGTGTCAAATTAAATACACGGCATAAGACTATCTTTGAATGCTAGAAGCAATCACTCAGGGCTCTGTCACCCCTAAGATCAATTGTGATATATTAATAAGAAATATCACTTTATTCAAAATTAACATGCAAATAATCCAGGTATTAATTAGGAACAGATTTGGTACAAGGATTCACTAAATGATTGCAGAATTGAATTATTAAATGTTGCAATTCTAACTTTAAGCCTTCATTTTTCTAAATTTTATAAACTAAGATAATTTATGTAACAATGTAACAGGAATTGGTCAATCACAATTTAATAGCATTCAGCCACAGGTTCTGTCATATTGATGCAATAGTCACCCTTTGGGTTGAACTAATTAAAGCTTTGCAAATCACATGGTTTTGCATTCATTTTTGATTTAGCAACAGCTTCAGAAATTTTACATGCTGCAAATATTTTCTACACATGACTTTACTAATCATTACTGAGCTGGAAAAGAAGCTAAAATACTTGATACCCATGATGCTTTCTATTGAAAATCTGCATGTGTAGTGCATGCCCCTTTATTTTTCCTGGAATGTGTTACTTAATGATTTTAATTGCATTGTGGGAGAGGTCTGCATAGACTGAGTCATGAAAATAAGATTAAGGAGATCCCTGAGGATCAACTCTGCCAGCATCTCATTAATCTTTACTTAGCCTGCTCCTGTTACAGTGGTGATTCCAATATAGGCTAGTGCAAAAACTAATTGAAAGTTTGTAGAAATAACAGAATTATCAGAACCATTCATATGCCTGTGTCCTGACAATAGCACACATTTTCAGTATCAGGACAGCAATTTCCCTTTTCTTTTCCAACTACTGGAGTCCCAGAAGATTCAACATAAGAATTCTTTGAGTATCTATTTGCTATGAAGAGATTTTATTGTAATATGCAAGAAAGAATTTGAGTTCAGAGAACTAAAAACAGAATTACACATAGCTCTGCCTTCTTCATTTCAGTAGACCTACAAGTGCCTGAAGTGGATAAAAATACCTGCTAAATTCCAAATGACACTCCATTCCAAGTCTGGTTCATGAAGTCTCACTTTGTTTCATCCTTGACTTCGCATGTAGGGCTCACCTTAGGGCTTATAACTCGACTTTAAATAATCTTGTTTTTTTTTTTAATATCCATCCCCTACCACTGTTTTTTCTCCATATTGCAACCAGGTTCTCGTGTATTTAAAAAATCATATTGATTGCATTATTCCTGTGTTCAAAAACCCAAATCTTGTTGTATGATCTCACTCTGACTTGCTTTCTGAAATCAACTTCTCTCTCTCTCTCTCTCTCTCTCTCTCTCTCTCTCTCTCTCTCTCTCTCTTTCTGGTTCAGTCAGTTCTAACCACACCAGCCTCTCTGTTGTTCTTTGGACTTGCCAAGCTTATTCCTCCCTCAGGTGCTTTGCACACTATCCTCTCGACCTATTTGTGATCTTTCCCCAGGTTTTCACATGTTGTTTCTTCACTTAGTACAAGTTTTCTTTTAAGATCATAATCTCCTAGAATCATATCTTAAGCACAATATGCGTTTAATTTTTTAACATCCAAATCAACTTAGTCTAGTAATCAGGCACAATGAACTGGACAATTAAGTTTGAATCACAGTCTCAATGGCAAATGTAGGTTTCAAAACCTTGGGTATGCTTTTTTGTTTGTTTTTTGTTTGTTTGTTTGTTTGTTCGTTTTCACTATTTATGTCTCTTAGATATGCAATACATGGGAAATATCTATATCTCAAAAATATTTTGTTTTCAGATTCTTCTGTAGTATGGAATTCAGTAATGTTAAAAATAATTAGTTTAACTTTTAGTCCCACAGAGTGCTTCTGTTCATAGTAAATTGGATCAAGTTTCTTTTCCGATCGAAAACCTATATGCGGTTACCATATTGAAGGCTGATACTATCCTTTGTCATGTCTTATGCATAAACTCTCTCAAGAGCTCAGCAAGGAGGCCTGCCTGGAATTCTTATTAATTAGTTGACAGCATTAATTAACCCCTCAATCTTGCTCTCAACAAGCTGCTTCTATAACTATGTCAAATGATATATCTTCTTTATTTATGAATTTCTGTGTAATATGTCTGACTTCCCATTAATATTCAAGACATAACGCATCTCTAATTCCTATCTGCCTCCCCCATGATATTCATGGTTCCAAATACATATATAACATGTGATCAATAACTTTTTAACAATCTACTAGATTAATGAAGAAGTAATGCTCTGGCATCAGGAAGCTGAAATATTTGCTTGGGATCTAAAGGTAAATTATATTATGAAATATTACAGTAGTTCAGAGCAGAAATTGTTTTTGGAAAACGATTACAACTTAATTTTCCATTTACTTGCTAGACCTCAATTTCCATATATAAAACTCCTGTGTATACCTACTACAAAACTAATAAAATATTAATCCTCCAATAAATGTGTGTTGCCTATTTTTAAATATTTATAACAATTTTTATTTATAAAAAATTTAAGAGAGTCTTTCAGAGACTATAATTAGAAATCTATGGAGAAATTCATTGTCATTGTAGTTAAATTGTGGAGATTAGATGAATGTTCTTTTTTTTTCAAGGACTACCAGAATTCAGAATACAAATGCAAAGACACTAAAATATCTTTTTTGTCTGCCTGAAGACAACTGTTCATGGGGAACTCAATTGAGATATTTTTCAAGCTAAACACCAGGGCTGAGAGTACCACTAGAAATATGAAATCTGAAGTTTTTGAATTATGATAGAGGCTGCTTTAACTTTTGAGAGTTGGTATGATTTCTCTCCACAAAGACAGGTATTTAACATTTTCAAAACTTTTTAGAATCACCAATTTGTCGCACTGTTCTATTCAGAGTAGATCAATTATTTTTTTCATAGCATGAGAAAATTTGTCATAGAAATGTTTAATGAAACAACTAAAGCCATAAGATTTTCTGACTTCTAGCTGCACAACTACTTCCCTTTTAGCTAGTAATGTTCTAATCCAGGGCACTTCTCTCTCACAAGAGAGAACAGAATTAAGGGGATTCTGGCTTGCTAAAAAAAATCATTCTCTCCGCCTGTACAGAAACCACCTTGCTTCTCAGGCTGTTGAACATTTAGGATTGGCATTATAACAATCATTTGGTCTGCTTTTAGACCTAGGGCCTTGTCTGTCACCAGGTTTGCATCTTTCTTCCTAAGGAAATATTTCTCTGAAATATAGTATCTGCCTTAGGCCAGAGAGATCAAAACAGAGTGTGAAAATAAGGCACAGAACCAGACAGCCTCATTTCTGTGACTCAGAGTGTGAAAAGCATTGGAAGCAAAATTGAATTTGATTGAGCAGAAGATAATAAAATCTGTGAGTTTCTAGTTGACAAGGAATTTGTTCTGCCCCTTCATCTAAAACTGTAATTATGAAAGCATTATCATAGACCAAAGGAAATTATCTTCAGTAATCAGACCTTTGAAGAAAGTATCAGAACTGGCAGGCCAGAGTTTAGGAAGGTCAGAGACAGTGACAATGAGATACTGACCAGACGGGTAGTACACTCGTGCTCGTTACTTGAAAAAGACCGAAATTAAAGAAACTATCCAAGTGTTTTAAAAACAAGGCAAAACAGAAGGTAAACTACTTCTGTTATTAGGAAGACTTCAAAGTAAAATAAATAAAACAGACAAATACTACCTTCTAAGGATCATTTAAATAATTCTGAACAATATTCAGTACCATATGTTGAAACTTCTGAAGTTAAGATGGGAGAGAAACTCTTCAAATAAGTAACGAAATGAATCATGACATCTGGTAAGTGACATAAACAGAACCTCTGAGATTTTGTTGCATACAAGGTGTCAAATGCCTGCACTGACTCACTCAGTGTGCTCTCTAAGAAGAACATATGTCGAGCTTCCCATGGTGATTATTAAAATGCCTTTACATTTAAGACAAAGGCCACACTAGCCTTCCATAAACTAAGTTTGGGGTTACTCTCCAATCTTCCCACCTCATATTGATACACTTTAAAAGAATCTAAAGGAGAACCTACACAAAGAGACCTTGTAACTCAAGGCAATGAGGAATTGACACAGCCATGACCGCCTTTTCTCTTTTCCTACTCTGCTGACACTGATTCATGTCTCTGCAGATCTCAGATTTGATTTATTTCTCCATGAGAAGCCTTAGATGAGGTAAACAGCCCAGAAGAAGAATTTACCTGGTAGACTGTTAAAGATCTAAGGCAGTGGTTCTCAACCTGTGGGTCGCAACCCCTTTGGCGGTCGAACGACCCTTTCACAGGGGTCGCTTAAGACCATCCTGCATATCAGATATTTATATTACGATTCATAACAGTAGCAACATTACAGTTATGAAGTAGCAACGGAAATAATTTTATGGTTGGGTCACACAACATGAGGAACTGTATTTAAAGGGCCAGAAGGTTGAGAACCACTGATTCTAAGGCATAGAGTGCTGATCCCAGTCGATGCATGCAAAAACCAATGTATTGCAAAATATTCATTCTTGGAAAGAACTGTTCTTTCTACTATTTATCCAATTATGGTCATATTTAATGTTAGCTATAGTTTCCTTATTAATTAATAAACTAAAATTTGACCATTACATTGGCCTTCCCATGTGTATATTTTAATTTATGGTTAAACATCACTGAGTGTTATGTAACTCAACAATGACGTTGATCAAGTAAGTTGAGAACACTGATGCACAATGACCTATGACCCTGAGCAGTCCGGCCAATGTAAAAGAGAGGACACAACAGTACGGAATTCATGAAGATATTTAAGATTAAAAGATAAGATGAAATGGTTCTGTAATGTACATCAAATTTACATTTATGTAAGGACCTTAGATATCTCTTAGTTCCACCCTCTCAATTAGTGGTGGAGAGTCTCAGACTTTAGATTTATCCAAGTTAGAGAGTCAGCTCTGGGCACAGTTAAGACTCCAAGCTTGATCTGCCGCCTAAAGGAATACTCATTCTCCTCCAGCATGCTGCTTCATGGAGAGATCATTTGGGTAAAGTTGCTCATTTGTGGTGAAAAAAAGCTGAGACATAGAGAATTTGTGAAACTATGTTCTAAAGAAAGAAAATTTAAATGCTCCCATTGGGGAAAATAAGATGAGCACTATGGGAAATAACAAGAAAATCCTATCTACACTGAAAAGCCAAGAGCAATGGTGGGAGTGGGGGTATTCTGCAATAAAATCATCAGAAGTAAAGGTCAGTCTGGCAGAGCCTAGGTACTGGACAGAGCCACCAGGTACTTGGTGAGTCTCCTCTTCATCATTCTTCCATCCAAATATATTCCCTACTCTGCCAGAAAATACCTGAAACCTCTTGAAAATGGGTGGCTTAGATAAATATAAGAGAAGTTTGTCACAGTTTCCCAAAGATCTGGGAACATCCTATGAAAGAGATGATTATGAGAGACAGATTTTTTTTTAAGCAGCTTAACGAAAACATGAAGCACTGCAGGCAGAAGACTGAGAGCAGTTTGAATCTCGAAATATATCCCTAGAAACCAGAAACACCAATCAGAAAGGACATATGCACCCCTATGTTCATAGCAGCACAATTCACCATAGCTAAGATTTGGAAACAACCTAAGTGCCCATCAGCAGATGAGTGTATTTAAAAACTGTGGTACATCTACACAATGGAATACTACGCTGCAGTAAAAAAAGAAGGAATTCTTGCTATTTGAAACAGCATGGATGGAACTGGAGAGCATTATGCTAAGTTAAATAAGCCAGTCAGAGAAAGATAAATATCACATGATCTCACTCATTTATAGAATATAATGAACAACATAAACTGATGAACAAAAACAGATCCAGAGACAGAGAATCATCGATCAGACAGTCAAACCTCAGAGAGCAGGTGGGGGGGGGGGGTAAAGGGGAGAGATCAACCAAAGGACTTGTATGCATGCATATAAGCCTAACCAATGGACACAGACACCAGAGGGGTGAGGGCATGATGGGGGCAGGGGGAGGGGAGCAATGAGGGGATGAGGGATATGTAATACCTTAATCAATAAAGAAAAAAAAATCTATGGGCATCTGATTGACAATAGCCAGAGGAACTTTCTCTGATGATTTACAAGGAAATCCCTTCTTGCCTCGGGCTTCTTAAAGGAAATAACTAAAGACCCAAAACTGCTAGGGGGAAAGGGGCTAGAAATGATCTGGTAGCACGGGTAAGCAACCACAGGGGTTTATGGGAATCTCAGGGAAAGGTATTTCCTTAAAAAAAAATATGGGCTTTCTGCTAGGCAGAGGCCTAGGACTTCAAACAGAACTACTCTGGAGTTTAAGTGTGATATGTTTATATTCATAGGCTGCCAGCGATGTTCATTTGGTTATTCTTACATGAGATGAGTGGCAATAGAGAGAGGATACTGGAAACAATAAGAATGGATAAAATAAGGATGAAAGAGCACTAGTCTATGGTCATTTAGCATAGGCAAGCAACTCCATAGATTGATTAACCCCCCCTGCCTGACACCAGAAATAAGTTTTCATTTCAGCAATTTTTATGACATAAAATGTTTTGAATGACTCTTCACTTTAGAGAGCTCTAGTCTTTTCAATGCTATTTATTTTTGTGATTAGTCAAGGAGAAAGTTGTTGATGGCTTTTAACACTTCTTGATCTCCCTTTTTACAGGGAAACCTCAAAACATTTGGAAAGTGTGGTAGTAGCTAAGGAACTTTCATCAGAGAGAGGTAAGAATAGAAGTGATACAAGTAAACAAAGAAAAATAGCAAAAACTATGAGGCTCAATTTATGTTACACTGCTCTTGTTAGACTTGACAAATACACTCTCCTTTCTCTAACCTCTTTCCACAGTGTAACTAGCCAGAGATTAGCATGGAGACCAGATGGGTGTTTGGAGTGTGGGGGATGGAGAGGCCTTGTCCGAGGCTTTGACTTCACTCACACATGCCAGTGCGGATTACTATAGAAGACTGCATCTGGACATAATGTGCTGGCCTGGTCTGGCTTAAAATAAAATGGTTCACATTTCCCCATTGGCTCAGTTTACTTCCATATATATCATTGGAGAGGCCCACCCACTGTAAGGAATGGTAATTGGCCAGGCAGGATTTGGTGTTTACCTGGTTCCTATTTGTCATGGATTGAATTGGATCTCTTTGGGAGTATTTGGAAATAGGGTCATCGCTGATGTGATTAGTCATAAGGTCACACTGGTGTATGGTGTCTTTAATCCAAAATTCTTCCAGTAAAGAGAGGCCACTTTGGACACAGAGAAGATAGCGTGTGATGACCGAGGCAGAGATTAGAGCTATGCTTCTACACACAGGAATTCCAAGGGTTCTGGTGCTGGAGAACACCAGAAGCTGGGAAGAGGCACAGGATTCTACCCCAAGAGCCATCAGAGAGAGCACCAGACATTTTCTGTTAACTTAAACATGGCATAGTTTTAAAAATATATATTGCATCCACAGTACTCAATTTAATGCTATAAATATTTTTTGAAAAACAATTGTTTTTGACATATATGTAGAAGGGCCAGTTTGAAAAATAATATGGACTATAGAGAGTATCTATAGTGCCTTCCAAACTCTTTGGAGTTCACCGAGGAAATGCACCTTACCCATGTGGTTCTGCTCATTAACGTCACTGTATTCATGATTGTCTGCGAGGCACTGAGTGGACAGATAAGCTTGAATAAGAAATGTTGGAGGCACAGTTTGTAAAAGGCTTTTCCTTTTTTAAAATTATGAAATGCAAAAAGTAATTCGAAATACCAGGAAAAAAATGTACTTAAACTGTCCTAGATTGTAGTATTCAAATTCTTTGACATGTCCACTTTAAAAAGTATACAATTTTTATATGTAATCAAAATGTAAAACCACATTTATTTTTCTTAAATATAAATTCCTCTTAGACTCTAGAGTACTTATAACTAACTTTTAAGGCCAGTTTTATTTTATTTGTTGTCACAGGCATGTAAAGTACAGCAAAGAGATAGAATATAGTACAGCTATGTGTGCTGTAAGATGGGTAGTAGACTAATTGGGGTGATCAATTCATAA
The DNA here is from genome assembly GCF_964212035.1 of Myotis nattereri. Taxonomy (NCBI): domain Eukaryota; kingdom Metazoa; phylum Chordata; class Mammalia; order Chiroptera; family Vespertilionidae; genus Myotis; species Myotis nattereri. The sequence goes on along the minus strand of NC_138081.1, from coordinate 39,029,329 downwards.
GGTATATAAGTATCTAATCACAATCTTGTATACCTGAAACTAATATAATATTGTATATCAACTGTACTTTTGTATATCAACTATAATATTGTATATCAACTATATATATGTATATATAGTGCTGATGAAAGGAAAAATCAAACTCCAGTGTAATGTGACCTAAGAATATATTTCATTCATGTCATAAATTTATGACAATAATTGAAGTCATCTTGAACTTCACAAGTAATAATACAAATGCACTTTTCAATAATTTTCTTTTTATTTATGCTTATACTTCAGCCTCCATTTTACCTTCTAGTCTTTTCAATCAAGGACAGAATAGCAGCATGTTTTCCACCCAAACAGTGTCACAACATCCCCTTGTGTAATTTTTCTATATTTTGTTTCAGGACAATGACTTAGAAGTAAAATAACTGGCTGAAAAAAAAGGTAAGTAGATAGCAATTCCCCACTAAAACACTGCATTTTTAAAAGAATGATATGTTCAGCAGAAAATGTAGATTAACTGGTTTCTCTTCATATGTTTTTTTTTTTTTTTTTTTTGTAATCACAGTCTTAATTTCCAATGATGTTGAATTTGAGGTAATTGTGAAGTTTAAAGCATACTTATTAGAGTATTGGAAGTTATACCATAAATATTGGTTTTGAAATATGGAGAAATCAAGGTCATGTAGTCATAAATTCTTGTGCACATTTGTTTTCTAGCAGTCAATTATCTTCCAAATGGAAAAATAATTACCTAACAGTATCTATTGAAGGAAACTGTGAATAGTATTAAAACAATTTTTAGCAGCTTTTTAAACCCAAAATAAGCATTTCAATAATCAATATATCGTGGTTAAATTGAGTAAAGCATCTGAACAGGGGCAAAGCATTCTTAGAAGTGACAATGCCACTCAGTCTGTGTTTTTGACAGTAGATGACTATATAAGTTGGATTAAGCATTTGAAGTTTTCTTTCCACTTTGGAAATACCTACTCTTCAAGTGTAGTTTATGAAGTAGGAGTCCCAGAAGTAGCAGATTTAGTTAATAAATTTTTAAACATATATTTTCAGAGCACTTTACACTTTAACTATGTGACCACAGGCCTAAGAAAAAATAGGTAACAAAAATAGTGCATCACTTCTTAGAAAACACACACACTATAGTACACAACTAGAAATTTGAGGATTTAATGACATGATCATCAACTTTAGACAAGTAAATTGTAACTTATTAAAAGATTATATTAAAAATGAATAGCAACTTAAAATCTCCGATGCTGTCATAAATTTTAATGCATATTTTAGCTGTTATTTTTCCATTTACATGTAGAAATGTATTGTCTCTTTAAAAAAAAATAAAACCTCACCCGAAGATTTTTTTAAATTGATTTTAAAGGGAGAGAGAAAAAAAACAAACAAACATCTATGTGAGAGAGCAACATCAGTCAGTTGCCTCCGATATGGGCCCTGATCAGGGATGGAGCTCTCCATCTAGGTATGTGCCCTGACAGGGAATCTAACCTGCAACCTTTTGGTGTACAGGGCACAACCAAGGGAGCCTGGTCAGGGCTATCGAGTGTCACTTGTATGCCAGGAATTGTTATATCCTGAGAAACAATACCTGATCCTTAATGTGAAAATTTCTTTGGTTTTATTATTTCAAATAGATGTCTGTTTTCTATCAGACACTTCAGATTTTGTCATTTATTTATTCTTTTTCTTTTATTCTAAAAATTTGGTTCTTCTATTAGGTCCTCAAAAAAACCTAGATTATTCTTTTATAGTAATACTCTTCAGATACATGAAATATGTTTAATATTGATGTTTTGGATATTTTTATATTCTCTCATGTTTTCATTTTTAATTTCTTTGTCTTATATTTCTGGGTAATCTTACATAAAAATGCATTTTATTTTTCTCTCTTATACTCACATTAGGAAATAAAAATATTTAACCTAAATGTTTCTTCTATTAAGAGTAACTTGAAACTTCATATCTCTAAACAACTTTTTAAACTATAATAGCCTAACTGTACAAGTTTATATTTTTCTAAAAATGGCTCAAATCATTGGTTAATAAATTGCCATTGGCAAAAAAATATATAGTAAAACATTTTAAACTATTTGTTAAGTAAAAGCATACATTGATATTTTGCATTTATTTATTGTTTTGTACAGGCAAAATCTAAGAAGCAGTAAGAAAGTATTGATAAATCAAATTTAGAAATCGCTGACACATATCTCTTTCAATAAATGGATGGCAGGTTACCAAAGGACATTAAATGGCACATTGCATTGAGTTATCAGAATGAATAATTATCAGTTTCTAGCCTAATCTTTAGGTTAAAGCATTAACATTTTGCTTATATAACTTTTACTTTGAGGTGTGAATAGTATAGGTCAGGGCAATTAACTGTGATATATAGTATTTTGTTGTACTTTGTTCAAAGATAGTGTGTACCAGAACAGCATTCAATATCTCTTCCTTCTTTTCTAGGAGCAACAATGTTGCATGTCTGTTTAAATATATTATATTTAGATTTCTATTATGTCATTTTATTGGGAGTAGGGGAGTGGCAAAGTTACATGGCCATGAGCTAGCTATTTATACCTATAACATTTCCACCTATAATATTTCCTTACACAATCCCATACTCAATTTATTTAAATAGTATCTACTACCTATTACTGAATAGATTCCAATATGAATTTAGTTAGGAATTATTGAGTATCTCCTCTCTACCATTTGTTCACACAGCCCCTGGGATTCTGGGATTTTCCAGGACCTTCTTTCTCCCTTGCTCACCCCCATTGAAGTTTTAATATAACTGTGGGGGTTGCTTCTTATAACCATGAAGGAAAATAGCCCCACATATTTCAGTTTTTGGGCAATCTTTGCCAACTAGTTCACAAACGGGCCTGCTGCCAGATTTCTTGGGGCTGGCTTCTTCAATAGGAGTTCATGTGTTAACACTTAGCCCCTCATTCAAAGGATAGCCAAGAATCAGGACCTAAAAGAAGAGATGCTAATCTCATGTCATGGCCATTTTCTATTGATATTTCTTGTTTTTCTTTTGACATTGAATTCTCCTTGCCCCTTCATCTGGACACGTGGCCCAATGCATATGATCAAAGCATGACAAAGCCATTTCAGCCTACTAGCCTTGGCATTCCTTCAGCCAGCTGTCTTAAAACATTAATAGAATTAAAAAGACCTCTTCAAAAAAAACCCAAAAAAACAAAAACACAGTTCATTTGCCATAAAAGATACTAACTGAATTGAAGATAATGAGAGTCATGGCATAGCTGGGGTTCCCATTAAATAACTGCTTCTCCCATCTTCCAACCAAAGAAACTTCAACTTCCTGAAGTTTCTAACCAGCAGCAGCCTGGGGGTCAAAACACCCCCAAAAGTTCCCCATCTAGTTTTTATGAGCACTTTTCTAGTAATGATTCCACTCAGAGTAGACACTAAACTTTACTATTGCACAAGCCAAACTCTCTCCAACTCTATGGCCTTTATTCTTACTGTTTCCTCTGCTACCCCTCTTTTATGCCAAGATATTCAAGAGAGATAGCTTCTCATTTCCCAGGTGTTGGCTCAAAGCCCACTCCCTCCACCACGCCTTCTAAATCCATCCTAGAGTACCCTCCATCCCTTATCAGCCTCTGTTCCATTGAATTACTTAAAAAAAAACACAGCACTTAATACAACCTGAATTTTCTTATTTACTTTCATACCTATTGCTAGTTCATCCCCAATCAGAATAGAAGCTTCATTAGAGCAGAGAATGTATCTACTTTGTCAGGTCCTCTGCTAAATGTCTAGATATTCAATGTATAGTTCTTGAATCAATTAAATAAAATAGCAATAAAACTATGAAGCTACCAAAATGCATATTCTGTTGAAAATAAACATCATAATTAAAACTATTTTGGTCCTTTCTCTGTGCTTCTACAGCACATCATTTTTCCATTACTCCTCTGAGTGAATTTAATTGGACTTATCATTCCGCTGAGAATGACAGTGTGCACATGTCACGACGACGCCTCAACTGTGGCACCCTGTCATAGTTTCCAGAAACAAGGAGAAGCTGGGTCTGTTTGTTGAATTATTGAGAAGGGAAATGAATTCATTTAGTATTTATAAATAAATGTTGCACTTCAGTTATTGATTTTTCCAAATAACCTGATATATTTGTAAAAAATAATCATGAATAGCTCCTGGATTGAATGTAAGACACTTCCAAGGAAATATTTACAATGTCTCAGAACCTTGTGATTTAATGCCTAACACCAGATGTGCCAGTATGTCTGTACATCTTTAATTACTGTGGAAGGATGCAGTAAATGAATGAAAACATTAAGGATTGGCTAATAATTCAACAGCCAAATTAGTCCCTGTCCCCGTCTATCACCTGATGTAGGATGTGATCCAGGATCTTCAGGATCCTGATTAGAGCCCAGGGTCCCCTTCGCCAAGCCTCCATTCTCCCACGTATCTGCATGCAGACAATTGTTGCATCTTCATGAGGCCAAATTTTTCTTCTGTTTTCCTTACTTTCTTTCTGATAATTTTGTAGATAGAATCTTGCTTTTTCTTAATTCTAAGGTTTAACCCATACATGTCCCTGGTATATTATGATTATATTATTATTATCATTTTCTTTGCTGAGAGTAGAACTGTAAATAAGCCACCTTTCCTACATGAATGACTTCCCTTCATTGCTTTCTGTGCTGCTAGAGAGAAGATGATTCTTTCTTACATTACAAATGCAGTGCTAAGGACACTGGAAGTGAGAACACTTGTCATTTCTAAAAGCTTTTTGAACATAAGCCTCCCAGATTACACTGTTTCCTCTTCAAATTCACCTTCAGACATCTGAGAAAGTGGCACCTGAACATCTACGCTGGTACATTTCCTCTGGTGAGTCATGCCACGGCTGCCAGCCCTTTCAGAATGCTCTGAATGTAACAGGGTCTAATCGAGGAACCTGGAAGTGGCAAAGGAACAGATTGACTGGGTAAAAATTGGTAGGTTTGAACAGATAAGTGGCTGTTGAAAGAAATCAATCTTCATAAATGAGTTCAAAGGGGTGGCTGTGGAAACAAATAGAATGGCAACTCTAATCAGCTGCTTCCAGGAGGTCATTAAAATAACTTTATTACCACGTTATGACTGCCAGAGAACAGCCATGTGCTGTAGCTGAAAAATGAAGTTTACTGATTTTTTTTTAATCCTCACCTGAGGACATGATTTTACTGATTTTAAGAGAGAGAGAGAGAGAGAGAGAGAGAGAGAGAGAGAGAGAGTAAGAGAGAGAGAGATGTGAGAGGGAAACGGGTTGGTTGCCTCCTGTGCTCGCCCTGACAGCGGGCGGGACCAAACCCTAAGCTAGGCAGGTGCCCTGCCTGGGAATGGAACCCCGCTTGCTGGCGCGCTGGAGGCTGCTCCGGACACCTGACTCACCTGGCCAGGGCTGAAGCTCACTGACTTGAAAAGAGTCGAAATGTCTTTTTTCCTTCCTTCCTTCTTTTCTTCCTCTTCCCTTCCTCCCCCCAGTTCATTTCTTCATTTCTTCCTTTTTGAAAGAAAGAAATCTGAATGATTTTTGGATTTTGAGAGAATTGCCTTCCTTTCTTCCTTCCTTTCTTTCTTTCTTTTACCTTGTCTTTTCGTATTTCCTTCTTTTTTTCTTTTCTTTCTTTCTTTTCTTTTTTTTTTTTAAGTTGGGGACAAAAATAGGCTTTGGGGAAGCAAAAAATCTAAACCAAAGGAATAAGTAAAAGTTAGTTTATGAGCAAAAGATAACATCTCAAATTACAAGGTAGTTAAACTATGAAATCCTGAATGACACATTATAACTAGTGGGTAATTGTATTAATTATTATTGAATTTCACTGTGATAATGAGATTCAAGAAACACAGGGCTGCAGTCTTTAATTTCACTGTGCTCAGAGGCCTATCCCCTCTAATTGTAGTGTTTCACAGGATTCTGACAGAAACTTTTTTGACAGAAAATGTGTGGGTGACATTTCATATTTGTCTGGTTTAATAATTATTTTTGGTAAAAGTGAAATATGAACATTTTATGTCAACAAATCAGCTTTGAATAATAAGATTTTTATTTTCTTTCCAACAGGCTTAGGGAGTTTTTTTTTAAATTCTGTTTCCTATAGTTCTTTCTTTCATCCATCCATCCATCCATCCATCCATCCATCCATCCACCAATCTACCCACCAAATATTGAGTTTGACAGACTATCTCTTGGAAAAGACTTTAGTCATGTTCTTCTGAGACTTTGTCTCAACTACACCCTGCTCTTGACCCCTATCCTATCTTCCACTTGCTTAGTTTTAGCAAAGAAGCTTGTTAAGTCAATCCTATATAATAAAAGGCTAATATGCAAATCGAATGAACTGCGGAATGACCGGTTACTATGACAAGCACTGACCACCAGGGGGCAGATGCTCAATGCAGGAGCTGTCCCCTGATGGCCAGTGTGCTCCCACAAGGGGAGCGCAGCTCAGCCAGAAGCCGGGCTCATGGCTGGCGAGTGCAGTGGCGGTGGCAGGAGTCCCTCCCGCCTCTGTGGCAGCACTAAGGATGTCTGACTCCTGGCTTAAGAGGAGAGGGCGTAAGCTGGCAGTCGGATATCCCCTGAGGGACCCACCCCCGAGTGCACAAATTTCATGCACTGGGCCTCTAGTTTAGTAATAATCACCCATCCTTGTTATCTCATGACACTTGATAGCTAATTAAGTTCTTCATTCCCTACCTTGGCTATCTAAGTTCTCAGCTTGCCTTTAGCAAGAATCCTTTTAGGTCAGTTTAGAAAGAATCCCCTTCCTCTTTAGTAATTTTCCATCCACTGACCCCTCTTCACCCCGTTACTTGGCTATAAATTCTCACTGTCCTTGCATTTGGAGATGAATCAGATCTCTCTCCCCTGTTGGAATACCCCTCTTATAGTAGGGTTGAATTAAGTCTTCCTTACCATTTTAACAAGTGTCAGGTTAATTTTTTTTAATAGTATAGTGCCCATAACTTGGAGAGGCACTATTGTACTCCTGGACCTCTCACTCAGGACTCTAATTGTGCACCTTTGAAAAGTTGGTCTTCAACCCTGGAAGACTGATTGGGATCCATTGGTGAGTCCAGTTTCTGATCCAGTCCAGTGTTTGGGATGATAGGTCATTGGACCTTGGCAAGGACAGATTCTGATTCTTAAGATTCTCTATTTTTCTTGCTACTTTTAAGAGTGTATTTTTGTATTCATTTTTTTTAGCAGATTTGCTAATGTGTTTAGGTGTAGTTTTCTTTGTGTTTATTTTGTTGGGGGTTTGCTTGATTAATCATGAAAAAATCTTAACTGTCTTTCCTTACATATTGCTTTTGCCTATTTTTCTATCTTGGATGCCAATTACCAAAGGTTACACATGCTAACCTTTTAATTATGCCAGGTATATTTATTATGCTCTTTTCTAGGTTTTGCATCATTTTTCTTTACTTTTGTTATGGTCTCTATATTTTTACTGACCTATATTCCAGTTCATTAATCATTTCATTAACTCTTTGATGTTAAACTTAACTATTGAGTTCTTAATTTTGATTATTACATTTTCTGCTTGATTTCCTTTCAGAATTGTCAAACTTAAATTTCTGCTAAAATTTTCTACCTCTAATTCCATTTCTTGATATTTATTTAAATTGTGTGTTTGATAATACCAGTATCTGTATATCTTTAGGTATCTTTCTCGCAGTTTCTATTTTCTTGAATGTTTATGCATTTGCTTTTGCGTCTTGTATGATGGATAATTTTTGTTTGAATGCTGTGTTGAGTGTGTTTCCTTCCACGACTCACGTGGATAGGACTTCAAAGGCACCCAGCCTTCGGGGGGTTCTCTGTCTATGCTTATCAGATAGTGAAGGCAATAAACAGTTTCCCACAATGCTGGACACAGTGTTTGAAAATTTATAGGAATATTTTGAGAAAATCTGTTGCTTCACAGATTTTCTTTTCTTTCTGGAAGACTTTTAGGATTGGAACATCACACCAATTCAGTTTGAAATTCAAGCTAATTTGAAGCAGGACTTCAAATTTTGTATGGATGATCTATTTCTAGTTAGTCCTATATATTTAAAATGAAAAGCTAAAGTTTTATGAGGTCTTCTTTACGACTGGCCCAACTCTGAAGTTTATTCCATACTAGAGGCCTGGTGCATGAAATTCATTCAGGGGTAGGGTCCCTAGGCCTGGCTGGTGATCAGGGCCAGGGCGGAGAGGAGGCAACAGTTGCTGGGCCAGGCATGAAAAGAGCAGACACTGGACACCGCCACCACTGCCATCATTGGTGCTCTGCCACTGCGCGGTTCGCCGCCCTCCCCCTCCTCTTTCCCTCACTGTGCCACCACTGCAGTGGGCGGGCAGCAGGCCGATCAGGGACTGCTGGCCAAGGGTACAGATGGGGCATGGGAGGTTGGCTGCCAGCCCCAAGGAGGGAGCCGGCCCTCAGCCCCCCGGGAAAGGGGCTGCATCCGCTGCCACCCACCCCCGGTTCCCTGTCCCAGCCCTGGGGTTGTAGGGAGGGACCACAGGAGGTTGGCCGACTGAGGGAAGGGACCGAGGGAGGTTGGCCAGCTGAGGGAGGTTGGCTGTGGGAGCGCACTGACCACCACAAGGAAGCTCCTGCGTTGAGTGTCTGCCCCTTGGTGGTCAGTGTGCATCATGGTAACCGGTTGTTCCAGTCATTCCAGTCACTTAGGCTTTTATATGCAGAGATGCCTATGAAATGGCTCACCTGCCAGGTCTCCTGAGCGGTGATTTCTGCTTGGCTTCTCATTGCCACTTAACTCCTCTGCTACTAGGTTTACCCAACAGCTGGCTTTCTTCTTTTAGACTGAAATTGTTTAAAATTTAGTAGATGCCTCAAAAGAAACAATGGTCTGAATATCAGGATCATCCCTACACTTCACTTCCTTTGGAATCTCGACTCCCTTAAGATCTCAATGCTTTAGTGACTATCAAATATAATGTCATCTGTAATAATTTTATGTATATTTTCTTGGTATTCACATAGCCTTTAATGAATGATAACCAGGAGTTGTATTACATAGCACTCTTTGAATCTGGCTTTAAAATTCAGATCAAATTGTTACTCTTAAGTCATTTCACTTATTTTCTATCCCAAGTATTTTGTGCATTCATAGAATGGAAAACAATAACTAATTTGTTGACCCTATTTGTTGAGAACATTTCAGTTTCTCTTTTTGCTATCTGACACACAATCACACAATTTTTTAAAATGATTTAGCCTTTGAAGAACTGCTTTGTAAATGTTACAAATTTCAATACTACTTGCAAAACATAGAATGTTTGAATATTTAACTTTTTCCCCTCTTCTCATTGCTCAAATATCATTTGAAAATCTTTAATCAACAATTAAAATGTCCAACCAACTTCAGCCTTTCTAGTTTTTGGCAAAATGCAATTATTGAAAGAAAGCTTGCAAATAGGAAGAAATTCAAATGTAACCCTGTAAACAAATAGAAATTGAATAAATTAAACAGTGGGAATTCAAAAGGTGATACTATTTAATTTTGAAATATTATAATTGTGTGTGTTGGATTTTTTGACTTTGTTTGAATAATATTTTATGGAGCTCCAAATTTTAAGTGGATAAATTTATTTTTTACTCTGGAATTGAATAAAATTCAGAGGCAAAAACAGATGATATAATCATAATAAAGAAAAATCTACTTGATGAGTTTTGTCTTCAAAGAGGTTGTTGAAGAAAGGTAATTTTTAAATAAGTTAAAATATAAAAACTTGAAAATATTGCTGCAAAATATTTATATATTTCACTGAAAAAAGTTGAAGTTGAGGATATTTTCCACTCTAACTGCATACTCACTGTAATTCCTTGCACTTCAAGTTGTTCCAGACTGAAATGTCTTTTATTTCATAGTGACTTTCTTGTTCCTACTAATGCAATACTTTTAGAAAAATTCTTACAGTTTAATTTTGTTTTGGAATATTAATCTTGGATTTTTGTGACCTATATATCTGTCAGTCCTCTGTCTCTTAATACCATTTTTCCTTCAATATCTTGGAGTCCTCAGGCCAATAGAACTCCTAGGAACTTGCCTTAATTTCCCAGAGGTGCTATGCAAAGTACAGATATAAGACCCCCACTGTTACCATTGCCAGAATTCGATGAAAAATAGTACTAATACCGATTAGGAAATCATGTTATTTTTTCAATGCTTACTGTGTACCAGGCACTGTGCTAAGTATTTTACAAATGAAAACTAATTTAAAACTCACAAAAATTCTGGAAGTAAGCACTGTCAACCTTACTGCACAGAGGAAGCAATTTGCCCAAAGCAATTTGGAACCATGGAAACCTTACACTTCAGATTGGTCTGGCTCCAAAGCACTTTCTCCTAATCTTATGCTACATTGTCATAGGAAAATCACAGTAGCCTTAAATCTCATACCCCAAATCCCATCCATACATCAAAGAAACAAAACCTCCCTAGTGATTGTCCCATACATAAAACAGTGATGCTACACATGCCTGTCTCTAGCTTGATTAACTATCTTAGAAAAGGGCCATGAAATCACTTTTGCTGAGCAGGAATTCATTTTATGCTTCAATTATTAAGTTGCAGCATTCTGATCTTAGCTTTCAACAGTCTTATTTTAGGATCTGTGCTTTTATTCCTGTGTCTTGACATGGATCAGTGTTTGACTCACATCTACTTTTTCCTACATCATGAACCAATCTTTTAATATTTGTAGGCATTTTGTAGTAATCATGGTGGCCACCAAATCTTTAAATACCTTGTACTTTAAAGACACATTTAGTCCTTTACCCCCTTATCATCTCTTATTGTTTAATCCTTTCTACAAAGTAGGCTTTGGCAAAGGATTTGCTGGAAATCTAAACTTCCAAAGCATGGACTTGTTTCTATAAGCATGTTCCACTTGATTATGACTTCATTACCTGTCATTATATTAACTCTTGCAAGGAATAAACTGAGTGCAGAGGACAGTCTTCTGGGAAAATGTTTGAAACAAAACCATAAGTTACTTTAATTAATTTGACCAATTGCTTTATTATAACTTAACACCAAGCTAGCTTCAGCACTTTAAAAATGTGATCATTGATTGCCCCATACAGATAGTATTAGTCTATCTTCTATTGCATCACAAACACATTGAAGAAATCAATGAGTAAATTGACCCATGATATCTTAGTCAAGAAAAAGAAAATATATTCATAATGCACTTGTTGGATGAATAGGTATTTTGAATGCATCCAAAAGAGAACTCTATTTTCACACACCCCGTCTTCTATTCTATCAGTCTTCACTATCTAAAAAAATGGTACCACTACCTATCTAGCTGCTCAAGCCAAAACTTAGCTTTATGCTTGAATTTTCCCTTTTCTCTCCCTCAAAAAAAATAAATTCTACGACTTTCCTCCCCTCCTGTTTATTTCTGCTACTCTCATTCTAGTCCAGGTCTTATCATGTCTTATCAGAACTACTTCAGGGCCCTTAAACTGTTCTCTCTGGTTTCATTCATGTGCACTAGTCCCAAAGCTTTCCCCAGCATAAAACAACATATGCTATTCTTCTAATATACACTTTCTAATAATTTCATGTCACACTTAAAATCTAAAACCTATTCATAACCTATAAACGACTGCTTTATCTGTTTTCTGATTTTCTTCTTGACCTCATCTTGTACCAATTTCTCCATGTGCATCACGCTTTGAACACATTGAATTTTTTTTTGGAGGGGGGATATACTCAGCTCAATACGATCTTCAAATTTTTGCTTTAGGCACATTTTGTTGGCTGGGTCCTTCTCTTTATTTAGGTATCTGCTTGAATCAATTTCTTAGAGAGACTTTCTCTGATACCCAAATTAAAATGAATATTTTCAAAGTCCTTCTGTCACATTAATCTATGGGTATTTGATATTTTTCTATTAATTTTTTGCCTATTTAGTTATTGAAATTCTTCTTCTATAAGTGCTGGTACCAAATCTCTTTTTCTCAGCACAATACCAATAAAAATTTTGGGGGATAATTGAATGAATTAAGGAATCATTTATATATAAATAATTCATCTATGAACAGGAAAATTATGAAATTGAGAATTAGGGAATATTAATCATAAGAAGTATTTATTATGATCCTGGCTCTAAAGGCTTGAAAAGATTTCACAGACGTGGCAGTAAAGAGGAAAATCTTGTACTTCCTAAGTCATGGCACAAAAGAAAGGACAAGAGTTGAAAGTAAAAGCAATGAGGAGAACTGGTCACCTGACTATTTCAGGGGGACTTTTGGGTCCCACCTCCTGATGTCCCGGTTCTAAGACCTAGACTCTGAACCCCTGGCATCTCTCTCACTGCCTACTTCTACTGACTTGAGAATTCACTAATAGAGCCCACCTGGAATTTAATTTCAGCTTTGCTCTAAGACAGTATCTCAACATGCTCCCCTCGGCTCCCCGTAGTGAAGCCCATAGACACACTAGGCCTTAATGAGCTCTGGCATGGGTTCTTAGGAAGCCTCACCCTTGCCTTGGCTCTGGCCCTGCTTAGCTGAGGGAGGTTTGTGAGGTAACTTATCAGGAACAGGAGAAACAAAAGAAGGAGAGGAACTCTGGCGTGACCTGGTAAAGAGATTTAGAGTTGAATGTCAAAACCTGATTCTGATATGATGTCACTTCTTAAAAAAGCAATGCCCTAAGTGGAACTTGCCTGTGAACATTCAGAGTTGACATAATGTGATTTAGGTATGCCCTTGGCAATTTTATTTAGAATGACTTGATGAAATCGTTTTTGCACAGTGAAATTATGCGAGCAATGGTGATGATAGACACCACTTAATGGCCTAACAGTAATGCTCTAATTCTGAAAGTTAACATCCGTAATAATAACCGTGGTGAGATAATAATAATACAACTTAATGAGCTCTTATTAAATAGAAAATAGGCACATATTTTCTTATTTAATCCTATGAACAATGACAAGAACTAGATATTTTAGTTCCTGTTTCCTGATAAAGGAATTGACGCTGAGTCCCAAATCTCAAAACTGGTAAGTTGAACATAGATTTGAATGTAAGTCTGTTTGACTCCATCCGTCTACATTTATATTAAATATCTGAAGAATTACTCTGTGTCATTAGCCTACAACAAATAAAGAAATTAAAAACTAGAATTTGGGGGAAGTGGCTGATATGCTATAGGTGTAAAAAAAAAAAAAAAATGTGCGCACACCTCTTTTTCTGTATAAGACTCTAACTAAGAACCTGATCCAAAGAAGAATTTTTATAGAATTATTTGTCAAAATGCACCAAGTGTTTGCATATACTGTCAGGATAGTAAAAGTAGACTAGTCCTTATCAGTTGGGAGCATTTAAAGGAACTATCTTCTATTCCAGGACATTTCTTTAATTCCTGTCTGGAAAATACTAATTTGAGCATCAGGCTTTCTAGATTGCCAAACAAAGGAAGGGAATAGCTGGAAAGATTTTTAATATTCTGATTAAAAATCTACAGAGATGACACTTCTCAGATGCATTCAATCAACAGCAACAACTAGCAATCATATACCAAGAATTCTGCTATCTTTTACTAGAACAGGCCACCCTGTGATACTGCAAATACTGCAATATATTAGATAGATGTAAATATGTATTACACCCAGGTAGCGGGGGATGCTAATCTGTGCCCTTTGCATTAAAGGATATCACTTTGGTCCATCTCTAATTGCTTTACTTATCTAACTGCATCCCATCTCTAACTGAGTGCATGGAGTCACTAAGACATGTCCATCTGGAGCTCACATCCCAAGTATTATTGTCCAAGCAAGCCCCCTAGCCTATTTATAAGTTCTGCAAGATCCTCTCTGCCACACCAGATTTCCTGAGGTTGATTTGAGCTGTCCGTGTTTGAGGAAAGGTGAGTAGAAAGAGTTTGGACATATGGCTGGGTATCCATATGCATGTGCAAAAAGACTTCTTGCAACCTCTGGTAATGTCAGGGCTGGGAAGAAAAGGAAACTGACCCACAGGTGTACTAAATATTAGGGGTGGGCAAGAATCTGTGTGTAAATGAGCAGAGGTGGATGTATATGTATTTCTCAAGGTAATTAATAATAACGGTGAAACTATGTTTCATAAACCTTCAAATTAGTATGCAATATCTATTCTTAACTGGTGCTAAAATATTCCCATATTTCCCCTTACCAACACCTCAAATTATATCAGTCTGATTCTATTACTAAAATAACTTTCAATGTAAAATCTGGGCTGGTTAGAGTGCAATGGTGACCAAGTAGTATTTTGCAAACATAATCCTCAAATTTGAAATTCATAAATAACTGCAGGGAACCAACCTTTAAATTTGTCACTCCTTTTTATGATTGAAAAGTTGTATGCTGGATCTAATTATGATTACATCATTTTATCTATTAACATGAAAAATTCTGCATGTCAAATAATGTGAGGATAAAAAGTATATTGATGCAATAGAGGTTCATCTTAAATATAAAGTAACCCCTTTTTTATGCCCCTAAAACCTCAGTGCTTAGACTATGACATCACTGTCAAAATAACAAAATCAACTTAGTCATGCTACAACCAAAAGGGAGAAAGGTTGATACTGTTATTGAATCATAATTGATTTAAGGGCAAATTAGGCTGAACAGTCAATTGTTTCAAAAAAGCTTATACCTGGAACATTTACCTTTCTTCTTAATAATTCCTTCTCCTTTTTTATAAACAACCATTTGAATATCTCAATAAACGCTGTGTTAAGTTTAGTTTTAAGGAAACAAAAATAAATCTAAATAATACCTTTGCTTTTTAGAACATTAAGCCCTAAATCTTATAACCCAAAAAATGATTATCCTTTCTGTTTCCCAAAGGGCTATATTCAATTGCATATTTATTATTCTAGCTACTTACATTTGCATATACTTCTTAAGTTTTATCATTATGCTAGCTGAAATAAAAATACTTTATTTCAAACAGGGGGAAAACTGTGAAATTTGTTTTTTGGTTTAGTAATACACAGCCTAATACTAAGCTAATACATCTCAGTTTAAATGACAAATAATGGAATATATCATTATAATCAAAAAGTAAAATCAAGGGAAAGCATCTTTTTAAACCCTCTCTGTCAAGTGAGATATATCACTGGAGAAATGACTAATCATCAGATAGAACTCTGCTAGGATTCCTACTGACAGCAAATGAAATGTTAAGAAACTACCTCAAAAAGAAGAACACATTTGGGGACTAAAAATAATTTGTAAAAAAGATGCAAAAATTAAAACAAAGTACTTGCTTAAGGCAAGTACAGGATATGAATACTAGCAAGAATTTAGAAGAATATAAAGAAAAGATAACACCTGACAAAACACTGGATCTTCAAAATCACTTAGAAGGGGCAAGAGAAATAATTAGTAGTCTAACAGTGCTAGAGAATCAAATGACAAACTTATCAATAGAAGAAGTTATTCTATAAAGCATCTCAAAGCCAAGTTAAAATGCTATAGTCATTCATATTGGCATTTGCACAGCTTTTTACTTTTATAAATTTGACTGGCTCCCTTACATTGTACTTGTACAACATGAGATAAAAATATTGAAAATTCTGTGATGGAGGGATTGGGGTTTTGGCATACAGCTTTGTTAGGACATGTCCATCAGACTAGGAAAATCTCTTACTTCTGAGCAGAATATGGCAAGACTAGGTTATTAGTGTCGGGGAGACTTTCCAGGTGTGGGTTAGATCCTATTGGGAATTCATTCGAGATCAAGTCTTCAAGGACAAGAAAAAAAAAGAAAAAGAACTGAACACTGCACCAGATTTTTAGTGCTCCATTTGAGGAGGGTTCTTAATAATTTAGATTCTTTGGCCCGACCCCAAACCTTTGAAATAAGAATTTATTAGGTATATAGACCACAAATTTGCATTTTAAATAAACACCAGGTGGTTCTGATACACTGAAATGAAAACCAAACAGTAGAGGATCTGATAAACCAGGTGGGTTACTTGAACAAGACTTTGTGATGAGAGATCAAAGAGGATTGAAATATTAGAATTAGAGAACTTAAAGGTAGAAGTTGAGTAAGATATCAGCATAGGAATTGTGCTAGCTTTATTATGAGAATGGGCTTAATGTATCATATCAAGAAATCATGTAAATCATAAATTCAGGGTTTAGAAAATTAGAGTCTTCCTTGGGACAAGGTCTCTACAGGAATGAATCTCCAGTTTAAGTAGCCCATGTAGGTCCAACTATCAGAAGATTGATCATGAGGCAAACTAATAACTGAAAAACACCTCCCTCCCCAAAAGATTTAGTGTTGGTGCAACAAAATCACAATAAAGTATTGACTGATCAATGGAAAAAAAACACACCACAAAAGTAATGAATGAAAATTAGTTAGAGAAGATAGGCTATGTTCTGTAATAAGCAATACCCAACTCTCAGTGGCTTAACATGATAACCTTTATGACACATCACAATCTAATCATCTTGTGAGAAACCATCATGAGCCAAGGATCTTATTTTCATACCAAGCAGAGGTCTGCTATCACTGGCTGAGAAGAAGATGGACCACAGACCAAGGGCACAGTTTGCTGCCACGGAGAGACATGATAGAAATGCTAAGAAAAAAAGGCCCAGGTTCAGTAGGTCTGTTAAGACTGATCTTGAACCTGGACCACAGAGAACTTTTCTGGCACCAAATTCCACTTCTGGGTATTTATCTGAAGAAATTCAAAACACTAAATCTAAAAGACATATACACTCCTACATTTATTGTCGTATTATTTACAGTAGCCAGGATATGGAAGCAACCTAAGTGTCCATTGATAGACAAATGGATAGTGCATATATGCAACAGAATACTGATCAGCTATAAAAAGGAGTGAAATCTTGCCCTAGTGTGTCTAAGTTAGTTGGGCAGCGTCCCATGCATCGAAAAGTTGATGGTTTGATTCCAGGTTAGGACACGTGTCTGGGTTTTGGGCTCAATCTCCGGTAGTGGCTGTACAGGAGGCAGCCGATTGATGATCTACTCTCACATCTTTCTCTCTTCCTTTACTTCCTCTCCCGCTAAAAATCAATAAAAAATATGCTTTTAAAAAGAATAAAATCTTGCCATTTGCAACAACATGGATGAACCTAGAAGGTATAAGTGATGTAAGTCAGAAAGAGAAAGACAAATACCATGTAATTTCACTTATATGTGTAATCTAAGAAACAAAATAAAGGAACAAGCAAAATAAACAAACGCATAGATACGGAAAACAAATTGCTGGTCGCCAGATGGGAGAGGGATTGGGGGATGGATGAAAAAGGTAAAATAGATTAAGAAGTACAAATTGCCATTTATCAAAGTACTAGTAGTCATGTGGACATAAAGTGCAGCTTAGGGACTAGAGTCAACAGCGTTGTAATAACTATGCATGTGTCAGATGGATACTAGACTTATTGGGGTACTAGATTTAGTAAGATATATAAATGTCTAATCTCTATGTTGTACAGCTGAAAATAATGTAATATTATGTCAATTTTAATTGGAAAATAAATAAATGTAAAAAACACTCTAGTGCCAAGAAACAACAACATCAGACTGCTGCTAGGGGATGGCAATGCCATGGAATGCAATTCTCCTCCTGCTCAGGTACAGGATAAACAACTCTTATAGAGCCAACCCAGAACACAGCAGTACTAGAACAACAGTAAAAATAATATAATACATGGCCCAGCAGGGCTCAGTGGTTGAGCGTTGACCTATGAACCAGGGGGTCACAGTTCAATTACAGGTCAGGGCACATGCCCCTGTTGTGGGCTTAATCCCCAGTATGGGGCATGCAGGATGCAGCTGATCAATGATTCTCTCTCATTATTGATATTTCTATCTCTCTTTCCCTCTCTTTTCCTCTTTGAAATCAATACAAATATATTTTTAAAAAATAATATATGGTAAGTAATTATATATTTTAACATGAGTATGAGGTATTTGTGTTTTTTTACATTTCCCCCAATTTTCTGCCCCAATCATCAAGAAACTAGGACTTTCTACATGGTGGGGAGGGTTTCTGTGAAGTGGACAGTCCTGGACAAACTTCACAGTGGACACTCCTTTAGGTGTGCAAGGACTGCTGGAAACTGAGAATGGGTTGGAACACTGGGAACTTCTCCAGCGTTAAATTAATCTCACCTTCTTGGTCTAAACCACACTTAGACATGGTATAGACTTTTTAATATAATGGTGAATTGTTTTTGCTAATATTTTGTTAAAGGTCTTTAAATTCATATTAATGAGAAATATTGTTCTGTATCTTTTTATAATTATTTCGTATGATTTTTATATCTTGTTAATACCGGCCTCATAATATGAGCTGGGAAGTGAATGGATCCCAACATCTACCCAGTCATGCATATAACCTCTTTTTTTTTTTTTCCATCCAGATTCTGTCATCCTATTACAGGTTTATTTCACCAAAAAATTCTTTTTTGCCTATTCCAATTCATTGCTAAGTGTCTAGACTTTTCTCCTCATCTGTCCCAAATGCATATCACTGTCAGATCCATCTTCAAGAGGCACAATTTTATAATATTACTTTTGCATTTCATGAACTCCAGATGTGCTGAATAATAGAATATAAATTGCTTAACTCACATATAAAGTAATCCTTCCTCATCTGTAATTTTCATACAGATCTTCCAATTCCCTATCCCAGCAGCTCTCAACCCAGAAGTGTCTTTGACCACTGGGGAGCATTTAAACAACACTGGTTATGTCTTACAGGACATTGTTCTGTTGCAAGAGTGTCCTCCACGTATACTGCTAAGCAAGCTATTTCAGAGGTCACAGAACAGAAAGGTTCACAGACAAAACCCTCAAATGCCATTGTTATTAAATCGATTTTAAAGCATTCAGTGAGAAGCAAGGGACCGAAACCGGTTTGGCTCAGTGGATAGAGCATCGGACTGTGGACTGAAAGGTCCCAGGTTCAATTCCGGTCAAGGGCATGTACCTGGGTTGCGGGCACATCCCCAGTAGGAGGTGTGCAGGAGGCAGCTGATCGATGTTTCTCTCTCATCGATGTTTCTAACTCTCTATCTCTCTCCCTTTCTCTCTGTAAAAAATCAATAAAATATATATTTTTTTTAAAAAAAGAGAAGCAAGGGGAAAGATATGTGAGAGTTAATAGATTTAGGATAGCTTACAAGCAAAAAAAAAAAAAATCACTACAGGAATCCTGAGGAATTCCATATTCATTTGCTGTATCTCTCTCTACCACATCAGCCTTCCCCAACTGGTGGTGTGGTCATGAGGACTAGAATTAGGTTTTGCACAATCAGGTTCACAGGTGAAGGTCTTGGTCTTGCTTTTTGAATAAACACAAGAATGATTATTCCGGGCCACGCTCTAGCTTGTAATTAGCCTACAAACTGCCATGGATTTTACTTGTGCAGAATAAATGTCACCAAAGTGTGTCCAAATTAATACCTCATGGTTATCAAGTACCTTTTACATATATAGTCTTGTATATATTTGTACCTCTGTGTTTCATGACTATATGGTCACTCTTGGTAGTTATACTAGTACTTAATGCATCCTATGTTTCTGCTTATCCTACACTTGGCACATAAGTGAATTCTGGCTGTCTATGCAAAAAAGCTTTGCCTATGTCTCACAAACTACATATTTATCTAATAAGAGATTTGGATAATCTCAAAAGCAAATGTATACCCCTGATTAGGTGTCTGAAATTCACTCCAACCCACTGAACTGGAATCTCTGTGAGAGGGATCCGGACGCTGCATTTGTAAAGCTCTCCAGATATTTCCATCGTGCAGCCAGGGTTGAGATCCCATCCATGCTGGTAAAAAAGCACCCATATGCACTGAGAGTCCTTACCTCTGCTTTACCGCCCGTGCCATTTCATCTCATGTGTTACAGGCACCTCTCACCGACACCAGAGAGGTGTTTCCGGACAAGACAGCTTCCTGAGCCAGTGGGAGAGGGCTATTCCCAGACTCAATTTGTGTCTTCTCATGTAAATGAATTTAGAGGAGAGGCCTTGACTGCGTGGTGTAAAGCCAATTTATTAAAGCAATTAAAGCATGTGCCTTTATTGAAAAAGCAAAGGAAGCGAATCTATACACCTGAGTTATGAAGCAAGTACAGACAGGCTCTCAGCTAATTTGAAGAGCAGGTTGGGTGGGGGTCCAGCGCCTCATATAGCCTCCTGTTTATAGGTCTCAGAATTCCTCTGCTGAATATTTTGGTGCAGATTAATTCTCAAGGTCCCTTTTTTTACTTTGTTGTGGCCTTCCCAGAATTCATGAGAGGCACCTGGCACTTTATCTTGCCAAGCCTTGAGATGGCTGGCTTCTCTGCTTAGGGAGTAAAACTGCCCTTTTTTTTCCCTTTCCCCTCCCCCCTCCCTTTCTGCATTCTCTCCTTAGGAAGGTTTTTAACCATTTCCTCCGGTGTCCTTGGCTGGGAAGATAATGGCTTGTTAGTTACAAGCTGGCTGTAAATTGCCCACACTGTTTGGCCTTGTTTTAACTTTCCTGTCTCAGTTTCCCTATTCCTCCTGTCCTGGAGTCCTGTAACACATCCACCTGGGTTCTCCCTTTCTAGCCAAATCTTACATAAGCCCATTCCACCCTAAAGCTCTGTCTAATCATTCGCCTATATTACAAATTCACCTTCTTAAAGGTTAACTTGCAATTGAGAATTGCCTCATCCGTTCAAAATGTTTTCTGAGTATTCACTACTATTTGCTACTTAATCTTATGCATGCTGCACTATTATTTTTACATTGTTTAATTTATTTATGCTTGTATTTTATTGGTACTGAACTCCTCATTTGTGTGTATTTGCACTGGGTAATTATAAGAGTTTGGGCAGCAGCTGAGGAAGGGATGACAATAAAACAACCACAAGCAACCTCAGGGGAGTTAACCTTGTGGAAATGACCTTGAGACAAGCAAGCTGACTTGACTGATTGTTTGCTAGGAGAAAGAGGGAGAGATGAAGAGGTTTTAAATTTTAGAAAATGAAAATGTTTCAAATTAAAAAAAATAGAGAATTTTCCTTGGCTACCTCAGTGAATCTAAAGAAGTAACCATCTTTAGTAAACTGTCTACTGTTTGGCATGTCAATATTGTTATGTAATGAAAAGTAAATTTTTGCATTTTGTTTAAATTACCCTACATTTTTAATTCTGAGGTCATTCTGTTTGGCTAAAAAACAATTCTGAAGACATATTTATCAAATTATATTAAATTGATTGTAGCATATACTATCTTCATCCCAAATTCTCAGTAGTACATAGCACTAAATTCATACAGAAAATATTACACACTAGAGCAAAAATTAGAAATCTTTTTGAATAAAAACCATTTTAGTTGCCTGATACCAACAAAGCTATCACTCAGAAAACTTGTGTTCCTGGCTTTATTTTGCTTGTTTTGATTATAGTTTATGAGACCACTTAGTGGCCTGTTCTTGATACAAAAGGAATATTTTCTTATATTACATGAGCTTTACAGTTGTCCATTTGATATAGTTGTTTTAGTTAATTGCTAAATATGTTATCTTAAGATTTGATTGTGACAATACATTTGATTGAGCTGATTCTGTTTTACTAAATAAAGCAAAATAAAGATGCAGTCTATTGTCAGGTTTATTATCTGTATAAAGATACATACATCCTTAATGAAATTCTTGAGAAATAGAATTTTCTATTAGATTATCAGAACTGTTGATCACAATTACTGCTATTACTTTCCATATTACAGGAAGTATTAAAGAACTGCTGTCCACAAAATGTCACTAAACGGTCTTCTAATCCATCAGCAAGAGATAGGGGAATACCTGAAAGTGTCCTTGGCCTTGGTTACATATTAGGTAAGTTACTAATCATCAATAGTTTCTATATACCATATATTGATAGAATTAAAAGTACATCTTTCATTACTATATCCTTCATTATAAACAATTAACCATATTAGATTTTTTATATTTTAGATTCCTACAGCAGGTGGAACACTTTAAATTTTGCCTCTCTACTAAATTAGTAGTATTATTTGATTACAAATTACTAATAGATCTAATGTTTTATCAGGAAGATATTATGTTCACTTCATTTTGTTTGAGCAAGACCAAATTAGCAATAAAAGTGACAGTTGTTGAATTTTAATGCCAAAATAAAGCCAATTATGTGGGCCTTTAAATAAATTAGTCACCTGTGGAAGAGACAGTAGCTGGTTTCTCAGTGGTGGAAATTTGGAATTGTTACAAAGATACAACATTCCAAATTTTGTGAATTTTCAAATTAATTTATACTAATAAATATTATATTCATTCATGTATTATTTTTGATGAAGCAATATATATTGAAAAAATCTTTTATGGAATGTCCACTTTCTTTATATAAATGTCATCTGTCCTGTTATGAGAAACCCTTTAAATGAACAGATCTGCTCAGCACAAACTGATTCTGATAAAAAACAAGATTGAAGATATTAACTAATCCATCTCCTTTTTTCTACCTTTTAATCTAAAATAATTTCTAAAGTCTTGTTTCATAAAGTAATATTTCACACAGCATTATTATGGAATACATACATATTTATCACCCATTATGGGAATATTTACCCCAAATCCTCATCATTGCAGTTTTTCAGAATAAAGAAAAGCAAATGCTTTACTATTTTATATTCATCCTGAATTTATCAAAGCCAATAGTTTAGTTGCAGTGTTAATGAGGATATAATTTTACTCTTTTGGAAAAGATAAAGGAAATTATCCCCCCAAAGAAGTTATTCTGAATAAAAATTACTTTTGTTAATCTAATTACTACTCTAACCATATGGCCTAGTAGCAGTGTGCATATCAACACATGTCAAGAGGAAATAGCAAGGGAACCAACCTTGTACTGCATACTTCACAGGGGACCTTCAAGAAAATGAAAAGACAATCCACACAATGGGAGAAAATATTTGCAAATCATGTATCTTGATAGGGGATTTGTATCCAAAATATCTAAAGAACATTTATAACACAATAATAAAAAGACAAATAGCCATATTAAAAATGGATGAAGTATTGGAATAGATATTTCTCCAAAGAAGATATGCAAATTGCAAGCCATGAAAAGATGCTCAATTACATTAGTCATTAGAAAATGCAAATCAAACCCACAATGGCATGCTATGCTACACCCACTCAGACAAGTAAAATAAGAGCTAAAAATAAATTTAGCAAGGATGTTGACAAATTGAAACCCATATACATTATTGGTGGCATTGGTAAAATGGGGAAGCAAGTTTGAAAAATATTTTGGCAGTTCCTCAAAATGCTAACTAAATGTAGTTACTACATGACCCTGGAATTCCACCTATGAGTATATATCCAAGAGAATAGAAAACATGTGTTCACACCAAAACTTGTATATGAATGTTCATAGCATCCTTATTCATAATAGCTCCAAAGCGAAAACAACTAAAATGTCTATCAACTGATGCTTAGATGAACAAAACATAGTATATTTATACGGTGAAATATTATTCAGCCATTTAAAGGAATAAAATACTGATACATGCTACAACATGAATGAACCTTGAAACCTCATTCTTTTTTAAAAAAGAATTATTTTGTTATTATTATTTTTTATTATTAATTTTTAATCCTCATTCAAGGATATTTTTCTATTGATTTTAGATAGAATAGAAAGGAAGGAAAGAGAAAGGAAGGGAGGGAGGGACAGAGAGAAACATCCATGTGAGAGAGAGATATCAGATTGGTTACCTACTGCACATACCCCGACCGGGGCCAGGGATTGAACCTACAACCCAGGTATGTGCCCTTGCCTGGGATTGAACCCAAGATCCTTTGGTGTGCAGACCAATGCTCAACCATTGAGCTGGTTTTTTCCTTCTCAGCTACTGAACATTTTATTTCCATGTAGTCTTTTCATTGTAAGGTTAAGTTCTGCTATGGACTGTTTCTCTTTACTTTTTTATAAGTGAAAGGTAAAGTGGAATTTTATAATTCTTTATATCTGGAAAAAAAACCAGTTTCTTCCTTAGGCAAGCACCTATAATTAGGTTGTAAATTAATGTTGGGACCTTAATATATGAATGAGTGTTCTTTTTTTTTAATTCTCACCCTATGATATTTTTCCATTGATTTTTAGAGAAAGTGGAAGGGAGAGGGAGAGAGAGAGAAACATCCATGTGAGAAAGACACATTGATTGGTTGCCTCCCCTACTCACTCAACTGGGATAGAGTCTGCAACCAAGGTACATTCCATTGACCAGATTTGAACGTGGAACCCTTCAGTCTGAGGGCTGACACTCTATCCACTGAGCCAAATCAGCCAGGCCTTGAAACCTCATTCTAGTGAAAAAATCCAGGCAAAAAAGGCCACATATATCATGATTTGATTTATATAACATTTCCAGAATAGGCAAATCTATAGAGTAGGACTGGAGTAGGGAAAGAAAAGTGAGTGCTAATGAGCATGGGGCTTCATTTTGGGTGATGAAATGTTCTAAAATTAGATAGAAGTGATAATTACACAACTCTGTGAGTATAATTTAAAAAACCCTAAGTTACGCATTTTAAAGGATGAATTTTATGATATGTGAATTATATTTCAATAAAGCTGTTATTTTAAAACAAAGATGTCGAGACTTAAAACACATTTTCTGAAGTCACCTGAATCTGAGTGGGGACTTTGGCCAGGTCTGGTGAGACTAGTTTGCCAGACCTACTAGCATGGTGTCTGGACTTCAGCTGAGACTCCCAGTGGGCTGGGGATGACTCTATGGCTGGGGACTAGAATCGCCAGAAGCATCCGCACTGAGTTGGTCAGTGGATGCTGACTGTCTTCTGCGCCTTAGCCGAGACTCTCAGTAGCACTTATTCATTGCTGCTCGATGTGCCCTGGCATCTCACCAGGCATGGTGGCCATAAGGTCATCAGACTTCAGGGCTCCACAAGCAAGTATCTCAGCAAACAAGGCAAACATTATGCTGCCTTTTCGGCGATAGGATTATAATTCGTGCCACACTCTTCTGCCTCATTCTACTGGCTTCCAAGAGAGTCAAAAGCCACCGAGGCTCCAGGGGAAGAGACAGAGAACTTACCTCTCAGTGGGTGTCAAAGAATTTGTGGCTCTGTGAAGTTTTAAATTGTGGCAAAAGATACACAACAGGAAACTTTACCATCTTAACTATTTGAAGTGGACAGTTCAGTAGTGCTAAGAACATCCACATGTTCACACAACCTACCTCCTGAACTCTTTCTATCTTGCAAAACTAAAGATAAATAATAATAATAATAATAATAATAATAATAATAAAAATTAAGCCTGAGCTGGGTTGGCTCAGTGGATAGAGCATTGGCCTGCAAACCAAAGTGTCCCAGGTTCAATTCTGGTCAAGGGCATATACCTTGGTTGCAGACTCCTCCCTGGCCTGGGCCCTGATCCGGGCTTGTGCAGGAGGCAACTAACTGATGTGTCTCTCTCACATCGATGTTTCTCTCTGTCTTTCCCTCTCTCTTCCACTCTCCTTAAAAGTCTATGGAAAAATATCCTCTGGTGAGGATTAACCAAAAAAAATTTTTTTTAAATCAATACCTATTAAACAACAATTTTCCATTCTAACTCCCAGTAAACAGCATTCAACTTTCTGTCTCTGAATTTTCCTGCTCTATGTACCTCATATAAATGGACTCATAGTATTTGTCCTTTTGTGACTGGTTTATTTCACTTAACATAATGTCTCCAAGGTGTATTCATGTTAATATGTGTCAGAATGTCTTTATTTTTAAAGCTGAATAATATTCCATTGTATATATCCTCTACATGTCGGTTAGCCATTCATCGGTTGACGGGTTGCTTCCCATCAACACCTGGGTTGCTTTCACCTTTTGGCTATAGTGAATAATGTTGCTATGAACATGGGCATACACAGATTTCAAGTTCCTACTTTCAATTTTTGGGTTTATAGACCTAAAAGTGGAATTGCTGCATCATATGGTATTCTATGTTTAATTTCTTGAAAAACTGCTCTATTGTTTTCAATAGCAGCTATACCATTTTACATTCCTACCAACACTGTACAAGGGTTCGCACTTTAAATCCTGACCAACACTTACTTTTTTGTTTCGCTTGTTTTTAATTATAGTAGCCATCCTAATAGGTGTGTGGTGGTTTGACTATGTTTTAAAATACCATTTGAACTTACAGATACAAGGGAAAAATGCTACCAATTAAATTGCTTTCTTGTCTAATCAAAATGGGTTGATGCATTAAATTTAAGCTTGCCTTGTGACATACCTTAGCTGACTGATAGTATACAAGGAGAGGAACATTATGGGACTTCAGAGTGGAGTCTCAATAGGCGTTGAAGTTGCCTTTATGATACCCTTGGAAATTTTCCCTGGGACTCCCAAGTAAAGATCCTGCCACAATATGAGAGTCCATGGAAAGAGATTCAAGGTATTCCCGCCTACAGTGAGCACCAACTGCAGACACATGAGTGCGTGAGTCCGTGCAGTCTCTTTCTGAGATGCTAATTGTCTACAACAACATGAGTGGACCCAGAGGAAAACAATCCCAGTAATCCCAGACAAAATTACTGTCCAGAATTGTAAGCAAATAATGAGTTTTTGCTTTAAGCAGGCAAGTTTGGGTGGTTTGCTGTGCCACAGTAGATAACTGACACTGTCAAGTCAGTGGTGTGTTGGAGACTGCCCTTACCAGCCCTCAAAAGGCAAGTGCATGCAGCTCTTCTCGGCTCCACATACTCCACATTTAGTGATGTCGTGTTGCTAGCATGAAATTGGTCATGCTGTGAGTATTACACATTTATATGTGGAAATCAGCAAACAAACTGGAGTCTTTTCTATTTGCTCTTGTTCTGTGAAAGAGAGCTATTTAAACATATTTAATACACCACTAGACACATAGCCATTCAGATGCTGGGAGGATAACAGCTATCTAGTGACAAAGGAACAGACTTGAAAACCCTGTGAGAGCTGTTGACGGAAGCAACTGCTGGAAATCACTGGAGCTGCTGGTCCTGGCTCTTGAAGTGCTTAGAGGTGCAACTACTGTTTGGAGTTGTACTGCCAACAGATATTGGCACAGACAGCTGGTACCACAGCTCATTGTGTGCTAGTGGGATACAGGACAACTAGAGAGTGAATGTGACAGTATCTGTCAGGTCTGAAAACTGCTGAAGGACTACCTGCCCTGACATAGGGCAACTATATTGCAAACGATATAGGATATGGGATAAGATACAGGCCGAGCTTCTGTAACAAAGAGAGTTCAAAAGTGGTGATGTCTCAAGTAGCACTGAAGTTTATTTCTCTTTCTCTTCATGGTCTGAGAAGAGGTGGACGAACACATGTGGGCAGATGGCTCTGTTTCGTGATGTCTTCTAGGTTCCCATTTACTTTCTAATGCACTGCCTGCCTCATCAGCATCACAGCTGATATCTAGTCTGTGGAGAAGCTGATGAGAATAAGCAGGATACGTAATTTGTTTCCATGGAAATGATGCAGAAGTTACACATATCACTTGTGCTCACGTGTCACTGGTAAAAATTTAGTCACTTAATTCACTCAGGGATATGGGACAATTTGTGTCTAACTGAGCAGCTATGTGCCCAACTGAAACTCAGAGATGAATGTCCATTACTAAAAGTGAAGGAGAAGAAAGATGCTGGGAAATGCTTACCAGTCGTTGCTACACCAAAACCGACTATTCGAGAATCATACATCCATCTAACACAGGCTAATCGAATCCTATCATTTAGCTGATACTATCTATGTACTCAGAGCATAGAGAAGGAAGACTCAGTAACTATCTTCAAAGTTTTCACAGTGTAAGACACATCTAAATAGAGGGAATGTAATGCTTGTGAAGTTATAAAAATACCGACAAAACATGGTATCACAGAAAAAAACCAAATAACTGCCTGAGGGGGTTATGAAAGATTTTTATTGAGTTGGAATTCTTTTAGGTGATAAACATGCTTTCATTCTTTATTATGATGTGTTAAGATGAAGAGGAAGAAATAAAAATAAAGTGGGAAAAGGGATAACAGAAAAAAATATCTTGTAAAGCAGGCTTTGAAAAATATCTTGACTTTAAAAATGGATAGATAGCTACTTCAAAAATTTGTTAGGAAAATGGCATTTGGATGGGAAGCAAAGACATCCTTGAAATTCTTCTCTCATATTAGTGACAATCTTAACTTACTAGATAGTGGGAAATGCCATCTTTAGCTCAGACAAAGGTCATCTTTTAGGATTTACATGTCCAAGCTCCAACCATACTGTCACTGAAAGTCCTTTGTGCAGCTATGATCAGAAATGAGAGCACACACTGATATGTGTGCTATGGACTCATGAGACCAGGTCAAAGGCCAGATCTCATTGATAGGTAGCTACTCCTGTTTCTAAGCTTAGAAATTATAATTCTTTCCATTCTTGGTGGGGGAGGAATGATCATAAGTTATCTTTCTTCTGTACTAAAGTGAGTGAGACCTCTTAAAATGTTTTTAAGTTGAATTTATTGGGGTGACATTGGATAATAAAATTATATAGGTATCAGGTATGTAATTCTATAAAACATAATCTGTATATTGTATTGTGTGTTCACCACCCAAGTCAAGTCTCCTCCCATCTCCTTTTATCCTCCCTTTACCCTTTTCTATCTCTTCCCAACCTTGTTTCCCACTGGTAATCACCATACTGTTGTCTGTGTCTAGGAGTTTGGTTTGGTTTTTGTTTAATCCCTTCACCTTTTTTTACCCAGCCTCCCAAACCCCTCCCCTCTGACAACTGTCAGTCTGTATTGAGTTGGAATTTAAATAGGGTCTTGAAGAATAGCTAGGCATTCACAAAATAGAAAAAGAAAGGCATTATAAACAGAGCAAGTTTATTGACATCCATGGTATGTTCTAGATTAATTGACTTTATAATTAAACCTAAGGAAATTGAAAGCTCAGAAACCCAGCCCTTGGAATTGTGAGGAAAATGAATTTTGAAGAAAAGAGAAGGGTATCATAAATTTATTTTTAAAATTGCTTAGTGTAAAATGTATAAAACATGATTTTATTTATGAAGTTAATTTAAAATTTCATTTAAAATTTTAGCCATAAACTGTGACTGTCTAAATTTTAAATGTGGGCTGGTGTGAGAATCAAGCTATTGACTCCTAAAGCCCCTCTAGATGTTGCTACCTGGACTCACATTCCACCCATTGTTCCCTTGCTATCACTCTGTTAATATTCTCTCCCAGACATTTTCTTTTTCTTTTTATTTTTTAAAATATATTTTATTGATTTTTTACAGAGAGGAAGGGAGAGGGATAGAAAGTTAGAAACATCGATAAGCTAAAACATTGATCAGCTGCCTCTTGCACACCCCCTACTGGGGATGTGCCTGAAACCAAGGTACATGCCCTTGACCGGAATCGAACCCGGGACCCTTTGGTCTGCAGGTGGATGCTCTATCCACTGAGCCAAACCAGTCAGGGCGCTCTCCCAGACATTTTCTGAAACAATACTCTATGGCTCTAAAGCAAGCCTTTGCTTTAAGTCTCAATCTCTTCTATAAATGTAAGGGCATTATACCCTTTCAATTGGCCTACCTCCTCTCATGCCTTTACTTCCTTAGAAAAGCATGGACATCTTGTATAAAACATTCTGTCTGACTGGGAGTAACCTTAATTCCTCTGCTAGCAAGCATATGTGTTAAAAGATCAATACAGAGTCTTATTTCTTTAGACTCATTATGGCACATCTTCTTAATCTAAAGCTCAATACAGAGTCTTCTTTCTTTGGACTCAGTATGGCACATCTTCTCAATCTAAGTTCTGTACTATTCACCTTCTTACCCCACTTATCCTCTATAGGGGGGTCTGAAGTACACTGGTGGAGTCCTATCCATCCCGAGTGTGGGGTTCTCAATGGGGGGGGGCCTTACCTAGGGGAATCCTGCTCTAGGGGTTCCCAAAGGTGTGGACGGAGTTGGTGAAGACTATCCACCCTCTTCCTACAGTGGAGTCCTATCCATCCCGAGAATGGGGCTTACCTAGGGGTCCCTGTTCGGGCGCCAGATGCTGGGGTCCAACCCCAACAGGTCCAGGGGTCCCCAACGGTGTGGACGGAGTCGGCAAAGAAGGAATGACACAGAGACAGCGTTCAGTTGATCAGAAGCCTAGCCCGGATCTCTAGCCAGGATGTCCAACCAAGTTCTGGTCTGGATCTCCAGCGAAGTTCTGGTTAGGATCTCCAGCGAAGTTCTGGTTTGGTTCTCCAGCCAGGTTCAGTCACCAGGTTCTAGTCAGGTTCTCTTGCCATGTTCTATCCAGGTTCTGTAGGTTCTCCAGCCAGGTTCTGTAGCCAGGTTCTGTCCAAGATCTTTTGCCATGTTCTCTCGCTAGGTTCTGTCTCTAGGTTGTGTTGCCAGTTTCTGTCCAGGATCTTTTGCCATGTTCTATCTCTAGGTTCTGTGTCTAGGTTCTGTGTCCTGTTGTCTTGTTACATCTGTATTTATACCAGTTGATTCCAATCCTATCAATCTCTATTCCAAAGGTTAGGGCGTTTCTTATCTCCATTCCAGGGAGTAAAGATTATGTAGCTTAAGCATGATTGCTCTTAGTTAAAGTGATTAATTACCCGCCTGGCACTTAGTTAAGGGGTTTTATTCCCTCCCTAACTTCAGGGGAAAATCCCTACCTGGGGAAACAACCTTTCTCAGAGAGGTGACCTTGGTTAAAACACATAGTGCCAAGAAGGTGAGCAAACATATTAAGAACAGTATGCCATATATGCCAGGTCCCTTGAAACAGCAAGGATGGACCAGCTCCCGGCATTTATATTGCATTTTTTTAATTGATATCGCTGGGGTTCTTTTTTTTTTTATTCCAACAGTTATTTCCAGAATTCAGTTATGTCATTTTGTTTTTGACCAGATGTTTTAAAGAAAATAGCATTCTATAGACTGAATGAAAGGAAAGAATTCTTTGTGGTTAGACATATTAGAGAAAACAAATATTGATCTAGAAATAGACAATTTTGTGTATTTTATTGAAGTACTCAAAGCTCTAAAATAATATGAGAGAGAAGCATATCCAAATTAATTCCCTTATTTATGTTTCTAATCAGCTTTCTGATTGAATTCACTACCCACCCCACCCACTTTTGTTAAAATGATTTTTGTAGATATAATTAATGTAGCAGCACATTCCTGAATTCTTGACAGAATTTTTCTTATAAAGGAACCAAATGTCAATTGTATTGTGAACCATGTTTGATAAAGTAGCGTTTCCTGTCATTTAACCAAAGACAATGGAACTAGTAGAAAATTCATGCTTTAAAAGCCCTAATTACCTTGTGCTATAATAACCTGGGAGCTAGGACTCTCAGGCAATGCAATTTCTCCACATAGTTCTGGCACAATAATTTCTGTATTTCTGATAAAAAAGGAAGGAGGTAACTGACAGGCTTCGACTGGGGGGGTGCATGTTTGGAAATGGTGAATAGGATTGGGTTGGCTCTCCAATTACACAGTAGAATAAAGATTCAATATGCCTAATGAAGTGAAAGAGAACCACTGAAAAATTGCCTTGATGTTCTAAAATTATTTTCAGTAATGATTATTATCGCATTATGGAATTTGGGAGAAAGCCAGATTCTATATTGCTTCAACTTTCTGCATTCTTTAAAAATCTTGACAAAAATTTTTGTAATTCATTAATACTGGAAATGATTATGAAAATAAATTAGGATGAAAGTAACAGAGATGTGAAAGAAAAATATACTTTTTATTTATATTCAATTAATAGTTATTATATTATAAATAGTGGAGCATTTAAAAATAATTTTGTAGGAACACTCAGTGACTTCTTCACATGCATCTTAATAAGGATTCATAGAGGTATCAACCAGGATAGAGTGGGTTATACTATGAAAACCAATTAGAAAACTCTCAGTGGTTTGAAATAGCAAACCTTATTTCTGTGGGTTGGCAAGGTTGTGGAGGCATCAACTTGACAAAAGCTTCCATAACTACAAAAGGATATGGCATATTAGTACTGTGTTCTGGTACTTAATACCTCTGTCTGGAAGTGAGACATAGCGCTTCCATTTATGTTTTATTGGCTAAAGCAAGCCACAAGACAACATCTGACTTCAAGTGGCAGCTAAGTTCAATCCTCCCATGTGTTGGTAAGATTCAGATCACTATTGTGGAAGAAAAAGGGGCCACATACTAAGCCTGGCAAGTTCAGGGGAGGCCTGCAAGGAGGCCTTACCAACTCAGAGACCTAAAGCAAACACATAGGGTAGTTTGAAATTAAAACTTTCTAAGTAAAAGCCAGTTACAGCGAGTAGTCATGTCCTAGGCCAGTATCTTTCTTGACAATGGTCAATCTTTACCTTAATTGAGCTTGTCTCTCATATTTTTGTATCTAAGTCCTATGCATGTTCTTTTCTAAAAAGTCACCGAATCTTAAGGTTGGAAAAAATTTAGCTAATATGATCAAGCCTGATTTCTCACCCATGCCACATACCCCTCTACACTGCCATCACCCATCTCTCTAAGTCAGCTAATCCTCCACTTTGAGTACCTCCAGTGATATTACTTAGAAACTCTAAAGCACTGACATTTTTATTAAGCCATAATTCTCTTCCTGTTATTGCTACCGTTTAATTCCATAGCAATGTGAATAAATTCATTCCCTATGCCATAAGCATTCCAATTATTTGAAAATAGCTATCGTGAAAGCACTACTTATCCCTATAAGTCTTCTTTTTCTTCCATTTTCCATGTTTATATTCCTTCAGGATATACTAACATTTCTCTATGTAGTACCACCATATCCCTCAGAATCTAACAGAATACATATAGGTGTATCATGGATTCTTAACCATCTTCTCAGAATCCAGTTCTTAAGTGTAGCTCAGGATTACAGTTGTGATCTAAGTAATAAGGGAACTACCTGATTTAGGAATGACTGTTACAGGGATATTACCCTTCTATTCAGGTATCCTAAGAATAAAGACTCACTTTTTGGCAGACTTTACCTATTTTCTCTTTCCCATTGTGAAGCCTAGCCCACATTCCCTCTTACAGCTTCCATTGTCACATTTTCTTGATGTTGCAGATCATGTGTGTGTGTGTGTGTGTGTGTGTGTGTGTGTGTGTGTCTGTGTACACACATATAACAATTATATATATACTGTAAATATATTTCTGTTATCTATCCTCTCTTTTATATTTGTGACAAACTTGATAACAGACCTAGCAAGATGAATAATACAGAAGAATTCAATGGCTCTTCACTTTGAATGTGAATGAAGGTTCTGCCCACACCCCACCTGCCCTCATTTTTATAGCCATGGACATTTTTTAGTTGACTTCTGGTACAACTTGAAGAAACCCTGACTCTTACTCATGTAAGAATCGTAAGAGATTTGATTGGACATGTGGGCTTTCATATTATTCACTCAGATTTATAAGCAAGAATATTAGGATGTCTCCCTAGCTGGTTTGGCTCAGTGGATAGAGTGTCAGCCTGCAAACTGAAGGGTCCCAGGTTCAACTCTGGACAAGGGCACGTGCCAGGGTTGCAGGCTCGATCCCCAGTAGGGAGTGTGCAGGAGGCAGCCAAACATTAATTCTCTCTCATCATTGATGTTTCTATCTTTCTCTCCCTCTCCCTTCCTCTCTGAAATCAATATATATATATATATAATATTAGAATGTCTTCACTTCTCCAAAGCTTCCTTCTTCCCTTTTCTATCACCATGGCAATGAGAGTAATCAGAAGGGCAATAGATAGCTTTCTGATGTTATCTTGTCCAGGGTCCTTGGTTCCCTCTGTGATTTGCTAACATTTTTACCAACAAGACTAAGTTATGCTTTATGCTTTCAGGAAACAAATTTTCTTAAATTGATTTAATGTTAGCACTAGTTCCTTTGAGAGAGTTCAGAAAAGAATTCTGGAAATAATATTGTTATTCTGTAGCATTAAATGAATTGGATTCAAATAAAAGCATAAGGCAAATTTATGTCTATTTAAGTGTCATTGCAAAGTGAAGAATTTTGGTAGATAGGAGCAAATTATAGACTGGAAAGTGTTTATGCTATATGATTTAATAAATTATTTATATAAATATCTGTTCTTTTGGTGTCCCTTAGAATTAGTCCTCAATAGAAAAAATAGGACAAAATTGGGACATAGGAGCCAGACCTTCAGAACCTGAAACTGAGCAGAAAATTAGGAATAAGATTCAGGCAGGGTCATAAATAAGGGTATAGAAATCTAGACAAGTTGAAGTGGAAAGAGAAAGGTTGTGAAAGCATGAGAAATTATGAACTTTTAGGCCAAAAGTACGGATTGAGTTGAACCAAGAATTAAATGACATTCATTAAAAAGATGGGTTTAGATTCAAGGTCTCAAAAATTAGACTAGATTATATGCAGTTGTAGAAAAGATAGATAGATAGATAGATAGATAGATAGACAAAGATAAATTAAATGAAATTAAGTTAAATTAAATTGTATTGTGTTCAGTTAAGAAAAGCACCCACGGGCCCAGATGGAATTCTTTTGGACTCCTATCGCTGCTCTGTATTTCAGTTGAGGCATCATTGGTACCCTCCCTCTCCCTACCCCCTCACCACCATGCATGTACTTGTTTATACATGATGTAAATGTACACACAATCCTTGTAGATCTTCATGCCAGTTTGTGCCCTTTCTGTCCTTTCTACTAGATTGCAAGCTTTTTGAAAGAAGAGATTGTGTCGTTTTGCTCATACTGAATCCTCAGTGCCTAGTGCAATGTCTTATATGAAGTATTTCTGTTTCCCATCTGTGCAGTGTCATCTCTCTGACAGCCTTCTGTCTACTGTAAACACATTCCAGGAGCAACCCTCCAGAACCACCTTTTCACCAGCTGCCACAGCCTTGGGGTAGAGTGGACAAGAGCACCATGTCCGCTGCCCACTCATCCCCCACCACGCCCGATATCACTGTTGACCGTAGTCATCACCAGAAGTTTATACCTCCCTGGTCACTCATCATAACTTAGACTTTTTAAAAAAATTTTGTTTTATTGCTTAAAATATTACAAAGACTAGTACATATATCTCCTTTTATTTTTTCCCCCTTGACCTTCCCCGTAGACGTTTTTAAAATCCAGGTTACCCTGCTCTCTGAAAGTGGAGCGTTCTTAGGAAACCTTTCATAAGCCAAAATGGTGTAAAGTGACAAAGCAATTACCTTAAGACACATATGTTTCAAAAATTTATATTTACTGTTGAAAGTATTTTAGATGCCCCCTTTGTTTCCCATTGACCTCACCGCATTATTGTCTGTGTCTGGGTTATGTATGTGTGCATGTAAGTTCACTGGTTAATCTCTTCTCTTTGCTAACAGATGCAGAAAATCACTCCACATAAAGCACAGATGCTCAAGGCACAAGGCACAGTGCACAGCTGTGGCGGGTGGATGCTGAGATGCTGAGTGTGTTTCTGAGGAAGGAGCCTGGGACCCCTCTCGCTGCCGGGGTGCGAGCTGCCTCTGTAACAGCTCAGTGCAAAACAAAAGCCGAACATTATCTTTGCTGTTTGCCTTTTTTCTCCCCATAAAAGTGAAAATCCTCTTCAGGTTTCTTTCAGTTAGCAAAAACAGATAAGAACGCAGGTTTTTCGTAAACGTGAAGTGGTATAACATACTTTCAAAAAGCAGGGATGTCTGTGCTGCCACACATGCCTTCTAGCCTTCTGATTGCACACTTCTGCCACGCTCTGTTCCATCAGCAAAATGGAAATGTCCTTGTCTTCATGTACTTCCCCTTAAAGAGACTGCTTTCCTTGCAGCTTTCTCAGACACTGTTTTATTCTACCCCACCGGATGGCTCTCAAGGCCAGAAAGTAGGCAAGGATATTCTTGCAAACTGTTGCCACTTCAGACTATCACTCCCACCATCTGCCAACCTCTTCTTGGAGACACTCAACTCTCAGGAAAAGCCTGGCCCACACCTTGGTCCTTGAAACTTGAAGTTTCTGTGAGTCTTTTCCCACTAGGAATATATCTCCTATTTTGGGATCCATCTTCAGAGTTATATTTCATTGGGGGATTCTTTAAATGTTTAATCACAAGCTTTGTCCCCACTTGACATCAGTCCATGTCCAACTCCGATTTCGCTTGCACATCTATGCTTTTACTCTCACATGCCCACCTTTCCCCAGCAATTAATTACTGTGGTTGGTAGCCTTGGTTAATTGCTTCTATTTCTTTTTCCATAGTAACAACCCAATCATTGCCACAGTCAGTGTGTATAATCATTGTTTCTTTAGAAGCAATTTTCTAGTTTGGATAAAAGAGCTGACAATTACATTTACTGAAATACATTTCTCATGTGCTATCCAAGCTAATTAAAGCACTCAAAGTCTTATTTATTGTATTTATTATAACAGTCTGCATTTATTTGAGATGGTTCAAATGGGCACTACTGATTCAAAGAATGATGATTCAACCCAAAGTTTTCATATATATAAAACAACATATTCATTAATCAAACTTTATCATATTTTCTTTTATCCCCTATTTGTTGGCCGATTCAAATGGATTTCAGTCATTATAATAAACACCAATTTTTGCTGTAAAATATTTTGTCCTATAAATTTAGAAAGTGTTCAGATTGGGCTAAGTCAATCTTAACCTTTTAAGCTATAGAAGAATTTTATTTACTATTTTGTTTAAATATAACCATGAAACATAGTAGTCATAGAGCAGGGCTCAATGCCTTGAAGAAAATATTTACTCAGTAATTATTGTATTTTGAGTGTTATGGAGTACAGACTCTCTTACCAAGAATAGTAGATGACAGAGGTATCCTTTCTCCATTTTTTTTTCTTCATCCAAATTCCACACGTTCTGTGTTTCAAATTGTTACTAGTGTTACTTCCTTCCTTTTTCTTAACAGCCAACCTTCTTTTTTGCATTAAG
Source organism: Myotis nattereri (assembly GCF_964212035.1). Lineage (NCBI taxonomy): Eukaryota > Metazoa > Chordata > Mammalia > Chiroptera > Vespertilionidae > Myotis > Myotis nattereri. Next base: position 38,992,230 of record NC_138081.1, on the reverse strand, counting down.
AAATAGTACAGAAATATCTCTTAATCCAGTTTCCACAATGGTAACAACTTGCAAAACAATAGTATAATATTGCAACCAGGATGTTGAATTTATAATAATCAGTATGCCATCACCATATGGTTACTTATCTTGTCTTTTTTTTTTTTTTGAGCCACACAGATTTTTCTTTCTTCCACCCTACTTAAACATTAGAAACAATGATCTGTTCTCTATCCTATAATTCTTTATTTTAATAATGTTTTATAAAGGAATCATATTATGTAATATTTGGAGATTGGCTTTTTAAGTAGCATAATTATTTGGAGACTCATTCAAATTGTATATTTTGTAGCAAAGTGTATAACTACTTTGCTGTTTGTTGTTGTTAATCCTCACCCAAGGATATTTTTCCATTGATTTTTAGAGGTAATGGAAGGGAGATGGGGAGAGAGACATCAATATGAGAGAGACACATATTGGCTGCCTCCCACACCAGGGCTGAGGATCAAACCTGCAACCCATGTATGTGCCCTTGACTAGGAATCAAATCTGAGACCCTTCAGTGTGAGAACTGATGCTCTGTCCACTGAGCAATACTAGCCAGGGCAACTGCCACTTTTCTTTTAATATATTTTATTTCTTTTTTACAGAGAAGAAGGGAGAGGGATATTTAGAAACATCGATGAGAGAGAAACATCGACTCAGCTGCCTCCTACACATCCCCCTCCTGGGAATGTGCCCGCAACCAAGGTACATGCCCCTGATGGGAATCAAACCTGGGACCCTTTGGTCCGCAGGCCGATGCTCTATCCACCAAGCCAAACCGGTCAGGGCGCAACTGCCACTTTTTATTGCTGACTGCTATTCCATGGTATGGCTGTTTCACAGTTTGCCTAGTCATTCACCAAGTAAGGACATTTGGAATATTTCCATTTAGGGACTGTTATGAACAAAGCTTCTCCCAACATTTATTTATAGATTGTTGTGTCAATGTGTTTTCATTCCTCCATTGCATGTTTACATTTTTAAGAAACTGCCAAATTGTTTTCCAGGATAGCTGTCCCATGTTTACACGTCCTACCAGTTTCATCACATTCTCACCAGCATTTGCTGGCGTCACTCTCTTTTACTAGTTATTCTGATAGGTATGTAGTGATATCCCACTATGATTTAATTTTTATTACCCTAATTGCTGGAGATGTGGAATACCTCTACTTGTTTGTCATCTGTACATCCTCTTCAGTGAAATGTCTTTTCATGTTTTTGCCTATTTTCTAATTGAATTGCTTTTTAAAATGTTTTCTACTGTTGAGTTTTTGTTGTTGTTGTTTTATTGCATTTTAAAACACTTTGAGTGTACATTGCCTCATCAAACAGACTTGACTTTGATCAATTAGTCCTTTTATATCTGGGATGAAGCCTTTAATTTTGAGAAGATTTGTTTTTATCTACTGTCTTCTTTTTCTCAACTTTGATGCAATTGACATTTTGAGCCAGATGTTTCTTTGCAGTGGGAGCCTACCCTGTGCATTTTAGGATGTTTAACAGCATCCCTGTCCTCTAATCACTAAACTCTGATAGCGTCTCCCCAATTGTGACAAGCAAATATTATCTCCAGACATTGCTAAAGGCCCTCTGCGGGGCCAAGGTGCCTCTTTGTTGTTATTTTAGTAGTTCTACATATTCCAGAGTAGACCTTGGTTGGATATATGACTTGTAAATATATTCTGCTGGTCTGTAGCTTCTCTTTGTCCTTTGAACAGGGTCTTTCAGTGAGCAAAAATATTTTTTAAGTCCAATTTATCAAATTTTCTTAATATGGATTATGCTTTTTGGTATCAAGGACTCTGTCTAGCCATAGATTCTGAAGAATTCACTTATGGTGATTTTTAAAAACTTTACAGTTTTATCAAGACATGAGGTCAGAGGGGGCATGGAGTGAGGAAGGGGATGATTATGCTTAGAGACTGTTATAAGGACTTGAACTTGTCCTCTGAGCTACAAAGTCATTCAACAAAATCATGCAGAAGATTGACATGATCTGACTTGAATTTTAAAAGGATCACTTTTATGAATATCTATGATATTACATTACATATAGCTTTGATATGAGATTGCTCTATTTATTAGTTCACTGAAAACCGGTTGGCATATGAATACAAAAAATATGAATCTGGCAGTCACACATTAATTGACTACTGTTGACAGCTAAATTGGATAATTTGTAGTCCCATTATAGAAATTTTGGCTTCAGGTTTTGTGGATTAGACACACTTTAATTAACTTAATTTTGCTGCCCCAATCCTCTACGTTACTTTTCACACTCACTATCTGAGTTCATTGTTTCCCAAATTTACTAAAATAGAGTCTAGGTCAAGTAAGAAGCTATAAAAATGCAAATTTATGTATAAAAGTAAGTCTTTTTCTAGATTTCAGAGGTATATTCCATAAACATAACTAAAGGATATTTATTACAAATCAGAAAATTTTCAGTGATTATCTCATAAAATCTTTATTGCTGAATTATGTCAAAGTAAAATAAAAAACTCAATGATACAATGTTCAAGATAATAAAGCTAAATGAAGAAAAATTGTGTATTAAGTACTAGAAAATGCTGCATCATTTTAATGTGCACTTACAACCTTGGACAATGACCTCTCCTTGAACATGGACCATATTCAAACAGCAAAGTTCTACTAAAGTCAGTGCAATGACCTACCTCTAACTATGAAGCAGCAAGACAAATGGCATATTTTATCTCTATATTCAGTTATCGGTGCCTGAAAATAAAATAAAATGCTGAGCTTACATTTGGCCAATCTGATCCTCAATAATGCATTTTGCACAGCTCCATATTAAGACATTTTCTCAAATTTTTTGCTTGAACCCAAAGGGTTGTCAGAAAGAGGCTTTTATTATAGGAAAAGAAGGAAAGAGACTTTTAATAAGCAATTATAAATCAAGAAAACATTTGAAAGTTGAGTCTAGAACAAAATAGATGCTCAGAAATTCACCTCAGCATGATTTTAATTCATTTCCCCAAGATTCAGGCAAACATCTAGTAGCAGGATATCATATTACAACAATAATTTTGTATTACATACTTTCCCCATTCCCATATTCTGAGACCTTTTATAATTCCTTGCCTTCGAGAATTTTTGCTGTTGGCCCCGCAGAAATTGCTTCAAACTTTCATGTTACACAAACTTTCATTTCGAAGTCTTTCATTTTCCAATTTTTATCAACTTTCATTTCTAGGTGTTTTCCTAGAGCCACGCTAGGCGGCCAGCGGGAAGACAAAAGGCAGGCAGAGTGCCCTGGAGAAGCAGACAGGCTGAGCGGCGAGGTTCATCTGGCCTGGATGGTACAGGCCTGCCAGGCCCCTGTCAGGATGAGCCCCTGCAAGGGTGACCTGGCCTCCAGGACAGGCCGCACAGTACCCCAGGGAACCTAGGCATCGGTTCGGAGTTCCCAAAGTCTCTAAAGATCGGGGTGCTTCTAGTGATGTCCAGAAAAAGCAGATGCACTGCACTGGCCATTCTGGGCGACTGAGCCTCGCTAGAGGAGTTTCCTTCATACCTTGGTGACTTTTGTACAACCCTAGGGTAGCAGGAACCCCAACATTGACTGAAGTTGAATAGCCACTGATTTTACATAACTTCCGATTCCTGTCAAGTGAGTGAGCTGGCGAGGGCGGTCCTTCCCAAAATCAACTCTGAAAAACTTGGAAAGGAGAGTGCAGTGTGCATTTCAGTAACTACTACTGCTAACTAGATAATGTAGGAAAAAAAAAACTTTGGGGAGACTGAAGGCTTCCTTGAACTACTTCATGTTGGGGTGCTGGGATGTGGTGCATTGCAACCTGAGGCAGAAGGAGGGCAAAGGTGGCGGCCAGAGGAAAAGGTAGGGGAAGCGCTTACTATGTCTAAGGAGATTAGTCTGTGACCTGCAAATATTTCCCCCCTAGATTGTTATTTGGTTTTTAGGCCATGTAAAGTTCTGCAGGTCAGAGTGTGTGTGTTTTTAAAGTTCTCTATCTTTTTGATTATGGCATCTTCATTTTGGTCTTATCTAGAAAAACCTTCTTCATGCCAAGAAAATGTAGAAGCTCCCCATGTTTAATCCCAGTATTCTTCTAGTATTGTTTTTTACATTTAAATTTTTATTAATTTGAATTTTATTCAGGTGCATGATAATAAGTATGAATCCAAACTTGTCTTTTGCCAGATACTTACCAAGTTATCCCAGTACTACTTTTTAAAAAAATGTATCATTTTTAACTCTGTTAAAATGATAACACGTAATATATAACTTACCTTCTCAACCATGATTAAGTGTACAGTTCAGCGGCATTAAATACATGAAGACTATTGTGCAACCATCACCATCATCCATCTTCAGAACTCTGTTCATCTTCGCAAAATGGAAACTTTATATTCATTAAACAATACTCTCCCTTTCTCTCTTCCTCAGGCTCTGGTAGCTATCGTTCTACTTTTCAACTCTGTGAATTGGACTACTGTGGATACCCCATGTGAGCAGAATCCTATAGTATTTGTTCTTTTGTGGCTGGCCTATTTCACTTAGCATAATGTCCTCAAGCTCATCCATGTTTTAGCATGTCCAAATTTCCTTCCTTTTTAAGTCTAAATAATGTTATATTGCAGGTAAGTAACACATGGCCTTTATTCATTCATATAGCACATAGGAAAATGCAAGAAGTTTTGCCACTGGTTAGAAATTATACTTCTGGCATTACCTGGTGCATAAGAGAAAAGAGTTCTAAAAATTTGAAAGAGGAGACAAAACTATTACTATTTGCATGTAATATTGTTAAGTTTATATAGTTTTTTTATACCTCAATAGCATGCAATATCAATACATTAGGTATGTATACCTAGATAGTGCAATATGTATACAATACTATATATATGCACATATCTATATAAAATTATGTTAATATATGCATATAAATTTACATATGAATTTAAAAGAAATATTTATTGGTATTTTTTAGTGTTTATTTCCTTTAGATAGACACTCAAGGTTTGTCAAATGCATTTTTATTTTTTTTAAATATATTTTTATTGATTTCAGAGAGGAAGGGAGAGGGAAAGGGAGAGAGAGAGATAGAAACATCAATGATGAAAGGGAATCATTGATAGGCTGCTTCCTGCATGCCCCCTACTGAGGATTGAGCCCTCAACCTGGGCATGTAACTAGACTGGAATTGAACCTGGGACCCTTCAGTCCACAGGTCGATGCTCTATTCTCTTAGTCAAACTGGCTAGGGCTTTAATATATTTTTATTGATTTCAGAGAGAAAGGGAGAGGGAGAAATAGAACCATCAATGATGAGAATCATTGATTGGCTGCGTCCCTCATGCCCTCTACTGAAGATGGAGCCCGCAACCCAGGCATGTGCCCTGGTTGGGAATTGAACTGTGACCTCCTGGTTCATACATAGGATGATGTTGCAATGAACCACACTGGCTGGGCTGTCAAGTGCATTTTTAGACACCATGAAGCAAATTAAAGGAAATTCTATTTTGCTGCATTAAATATGATAAAAGTTACACTAATAAATATTCCAATAGTGAAGCATACTTATATTTCTAAAAAATTTACATTATCATACTATATAATTATTTGATATGATGTTGAATTCTCTTTGTTTATATTTATTTCTTATTTTTTAATCAATTGCCCTATAGTTTATCTTTGAGATTTTTGGTATTAATGTTGTACAGATTTATGTAAAAAATGGAAGACTTCCTCACTTTTTAGGTCTGGGAGAGCTTCAACAACGTTGGAGGCTGCTTTCTAAGCATTGGTAGGTGCCCTAGAAAGCATAAGACCCCAGGGCTTTGGAAGGGAGGGTTTAGCTCATTGACAATGCCCCCCTCATCTTATGGAAATTACACCTTTTAATCTGTTTCAATAAATTTTAATAAGTTGCATATTGCTTTAACAAATAATTTTTTTCAAAAAATTATTCATTAAACCCACAGAATTGTGCAAAATAGCCTTTTCTAAATTTTAATTTTTTTTGTTTCTGTTAGCTTTTTCCCTTTTTTATTTCTTGCATTATATATCTGTGACTTCCTTTATTTGTTTCTTGATCAGCTTACCTAGTACCTAGAGCAGTGGTTCTCAACCTTCCTAATACCTGGACCCTTTAATACAGTTCCTCATGTTGTGGTGACCCCCAATTTCATTGTTATAAATTGAACATAATTAAAGCATAGTGATTAATCACAAAAACAATATGTAATTTTATATGTGTTTTCCAATGGTCTTAGGCAACCCCTGTGAAAGGGTCGTTTGACCCCCAAAGGGGTCACAACCCACAGGTTGAGAACCACTGACCTAGAGCATCAACTATTTTATGGACTTTCAAAAACTTCAGTTTTAAAAATTTGTCCTAGTGTTTTTCTAATGGTAACTTATTTTTATTTATCAATTTATTCATTCAGTTTATTTGGTTATTATTTTAAAGTTTTTTTTCAATTATATGCTTAATTTATATAGGTATAAATACATTTAATACATAATAATGCAATTTGATATTATACCTGCTCTCATGAATACCATTTTATGTGTATCCCAGAGATTCTGACATATGATGTTTCTGTTGTCATTCTTTTCTACAAATCTTATATTTATTTGAACCACCCCTGTATAAATAGTTTCTAAAAGTTAAAATTTTAATATCTCTAGCCAGCAGCCTTCTCTGACTTTTAAAATTGTTATTTTTATTAAATTGTGATCTAAAAATATTATACTTATTTATTTTTATTTATTTGAAAATTATTATATGCTAGAGGCCCAGTGAATGAATTCGTGCATGGGTGGGGTCCCTCGGGGTGGCCTATAGGGATTGGGCCGAAACTGGCAGTCCAACACTGCCTGCCACTCCCGCTCATCCTGGCCCCGCTGTGCCAGCTGCGGGCTCACACCCAGTCAGTCCTGATTGGGAGAGGCTCGCACCACCACAGTAGCGCTAGCCAGCCATGAGTCCTGTATCTGGAGCCCATCCCAAGGGGAGTGTGGGGTGGCCGGGACACGATCAGCCCTCTGGGCGGGTGGTGGGATGCCCTTGCCAGCCCAGGATCCGGACCCATCCCACTGACATTCGCACTGGTTATCAGGAGCCACCTGGTAGCCGCTTTTATAACGTTTCTTCCTTGCAGAGAGTCTGGGGAGGGGAAGTGGCCGCATAGCCTGAGGCCGACTTCCAGGAGGCTGGCGGTGATGTAGGGATCTTGCCAGTGACACTGGTCTGTCAGTGCCTGGCCCGTTCTCCGGAGATTGGACCTGCAGGACTACTGAGCGATTGAGTGGCTGCCACCAGGCTGGGCCCCCAGGACGGGTCAGTCAGCTGAGCAGCACTCCTACTGTAGGAGCACACTGACCACCAGAGGGAAGTTCCTGCATTGAGTGTCTGCCCTCCGGTGGTCAGTGCGGGTCATAGCGACTGGTCGACTGGTCATTCAGTTGTTCAGTCACTTAGGCTTTTAGATAGATAGATAGATAGATAGATAGATAGATAGATAGATAGATAGGTAGATTAAAGTTTGCTTTGTGGCAATGTGTGCCAGCATGATTCCATGACTGAGTTTCAGCAGGGAACAATTCTTGCCTTTTGGAGTAAACATTTTCATCAGTTAGAAGTATTTGTGCTTTGTGGCCTTTCTTTGCATCACCTTTAGATATTCTGTTCTTTTGAGTTGACATAGGCACAGGTTTAAAACTAAAAATTTGCTTTTATTCCTGAAACATATTTTAGTTGTAGAGAATATACAAGTAATTTGTTTTACTCATTAAGTGTAGTATTTGAGGAAAATAATTTAATTGGTGTATATAATAAAATGTATTAATCAATAAATAAAACATATTTTATAATGATTAAGATCTACTAGACCAGCAGTTCTCAACCTGTGGGTCACGACCCCTTTGGGGGTCGAATGACCCTTTCACAGGGGTCGCCTAAGACCATCGGAAAACACATATATAATTATATATTGTTTTTGAGATTAATCACTATGCTTTAATTATGTTCAATTTGTAACAATGAAATTGGGGGTCACCACAACATGAGGAACTGTATTAAAGGGTCGCGGCATTAGGAAGGTTGAGAACCACTGTACTAGACCATGTATGTTGATGATAGCTTACTTAAATTAGCCAAGTATTGAAGTAACTCTAATTACTTATACTTCTTAGGTATTTTATTTTTGTTTTTTATTTTTTTAAATTTTTATTGTTAAAAGTATTACATATATTCTCCTATCTCCCCCATCGATCCCCTCCAACCTGCCCCCACCCCCACCCCAAACCTTCACCACCCTATTGTCTGTGTCCATGGGTTATGCATCCATGCATACAGGTTATTTGGTTGATCACCTCCTACCTATCCATCCTTCCCCACCACCCATCTGAGATTCTGCACTCTATTACATGCTTCCATGTCTCTGAATCTATTCCCTTCATCAGTTTATTTTGTTCATTAGATTCTACATATGAGTGAGATCATGTGATACTTGTCTTTCTCTGATTGACTGTTTTCACTTAGCATGGTACTTTCCAGGTCCTTCCATGCTGTCTCAAAGGGTAAGATATCCTTCTTTTTTACTGCCGCATAGTATTCCATGGTATACATGTACCACTGCTTTTTATTCAATTGTCTACTGATGGGCACTTGGACTGTTTCCAGATCTTAGCTATTGTAAATTGTGCTACAATGAACATGAGTGCATACATTCTTTCTGATCGGTGCTTCAGGTTTCTTAGGATATATTACTAGAAGTGGGATCGCTGGGTCAAATGGCAGTTCCATATTTAATTTTTTTAGGAAACTCCATACTGTTCTCCAGAGTGGCTGCACCTGTCTGTATTCCCACCAGCAGTGCACTAGGATTCCCTTTTCTCCATATCCTCGCCAGCACGTGTCATTTGTTGATTTGTTGATGGTAGCCATTATGACAGGTGTGAGGTGATACCTCATTGTCATTTTAATTTGCATCTCTCTGATGATCAATATTATATTAGTAAATTTTTTTGCCTTTAAAAAGAAAAATGGGAAAAAGAATATTGATTTTAAATGGAATTGGATAATGGTGAGCCTTACTTTACTGGAGAATATTTAATTGTTACTTGTAACCCCTTCATCAGCACTTTATGTACATCTACATCTTAGTTATTGCCACATGGTATTGAAATTACCTATTTCTGGGCCCAGCTCCCCAACTGGAATATAAACTCATCCCTGGAGGCTAATGCAGCATCCTTCACCTTTGTATGTACTGTGCTTATACAGGGCCCGGCATATAATAGGCCCTTCAGTATGTTTGCTGCCTTGAACTACACCTTTCTCTGCATGACAGGGGCTGCAATGATATTAGATGTGCTATAAAAATGCTTATATAAGTAATAGAATTCTTCCCACCTGGGTCTGCGTGTTTTTCATCTCTAAGTAGAGCCAAGTGCTTTGCTTGTATTTCCAGATGCAGGTGGCCAGACCTTCATGGTAAAGAAGAAACTAGGTCACAGATCTGACTTAGGTTACTTACATGGACCTGCGTCTAGCTCCATGAAATGCTGCCCCTCAGTCAGATGGCCTCCGGTGCCCCGCACAGCATGTTGTGTACAGGAGGTGGGGTTGACGGTTGTTTGGTCCAGATCGGTGGCCACTCTCTCCTGATTCTCATCCCCTTAGTTTTTGCGGTGTCAGCCTCAGACAGATGCTTTCCTTAAATTCTCTCCCCTGAGCTTCTACAATTTAGTGATGTCCTAAATAACTAAGAAGTGGAAAATTGATGCACAGGGATGGGCATTTTCTGCCAGGAGGTTGTAAATAGTGTATGTCAAGATGTGAAACCAAACTGAGAGGGAGTATCAATAATGTGAAGTAGCAGAGAGCAGGAGGCCAACAAGAGAACGAACCCTCTCATGCTTACTGCCCGAAGCCAAATGCCTACAGAATCCTAGGACCCAAGAGATGGCAAGGATTCAAAGTCAGCTAGAACCTTCCAATTCCTATACAGAAAACCTCTACTGCATCATCTGAAGGCCATCCAGACCATTCTGGGACATTTTCACGGAAGGAAGTAAATGTAGGTGTCCTGACTCTGCATTGTAAAAACAAAACCAAACAATAATAATAATGCAGACTATGACACCTGGAAGGGAATCACTAAGACCAAGGGACCAAATGCATACTAATTTGTTACATTTTGAGGGGTAGGGAAATCCATTTATAATATACAGAGTTAAAATTTAATTATTGGAGCAATGACCTAATTGAAATAAAAAAAAAGCTTTGCCTGAAATACACAATTTTATACCTTGTATTAGGTGAATGAATCATACTTTGTTTGCTTTCTGAAGCAGCATTATAAATAGAAAGAACTCCTCCTGACTCCTAAAACCTTTCTTTTCTTTTTTAATTTAACTGACACATAGTAAGAAATACATTTTCTATCACATCTTGGGACACACAAAAAAGCTTCACAGAACAATATTTGCCTTTAGAATTAATGCAGTGGGTGCTTTCTATCACTTTCCATTTGTTTTATGAAATCATCAATGTTTTCATTTTTGCTCACACAACGTGTACATTCTAAGATGGCTTTGGCTCTGCTACACATTGTCTTCATCATTTCTTCAAATTTTTGCTTTCAATTCTTTGGAGTTTATACCCAGAGGTAGAATTCCTAGATCATATGGCAATTCTTTTAATGTTTTTTTTTTTTTTTTGAGAAATTGCCATACAGATTTTCATAGCAGTGGCACCATTTCATATTTCTACCAGCAATGCACAAAGGTGCCAAAGTCTCCTCATCCATATCAACACTTGTTATTTTCTGTTTGTTTGTTATTTTAAATAGTAGTTATATTATTGGGTGTGAGTGGTAGCTCATATACTTTATTGTAAAACTGTCTATTTCTTCCTTCAATATTTGCTTCATATGTTTTTGTAAATATATTTTTATTGATTTCAGAGAGGAAGGGAGGAGACAGAGATAGAAATATCAATGTTGACAGAGAATCATTGATCAGCTGCCTCCTGCACACCCCCTACTATGGATCCAGCTCGCAACCCGAGCATGTGGCCTGACCAGGAATCCAATTGTGCCCTCCTGGTTCCTAGATTGACACTCAACCTCTGAACTATGCCGCTGGGCATGGCTTCTGTTTTTGTTTTTATTATTAAAAATTGGACATTTGAATCATTTCAGGTGGTAATTAGAGATCAGAGACTCTCTCTTCCCCAGGGTCTGCTGGAGTTTTGGGATTTTTCTTTTTTGTGTGTATATGTTTTATAGTAACATTTCTCTCGGCCAACAATAAGTCTCAGGCGTCAGCTTAAGGTCTTCTCAGGGCTCTTCTGAGCATCACCTTTCCTGGGCGTGTACAATAACTTTCTAGATTTCCCTTTATATATGACTAAAGGCCCGGTGCACAAAAATTTGTGCACTCGGGGGGAAGGGGGGGTCCCCTCAGCCTGGCCTGTGCCCTCTCGCAGTCTGGGACCCCTCGGGAGATAATGCCCTGCTGGCTTAGGCCTGCTCCCGGGTGGCAGAGGGCAGGCCCAATCCCTAGGTGTAGCCCCTGGTCAGGCTCAGAGCAGGGCTGATTGGGGAGTTGGGGCACTGCCCCCTGTCATGCACAGAGCTGGGCAGATTGGGAGGTTGCAATGCCACCCTCAGTCACGCTCAGGGTAGGGCCAATTGGGGTGTTGGGGCACAGCCCCCTGTCACACTCAAGGCCAGGGTCAATGGGCAGGTTGCGGCGCCACCCCCTGTCACGCACAGAGCAGGGCCAATCAGCGGGTTGGGGAGCTTCCCCCTGTCACTCACAGAGCAGGGCCCATCAGGGGGGTTGGGGCTCCATACCCGGTCACTCACAGAGCAGGGTCGATCAGGGGTTGGGGAGCTCCCCCCTGTCACGCAAGGAGCAGGGCCCATCAGGGGGTTGGGGCGCTGCCACTGTAACACTCAGGGCAGGGCCGATGGGGAGGTTATGGCTCTACCCCATCACACACAGAGCAGGGCCAGTGTGTGTGTGTGTGTGTTGGGGGGGGGGGTTGGGGTGCCGCACCCTGTCACACAAAGAGCAGGGCCAATTGGGGGGTTGGGGCACCGCCCCCTGTCACACACAGAGCAGGGTGGATCAGGGGGTTTGGTCGCTGTCCCCTGTCACGCTGATCCCGGTGCTGGGAGGCCTCTGGGCTCCGCTGATCCCAGTGCTGGGAGGCCTCGCGGCTCTGCTGATCCTGGTGCTGGGAGGCATATTACCCTTTTACTATATAGGATAGAGGCCTGGTGCATGGGTGGGGGCCGGCTGGTTTGCCCTGAAGGGTGTCCTGGATCAGGGTGGGGGTCCCGCTTGGGTGCCTGGCCAGCCTGGGTAAGGGGATGATGGCTGTTTGTGTCTGGTCACACCGCCTTCAGGGTGGGGGTCCCGCTTGGGTGCCTGGCCAGCCTGGGTGAGGGGATGATGGCTGTTTGCAGCTGGTCACACACCCTTTAGGGTGGGGGTCCCCACTGGGGTGCCTGGCCAGCCTGGGTGAGGGGCTGAGGGCCATTTTCAGGCTGGCGGGTGACTGAAGCTCCCAACCTGTCCTTTTTTCCTTTTTTTTTTTTTATTCTGGGCCAGCTTTAGCTCTGAGGCTCGGCTCCAGCTATGAGACCTCCGCAGCTGAAAGCTGGTTTCTGGCCTTTGTTTACTTTCTGTATTTGAAACAATGTTTCGGTCCTGCTGGCTGAAGCCCGGGGTTTTGTTTAGCTTCTATATTTGTTACAATGTTGCTTAGAGTGCATCTGAGAGGCCAGCAAGGCAGGCAGTGAAGCTTGGCTCCCTCCGTCACTGAAGCAAGCAAGCCTACCTGTTCGCGTCAGCTGGCAACTGCCAGCCGCCATCTTGGCTGGCAGTTAATTTGCATATCTCCCTGATTAGCTAATGGGAAGGGTAGCAGTCGTACGCTAATTACCATGTTTCTCTTTTATTAGATAGGACTAGAGGCCCAGGGGGAGGGGGGGGTCCCTCAGCCCGGCCTGTGCCCTCTCACAGTCTGGGACCCCTCGGGAGATAATGCCCTGCTGGCTTAGGCCTGCTCCCGGGTGGCAGAGGGCAGGCCCAATCCCTAGGTGTAGCCCCTGGTCAGGCTCAGAGCAGGGCTGATTGGGGAGTTGGGGCACTGCCCCCTGTCATGCACAGAGCTGGGCAGATTGGGAGGTTGCGATGCCACCCTCAGTTACGCTCAGGGTAGGGCCGATTAGGGGGTTGGGGCACGGCTTCCTGTCACGCACAGAGCAGGGCCCATCAGGGGGGTTGGGGCTCTGTACCCTGTCATGCACAGAGCAGGGCCAATCAGGGGGTTGAGGTGCCGCCCCCTGTCACGCACAGAGCAGGGCCCATCAGGGGGGTTGGGACTCCGTACCCTGTCACGCACAGAGCAGGGTCAATCAGGGTTTTGGGGAGCACCCCCTGTCATGCACAGAGCAGGGCCCATCAGGGAGGTTGGGGCCCTGTACCCTGTCATGCACAGAGCAGGGCCAATCAGGGGGTTGAGGTGCCGCCCCCTGTCACGCACAGAGCAGGGCCCATCAGGGGGGTTGGGACTCCGTACCCTGTCACGCACAGAGCAGGGTTAATCAGGGGGTTGGGGAGCTCCCCCCTGTCATGCACAGAGCAGGGCTCATCAGGCGGTTGAGTAGCTCCCCTGTGTCACTCACAGAGTAGGGCCGATAGGGGAGTTGGGGCACCGGCCCTGTCACACACAGAGCAGGGCGGATCAGGGGGTTGGAGCACCGCCACTGTCACACTCAGGGCAGGGCCGATGGGGAGGTTATGGCTCTACCCCATCACACACAGAGCAGGGCTGATCAAGGGGTTGGGGCGCCTTCCCCTGTCACGCTGATCCCGGTGCCGGGAGGCCTCACGGCTCCGCTGATCCTGGTGCTGGGAGGCATATTACCCTTTAACTATATAGGATAAAGGCCTGGTGCATGGGTGCGGCTGGCTTGTTTGCCCTGACGGGTGTCCTGGATCAGGGTGGGGGTCCCCACTGGGGTGCTTGGCCAGCCTGGGTGAGGGGATGATGGCTGTTTTCAACTGGTCACACACCCTTCAGGGTAGGGGGTCCCCACTTGGGTGCCTGGCCAGTCTGGGTGAGGGGCTGAGGGCTGTTTTAAGGCCAACTGAAGGTCCCAACTGCTCCTTTTTTTCTTTTTTATTCTGGGCCAGCTTTAGCTCTGAGGCTCCAGCTCTGAAGCCTCTGCTGCTGAAAGCAGGTATCTGGTTTGTTTCGGTTCTATAATCAAAACAATGTATAACTTCAGCTCTGAGATCCCAGGCTCGCTGAAAGCAGGTTTCTGGGGTTTTGTCTAGCTTCTATATTCGTTACAATGTTTCTTAAACTGCAGGCTCAGAGGCCAGCTAGGCAGGCAGGGAACGTTGGAGTCCTCCGTAACTGAAGCAAGCAAGCCTCATGTTAGTTTCAAGCTGCCTGGCTGCCGGCCGCCATCTTGGCTGACAGTTAATTTGCATATCGCCCTGATTAGCCAATGGGAAGGGTAGCGGTCGTACACCAATTACCATGCTTCTCTTTTATTAGATAGGATAGCTCTTGAATGTCCTATTTCCTAATTATCTGTCTCTGAAATAGGAAATAGAGAAAAATGAAGGGGGCAAATACAGAAATGGGGATCTTAAAATACTGGGAAGTCACATCAGCAGGAAGGGAGGAGTTTGCAGCAGTGCTGGTGAGGGTCATAGAAATAGCTACTCAACTCTGTGTTTGCACCTTCACAATCAGAAGCAGCAAAGAGCAGTCAGAAAACAGATCCCCAATATCTGAAGGTCAGGGTCCTTATTGCCTCCCCTGACTCCTGCAGGCTGCAGGCAAACTGCCCCAGAAACACCTGCCTGGCTGCCTGGCTGCCTGGCTGCCTGGCACGTGGCTGTGGTGTGGGCGATAGGTAGCTGCTACCGCCCTGAAAGCTGAAATTGACTGAAATTAAATGCAATTTACCAGCCAAGACTTCTCTGGGATGTTGCAAATTTTCAATAGTCTCCAGAGTTCTAATCAGACAGATGCTGCCAAAGTAATTATGGGCTAGATGGAGATTACTGGTGCTTTCTACTCTGCCATTTTATATTTTCTTAACAGCTACACTCCTATAGTTTTCTTTTGTTCTTCTATCTTCAAAAATTGCTAATTGTCTTCTTTATACATTCAGTACATAAGGTAAAGACTTCAAAATGCATCAGACTTTGAGCTGCACCAGGGACTCCAGCTCCTCCATTAATCTGGGAAGTGCTGTAATTTTGCAGCTGCTGCGTGTGCTGAACTAGTGACTTTCCATAGTCATTCTTTCCCCTGGAATTAAAATATGTCTCGTGATGTAAATGATTTAGAAACTTCACTGATGCCCTCATTTTCCCCTAAAAATTTCATGCACAATACTCATTTTCCTCTCACTGTCACAAAGATGTCTGGGAGAAAAGGGAAAGGGGAATCCAGAGAAATTTTTAGTAAATTTCTGTGGCTCCTGTCTCCTTAATGTCCCTCAGTCCCCTTTCTCACCATGACAGCTACTAGTGCGGTCCTAAGCCAGCTCTTCCTCTTCTCTCCTTTAATTATGTTATTTGTCTCCTAACTACGTTCCTGCCTCTACACTCCCCCCCTCTAACTGATCTTCTATACTGGCACAAATGTGATCTTTCAAAAACAAATATTTGATCATGTAACTATTCTGATTAAAAACTTTGTTCTTGGGATACGAACACAGACATTTACACAAGTTGGATACAGCCTGACTTCATCACTAGAGACATGGGTAGGTGATATGTTGAGAGATGCAGCCCGCAGACGAGCACCTTCCTGTGGTTAGGGGCAGGGAAACGGAAGTGTGTGCAGCGGTAATGGCACATTTTAAAAGTTGCACTGAAGGGAGAGAGTAAGAAGCAGAATGATTCAAACAGGAAAATGCCGTATATGTGTATTGAAAGCACATGCCCACTGTCATTATCTATGTAAGAGTTCTTGAAAAGTGTTTCACTTGAAGCTAACCATAAAGAAACAATCAGAAAAATGTAAGCATGTGGGCTTTCTAAAAGACTGCTGGCCTGTGCTCTTCAAAGATACAATTTCCTGAAAAACCAAACCAAAGGCTGAGGAGAGTTCTAAATTATAGGCAACTAGAGAAAGAAGGCATGAGCTTTCAACTGCAGTGGGTGAGCGCTCAAGAGATTCTGGATCAGAAAACACACCCGGTGCACATACCTCCCTTCACACACACACACACACACACACACACACACACACACACACACACATCTACCCAGCTATCGAAGTCATTATGATATAACTGGAGAAATTGAAATGTGGTTATTCACTAGTTATTTATACTGCTTAGCACTCATGTCTTCAGGTTAGATAACACTCTATGAGGGAGTTAGAATTGACACAAGAGGATAAAGGGGAAACATTAAAGAGAAAGACACCTTGAACCGCCAAACATGATTATTCCAATAGTGTGCTTCTCAAATTCAGCTGGAAAACATACAAGCAAATAATCAGAATCCCCTGGTCCTCCAGCATAGATTCCAAATCCCTTGCCTTGTTCATGAATCTTTCAAGATCTGGCACCTGTCTGCTGCTCTGGCACACCTCTCCCAGGTTCTCTTTCTACCCCACATGGGGAGCCAGGCCCAAGTACAGTGATTCTTGCACGCTTCTAGAATCCTTCATGTTTCTGCTGTTGCTTCCTCTGCTAAAAATGTTCTCGTATTGTTATGTAGCATGTTCCTACTCACTTTTCCAGGCTCAAGAACTCATTAAAACTTCCTTACCTTCCTCCTCTATCATTTCCTTAAACGTAAACATTCAAACCTAAACACACACACACACACACACACACACACACACACACTTCCCTTATATATCCTGGACTCTGTAACTGTCCATTTCACTCATGAGCTTGCATTCTTGTCTACCCATTCTAGATAGAAATTTCCTTACGGTAGAGACCATGTTTTATTCATGTTCGTTTGCCCAAAACTTAACATAATGGCAGAGTTGGCTGTTCAATAAATATTTGTTAAATAAATGAAGAAAGAAGCTTGCCTCCTGAGAATCTGGTTCCTTTACTTTCCCAGACTTATCAGAAAAGTAAACTGTTTGGCCATCAAGCTAGCAAATGAGTCAACACTAGCTAAATCCTAGAACAGAGCTCTCTGAGATTATGTACTAAGATTATGTAATCAGGCTGTCTTCATTCCTTTGCCCATGATGTGCTTGAAATTGTTCACAGATCTGGGAAAATAAAGAGACAAGTAAGACACAATTCCTGTGCTTAAAAGTCTTAAAATATATTTGAATCAACAAAACATGTCACATATTTACATTATTGTAGGCAATATCTTGAAGGGAAAAAAATGGTTTGAAAGGTTTAGAAAAGAGGTTAGCCTAAATTTAGTGTAAGGGAAAGTTTAAGATAAAAATGTTCGCATGAATCTTAAAAAGTACATGGAATTTAAACAGATGGGGAGAGAGGGGAAGAAAAGAAGAAATAGTGAAAAGAATGCTCCAGAGGCAAGGCAAACTGTGGTATAAGGTTGGTGAAGAAGAGGAGGGGGAGAACACCTCTGATTTTTTTCCGCCACTCCATTTCCACGGGCATCCTTGCCTTTGTTCAGGATCTTATGTTTGTCTGGCTGACTGGTTGCTATGCCTCCATACTACCCCCACTCCTCACCCCTAGCACCCATTTTATTCATTTTCCACTTTACCACATGGATTATCTTGCAAACATCTTTTTAATAGTTTGCTTAGGATCCTTTAAAGAGTCAAATTCCCCTTCAGGTTAAAAGTTGCACACCTTTGCTTATTATAGAACTCGCTGCCCTGACCAGTGTGCTCAGGTGGTTGGGCATCCTCCCGTGCACCAGGAGGTCGCTGGTTCAACTCCAGGTCAAGGGCACATGCCCCAGTCGTGGGCTCAGTCCCCAGGAGGGGGCATGCAGGAAGCAGACAATCAATATTTCTTTCTCACAACCATGTTTCTCTCTCTCCTTCTTTCTCTCTAAAAATCAATAAACTATTATTTTTGTTAATTCTCACCTATAGTTATTTTTTCTAAAGGTTTTTTAGAGAGAGTGGAAGGGAGGGGGAGAGACAGAGAGAGATACATCGACTGGTTGCCTCCCACCCCTTCCTGACCAGGGCCAGGATTGAGCCTGCAACCAAGGTACATGCCCTTGACCTGAATTGAACCCTCAACATTTCAGTTCATGGGCAGATGCTTTAACCACTGAGAAAAACTGACTAGGTTCAATAAACTATTCTTCTTTTAAAAAAATAATGTTTTCATTATTTTCCCACTGCCTGCTGTCCAACCTCAACTCCTACATATTTCCAACTTGGTCCCTGCATGTCAACCATATCAAGCCCTTAAATGTACCTGAACATCAATACTCACCGTTTTATATCTTAGCACATGTTGTCCCCATAGACTGGCATGCTCCCCACTCCTTCTTCCTTCTTTGCCTTCCTAACTCTTCTTTTTCTAAATAAATATTTCTTGAACCCTGTGCCAGATACAGCATTAGATATAGAAATACAACTACAAAGAAGATACCTGTAGTTTTCATCCTTATGGCACTTATGTGCATTGTCCTCAATATATTTCTTGTCCTCAACTGAAGATTAATGGTCTCTTTTTTGTGCCCTAGTAGTAACTTATTTAAAAACGATTTCCCGATTTCTGCATTATATATGCTGCATTATAGTTATCTACTATTTGTTTACTACTTATAGTCATTTTTGATATGCTTGAAGACAAAGATCATCTCCCCCCACACCCACGAATAAGGAATTGGTAAAAACCCACTGTTTTCAGATTGTATCTATTAAAATCTTTTTCCAAGTATCTTGGACAAATACAAATTTTTGAAGTGAATGAACACACTGTTTCCAGATTCACTTATTCATTCAATAGTTATTTATTGAGATACAACTATATGCCATTTATTACCCAATGCAAAGTGGGTGTAAAGAGAAAACAGGAAAATGCCCATACCCATGGAACTTACATTCAACTGGGAAATCTTTAATTATTTTCTAAAATAAATTAAGGCCAGTCACCTACTCAATATTCATTCCCCTTTTCTCCTCCCTGAAAGAAACCTATGTTTTGAGAGTGGCAATTATTCCTTTGCCATTTCCTTTAAAGACCAGGGTAACAAATGTCATGTAAAAGAAAATTGTTGAATAAGGTCTCCAGGAAGGCTCTTAAGAGGAGGGGGAGGCACTAACTGTGTTAATCCATATTGCCATTTACTTTTCCCTTCCTACTCCTTTCTTCCTGGGAACCAAATACGATGGCTGGAGCTGCAGCTGCCATCTCGCTATCATGAGGCTGGAAATCATGCCCTAAGAGTGGTGGAAAGGAAGAGAAAAGGAGGCAGAGGCATTGATGATATCATGGGACCACTGCATTCCTTACAGGCTGCCTGCCTCCAGTCTTACTGTAGAGGGAAATACCTCCCTATCTTTTGTAAGAAACTGCTCTTCAGGTTGTAACACTAGCAATTGAATTCAATTTCTAACAAATACAGTAGAGCTATGAAAATATCTGGGAAATATTGAAAGGGACTAGATGGAAGATTAGAATGATACTTTGAGTAAAAGATAACTTGATTGTCTTAGAGGGGTATGGTAGCAGGCAGAGAAAAAACAGGTACAAAGGATCGTTCAGATTTTATCCAAGAAAGAAGCCAAGGGAGAAATCAAGGACAAGCTCAGGCAGCCAAGAGTAGGTTGAAAACATTGTCAGGCATGAGCATGTTGGAGGGAAGTTTATTTGATGAGGCAGAATCAAAGTCACTCTGGATAAACTGGCATTGGGAAGAAAGCCAATGAGATGGACATGAAGTGATGTCTCTGAGGCTCAAAGACCCTCAGGAATAAAGTTCACAGAGAGGTCTGGAAGAGGATTGGGCACTAGTCCTTCAGGAGCAGCAACCAGAAGAGGCAGCAGGGAGAGGAGAAGCCAGAGATATTCTTTTCATCAGGATACCCAGAGAGCTCAGTAGCATATGACTAAATAAATAAATAAATATTTTTTTAAAATTGTTTTATGTATGCCTTTGTATACTTCTGTAAGCTTGATCTTATATTTTGACTGTAGGCGCATCGAATGTAAAATGTAAAAAATATACTTTAAAAATATATTTAATCGCCAAATTTTCTAGCAAAATCGAGTACACAGTTGGCTCTGAAAGTTTTTCTATTTAATTTATGTTGCTTCATCCACGGCAGGGGAAGGCTCCATGCTTTGCAGACAACGAGGCGCTCTGGGGTATTTTCAGCCTGCTGACGCTGAGCTCCGCATGCAACTTGTTCTACTCTTTGTGATGCTTTAGAAGTGAAGTATAAATATTTAAAAAGGAAAGGGTTATTGCTGTGTTTTCTTTGATTGATACAAGTGAGGAAAGAAAAACTAAAAATGTAAAGATATTCTGTAAGTTCTGCATTTAAATCAAGTGAATTAACTTTTAAACTCCAGTCACTATCAGGTTGCTCTGCAATCAGTCCTTCCTAATTATTATTTCAATACACAACAAGATTCTGAGAAAAACAGCTCCCCCCTGCATACCTGTAAGAAATCAGTAAATGTTAAAATAAGCAGGCAGCTATAAAAATGGACCTGATTTTTAACCGTAGCAAGTTACCTCAATTGTACATAGGGAATATCTTTCTCTAAAATGGTATGAATAGGGAGTGAGAATATCCCAGCCTTGCACTATAATGAATAACAATGACAGAGCCCACAGTGTATATATTTTTATTAGTATTAGGAAGTTTGAAAACCTGCAAAAATTGCACTTAACTGAGGCTCACATGATTTCTGCATCGTAATCTATTCCCCTTTACAACCCTCATCTGTTTTTGCACAGGCCCTGGTATTATTGTCAACCATCAAGTTAATTCTATCATTTTACACATCTACCTCCTCCAGTATCCCTGAGTGTTAGCTCTATTATAATCTCTACTAGAGGCCCAGTACACAAATTACTGGCTGTGCAACCTCAGAAAAATTACCTTATCATCTTGCACTTCACTTTTCTTATCCACAGAATGGACACAAAAGCAATACCTAGACTAGGACTTTATGAGAATCAATATACATAAAGCCTTTTGCAGAGGCAGTTCCTGGATCACAATAAACTCTCACAAATTTATAACAATTGGTTTTCAAACAGTTATCAATAAATTTCTACTCATGACACATATGTGTATCTTGCTATGGGAAAAAGGAAAACCCAGTCTGTTGGTCAGCCTCCAGTCATGATGTTTGTATTATGATAGTGATGTCCACTTTGAAATATTCCACATTGAAAATTCTCAACCAGGTATTATAGGTAATTCACAATCCAAACAAATGTTCACACAGAAAATAACCTGTGAGATTATCATATTAATCTCCATGTAGAAGAAATCTCAAACCTGAATATTTATTCCTCTCTCTCTAAAAATCAATAAACTATTGTTGAAAATCTTTTAAGTACATACACTTAGATGAGTTAGTGTGCTGAAGAGTATCTCCAGGCTGGAAGGCAAAATCACCTTATAAAACTATGTGTTTTACTATTTTGGTCCTTTGAATGAGCTGCAGGTTTTTAAAACATATATAAAGATAAATATCAAACTAAACTAAAATGCTATCTTTTCTGCCTTTAGATTTATAATGTCTGCATAAGGGATTATGCACAACAAAATGTCATATAGTTTATGACATTTCAAACCTTTCTTTATGCCTATACTAGAGGCCCAGTGCACGAATTCATGCATGGGTAGGGTCCCTTGGTCTGGCTGCCCAATTGGGGCCTATCGGGCCCCGTCTCACCCATTCCCAATCGGGCTGATTGGGGCCGGGAGTTTGGCCAGCTAGGGAGAGGACCGCAGAAGGTTGGCCGGCCGTGGGAGGTTGGCTATGGGAGCACACTAACCACCAGGGGGCAGCTCCTGCATTGAGCATCTGCCCCCTGGTGGTCAGTGCATGAGGTAGCAACCAGTCGACTGGTCATTCGGTTGACTGGTAGTAATGGTCACTTAGGCTTTTATATATAGTTATGAGTTTAAACTAATAAAAAAAGGTAAGGTCTAGCATAATGACACTGAAGACATAAAATGGGTACTAGAAATATAGAGGGTAATTCTCCAAGGGCCATTGATTTGAATGCAGATGTGATGTGTGGATGTGCAGCAGCCATTTGTGACCAAGAAGCTACAATCCTGATGAAGAGCAGATGCGGTGAGGTTGGTGGAAATAAACTCGTATTTGATTAAGCTGCTGTCAGACAGGTGTTTTCTTATTTGCAGCCAAAGGTGCTCTTTTGTGTTATATCTAGCATGAGTGAAATCAAGATTTGGATTACTAATTTTTATGCCCAGACATGGAGGCTGTTTAACATGATGGGAACATGCCTACACTGGGGTCCTGGCCTGACTGAAAGAGAGTAACCTGGCTGCCAGTCCTGTGGGAGAACACCAAACCGGATATAGGGAAATGCAGCAGGCCCGGCAAATAATTGGTGGGTTTTGCAAACAATGAAAGAAGCTTTGCTGGCGAAAAGAAGTTCAAAAAAGGCTTTGTCTGGAATGAAGGTCTAAATAGACCAGCGATTCTCAACCTGTGGGTCATGACTCCTTTGGCAGTCGAACGACCCTTTCACAGGGGCCGCCTAAGACCATCCTGCATATCAGATATTTACATTACGATTCATAACAGTAGCAACATTACAGTTATGAAGTAGCAACGAAAATAATTTTATGGTTGGGTCACAACATGAGGAACTGTATTTAAAGGGCCAGAAGGTTGACAACCACTGAAATAGACGGAGAAAAAGGCACATCATCTGACAGTGGCAATTCCTAACTCCCATTTCATCTCTATGCTCGTATATCCAGCTGTGTAGCTAACCAAGCTTTCCTTTCCCTTCTGTGTATCCATTTCTTCCTGGTATTAATCCATATGCAGCACTGATTGCATCAAGCAATGAAACAGTATGCATTATTTTCTCACTTGGAAAGAGTAAAATTAATTAACACCTTTGGCATTTGAAGGCTATAAAATTTGCCTAAGATCACCAAAAAACGAGCACTCATGGGTCTTTATTAGCAACTTTGCTCAATCCACTGGGAACCTGTAGGTCTATTTTTGTCAGAATTTTTAAGGAAATAAATTATTTATATACTAATTATGGAAAGTTATTATTTCAACTGGTTATTAAAAATGGCCACAGGAAATATATCAACCCTTGAAGTAAAACCGTTTTTAGTGAACATAGAAAGATAAAAGCTTTTTTTTTTTTTTTTTGTAGGAAACAAAAGAGATGATGGTGTTTGAAAAAGTCAAGATATAGATAAAAGACACAATTAAAAAAACAACAGCAGAAAAACTAGAAAAGATCCTAAAAAATAGTATGTTGGGTTCTAGAGAAAATTTTAGAAAGAAAAAAATAGCAGACTAAGAAAGAAACCACGACAAGCATTAAATGCTAAAAGAATGTGTAAATGATTTCCTGCCATAGATTAACCGAGTTTGATTTTTTCCCCCCCCCAAAATTAAGAACTTCGCAAATGTAATGTAAACCCTGACAGGATATATATTGTCGTGCAAAAACCCTCTCAGGAATATCCCAGTGATTTTACTTTTCCCTAGAAATGTAGCAAGATAAAATCAATCCCAAGTGCCCAGCTTATTACTGCTTTTTCTTTGTTTGACATAGAAGCTTTCCTGTTAAAAGGTCTCCAGAATGATTAGGAATTCTGTGACGAGGACAGCGATGCAATCTATCTTTTCCAAAAATCTTGCAATTAGAATTCTAGACACAGTGCCATTTGGGAGTGATACTCTATTGTTAGGCACCACACTTTATTCTCTTACTTCTAAATAAGAGGAATAGAGGTGGGATTCAATACAAGATAGGGTAGGGTCCTAGACAACCTGTAACTCATGGCCCATTAGTTGGAAAATAAAGAGCACTCCCTTTCATAGCATCAGCAAACTGAAATGGTCTGTAAACTGGAACTAGTTGCCTTCATCTGTGTTATTATTTTTTAAAAATATATATTTTATTGATTTTAGAGAGAAAGGGAGAGGAAGAGAGAGATAGAAACACCAATGATGAGAAAGAATCTTTGATTGTCTGCCTCCTGCACGCCCCCTATAGGGATGGAGCCCGCAACCCAGGCATGTGCCCTTGGCCGGAATCAAACCTGGGATCCTTCAGTCCACAGGATGGCACTCTATCCATTGAGCCAAACTAGCTAGGGCCATCTGTGTTATTATTAACAAAATGAATTTCATTTCATAAGTGCTAAATTATAAACTGTATTTCATGAATTGGGGAAAATGAATGAAATGCCTTACCATTTATAAAGAATTTGCATAATTATTTTTCTTTCAAAAAATGTTGATCTTATTGTTATTTGTAAATGTTAGCAAAATGCAGATAAAAATCAAAGTTCAAAAGACAGCAACTGGCTAAATAAACATAATTATTTCACACTATGAAATACTATCTTGTATTTAAATGTTTAATGTAGAGCTCACTTTCTGGTCAAGAAAGATGTACCTTCTATTTTCAGTGAGAAAAATAAGATTTTATATCAGTAAAATCCCACTTTTTATAAAAGAATTTGGTTGTGTATGTGGACTTTCTGCATTGTTGAAGTATATACATAAAAAAGTGTGGAGTGATATACAATTACAGTGCTATTGTTGAATTGAGATTTTTTTAGCAGTTTCATTTTCTTGTTTCTGTTTTATTTGACTTTGATAAAGTGAAATAAAAGTGCTATTAAAACTGATATTGTGCCGAAACCGGTTTGGCTCAGTGGATAGAGCGTCGGCCTGCGGACTGAAGGGTCCCAGGTTTGATTCCGGTCAAGGGCATGTACCTTGGTTGTGGGCATATCCCCAGTAGGAGATGTGCAGGAGGCAGCTGATCGATGTTTCTCTCTCATCAATGTTTCTAACTCTCTATCTCTCTCCCTTCCTCTCTGTAAAAAATCAATAAAGTATATTAAAAAAGAAAAGTTTAAAACTGATATTGTAAAACTTTAAATTTAGAGAGAAATTAAAGCTTATCCAGTCCTATCTTCTAGATAGACATAGAGTTTCTTCTGCAATGATCTCATCATATGAGGTCAGCTACTAGACAAATGCGTCCAGGCAACTGAGCTCACTTGATTTCTAGGCAAGATGAATGGAAATCTTCCACTATCCAAAAGGTCTTTTTCTCATTTTGTTAATTCAGTTTCCCTACTGGTAACCTCTCTTTGTTTCTTCTTGTCTTCTTGGTAAGTGGGTTGAACAGGCATTCGGAAAGAGAGAGAGAGAGAGAGAGAGAGAGAGAGAGAGAGAGAGAGAGAGAGAGAAAGAGAAAGAAGAAGAAGAAGAAGAAGAAGAAGAAGAAGAAGAAGAAGAAGAAGAAGAAGAAGAAGAAGAAGAAGGAGAAGAAGGAGGAGGAGGAGGAGGAGGAGGAGGAGGAGGAGGAGGAGGAGGAGGAGGAGGAGAGGAAGGAAGGAAGGGAAGGGAGGAAGGAAAGAAGGAAGGAAGGAAGGAAGGAAGGAAGGAAGGAAGGAAGGAAGGAAGACAGGGAAAGGGAAGAAGGAAGGAAGGAAGGAAGGAAGGAAGGAAGGAAGGAAGGAAGGAAGGAAGGAAGGAAGACAGGGAAAGGGAAGAAGGAAGGAAGGAAGGAAGGAAGGAAGGAAGGAAGGAAGGAAGGAAGGAAGGAAGGAAGCCTCCCACTATTTAAGGATCACTTTGTAGCCCAAGTCCTTTCCTTTCTATGTCTCCTTAATCTCTTGGCACAGGCAAATGATAGAAGGGTGTGGGGAGCACAGAAATGGAGCAATCAATAATCCTGATCATGGTGCCAGGTGGCCTGCTTACAAACACCCACATTCTGCAAGCAGTTCTCTTAGGCGTTCCTTCAGGAGGCTGGAGGCTGGAGGCAGGGTGGGAAGGTCCTTATGTGAGAGAATATAAAAACATGTACAGCCATCTTGTCTGATAACATGGAATTCTGATGCAGCTTCTGCCTCTATAAACTGTTGAATATCCAGAAGTGTTCAAATATTTTTTGATGGACTCACAGTGAAAGAATGGAAGGAAGAATTAGACATAACAGAACTGAAGAAAATACCTGGAGAAAATTAAAAATGATTATTTTTTGTAATCCACGGCTGATTCCATGCATTTTAAATATTCCCAGTAGTAGATCTTCAGCTACTTGAGTACTTTAAAGCTGAGGTATTTCTTTGAGTCATTCATGGTACATACCTGATTTGGACTTTGCATGTAGTAACACTCAGTGGTATTTTCTATATTTAATACATATTATGTTATTCAAATATACAGATCCACACACTACTTAAATCACATGCACACACATTTTCTTAAAACATGTATAATAGAAAATTGACTTGACAGATATCAACATTAAAAACAAACAACCCATAGTTAGCCTGGTTAGTTGAAATAGACACAGAATATGAATGAATTCACAAATTAATTCTATTCTCTGTGTGCTAGTTTTTTTTATAGCATTTTTAATAAACTAGAGGCCCGGTGCACACATTCATGCACTGGTGGGGTCCCTCAGCCTGGCCTGTGCCCTCTCACAATCTGGGACCCCTTAGGGGATGTGAGAGAGCTGGTTTCAGCCTGATCCCCGCAGGCCAGGCCAAGGGACCCCCAACCGGTGCACAAATCCATGCACCGGGCCTCCAGTATGCATATAAGATCTTTGGTTAATCTCTTCCCGCCCTCCCAGCTCTCCCCTTCCCTTTGAGATTCATCAGTCTGTTCCATGTTTCTATGCTTATGCAATGAGCGTCTGCCCCGTGGTGGTCAGTGCGCATTATAGCTACTGGTCGAACAGTCTAACGGTCAAATGGTCACTTAGGCTTTTATATATATAGATCAGGGGTCCTCAAACGTTTTAAACAAGGGGCCAGTTCATTGTCCCTCAGACCGTTGGAGGGCCGGACTATAGTTTTAAAAAAAACTAGTCGGCTGCTAAGCAACAGGCAGCAGCGGCAAAAACACCCGGCAGGCCAGATAAATGTTTTCGGCGGGCCGTAGTTTGAGGACCCCTGATATAGATCATCGTATAAATTAACTGGGAAAAAAAATACCCATACTATCTGTAAGAGATCAAATTGGCATCTGCTGGTTAAAGTCAGGTGTTTCTTTTAATACTTGTGCTCTTAGTTAGAGCTCTAAGTTTGGATGTAAACATTGGTTTCAAATTGTCTTTGGAATCCTTCTGGCCAAGGAAAATACATGAACAGATTCCAATTTAGCAGAAAATATGGGGTGAGTAAAATAGATCCTGTGGGAAAATATTAATGCGTATACATTATAAAAGGTAATAATTCAAACTGCTATTTTCTAGGATCCTAAAACCTCCCACAGAGGCCCTGTTTTGGGGCTTTCAAAATAGCTCAGCATAGGATGAAGCATGAAATGCATTTGGGCCACTGTGTGTGCAGGAGCCTCACAATGAGTCAGCAGTCGGTCACAGTTTTCTGTCCCATGGGTCACAGATCAGTCTGTTCAAAACCCTAAGAGGGAAAATTCCTGTCAGGTTATATAGGGTGAAAATTCTTCTCTCACTTTAGCAGGAGGAGGGCAGCTCTCCACAGGACCGATGTAGCCCTGCCACTCACTGGTCACCCAGGGACATCACCAGCTCAGATTCTTGATGGTAACCAGAGAAAGCGGTGTCCCTCACCCGGGCACCTCAAAGCAGAGCAGACATGTGGCAGAGCCAACCCAGGTTCAGCAACCAGGACTTATGCCTGAAGAAGTGCTGAGTCAGCCTCCTGAGTCCAAGAAAAAGCAGAGCCCCAACAGGCACAGAACATGCAGGGATGGGCCAAGGGTAAGACAGAAAGACAGGTAAAGACAGACAGAGACAGATATCCCTGCACATAACTCAGTAGTATGCTATGCCCACCTCCGCTCCCTCCTTCAGCTGTGTCTACTTGGTGGGTCCATGGGGTTTTTCATTGCAATTACTGTACACATCATTTCTAGAAGTGCTGTGTTGTTCTTCCCTCGAATCAGATTGATATATTTTTTTAGTAGTCACTTCTCTGGTCACATTTGCATTCTTTTAAAAATTTCTCTAAGCATATTAAACACTTGTTTTATACTCTGTCTGATAATGATATCTGAAGTCTTTTGTGGGCCTGTTTCAACTCTCTATTGTTTCTGCTTGTTCTCATTCTCAGGTCCTTGTTTTGTGATTTTTTTTTTTTACTCTAAGTGAAGCAATTGCCTTTCAACTTTATTTATGGAAATTCATTCAAATGTGAGCTGAGGTTGAGTCCCTTAGGCAGACTGTGTTTTCATCAACCAGACCCAGAGCCACATGCAATTAAATTATGAACGTGAGGTTGTTCAGTTCACTCAGGTTGTGTGAATTCAGAGCACAACCCATGAAAGATAGCCAGTGTTATGAATTCTCAGTATAGTCTTCAACGTAGCTCAAAGCTAGAGCATGCTGTATCCCTCCCCTTGGCATGGTTTCGTTCATCTTACACTAAGAGTATAGCTGTTAGAACCTGCACAGGAGTCCGTTTTCAGATTCCCTGTCATGCCAGCATCCTAGTCTTTGTTGCCTGTCTCTTCTCCACCATGCAGCAATCAAAAGAGAAAGCTCATTTATCTCCCAGAATTCTGGCTCTCACATCATTTATTTTTCAATTTTGTGTTTTTCTTATTTTTTGTGCCAGCTCAGTTCAGCATTTTAATTGTGTCAAACAAGAGGGTAATTTGTGATATCTATTTCACCAAACTGCCTGAAATGGAAGTGATTACTGCCTTAAAAAGGTTCATGTGCTGATATATTTCCCCCATTGGACTATGTTTCTAAGCTGTCTCTTTCCAGGACCTCGCACAGAGCCAACCCAGACTGGGACTAAATAAAACTTGGATGAGCAGAACATGTGCAATTCATGAGATTCTTCTCATGTGGACTCTCACCTCAGTTACACTGGCTTCTTTTGTTATGCTCATTCCCACATCAAGACGCTTGCAAGACTTACTTCCTCTTCACCTCCCACCTTCAATAATTCCAGCTCTGATATTTCTTCCTTAAGAAGCCTTTCTGACATTGAGGACAAGGTCAAGTCTGCCTAATTTATATGTATGCAACACCCGTGCTTCTCTTTCATGGTGTTATCATAATGACAATGAAGTGATTAAGCTAGGGATTAGTTGTTTGATGTCAGGTTCCCTGATAGCTAGAGTCAACTGGTGAGGAAAGGAACAGCGTAGTCTTGCTCACAGGAAAATCCCCAGTGCCCAGCACAATGCCTGGCACATAGTAGCCCTTTGTTAATTCTGTTAAATGGATTCTTAAATGAAGTCAAAGGTATTATACACTAAAAAGGGAGCAATTGCACAGTAACCTCTGTCATACCTTTTCCTTTATGTGCATAAAAACTGTGGGACTTTAATAGTCTTTTAGATAATTAGTGGTGTGTAACCAATTCTCTTTGTTAATGAGGCAGGCAGGTAGAATGCAGCCAGAAGTTATTCCTCTGTTCAAGACCAGAAAGTTGCATCACTTATATCCTCAAATATTTAAAGTGGAGAAAAACACTTATTTTAAACCATTTATACTACTTAAACTTTTTATCACCTCAAATTTATTTGCATGCTTAACATATCTATTTATAATTGAACTTCACAATATTTCCTATGGGATGGTATAAAAAAAAGATAATATAAAAGATAACTTTTATATATATAAATAAGGTGTCACCAAAACACTACCACTGGTAATCAAATACGTATTTTCTCCTTCACTGAGTTGTATCATCTTAGGTGTCAAATCAACATTTATGACAGTCTCACTTGACAGCCACATTTCATTCAAGCACGAAACAAAACCTTAGGAAAAAACAACAACAAAATAAAATACTGTTGTCAAGAAAATTGCATTTGTTCTGGATTCTTGTTTTTTAAATATACTTTTTTATTGATTTCAGAGAGAAAGGGAGAGGGAGAGATAGAAACATCAATGATGAGAGAATATCATCAATCGGCTGCCTCCTGCATGTCCCCACAGGGGACTGAGCATGTGCCCTGACCCAGAATTGAACCATGACCTCCTGATTCATAGGTCGATGCTCCGCACCACTGAACCTCACCAGCTGGGCTGTTCTGGATTCTTTTAATGACATTCTTTTTTGTGATCTGACAAGAAAAAGAAATTAATCTTAGAGGTATTAGAGAATAAATATATGCTAAACTCCAAAGTAATAGTTGAATATTTAATAATAGCATTAATATAACCACTTTAATTAGAACATCTATAATTATATTTAGCTTCATGTATTTCCATGACAAAAGGCCTTGTTTCCTAATTTTCTCGTGAGAGACAAAAAAATAAAATATAAAAGCAAAGACAAAGCAAACCCAGTAAACCAAACATATGCACATTTACATTTAAAAAGAGAGTTGAAAAAAAAGTAATTTTAATCCAGAATGAATCTGTAATCTTCTTTTGTGGTAGTTTTATACTAAGGAATTGTTCACATTTTCTTTGCAAACAAAATGGAAAATAAACAGATAGTACCTCTTGTTGTTTAAAAAGAAATAGATCACTTTCTATAGCCATAGGATACAGAATTCCCCAAATTACGTGTGATGATTGGTGCAGTGATTTCAAATAGCTACAGACAAAAATCCACTTCACAGTCTC
The DNA here is from genome assembly GCF_964212035.1 of Myotis nattereri. Classification (NCBI taxonomy): domain Eukaryota; kingdom Metazoa; phylum Chordata; class Mammalia; order Chiroptera; family Vespertilionidae; genus Myotis; species Myotis nattereri. The sequence goes on along the minus strand of NC_138081.1, from coordinate 38,961,449 downwards.
AGAAAATTACTTGTTCTTTCTACTTTGCTAAAGGAAAAATTGAAGAGACAGGGCGGGAAAGACCACCTGGAATGTAATGGAGGAGATTTTACAAAGAAAATAACAAGAAATATTTGGGACTCATTTTGTGGTTTATAAACTACTTATGTAACATGTGATCATCTGATTCAAACAAAAATCACATAAAGACATCAGTCCAACTTTTTTTTTTTAATATATTTTATTGATTTTTTACAGAGAGGAAGGGAGAGAGATAGAGAGTTAGAAACATCAATGAGAGAGAAACATCGATCAGCTGCCTCCTGCACATCTCCTACTGGGGATATGCCCGCAACCCAGGTACATGCCCTTGACCGGAATCGAACCTGGGACCTTTCAGTCCGCAGGCCGACGCTCTATCCACTGAGCCAAACCGGTTTCAGCAAAATTTAGTTGGGCTTCTCTGAGCCCTGTTCTTTTTTTTTTTTTTTAAATATATTTTATTGATTTTTTACAGAGAGGAAGGGAGAGAGATAGAGAGTTAGAAACATCGATCAGCTGCCTCCTGCACATCTCCTACTGGGGATGCGCCCGCAACCCAGGTACATGCCCTTGACCGGAATCGAACCTGGGACTTTCAGTCCGCAGGCCGACGCTCTATCCACTGAGCCAAACCGGTTTCAGCAAGACATCAGTCCAACTTTTTTAAAAAATGAGGCATCTCAGAGAGCAAACCCCTTTTTCTCAAGATTAGAAACTAATAAATAGTAAAATCAAATAGGAGGCAAGATCTTTGTTCTACAAATAGATGCTTTTCCCATAACACTCGGGAATTCTGACTGGGAAAATGACCTGTTCCAGCATTGGCATAGAAAGATATGGCTTTGCAACAGACATGTAAAAAGCATAGCACAATATCAAAGCATGATGCTAGCTAGATTAATAGAAGCAGCCTCGCCTGAAGGAGGTAATCAGCGAGCTTTAGTCTGTGTGGTTAAACCAACAGGAATATTATGTTGAGTTCGGAGATGTCTACTTTGGGAAAATTATAAATCAAGGGTCACTACCAGGTAGTAATCCCAGTCAAATCCAGCCCAGAGATGTGATTTTCCCAGCCAAAAGAATAGGATGTCATAAATAAGACCCAATATTCCTCTCTCTCTCTTTCTCTCTCTCTCTCTCTCTCTCTCTCTCTCTCTCTCTCTCTCTCTCTCACACACACACACACACACACACAAATAAACAAAAACTGTTTGCTGTGAGAGAAAACAATTGCCTTTTAGCCTTTACTTTCCAAAGAATTACTGGATTTAGACTAGAAATAATCTATTGAAAAATTTCATTGTTTTCAATAAACCTTTCCATTTAAAGGAATTTGCTTTAGATTGTCAGTTACTATTAAGAATTTTTTTCTGTGACTATAATGAGTGATTCTAGTTATTAATGCCAGTGATTTTGTTTTACTTCTGTTTTCTCGATTCAAGCAAGGCTTTCCCATTTCATTGTAATTTGAAAAATTCAAACATGGTTGTTTCCCATCCTCCAAGTAAATGTGCATCAGAGCTGCCTTTCATTCCTAATTCTGCTTCCTCTCTTACACATTTTCACTTCTCTTTGGTTTGGATGGTTGATAAATTATTCTAATGATGCAATCTGTGTTGAATCTAATGGCCTGTCTATAGCAATTAGAGATTTATTTTACAAAGTGAGAAATGTGACTACCAAAGCAGAGGGCAAGAGAAACCTTGTCTGAAATGACAGTTTGGGGGTTGGAGTGAGAGTGGTTTTACTTTCTAGAGCTGCTGAGATTACATCCTCTGACTAGTGGTTAGTGGATATCAAAGGGGAGCTTCACATGTTGAATAAAATCCTTGGTAGAAATAATACACCAAGGACACAGCTCTAAGCAATGAGATATGAAAAGGACAAGAGTTGCATGAAATTTTACACAAAAGATAAAATTAGATTTGCTTTAATACAAAGGATATAGGAATTTAAAAGAAAAGCTTCTTCGTGGCTTAGATGTACTGAACTGAAAATGCTCTGTTAGAAAAGAATAAAGCTATTTTATCTGATTGATGCATGAAGGATTGTTTCCCACTCAGAGCAGCGCTTTGTGATTCTTTTTATAATGTGTCTCAAAATTTGTCCACATCATTCTGTGCCAGTTACAGATGTATTGCTCCTCAGATCCAAGATTACCTTTCAAAATATGTCCTGAGAACAATAACACCTTTAAGATTCTCTCCCCCACAACGAGCATGATGTTAAATTTCCTCAGGAGAGGGTGCTGGCTGGATATTCTGTCTGCTGCTTGTGGGGGGCGGGGGGGGGGGGGTCAGCCGCGTGAACATGAGAGCACTGGGTGGAGCTCCGCCCTAGAGCACAGTCCAGAATGCATGGTCCCTTTTAACACCACAGCTTGATCTGCCACTAACCTTTCAGCAGCTCTCTCATTCCAGAAACCAGCACCCCAGAGGATTCCTGTCCAAATTGTTGCCCAAATCCACATCACCTTAACACCCAAAGTCACCTCAAGCAAGCTAGCACCCATATTCCTGATGCAAGCCCACTCGCAGCCTGCCTGCCTTACCCCCCTGAACCTCTCCTCTCTCTATAAGCCCAGTCCAGTTTTCCTGTGGACTGGGAAGGTTCCAACCACCGTGCTCCCTACCTGTGTTCCAGATCACCCTCTGCTTACCCAATAACTGCAGGCCAACTCCAGCCTGGCAAAGCCGGCAAACCGCTTTCTCTCTAGTGAGTGGAACCACACCTCCCAGCAAGCTCTGATCACCTTTCAGAGAGTGTCCTTCCTTGGTACTCTCTCTCATTCCCAGGACACCATACTGGGTTTTCTGATATCTTACAGTTACTCTTTTATCATTCTTAAATACATTTTTATGTTAAACTTATCCTGGCCCAGCCAGCGTGGCTCCGTGGTTGAGCGTCAACCTATAAACCAGGAAGTCAGAGTTCGATTCCCAGTCAGGGCACATACCAGGGTTGCAGGCTCAGTCCCCAGTGTGGGCTGTGCAGGAGGCAGCCAATTGGTGACTCTCTCTCATCGTTGATGTTTCTTTGCCTCTCTCCCTCTCCATTCCTCTCTGAAATCAATCGATAAAAATATATTTTAAAAAATCAAGAAAAAAAAACTTATCCTGTTTAATCTACTGTGGGGTTTTTAATCTTCTGAATAAACCCAGATGGATACATGAGAAGACATAGCCCTAATTTGTACATCCATGTTAGGAATAAAAATAAAAATTGTATTCAAATTCAAGGCTTTCCAGTAGGTTTCATGGGGTTTCTTCTATTTTCAAGCTTCTAATACTGAAAGATGAGTCTATTTCTCTTGCCATGAAAAAAGTAATCTGGTCTACATTTTCCTCTAAAGAGACAAGAAGCAAGTAAGTTGCCAATGTTTTAATAATTATTATTTAATTTTAATTAAAAATAATGAGCGTTGAAATTTTGCATATGGCCGTGATAGTCAATTGGGTATTAGATTTACTCTCCCACCATAAACAACTAGAAAACTGGATAAAGTATATAGAAAGCTTTTTTCTGGCTTTGGACAACATGCAACATTGAAGTTTCATGCATAAGAGAAGGGGGACAAACAATATAGGCCTCATAATAAAACTGAGGTTATGCTTCCAGGCACTTTCAGAGCTCAGAGCTCACCTTGGGAGAGGTGACCCAAGCGGAGAATGGTAGCCTCAATGAATTGAGGGCACAGACATCAAGTAAGTACAGGAAGGCCAACATGCTAAGATTTATGAGCTGTAATATATAGGACTTATGCTGAGCAAGAGCTCCAGAAATCTGCCTATAGGTCACAGCGAGGCTACCATGGATTCTGAACTGCATGTATGGTGAGTGAAACACCAGAAGGACAGGCAAAGAGTGACTGGGTATCTATGAGTTGAACAGGCCCTAAAGCTTATAAAAAGCGGGTGGATATACCATTTATAGTGAGCCAAAGTCGAGACATGTAGTTGCATACTTACCACATGCAATTGAGAGAGGAGAATCACACTGTAGTAGAAGACTAACCTATTAGAAAACAAAGGTTACTCTGAACTTGCTCTATCAAATCTTAAAAATAAGCTTTTATGGGCTCGAGATAATCTACCAGTAGTCTAATATCCTGCCAAAATAAATGTAAAGAAAGACAACAAAATCAAAGCATCCATCAATATAATATTAACTAGAGGCCCGGTGCACAAAAATTTGTGCACTCGGGCAGGGGGAGGGGATCCCTCAGCCCAGCTTGTGCCCATTTGCAGTCCAGGACCCCTTGGGGGATGTCCACCTGTTGACTTAGGCCCACTCCCCGGGGGATCAGGCCTAAGCTTGCAGTCAGACATCCTTCTGGCCGCCAGGGAGCCCTCGGGGGATGTCCGACTAAAGGCTTAGGCCCCCAAGGGATCTGGTCGAAACCATTAGTTGGACATTCTTAGTGCTGCCATGGAGGTGGGAGAAGCTCCTGCCACCACCACTGCGCTGGCCAGCCATGAGCCAGCTTCTGGCTGAGTGGCACTCCCCATATGGAAGTGCACTGACCACCAGGGGGCAGCTCCTGCATTGAGCGTCTGCCCCCTGGTGGCCAGTGTACATCATAGCAACTGGTCATTCTGCCGTTCAGTCAATGTGCATATTAGCCTTTTATTATTATTATATAGGATGTCCCTATTTCCCCCCTTTTGCCCCCTCTCCCAGCTCTTGCCCCCCACTTCTCTCTGGCTATCACCATACTGTTGTCTGTGTCCATGGGTTGTGCATATATTTTCTTTGGCTAATCCCTTCTTTAAATTCACTTCTTTACATTTTCATTTTCAGATAAGTGCTTATAACTGCACTATTATATACTTTCTATTATATCATTTAGAATTAAGATATTTTTTAATTGAACCCTTGTAAATTTTAGCACAATTTAATAAATTATGCTAGAAGCAATTAGGAGATTTTTCATGTAATGCAGATACATTTCAATTAATATTTTATTAATTTTTAATTTTTTAATATTTTAATTTGAAATAATCTCACACATGTAAAAAAAACCTATAAAATACTACAGCATATTATATGTACCCTTCACCCAATTTCTTAGGTGTTAATAATTTAAACATAACCATTATATAACTAACAAAATTTGGAATATATTTTTCTTATAATCTCTTTAATGTTACTTAATCCATTTACTTTGTTTTTGTTAATCTTCACCCAAGGATATTTTTCCATTGAATTTAAAGAGAGTGAAGGGGAAGGGAGAGACACATTGATTGGTTGCCTCCTGTACATGCTCTGATAGGAAATGGGGATCAAGCCAGCAACTGAGGCACATGCCCTTGACTGGAATCGAACCTGGGACCCTTCAGTCCACGGGCTAATGCTCTATCCACTGAGCAAAACAGGCTTTTGCTTTTAATCTATATGTGTCTTTATATTTAAAGTGTGTTTGGTTTTTGGTTCACTCTCATAATCTATCTTTTAATTGGTGCATTTATGCCACTGACTTTCAGGGTGCTTACTGATAGAGTTACTGCCATATCTGGTGGCTTCTGGGGTTTCCAGGGCCCGCCAGCCTGCGGCCCGGACCAGATCTGATCACAGCGGCAGGCAGGCGGCTTCTGGGGTAGCCCACGGGGTCCTGGATGGCAGCTCGTGCTAGTGGCTCACGCTGTCCTGCCCTGCCTGCAGTATGCCAATTAGCCGCCATCTTTGTAGGTGGTTAATTTGAATATTGCTCTGATCAGCCAATGGGAGGCATAGCAAAGGTACGGTCAATTACCATGTTTGTCTATTATTAGATAAGATGATGCCTCAAATCTAATACCAAATTGCTAAACTTGCAAAAAAAAAAAAAGGGGGAAAATATGACCTTTAGTTATAAAATTATCAGTTAATAGAAACAGACTCCAAATGCCAGAGATGTGAAAATAGCAGATAAACATTATAAAAGATCAATTTTAAATATGCTCAAAGATTGAAAAAAATATTAACATAATAAAAAAATGGAAGATTAAAGTAATCAAGTATAATATCTAGAGTTGAAAAATTATCTGAAATGAAAGATTCATGATAGATACCACAGAAGACCATAAACTTGAAGACATAGGAATAGAAATTGCAAGAACTGAACAACATTGAGAATTTTAAAACTTTAATTAAAGATATTACATAGTCATTATGCATTTGGGAACAAAAATTGTTTACATTTTGTTAGAAAAGCATTTATGTCAAAAATTAACAAATTAAGAATTATTTCTGGTCTATTTGGATTTGCAAGTTTTCACTTTGACACCATCTTTTTGCTTCAGGCATTTAGCAATATAATATTTGAAATGTAAATCTATAATGACATAATAGGTTCTTAAAATAAAACTAGTAGTATAAAAAACTTATCAAGATGGCGTAAGAAAACAGGAGAAATTACAATATTAAAAATTTTATAAATGAAGGGAAACAGATTAAAGCAATGTAGAAATATTTAAATTCAGAAATTTAAAAAGTAAATATAATTATGTGAACATATTAAAAACTTATATAACAAGGGAAATGTATTTGAAAATTACCAAATGGATTCAAGAAGTAATAAAATATTGAATGAACCAAAAAAATCCATCTAAGAAAAATCTAATGCCAATTATCTTCATCTTTAAAACTATTTTTTAAAATATATTTTTATTGACTTCGGAGAGGAAGGGAGAGGAAGAAACAGCAATGATGAGAGAGAATCATTGGTTGGCTGCCTCCTGTACTTCCACTACTGGGGATTGAGCCCACCACCTGGGCATGTGTCCTGACCAAGAATTAAACCATGACCTCCTGGTTCACAAATCAAGGCTCAACCACTGAGTCACATCATCCAAGCAAACAAAAAGAGGTCTGGATGCACAGATGATTCTCTCATCACAATTATGTCTGTCTAGTGAGGTAGGTGGATGGCATCAATAAGTACTGACATCAACTTGGGCATTGTTATCTCTGTGGTGAGGAAGCATCTGACAATAATGTTCCATCTTGCAAAACTGCCAGAGAAATGGCCCTGTAGAAGGATGAATGCACCAGGAAAAAGTGATCGTTCTGCATCAGCTCTAAGGGGGATAAGAAACAGCCCGTGTCTTTAGAACAGTGGTTCTCAACCTGTGGGTCGCGACCCCTTTGGCAGTCGAATGACCCTTTCACAGGGGTCGCCTAAGACCATCTTGCATATCAGATATTTACATTACGATTCATAACAGTAGCAACATTACAGTTATGAAATAGCAACAAAAATAATTTTATGGTTGGGTCACAACATGAGGAACTGTATTTAAAGGGCCAGAGGTTGAGAACCACTGCTTTAGATTATCTCCTGAACTGATAAGTACGTTTCAACAATTCTCAAATTGCAATGAAATGGGATACTTCATCAAAGTAGGGAGTTCAGTACAGAAAATATATTTAAGTAATGTAAAAGAATTGTTTTTTCATAAACCGTAGCAATTTGCTCTATTAAAGTTGGTCAAATCACATGTGCTTCTATTCTCAAATGATTTCTCTTGATTATAGGGGAATCTTTTTGTGGAGACAAAAATAAAAGGTTGAATTATGTTTCAATCATTGTTTCTAATTGCGCCCTGCTGGCTTCATAAAGCAGCTAAATAGTGGTTCCTTTAATGGTATCTCAGAGAGATTTCATGATTTCCCCCCCATTATTTTAAGTATTTAAACAAATTCACTTTAATAGCTGAGTGTACTCCTTGTTTAAAAATCAGGATCCTATCTAATTGAAAGGTCTTTTTATTCCCTCCTGAAATTCAGATCATAACATCTTGAAATAGAATGAGAAAGATATGAGTTTTTTACAAGTATTTTCTCTTCCTCTCTAATTTATCCTCTGAGGTTTGGTCAGCACTCAAGGTCAATTTTATGGAAATTTATTTGCTGTAGTCAGTCCACCAGAAATTAATTCCCCCAATGGTCAATTTGCCAAACAGTTAATCAGGTAAATAACCGATTTGGTTTAACTTTATTAAATTTGCACCATTTCATACTGAGTTGTAAGTTTTTGCAGGTGTGAAGTGTTTATGAAGATTACGTGAATGGCTTTCATTTTGTCTCCCTTTGCAAATTTTAAGCTTACCTGCCAGGTTTGGACTCTATCAGGACTCCCCGGAAGAGAGGGGGCGGTGCTGAAATTCAGCCCATTCTTGACTGCCACACCAGGAATCGGAGGGTTGCTTCCGATTGGAAGGAATTGTTTGTAAAACAACTTACACAAAGGTATGCTGTACAGATGAGCAGTAGGTGTTGCAGCATCAAGAAGCAGGAGCAACAGAGGACTCTTTGCTGGGGCAAGATTTAAAAAAAAAAAAAAGCAGCATATCTTGGGCTGTTGAAATGGAGGATGTATTGATGGGCAAGAGATCAAATGAGGGGCTGAAGACATTAGGAGATATTGAGACTAAAGGCCTAAAAGAGAGTTGAACTATTATGAAGTACAGTGGGGCCTTGACTTACGAGTGTCCCGACTAACAAGTTTTTTGAGATACAAGCTGTCTCTCGCCGATTTTTTGCATTGAGTTGACAGAATAATTTGAGTTAACGAGCTCCTTAACGAGTTCAGTCTCGGAACGAATTAAACTCATAAGTCAAGCCCCCACTGTACTAGTAAATGCTTCTGATAATGTAGCATTTCTCTTCTTCTTTTTGATATGGACTGTGATAGCCAACTTGTCCTGCTGAGAAAGAGGCTCATTCCTGTGTAGTTGCTTAAAGAACTGTGAGTCCCTTTGACCTCAAACTGGCTGCATCTTATCACCTTTCTCTGGTGTACAAGCTTCTTTGGCAACTGCACTGTGGCATTTCTGGCAAAATGGTATCCTCCAATGTCATTCAACTTTGATAGTCAAATATCGGGCTTATAGGAAGGTGAAGGATTCACCTGTTCTTCTCAGCAGATTCTAAACTTAAGGGGATCATTCCAAGCCCCCATTCTGTACACAGTCTGTCTTCCATTTGTTCTTGCTCCAGTAGCAGCATAAGGGAAGATCACAGTGTTTCCTAGTCAGTCAGCAAATTAATGTCAGCCTTCCATTCTTGAAAGCAACCTCCATCCCATCTTTTCAAAAACTATATACTTTTATTTATTTCAGAGAGGGAGAGAGAGAGAGAGAGAGAGAGAGAGAGAGAGAGAGAGAGAGAGAGAGAAACATCAATGATAAGAGAGAATCATTGATCAGCTGCCTCCTGCATGCCCCCTACTGGGGATCAAGCCACAACCCAGGCATGTGCCCTTGACTGGAATCAAAGCCAGGACCCTTCAGTCAGCAGGCTGACGTTCTATCCACCAAGTCAAACCGGCTAGGGCACATCCCATCTTTATAAGTGATTCTCTGGTGCTCCTTCTCTTGGCTTTGATGAGAATAAACTGCATTCCACGGAGGGAGTATCTGCTCTAGTCTTCTCCTGACATTATTGGAGGGTAAAAGTGGAGATAGTATTAGCTTTTGTAACCACGCTGATTGTTTAAAACTGGCATCTATTTGGATTAGTCAGTTCTGTGCCAAACTAATTAGTAAACACTTTTAATATCATCCCTGGTGGAATTTATTCTCTAAGCTTATTCTTCTCAACAAGCCATGAGAGCAGATGGCTGGCTCTAATCACAAATTATTCTCAGAGTATTAGAATAGTTAGTTTTCTTGGTCTCCAGCTTTGGGCCTTTGTAACAATTCTAGGGCCAAAGGAAAATCCCAGTAAGTATTCCATGCCATTTTCTTAAAGAAGTTTAATAATGCTGCCATGACAATAGGTATCTTATGCCTTTCTAAGTAAGCATATGGTTACATTACCCAATGCTTGATTAGTAATGCTATTATGCTTATTTATAATATTATTATTATATATATATTTAATTTGAATTTCTATTATGCTCCAAGCAATTCAAATGCAACAAAAAATGAAGATAAATAAATAAAATTAGAACCATGAAAGCAAGAAGTTAAATTGTGAGGGGAGAATAAAACATGCCTTAGTATGTATAGATAGGATGCAATGATAGTTAACCATGAGAGATAATACAGACAATGAAGTGGATTAATTTGACCCAGTCTTGAAGGAAAGACAGAAATTGGAACCACAAAAAAAAAAAAAAAATAGAAAGAATACAAGGTACCATAAGGGTATTATCAGAGCATTTATCTTCTCTTCTAAAATATAGTTGATAATTTTTGCTGCTTTGAATTATTTTTAATCAATTCTTATGAAATCTTAAGTCTATAGATTAATTTGGGCATTCTCAATAACTATATCATGGAATTTTAAGAAAACAATTTCTCTATTTTATAGTTTAGCTATATATTTGAGTGACTACTACTGTGTGCCTATTCTACATAATAAAGTGGTAATATGCAAATTGACCATCATGCCCTCGCATAAGATGGCCACCACAAGATGGCCGGCAGGAGAGGGAAGTTGTGAGTGAACAGGACAGCAGGAAGGGCAGGTAGGGGCAACCAGGCCAGCAGGGGAGGGCAGTTGGAGGCATTCGGGCCGGCAGGGGAGCAGTTAGGAGTCAATTAGGCTGGCAGGGGAGTAGTTAGGGGGTGATCAGGCTGGCAGGCAGAAGTGGTTAGGGGCAATCAGGCAGGCAGGCAAGTGGTTGGGAGCCAACAGTCCCAGATTCTGAGAGGGATGTCCGACTCCAGTTTAGGCCCAATCTTTGTGAGATCCCAGATTGGAGAGGGTGCAGGGTGGGCTGAGGGATAACTCCCCAGTGCACGAATTTTGTGCACCAGGCCTCTAGTAAAAAATAAAAAAATACTGTTTTACCCTCAAGGAACTCAGTCTAGTAACAAACAAATATGATGAGTGCATAAAACTATTCCATTCAAATTTTCCATTTTCATGGGGAACAAATAGCTTATAATCATAATTTTTCTGCCTATATCAGAAGGCATCTGCATTTGGCATCCATGAATTAGCACCAACTTGATACCAGGAATTATTTGAAAAAAGCTCTCTGTTGAAGCCATAATTTTATCTGATATGAAATATATATCCACAGTGTGAATAACAAGATTCAATAGCAGCTCTTGATTCTTTTGAATTAAAAGGGAATATAAATTTAATAAAAAAGAATAGATTTTTTAAATTCCCTATGCAAAATTTGAAATGCTTAATATAAATGATGAAATGAAAAAATATTTTCTTTAAATATGATTATGTGATTATTCTTAATATTAAATGAACTTTTATAAACCTATGTTTTTTTAAAGCAACTAAAACACAAAAGGAAAATGGAAGGATCAAGATATATAATTCATCAAGATGAAATAGAAATAGTAATTAATTATAGAAAAATTCTACCAATAGAATTTACAAAGTAAATATCCCAGTCTATTGAGACAAATTATTTATGATGGTAGACTCATGGCTGAATTCTTTTTTTAAAATTCATTATATTTTCTAAAACATATGTATATTATTTATATCATCATAGAATGTCAACATTTCTATTATGAAAAGCTGAAAATGTAATTAAAATAGGGAAAAGTCTGATTAAGTCCCATATACTCAATTTTTTGAATTAACAATTTTCAAGATTTTGCAAAATATTGCTTCAATTTCTTTCTTCTTTCTTTTTCTTTCTTTCTTTCTTTCTTTCTTTCTTTCTTTCTTTCTTTCCTTCTTTCTTTCTTTTTTCTTCCTTTCTTCCTTTCTTTGTTGTTAAAATTATGTTAAACCAAATCCCAGCCATCACATCATTTCACTTCTACATACCTTAGCACATACCTTCAAAAAGTATGGAAAATTTCCTTCATACAGTGTCTTTTTTATGCATAACAAAATTAGTTCCTTATTATCAACCACATAATCAAATTCCATAGATTTTTAAAAAACTCTTTTTCATATATGGTTTGCTGATTCTTAAAAATTCATACATTGGTACATTTTAATGTTTGATCTCTGGGCCTCTCTCAATATGAGGCTGTCCTCACTAACTTTTGGTAAGCCAATGTTTGTTTTAGAAATAATTCCTTTTTAACTCTGGGGTTTCCTATCTTTAATTTTCTCTCCATCCCTCATGCTAATCATAACTATAATTATTTTCAGTCTATCTAGACTAGACTATTCATTTGTCTATGACAATTTTCTTCATTTCCTTGCTTTCATTTTAGGAGAAATCCCATTTGACCCTGTGATCCCACTTCTAGGTATATATCCCAAGAAACCAGGAACACCAATCAGTAAGGATATATGCAACCATAAGTTCATAGCAGCACAATTCACCATAGCTAAGATCTTGAAACAGCCTAAGTTCCCATCAGTAGATGAATGGATTAGAAAACTGTGGTACATCTACACGATGGAATACTATGCTGCTGTAAAAAAGAAGGAACTCTTACCATTTGCAACGGCATGGATGGAACTGGAGAGCATTATGCTAAGTGAAATAAGCCAGTCAATGAAGGAAAAATACCACATGATCTCACTCATTCATGGATAATAGAGACCATTATAAACTTTTGAACAATAATAGATACAGAGGCAGAGTTGCCTCAAACAGATTGTCAAACTGCAGCGGGAAGGCCGGGGAGGGTTGGGGGGCAGGAGGGAGGGGGGTAAGAGATCAACCAAAGGACTTGTATGCATGCATATAAGCATAACCAATGGACATAAGACACTGTGGGGTAGGGGAGGCCAGGGGATTGTCAAGGGTGGGGGAAAAAAAAAAAGGACACATATGTAATACCCTTTGTAATACTTTAAGCAATAAAAAAAAATTACTACTTATAATTGAAGGATCTGAAATACTGGGGGAAAGGGAAAGAATCACTATGTACATCAGTAGCAAGAGAAAAGAGATTCATTCCCCCCAGATTAATCAATTTATTAATAGTTTAATCAAAATTCCAAGAGGATCCAAAAATCACCATGGCATTTTTAGAAAAGATATATATGCCTGAAAACTTACTGTACTTAAAATAAATGAACTAGATATGCCCATTTCTACAGTGATAAATATCAACCCATCTTGTGTGAATAAGCAAGTTGCAGAGTAAATACTATATGATTACAACTAAAAAAAAAAAAAAAAAAAAGAAATTCCTTCAATAGAAGATTTATTTCTATTGTAATTTTCTCTGACATATTTAGAGGAGTGGGATTCTCAACATCACTTAGAAAGTATGAAAAAGTTTTTCCTTTTTATGGAAGTTTTTTGTTTTCTCTTAAGTTGGAGATCAGCCAGAGAATAGTGATTTAAAACATTTGTCCTAATAGTTCTGCACTTTAAGAAGGTTACTCACATGGCTGAGAAAAGCAGCACTCCAAATTGCTCAAAATTTTGTTTTTAAGAATTTCCTTTGTCAATTTTGGTTGACTAAAATGTTTTTGTTTTTTCTTTCCAAAGACATCCTTTCTCTGTAATAATTTTAGGATATATATCTTATGACCATAATTATTTTCTTACCTAATTTTTTCTTTTGTGTGTTATATTTATTTTCTATGATTGATACAGAAATCTGTAGGAGCCCACTTAATATATAGAAATGCAAGTGAGATTAACCAGGTTTTGTTTTTGGAGGGGTGAACCTTTTGCTAAATACTTTAATTTATTAAATAAGAATATTGAGTACATTTTTAAAAAACTCACTATCTTTTTATACATTTAAAATAGATTTTTTGTTGTTGTTCTGAAAAAGTTACCTATAGGCTTTTTTAAAAAAATATATTTTATTGATTTTTTACAGAGAGGAAGGGAGAGGGATAGAGAGTTAGAAACATCGATGAGAGAGAAACATTGATCAGCTGCCTCCTGCACACTCCCTACTAGGGACGTGCCGGCAACCAAGGTACATGCCCTTGACCGGAATTGAACCTGGGACCTTTCAGTCCGCAGGCTGATGCTCTATCCACTGAGCCAAACCAGACAGGGCTACCTATAGGCTTTTTGATTTTTCTCCAAACTTGAGTGAATAAAAATCAGCTACGACATTTCAGCCGCACCTTCCACCCAGCTTCATCTTCTTTCCTCTAGAATCAAATATGGATTCTAGAAGAAAATAGGGCACAGTAGAGCAGATTTTATACCCCCATGATCATCTCAACTCATTTACCTTAAGCATTGTGCTCCCTCCCACTTATATATTTATTTATTTTTGTACGATGTGTTTGTTCTGTTCAACCATTTAGGATTATTTGTTTTGGGAACATATGTAGTGCAATGAAAAATGCAAAGTACATAAACACTCTTTCCTGCCATTGTATTCTAAGGGCTATTTTGCACAAAGAACAAAGAAAATATAATAGACACTCTTTTACTCCAGGATCACAATATATTTTCCTGATCCCAGGGATAGAGGCCTGTAGTTATTGATCAGAATGCTGGAGTAGTTTACCATTTTCTACTTTCAATAAATAGAGGTGTTTGTCTTCATTTTAAAATTTTTATTTTAGTGAATTATTTCAAACATATGACACGCAGGACTGAACTGAAAGATGATCAATATGGAATTTAAATTTTCCTCCTATTTGGATTCAAAGAGAAAAGTAACATCCCTAATCCAGTTTTAATCACTAAAACACATTGAACCCGCCCCCCCTGCCCGCCCCCCTGCCCCCCCGCAACCCCCCCCCCCACTTTTTGTTTTCTTCCTTGGCAATTCCAGCCTCTCTGCTTCATGTTTCTCTTTGTGGGATCCACCCAGCCAAGGGTAACTTTGTTTATCAGTCTCTCTTATACCCTGGTGCCTTCATGCATGAACCTGTGGCACTGGTCAATGGGAGACTGGTGATTATTTGAAAGACAGGAATATTGGAAATGTTAGAATACAAATTATTGTGTATTGAAAGTTGTTTGTTATTAGCAATTTTTAGAAAAAAAATCATCTTTTCACATTATCTATCTGTTTAATGCTAAAATTTCTTTGCCTGAATTGCCTCAGCCACCTCTGTGTCAGCATTGTCAGCCTTAGGTTGTAAATTACAAAGAGACAGATTGTGTCTGTCTAACTTGCTGTGAGCAGCAACTAATAAAGCATTTTATGAAGATAGATTCTCCATGTGTTTTGATGGTGATAAATTTTACTGAGTCTATTTTAATATCTTATTCTGGTTATATTTTAAAAGGAGAAACTATCAGTATACCACACAATTAACCCTAATGCATTTGAAAAGAAAACCAGGATATGAAATGTATTTGAAGTTTCTATCTAAATTATTTGAACTATATTACATTTTCAAGAAAAGTTTTGAACAGGATAAAATCCAAATGTCACTGAGTGGACAGTAATTTAAAAATACCTTGAAGATCAGGCTTCTGTTAGTATTCAGTTAATGATTCAGTAGTTTCATCAAGGAAATAAGTTTAATTTAGTCTTTATTCATTTGAAATTTGAAGTTAGATTTGGCTCAAAGCTACTGCACTTTTTATGGGCTGATGCCAATAATTATGTGACTCTGAAGTGATTAGCATGCTGATAATATTTTTCAGTTTATTTTAAGGTTATAGTTGTAAGTAGAAAGGTTTCAAAAGAACTCACTTATACAACAAGGAAAGACATGTTACAAAATTATAATCTGAAGTCAATACCAAATTATACTCCATTGAATTTAGGTCCCAATTTTTCTGCCAAAATTGCAAAGTAAATTTCTATTTTAGAAAAGTTTCTTTTTTTTTTACCTATTGTTCAATGTATTTTCCTTCAATGGATTCAAAAGAATGTTTTTCAGACTTAATTTTTTTAAATACATAGTCATCTTTGAGCATGTTTAATTTATTTGAATTTCAAAAAAAAAAAATATCCACCACAGATATTTTAAGAAAAAGAAAAACTCTATTAGGGTTTTTCAATACCCATTTCCAGGAGGTCTTGTTCATCTTTTGGATGGAGATGAACCAAGAGAAAGCTTCATAACACTCTTGTAATCTAACCTAAAGAATGTCATATCAAATACAATTTTATTTGAATTTCAATACAAAAGCACATTCTAAGTGGAATGAAATATTTCCCCATTTTGAATAATCTAGAATTGCTCCACTTTGTTAGTGCAGTTAATTAAGGGGTGGGGGAAATGACAGAATGTTTAAAGTTCTTCAATCATTTTGTAAATCAAGACTCCTGTGGTAAAGCCCTGGCGTTGCTCTTTTGATTTCTCCAATGCTGCCCTATGTACCCTCTACTCGCCCTCCAGAATTAGTGCAATTAGGCACTTAACCATCCTCCGGGAAGAGTATATGAAATTTCCCCTACCACGGCTTTTGCTCTTTCCCTTTCTTGGATAGTCTTATTTTCTTTTCTCAGGATTGCCTTCTTATATCTTTTATACATTTCCAGTACAGGTTCCACCTTCAAGTTGAGGGTTCCTTGACCATTTTTACAGCCCTCTTAAATTGCGCCAGAACCCATTTGTTTGACGCTGCAAAAAGTCATCATTTATTGATCTCATTTTTGTTATGTAACTTTTATACCAGTATTAAACGTTGCGTGTTCACAAACTTTTTTGTAGAGGGTAAACTCAATGAGTTAAGTTTCTATGTATTCTTTTCATTGCCAAGTGTGGTACAAAGCAATTGTTCAATAAATGTATGCCGAAAAGAGCAAGCAAATAGGTGAGTGAAGACAATGACCTTCATTCATTGTGTAGCTCAATGATGTTTCCTTTGGGTAATACCAGATGTGGACTCCGGTGACAAATTCTAGGGATGCTGGGTACACAGAATGCTTGAGTTTGTAAGGACAGTTAATTAAATACTATGAATAATATGGTTTTCTACTAGACAATGTGTTTTTGATTAAAACTAGTCATATGTTCAAATGTCTTGGCAACAAATGCACTTTTTACAAATTGGAAAAATAATTTAAAATAACATTTCTTTTATAAGAGGTTGGGTGAGAAAGGAAAAAAGGGGAGCAGTCACAAGTGTCTATTTGAGATAAGCTGAATTCAACCTATACTTTAATTAACAAGCACTAGCTCCGTTCTTTTCCCCTTCAGAAATAAACATGAATGAATGCTTCTGTAACAAAATTTGAAGGGCAAGGAAGGTACTGAGAAATAATTTCATATTGAGAGATAGATGTTTTCTGGTTTATGGCAGGGGCTTTTCATATTTAGTTCATTTTGTTTCTTTGCTTGTTTATTTGATGTTTGCTTATTTTAATTGAAATATTATATACACAAACAATAAAAGAAGCCAAAATTAAAGCGACTATAGGACAAAAGACAAATCACAAAGAGAAACAGTTTGTGATTTTTAAAATATCTTTGTTTTGTAGATTTTTTTTATACTTATAATAATAAGACACAGAAAAAAAAACAATTGAATATAGAATATTAAGAGAGAGAAAGAGAAATATAAAGTGACCTTATTTCTAATGGTCTTTCCTTACAACCACACTGTACTTACACTTCAAATCCAGAGCCATATGTCCTCAAGAGGCACGCCTTGCTGAGGAATGCTCCTTACCTCTTGTATTTTTTGTAGACTTTGTATAGATATGAGGTTTCTTGTTACATAGCAAAAGAGAAAATTAAATGAATACATTACCATTTTATAGGAAAACTGTGATTTTTCACAAAGAAGGCCTACCTGAGCTTTGTGTCAAGTCTGCTAACTTTGTGACTGTCCTATATTTTTCAAACTGGGGCTAGCCAAGGTATTTTAGGATTTTCAAGCTCTATACCAGAATTATTTTAATATTGAATTTTCATTTCAATAGTAGCCTAAAAATATAAATAAATAAAGCCTGAAAATAAGCCGGAATATTGCATAATCCACCTTCTGTTGGATGTGACATTTACCATAACACAGATATCAAAAGAATCTAAAATACATTTCATTTTATATTGACATATCCAAAGGGTACCAAAACCAATCCAATTTATAATCCCAAACAATGCTCCATGGAAATTCTCTCCCCTATTTCTCTAGCTTTCAATACTGCATATACCCTTCAGCTTCTCTCTCTAAGCTGAACTCCTGTTAACCCTCACCTAAGCTGCTGCCCATATAATGGTTCTTTTCTTTCCTCTCCTTTACATTTTTCTTTCATTTTTCCCCTCAGGTATCTGAATATCCCTTTCTCCCTTTTATTATATCTTGCTCGCACCCCAATCTAACCAAAGATAACTTTAATATGATTAAGTAAATCTTATCATCTACGTAAGAACTAAGAAGTGGAGAAGTGAAATGCTTAGCTGGTGAGTCTATACAGAGAAAAATGAGAGAGAAAAAGCTGTGAATAACTATACTAATAAAAGCCTAGGTGATCCTTGCACGTGATGTTGTCACAAGATGGGCACCACAAGATGGGCACCACAAGATGGGTGCCACAAGATGGCCATGCACACAGTGGAGGTGGGGCCCAGCAGCTGCTCCACGTGGTGAGGCCTGGGGGTCCACAGCTCCATGCAGCGCAGAGGAGGCCGGTCCCAGTGTCTCCTCCACCTCACGTGGAGTAGGCGTATCCCAGCGGAGAAGGCGGGTCGCGGTAGGGGAGGGCACTTGTGGGCAATCGGGCTAGCAGAGGAGCAGTTAGGCGTCAATCAGGCTGGCAGGGGAGCAGTTAGGGGGTGATCAGGCTGGTAGGTAGAAGCGGTTAGGGGCAATCAGGCAGGCAGGCAGGCAAGAGGTTAGGAGCCAGCAGTCCTGGATTGTGAGAGGGATGTCCCAGATTGGAGGGGGTGCAGGCTGGGCTGAGGTACAACCCCTCCCCCCCTTCATGAATTTTGTGCACCAGGCCACTAGTATACTAATAACTTTTGTGACTATTAAACAAGCATATTCTGACCTTCTTTTGGATGGTCAATTAATGTCCATTCTTATTTGACTTACAGTCTCATTTGTGTTATATGGCCACATAAATCAAGAGAATTTGCACTTAAAATCACATTAAAAAATTCAAACTAGTGACATAAGTTCTTAAGAGGCCCATGGTAATTTTCTCAATAGCTCTCAAATTTTTACATTTGAGAATGAGCAGTCTGAAAGGAAAATAGGATGGACTCTCTAAAGTGGGGTAGATAATTGGGCAGACGTTCACAGTATGTTTGGGATGAAAAGCATGTGAGTACAGTAGCAAACAGAAGAGTGAATAATTTTAGATGTCACCAGGCATACAATAGCAAGTATCAATATAAAACAGAAATAGGAAGGAAAGTGCCAAGTGTGTTCTGTGGGAGGGAGGAATAATTTCTATAGTTGTCCAAGCTGGCCAGCTTGGACAAAGGGAAGATGGATATTCATGTTGTTAAGGGAGCCAATTTAATTAACATTCATTTAATAATATATATCCACATTTCTATCAACAAATATCTATATGTAAATTATGTAAACATTTTATTTGACTAAAATGCATGCAGAAAAATGCACACACGTAATTGGCAGCTTGATATGTCTTTTTAAAAAATATGTTTTTATTGAT
This sequence comes from Myotis nattereri, assembly GCF_964212035.1. NCBI lineage: Eukaryota > Metazoa > Chordata > Mammalia > Chiroptera > Vespertilionidae > Myotis > Myotis nattereri. Next base: position 38,942,049 of record NC_138081.1, on the reverse strand, counting down.
TTCAGAGAGAAGAAGGGAGAGGGAGAGAGAGCTAGAGAAACATTGATTCCCTACCTCCTATACACCCCCCTACTGGGGATCGAGCCCCCAGTCCCGAGCATGTGCCCTGACCAGGAATAGAACCAGTGACCTCTCAGTGCATGGGATGATGCTCACTCAATTTAGCTACACTGGCCAGGTGGTAGCTTGATAAATTGTCACAAAATGAGCACAGTCATGTAACCATAAACAGATCAAGGAATCACATAAGATACTATATCCCACACACTAGAGTAGCTCTAAAAAAAGGAAAATAACAAAAATCAATGATATAGAGAAATTTGTACCCTCACACATTACTGGTAGGAATGTAAAATGGTACAGTCCTTATAGAAAATAGCTTGGTGTTTCCTCAAAAAATTAAACATTGATTTACTCTGTGACCTAGAATTTCCATTCCTACCTATATCCCCCCAAACTGAAAACAGATATTCAAACAGTGAAACATAAATGTTCATAGCAGCAATATGCAGATACATTTTATTTGTCAAGCATAAATGTCAGCTTTATTTAGAATATTTAGGTACTAAAAATAAAAATATATATATATCCTATCTAATAAAAGAGAAGCATGGTAATTAGCGTACGACCACTACCTTTCCCATTGGCTAATCAGGGCAATATGCAAATTAACTGCCAGCCAAGATGGCGGCCGCAGCCAGGCAGCTTAAAGCGAACATGAGGCTTGCTTGCTTCAGTGACGGAGGAAACCAACGTTCCCCGCCTGCCGCTGCCGGCCTCTAAGCTGCAACTCTAAGCAACAATGTTTCAAATACAGAAGGTAAACAAAGGCCAGAAACCTGCTTTCAGCAGTGGAGGCCTATGAGCTGGAGCCAAGCCTCAAAGCTAAAGCTGGCCCAGAATAAAAGAAAAAAGAAAAAAAAAAAGCGGTTGGGAGCTTCAGTCACCCGCCAGCCTGAAAACAGCCCTCAGCCCCTCACCCAGACTGGCCAGGCACCCCAGTGGGGACCCCCACCCTGAAGGGTGTGTGACCAGCTGCAAACAGCCATCATCCCCTCACCCAGACTGGCCAGGCACCCCAGTGGGGACCCCTACCCTGATCCAGGACACCCTTCAGGGCAAACAAGCCGGCCCCACCCATGCACCAGGCCTCTATCCTATATAGTAAAAGAGTAATATGCCTCCTGCACCGGGATCAGTGTGACAGGGGGCAGCGCCAAAACCACCTGATCGCCCTGCGGCTCTGTGTGTGACAGGGGGCAGGGCCACAACATCCCTATTTGCCCTACTCTGTGCATGACAGGGGGCGGCACCCCAACTCCCCAATCGGCCCTGCTCTGAGCCCGACCAGGGGCTGCACCTAGGGATTGGGCCTGCCCTCTGCCACCTGGGAGCAGGCCTAAGCCAGCAGGTCGTTATCTCCTGAGGGGTCCCAGACTGCAAGAGGGCACAGGCCGGGCTGGTGGACCCCTCCCACCCCCCCCCACCCCCCGCAGAGTGCACAAATTTTTGTGCACCAGGCCTCTAGTATATATATATACCTATGACTGTTAAGAAAAAGTTAGTTGCTCTGAGAATACTACTAAGGTACTGGTCTGAATTATCTAAATTTTTATATCTTTAATATTCAGATGCTCATAGCCATTTTCTTAAGAAATATTTTTAGTAAGGTAATTTAATCTTATTTTTTCCACATGGAAGACAGAGTTTTAAGCAACAAGTATGTAATAAATCCTAATAAAAATACTGTGATAAGCCCTAGCCGGTTTGGCTCAGTGGATAGAGTGTCAGCCTGCACACTGAAGGGTCCCAGGTTTGATTCTGGCCAACGGCACATGCCTGGGTTGTGGGCTCGACCCCCAGTAGGCGGCAGGAGGCAGCTGATCAATGATTCTCTCTCATCATTGATGTTTCTATCTCTCTATCCCTCTCCCTTCCTCTCTAAAATCAATAAAAATATATATATTTAAAAAATACTGTGATAACATTCAGATTCAAAAGTACTTATCATTAGAAAAAGGGTTTATATACTTGGGTGTTTTTACTTTTAAACATTTTTTTTTCATCACAATAATCCATCCACCCATCCATCCATTCATCTATCCATCCATCCATCTGTCCATCACCCCACCAATCCACTCATTTAACATTATGGAGCTCATACTCAGAGGCAAGCCCTTTGCTAGACAATAAGAATGCAACATTGAATGAAACAAGATATTTGTTTTCAAAGAGAACCTGTGTGATTGAGAAAACTTATTTAAAAGCTGCAGATAGGCTGTGAGAATTATTAAAACAGAAGATAACTTGTTTGTTTGTTTTCTGTTTTGGTAGTTTTGAAAACAGCTTTTCCCTAAAGTCTCAGTTCTTAGTTAGACCAAAATCCCAAACCCACTCCTTGCTCTCCATATGTCCTGGAGAAAACAAGTCTTGACGGATAGCAGAACATAGTTGGGAATCTAGTGAGGAAGATGGATGGCTGTGCGGGCTGAGTCTGGAAACAGAAAAGGCAGAGTAATTGAAAAGGAAGGGTTTGTGCATCATTCCCTTTAGCCACCATCTTCCAAGAAATATCAGCAGATGCAGAAGAACAGGAATCAGAGGAATAACAAAACAATTGTCTGGTTGCCTTTAGAAACATCAGGTGCCCTGTTCATATCAGTTATACTTTCTAAGTTTTATCAACGTCTATTTCTTCACCTTAGTTTATATGTACATAGTTTATATCTGTATGGCATCACATATAGGCAGGTGAGTTATTCAGCAACATTTTGTCCACTTGATCAATGTAGGCTGTATAATATAGTTGGCAATAATTTGGGAACCATTTGAGATTATTTATAGTTTTATTATCCAGGCAATTCTTCATTTCCAATATATATTTATTGTGTGTACCTGCTACAGTGGCACTGAGAGTAACCTGAAGTGTTCTCATCTGATAATAAATATTTTTGCATTTTATTTTTGAGCTCCTTCTCTCTGCCTAGTTGTTTTTCTACAAGTATGTTTATCTTTGGCAGTCAGACCATGCTGCATGCAGTTAGCCATAAAAAATTCATGTTTCTCAAGTTCACTTCAAAGCACTACCTGATCTGTCAAAACACATTTTAAAATGTCAAGAGGCCTTTCCATTATGGCCTTATTTGGTGCTATGGTGGTTTACAACCCCATTCTACAGGGAAAAAAAGAGGTGAAAAGACATACAGATACTCCCAGCTGCACAAGGACAAGCAGCAATACAGTGATGGTTAGCAGGATGTCTATAAAGCAGCAATGACTTAATAATTATGTAAATGCACATTCAGATATTGAGAAAATACATGTTTTTAAAAACTGAAATAAAATTAACCACTGTGATGTTTAAGTTCTCTATGGTAAAACTCACCATTAACTCTTAATTTTAAGAGTTAATTACTAAAAGTTCTCTCCACAACCCGGAGTGAAGGCACTGAAAGTTTCCATCACATGGGTACTTTCATATGCAACCTCAATTAGGGGTATGGAATAGTAGCATGTGTATCCGGGAAATTGATAAAGAACCGCTGAACCATCATTCTGCTGGTCATAGCCACGGCATGTTAGTATTTGCCTCTCAACCTGATTTCAGACCAAAATACTTCACATTGTGGCTGCTAAGGTCATCTGTCTCCTTCCTGGCAGGGCCAGTCATCTCTGTTCAGGTTCTTGATCTGAAACAACAATAGCACTCCAACTTTACTCCACTATCATCCATTAGGAAGTCTTTGTAATAAAGAATATATATCGCATGCATAAATGCAACTTCATCATTATAGGAGAAAAAACAATCTCATGAGGAAGGCATCCTCAGAGTGAACCCATAACTACAATCACTGGTGGTTCGTAATCATCATTATACGAACTCATAATCATTATTTAATTATATACAGATATTAAACAAAAGTGTTGTGCTATATAACAGACACTCTGCTGAGAACTGAGGGTACTATAGCTGGAAAGCAATATAAGTGTGTTGCCTGCCCTCTTAGGTCATATATTCCAGTAGAGAAACATGATAGAGAGGAAAGTTTAGGGAGCTTAGTCTCAATGTAGGACATTAGCAAAAAGTGACATCATTGCCAAGTCATCTATGTTCAGCTAGTAACAGCATATTTCAACAAATGACTGAATTTATATAATCTCTTGCTTTGTGGGGAAAAAATCAAGTCCTAGGATACAGATTGGAACAAAAGAAATTTAGTAAAAAGTAACATATAATAAATATTAAGTCGCCCAGCCACCATGGCTCAGTGGTTGAGCATTGACCTATGAACAAGGAGGTCATGGTTCGATTCCCAGTCAGAGCATATGCCTGGGTTATGGGCTAGATCCCCAGTGTGGGGTGGGCAAAAGGCAGAAGATCAATGATTCCCTCATCATTGGAGTTTCTAGCTCCCTCTCCCTTCCTCTCTGAAATCAATAAGAATATATTAAAAAAATAATGAAATTAAATAAACATCCTATATAATAAAAGGCTAATATGCAAGTTGTCCCCTGGACTGGGAGTTCTGGGCCAGCCAACCACCCAAAGTTCCTCCCCCGGCTGAACCCACCTCTGATTGCCCCCCCCACCCCAATCAGGAGCGGGGCCAGCCAGCCAACCTCCCACACCCTCCCCCTGACTGGCCCTGCCTGATTGCCCCAATCAGGGTGGGCTAGCTAGACCCCACCCGTACACAAATTCATGCACCAGGCCTCTAGTTAAGTCAATAATGGCTTATGGAGCTAACATGTGCCATGTCACTCCCCTCAAGCCTCAATCTTTGGTTGCCCCTCATGTCAACCACAGTGTCCAAGGAGGACAGAAATATCCTTGAAGGTTCTTAGGGATTGGCAACTCATGTGCTTCCTGTTAGGGCTCTCTTACTTCTCAGCTATGTGCAATCTTTGCAGAATCCATAGATAACAATATTACACATGGTTTTTTATCCAGTCCTTACTAGGAATCCTGGATAAACTTTATAATTTGATACTTATAACTTAATGGGAAAGAAAAAATAGCTTTTCCTTTGAATTATTATTTTTTTCTGCGAGTGTAGTCATCTTCTATTACTATATGAATCATTTTGAGATAGGGAAGAACAAGATGGGCAGTAGGCATAATTCAGTCTTTCTTGGGGGAAAGCCTCTAATACCTTGAAAGTTGATATTTGTAGAATCTAAAAAACAAAATGAATTGACCAACAAAATAAGACCTGGAGCTAGGAGGCATGAAACAGACTGACATACCTTGATATGGGGTTAGAAGGACAAGAAGAGATTAAACAAAAGAACTTATACACTTACTGGTACTAGAGGCCTGGTGCATGGATTTGTGCACCAATGCGGTTCCTCGGCCTGGCCTGCGGGGATCAGGCCAAAACTGGCTCCCTCCTCTCTGGTTCCGGGTGCATCACCTGAGAACCACAGTTGCCAAGTCACCGCAGCTCAGCAGCTCCTGCATTGAGCATCTGCCCCCTGGTGGTCAGTGCATGACATAGCTACCGGTTGGCGCATCTGTCCCCTGGTGGTCATTGCACATCATGGCAAACAGTTGGACGGTTGCTTTCACTTTTATATATATACTAGAGGCCTGGTGCACAAAAATTTGTGCACTCGAGGGGGAGGAGGGTCCCTCAGCCTGGCCTGTGCCCTCTCGCAGTCCGGGACCCCTCGGGAGATAACAACCCGCTGGCTTAAGCCTGCTCCCGGGTGGCAGAGGGCAGGCCCAATCCCTAGGTGCAGCCCCTGGTTGGGCTCAGAGCAGGGCCAATTGGGGAGTTGGGGCACCGCCCCCTGTCATGCACAGAGCAGGGCAGATCAGGAGGTTGCGATGCCACCCTCAGTCATGCTCAGGGTAGGGCCGATTGGAGGGTTGGGACACCGCCCCCTGTCATGCACAGAGTAGGACCCATCAGGGGAGTTGGGGCTCCGTACCCTGTCACGCACAGAGCAGGGCCGATAGGGGAGTTGGGGCACCGCCCCCTGTCACACTCAGGGCAGGGCTGATAGGGGGGTTATGGCTCTACCCCGTCACACACAGAGCACGGCCTGTGGGGGGGCGGGGGGTTGGGGCGCCACACCCTGTCACAAACAGAGCAGGGCAGATCAGTGGGTTGGGGCGCTGCACCCTGTCACACACAGAGCTGCAGGGCGATCAGGGGGTTGGGAAGCTCCCCCCTATCAGGCACAGAGCAGGGCTGATCAGGGTGTTGGGGTGCCTTCCCCTGTCACGAACAGAGCAGGGCAGATAGGGAGGTTGTGGCCCTGCCCCCTGTCACACACAGAGCCAGGGGGTTTGGGTGCTGCCCCCGTCACGCTGATCCTGGTGCAGGGAGGCCTCGCAGCTCCGCTGATCCTGGTGCTGGGAGGCATATTACCCTTTTACTATACAGGATAGAGGCCTGGTGCATGGGTGGGGGCCGGCTGGTTTGCCCTGAAGGGTGTCCTGGATCAGGATGGGGGTCCCGCTTGGGTGCCTGGCCAGCCTGGATGAGGGGCTGATGGCTGTTTGCATCTGGTCACACCCCCTTCAGGGTGGGGGTCCCTGGCCAGTCTGGGTGAGGGGCTGAGGGCTGTTTACAGGCTGGCCAAGCACCCTGGCAACGTAAGCTCCCAGCCTCTCTTTTTTTTTTCTTTTTTTTATTCTGGGATTTATTTACCTTCTATAATTGAAACTTTGTTGCCTTTAGCGGAGGCCTGTGGAAAGCTTGACTTCCTCCATCTCCAGGGGCAACCTACTCCTGCTCGCTCCAGCTCTGTTGCCACGGCTGGCTGAAAGCAGGTATCCGGGGTTTGTTTACCTTCTATAATTGAAACTTTGTTGCTTTCAGTGGAGCTCAGATCTGGGGCCACGGCAGGTGGGAAGCTTGGCTTCCTCCATCGCCCAGGCAACCAAGCCTCCTGCTTGCTCCAGCTCCGTGGCTGCCGGACGCCATCTTGGTTGGGCTAATTTGCATATAGTCACTCTGCTTGGCTGGTGGGCATGGCTTAAGGCATAGCGAAAGTATGTCAATTTGCATGTTTGTCTTTTATTAGTATAGGATATACTAGAGGCCCAGTGTACAGATTCATGCACCTGTGGAGTCTCTCACCCTGCCCTGTGGGGATCAGGACAAAATCAGCTCTCCAACATCCCCCAAGGGGTCCCAGATTGCAAAAGGGCACAGGCAGGGAGAGGGACCCCACATGTGCACAATCGGGGCTGGAGAGGGACAGCGGGAGGTCTCCAGGGTGTGTCTAGCCTGTCTTGCCCAGTCCTGATGGGCTGGACCCCAGTAGCAAGCTAACCTACAGGTCGGAGCGTCTGTCCCCTGGTGGTCAGTGCAGGTCATAGTGACTGGTCAAACACTTATCATATTTTATAGGATATGCATAGGCCATAGACATGGCAAAAGGATAATGAAGACCTGGGGGGTTAGGTAGGGGTTTGGAAGATAGGATTAAAGTGGGGGGGATGGGAGATAATAGGAGATATCTGTAATACTATCAACAATAAAAATATATTAAAAAAAATTTTAAATTGATATGCCTTCCTCTTCCTCTATAACCCTGCAACCCTAACACAGCTGCGGCTACCTATTCTTCAGGAGACAAATTGCATTAGGTCAAGTCCCTATCCGACTCTCTAGGGGAAGTCCAATGACCTTCCCAGAATTTTTGTGACACAGAGGCTTTTAAGCTTATTCCAGACCCTGCTGGCTCTGAATTGTCACCTTCACTGAACTCTTGATTTTACTCATTTTTCAACTCCTACTGCAGTTTATCCCTTTTTCCTGGGCTCACCCAAAATTTCTCTGTCTGTTCCATTTATTTATTTATTTCCCCTAAGATCACTTCATTTATATTCTTTTGAATGTACAGATTTAATGAAAACTTTGAAGTCAGAGAAGAGTTTTTAAAATATTTTAATATTAGGCTTTAAGATTTTTGACCACCTTTCTTTAAAAGTTATGGTTGCCCTTTCCTACCAGGTTATGCAACAATATTTCTGCTGCAAAATTCCAGTGCCCTTTGCATTTACTATGCAGAACATCAGCTCCCTTTACCCAGCTTGTGATTGTGAGCTACAGGAAAATGAAGGACCTCAGTCTACTAGCATTGAAGACCTTCCCAAAGTTTCTTCTTTTCTTCATCCTTTATTAATCAATCTCTAACACAGAACAGAACAGATAAGACTAGTATTCTAAGGTGATTTAATTTTCAGCTAATATGAGCTATGCTGCTCTCAAATAAAAGACGGTGACTAAATCCACTTTGGGTTTCAAACAATTTTTTACTTGATTGCAAAACCTTGCTTTGCATCTGAGGTAAGTACCTTTTCCTCACTCTCAGAGAATTCATCATGGCACAGATTAGACTGTATTGTCTGCATCTCCCATTATGCTGAGATTCCATGAGCAAAAAAGTCCTGTATATTTTTTCACTATTTTAATACCTAACACTGCTTGGAAGTAGCTACTCAACAAACATACGTTACGTGAATGAATGAATAGTGTCCTATCCCTGACGCAGATAAGACCTGGATCTTCAATATATTCTACATTTCAATATAGAAGATATTACACAAGGATTATAATCACAATATAAAGAAAACCCCTGAAAGGTACTGCTTATCTGGGTTCCACATGCTAAAGATGAAGACTTTCTGACCAGAAAAGAGAAATGATTTAGCTTAGTCTTCTCACACTGTCAGAAATGCACAGGGCTAGAAATCAGACACCTTCTCTCTGGGCCCCGCATCTTTCCGTTACACTAGAGCAGAGCCTGAGGAGTCAGACCTCCCGCCTCTCTAAACCATGGAAGAAGCTGCTGGACAGCTTTGCAGAAGTGAGCATTGATTGCTTTTGCATCTCTTTGCAGATAGTGCAGGATAGGAAGCTTCCCCCACTCCTGGTAGCCTGAAATGGATTTTCAAGTTTAGAAAAATAACCCGGGGAACACTATTCTTGGCAAGACTTTCCAAGGGCATTTAAGATTTTCAAAAGCTGTTCCTGGACACAAGGAAGCTTTAGTTTCCTGGAGGTGAGTTAAGCTGTCTCCTCTGGGCATGGAAGGATTAAGATTTAAGAACCACAAGTGACATTTATTTTGGGATAATAAGAATTAACCACCAAATACTGCTTGCTTGTTTATTTGTTCCACAGACAAAAGCTTCCAGGAAATACTTTCTTTGCACATAACGATGAGAATTGTTGGAAAAGCCCTGATAATCCACAAGATTAGAAAAATCTCCTTGAGGATAACCACTAGACATTTAATTTCCACTGTGTCCCTCCCCTGTCCCTTGAAAGCTTCTCAGCGCCCTGCCTATCTCTTTAGCCTCACTCCCAACCTATCTGCCATTCACGCCCTGCATGCCAGCTACAGATACGTAGCTGGAGTATATTATGAGAGAGGCAATATATCAAAAATTGCCTCCGTTTAAAGCCCTGCTCCATCACTTTCCAGCTGTGTGATCTAGCTGGGTTGGCTTTGCTGTTGTTATTCCTCCATTTGAAAAAGAGGAAGACTAAGTAGAACTAATTGAGTTATTACATGTAAGGCACTTGCCTAACTCATAATAATTGCTCAATAAATGTTACCTATGATTGACAACACCTTATCTGCAATTCCAAAATGATAAGTATGAACTGTTAGTTTTTATGTAGTTCTTCTGGAACAAAGCCAGACCTGATCTGAATTCACTAGACAGCAAAGCTCAACTTGAATTGATGTGAGACTGCATCTAGTCTACATTTATTCCACTTAGTATAACATGTGTTTGATTTACTGAAGAAATTAATAACTTAAATACAGGGTGCTGTAGCAGACACCACTGGATATTATGGAGTATGTTATAACTCTATATTGTGTTTCTCAAATCTAAAGAGATACGAATTCTGAAATGCACTGGGACCCAAAAATTTTGTGTAAGACAGCATGAGCGTGGATCATGATGGCTTCATATACTGCTGCCTTCCTAACATCTGTGTGTTACTCTCACCCTACCCTGTCCTCCTCATTCAGGGAGACTCAGAGCCAGAGTGGACAGCTCTGTGTAATTTCCTTTACTGTTCCAGACAGCTGGACTTTTCTCCTTTTTTGATCCCCTATGGTTCCTAACACTGCACTTAACACATGCAATTTTCTTTGCTATATTTTGTGGATTGTATCCTGAGAAAATTAACCATCACTTCAGTTAACATATAAAATTGTCCCTAATGAATATTTTCTGCTAACACTATTAAAAAAAAAGTAAACATGAGATTCTTTAAAAATCTGTTTTAAACTGACACTGAAGTAGACTAAATATTATTAATGACAAAATTAATTATGTAAATAATAAACTTGCTTTCTTATTTGTGGTTTCAAAAAATAATTATCTTACTGCTATGAAATGTGTCCTGACAGGTTCTGGCATATAATTGCACAAAAACACCACCACAGCAAAGCAGCAGGCTTCCCATTGCCAAAGGAAAAACTATTGACGTTGAACAATCACAGATGTTTCCATGATACACTGCTTGAGATATCATATAGGAATAATTCCAAAAAGATATCAGAAGGCATTTTGAAGCTTTATGGATCTAAAAAGTCATTAAGTACTAAAATCTTAAGAGCATAGTTGATATTTTGAGAATTTGTTCTTTATTGTCTTTTTACAGCATTTACTTTCTCCTATTACAAAATAACATCTGTTGTAGAGAAATTAGAAAATACCTATAAGCAAAAAGAAAAGTTGCTAATAATCTCACTATTCAGAAATATCATGTATATATTCATTAGCTTATTCATGTATTTGTGCATATATAAATAATGGATGTGCCAGTGTGTGTGTGTGTGTGTGTGTGTGTGTGCGTGTGCGTGCTTGTATATCATAATCTGCTATGCTTTAGTTAGAGTGAAATGGTTATATTATACTGCAAAGAAAGCAATTATATGGAATCTCTAAATATAATCAGATACGGTCTGGAAAAGAAAAATAAGTCACAAATATATAAGTATACAATTACGAATTGTGATTTTCTACAAAGGAAATAAACAGGGGACTAAGATATAGAAAAACAGTGTCAGGGAATAGTCTTTAGGGAAGAATGTCTGAAGAGTAAATTTTAAGGAGCAGCCTGTCTAGAATACGAGGCAAAGTAAAGAAGTGAAACAAGGTGGAGATGGAGAGGTCGATAGAGACCAGTCCACGCAGTGTCTGTAGTCCATTATAAGTACATCAACTTACTTTGAGGAATAATGGAAAAACATCAAAGAGCTTGCTGCAATGAAACTGATGTGATCTGGCTGAATCTAGTTTATTCAACCTCCCCAGTATTGACATTTTGGGTCAGATAATTCTTTGTTTTGAAGGGCTACTCTTTGCATTGTAGGAGGTTTAATAGCACCTCTGGCCTCTGTCCAAAAGATGCCAGTAACATCTCCCCAAATGTGACAACTGAAAAGGTCCCCAGACATTGCCTAACATTCCCGTGAGTTAAGAGCCAAAGAGTCCTGCTTAAAAACAGCTAGCTTAAACAATTTGAAGTATTCTGGCTAGTAGGTGAAGGATAGATTCTTTTGTAGGAGCATACCTTCTGATTGCACAGGCAACCATCTTGTCACCACAAGAGAAATCAGCTTAAAGCAACACTAATCAGTGGATTTCAGAGCTGCAATAGAGAATCTGAACAGTTTAAATATAAATGAGCTACTGAACCAATGACCTGAATCTGGCATATGAGAAAGCAAGTCAAAGTGCAAAATCAAAGAGCAATGAGTTCCAGTGAGGGGGTAGCTAGTGGTCCGTGCATAGAGGATAGTGACTTAGTCTGCAGCAACATGTCTTGGGGTTGTGACTATGGAGAATCTGTGATAGTGAACATTTTTGTGGAGCGAGAATAGACATAATTTGAATTTATACCTCAATTCAGTTATCAACCCATTCTTCTGCTTCATTTCACAGGACAACTTCTCACAAAAGTTGTCCATTTTCCAGACAAAAAGGGAAAAACTGTATATAGTATGTGTATTATCTTGGTATATGACCGAGATTACTATATAAATCAAGTAGCACCAAACAGACTGTTCAATACGTGTTGAAACAAATAGAATTCTGAATAATTTAAAAAACAGTTTTCCCATACCACACTGATAAAAAATGAAATCCAGGTTAATAAAAGACAGTAATTTGGAAAGCAACACTTTAAAACTATGAGAAGTAATATAAGATAACCTTTCCATAATAGTGGAACAGAAAGAGATATTTTAGCAATCATATAAAAGCAAAGCAAAGAAAAAAATATTTAATAAGTATGACTACATAAAAACAAACATTTTTCTGTCTTATGATAAACTCCATCAACCAAGTATAAAGGCAAGATACAGTTTTAAAATATTTTTATGATCCTATGTAATAAAAGGGTAATATGCAAATTAACCATCACTCCATCACAAAGATGGTGGCGCCCATAGCGTCTGGGGTGCTGGACGCTGGCGGCGTCACCCCGGCAACAAGCCCCAGTGTCCCGTGCACCCCAGCCCGCAGAGGGAGGGAAGGAGGGAGGGCCTCTGGACAGAGGCTGGTGGGGCGCAGCATCCTGTGTGCCCTGGCCTGTAGAGGGAGGGAGGGAGAGTGAGCGGGCGGGCTTGCCTCTGGCCAGAGGCCAGCTGGGACATGGGACACTGGAGTCATTGTAGGCCAGGCTGAGGAACCATCCACCCCCCCCCCTCCATGCACGAATTTTGTGTACAGGGCCTCTAGTACATATATAATAGACACAGGATTTATATACAGAATATAGGAAGAAGTTCATATTCAATAGAAAAAGAGCAACCCAATCGAGTTACATGTTAAGTAATTCCAAACAGAGGCATCAAAATCCTGCCCCCTCTAAATTTGAGCAGCCCTCCAACTTCACTATTAATTAAGGAAACATGGTCAAAGCAAAAGCAGCTAACTTCATTCTCAAAAATGTAATTATGAAATATATTCACAAAATATAATCCTGAAAACTCCCCGTTTGTTAAGTGTGTGGAAAATAAGAATTCTTACAATTGATAGTGAGGACATACTAGAATAACTGTTCTCTAAATTTGTAAATATACAATAACAGTTAAAATATGTTGATTCTAAAAACATGAAGCAACTTGACATAAGCAACTTGGGCATATGTGTACCATAGAGAAATTCTGTGCAAAGGTATCATGAGAAATTGCAATATTATTTATAACAACAAAAACAAAACCTTAATATTCACCCAGAGTAAAGGTCTAAAGCAGTTAAAGTGACTAAACTGCATCCATATATCAATAGGCTATAACTGAAAAATGCAATGTTGGCTATTATAAATAATATTCTATTGAACAGTCTGTGCATACAGTTTTGGTTCTCATGTATATGCATTTCTGTTGGATATTTACTTCAAAGTGAAATTGATGGCTTAGAGGGTATTATATGTTTTGCTTTAGCAAAATAGATTACTAGATGTAGTGTAGATTGTATTAGTTTCAATGGTTTTCAAAGTGGTAATGCCAATTTACATACTCACCAGCAGTGGAAAAACTCGAAATAACCCCAATAGCATCAGTAGTGTAATGTATCAATAAAATGTCATACATTCATAAAATGAAATGCTGTCAAGCCATAAAAGTGAAAGAACTACTGCTCCACAGTAAAGAAAGATAAATTTCACAGACATATGCTGAGTGAAAGATGTTTGCCATGAGTATATATTTTATAATTCCATTTATTTGAGTTAAAACAATAAGTCTACTACATGGTGAAAGACGTCAGAGTAATAATTATTCTGGGGGGTGATGCTGGATGCGGACTGTAAAGCAGCTTCCCAGGGTGAAATATTCCATACTCTACATGACCTGCCTGAGGGTCCTGAGGGTTGGGTTCTGAGGGCTCTAAGGGTTCTGAGGGTCCATTCACTTGGCAAAAATCACTCAACTCCATACTTACTATGCATGTACTTTTTTGTACTGGTTAACTTAACAAAATATTAAAATATGTTAGTTTTAAAAAGCAAGATACATAGTACATAATTGATAGAATAGATCGACATACATACAATCTTCAAAGGTAAATAATGCAGCACTATAGTTTATGGATATCTCTCACTCTCTATATCATCTATCTCTCTATCTATCTTTTCCACCTAGGAAGTTGAAAATAAAAGACTTTATTTATCTGTAGGGATAATGAGAATGCCTGCTTCCCGGGAAAGTTGTGAGAATAGATGTTAAGAGATGTAAAACTCATAGAAATGGATTGGGCACAGAGGGAATCTCTAACTGATACATACAATCATTCTTGGCTTCACCATGGAAGGGTAGCATTTCAGCAAGAAGTATGATTAGGCCTTTAGAAACAGGACTTTGGAATTGTTACCTGCCTTGCTACCTGCCACATGACTGAGTTTAGTGAACTGACAATTTCTACTTTCCTCAAATAAATGTTTAATGTGCATGTATTATGTATCTCTGTGTATGTGTATATGTATATATGTTCTCTGAAACATATATCTTGTTGCAAACATGAATATAATTAAATGAAAGAAATGTGCCTATATGCAGTAGCCTCAGAATGGAATGACAAAATGTTTTAAGTTAGACTAAGGTTTTATATTTAATCATTCTAAGCAACATCATTGCCCGTTCTCCACAGAAAATTTTTGTTATAGGAAAAAGATTTAATTATTCAACTTTAATTTTTAATTATAGACCTGTCATCTGAATATGCATAAGGATTTCTTAAAATACAACACTTTTTACTGTTATAAAATTTATAAATTAGTAATAGGTGGGACACTTTGTTCTAATAAAAAGTTTCTACATAAGTAAATCTAACAGTGAAATTTTTAAAGCTTTCTTTGAAGACTGGGAACAGGACATAAATCACCATTTCTATTCAATGTTTTACTTTTTGGTTAGTAATGCAACAAAAAATGCTAAGCTTAAGAACATATAAAACTTTGATTACATGTTCTGTATTAAAAAATACAAAAGAATCCACAGATAAATTATGAAAATCAATACTAATAATTTGAACTATTAAAACATAAACAAAAACATATTAAAATTTTCATTTTATTTGAGCAAACATAGATTTGCATTGGGGAGCACCAAACAAAAGTGGTTGGGAGCACCACACCAACAGGGGCTAGGTTTTCTAAAGGAAGACATCAAAGGAAAGCATAACAACTATTTGACTGGTTATAACTTAAGAAGTTGCCATATTTGGGAAGCTTAATTGGCTTTTTGTGACTGGTTGTTATTAAGTTTCATTTGACTCTAGCTTAGGTTTTGGTTTGTTTGTAAGATTCACCAAAACATAGACCCATCTCAACAGAATAATTACCACATTTGTTGAATATAAAGTTATTATAAAAATATCAATGTTTTTCTACATTCTAGCAATAAAGATTTAGAAATTAAATGTTTTAAAAATATTTGACAATAACATACAAATTGTGTATCCTATATAATAAAAGCTTAATATACTAAGTAGTTGTCCAGTCATCTGTCCAACCAATCAAAGAGTAATCCTATCTAATAATAGACAAACAGGGTAATTGACCGTACCTTTGCTAACTTCCCATTGGCTAATCAGCAAGATATGCAAATTAACCACCAACAAAGATGGTGGTTAATTTGCATATATAGGTGCAAAGCGGCAGAGTGAAGACTGAAGGCGGCTCCAGCCGGAGCGAAGGCCTGGGTCCCCGGTGCCAAAGGAAAACCGGTACAGGCAGCCAGGGGAAGGGAAAGGCCTATTGCATGAATCTTTTCGTGCAACAGGCCTCTAGTATGCTAATAATATGCTACGGCTGCTCAACTGCTCACTTACTATGGTGTGCACTGACCTCCAGGGGGCAGACAGTTGACTGGTCGACCAGTCTCTATGAAGTGCACTGACCACCGGGGGGCAATCACTCTGAATGGTAGGTTAGCCTGCTGCTGGGGTCCAGCTGATTGGGACTGAGTGAGATGGGCCGGACACGCCCTGGAGCCCTCCCGCAGCCACTCCCCAGCTGGCCAAGCTCCTGTGTTTCTCCCTGGCCCCAACTGTGGGTGAGTGGGTGAGAGGTAATCAACCAAAGACCATCCTATATAACAAAAGGCTAATATGCAAATCGACGGAACGACTGGTTGCTATGACACACACTGACCACCAGGGGGCAGACACTCAATGCAGGAGCTCCCCCTGGTGGTCAGTGCACTCTCACAGGGGGAGTGCTGTTCAGCCAGAAGCCGGGCTCATGACTGGCAAGTGCAGCGGTGGTGGCAGGAGTCTCTCCCGCCTCCACAGCAGTGCTAAGGATGTTGGACTGGGCTTAGGCCCGCTCTCCGTGGTGAGTGGGCCTAAGCCATCAGTTGGACATCCCCCGAGGACTCCCAGACTGCTAAAGGGCACAGGCCAGGCTGAGGGTCCAACCCCCACCCCCACCCCCCTGAGTACACACATGTCATGCACCAGGCCTCTAGTATACTATATTTATGGATTTGAAGTCTCAATATTATAAAGATGATCAAACAATCCCCAACTAAAAATCTAAACAAATTTTGCTTTTTATTTTCTTTGACTTTTTTTCCCTAGAACTTGGCACATTGATTCTAAAGTTTATATAAAAATATATGCAGTACTGCAAAAATTGAGACTTTCCTTAAGAGCATCAAGCGAGATACTTTCTCAATCACATACCAAGCTTGATTACTAGACTAGTTAAGTAAACATAGGCAGAATTTAAAAAGCCAGTAAGAAAACCCACGCATATAAGGGTACATGATTTACAGCAAAGGCAGCCCAGCAGAGCCATGAAAAAAGAACAATGACGATCTTTTCAAAATATCATGCTTGGACACTTAGACATCCATCTAGAAAAAAAATAATTTTGGCCCTTTTTTTATCAATTGCACAAAAATAAATTCCAGGTACATTACAGAGCTATATGTAAGACATAAGATAATAAAGTTTTTAGGAGATAATATAAGCAAATACCATTATGTCAGAGGAAAAATTTCTTACTTAGTACACAAAACATATTAACAATACAAGGAAAAGGCTTATCAATCTAACTACATTAAAACTAAGGACCTTTAGCCCTAGGGCTCAGTGGTTAGAGCACCAGCCCACTTTGGTCATGGGTTCGATTTCCTATCAAAGGCACATACCTGGGTTGCAGGTTTAATCCCCACCTCCAGTCAGGAGGCAACTAATCAATGTGTGGGGACATATGATTGAGAAGGAGGCATGTGGGGAGCCAAAAGTGTAAGTTATAACTATTATTTTTGTATATCAATGAAAATCATATCTATGTTTTTTAGTGTACCACAGATTTTTAGTAGTTTATGTGTGCCCTGAGATGAAAAGGTTGATAATTGCTGCTTTAAAATGATCACTTACGTTTTTTTGACATGTGTGTTAAAAATATAAAAATTGTGTTGAAAATATTAAAATTACATATTTGTTTGAAAGTATATTGGGGAAACTAATTTCATTAACATGTTTTCATTTACATTACTAAAAAATAAGAATATTAGGATGAAGACTGGGTAAGGGAAAGACTATTATTATTATTATTGTTTATCTTATTATATCATCAAGGAATTCTAACATGTTGACCAAAGAAGAAAATATGTGTATTTATTAATTGCTTAAGTCTTATGAATAGGAATAAGCACTAGGATCTTGTTTTGAACACGTTTACAATGTAGGAGACATGTTTCTTACTGCTAATAAAATTGAGGAGCACATAACCCTTCAGTCTCTTGAAGATCAGTTTAAGACTTAATTTTCAGACTCTAATATTGAGCAGACTGAGTGTATTATTGCTTTAGCAGTTTACTGGACAGAATTTCCTGAGCTGTCACATTGATACACCCTTTGCAAACATCCTAAAGGAAAATTTGCATCCTTGCCTTTAAGCTGTTCCAACTATTTATTTTCACTTTATTATTTTTCAATTAAGTAAATTTATATTTTAAACCACAGTAATGCATATCTGACTGATTATAAATTTTCCATGTTATTCATATTCTTCACAAGTTGAAAATAACATAAGGGCTGATATATAAGCGAAGTTTCAAATGCATATCTACCCATTATGTTTTTTGAACTGTCTTATTTATGCAGTTCTGTATGGTCTTCAAAGGAATGTACTGATCAATTTTCTGTCAAATTAGTCAGTGTAATCGATTTATAAAGCAGCACGTTTAGCTAATGCAAAGAAGCATTGGTTTTTCAAGACTGTTCTAACAGATTTGACCAAACATGACACACAAATGTTTCTTGAAACTAAAATTGAACCTATCCATAAAAATACCTGACAATTAAAGAACACATGATTCATTGATCATTTTCTGTTCCAATGTGATAGGTATACAGTAAAAATATCCCATAAAGAACCCATCACTCACCATGCAAATTAAAGTCTTACTCCCTCAATTTTATAGAAAACTACCCCCCAAATTAATGATTTGACCAAATCAATGCAGTATATTTCTCACATTGAATTATACAAATAATACTTTAAAAATAGATTATCTATGCTGATATAAACTAAACATATACTTAAATCTCTGTATACTTAGTATATAAGTACACAAATGCTTCCTTCTCAGAAAAAATTTGAAATTTAGTCTGTTTAAAAATCAAAATGATTTTTTCATTCATACCTACCACAGAGGAATAATGTCATAAAATCACAGAAGCATTTTGTTCTGATTACAGTTATTATACATATATTTACTTGGTAAATGTTCTCTGCTAGTAGGATCTTTTCTCATTGTGTCTGCATAATACAGAGTAGGAGGTTATTCCTTTGGGATTAAGTGTCACTCTGTAAGAGCCTGTTTATAGAATGAAACTTTGCTGATTACTATTCCACTAATCTCCTAACCCTATAATTTTGTATTCAATAAATTCTAGTTTTACACTCTTTTGCTTCAGTTACTTAAATGCTTAAGTAAAGTTTTCACTCCATGTGACTTGCTAAGAATCACTATAGTTGCATGAAATTATATTTATCACTAGATTTCCAGGAGTGTGCCTAGCTGAGAGCACACCTGTAGCTGAAAGTATCTGCGAGCGTTTTCCTTTCTGCCAGACAATAGCAACTACTTGTGTTGCCTCCTTTGATGGCTAAGGTGGGGACAGCTTGTGTTACAGGAGAATAACATCATCATAAAATGTCTAAGGCTGTATCTTTATGTATTTTTTAATCCCACATTTCATTCTTTTGCTCATATCCCTAAATTTTCATAAGTGACTATAACCATTAACTAATCTCTGACCTCAGCAATTCTGTAGTCATTTTCCCAAAGAAGAATTTAGGCTTTTTCTGATCTTGAAGTTTTGAAGCATTTGAATGTAAGAAAAGGGAAAAGGTAGAGTATATCAAAGATGTAGAATGGGAAAGACCAAATGTCAAGCTAAATAATGATAATTTGATTACTTAATATTTCTATAAATATTCCATTAGGATTTCTCCATTGAACCTCCGCCCATGCTCTCCAAAGTTGAAGACAAAGGGCAGCTAACATCGTTTAGAGAAATGAAGTACTACAGAGTGGAAATTTTCATCTGACCTCGGTCTAGAAAAATGCCTTCTGGATTTTTCCAAATCATTTACGAGGTCTCTGTTCAGAAATCTGGCCGTGGGATGACATTGCAAAATAGCGCTCTGAAAGACACACAGTCAGTGCTGAGGCACCTCACACTGGCTCCTATCTAGGACAAGTGCTTCAGTATTTTTTTCTTAATTCAAAGTCGTTATTCTAGCTTGAAAGTACTCTTTAGTCTCCATAGCAATCCTTTGACTATACAATAACACGATCTTAAATATCTTCGTATTTGTTCTGAAATAAAAGGCACCGCTGTCTTTCTTATTACTTGAACACTTAGAAAAGATGAAAATGCTCCAAAATAATTCCATGATTTATAATGAAAGAATAGAAGTTTTTCAACGAAATTGCTGTTTCTCACCTGTTAAAGCTCTGGGAGAAAAAAAAAATCTGGAACTCCCCCGGCCAATGTGGCACTGTTGGTTGAGCATCATCCCACGTACCAGTAGGTTGCTCTTTGATTTCCAGTGGGCACATTGCTGAGTTGTGGGCTCGATCCCCAGCAGGGGCATGCAGCAGGCAGCAGATCAGATTGATGTTTCTCTCTCATCCATGTTGTTGTTTTTCCCTCTCTGCCTCTAAAAATCAATAAAAACAAACTTTAAAAAACCTGGAACAACTTCTCATCGACATCATAACCCCTGTTCTCAAAACAGTTTAACATCCAAAGAAAGATTTAGATAATACAAATACTTAATTACAAACACTTGATTTACACATATACTAGTATACAAACACTTTATATTCATTCATTCATATATTTATGTATATATATGATATATCTACATACTTTATATTCAGACTATGTAACCACAGAATATGAACACCCTGTAACCACAGTATATAAGACATTTTGCAATTATATTGAGGACTAGGCAGAATTAACTAAGCTGGGGAAGTTTACTGCAGTAAATCAAGATAAACAGGGACGTAAAGCATTACTTTGTGCTCTCTAAGATGCAGATATTGATACCTGCTCTAGTTAATAAAAATAAGTACCATGTGTGTCTGTGCTAGACTTAAAATTGTTTCCTGAAGTCAGAGATGGACGGAATAGGTATCTTAAATGATAAAGACTGGGTTGTCTTCAGTGCACGATGAAGAGAAAACCAGGTGACAGCAATCAGGGAGTGGCAAGACGGTAAATTATAAATGTGTGAGCCTTGAAGACACGGGACTTTTATTGCAAAAAGAAGATAAACTAATAGTTTGCAAAAGAAGAAGCTTGCAAAGAGGCTATTGACCAAAGGTTTAATTTGAGGATGTTTTACCTTGAGAATGCAGAGTATTCATGAGACAACGAGGTACAGCTAAGACTGGGAAGTAGAGGGGTGTTTAGAGAGGAGGCTGAGGATACAGGGCTGATTACCTAGGCACAATTTTGGGGATACGGTGGAAGGATTTGGGTAGCACCAGAGGACTGCACAGACCAGAGCAGCACAAAGGTAAGCGTTCCACTGCTAACAGTGACTGGGGAACCACAGACATCGCCCAGTGCCTAAATTAAATGTGCATGGGATTCATCCTGATAGTTTCTTATAGAAGAGTGAGTGCTCATTCTAGTGCTGACATAGGTGGCATTGGGAAGATGATTTCCTAGAAGCCCTTCCCAGTATGTCCAACAATGATTGATGGCGTCAAAAGGTAACAGAACAAGAGATGAGAGTACACAAATACATTGACGGTAACAGATAGGTAAGTTCAGGAGGACCATGTTAGTGAAGAGAGCACTGCTAACAGACTAATTGGAAAACTCCAGAGACTCAAATAGTTAAATATGATTGAAGTGAAAGCTAGTAGATAGGGTACTTGATGAAGGGAGAACCTGAACCATGAAAAGCCTTGTTGATTATATCAAGACAATATTTCTGAGTGGTCCAAAGGCCGCACCTATATCTAAAACACCTTGAATACAGGGCCTGAGAACAGGTCCTTAAGAAGAATACAGGGGACTACAAAGGCCAAAGTTTTAAATCACTTTTTGGTACTTAATTTTATAGGTTATAGAGGAAAAAAGTGCAAAATATTCAAGAGAGGAATATCATCATCATTGTCATCGTTGTTGTCATCATCATATACATAGTGTTCTGTATAATGCACATAAAAACTATCACCGATTTAATGACTTTGTAAGTTTTAGGTTAACATAGAATTTAGAAATAGGTATTTTATTTTTATGACTTTTTGCTCTTAGCAACTAGTTCAATTAACGCATCCTTCCTGAACATGTCAGATAAGAGGGTTTCTATTATATACAAAAATATTAATAATAGCTGGCCATGGAGCTGAGGTTATCAGTAATCTCTTTTTTCTTTCATTATGCATTTGGTGTTTTCTCCACTTGGTTAAAAATTATATTATTTAAGTAATAAAAATAAATAATTTATATACAATAAAAAATTAAAGAAGAGGCATAATGTTATCAAGCTAATGCAAACAAACAAATGCTGGACTAGCAATATTTGTATCTGGTTAGATATTAAAAATTAAAAATTATTAAATTATACAGTTATTTCACATTGGTAAAACTAAAATCTACATCTTGAAAACTTGTATCTTGATGGAAATCTAAGAATATATATATATATATATATATATATATATATATATATATATAAATCTTTGCTGAGCAGTCTTAGAAGAAGACATATAAAGTGGGGAAGAGATGCTTATTTTCTTAAAAATCAAACCATGACTTTGTAAAAGTTCTTTCCAATAAGTATTTATAAATATTTAAAGTACTTGTAAGTAATATCCCCATAGATTTTTAAAAATTACTTTGAAGTTCATCAGAGTGGAATAAACAGGAGTAAATGCTTTTTTCCCCCCTGAAACAGTGAAGAATGAGACAATCTTATCACTGTTGAATATTAAAATGTGATTTAAAGACAAAATAATCTGGCTTATAATCCCTAAAATTTGGTTATAGATATTAAATATATGCACTTTCCTTACTCCTTCCTGAACCCACTGAACTAATAGGAAAAATAAGTTTTGTTTAGTTTTCTCCAGTCACAAAATTGAGGTAATAGAGATTCTGGCAAGGAGATGAAACCCTTTGGAAAGCTTAAAAGTAGGTGAGCGGTAATGACTTGGCTGAATCCAGAAAACTGAGTCCTATGCTGGCAGGGGAGTGAGTCCCTCTGCACTGCAGAACCTCTTGAAGCCTGAAGAAGGGAGGGCACTGCATGCCTCTGAAGTGGGGATGGAAGCAGACAAACAGAAGGATTGGTTAAAAGTGCAATTAAAAATTTAGGCCTCTAAATGCCCTCCAGGAGTCCAGAAAGAGATCGCTTTTTTGTAATAGACTCATATCTTTTGTCAGATATTGAGGATTTTCTCCAGTGAAGATAACAGAATTCTGGTCTAGGAACCACGAGCTCAGTTGAGAATGTGGGCCCAGCACTCCTATAAACAGGGGCCTCAGTGAACTTTTACTCACTGACACACCTACTATACTTTCCCACTCAGCTCCCAGAATGTGGCGTGTTCCAGCCTGCAGACAGCTGACCGAAAGATTCTTTTATGGGGACTCTGACTAGCAAATAAAAAAGTTCTAAAGACACATTGGGGTCTAAGCAACCTTTATAACTATTTCCATGGGGGGATTAAGTTCTAATGCTCTAGGCCTAAGGCTCCATCACACACAAAGAATTAACCCATCTTCTTTGAATCTAGAATAATACTAGCTAAATTACTCCCTTGGGGAAAATGAGGAGACAGTCATTCAAATACTATTTCGCAGTACGTATTTCTCTCCCAAAACCTCGTTGAAAAAGGCCAGACCTACTATGAAGTCAAAGTCCACAAAACGCACCCATGCATAGAAGATGTTAACCAGCTTCTTTTTGTTCTTCTTTTATGTAAAAAAATGGGCAAGGAGAAAGTCTGAAGAGATACTTTAACATAAGAAGTGGAGGCCAAAACAAACAAGCAAGCAAATAAGTAGTGAGAAAACCCCAGATAAACAGACCATGCAGAATTTCTAAAATATTTCATCTGTGAAACAAGAACAAGTTTCTTTGATAAATTAATATATGAGAAAAAAAGAGACTTTGGAAATCATAAATGTATTAGTGGAAATGAAATAGATAGAAAGGATGAAAGATAAAAGTAGCACAATCTCCTGGGAAGCAGATCAAAAATAGAAAATTGAAGAAAAGTAGTAAAAATATTTTTGAAGAATAAATTCAGTCCAGAAGTTATAGGATGTGAATCAGGGTTCTAGAAAGAGAAGGTTAGAAAAGGGAGTCATCAAAGAAATTTCCCAGAAGTAGAATCATGAATTTCACTTTGAAATAACCCATTGCATATTCAACACAATGGGGAAAATACTCACATTAATGGTATATTCTCATCTCTCTTTTTTTTATTTTTAATTTAGAGGACGTCAAAGAAAAATAAGTACTAGTACAAAGGATAATAAATCAAAACATGAAGAGCAACACTAGAAGCTTAACCACAATATGGTATCCCCTTTAAAATTCTAGAAGCATAATTATTTCCAATCTAGAATTTGATCCCCAAACTAATACAAATATGTCAGAGCAAACTAGAAAATAATTTAAAATATAAATTACTTCCCAAATCTTATCTTCCACTCAGCCTTTACACCAAGAAAGAGAAAGTCATGGGATTCAGAAAACAGAACAAACACACACAAAAAGAGGCAAAGAAAATGGATAATGGCAAGGGATGATTCTAAAATTACAGCTGTGCAGCAGTCATAGGAGGCCGCTAATCCTAACAGAAGCAAGTCAGGAGGCTCTAGGAAAGATGTCTGGAAGAAGATGAAATGAATACAATGTTGTTGTGCTTAATAGAATTGAGAGGGAATTTAAGCAACTGAAAAGGGATTTGGAGGATAAACTATACAGAAACAAATGAGACTGATTATAGTTCAGGGGGAAAGCTGTTATAGGAACATAGTGTAATCTTATTTTGCTGTGTCGTTCTTTTGTGCATTCATTTTACAGAGTCAAATATGTAAAGGAAAATGAAAAAAACAAACAAAACAAAACTGATCAAACTTATGATACGACCACTTTGAGAGCATTAGGAGACAATATTTATGCATGTGAGTGATAGGGTAGTAGAGAAAATGACAGTTCTCATTTTCAGGAGTGCAAGTGAAACACCATGAAGCAGCCATGTAAGCACAAAAAGGGGATAATACTGCAAGAAACAGCTATAAGAGTGCCCGGCGCTTGCCCCGTGCACCTAGATGCACTACACTCCCCCTTGTTCTATATGTCTTGCCTCAGTCCATATTTATAGGGTTCTTCACAATTTTCCAATCCTTTCACACATTGACCCCTTCTCAATTTTCAGCTCGTCCTCAGAAAAGTCTTCCTGAACATTTCGAAACTCCAAACTAGTTCAGATTAACCTATTGTGTCCCACGTGGCATCGCAAACTCTTCTTTGCAAAATGGCCCATGGGCCCAATTGTACTTTAACTGTGAGATCCAGGAGTTCAGGACCACATTCCTTTGGTACTCCTGGCGGACAGTACACTGACTGCAGCAGAATGAGTGCTTATTAAATATTTGTGGGACAACTGAATTAAATACCACAACTAATTAATTATTTAGCACCAACTCAAACCATAAGCCAACTTTAAATATTATGAAATTTAAAACCCTAAATCATATATTTGCAAATAAAATTCAACTATGCTGTAAAGAATTAATTCATCTAACTTAGCAACATTTTCTTTAAGTACATCTGTTAAGACAGTGGTCGGCAAACTCATTAGTCAACAGAGCCAAATAACAACAGTACAATGATTGAAATTTCTTTTGAGAGCCAAATTTTTTAAACTTAAACTATATAGGTAGGTACATTGTTATTAACTTAATTAGGGCACTCCTAAGCTGGCCTTTTCTAAAAACGTCCTCAATCTGATTGAGGTATGTTCGCTGAGGTCGACCCCTTCCAACTCTCCCATCCACACTCATTTTGTATACTTGTTTCGTCTATCTCCTTTCATTCATCCTCTCTATGTCCAAACCATCTCAACATACCTTTCTCAGTCCTCGACACTACATCTTCTTTCACTCCACAACATTCCCTAAAGTTAAATTTCTTACAATTTACCTTACAATATCCATAACATTAAATCATGACAATGACCGACAAACACTAATGTGCACAATGGCCTTGCATCTCCTTGGAAAGTTTAGGTAAGTCAGGTTTGTATGTTGTTGTTTTTAATTTTAGGCATGATTCCAGGTTCTCATCAATAAGACGACTTCTCAATTTACTCTTGATAAGGATCATGCTTGAAAATGATTGTTCGCATAAATATGTAGACCCGAATAAGGAAAGAACAGCAAACGCTGGTTTTTTCAGTTGATTATATGAGTCAGGAACACTATTCCAGGCGTTAAAAATCAACATATCTTCCTTCTCCGGGTCTTTCAAAGCAGACCACTTGTGCTGTGAGCTAAGTTCACATTTGTTTTTCTCCAATATTTCTATATCAGCACAAAGACATTCAAATTTCGAGCTCCACAGTTCTTTGTTTTTTAAATCCAGCAATTGCATTTCAAAGTTGCCAATGTCAATATTAAAGGGAGAGAAATTTAATTCTGTTACAGGAGCACTGACAGTTTTTTTAACAAAGGCTAACGTCGCTTTGCTGTTTCTGAATTCCTGAAACCTGTTGAGAAAAGCTTCCCTCATATTTAAAAGTGTTGTTTTGAAATAGCAAATGGTCAATATCAGAATTATTTTCTTGGCGATGTTTCAACAGGCTTGGAAAGTGAATCAAAGTTTCTCTTTCAAAATCTTGACCAAAAAGAGATAATTTGTTTTTTAATGAAATAACTTCTAACATAGAAAAAACTCTGTTTCCTTTCCCCTGCAGTTTACGATTAAGCTGATTTAGATGAGACATAATGTCTACCATGAAATAAAATTTTTGGACCCACTGATCATTTGTTAGTTCTGGATAGTGAGCACCCTTCTCAAGGAGAAATGCTTTAATTTCTGTTAATAAGGAAGCAAAACATTTCAAAATGCTTCCGCTTGATAACCAACATACCTTGTTATGCAGCAGAAGATCTGCGTACTCACTCTCCATTTCAACTAAAAATTCTTTAAATTGGCGATGATTAGGAGCTTTAGCTATAATGGAGTTGATAATCTTAATCACCAATTCCATAACTTTGCAAATTTCTTCCGGAAATGTCTGTGCACAAAGCACTTCTTGATGAATGACGCAATGGTAAGTAAGTATCTGGTGATTAATTTTTTTCTTTCAAAATAGCAACAAACCCGTTTCTTATGCTGGTCATACTTTTCGACCTGTCTATTGAAATTGAGACAATTTTATCGAGTGGAATATGATGTTTTTCAATGCACTCAATTACAGCATATGCTATATCCTCTCCACGTGTTTGACCTTTGAGTGGCAATAATCCTAAAAGTTCTGCTTTAGGACCTGTAGATGAAATAAATCGTACAAAAAGTGAAACTTGCACTGTATCATTTATGTCACAAGACTTGTCAACTGCTATTGATAAAGCTGAAACCAATTTAAGATCTTTGTCTTGCTGGTTGGTTATATTCGAAGACATTTTGACTGTTCTATCTTTCACTGTTCTAGCAGACAATGGTAACTCTTTAATTTTTTTTAGAATATCTGCTTTGTTCTTAAATATTTAGCTCTTCAGATGCATTTATAAAACAACTTTTTTATGTACTCGCCGTCTGTATATGGCAGGGGTCCTCAAACTTTTTAAACAGGGGGCCAGTTCATTGTCCCTCAGACCGTTGGAGGGCCGGACTATAGTTTTTAAAAAAACTATGAACAAATTCCTATGCACACTGCACATATCTTATTTTGAAGTAAAAAAACAAAACGGGAACAAATACAATATTTGTATTTGCGTGTGGCCCACGGGCCGTAGTTTGAGGACCCCTGGTATATGGTTTTCCTCTCTTAGCAATCTCTTGACTAACCACAAAACTTACAATATTAACATTGTTGGAAGATTGCATCCAGTAATTAAATACAGAACTTGATTTTTCTTGACTCTTCTGAAGTTTCTCAACTGCTTTCTTCCTTGCATCACCGACAGGATAGTTAGTACTATATGACACATGTTTAGTTGTAAAGTGTCTCTCCAAATTTGATTTCTTGTTATGCACCAATTTTTCCTGACAAATAAGACAGGTTGGAAGGCCATTTAAGTTTTGAATAAATGCTAAAGTTTCAGTCCATTCAACTTTAAATTCACGGTTTTCATCTTCCGTTTTTTTTTTTGCTTCTTCTTTGTAGCCATGTCAAACAGGGCACCTAAAAAAATGTTTCATTTTATAGTAATAAAGCCACCAACACAAAAGAATTACAATTCTAAAATTGATGACAAAAATACCCATAGGATTTGCAGCTGGTTGGAAAATACATGTAACTTTATGCTTCGAGTAGGTACTTTTGTCACCCGCGCGCGATTTGCGGACACGACTAGCACTAACCACTGCACTATGAGACTGCTGACTGACTGGCTCCCCCGCGCTGCGCATCCCACGGCCCACCTGCGCCGTGTCTCCTGTCGCCCGACCGGCCAACACCCCCACTTCTTCTAACGCCACTTCTTCAAAATAGACTCGCCCAGGCAGAAAACCAACTTCCGCTCATGGGCCACGAAGTTTCAATCGCACTGTACCCGCATGTGGTATTTTGTGGAAGAGCCACACTTAAGGGGCCAAAGAGCTGCATGTAGCTCTTGAGCTGCGGTTTGCCGACCACTGTGTTAAGAGAATGTATCTAATATGACACATTAAAAAATAAATGATTATCTTCAATATCAGAGTGTCTAGAAATAGACCCCAGTACTAAAAAAATCAAGACACCAAGAATCATCATTCTACTTACTTGTAAAACACTAGTTAATTCCCTCCAATGTAAGGAACAACAACAACAACAGATGTGCTTATTTTCTCAACTATTATTTGACATTGTGGGTTTTGTTATTGTAGAAACTGCAATTGAAAAACTAAAGAAAATATTAAAAAATTACTAGAAAATCTTTTAATAGGATCACAGTTCTTTATGTATCTTTCTATAGGAACCAGTTAGAAAAATATAATGAAAAAGTGAGAAAAGATCCTGCTTATAATAGTGAAAACAAATATAAAAAAGCTGGGAATATACTCATGTAAATTAGTAGGCAGACATATTAAAGGAAAATCAGTGGTGAGGCATCATATTATCAAAGAGAACAGGATGTTTTAAGAAGAGAATTTAGAACAGTGCCAAAAGCTGGTTAGAGCCCTAGCCAGTTTGGATGAGTGGGTAGAGCACTGGCCCACAGACTGAAGGGTCCCAAGTTAGATTCTGGTCAAGGGCATGTACCTCAGTTGCAAGCTTGATCCCCAGCCCTGGTAGGGATGTGTGCAGGAGGCAACCAATTGATGTGTCTCTCTCACATTGATGTTTCTCTCTGTCTCTCCCCCTCCCTTCCACTCTCTAAAAATCAGTGGAAAAAATATCCTTGGATGAGGATTAACAATAACAACAACAAAACCAAACAAACAAACAAAAAAGGTGGTTAGACTTCTATCTAGTAAAAAGGGACTTAAATATAAACTTTGGATATCAAGATGAAGAGATTATCAGACCTGTAGTGAAACTCCTATATGAAAAAAGTCACAAAATTCTACAGAAGAACACAATATACTTAGCTAATAAGAAGGTCTGACCTACTTCATAATTAGGTTTTTAATTTTCTCAGACTAATATTATAGATTAGTGCATTTTCATTCTATATCATAACTGGTATTTCAAAAACTCAGTAATAAAGGTATAGATTTTCTTTAACATGATAATATATCTCTCTATTAGTCCAAATTCTAGAATTATCTTTACTAGAGAAACCCTAGATTTCCTCATTAGATGAAGGTAAAGAAAAAGATACTGCTATTATCTGACATTTTGCTGAAAGTACAATGAAGGATATTAAAATTATAAAAATTGAATAAGGTGTAGAAGGAGGTAGAGGAGGCATAAGGGAGAATAAATGGTGATGGAAGACTTGACTTGGGGTGGTGAATACACAATGCAATATACTGATGATGTATTATAAAATTATACAACTAAAGCCTATTAATTTTAATTACCAATGTCACCCCAATAAACAAAAATTAAACAAAAGAAAATAGGAAAAAACTAAATAAGAAATAAAACTATCACTATTTGCGATAATGTGACAGACTAGAGAGATTTCAGTAATATAGTAAGGCATAAAATTAATATACAGAGATCAATGTTATTCATATAATCAGAATCTAATGTAGGAGGGAAAAACTTAATTTTCAATAGCAACAAAAATTATAAATTACCAAAAAAAGGCACTAATTATAAATGTGCAAAACCTTTATGAAGAAAAATGTTATATACTACTAAAGGACAAAGGAGAACACTTGAATAAATGGAAGTACATAATATGCTCTTATTTGAAAATTCTAACATCAGCATTATGCTATTACCCCTATGCTATTTTATTTTATTTTTTAAATCCTCACTCCAGGAATGAGGATATTTTTTCACATTGATTTGTTTAGAGTGTGGAAGGGAGACAGGAGGGGAAAGGAGAAACATCAATGGTTACCACTGGCTGGCACCCAACCAGGGTGGGGATTGAACCTACAACCAAGGTACTGCCCACGACTGGGAATCAAATCCATGACCCTTATAGGCTAACACGCAAACCAGCCAGAACTCCCTAAACTATTTTAATAATTTTAATTTTTTCAAAAAAATTCTTTAAAAGTAGGCAATTAATATTAAAGTATAGAAAAGTAAGCAAAAAGAAAATTCTCTGAAAAACAAACAAAAACAACAAAGGGTGAAAGGCACACTACCAAATGTTAAAATGCATTATAAAACCTCAACAGTTAAAACAGTGGGAAATATACAAGAATAGACAGTGCAATAACAAAAGGAAATGGCCAGAAATAGATGCTAATATGTTGAAAGTTAATATATGATCTAGGTGGCATATCACATCAGTGGGAAATGGGATTGGGACAATTTCATAGCCAGTTAGACAAAAAAAGTCAGATCCAAATATAAAATCATACTACAGGATAATTACAAAAGAATCAATAGTTTATATTTTAAAATGAAATAATAAAAATACAAGAAATCATACAATTCTCTGTAACTTGTTTTAAAAATATATTTTATTGAATTTTTACAGAGCAGAAGGGAGAGGGATAGAGAGCCAGAAACACCAATCAGCTGCCCCCTGCGCACTCCCTACTGAGTATGTGCCAGCAATCAAGATACATGCCCTTGACCAGAATCGAACCTGGAACCCTTGCATCCACAGGTCGATGCTCTATCCACTGAGCTAAACCAGTTGGGGCCAATTCTTTGCAACTTTTAAGGAAGGTCTGACTATCTTTCTATGACAACTTCAGGAGCCATAAAAATAAAGACTGATATAATTTAACCACATGTAAAACATTTTGGAAAGAAAAACACCAAAAAGCAAATAACAAATTGGGAAAATATTTTTAATTTATATCACAAAGTGGTTTGTGGTTTTTTTCTCCATATTTATAAAGCGCTCCTGAGTGGGCAGCAGGGGGCAACTCCTTTAAAAAATTAAAGAACCATATAGACAAATAGCCATAGACTATATTAATAACTGGAAAAAACATATTATGGCCCTTAAATATGAAAAAAGCTGTAATCACTCATATAAATGTAAAACTGATACCATTTTTCACTATCAGATTAGCAAAAATTCAGAAATTAAATAAAACACAATGTTGTTAATGCAGGGAGGAAACAGATATCCATATGTATTGCTGGGGAGAGTGTAAGTTTGTATGACCTCATACAAAAGGCAAGTTGGTAAGCTCTATCAAAATTATAAATGCTTGTGCTTCTTGACCCAACCATTCTATTTCTGGTAAGTTATTCTACTGATACAGTTATTACTATGTTAATTTGGGTATGTATAAGTTTACTCACAATAGCATTGTTTGAAACATCAAAAGAATGGCAAAACATAATTTCCATCAACAGGAGATTTATTATATAAATTATGGCATTCATAAAATGCAATTAAGTTATTAAAAAAAGAATAAGATACTTCCATATACTAAACTGAAGCTATCCCCAGGTTTACTGTTAAGTGATAAAAGTACATATATTGTTAAGGAGTACCTTTTGCTTAAAAAAAGAAAGAAATTAAGAACGTACAATTGCTTTAACATACATAAAGAAGCTCTGGAAGGATACCTGTGAAACAAACATTCGTGCTTACTGGTCTGCGGGAGAAGGATGGCCTGGGAACCAGGAAGGTGGCAAACCAGGATGAGAGGAAGAATTTTTATTATAGAACCTTTGATACTTTTTGGCTTTTAAACACACAAATGTTAAACGTATTTGTTCTCATGTTGGCAAATGATTTTGAAATCTACCAGAAAGACTGAAGTATTCAGAATATAACTTGTGAAAAAGATGTCTTTCCCTGGATATTAAAATGTACTCTAAAAATGCAGCTGAGTTAAAAATAAAACTGTGTTATCTTAGTCCAATAGCAGTGGACATTGCCATGGTAAAGACATAGACACACACCTACATATATGTGATATGGTATATGAGAAATACGTGAAATGTCTGGAGAAAGGATAAATCATTCAACATAAGGTATGGCATTAATGTGCAACAATTTAAGAAAATAAATAAATTTAGAACCTTACCCCATATCATATTGTAAATGAATTCTAAAAGAATTTCAAAAGGGAAAGATAAGACACTTTTAATAATGGACCTACTGCCAAGAGAATTCTTCATATTGGTTATGAGCATGGGTTATTGTATATGGAATTTATGTCCAAAACCTACTTAAAATGCTCTGTGAATAAGCCAAATTAGAACTCCCTCAGAGAAGAACCCTTTCAGAACCATCTCAGTCTCAATGACCCATAAAAAAGTTATTTCAAATCAGTTCTTCACAGACAGTTAAACAGAAACTTCTGTTGCTTATGCTGCAACCTATTTTCCTCACTAAAAGTTCACAGCTGTTCTCTGTTTGAACCACCAGCAATAGTAGTTTTGATTATTCTCTTTTGGGTTTCATCGTACAGCACGTACCTAAGTGTCCTTATAATTGGCCCATCTTCTAGGTTATTTTGATGATGTTTGGGTATTTTCCTAAAAGGCCTTTTGATTTGCGCTGTCACTCTAAACGTAGATCTCAGCCTGAAATAGCTTGTCCTTGACTGACTTCAGTTTCAGTTTTCTTCATGAATTCATATTTTATTGCTTACTGTGCTGCCCTTAAACCTCACGCTTTATCTTTTAAGTTAGGCAGGTGACCACAAAATTAAAACATTTTTCTTAGGACTTCTTTCCCCTTTCCTTTCTCTGCTCTCCTTCCAATCTACCACGGACTTTATTCATTAACCCTAAGAATTACATTGAAAGGGAAATATTTGCAAACAAATAAGGTATCTAGATACACCAGGGATACTTCTCTTATGTCTTCATTTGTTGGTTTCTTCACTGGTTTGGCTTACTTGCTTGTCTGCTCTAATAAAGTAGGACTAGGGAGTATAAGTAGAATCAGAATATATCTGGATTCGATTCCCAAACTTGCCTGTTGAATGTGAAATTACAGACATGTTGCTTAATCTTGCAGATTCTTCACCTATAACCTAGAAATAGCAACACCCACTTCATGTCATTATTGTAAGGATAAAGTAATATAATTTCACTGTAATACTAGGTGTGTTGGTGTTAACACTACATTTTTGTTGCTTATCTTATCTTCTATCTACCAAAATACGTTGGCAATTATGAATATTGATGCTGTGTCCTCTGGGAGGATGATGTATGAAGTGAATCCCTGGCCTCGGCAATCTAACAACCTGTGTGCCAACACTTGTCTGTGTTACACAGTGCTTGCTCTCTCCCTCTTGATGTAAATCATATAAATTTATTCTAGACCCAAAGAATCTAATGTTTTTCCCAAGATGTGATTCCACATGGGATACTTCCAGGCAGAGAAGCAGAGTCCCCTGGAACCATCCTTCCATTCCAGACACTGCACGGGCCAGTTTATGGCCTCACAGAGATGCATACTCCTGCACAGGGGGAGACGTAAGCTTTATAGGCAACCTAAGAAGGGTTAGAGCAATGGTTCTCAACCTTCCTAATACCACGACCCTTTAATACAGTTCCTCATGTTGTGGTGACCCCCCACCATAAAATGATTTTCATTGCTACTTCATAACTGTAATTTTGCTAGTGTTATGAATCGTAATGTAAATATCTGATATGCAGGATGCATTTTCATTGTTACAAATTGAACATAATTAAAGCATAATGATTAATCACAAAAAACAATATGTAATTGTATATGCGTTTTCCAATGGTCTTAGGCGACCCCTGTGAAAGGGTCACGACCCACAGGTTGAGAACCACTGCAAGAAGGAAAGGAGATAGGCAGAGGTTTTGAATCCATACCAAAAGGAGGGAAAAAGAACTCTACTTGGACACAGAGCAGTCCAAGTAAGACCCCCAAGTCTTGAAATACTGTACAAGTTGGGGAATTATGATGTGTTCCAACCATAAAGTGAAAGAAAGGATGGAAGGAGATGAAGTTGGAGAAAGGGGTCCCAGGCTGTCCTCACATGGAAGTCATTACAAAGCCTCTCTTTCCCACACTCCCTCCTCACTTTATTTCTCCCTTTTACCAGGTTCATCCATTTCTTTAAAATAACCCCTCAATTGAAAATTGAAAACAATCCATTATGTACATCATTCTTTTTCAGGTTGTTTTATCTTCCTTCTAAAGAGTCCTGACTGGTTTGGTTCAGTGGATATAGCGTCGGCCTGCGGACTGAAGGGTCCCAGGTTCCATTCCAGTTAAGGGCAGAGGATGATGATGACTTCTTTTTGAGTTTAAAGTCTAGAACAGATAGACATTAATAATCTCACAAATACAACCTTATAAACTGCTCCAAATATTTTTTTATAAATGCCCTGTTTATGGCGTTAACAGAAGCTAAGAGTCAGGGAAGGGTTCTTATTTGCGTTGTTTTCTTAAGTATGAGTCTGAGTTAACCAAATGAGCAGAGTAGGAAGAAGAATACTCCTGGCAGTGGAGAAGCATATGCAGAACTCTGGGGGTTGAGGGAGCAAAGGACTTGAGAAACTGAAAGGCTATGGATCAGGCTGGAGTATCCATAGAGCTGCATTTGGGGGGAACCAGAACATGGACAAGGCACATCTTCAGCTAAGAAGGATGGAGCTCCCACCATGGTTGGGGATGGAGAAAGGCAAAACGATTTGGAGGCAGTGTTATATGCAGAAGAAATGAAATCAGAGAAGGAGACTCTCAGAGGTGAGAAGCTGTGCTGGAACATAAGGAGGCTTAAGGAGAAAGATTTTGAAGATTAGCTTGTAAATAAAGTGAGGGTATTAGACACCTGCTTTCTTTGATGCCAGCTACAAAATCCAGGAGGTTAATGGGGTCCTGTGGGACCCTGTGGGATTAAAGAATCCTTTTGAAAGGCCCATCATAAAGGAGAGTGGACAAATTCCTGTCAGTCCCATTGTCCTTTATAATGAAAGCACCTGCTTTTTCTCTTCCACCCCAGAGCCTTAAGGCCACATTGGGCTAGTTAGTCAACACATGACTACTATGGAGATGAAGGGAATGACTAGTTCCATTCCCATTTTCATGAACTTTATGGAGAAGTGGGAGAGACTCTCAATTAAATAATCACAAATGTGTTCAGTGTGATGAATAAATGGTACAGGTAGCTATATTTCTGATAGTCTGAGAAGTCAGTGGTTGGTGGTGGTTGCCTTGGGGACATTTAAAATAAGACCTAAAGAATGAGAGAGGATTAGGCAGATGAACAGTGGCTAGTAGGGTGGGCTAGGATGATTGAATGTGGGAAATACATAAATGCACAGACCCTGTGATGGGAGGTTCTATAAACAGTACAAGGAATGGACAGAGGGTGTGTGGCTACAGAGAAGAGGTCCATTGAGAGAATAAACCAAACAGATCACCAAGGTTTGGATCATGTGGGGTTTTCAGCCATGGTCCCATGAGTCACTCTCTCCCAAAGGAAACAGGTGAATATAGAGAGATTTACACCAGACAATGGCAACAGCTGAACATTTTAAATCTCTAGGGTGCTATATCTCAGAGGAGCATAGGCCAGGAATTCTTGTTCCAACCAGAGTCTGGGTCTCACTTCGAGGGAAAGTACCCAATAGCTATGAGAAGAGAGAAAGTACACAGGTGACACACTAACTTAGCTATGTGACTCTGAGCAAGTCATGTCCCCCTTCTGAACCCCACCTCCTCCTCTAGCCACCAAGAATTTGGACGCAACACTTTGTAAGAATTTGTTGAATCTTTGGAGATAAATAGACTCACTTTCCCACCATGAGCTTTGCGTAGAGTGAAGCTATTATTTTTCCCCTTTAAAAGGTCTCTTGAAATACAAGAACATCATTTAAAAGTGAGATCTTGCTGTAGATGGATATGTTCCAGTATTAGATGAGAAGGGGAATAAAACCACTTCCATTTAAAATCTGACAGAGGACCAGGGAGAATAAAACCCTCTTGGTCTAATGACAGGACTAAACTGGGTTCTGTTTCAAGTTGCCATTGAGTTTCTGAGTTCTTTAGAAGGAAGATAAAACAACTTCAAAAAAGAATGATGTGTATAACGGATTAATTTCCAGAGCATTCACAGATGCCGTTTATGTTGCAAGTCTTCCTTCCTGAATTGTTTTCAATTTCCAATTGAGGGGTTATTTTAAAGCAAATAGGTGAACCTGGTGAAAGGGAGAAAGAGAGTGAGGAGGGAGTGTGGGAAAGAGGGGCTTTGTAATGACTTCCATGTGAGGACAGCCTGGGAGCCCGTTCTCCAACCTCATCTCCTTCCATCCTTTCTTTCACTTTATGGTTGGAACACATCATAATTCCCCAACTTGTACAGTATTTCAAGACTTGGGGGTCTTACTTGGGCTGCACTGTGTCCAAGTAGAGAAGTAGAGTTCTTTTTTCCTCCTTTTGGTACGGCTTCAAAACCCTCTGCCTTATGCCCTAAAAAAAAAAAGAGAGAGAGGAGAAGAGCGCAGATTGGTTTGGCTCAGTGGACAGAGCGTTGGCCTGCGGATTGAAGGGCCTGAGGTTTGATTCCAGCCAAAAGAGAGAGGGGGGGAGGAGCTTTTTGGAGAGGAGAGAGGGAGGAGCTTTTTGGAGGGAGAGTGGGAGGAGCTTTTTGGAGAGGAGAGAGGGAGGAGCTTTTTGGAGGGAGAGAGGGAGGAGCTTTTTGGAGAGGAGAGAGGGAGGAGCTTTTTGGAGGGAGAGAGGGAGGAGCTTTTTGGAGAGGAGAGAGGGAGGAGCTTTTTCTCCCTGGAGAGAGGGAGGAGCTTTTTGGAGAGGAGAGAGGGAGGAGCTTTTTGGAGGGAGAGTGGGAGGAGCTTTTTGGAGAGGAGAGAGGGAGGAGCTTTTTGGAGGGAGAGAGGGAGGAGCTTTTTGGAGAGGAGAGAGGGAGGAGCTTTTTCTCCCTGGAGAGAGGGAGGAGCTTTTTGGAGAGGAGAGAGGAGGAGCTGGTCCCTCCTTTTGGAGAGGGAGGGATTTGCTGGTTCAGATCTTGATGCTATTCAAGAGTGTGGTTTTTCCCTATGAACTATATTTGTATATTTCCATTTTCTTCACCATCTGGCCTCTTGCTCGACATTTCCTCACAAAATTTTCTAAATTACTGAGGTCCTACTAGGCCGGTGTCCTCCGCTCGCACTGCCCAAGTGATGACATCTGTTAGGAGGGAGCTTTGGAAGTAGACTCAGTGTATCCAGGCTAGCTCAAGTATAAATTATCAAGATTTCAGTATGTGAAGGGTATTACTCCTTTGTCACTAGAAATGATGTGGATTTTCTTTACTTTGTATCTTCTATTGGTCATTGCAATGAGACTTTGGAGTAAGGAATAAAAGATGCCCAATTGGGCTCTTTTTCCTCTCTTTCCTGTAAGTGAAAATGACACTTTTTAACCTAGTTTTGTTTTTATGTTAAAATAATACATGGTATATAAAATATAAAGTTTTTGAAAAAATAAAGGGCATTTGGTTGACATATTTGAAGCTGTTATTTAAATTTTCAAAATTATTTCATCACAAGCACTCTTATCAGAATTATAGAGAAGTTAGAACTCGAATAAAAAGCTATTTTGTACTGACCTCCAGACTGAAATATCATTGAGATTCTAAAACTCTAACTGATATCCAATTTGGCTGTACTAGATACATAACAAAAGGAGTTTTAATTTGACATATCAAATTTATTGGGGGAGAGGGAGCTTCCTAAAAATTCAGAAGTATCCCACTCAACTATTAATCCATGAACCCATATTTAAAGGTGATGATCCTCTGTTGCATATTGATATTATTCCATATTGGTTTATATTTTTAAATATATATTTTTATTGATTTCAGAAAGAGGAAGGGAGCAGGAGAGAGAGAATTATTGATCAGCTGCCTCCTGCACACCCCACACCGGAAATTGAGCCCACAACCCAGCCATGTGCCCTGACCTGGAATTGAACCCCAACTTTCTGGTTCATAGGTTGATGCTCAACCACTGAGCCATGCCAGCTGGACTGGTTTGTATTTTTAAAAATAAAATACCTAGGTTTCCAGTAATTGCTCAGATATAGTAAACCAACTACAGTCTACCTCACCCAATAATTACAACTAAAATCTCTGACATTATTACCATCTCTGCTTAGCTTTTCAGCTTCTTAACATGTACTTCTTTGTTCTAATACTAGCATAGCAGAGAATTTAGCAAATTTCTATAGAATGCTGGCTGGGTTGGTTTCTCTGTGGTTCCCTTTTTCCCAGGGCCTTGGCCTAACTAACTTTTTATTCTTCATTTATAATTTTTGTTAGGAAAGCCTAAAAGCTCTCAGTCTCTGCTTAGCTGTTGGATTTCAGGCACACTAAAAAGCACACTGAGGGGAGAGCATGATGGAGAAGGTTGGTCCCTCTCTTCTCTTTGGCCTTGGGATTACAGGTCCTAATTTTCTTTTCTTGTTTTTCTTGTTTTGTTTTGCAATCTAGCTTTTCTTTGTTGTTTCAGTGCAATACTTATCTGACAACTATTTCTTCACTAGTAGCCCAGTGCACAAAATTCGTGCACATTAAAAGGGAATTAATTAGCGGAGATATTTTAATATTGCTATTTGCCTTTTCTCTATAATAGAAGTGTGAGAGATGAAAGGAAATTAGTAAAATGTATATGAAAATAATATAGAAATTTATTAATAAATAAACAGTAACAAAAGGATATAACAACAACAGAGGCATGATATAAAAACAACAAAAACATATGAAAACAACAAAAACATGATGTAAAAACAACAGTGATGCAATGACTGATAAAGTGATTAAACTTATTCTAATATCTCCCTGTATACCACATTAAGAGTGAAAACACTTTCAGAGTGCTAGACTAATTTCCCTTGTGATGAAGTATTTAGAACTTTAACTGTAACATCACATGCTCTTCAAACTTGAGAGAAAGCAACATATAACTGACCATGTGTGAAAATGGGTTCAGGTAGGAATATGCCTACTCTGTCTAGAGTTTGTCCTTGTGATTTATGAATAGTCATCACAAATGCTGGCATTGCAGGAAACGGTTGTTGGATCAATTTAAATGGGAGGCCAGTGTCAGATGGGGACAAATTAATTCTTGGAATCAGAACAGCCTCTCCCTCTGAAGATCCTGTTAATACTTCAGCTTCGATAATGTTAGGTCATAATCTTTTGATAATAAATCTGGCACCATTACAAAGACCTCATTTACTATTGAGATTTCTCAATAGCATGATGACTGCACCCGCTTTCAATTTTAATTTATGACACGGCATTCCCGAAGGAGTAATACAGTTAAGAAATTCGATGGGAAAATTTTCCTTTTCAGCATCATCTGTGGAATCAATGGAATCATCACTCAAATATGTATGAAAATCTCCATTGAGTATATCCAAAATTTCTTCATTTAATTTTTGAACATGCTCATTTTTTGGACAAAGAATTTAGATATATTTTTAATATTATCTATATATATAGTATTTCCAAAGGTAGCTTCAATAATAGATCCATTATAAATCATTTCACAGGGGATTTCAATAATATCCATTCCTAAATGAAAACTGCTATCAAGTTTGCCATCTCCAAGTTTTACTACCCATCCACTATAAGCAGAATCCTCTGATCTCATATTTGTTTTAAGAGACAACTTTCTAAAACATCCCCAAACATTGCAGTACTTTAAACTCATTTGTTCTATGGCCGATCCCATACCATGCGGTACAATACTGAGACATTGTCAAAAATCCCCTCCAAGGAGACCTTTCCCACCAAATACAACATTCAGACTCATAATTTCTCTTAGTAATCTGTCTATGGCGTTTATAGCATAACTGGATTCCATGGTGCATTCATCAATAATGAGAAGTTGGGCCTTTTTAATAGTTTTAGTAACTTCACTGTTTATATCGAGTCTAGAAATTGAAATTTCATTTAATGGAATCGGTAATTTATATTGGGAATGAAAGGTGCTTCTACTGAGAAGTAAATTTGCAGCAATTCCTGCAGATGCTGTGGGTAAAACAGTACCACCATGACCTCTAATATAATGTATTAAAACTTTATACAGATATGCAGGTGAATAGGATTCCTAGCTGGCAGGCACCTGACAGCAAGCTGGCCACCTGTCGATTCCGTGAGGAATGGGGCTCCCTCCTCCCTCCTCTCAGGGTCTGGGGTGCAGGTGAATGGGGTTCCTGGCGGGCAGGCCACTGACAGCAAGCTATCCAACAGCAGATTCTGTGAGGAATGGGGCTGCCTCCTCCCTACTGTCAGGGTCTGGTTTGAAGGCCGGATTCAGTACTTTCACACTCTGCTCTGAGGGCGGGTTTCTGCCTGAAACCTCGCCCTCTGGAGAACAGCTGGGGGAGGGCGCAGCCATTTCCAAGACGACCCCTGCAGGACGGACTTCTTTCTGGTTGGTCAAGCTTCTGGATGTGATGTTACACCCAGGGTTTTTATATAAGTAGATTGTCTCAGTGCATCAGATGTAAACTACTCTGATACAGCCAGAAATGGGAGTCTTAAAAATGTATGATTTGATAAAGTAATTATTAGTTTTATTTCCAAATATCTTCCAAAGCAATTTTAGAAATTAATAATCCTTAAGTATTTGATATTTATAACATTCTCTGTAGTTTTCTTCTTTCTAGGCAGAACCTACTTGCTATATAACCAATGTGGTCCCCTTTCCTGTTTTTTAAAGGTTCATTAGGTAAGTAGGTCCCCTTTAATGGGAAAATATATCTGTGCTCAAGGAAATATTTTCTAAACTCTTGTGAATAGTCACAAATTATTTTTAAGAAAGCCTTCAGTGCACTGAAGTAATTACAAGCAATTGAGTATATAAAGACTATATTGTTATTTTGGGACTTAGGTGACTATTGGGTTACAGACTTCTCAAACCCTATGTAATCCAATGTGAAAATCTATACATTGTATAAAGTGGATTTAAATTTAAAATTGCCTCCCCCAAAATAAATTAAATCTGATTAAACATGCCCCAAACATACCTAAAGAAATTTTAAACTCAAACTAGTCTAATAATCTCAATAAAGGATATGAAGCAATAATGTGAGAAACTGCATTATGCCAGAAAACTCAGTCCTGCTGCTGCAGCAACTACACATCTGATCTGTTTTACAAATTGGATGGCTAATTTTTAAAACCACAAGATCTGAGATACTAAGTATAAATGAGGATTTTTTATGGGACCGGTAGTGTCACTAAAGAAAAATGCTTATTAAAAGTATTTTACATATTATGTGCCCCTGATGTCTGAATAGTCACGGACATAAAGGATCAAATGATTAATTATATGACTGTCAGCTTTCTATTAGCTTTCAGCTCAAAAATGTGGCAAATTCAACTTTTGTGAAATATGTTACTCTTTGCTTTATTATTTTTAACTGACATACACAAGAAAGATGGGGGGGGGGGGGTAGGGAAATTTTAGTAAGTTACAATGAAAAATTTAGCCAGTGGCTTTCACGTGCTAGAGTTTCCCTGAGGGAGATAGCTCCAGGCACATAAGGTCCGACTGTATTCTGAAAGGAAAGCCACAGAGTGCTGCCACCAGCTTTATAAGGTTTTATTCACTGGTTTGTCTTCTCCAGTTATTTGGACCTTGAAAGCTTCTTCTAGGGCCACGGTTCTCAACCTGTGGGTCGCGACCCCTTTGGGGGTAGAACAACCCTTCTACAGGGGTCACCTAAGACCATCAGAAAACACATATATAAGTCCATATTGTTTTGTGATTAATAACTATGCTTTAATTATGTTCAATCTGTAACAATGAAATTGGAGGTCACCACAACGTGAGAAACTGTATTAAAGGGTCGCGGCATTAGGAAGGTTGAGAACCACTGTTCTAGGGTATTCTGGCTTTTCTCAGAAAGAAGTCTGAACTTTTTTTTCTTAGTGTAAGTAGTGACTATACCAACAAAGCTGGCTACAGCTTTCTTTACAGTCTAATCTGTACTACTTTTTAAAAATACATGTATTTTTAAATATTGGTGCTTTAGTTATAATTAAACTTATTTTGCTCATTCAAAATTTATAGAGCGGGCTCTGGAGATTTTTCCTGTTGTGAATAACAGAAAAGATACTCAAAATGCAAAATAATTACATGTGCTTAAAACAGTCAGCTAACATTTTGATGGTAACCTGATTTTGGTATAAAACTGGACCCTAGCATCTTTTCAATTCACCCCACTGCTCTGTGTAGAGTAAAGGCCCATGGCGGGATTTCAATATGTGCATGAGAAACTGAGACTACCTTTAATTCCTAGGCCTCTCGGGATTAAAGAGCTTTGCTTCTCAGTTGTGGGGCGTTGGGATAGTGTTTGATATCAGAGCATGGATCAGAGGAGGGTATCAGAAACGATTCTACCAGCCACTGGCTACCCACCTATTTCTCCTTCTGACATCCCTGGCTGGGAAAATTAGT
The DNA here is from genome assembly GCF_964212035.1 of Myotis nattereri. Taxonomy (NCBI): domain Eukaryota; kingdom Metazoa; phylum Chordata; class Mammalia; order Chiroptera; family Vespertilionidae; genus Myotis; species Myotis nattereri. Next base: position 38,899,353 of record NC_138081.1, on the reverse strand, counting down.
CTCATAATGCATAAGCCCTATTTATATGAAAATTTATTGGGTTTTTTTTTAATGTTGTTCTTTGGTAAGCTATAAAATCTGATTAATAGGCCTAATTCATTTTTGTCATTTTTTTCTTTCCCCATTCCTAATAGACTATACTAATAGAAGACAGAGACCAAATCCAATTTAACATGACAGCCTCAAAATTGCATTTGGTATTAGCAATTCTACAAACATATTTTTTATGAAGCATCATTTCACTTGGAAATGTTGGTGGAAAATTAACTGGATATTTTAATATATTCTACATATGCCTGATGGCAATAAACTGAAGAATGGTTGAGTGTGATCTAGACAATTGTGTCACTTAAATTGGGGTGAGTAATCAATGTGAGTTCAGTCTTCCTGTGATTTGACGGAGTGTTGATGACACTTTGGTGAGTCTAAAATCAGTGTCTCTAGTGCAAAGATATATATGAGCAGAAAATACAGAGAAAATACGACTAAAATGTATTGAATCACTGGAAGGGTCATGTCACAAGTGTGTATCCTGCCACCACAATGCTCAATCAAGGCACATCTCACAACTCAACCCCTTCTGTAGAACTAGCCAACAATACCTTTAATTTATTGGACATGAAGCAGGTTACCAAGAAAAAAATTATTGGCCAAGGAATTAAGGTCATTCACAAACAAAGTTCGCTATCTATGAAGGTTGCTTTTCTAAGGGAAATGTATTGCAATTCTTCTACATGTTTCAGGTACTTATCATTCACATTTTGCATTAACATACCCTCTGAATTTCTAAAAGACAATAAAGCACGTAATGTTTCTCAAACTTATTTGCGACTCTATTCGTTTCCTATTGCTTTTGTAAAACGTTATGACAAGTTTGCTGGCTTAGAACACCAATTTACTCTCTCACAGTCCTAAAGTCCAATATTTGTCAGGAGGGCTGTCCCTTCTGGAGGGTCTAGGAGAAAGCCCATTTTGTTGCCTTTTCTAGCTTCTGGAGGCCACGCGCATTCCTTGGTTCCATCTTCAGAGCCAGCAATATAGCATATTGTTATTTCTCTCTGTTCCTGTGCTCCCATGGTCACCTGACTTTGATCCTCTTGTCTCTCTTTCTAGAACCCCTATGATTACATGAGGCCCACTCAAGTAATCCAGAATAATCTGCCCACCTCTCATCACATGTGCAAAATCCCTTTAGACATGGGATCCGCCCGTGGTCATTTTTGGAAGGCCATTATTCATCTAACCACTGCCATGATATCCTTTTCTTTTTTTTTCTTTTTCTGTCATGGAGTCCCCATTCCAATCTTGCTGAAATAGTGTTCTATAGAAGGACATTTGGGAAATTTATGTTTTTAATAAGAAGATGGATAATATCCCAGGCTCTGGAAGCAGAAATGAGATAATGAAGAATACGCTGAGAACAAAGACCAATTTACTGCTGGGAAACCATAAATGACTAGATCCCTGTGACTTGTGACTTAAACCAGTTCTGTCAACATGAATGATCAAATGAGGTACAGAAAAGCACGAGCACCTTGTCCTGACATGCCTCCAGATGCTTTAATGCAATGCTAACTGCTTCTTGAGTTTATTAGGGAATTGGGCCAAAGTACAATAAAGGAACAAAAGATAAATGTGAATACTATGACCTGTTGATTAAGGGAATGTGTATATTTCATGAGGATGTGCCATGATGCATGAGAATGAGGAATGGAATTTGGAATGTTCATTAGAGGATGGAATTTGGAATGTTCATAAGGTTATGTAAGGTTGATGTGAGTTGGGTATCTTATGTCTTGTAAGAACAACTCACTTGGCTAAGCAGAGGCCAAAGGGTGGGGGCGGGGGGTATAATCTGGTTTCAATGAAAAGGCAGCACAGTATAGTGGTTAGCAGCCCATGCTCTACAGTCAAGTTACCATGTAGAATTGTTGTTCTACCACCTTTACTGCCCTTTACCTCTTTGTACCACAGTTTCCTCACCTGTAAAATGAGGAATATATATCTGTTATATTTGCAAAGATTAATGGATAATTTAGGTGCATTACATAACTGAGCTCAATACTTATTATTTATTGTTATTATGATTTCTCTGGTTTGTCAAGAGGAAAGTGAAGGGTAACAATGGCAGGAAGAGATGGCCCAGAGCTAAATGTGAGCTTGTCTTCTTTTGATAATATCATCTCTGATGAAAAGTAAATGAGTATCTGATTATTCACATTCTAGAACAGAGATATAAAATAAAAATAATTCTCCTATGATAATCTGGTTGATTATGTGAAATTATTGTTCCCCATAATCCATTAATGAACATAATGAGTGCCTTGGAAAAGGAAATAACCTGTCACCTGGTTCACAAACATTGTTGCATTTTGGAATCAGCTTAGGACATTAAACAATACTGGTACCTGGCTCCCACCCCAAGTCATTCTTATTTATTTATTTGTTCTACAGTGCTCCCTGGCATTGGTATTTATTCCTTGATAATTCGAATATTCAGCAATGTTTGGGAACCACTGCCCTTGCTGATTTAAATAACTGTTAACTGATGAGGAAGAAACCTCCAGTTTTCCAGAGAGCAATGTGCTTCAAGTCTGCACTTTCACTACTTTTAAGTTCATATTAGTGTTTAATCCTTTGATTTGCTATATGTATAGTATATTGAATTATATTAAGTTCTGAATATTCAATTTTTTGAGCTATAATTATAACTTCATATGCAGTGATTCTGAGTAGTTTTTATGCAGAATAACTTTTGTCCTATACAACCTAAGTGTCTATCAGTGGATAAATGAAGAAAATGTAGTACATACATACAATGAAATACTACGCAGGAATAAAAGGAAGAAATTCTGCCATATGTTATAACCTGAATGAAACTTGAGGATATTATACTAACTGAAATAAGCCAGTCAGTCACAGAAGGATGCACACTGCATGATTCCACTTATATGAAGTATATAAAGAAGTCAAGCTCATAGAAATAGAAGTAGAACGGTGGTTTCCAGGGACTGGGGGGAAGGCGATATGGGGAGTTGCTATTCAATGAGTATTGAGTTTCAGTCATGCAAGATGAAAAAGTTCTAGAGACCTCTTGTGCAAGGTTATGCTTACAGTTAATGATGTAGTACTATATAGTTAAGATTTGTTAAAGGTTATATCACATGCTGTGTGTTCTTTACAACAATAAAAAGTACTGCTTAATGAAAATTAGATTTGCTAGCAAATACAATACTCCTGCCACTTCTGCCACCTACAATGCCTTCACTCAGAATTCCATCCTAGAAATCATATCAAATCTTGAAGTCCAGTTTCAATGCTACATTCTTCATCAGTGTCTATCTTCCAGAATGTCATGAACCTGCCCATGGAGATTGTATCCCAGGATATGATAGTACAAGAGAAAAGAGAAGGAACATGGGCTTCCTCTAGAGCAGCAGTTCTGTGGGTTGCGACCCCTTTGGCGGTCGAACGACCCTTTCACAGGGGTTGCCTAAGACCATCCTGCATATCAGATATTTACATTATGATTCATAACAGTAGCAACATTACAGTTATGAAGTAGCAACGAAAATAACTTTATGGTTGGGTCACAACATGAGGAACTGTATTTAAAGGGCCAGAAGGTTGAGAACCACTGCTCTAGAGACTCATCACACAGTTTAGTAGAGAAAATCAGCTTGGAAACAAGTAAGTGACAGATTGTGGGGAACAGAATGCTTATAAAAATGGGAAGACGAAGTGGGAATAAGAACATTGAATTCCACAAATTGTATAATAACAACATGCAAGAACAGGTACAGTGGAGGTGAAAAGTGGGAGGCACAAACAGCACTGCAAAGCATGAGCATCTAATTGTTGGCATTGAGATTAGCTAACAATAGAATGATATGTGTACATGTTGGGATAGTTTGATAAAAGCACAATATTGCTGCAAGCAATTAGATGTTAGAATTAAATTATGTTTACTGCTGTTACATTTATATCCAATTCAAATTATGTGTAATTAAATAAACTAGCATAAGAGATTGGCATAAGCTCTTTCCATGGCTTCCTTCTTGGCATACTTTAGTGAAGGAAAGAAGCAGATGGTGAACTAAGGCAATGAGGCAACACTCTTCGATTTGTGTCTGATCCCTAGAGGTTCCCATGTAACAGAGAACAATAACAGTGTGAGGTTCCACAGCACACTCAGAAAAAAATCTCACTCAGGAGCAAAGGGGGCAGTTTCCAGGAGCCCCATCTGCACCAGATTTCAGCCCTCATCCCCACTACCCAAGCCTTCCCTTTTCCTGAAAGGAATGAGCATGTCACCTGTCCTCATGTCCTCAGGGTTCTGGGCTTCAGGGAGCCAGAAACCAAAATTTTATTACTAACATTAATTGTAGTTGTCACCCCTTATTCAAACAACTTTGTACTTTTTTATGATACTCATTGCCAAGTGGTAGATTGGTTGCCTCCCTCTCACGTCCTGACCAGGGATGGGGATTGAACCTGCAACCAAGACGTGCCCTTGACCAGAATGGAACCCACAACCTTCAGTCTGCAGGCCGACGCTCTAATCACTAAGCCAAACCAGCCAAGGCAAGGAGAAAATTTAATTGAGTTCAGGCATTTTGGATTGATAAAAAAAAAAATTGGTGGGGTAAAAAGACAAAAATGGGAACAAATGCATAAATGATTATTTTGCCAAGGAGTAAAATTCCTCTTTTTATTGGTGATTCATGTTTAAGATATTGAAACGAGAAAGATAATGGGTAAATATTGACCCTAAGAATAAGAACTGGAAAAGATGGACGATAGTGATCTGAAATGTTATGATCACTATATTGCACCTTGCATATATAGCCTTTAAGTGAAATAGTTTTAGAAAAAGAATAATATACCACAATGCCGTTTTCTTGGGTTGAACTTCATTATATCCGAATGTTGCAGTATTGACATTCTTCTGTAAAAAGAAAGAAACCATGACCTATATAATATGAAATTCTTCTCTTAAAAAAGAAAAAAGTTCTATTCTATATTGTAGAAGGAGGTATAAAGAGAACCAAATTAATTTTAAAGTCATTAAAATGAAATCCAGGGTACTTGAGTTGCCAGGCTTATGTTATAATGTAAAAACACACTTAAAATTGCCCTAACCGGGCACTTGAGCGTCGGCCTGCAGACTGAAAGGTCCCAGGTTTGATTACGGTCAAGGGCATGTACCTTGGTTGCAGGCATATCCCCAGTAGGGGGCGTGCAGGAGGCAGCTGATCAATGTTTCTCTCTCATCGATGTTTCTAACTCTCTATCCCTCTCCCTTCCTCTCTGTAAAAAATCAATAAAATATATTTAAAAAAACAAACACTTAAAATCAAATAATGTTGAAGTTGCTATGGACGTAATTTATGCAAGTAATTTGAAGATGCGCCCCAAAACATGATTTTTCTGAGAGTGATGAATCATTTAAGTCAGTTATCACAGAGATTACATCTGTAATGCAGTGTATCTTCGCTTCGCAAGCATTACTAAGCTCCCAACTCCACTGTCTCTATGGAGTCTCAGTAAGAGCCTTTTGATGTAGAGTGATCAATTTTTGTCTGGTATAGCCTCCTTCCTATAGTTGACTCCTCAACAATATCATTCTCCAGATGAAGTTAATGTAACAACAAAAAAAGCATGTGTATTTATTTTTGTTCAATCTTAGGTGTTTTGGCAGATAACAAATCAATTTTGTGTGTATGGTATTATTACACATATTAAATGGTCTGGGATACCCATTGTTATAGCCTAGAGTAGTCTATTTTCATCTAATATATTACTTTTACTCAGTCTAGAAAATTTGCTGGATGCTAATCACTTCCAGGTAAATTCTGGACAAAACTGTGACCTAGATAAAATTTGCTTTTCTAATTTTTTGCAAATCTTAGTGTACACTGAACTCTAAAATAATATATCTTTATGTTACATATCACTTACCTATGTCCTCACTTTTCGAGGACCTTTAAATATGCTTAGCCTGGACCCCAAAACTTCAAATGAATCTATATTATGTACTTGAAAGGGTGATGGCACTTTTACCCAGAATTGTCTCAGGTCTCACTCGCTTTTGCCTCTGCCAACAATCTCCTTTCATTTTGCCAGACTTGCTTCAATGCTAAGAGCAACAGTCCTTATAAGAACACTAGAGGCCTGGTGCACAAAAATTTGTGCACTTGGGGCGGGGGGGGGGGGTCCCTCAGCCCGGCCTATGCCCTCTTGCAGTCTGGGACTCCTCTGGGGATGTCCACCTGCTGGCTTAGACATCCCTCTGGCAGCCCGAGAGCCTTCAGGGGATGTTCACTTGCCAGCGGGGAGCAGACCTAAGCTGCAGTCAGACAGCCTTAGTGCTGCTGAGGAGGTGGGAGAGGCTCCCTCCACCACGGCTGTACTGGCAGTCGGCAGCCTGGCTTGTGGCTGAGCAGAGCTCCCCCTGTGGGAGCTCACTGACCACCAGGGGGCAGCTCCTGCATTGATCGTCTGCCCCCTGGTGGTCATTGTGTGTCATAGTGACCAGTCATTCCCAGTCTTTTTGCTGTTAGGGTCAATTTGCATATTACCCTTTTATTATATAGGATTCTTACTTTGGTGAGATCCTTGTCTGAGATTAAGTTTCCAGATGTGCTTCTAGTTAGTAAATATTCAGAGCAAAAACATTCTGAGAGTTTCCAATTGCACCTCACTATGGTGACCTTGAAGCTAATACACATACTAACTGAGAGATGCCAACAATCCTAAGCCAACCCTTTATTATAATTTATAAATTCTGAGCACTATGTAATTGTACGTGAAGAATTGCCATAATTTTCATGGTAACCCTCTCAAGCAAGCTATTGCAGGGCATTTTGTCATTGCACCTGAAAGATACCTTTGGACATGAAGAATAATGGCACGCTTTGTAGGAATCAGTACAAACAGAGAATTAAGAAAAGACTGGCAAAATGTTATCTTCATGACTATGTTCCTACACTTCGTGAAGCAGAAAATGAAAGGTTAGGCAGGTCATTAATTTTTGTACAGATTGTCTTTTCACAGCAGCATAATGTCAACTGCTCCATTTATTTCCCCTCGGTAGGTAAATTTCGGAAGTTTACAAATCTTCTCACAATATTTTTGCTGATTCATAAACAAAAAAGTGATCACCAAGATTACCAAACTTACTTTCTTCAGATCCAACACTCAGAAACAGTTTATAAACCTAAACTAAATATGAAAAGTTCTTGAAGAAAGTCATAGTTCCTCCATATAACTTGAGCAACTGAAAGAGGCATTATAATGAAAGTCATCTTTCAACCTTGCCACCTCTTACTAATTCCCTGGAACACAATAATAAGTGACATCAGTTTACACAGTCAGGTATAAATGTCTCCACTATATAGGCAAGATGAAACTAGCCCTGTGTCCTAAATACAGCCTCACCTGCATTATACAATCAGGGAACATGCTGATGACAGCAGCAAAAGAACAGTATTTCTTACATGGCAAATTACCATTAACCAACTTCTGCCCCCCAGAAGACATATCATAACTAGATCATGTGTGTCTGAATCACAAAAACCCTTAATATACAATACCAAAAACTTCTAGTCGCCTTTTAAAGCTCGATGAAAATACCATTTCAAAAGTATTTTTAATTTGTTCTTATATCGATAGTAAATTCAGCTGAGCTCACCTGGCAGCAGGAACCAAGGTAAAAAATTCTCAGGAACAGGGTCTCCAGAGTGTAAGGAGTTAAACATATTTTAGCGTTTTGTTGTTGTTGTTTACATACACACAAATTAAATAAATAAATAAGTTATAATATGATTCCCAGATAGAAGAATACTTTTTATAGTTTAATAATAGTTCTGGGTTCTGAAATTAAGCACAGCAGGAAATGAGAGTTATGGATTTCAAAAGACATTGCACACTCTTTTTTAAGCTTCAGTTGGCATATTTCTGTAGAATGTTCCACATTATTGTAGAACTATAAACACAGCATGAACGCAATATGGAAACCCTATGGCATGCAAGTAGGTGCACTGAAAGTTAAAAAAATCTGTATGTCCCTGGAATTTCCTCTTGTTTCCTTTCATTAATAATTCTAATGTAAAGTCTCTAATTGAGTACTATAGACTCCAGGGGTAGGGATCTAGTGATGGTGCTGTATAAATAATGTATCCCATTAAGAAAAAGTTTATAATCACTTTATAAGTGCCAGCCAATGTTCAAGGTGCTAATAATATAGCATGAATAAAACAAAATAAAATGCATGTCCTAATTGAGAAAGGTAGAAAATAAGTTACAAAAGATACCTGTCCATAAAATGATTTTCATTCCTGTGGAGAAAAATAAACCACGAACAGAGAGGAGTGTTGAGGGCAGTAGGCTGCAGTTTTGAATAAGGTTTCCAGGGAAGAGTTTACTGGAATGATGAGCTGAACAAGGATTAAAGGTCTTGCAGATGCCTGAGAAAGGTAATGACAAGTCCAAAGCCTTGAGGGAGGACCAAGGCTTGTATGACTAAGAAGAATAAAAATGGAAATTTACAGAAATGAGCAAGGGTATCTATAATAATAAAAGTGTAATATGCAAATCGACTGAATGGCCAAACAGTGGAACAATCATCTGGACAACCTTCCAGACGAAGCCAGGGCTGTGTGGGTCTACTCTTGCATGAATTTTGTGCATCAGGCCTCTAGTGGAGAGAATAAAAGATGCAAGCATTTAGTAGATGTTGACTTTTACTCTGAGTGAAATAATGAGAGGTGTGGTTTGATTGCTGTTTTTAAGAAACACTTTGGTTGCTGGGCTAAGAATAGACAGGAAGCAAAGGCAGACATAAGGAACATTTAGAAAGCTATTGAGACAAGAGGCTACAGTAGCTTGTACCAGGATTTTAACAACGAGGTGGTAAGGAGCCACAGTCTGGATATATTTTGAATGTAGAGACAAAAATGTTTAATGAAAGATTGGATGTGGGATGTGAGAGAAAAAGAGGAATCAAGGACTCTAGGTTTTTGACATAGATAACTGGGAAAATGGAGTTTCCATGTAAAGAGGCAGGTTACACTGAAGGAGAGTTAAATTCAGGAGTGCAGAGGAAAACAGGAATATGGCTTGGAACATCTACACTAATAAAAGAGAAAAATGGTAATTGGCGTACGACGCTACCCTTTTCGTTGGCTAAGCAGGGCTATATGCAAATTAACTGCCAACAAGATGGCGGTTAATTTGCATATGTAGGCACAATGCAGGGAGGCGAAAGGGAAAGCAGGAAGAAGCCCCCTGCCACTGACAGTGATCGGAAACCCAGGGGGGAGCTAAGAGCTGGGGCTGCCTTTGCCCTGCCCCCCAGCCATGATCGGAGAAGCAGGTGCCTTTTCTGCCCTGGCCAGTGATAGCAGGAAGTAGGGGTGGAGCCAGCGATGGGAGCTGGGCACGGTCGAAGCTGGCAGTCCTGGGAGCTAGGGATCCCTTGCCTGGGCCTAAAGCGAAGCCCACGATCGTGGGGCCGCTGCAGCTGCGGGTCCCTGCTGCCCGGGCCGGACGCCTAGGCCAGAGGCGTTAGGCCTGGGCAGGGGCGGAGCCTGCAACTGCGAGGAGCTTGGGGTCCCCTGCCCAGGCCTGACACCTCTGCCGGAGGCCTCAGGCCTGGTCAAGGGGCCGATCCGGTGATTGGTGATCGGAGGGTGATGAGGGTCAACTCCTCTGGCTGAGGCATCAGGCCTGGGCGGGGGGCGGAGCCAGGGATTGGGGGGATATGATGGTCCCCTTGCCCAGGCCTGAAGCCTGGGTCAGAGGCGTCAGGCTTGGGCGGGGGGTGGAGCAAGCGATCAGAGGGAGATGGGGGTCCCCTGCCCAGGCCTGATGCCTGGGCCAGAGGCATCAGGCCTGGGCTGGGGGCAGAACCAGTGATGGAAGGAAATGTGGGTCCCCTGCCCAGGCCTGACGCCTTTGTCAGAGGCGTCAGGCCTGGGCAAGGGGCCGATCCTGCGATTGGAGGGTGATGGGGGTCAACGCCTGAGGGCTCCCAGTATGTGAGAGGGGGCAGGCTGGGCTGAGGGACACTCCCCCCGCCCCACACCCAGTGCACGAATTTCGTGCACCGGGCCCCTAGTACTATCTATAATAATAAAAGCATAATATGCTAATTAGACCAGACAGTCGAACGAACTTCCGGATGTCATTCGGATGTCCTTCCAGATGAAGCTGTGGTGATAGGGCCAAGGCAGAGGCAGTTAGAGGTGATCAGGCAGGCAGGTGAGTGGTTAGGGGTGATCAGGCAGGCAGGTGAGTGATTAGGGACGATCAGGCAGGCAGGCAGGCAGAGGCAGTTAGGGGTAATCAGGCAGGCAGGCTAGTGGTTAGGGGTGATCAGGCAGACGAGCAGTTAGGAGCATCAGGCAGGCTGGCAGAATGGTTAGGGGCAATCAGTCAGGCAGGCAAGCAGTTAGGAGCCAGGGATCCCTGAGGGATTGAGCCTAAACCGGCAGTCGGACATCTGCCAAGGGGTCCCGATTGTGAGAGGGAGCAGACTGGGCTGAGGGACTCCACCCCCCCCCCCCCCCGTGCATGAATTTTGTGCACCGGGCCTCTAGTGGTTACTATAACTATTACACAATTCGTTGTTGATGTTAAATGATGAGACATCCAGGTAAGAGATATAAATTCAGTTGTCACAAGAATGAAGATTATTTTTAAAGCCAGGAATCTGGGTGAAATCCCAAAGATTTGCAAGTAGGGCAAAGAGAAAGGGTGTTAGAACTGAGCCCTTGGAGCACATCAACATTCAGAGTTTGGAGAGAAGAGAGGGAACAAAGGGGGAAAAAACCTGAAAAAGGTGATTATTAGATTAGTGGTGAGGTATGAGAAAGAAAATTATAAACATGGATTGAATCTTTGAGTCCAGAAGAACAAAATATATCAACTCTGTCTAAAAATGTCACTAGGTCAGTAAGAGGGTCATTGGATTTAACACTGTATACATCATTAGTGAACTTCATAATAACAATTTCAATGCAGTTCTGTGAAGGTGAGTTGGTTCAGGAGAAAATAAGAAGAGAAACAAGGGTCAGCAAATATACATAATTTTAAAAGAGGTTAAATAAATAAATATAAAAGAAGTTTTGCTATAGAGACCATCAGAGAAATGAGTCACTAGAAGTAAGTATATAGGACCAAGAAAAAAATTGTTTTAATATGGAGAAATAACAAAGCATTATTAACAAGTCAGTTAGTAGGAAATATCTGATAATATGCTCTAATAAATGATATACTTCTCTTCTATAATAACAGCTTGGCCCACTAAATCATCAATTGCTAATAAAGAAGAAAACTTGGAAACATTTTCTGCAATATTAAATTGAGAGCAAAAAGGACCCATTGCTATGCCTTGTCATTTTTCAGTTCATCTACTCAAACATCCATCATTGTTGATCATCATTTTGCCAAAAATTTTCTCACTATTTTAATTATCATCATGAGCAGCTTGACTGATGAGGATACTTCAAATTCTTCCCAAATATTTGATAAACTCATAAAGGCAGAGTCCTGATAGAGGAACCGTCTGTCCGATTACAGTTCCTGGGAAAGGAGTAGTAGCTTTTAGGAGCTAGATGTTACTGAGGAAATGCAGGAATAGGGGCACGGGTTACCTTCAGTGAATGAGAACCAATCCCAGGGGAATAGTAGAATTATTTGGGAAGTTTTAAAATACTGATACACTGGATTCATCCCCAGAAACTCTAAGGTTTACTTGGTCTTGGAGGGTACCCAGGCATCTGAATTAACAGCTCTCCAGGAGAATCTAATGAAGAGTGTTAAAGAACCATTATTCTTGGCATATATTTTTTTTAAATTATTATTATTGTTTAAAGTATTACAAATAGTAGTGTATATGTCTCCTTTTTTACCCTGTTGACCTCCCCTCAGACACCCCCACCTCCCGGCATATGCCCTCACCCCCCTAGTGACTGTGTCCATTGGTTATTCTTACATACATGCATACATGTATGTAAGAATACATGTTGGTTGATCACTTACCCCCACCCCGCAACCATCCCCGGCCTTCCCGCTGAAGTTTGACAGTCTGTTCGATGCTTCTTTGGCATATACTTTTGATAGTCATCTTCCAAGTACTGAGGGTTTAGTGATGGCAATGAATCAAGAAACAATGAAATTACTTTCTAGTCTGCTCAGGAGGCAGTATGGTATGGTCGCGTTTCCTGCTTAAGTAAAAGTATTATGAATCCACCTTAAACAAGCTTTTGAGTACATAAACTGCTCTGAACAATGTTGTTCCTTACTTCTCCCCAGTTCTTCAAAACCCCTCTTACAGGTATGAGCCGAGGTCTAAGTCATGAACTTAGACGATATAAAAACATCCACCCACACTATTGATAGAAAGTGTTTTCATTTAACCACCTGTTTGAGCAGAAGGCAGAGCACAGAAGTAAGGCATCCTTGGGAGGCTCTGACCTGGAAATGGCATGCTTAACTTCCTGATGCTGTCTTTCTTTTCCCATACTACATTAACTTGTTCTTCACTTCCTTTAGCCTATTGTTTTCTACTCATCTCTAATGTGTTTTTTTTTTTCTTTCTGCATTTATTTCTATCCTTTTTTGCATTTCTCTTCATTCTCTGGTATCTTCTTTCATTTTTCTTTATTATTGTGGGCAATAGGTGGAACAGAGGGATGGAAGAGAAAATAGAGTCTAGGAATGCAATATCTTGAAAGGTCCTTGTAATCATTTAGAAAGCATTTCATAAAAAAGGGAGATGTATGTATCAGACTATTAAAGCACAGGAAATAAGTCCAATGCTATTGCATCATTTACTAAAAATGAACAAATTATAAAGTGAAAAATCACATATACCACATATTTATATACATTTAAAATGCACAATCTATTTATTCAACATAGAATATTATTGCTTGGCACTACTGAAAAAACATTGAAATAATGCCACCAGCATCCTCCAGAGTAATTTGCAATGATTCACAGTCTAATCCACATAAGTAGGCTTTAGACCCAGTGCATATGTACACAAAATTCAAAAGAAATTATTTGAGACTAAAGATTTAAAAAAGCATGCATTATCATGTACAGCACCTAACTCTCAGACCTATGCACATATTAACTTAGTACTTACTAAATGTTGGTAAATGAATGAAATTCTATAATAATTCTTATAGAATTCAGATAAAAAACATTTTAAAAAATCCTTTTTTACTCTTGACATTATCATATGTCTCTCTATGATAAATCAGACATTTTTTAGAACCTATTGAGACATTAGACAAAAATATACTATAATCTGAAGTTTCATTTAATTCATTAAAATAACTTTATTAAACATGTGAGATCATAGACACCACTGATAAAGGATGAGTACAAATTATAGTTCTAGAAGATGCAAAAAAATAGGCAGCTGAATTCCACAAAGGAAATTGTCTTTATGATTCCAATCCAGATAGTCATTTATATTTTACCCACACTATTTGAAAGTTAAAGCAAAATTATGAAAAGAATCATAGCTAATCAACTATGAATTATAAAATATTAGTCCTTTTTTTACATTTATAATAACTTGGTTAATATTTTAATGGTAAATTTACTTTCACAATTTGGGTCTCCCCACATAAAAATATTAAGTATCTTAAGCCACTTGAATTGTAGCCTTAAATGAGATGGCTTCTTACCCTACTTTGTGAATGTAATGTTATTTTAATGTCTAACACAAAATTATTTAATGTCTAATAATAAAGGATTCATATATCTTGTACACATTCATTTATTTGTTCTCAATGGCTATTTGTTTAAATATTTGTCTCCGTGGAATAGTATGAGTTTCTTGAGAACAGAGTTTCGTCAAATCTTAATCTCCAGTAAGCAGGCCAGTGACCATACATAGAAGACAACTATATTATGAAAGGCTAGTGGCCATAATGCCATAACACCGGAACGAACAAATGACTGGTCACCAGGAGATGCATTGACGGGTCTCAGGGCGCGGCGGGTCTCAGTCTTACGGCGTGGCAGAAGTTGGGGTCCCGCCAGCATGGCAGAAGGGAGTCTGGGTCCCACTGGTGTGGCGAGAGGGAGTCTGGTTCCCGCCGGCACAGCAGGAGGGAGTCTGGGTCCCGCCAGCGCTGCAGGTCTGGGTCTCACACGATTTTGCGTGCTAGGCCTCTAGTTTAATAAATAATTGTGGATCAGCTTTCTTAGTTGCTTGGCAAATAAGACTATACTATTTTAAATTTTATTTTATAGATACAGACTATAAAAATAACCTGTTCATTAATTATTCTCCTCAGTAGTAATCCTAGAACAAGGTTTCTAACTCTGGCCCACAAGATTTATATAGTCATAGAATGTTTCTGGTCATTTCATGTGACTTGAAGAGTGCTTTAAGAACTAATTAGGCATGTGATATGCCTGCAGTGGTAGCAATGGAGAAGTATAGCCTCTGTTGTCTTATTCTAGGACCTCTTCACAGATAAATTTCACAACATAAATCTTGACTACATTTCAGTTTATGAGTGTCACCTCCTCTAAGTCCAGAATTTTAGAATTAAAAGAGCCACAGTAAAAAGACTAGATTCTAAAACGTATCTGTGTGATTATGTAAGAATCTGTGGCATGTACAGATCGCCCTCTGTGTCCGCAGGTTTTGCATCTGTGCATTCAACCAGCCACAGACTGAACATATTTGGGGGAGGGGCGAGTTATTGTTAATGAGTACTATGAAGTTAGGTCTAGGATGGTTGCATTTGTACTGAACATGTACAGATTTTATTTTCTTGTTATTATTCCCTGAACAACAAAATATAACAATTATTTACATGACATTTACATTATATTAGGTATTATAAATAATCTAAAGAGGAGTATATAGTAGGATGTGTGTAGGTTATATGTCAACATTATACTATTTTTATGTAAGGGACTAGAGCATCCATAGATTTTGGATTCCAAGGGGGTCCTGGAATCAATTCCTCATGAATATGGAGGGATGACTGTATTACTTTTTTACGAAAACATGACATTTATTATTTTTATTGCAGTATAACAAATTGCCACTAATGTAGTAGCTTAAAACAAAACATGTTTTGTATGTTTCTGTGGGTTAGGAGTCCAGACACAGATTGACTGGGTCCTCTGATAAGGGTCTCACAGGGTTGCAATCTAGATGTCACCTGGGTTACATTCCTTCCTGGAGTCTGAAGTCTTCTGCCAAGCTAACATGAGTGTTGTCAGAATTCAGTTCCTTGAAGTTGTTGGACTGATGTCATGCTTTGCTCTCAGGCCTTTAGAGGCCATATTGTTTCTTGCTATGTGACCCTCTCATAGGTTCTCCCATAACACAATGCTTTTCTTCAAGGCCAGCAAGAGAATCTCTTTCTTCAAGAAGGGCCTTTGCTTTTTTTAAAGAATGATTAAGTCAAGCCCACTCACAATCATCTTCCTTTTAATTAACACAAAATCAATTGATTTGAGACTTTAATTACCTGAAAAATCCCTCACCTTTTCCATATACCATAACCTAATTATAGAGGTGACATTCCATCATATTCAGAGGTCCCATCCACACTCAAGAAGAGGGAATCATACCGAGGCCAGAAATTTTGGAGACCATCTTAGAATCATGTCTACTATAAGATAGATATCTTTCAGAAAACCTTGCTTTCCAGAATATAAAATTATATTAGCATATATATGTATGCATACATAGTTATATAGTACATGAAATATAAAGTATGTATTAGTTTAGTTTAAATGTTACATATATTTCTACATGCATATATTTATAGGTATATATATGTATGTATGTGTATATATAAGCATACATATGTACATATATTTGTAGCTATCTACACTAATAAAAGACAAAGATGCTAATTGACCGTACCTTTGCTATGTCCCAAGCCACACCCACCAGCCAATCAGAGCAACTATATGCAAATTAACCCAACCAAGATGGCAGCCAGCAGCCATGGAGCAAGCAGGAGGCTTGGTTGCCCGGGCAATGGAGGAAGCCAAGCTTTCTGCCTGCCCTGAGCCAGCTGTGACCTCCGCTCATGGCAACAAAGTTTCAATTATAGAAGACAAATAAATCCCAGATACCTGCTTCCAGCCAGCCTCCACTGGGAGCTTGGGTGGCTGGGGGCCGTGGCCAGCCTGTAAACAGCCATCAGCCCCTCACCCAGGATGGCTACACCCTCATGGGGTGAAGGTCCAAGCTGGGAGGCTTGGCCAACCTGCAAACAGCCATCAGCCCCTCACCAGGCTGGCCACATCCTCATGGTGTGAGGGTCCCCACTGGGGGGCTTAGCCAGCCTGAAAACGGCCTTCAGCCCCTCACCCAGAGTGGCCAGGCACCCCAGCAGGACCCCCCACCCTGAAGGGGCTGTGGCCAGCCTGTGAACAGCCATCAGTCCCTCACCCAGGCTGGCCAGGTACTCTTATATAATAAAAGGGTAATATGCACATTGACCCTTGTAGCAGAACGACTGGGAATGACTGGTCACTATGACACACACTGACCACCAGGGGGCAGATGCTCAATGCAGAAGCTGGCCCCTGGTGGTCAGTGCGCTCCCACAGGGAGAGCTCTGCTCAGCCACAAGCCAGGCTGACGGCTGTCAGTACAGCGGTGGTGGTGGGAGCCTCTCCTGCCTCCTCAGCAGTGCTAAGGATGTCCGACTGCAGCTTAGGTCTGCTCCCTGCTAGCAAGTGGACATCCCCCGAGAACTGCCGGGCTGCCAGAGGGATGTCTGGCTGCCAGCTTAGGCCCAATCCCCCGGGGAGCAGGCCTAAGCCAGCAGGTGGTCATCCCCTGAGGGATCCCAGACTGCAAGAGGGCACAAGCCAGGCTGAGGGACCCCTCCGGGTGCACAAATTTCTGCTTACCCTTCTCTTCTTTCTCCTTCTCTCCCTTTCCTCTTCCTGTTTTATCTCTTTATCAATTAAGTACCAAGTAAAGTTATTTTATATAACTCTCCAAAAAGCAAGAGTCTTTATCATGATTTTGAGAAATGAGGCCAATTTTTTTTTATTTCATTCAAGCATTTACTGGAATACTATGTTAGACTATGTGTTTGCATGCTATAAATGAGATAGACTTTACTTTGTACATTGGAGAACTCTCTAGAGAAGAAACCCATGTATCCTCCTAATTGCGCATGATTAAAGAAAAATCCACCATCTGTAAGCCAATTTCCTTAACTAAATTAGGGACATTTTTAGAGGATTCACAATAAAGTGAAAAAAAAAAGTTTGATAGAGCTAATTCTTTATTTGTTCAATAAAAATCCCCGTTTTAAGAAACTGGATTAATGTGACTTTGCTCAGTGTGTTTGTCTAATGGATTTTCTTGAGTTAGCAAAGCATGAGAAGATAAAAGGAATAAGAAGCTGACCTGTAGAGATTTTCCTATAAAATCAGAGATTTAAAAGTTTTTTTTATTCTTAAGTATTCAAGAGTAAGAATTAAAAGGAAGATTTTGTAGGGTGTTTACTTTGAGATGGTAAGAAAGGCAAAAGCAGAAATTATAAATGGGCCACTGAGGGTCCCACGGGAGGAGCACCACTCAGCCAGCCCTGGTTCAAAGGCCAGTTCTACAATTAACTAGCTCTGTCATATATGACAAGTTCTTCCTTTCTCCACATATGGATTATGAATAACAACAACTCTGTCCACTTCTCAGGGTTATTATATGTAACCAGTTTGACTTAATGAAAAGAGCATGGAGACACATTTCAGAGAGAATTTTGTTATAGTTCTGGTTTTAGCACTTTCTAGCTCTCTGGGCCTGGGCAAGTTATTTATCTAGTCTTAACCCAAATTCCTACCTATGGAAAATAACATCTAGTGTCAGGATTATTTTAATGATTAAACAATTTATGGAAACTAAGTAGATAATCTGTAAACTGTATCTATTATTATATCTTGTTATTTAAATTAATGACATTAATTTAAAATATAAAATACAATTCTTAATAATGTAGGAATAGAAAGGTCTCCCAACTATAGCAAAGAATGACTAGTGGAATTTATTCTGCACGTGAAAAAAAAAATACAGTGTAGATAATACATGTTTTCACATCTCCCACCACCATCATTTCTTTATTTCACATCCAATGTATAAGGCAAGAATGGCTGGAGAATAGTTAGAATTTGTTCTGTGATCTGAGAATATTCAAAATTATTCTATATATCTGAACTTTGGAATTATTTTGTTTTATAATCAGTATCCTGTATTGACTTTATTATAAGTATGAGAAATAAATACTTTGGAACACCTTTCCTCCAATAAAAAATTGTTTTTGTTTTGTGACTTATTCATTCTTTGTAGATCATTATTACTTCATGTGTAAGATGACAAAGACTTATCCAAGCTCTAATATTTTGTATGTGAAAAAGCATAAAGAATGCTTTTTAGTAAGATGGATTCCACCTTTTGTTCAAATTTTGAAAAGAATATGCTCTGGAAAAAAAATTTAGATCTAGTTATCTGAGTGATCCTCTGATAGATAACAGAACATATTAATATCCAGGTAACAAGGGGAAGCAAAATAAATTCTGAATCTACATGTTTGAGCTGAAGAGATAAGGTCACTTCCATTTCAAAGTGGTTTGCATATGTTCAATATGGGAAGTTTGGCCATGAAATCCTCATTGAAAGATTCTGCTGAACCCAAGTTGCTGCTGAGGAAGATGAAAGATGTCTACTTTCTTATAATCACACTACCAGGTTTTCAACGAAAACAAATTTCAGACTAAATACTGCCACAGGTAAGTCAAATCCTTACTAATAAGCAGGCACAAAAACACTTATATGACCTGTTCCTATCAACTTAATAGAGTGCCAGTCCACTGTTTGTTTGTTTTTTAATTAATTCATTGCTCTCGGCATAAAATCTTCTCTTGCCCAACAATATTTTAGAGGCACAATTCAGTTAACCGAACATTTGACACAGTCAACAAGAATATTCTAACCCAGGACTACACTGGAATCATGCTTTGAGTAGAATTCTGAAAGATGAGATGTCAAGTTACCCTGACTCTGTTATCCTTTGCAAACAAATAAATCCACACATAATTTATAGACATGTTCTTTAACACTCATTAAAATGCCACTAAATTCATGAGTGGAAATCCTCTTCTAATATCCATTTGCAAAGAAAGCCTCTGGAATTTATTAGAAATAATGATAAATGAAACACCTGCAGTTGCCTTTTTATCAAATGTTATCACCCCTTATGTGTTTAATGTATTCCCTATTAGGAAACTAACTGCCCCTTAAGTGAAGTTGAACTAAACCTATATAATAAAAGGATAATATGCAAATTGACCCTAACAGTGGAATGACCAGAATGACCACTCGACCAGTCACTATGAGGTGCACTAACCACCTCTCAGGTCCTCCCCCACCCTCGGCCAGCAGGCTCCAATTGCTTGGTGGCAAACAGGGAACCAGGGGTAGGTGGTGGCAGGGGGCAGGGCCAGCTGCAGGCAGCTGGGGAAGATGTCCCTGATCGCAGGCCAGGCTTAGGGACCGTACTCATGCATGAATTTCATGTGCAGGGCCTCTAGTACATATATAACACCCTATCTCTCATGCTGAAAATTTTAAAACACATTTCCATGTCATAAAATTTAGAATTTTTTATCTCCAATCCAGACCTCTCTTATAAACTCTAGATTCACAGCATCAGCTGCCTATTAAACATAATCGATAATCATAATTGGTTTCTATTGATCTCTTTAACACCATGTAGTCTATTATCAATATTACAGACAGAATGATACTGGTTCCTTTGGTGGAAATTGAGAGTTGCTCAGAATTAGGGTCAGATTTTATCATCCCTTCATTGACTTTTCATTTCCCAGGTTGTGAAAATGAACATTATCACCAAATCTGCAAGCCCTCTAACCTCTCTGATCTTACCTTCTATACCCTCTCCCTGCTTCATGCACTCCTGCCTCAGTGGCCACTTTAATGTTGCCTCAATCATGTCATGTTACCTCCACCTCAAAGCTGTTGGACATGAAGTTTCTCTCTGCCCAGAGTTCTCATTCCCCACATATGTATGCAGCTTGCTCCTTCACCTCCTTCAGGAATTTGTACTAATGTCATTGATTAGTTGCCGGTGCCTGCCAAAACAAATTACCACAGACCCTGTTGCTTAAAACAGCAGAAAGTCACTATCTCACAGTCCTCAAGGGAACAAGTTCAAAATAAAAGGCCAAAATCAAGGTATCAGCAGAGCTAACTCCTTCTAAATGCTCTGGACAGAACCTTTTCTTGACCCCTTCAAGCTTCTGGTGGAAGCTGGACTTGTGGCCCCATCACTCAAGTCTCTGCCTCTGTGGTCACCTTGCCTCTCTTCTGCGTCTATAAAATCTTATCTGTCTCTCTTACAAAAGCAGTGTTATGACATTTAGGGCCCACTTAGATAATCTAGAATAAACTCCCCATATCTGGTGATCCTTAATTTAATCACATTAGGAGAGACTTTGCCACATACTAGTAAAGCCACATTTACAGGTTCTGAGGATTAGAACCTGATATCTTTTGGGGAAGCCATTTGTCAGCCTACCACAGTCATCTCCTCAGAGAAGGCTCCTCGACTACCACAATTAAAAGTTCCCTTTCCCACAGCATTTCCTTTCCCCTTCTTTCCTTTATTTTTTAATAGCATTTTTCACCTGATGGCACTCTATATACTTACTTCTCACAACATATGGCTCCTTCAGCTCAAATATAAGTACCATGAAGGCAAAGCTATACTCTGCTCTATCCACTGTTCCTTCCACAGCACAGTGTTGAACAAAGCCACACAGGAGGCCTTTCATCAGTATTTTTGAGTGACTGGTGGACGAATGAATGCAGAGGTTCCAGGTATTTCAGCTGAATGAGTAATGTGTTAAGTGCAGCGATTTTCAACCAGTGTGCCACAAGAATTTTTAAAACATGCAATACCTGACTATTTACCCAGGGGCACTGACCTCTTTTCCTTTGTCAAATAAAAAACTGACAACAATAGCCATCTGGTGTGAATGAATCAAAATTATAACTATTTTTTGGTCATATTGGAAAAAGAAATATTTTTGGGTGTGCCGTAGAGTTTTAGAAATTAGTTTATGTGTGCCCTGAGACTTATTAAAAAAGGCTGAAAATAGCTGGTTTAGTGGATTGAAAGGTGGACCCCGCAAAAGATTTGTACATTTTGAACGTGTTCTAATCCCAGAACCAATGACTATCACTGTGGATAGGTAAACAATGACGAGTACGCTATACTGTAAAACATATGACTAAGAGGGGGAGTTTATCCTGAATGATCTAAGTGAGTCCTAAACCAGTCACAAGTAACCTATGAGAGAGGCAGAGGGAAACCGAGAAAGACACGCAGAGGTAACAGGCAGAAGAGGAAGCAATGTGGCCATGGAGGCACACATTGGAATGATATGGCCGTATGTTAAGACGTGTCAGCAGCCACAAAATGCTGGAAGTAGCAAGACACAGATTCCCCCTAACTCTTTAGGAGGGAGTGTGGCCTGTGGACACTGTGATTTCAGACTTCTGGCCTCCAGAACAATGACAGAATACATTCCTGTTTCTTTAGGCCACCTGTTTGTAGTAATTTGTTACAGCAGCCACAGGAAATTAATACAATTGTGGGTGTTCTAATGCTTCTAATAATACACTTGCTTACCAAAAGAAGAAAAAATATAAACAGCTATATGTACCTCATTTTTACCATAGGAAAGTAATTCTTTACCTTCAAATTATACCTGGAATTATTATCTGGGTTCCCGTCACTCTATGAAGAACACAAACTCTGAAGTCAGAAGTGCTGTCTTCACTTCTGCCTTCACTTCTGAGAACCTTGTGAAATTACCTAATCTTTTTGTTTCATTTTTCTCATGTATAAAATAAGAATAAACCACTGCTAACTCCAAAGCTTGGCCTGAGAATTATGTGTACCCTTATATTCACTGTAGCATTATTCACGGTGGACAAGAGACATGGAAACAACCAAAGTGTCCTTTGACAGATGATGGGATAAAGATATGGTACATCTATACAATGGAATACTACTCAACCATAGACTAGATGAAGTACAAAATGTAAATGTGTGTGTGTGTGTGTGTGTGTGTGTGTGTGTGTGTGTGTGTGTAGATATTGGAACATTACCAATGTATTTAGGATTTGAGGGACTAAGATATTTGAGAGATGAAATATTGATGTGCAAGTGCTTCCGGACCATGTGTGCGCACCCTTCTACATAGAAGTAAAGATATTTGCCTTGCTGCCTGGCTCCCGAGTATGATTTCTGTTCTACCAGGACCCCTGACTTGGGGGGCTTGCCTTATTACTAACAGTGAGACCTGTCTTATGACCCAGTGATGCCACTTCTGGGAATATATCCAAAAGAACCCCAAACACTAATTCACAGAATATATGCACCTTTATGTTCATTGCAGCATTAGTTACAATACCCAACATTTGGAAGCAGCCCACATGCCCATCAGTAGATGACTAGATAAAAAACTGTGGTATATTTACACAATAGAATCCTACTTGACCATAAAAAAGGAAATCTTACCTTTTGTGTCAGCATAGATGGATCCAGAGAGCATTATGCTAAATTAGATAAGCCAGTAAGAGAAAGACAAAAGCTGTGTAATTTAACTTATATGTGGAATCTAATGAACAAAATAAACAAACAAACAAATAAAAAAGAAATATTCATTGAAGTAGCCAGTCATTTCACACAGATTTTTTTCCTCAAGGAATGTGCCAATTTGGAAGTGGCATAGGACCAAGAGGCCAAATGCCTAGTAGAAAATAGGAAGTAAGAAACCAAGTTAAACTTTTGGAAGTTAAATTTTTGGGACAAGAGATATAAAATAGTATGCATATAAGGACTAGGAAGGTAGACAGAACTCCCGAGACCATAGTCTTAGAGGGAAGGGAAGGATAGAGGTGAACCCAACAATTGGTTCTGCTCATTCCCTTATGATATCAGTCAGGTTGCCAATCATATAGCAGACAAGGGGTTAACATCCAGAATTTATAAAGAACTTTATATCTTAACAACAAATAACCCAATTAAAAATCAGGGGGTAATGGGGGGATAAGGACACTTATGTAATACCTTAATCAATAAAGAAATTAAAAAAAGAAAGAGAAAGAAAGAAAGAAAGAAAGAAAGAAAGAAAGAAAGAAAAGAAAAGAAAAGAAAAGAAAAGAAGAGAAAAGAAGAGAAAAGAAAAGAAAAGAAAAGAAAAGAAAAGAAAAGAAAAGAAAAGAAAAGAAAAGAAAAGAAGGGAGGGAGGGAGAGAGGGAGGGAGGGAGGAAGGAAGAAAGGAAGGAAGGGAGAGAGAGAGAAAGAGAGAAAGAGAGAAAGAGAGAAAGAGAGAAAGAAAAGCCCTAACTGATTTGGCTCAGTGGATAGAGCATCTGCCTGCAGACTGAAGGGTCCCAAGTTCGATTCCGGTCAAGGGCACATGCCTGGGTTGCAGACTCGATCCCCAGTGGGGTGTGTGCAAGAGGCAGTCAACCAATGATTCTCTCTCATTATTGATGTTTTTATCTCTCTCTCCCTTTCCTTCCTGTCTGAAATCAATAAAAATATATTTTAAAAAAAGAATGGCCAAAGGTCTTGAAAAGATATTTCTCCAAAAAAGATATACAAATAGCCATCAAGGACATGAAAATATGTCATTAGTAATATGCAAATACAAACTACAATAAGATATTACTTAATACTTGGATGGCTATAATAAAAAAGACAGGGAATAATAAGTGATAGCATAGATATGGGGAAATTGCAATCCTCATACATTGCTGGGGGAATATAAAAGGGTGTAGCCACTCTGGAAAACAGTTTAGTGGTTCCTCAAAAAGTTAAACAGAATTACCACATGACCCAGCAATTTCACTCCTAAGTGCATATCCAAAAAACTTGAAAACAGGAACTCAAACAGGTACTTGTATACACATGTTCAATGCAGCATCATTCATAATAGCCAAAAGTTGGAAACCACTAGGAAAAGAAAGTAACAATGAATTGCTATGCATTCTTTTTGCTTTACTAATAGACGTGTAAGCAAAGTGCATGGGGACACAGAGGTGGGAATGGTTAAGTCATCCTGGGAAGTTTAGAAAGACTTCTAAGAGGAGATTAAAAGCACAAAGCATGGTCTAGGCCAGTGGTCAGCAAACCGCGGCTCGTGAGCCACATGCGGCTCTTTGGCCCCTTGAGTGTGGCTCTTCCACAAAACACCACGTGTGGGCGCACACGTACAGTGAGATTGAAACTTCGTGGCCCATGCGCAGAAGACGTTTTTCGGCCTGGGTGAAACAAGTATGCAAGATGAGCGTGGATGGGAGAGTTGGAAGGGGTCGACCTCAGCGAACGTACCTCAATCAGATTGAGGATGTTTTTAGCAAAGGCCAGCTTAGGAGTACCCTAATTAAGTTAATAACAATGTACCTACCTATATAGTTTAAGTTTAAAAAATTTGGCTCTCAAAAGAAATTTCAATCATTGTACTGTTGATATTTGGCTCTGTTGACTATGAGTTTGCCGACCACTGGTCTAGGCAGAAGGAGAAGCATGAACTAAGGAGAGGACTTAAGAAAAGGGCTGAAATATTTAAGCGATGGATTATAAATTCTAGTGAGGTTTGTCTAGCTAGGGATCCCAAGGCTTTACACCAGAGTCAGATCACCTGCCAAATGGTCCCAGAAATATTATGTTAATGCCCATTTGCCATGAGTCCAATGCCCACTCAAGTTTGGGAATCACTATGTTAGGGATGGGCTTGGAGCCCATTACAGATGAGACATGAGAAAGGCAAGCAGAGGCCAGTTAATGAGACGCTTATTGGGATGTCCATAAAGAGGCTGCATGTTAATCCTGATGGTTTCTGACCAAACCTCATTATTAACTTCCAGCCAAGCTGGGCATTAAGAGCCCCAGGAGATGAGAGGTAGAAAGAAAACAAGAGGAAGAATAAGTCAGGATGGAGAGGTGAGTGTTAGTATGCTCTCCTCCTCCTCCACCAGCCAGGAGCAACTATTTTCTGCTCTGGCAAGAACTCGGAACAATTTGGTAGGAAATACTTCTCCAAGTGAAACATTTTGCTTCCAGCTGTGACTCTGACTGCTGCTCTTTGAGTTACAAAGAAGCCTCTGTAGGTAGACAAGGTGGCTGTTTCAATGAAGAAAAGAAAAAGTCTATGTTCTAGAAATTATGGGGGAAGAGCACCCTTTTCTCTCAATCTATGGAATAGGTTACGTAACTTAAAAATATGTTGTATAAATGGTCTGTTCAGAGGAGACAAACTTACCTCCTACTTTTCACATATCAATTTTGACAGAGTAAGGAAGCCATTACATATAAAAGCACAATTATAGTTAATAATGTACAAAAAGTCTTAGAGGAAGACAGTGACATTCCAACACCTATCGAGAATGCTTAACATTGCCTAAAATATATTGTGAGTTAAAATAACATTAGAATCTGCTAAAGAATGATCTGTTGCATAGAACTGCATAAGGCATGATTTTTCAACCTCAGTCTACTGACATTTTGGGCCAAAGAATTCACTGTTGTGAGATCTGTCCTGTGTTGTAGTACGTTTATCGGCATCCCTGGCCTCTACCTGCTAAGATGCCAGTAGAACTCTTTCCCAGTTGTGAAGACTAAAATTTCTACAGACACTGCCAGATGTTCCCTGGGGAGGACAGTGACAATATCATCCCTGGTTAAGGGATGGCTTACTGGAAACATAGGAAGGTAAGATACCTCCTGAAATTTCAGTAAGTAAGCCCCTATATATGGAGTGTCCAAGTCTAACCCGGATCCAACTTAGGGAACTGATGTTCACTAAATCCCACCAAATGTGATGATATTAATGCATGGGTAAATGATCCTGTTCATAAACAGCCTGGAGTAAAGATCAGGGAGTTGAGGCTTGAAGACAGACTTTCATAAAAAACTTAATGATACATGCTACTGATTTCTTTCCAAGCATTAAATTGTATCCCAGTATCCTCAAGAGTTAATACTTCTCAAAACTGTCGGTGACATATTCTCTTCTGAGCCAAATGACCTGGTGCATAGTAAAATACTGTGGCCCCAAGGACAGTATTTTATACATAATTTCTGTGCGTTCCCCAGACTCGCACAAAGCTTATGCAGTCAGGATCTCTAAAACCCAAATATTGCTGATTCATAGTATCTCCTCTAACTCATGACACTGACCTATCTTTGCAGAATGTAGGATTCATTTTCTCTGGATGATCATCCTTTGACCTAAAGGTAAATTTGGCTCAAAAAAAAAAAGTCAGATAATGGACTAACCTCTACTAATTCCTCCCCCCTCTCCTATAAAACTCCTAGGGATCCAAATAAAATCTTTTTTAATTGAATTAATTGGGACAACTTTAGTTAATAACATTATATACATTTCAGGTGCACAACTTCGTACTGTAATAGCTGTATACTTTATTGTGCGCGCCCCACCAGAAGTCTAGTCTCCTTCCACCACCTTGTGACAATCTGTTTGACTTCCATAGATTTCATTTTTTTTTTTACCTCTAAAGAGTCTTAAATCTAACATATTTATTTAAATTTGACAGTAAATACTGGCCAGTATTCATATCTCCATTCTTAACTATATTTTCAGTGACATATTGCTTGTGTAAAATTTGTAAGACTTATATATTCTATATTTATAAAACAACTTAACTTTCCAATAATAATTGTTAAATATATTAGTCTGCATCTATATACGGCCATTTAAAATCAAAGGTGAGGAGAATAAGTAATGGCATATTTTTACAAAATAAAGTGGAAGTTATAAAAACAAAATAGAAGCCTCTATACTGTTTGATCTTGACATGTTTACCCATCAAAGTGACAAATATTTCCATTCAAATATTTATTTTAGATTTTTTCCTCTGCTGTTCTCACGGCCTCCATAAAGAAGGAACCCGCATATTCAGAGCAAGACAGACCTGCTGCCCCGGACACCTACTTCAGCCTCCCAATTCAGGGTAAACCTCTACACCCTTCCTTGTCATTTTCAGTTCCAAGAAAGACTGGACATCCTTCATCTCCTGCAGACTCTAATCTCCATCTGACCCAGTCTGTCCTCCTTTATAACTAATCTCCTGAAAGTCTTTCAAATTCACTTGAGAACCCAAGCTCAGTCTTCAGTAAAAGCCCCCCTTATTCTCAGCCATGTCTGTAGACACTGCTGTCACCATTTTGCTCTAACAGGAGTCTGGCTCTCTTCTGTGGACACTGTTCGCAGAAACTCACTTGAGTGGAAATTTAGATAATCTTTTTATCCCTTGTAGCTCTCAGCTTGGAGCTGGGCTAAGTGTCCTTTTTATTCCACATTGTCACATACAAACTACCGTGCCCTCTTTCTCTCTAAAGACTTACTGTTCCCTCAAAGCAAATGTTTCCCAAGGATGCTGCCCACTCACTATACCTACTGAGCAGCAGCTATTTAGAGTATTCCGAGTCATAACTTTCATCAGTTCCTCGATTGTATACTGGTGTCATTTATTGTGATCATTCTGTGCATAAATCCTTCCCCCTCTATCATTACTTAGACTCAGCAATGCCAGTCAAATCTAACACTCTCATATACACTTGGAATATTAACTCAAGATGTGATTCTGCTATATTGGAAAAGGGATATATATATATATGTGTGTGTGTGTGTGTGTGTGTGTGCGCGCGTATGTGTGTAAAGATTAAAAGTGAATTTAGGATTAGCATCATGTATAGCAGTTAAAAGTAGAAGTCCAAAATTATCAGCAATAAAGGGGTTTTAAGCAAAATAACAACAAAAAAAGGATAAAATGCTAGACTTTACATTCATCTGACCACAAATTGAAGTGATGCAAGAACACAGTGGTGGTTAAACAGATGGTGCAAAGATGGAGAGGTGAGGGCAGCTCTCTTCCCAGCCCTGGTATAAAGCCTGTCCTCATGTTAGTGATTTCATAATGAGAAAATTCACATGCAAATAGTATGCACTGTAATTGAGGGTGGAGTTAGTCATCATCTTAAGGAGGTCCACCTTGGGAGAGAGTCTGAATAGGACTTTGAGAAGGGTTTGGTTAGATAACAAAGGGTGATTTACCAAGGGGATGATCTCAGATGGTAAATAGAAATTGTTTTTGTTGATGGTCTGAGCATAGGTATTTATTGGGCCCAGGTGACCTACTGAATCACCTGTTGATGTAATCATGGTCAGTGAAAAGTTACCAAATGGTTATCAATCCACTGTCTACTGTGTTCTTTCTGCCAGGTGACAAGGACTACATCCAACAGTACTAGAAGACTGTTGAGTTCATCCTCCTTATGACCCGGTACTGTTTAATTAGGTTTTACAAGTAACTACATAACTATTTCTGCTTCTTTCTATCATTGATAAAGATAAATATTAATGATAACTAACCTTTATTGATCTCTTACTAAGTGTCAGACACCACTCTCAGTGCTTCACATGCATCATCTCATTTGATTCTTACCACTCAGATAGGGACCACTATTATCTCCTTTGCAGATGACAAAACAGATGTTAAGCAACTTATCCAATCACACAGTTAACAGGTAGAGGATCTGATCCCAGGAGAAAGGGCTCTAGAGCAGTGGTTCTCAACATGTGGGTCACAACCCCTTTGGCGGTCGAACAATCCTTTCACAGGGGTTGCCTAAGACCATCCTGCATATCAGATATTTACATTATGATTCATAACAGTAGCAACATTACAGTTATGAAGTAGCAACGAAAATAATTTTATGGTTGGGTCACAACATGAGGAACTGTATTTAAAGGGCCAGAAGGTTGAGAACCACTGCTCTAGAGCCTAAGCTTTTACCCACTAGGTGATACACTAAGTAAGAATAAGACTAACCATAGGGGAGAGAGAGAATGAAGAAAATAGTCCTACGCACCATTTCTTTAGTATTTTTAATTTTTCGTAATCATGTTATAAGTATATTTCTCAAAAAAGTTCAATTATTTTATCATTTTACTTTCCTTAATTAGAGATATTTTTTCCCTTCTGGCATAAAAATGGATTTTGAGTATCAGAACTATAAGTGGGTCATAGTGTAATGTTTAGGCAGATGCACAGATTAAGGTTAAAAGAGATATAACATGGGTTCATTAAAAACAACAACAAAAACAACCCCTTGTAGGAGTGGGAAGAAGAAGAAAACAAAGCTCTCTGGGGAAGTCATTCACCCCAGCTGGCTCTGAAGGTCCCAAGTGGAACACCACAGGGGACCTCTCCATTCTTAATAATGGCTCCACACAGTACCACAACCCTATTCTGGGCTCTGTGTCCTCACCATTCTTGAGTTCATTAATTAGATCTAATATGAGGCTATTCTTGTCCACCATAGCTGTTTCTATATTAAAAAAGGAAATTCTATGAGTTTTTGTTCTGGCTGGTCATTATTTCTAATTATCCACAGTCTGATCTCATTTCTCAGAAACACAAAGAACCAGACACACTAAGGTAGGCATGCCTCATTTTTCTCCTTAGCTGATCCATGATCTCCAACCACACCCAACTCATACTCAAACCACAATTTGCCTATGGTTTATGTCAACCCTAAAAATCTCCCAGTCTCTTCTCCCCTATTATTTTGATTAATTCCCTCACCAAATAGATTCTAAATTACTCTGAAGTTGATCATATCTCCCACTACTTTCCCATCCAAAATGTAGCATAGTGTTAATCAAGGATTGATTTAAACAAATGCATATGTATTTTTACACATATGTCTATTCCTAGATACATATTTTATTTGTTAATTTGTGCTTATCTGTTTTCACTTCAGGGAGGAAGAAATCCCTCCACCTTTGTATAGTGTAAAATGTTCAGCAGTCACAGGATCATAGTTGACTTTCAGCCAAGAAATGAAACACTGGGTGCTAGTTCCATCCCAAACACCCAGAAGCTGGGTAACTTTGAATCAGCTCCTTAGGTTCTTTCACTCTCAGTTTCTTCACTTGAAAGGGCTAAGTAGAATAATAAATGATGACTAAACAATTGTATTTTGTATTTAACAATTATTGAATACTAAGTTGTGCCAGGGACTATGCTAAGCATGGTGTCAGCATTCTGTGGTGATTTATAGATTGATTCCTTGGCAAATGTCCCTGTATTTTCTAATATTTATTCTCATATTTTAAAAGAAAACAGTTATGGTTACAATGTCTAAATTTTGCTAAGATTTCAAGCACTGTTCTCTTAAAGATTTTCAATATTTAAAAATATTGTTATATTATATGCTGTCATACATCCATGAGATATTTAAAGAAGGGTAAACATGGTTGGCAGATTTGGGTAGGGATGTTAGCTGGAAATTTATGAGGGTGTACTCCATGTGCTAGGTTCTGTGCATATGCCCACTCATTTAGGTATTATTATTATTATTTTACAACTGAAAAAAAAAGATTCAGAGAGAGTAAATAATGTTCAGAAAGTCACAATGGCTGTGCTTAGAGACAAGCTTCATATTTGACCTCATGTGACTGTGAAGACTTCAAAATAATAGAATATTGCACTTTTGTGTAAATGTAGTGACTTATTCTAATATTTTTCTAGCATATGTAATATTAGCCAAACTTACTAGCAACCTACTGTTGTCTAAATAAAATGCCACATCGCCTAGGTCAAATGGTCTTTTCTTCTGTTGAATTCCTTTTTATTTCATTAACTCACTGTATTTTGCTGGCTATTCTCATAACTCATACAATAGTATGTTTTTGCTAAAGTAGAGACTAGAGTAGAAGTTTATAAATGTTTGAAAGGACATCAGAAGTTCAATAACTGCTTTGTTAAATATAAGAGATTACTACACGCTGATTTTAATTAACACTGTAGAAGCTGTCACAATGGCAAGATAGATAATCCAGATAAGACCAGTTTCTACAAATTCTACTCCCTTCTTCTAGCTCACAACCTGAGAAAAGGATAGTGTCTCCTGGAATCAAAGGAAATGTCTAGATCTCACAGATTAACCCTTGTAGGTACACTGCACAAACTAAGGAAGTTTTAGTATCATCAGTAACAGATTCAGGGTCATAAGTGAAATAGCAAATAGCTCTCTTTTCAACTGTTTTTTGGAATTAAATAATGTTGGGGCAAGATATATCCTAATATGCATTTTCACACATTTTATTCTTCAACAGATATTGTTTTCTAAATTTTCATTATAATCTGTCCCATTTTAATGAGCAATATGCTGAAATTTCCTCATGACTGAGGACACTTTAATCCCAAACAAAATATATAGAGAATTTGTAGCTAAATGTGAAATAGGCTAGGAAAAATTACTAGCAGTCTTTAGATATTCAGTGTCAAATTTGGTGTCAAAAGGATTCTAGTTGGGTTCAGCTGGTATGGGTCAGTGATTGAGCATCAACCTATGAAGCAGGAGGTCAGAGTTTGATTCCCGGTCAGGGCACATAAGGACTAAATCCCCAGTGTGGGGCATGCAGGAGGCAGCCGATCCATGATTCTCTATCATCACTGATATTTCTAATTCTATCTCCCTCTTCATTCCTCTCTGAAATCAAATATATATATATATTTTAAGGAATCTAGTTGGTGAATACAGGAATTTTTTTTAACTCAAAGAAAAATACAGTGGGGCCTTGACTTATGAGTTTAATTCGTTCCATGACAGAGCTTGTAACTCAAATTACTCATATGTCAAATCAAAAAGTGAACGAGTGAGACACGTGATGCTGGGCTGATGTTATGGCGTTCACTGTGACATTCGCTGCGCCAACTAGCAGTGGGGTATCTGAAGCTGGTTCGTAACCCGAATTTTAGCTCGCAACTCAAAGCAAAAAATTGGCCAAGAGACGGCTCATATCTCGAAAAACTCGTTAGTCGGGACACTCGTAAGTCAAGGCCCCACTGTATAGGAGAATGAAGTCATGTGGTCTTTGTGAAATCCTACCCCTTACCTAATGCCAATCTCTGCAAACATCTGTAATAAAATTAATTTAAGGCAGGTTGGGGAGGAGGATTCACATGCTCAAAAAACGTTGATTCAGAGAATATATAACAACAATTTTCAAAATATGTTTTTATTGATTTCAGAGAGAGGAAGGGATAGGTAGAGAGAGATGGAAACTTCAATGATGAAAGAGAATCATTGATCAGCTGCCATCTACATACCCTCTACTAGAGATTGAGCCCACAATCCAGGCATGTGCCCTGATCAGGAATTGAACCATGACCTTCTGGTTCATTAGGTTTATGCTCAACCACTGAGTCACACCAGCTGGGTTATTTAACAACAATTTTAAAAAGATATGAAATTCAGTGCCAAATATGAACTTATTTATTTAATTATATGGTATTTAATTTTTATCAAAGCCTGGAATTACTCACCAGTCATAAGCTTCCACTGGAGTCTCCTGCTCTCCGCCTCCCCACCCTATTTCTGCCTGACTTTCTTCCCATCTGCCCAAGGGTCCTTAGTTGCCCAGTGACTCTATAGAGGAATCCCTCAAGGTTACATTCTTCCAATTCTCTGGACCACTTTATGCTTATCAAGCTTTCCCTTTATCCAATACAGTGGGGCCTTGACTTACCAGTGTCCCAAGTAATGAGTTTTTCGAGATACAAGCCGTCTCTCGGCCGATTTTTTGCTTTGAGTTGCGAGCTAAAATTCAGGTTATGATCCAGCTTCAGATACCCCACTGCTAGTTGGCACAGCGAACGTCACAGCAGTGATCACCACAACATCAGCCCAGCATCACGTGTCTCACTCGTTCACTTTTTGATTTGACCTACGAGTAATTTGAGTTACGAGCTCCGCCATGGAACAAATTAAACTCATAAGTCAAGGCCCCACTGTATCTCTAATCTTATTTCATCCCTTGAGCTTTGCATGGTCCTATTAACTTGAATGAGTACTAATGGCTAATTATGTATATTCTTACATAAGTTCAGTGTTTTACTTCAATCCAATAGAGTATGTACTGGTGGTAATTTCCATGCCATGGCTTGTGGGTGAAAGAGCTTCCAGGAATATAATATGTAGTTGAATGTGCCATCAAATCCTATATAATAAAAGGGTAATATGGAAATTGACCCTAACAGCAGAACAATAGTCGCTGTGATGCACACTGACCACCAGGGAGAAGATACTCAATGCAGGAGCTGCCCCTTGGTGGTGAGTATGCTTCCACAGGGGGAGCGCTGCTCAGCCAGAGGTCAGCTCATGGCTGGCCAGTGCAGCAGTGGGGGCAGGAGACTCTCCTGCCTCTGTGGCAGTGCTAAGAATGTTGGACTAACGACTTAGGCCATGGGGAGCGGGCCTAAGCTGTTAGTTGGACATCCCCTGAGGGGTCCTGGACTGTGAGATGGCACAGGCCAGGCTGAGGGACCCCCCAAGTACACAAATTTTTGTGCACCGGGCCTCTAGTCTACACTAGTAAACTACAAACATGCAAATTGACCGTACCTTCGCTGTGCTTTAAGCCACACCTACCAGCCAATAAGAGCGACTATATGCAAATTAACCCAACCAAGATGGCGGCCAGCAGCCACGGAGCTGGAGCAAGCAGGAGGCTTGGTTGCCCCAATGATGGAGGAAGCTAATATTCCCACCTGCCACGGAGGCTCTGAGCTCCACTCAAAGCAACAAAGTTTCAATTGTAGAAGATAAATAAACCCCAGATACCTGGTTTCACCTGGAGCTGGAGAGAGCAGAAGGCGTGGGTGCCTCTGGTGATGGAGGAAGCCAAGCTTCCCTCCCACCCACCTCTGAGCTCCTCTCAAGGCTACAAAGTTTCAATTATAGAAGGTAAATAAATCCCAGAATAAAAAAAAAAAAAAGAAAAGAAAAGAAAAAAAGGAGAGACTGGGTTCTTCTGTTGCGGGGGGCTTGGTCAGCCTGAAAACGGCCCTCAGCCCCTCACCCAGACAGGCCAGGCACCCCAGTGGAGAACCCCCACCCTAAAGGGGGTGTGGCCAGCCTGCAAACACCCATCAGCCCCTCACCCAGACTGCCCAGGCACCCCAGTGGAACCCCCACCCTGATTTGGGACACCCTTCAGGGCAAACCAGCTGGCCCCCACCCGTGCACCAGGCCTCTATCCCATATAATAAAAGGGTAATATGCAAATTGACCCTAACAGCAGAACAACTGGGAATGACTGGACACTATGACACACACTGACCACCAGGGGGCAGATGCTCAATGCAGGAGCTGCCCTCTGGTGGTCAGTGCACTCCCACAGGGGGAGCTCTGCTCAGCCACAAGCCAGGCTGATGGCTGCCAGCACAGCAGTGGTGGCAGGAGCCTCTCCTGCCTCCTCAGCAGCACTAACGATGTCCGACTGCAACTTAGGTCTGCTCCCTGCTGGTAAGTGGACATCCCTCGAGGGCTGCCGGGCTGCCAGAGGGATGTCTGACTGCCAGCTTGGGCCAGATCCCCCAGGGAGCGGGCCTAAGCCAGCAGGTGGACATCCTCTGAGGGGTCCCTGACTGCAAGAGGGCATGGGCTGGGCTGAGGGACCTCCCCGAGTGCACAAATTTTTGTGCACTGGGCCTCTAGTATATAGATAAGAGACATTGGACTACTTATGCCTCCACTGTTAACCACCCTTGTGACCTGAGGAAACCATTTTCCACTCTCTGAATCCCAGTTTTACCATTGTTAAATGAGGCTCTGAGCCACACAACCTCTAAGGGTCCATCTAAGCTTCCAGGATTCTGGATTTATAATGTCACACAGAGAATACTAAGACATGTATATATGTATTAACACAGGACCAAGTTCGTAAGGAATGTTGTCTTTATATCTAATTGGTGAAAACAATCTATAATTATGACATACACTTAATTAATTTAACTAACTCTCCATTGTATTCCATGTGCCTATTAGTTAAGATAGGATAAATCATGCTGTGTAACAAACAACCTTCAAATCTCATTACCCAAATACCACTTTATTTGCTGTTTTTACCAATTCCACTGTAGCTGCAAGTAACTTTCCAGGACAGCTATCCTCTCTATACTGGCTTAATGTTCCAGGTGCTTGAATCTTATGTCACAAGAGTATCAACATGTGATTCCATGAACAATGAGTGAGGCAGAGGAAAAGCAGTGTAAAGAGCTGAACACCATCAATCAATGGTCCCTCATTGTTTTGAGCACATAACCACATTTCATTTTCTAAAGGAAGTTATGTGATCACAACTAACTTCAAAGAAACAGAGAAGCGTAAATCACCCACTACTGCCTCCTATAATATGGTATGATGATTATCATCAGAAACTCAAAGCATCAGGCATAATAGGTGGGTGTGAACATAATATCTGTCTATGTGAAAAGACTACAGATGCAAAACACAGTAACAGGGCTACAAAAGCCTGCTGGAAATCTTGCTGGAAATATGCACATGGGCCTTTGGATTTATTTAGCATTCATTTAACATTTCTTTTTTGCATGCCTACCGTGTGCCAGGTGCCAGGAGTAAAGCTATCCCTATTTAAGAGATTTAATTCATTCCTGAAAACCCTTCTGCTAAATGAAAAGTCATTAAATGAAAAATATATTTCCATTAATTTTAATGGAAACAATTATGGTGCATTCCATCCCAATTCAAGATGTCTAAACAGTTTTCAGAAAAAGAAAAATATATCAATTGAACAATGAAAACAAGTTTAAATGGGCAATAAATAACAATTTGAAAGCAAAAAACTACAGTTTGCATATAAATGAAGAGAAAGGAGTTTGTCATGATTGTGGAACCAAAATAAGAGCTAGCTAGAAAAGGAGATAGGAACTATTATATAAAATATGTATGTGAGAATATCATTTATTTTACCATTGGAACTAAAACAGGTTTTTTTTCATATATATTTTTATTGATTTCAGAGAGGAAGGGAGAGATAGAAACATCAATGATGAGAATCATTGATCAGCTGCCTGCTGCATGCCCCCTACTTGGGATCAAACCCGCAACCTGGGCATGTACCCTGACTGGGAATCAAACCTTGTGTGACCACCTAGTTCATAGGTTCACGCTCAACCACTGAGCCACACACTGGGCTGAACCACAATAATATTGAGAACTGAAGTCAGTGCTGTCAATAGGCATCAACTAGAACCATTCTGGGAAAAGTGAGAAGTATGGCCACCCTACTCAAATGCAGTGTTCTTGATGAATAATCATGAAATGAATGTTAAAAGTGGTGTTTCAGATTGCACCCCATAACACACACATATACCTCAATTTCAGTTTCTATGGCTCAGTAACATTTACTCCGATGATAGTGAGGTAATACAAAAGAAACAGACAGGAGCAGCATTATTTTGGCCAAGCTTTCCTAATCTCCTTCTATTCCTCAGAAACATTCTAGCTAGCAGACCCAAGGAGTCTCTCTGAGACAGATTTCATTACAGCTTCGAATGGTACCCACCCCTTGCCACTGACTCTTATTTTCAGGCAGGAGGTCTTGGCTATAAGAAGTCCAGTTGATAATTATCTCAAACTAATCTACATAAATGAAGACATCTATGTACAAAGACCTCAACTTAAGATAAACCTATAGGCAAAACTTGAATATAACTTGTTTATATTCTTCAAAGACTACTCTAACATCACTTGTAATCGTTTTTTATTAGTCATTTCTTATTTATTTTTCAATATGGGCTTCTTTATACATCACTTTTATTTTATCTTTTTTTTTTATTGTGGACACTAACTATTACACGATAACCTTCTTTGTCCCTCTTCATCCAGTTGCCGCCCCCCTTCCCTCTGGCAACCACCATACCATGCTCTGTGTGCATATATCTTCTTGGGCTAATTTTTTCACCTTCTTTCATCCAGTCCCTCTCCCGTCTGACAGCTGTCAGACTGTTCCATGTATCCCTGCCTCTGTTTCTATTTTGTTCATCAGTTTATTTTGTTCATTACATTCCACATGTGAGATTATGTGGTATGTGAAATAAGCCAGTCAGAGAAAGAAAAATACCATAGGAACTAGTAATCTTAAATGTCACCCGAATCCTGCCCTCCACATAAGGAGTCACTAAAGTGTTTGATTCAAGGGAGTGAAATGATCCCACCTGGGGTGAATCCCTTTTTTGTCACTGACAATTTGCTTGACTGGGAACAAATTATTTAATCAATGTAAGGCTCAGTTTCTTCATCTGTGAGTGAAAATAACAAGGCCTATATTTCAAAGTCATTGAAAGAATTAAATGAATTAAGGTGTGAAAAGTGCCTGGCATATTAGTAATCCATTTACTCCCTTTAAAATATATAAAAACACCAATATAGGGACCAAGACGGAGGCATAGAAGGCTCCTGAATTTTCCTCCTACCACGCACACCAAATGTACAGAAGCACACTAAACAATTCCCTCTAAGAAAAATCCAGAAACTAAGTGGGTTACTCCTACACACCAGGCAACTAACAAAATTACACTTTTAGCTAGACTCAGAAACATAGAAATAAATAAAATCAGAAATGAAAGAGAAAATGCTACAATTGATAACATGGAAATACTAAGGATCAAAAGAAATTACTGTGAATAATTATACACCAACAAATTAGATAACCTAGAAGAAATAGATAAATTCCTAGAACCATCCATTTAATATAACTAATAACGCATAAAGTAAATATCTTCGTTTATGCATGAAAAAACTCAGAGATGGGGGGAGAAGGCCAGAACTAAATTGTCAGCATCACAAAGTGATAGGGTTGAGATCTGAACCTAGGCAACCTGACTCCAGAGTCCATATTTTTAGTCATCACACTATAATGGCTCATTTCCTGGTCCTTGACTTGTATTTTATTTTTTATCCCTAATTATATGCCAACTCCAGTGCTTGCCCTACTGCTTTCTTTTAGTTTCCCTGACATCAGAAAACAGGTTAACTAGAGGCTCTTATGGTCACAGCAAATTTTCAAGAAAGTCATGATATGTAAGCCATAAATCATTCTCTGGTCCAATTTTTGAGCCATCCCAGAATGTGTAAAAAAACACCTATTACCTAGTGTGTATTTTCAAAATCTAAATGATTTTTTCAACATATAATTTATTTCAAAAGGTAACAAATGTTCTTGTTGTGATTAGTATAAAACTCAACTACAAAATAGTTATATACACCTGTATTAGGTATTGAAAAAAATATTTACCCTGAATGAAGACTGGCATTGTATTATTATAACATCCATATCATGGGCCTTTCTCAAAACAAGGCATTAAGCAATTGGCAAGCACAGAACTCAGTAGTAATATGGATTTGTTCAAATCTCCTTATTGGTAAACTGTGGTGTATTTTTATACATCAAGTTACAGAACATATATTTACTGAGAAGATATTTAAGAAAATTCATTTTTCCCCATTATTTTTTTCTCTCCTGAACATGATAGCTAATATCTTAAATTTGCAGCACTTTCCAGAAAAATGCTTTCAGGAGCCCAGAAGAAAAATCAAAATTCAAGTTCAATTCAAAACTGAGAATCTGGAAAAAATGTCCTTAGCTGATAAGGGAAGAGAAAGAAAAGAAAATTGGGGAGGGGAGAGGGGAGTACTCTTCCTATGTTGATCGATATAATTCCCAGCTGGTTGACTACCCAGAAAAAGCAATTGCCCGCCTCTTTTCTCCAGTGTCTGCATTCTCACTGTGCTGACCTTTGGCCAATCAATTGACTGACACAAGGACACAGGTTCTGACAGAGACTTCAGGATGTACACAACTCCTAGTTGTTGTTGCTGACATAAGTTCTAAGCTGTATAGTGCAGCAAATCAAATAATTCTATAATAACTTAAAAAATATCAGAATTTACATTCCACGTAGCCAGAGAATGGAACAGAACTCAATGTATTGGAAAGAAATAGAAACTTTT
Organism: Myotis nattereri; assembly: GCF_964212035.1. Lineage (NCBI taxonomy): Eukaryota > Metazoa > Chordata > Mammalia > Chiroptera > Vespertilionidae > Myotis > Myotis nattereri. The sequence continues at coordinate 38,860,396 of NC_138081.1, read as the reverse complement.
CATTCTACTGAGTTAAATTATCTAATTTACTTACTTTAAATCATTCATTTTTATAGAAGTAGTCCTCTCTATGCATAGTTGATGCTATGATATGCCACCCAAAGCATCCCTTCAGAAGTAAGGACTTATCATCCCAGCTACTGAGAGTGCTGCCAACAAACATCCCTAAGCCAGGACCAACTACATAATCTGTGGGGTTCAGTACAAATGAAAATGTGGGGCCTCTTGTTCAAATATTAAGAATTTCAAGGTGTTAGCAGTAGAGAATTAAGCCAAGTGTGGGTCCTTTCTGAGGGTGGGGCCCGGTGAGTCTGAAGAAGTTGCATGACCATGAAGCCAGCCAACTGTAATTGTGGTCTTAGCAGAAGAAAGCTACCTAAGCCAAAGTTGTATTCCTTCCCAGGGTGGGAAAAATTCAATAATTGGATTGACAAAGGAAATACAAAAGTCCCAATTTGGGACAACTTGTAGGGTTATTTCAACTTCAAAGCTGCCAGTAGGGTAAGCTACTGAGACTGCCCCATACCTCAGCTTCTTTCTGTTCCTGATATGGCTACTTCCCTTCCCTTCCCTTCCCTTCCCTTCCCTTCTGTTTCACAGGTGTTGATCAGAACATTATCCTCTAATAAAATACCTGCCTTCAAATGTTCCCTAGAGTTGGCTTTCCATGGAGCCCAACCTATGGAACTGGACTTTCACAAGACTGGACTTTCCTGTGCCTATCATTTTGTCATACACCAATCTCCAAATGGCGCTGAGCTGGGTAACCTGGTGGATCCTACTGGGGAGCCTCCAGGAGAATAGGAGGCTGTGGTGTTTCTTGGTGTCCATTTTGTTTGAGGTCTTGCTAAAATTTATTGAGCACTTACTATGGTAAATATTTTCAATAAATTAGGTTATTTAATCCTCACAATAAGTCTTTGAGGTAGATATTCCAAATAGCCCCATTCTAAAAATAAGGAATGAAAAGAACAATAAAAAAGTTATTGTCAAAGATGAAAAAGTGGCACAGCCAAGCTGATAAAGCAAAGCTAGAGCTCTTGATTCCCACCCTGCAATGCCTGCCTGATGTTATCCGTCCTCGCTTGGCTTTTACTGCTGAACAGGGACACCTTCCAGTCAGGAGTCCCAGTCTACAATCCATTGTGGGCAAGAATGCAGACCTGAATTTCACAAATCCCTGTATTTCCAAAAAAGACCTGTTTTGATACTAGCCCTAGGCCAACTAAAGACAACTGAGCTCTGAGTTCTTGGAATGTTCTGCCTTATAAGAATGTTTTTATGCCTGAGGCCTTGGCCCCACTGTGTAGATTTTACCTGATAGTTTATGTTAACAGCATGATTGCTGGCGAGCACCTGTTTTGCACTGGGGGCTGGAGTCTGAGTAGTTGAAGTCAGTTCCATAGGTGCTACATGTCTACATGACTGACCAGTAAACCCTGGGCTCACGGCTCAGGTGAGGTTCTCTGGTTGGCAACATGATGTATTTGTGGTCACACATGCTGGGAGAATTACTAGTAAGTGCATCTTGTACAACCCCACTGAGAGGGGATACCTGAAAGCTTGTGCCTTGTTTCTTCTGGACTTTACTCCATGAGCCTTTCCCTTCGACAATTTTCATCTGTATTAATCTGTACCTCTTGCTGTAACACATTATAACCATGAGTATAACAGTTTCTGATTCCTGTAAGTCCTAGTGAGTCAAGTTGGAGAGCCGTCTTGGAGACCCTGACACATATAGCAACTGAAGAAACAACTCCACCTTAAACACAGTAAGATGGACAAACAAATCTTCCCTTTTTTGTCTTTATTTGTTATCCTGCTCAGAATCTATTAGGGTTATACTGCAGCTGAATATATCAAGCTTCCAGAAAAGGAGGCATTGGAATTGCATTAAAATAAATCACTGTTCTCCTATCACTTACATATGCATCTAACCTAGAGAAACTTGTGTTTCTTAATTAGAAGATGTTGTTGCTAGATAGAAAGAGATAAGCTTATTTTCATAATGCAAAAAAGACAAGAGTGGGAATCAGATGATGCTGAGGTTTTATCAGAAAGAAAGGAGCCTGGCCAATGTTGCTCAGTGGTTGCGCATTGATCCACCAACCAGGAGGTCAGGGTTCAATTCGAGGTCAGGGTTCAATTCGAGGTCAGGGCACATGCCCAGGGTGAAGGCTAGATCCCCTAGTCCGGGGTGTGCAGGAGGCAGCCAATCGATGATTCTCTCTCATCATTGATGTTTTTATCTCTTGCCCTTCCTCTCTCTCAAATCAATACAAAGATATTTTTTAAAAAGAAAGATAGAAAGGAGTTAGGGGACAGAAAGCAGAGAGGGGGAATAGGGCAAAGGAGAAGATGAAAGGGTTAAGGATGGAAGAAAACTAGCAGAGAAGAGAGGGCAGGTGCCTGGGAACCAAACCACTAACCACTGATCAAAACTTTGTCTGTAACTCTGGCTATCTTTCTTTCTCCAAGGAAAAATGAAGAACCAGGTGCACTGCTCCAAGTTCTGCTCACAAGAGGATTTTCCTTCACCACAACACGTTGCAGCCACTTCAGGGTAGGTCTCTAGTGCTGCTACTGTTCAGTTTCTCATGGGGTCATGGGGCCAGCATATTTTGAAAAATTATATTTTCCATCAGTTAGCTGGTCCAATAATGCAGAATAAGGGCCAAATATAAGACCCATCCCTCTCTCCCACAAATAATTTCAGCATCATTCTATCTGTTGACTCATATGGCCCAAGTGGCAGAGAAGTTTGTATGGCAGCCTGGACAATTTGTCTGACCCTCTGTTTTTCTGGGTCCCACTCAAAACTAGCAGGGTTTTTTGGTTCATTTGGTAACTAGGTAGAGTAGCATACCCATATGAGATATATGTTTGCTTCAAAATCTAAAGAAGCATCCTAAGTAGTATGCCTCTTTCTTAGTGTCAGAAGGCTCCAGATGTAGCAACCTGCCCTTCACCTTGGAAGATAACTTGGCATGGCTTAGTCCACTGGAGAAGGGTTGGCAAACTATGGCCCATGGGCTAAATGCATCTTTCAGTCTCTTTTTATGTAACCCACAAAATAAAAATGGTTTGGTTTTTTTACATTTTTAAATGGTTATGAAGAAAAAGAGGAGGAGGAGGGTGAAGAAAAAGGAGGGAAAATAGTAGGATAAGAAAGAGGAAAAAGAAAAAGTAGGAGGAAAACAAAAAATAAAAAGGAGGAGGAGGGAAAAAAGAAAGAGACGCTATGTGATCTATAAAGCCTGAAATATTGATTGATTGACAGACCTTGTAGAAAAAAGTTTGCCTTCTAGACAATTATGTTTTTTTCTTGGCTTTCACTGTCCATAATGGTTCTCATTCCACAGGTCAGGGAAACATGATGAAGATCCAGACATCTGGTAGCATGTCTATTCCAATTATGGATTCCAAATTATGGTAATAACCACAAGGTAGTTCAGGGACCCACTGGGCCCACAGTGAGATGGATCCTAGCCAACTCCCCACTGATCACCTGACCTCCGAAGCCCCTGTTCTGTAGGTGAACCACAGTGGCTTATTGGATGGCACGGAATCAGTGTCAGTTCAAAACCCAGTGTCCAATAATGTCTCAGAAGTCTGATAACTTACCTTTGGCAATGCAGTCAATCTGGCCAATAGATTCAGGTCTCTCTGAGGAAGATGAGGAGGAAGATTTATAATACAACTTTGGGGCTGGGAGGAAGCGTTTTGTTAGGGAGACCTGGCCTCCCCCTCACTCAGGGGTCTCTGAGTCTGTTAAAGATCCAAGTTTAGACATTTGTTGAGGGGCTGTGACTTCTGTTCACCATATCTATAGCTTTATTGTGTATACAAATCATGTAAGACTTTAGTATTTTACTTCTAGGAGCACCATCACTAACCAAAAGCAAAGATCTCTGCTAGTCGGGTGTCTATCACAATTAGATGATGCCAGTTGGCTCCTGAAGCCCTGGGATGCCATCATCTCATTCGGGCAGTCAAGCTCTCTGTTGTTTCTGGCCCACAGAGCATACCTGCCATGGTGCTCTTCAAGAATGCTAGGGATCGCCTCTTGCAGGTATTTCCCAGAGATTCTCAAGAAGAAAATGTAGTCTTCCTGGAGGATCTATTTAGACCTTGCATGATAAATCCATTTGAATATCTCAATTATTCTGAGCCTTTAGATATTTTCCTATTAAGTATGGCAAAGAAGTATAGCCTTATTATCTTTTTTAGTGCAAGCCATCAACTAGTCCCGGTTTCAAACAAGCAACCTTGTAAGATGTTAGGGCTATTCCCCATTCCTAAGCTGACACATGAATCTAAACATTTTGCTTAGTGAACAAATCTGAATAACTTTGGCTGGATTTAATTTTGTATTCCTTCAACCTCGACCTCACATACCTAGGATTCATTCCCACATGTTGTGCCTCAGATTTCTGTGGAAATAAATTGGCAAATAGTATTGAATATTTTTAGTATAAATCACACATTTTTGCTAGTCAGGCTCTGTGCCTCATTTTCTGAATTCTATTGGGACTTGAATCTGCTTATAGGTTTTGAAGCAATGAGAGTAATAAGGGTAGGTTATAAGAAATATCAGTAGTTCCTTACAAGGCAACTACATTAGGAAAGGCCATTCGAGTGTCTATAGGCAAAGGGAAACCAATCTCCTCACACAGGGGTTGAAGGGTTGCTTATATTGGCAAAGATTGACCATATAGTGTTGGAAGAACTTATTAAACTTTCCACATATGCCTGCTGCATCTGCACCTGAGCTAGAACCTGGCATCAACAGAAAAGGCAGTAGAGAAGGACAGATGGATGTAAGAACAGATAGATACAGAGTGTGTGGTGGAACAGGGGTGAATAAAGGGAGTTAGAAGCAAGAACAAACAAGAACCTGTGAGAATGAGCTAAGGGCAACCTGGAACCTGCTTTGGTCTCTCACCTCCTCCAAGCCTCCAACATGTGGGTGACATGCAGGAGAATGTGCTGCCCTTTATCGTGGAGTTAAATGAGGAGACCTGGAAGGTACTGCAGGAGCTGCAGACCTCGCTGTTGTCTTTAAGCAATAAGATGAGCCTGCAGATCCACAACAAGGGATGAGTTGCAAGAGCACCTAACCACACACCAACTTTCCAAGCACATTCATGACTGCTGCTTCACTCTCACCTACCCAATCTCATATAAACACCTCTTGATACTAAGACTAGCTCAGAATCACACCGGGAATGGAGTTTTATCTTAGATAAATTGACACAGGGCAAAGCCAGTGAAGGTGGACCACTATGTAAAAAAAAAAAAAAATAGCTAAAGGTATATATATATATATATATAATTTGAATTTCTTGGAAGGAAAGACAGGGGCTACATTTTGCATTAAATTTGGTGTGACGCATAAAGAGTGAGCCCAGAGTAGATGGAGTGGGCTGGGGGAATGGGAAGAGGTGCAGCTGGGGTAGGCACATAATGGTCATTAAGTAACTAAAGAATAGGATCTCCAAAAAATGGGGAATTTGCATTCATATGCATTTTCCTAAGGAGAGGAACTCTGAGTCTGGTTAGATGCTATGCTGTCACTCCAATAGATGATTAATTATGGAGGTCATGGATATAAGTTTGGTCAAAACTTGCTAAAACAAATGTTTTCTGTCCAGTGTCTGCAAAGAGGGTTGACTATAAATGGTCTTTTTGACATTGAAAATCACTATCTCAAGAAGAACAGTTGACTCTCAGAATCTGAAGCAGAGAAAGAACAAGATACTTCCTCATGAATTTTAGAAGTTCCTTGAATAGGGAGTGACACGCAACACATGCAGGAGAGATGACGAAAAAGGAGTCCTGTGCCAGCAGAAGTAGAGACCCTAGGAGCAGGAATCCTCCCGTCTATGTGGTTCCACACAAGAGCAGCCACCACAATGGCCAAGTAAGCACCAACAGCGCAGCAAAGCCTGAGGCATGTGCACGGAGCACCAAGCTCCTGGCAACTGGAGAGTTCCCAGGCAACCAGGTTCACCAGACACAGCCAGGCAGTACCTGCAGCCCAGAGCTGAATGCTCCCAGGCCAGAGCAGAGCACAACAAAAAGGGAGGTGTTTTCCCACATTAAGGTTTATAGTTTAATTGCAAGCCCAGGACCTAATTGCTTATTTGGGGAAATGAAGAGCTATGAGACATGTGTTTGAAAGGAGCAGTGTATGTACCTCTGATAGGGAAGGGAAGGAATTTTGTTGATAAACTGCATTTTTATTCATTAACAATCAAGAGCAATTTGAAAAAAAAAGAACAATTCAAATGAGCAATTCAGGAACACTTAGCTTTCTCCATCTTAGATTACATATGATTCTTAACAATGTCAATTTGCTTTAATTTTTATCTCCATTTATATCATGTAAACTTTAAGATGAAGCCCTACAGCTAATTTATATCATGGAGTTTGAGTTTTTGATTATATAATTCTTAAGGACAGTTCACATCTTCAAGTAACTCAGTTGTCTTTGATTAAAAAAAAAAAGTTTGTTTAATTTTGCTCCTTGGACTCAACTAGAATACAGTTATAAATTTTGAAAGGGTAAATATTTTGCTACTTTTTTCTATGAAATATATATTAGACACAGTAATAAATATTATGTCTATGTTATGAAAATTACTATTCCAACACAGATTAAGTAGTAATTTAATGTACTTGCTGATTATAAAAATATTATACTATATTTGAAAACAGCAGAGAAGCTCCAGGCTGCTAAATTACTGTTGGTTAAACGTAAATATGGAAAAAATGGAGAATATGAAATTTTTGAGTTTAGGTCTTCTATGATTACATGAACCTCTGCTTATTCATCATTCATGTATTTATGGTTTTGAGATATTCTCATTTTTGCACTCTGGAATAGTTGCCAGCATTTAAGAAATGTTTTGGTTTTTCTTAGATATACACAAAACAAAAATTTGCCTGTCTTGCTTAATCAGGGTGAGAATGTGAAACAGAGAGAGAGAGAAAAACAGAATCTACTTGGTGGCATTTCTCTAAACATGATGGTTTTTCTCAGCCTGCGAAAATAACAGGGATATTTCTCTGCTGCTACCACCTTGTGGTATAAGAGGTATGAATAGACTTGAAAAGACTGTAGGACATTATTTTGAATATTTTTTTCTGTTTTTGTTCTGTTTTGATTTTTGACAGAGAAAATCTGTCTAGGAGCTACATAACTAGTTATTTAGAAATAAATAATTCATCATAACAGTGATTATACATGAGAATTTGATTGACATCTCATTTCTCAACTATTTATGACATAGAGTATAGAGTAGAATATAGGTTACATAGCATAGATTCATAGAAATTTCATCTTGAAGGAATTTTAGAGGTAATCTAATCAAATCCTTTAATTTTACAAGTAATAAAATCAGGAAATAGTGATAAAGCCTTACTTTGTTTTCTCCTCTATCATGATCAGGAAAGAGTTAAGGACAAAAACAGATGTGATTCTTTAAATAGAATAGGACAAATAATTTCAGGAAATAACTTTCTTAAGTTTGATAAGAATAGTTACAGGTGGTCAAAGGTGCAAGTTTCTTACTGTAAAACAAATAAATAAGTCCTGGAATATAACACACGGCATGGGAACTATCCTCCTATCTAATAAAAGAGAAACATGGTAATTGGCGTATGACCGCTACCCTTCCCATTGGCTAATCAGCGAGATATGCAAATTAACTGCCAGCCAAGATGGCTGCCGGCAGCCAGGCAGTTTGAAACTAACATGAGGCTTGCTTGCTTCAGTGACGGAGGACTCCAACGTTCCCCGCCTGCCGTGCCAGCCTCTGAGCCTGCAGTTTAAGAAACATTGTAACAAATATAGAAGCTAAACAAAACCCCAGAAACCTGCTTTCAGCGAGCCCAGGATCTCAGAGCTGGAGTTGATACAGAGTTTCAATTATAGAACCTAAACAAACCAGATACCTACTTTCAGCAGCTGAGGCCTCAGAGCTGGAGCCAGACCTAAAGCTGGCCCAGAATAAAAAAAAAAAAGAAAAAAAGGAGCAGTTGGGAGCTTCAGTCCCAGCCTGAAAACAGCCCTCAGCCCCTCACCCAGGCTGACCAGGCACCCCAGTGGGGACCCCCACCCTGAAGGGTGTGTGACCAGCTGTAAAGAGCCATCATCCCCTCACCCAGGCTGGCCAGGCACCCCAGTGGGGACCCCCACCCTGATCCAGGACACCCTTCAGGGCAAACCAGCCAGCCCCACCCATGCACCAGGCCTCTATCCTATATAGTAAAAGGGTAATATGCCTCCCAGCACCGGGATCAGCGGAGCGGAGAGTCCTCCCGGCACTGGGATCAGCATGACGGGGCAGCGCCTAAACCCCCTGACCGCCCTGCGGCTCTGTTCGTGACAGGGGAAGGCACCCCAAACCCCTGAAAAGCCCTGCTCTGTGCCTGATGGGGGGAGCTCCCCAACCCCCTGATGCCCTGCGGCTCTGTGTGTGACAGGGTGCAGCGCCCCAACCCCCCACCCCCACGGGCCATGCTCTGTGTGTGACATGGTAGAGCCATAACCTCCCCATCAGCCCTGCCCTGAGTGTGACAGTGGTGGTGCCCCAACCCCCTGATCGGCCCTGCTCTGTGTGTGACAGGGGGCGGTGCCCCAAATCCCCTATCGCACTACTCTGTGAGTGACAGGGGGAGCTCCTCAACCACCTGATGGGCCCTGCTCTGTGCATGACAGGGGGGAGCTCCCCAACCCCCCAATCGGCCCTACCCTGAGCATGACTGAGAGTGGCATCGCAACCTACCAATCCGCCCTGCTCTGTGCATGACAGGGGGCGGCGCCCCAACTCCCCAATCGGCCCTGCTCTGAGCCCAACCAGGGGCTGCACCTAGGGATTAGGCCTGCCCTCTGCCACCCAGGAGCAGGCCTACGCCAGCAGGTCGTTATCTCCCAAGGGGTCCCAGACTGCGAGAGGGCACAGGCCGGGCTGAGGGACCCCCTTTCCCCCCCCCCCCCCGAGTGCACAAATTTTTGTGCACCGGGCCTCTAGTAGTTAATAATACTGTAATATATATTTGAAAGTTATTAAGACAGTAGATCTTAAAAGTTCTCATCACAAAAAAAAAGTAACTAGTGATAGATATTAGCTAGACCTATTGTGGTGGTCATTTCACAATATATACAAATATCAGATCATTTGCTGTACACCTGAAACTCATATAATATGTCAATAAATTTTTTCTTACAGCTGCATAGTACTATTGTGTTAAGTGAAATAATCCAGTCACAGAAAGACAAGTATCACATGATCTCACTTATATGTAGAATCTAATCAACAAAATAAACTGGATGAATAAAGCAGAACCAAAGGCATGGAAACATGGACAAGACTGACAAGTCTCAGAGGGAAGGTGGGATGGGGGAGCAGGAAGAGATTAACCAAAGAACTTACATGCGTATATGCATTCCCCATGGACACAGATAGTAGGGTGGTGAAGGAAGGCCTGGGGCAGAGTGGGAACTGGGTAGAGAGGAGCAATGGTAGTAAAGGGGGGCTGGGGGCGGGGGGGCGGACATCTGTAATACTCTGAAAAATAAATACTTTTTATAAAAAGATCATTTGTACCCTAGCCAGTTTGGCTCAGTGGATAGAGCATTGGGCTGTGGACCAAAGGGTCCCAGATTTGATTCCAGTCAAGGGCATGTACCTCTGTTGCAGGCTCCTCCCAGCCCAGGCCCTGGTCAGGGCCCATGCAGGACGCAACCAGGCGATGTGTTTCTCTGACATCAATGTTTCTCTGTCTTCCCCTTTCTCTTCCACTCTCTCTAAAAATCAATGGAAAAATATCCTTGGGTGAGGATTAAAAAAAAAAAAAAAAAGATCATTTGCTAAGAGAGCCCGTCATTCCAAATACACTTGCTGTAACTTAACAACATTCTTAAATAGACATACTCCTGAAGATGAAACTCTTCATTTGTTATTTATGCACCAGATAATTCAGAATGTATAGCCAAAATAGACCCACATTCTTCTCTATAGTACTATAATACTTTATTTTTCTTAAGTCCTATATGTCTTTAAAATTTTGGTTAACATCTTTTTCTTTGAAGAGACCTTAGAATATTTGCACCTTCTTCTCACCACTTTTAAGATTAATTTGTCAATTGATGACTATTTTCTGAGTCACTTTTGCATATATATATATATATATTCATTCAGTTTACTTCTCACCAGATGTCCAGGACTATTTCTTAGATACAGTAGTTAACTGATAAATATCATAGAATAGAGATTGCTATTGTACCAGTAAGTTACCCCTATCTTACCAAAAAACTTTTTCTGAAGATCAATTTGGTTTCAGAAATGAAGAAAATTATTAGCCATGTAGTACCAGCTGGCAGCACAGATACAGAAAATGAAATGTCTCAAGCTCAATTCAAAAGATAAAATTTTCACACAAATTTCATAGATTTCCCCTTCACATTTTATATTAACTAGTCCAACTCTTTCCAATTCCTCTCCATCACCATAGCAATTCAAAACCAGTACAGAACAATTTAGGATTATAATCAAATGGAACAAAAGCAATTTTAATATTTCCCCTTCGGATTATATCCAATATTCTTATCTTCTGTGTGCAGAATATTACAATATTGACCTATCATGCCTGCTAGCTAATCCTGGAAGTACTTCCTATTTATCCAAGTGCAATAACTCAGTAACTATGAAAGTGTATTTCCCATGGAGCCAAGGGAGACAACTCTTCAGGACCCTCTTCTAAGTTTTAAAATATGTATTCATAATTTTGTATTTTTTAATATATTTTTATTGGATTCAGAGAGGGAGAAAGAGATAGAAATATCAATGATGAGAGAGAATCATTGACCGGCTGCCTCCTGCATGCCTCCTACTGGGGACCAAGCCCAAAGCCTGGGCATGTGTCCTGACTGGAAATCAAATCATGACCTCTTGCTCAATAGGTCAATGCTCAACCACTGAGATTACTGGCCAGACTGTATTCTTTTTCTTAAAGTAAGCTGCCCAGATTGTATAAATGTTGGGCCCTGCAAAACCTAGACCTGCCGTTAGATACTGATATGCCTTTTAAGTCCATGTGTCTTTCCACAATGTCTAGCATCCATCCCTCAAGAGACACCAAAATGACCTCAATTCTGCAGAAGTAAAACGTAAAAGTCAGGGAAGTGGTTCCTAGATTAATTTACTACAAATGAGTCTGTAAAACTCCTTAAGCATTGGAATGAAATATCAAGCGCCTACAAATAGTCTACTTCTTTGATTAAGAAAATATAGAATTATCCAGTATAGTTTATTTTAGATAATGAAATTCACTTTATAGCAGGTCTTATTAACCATAAAGAAAGAATATGAAAAACTAATATGTTGGTGGGGTAGGATAAAAAACTAGAGCCAAGGAAAGCTGACCAGAGAAAGTTAAAAAGATTCTCTTTCTTTAATAGTTAGCAAAACTACCCATATGGTGATGAAGACTGCTTTTTGGGCCTTTCCATGAATAAAGAGTTTGTGATAGAAGATCAGCATTATACTACTTTTCATAAAATAGAGAAGAAACTTAGAAATACTTAGAGAAACGCAAACATGATCTAAAGAGGAATACAACACTGGCATCATTGTCCCCACTTAATACATGGGGCAATGGAAGACAAAAAATGCTCTCTCACAGCAATGAATACAACACACATAACGTAAGTGGCCGGTTTAAATTTAAACTGTACTTGCAACATAGAATACAAAGGCCAAAAGAGACACTGAATCTCTTGGGGGAGGGTTTGTTTGTTTATTTATTTATTTATTTGTTTGTTTGTTTGTTTATTTATTTATTTATTTATTTATTTATTTTTAGAGGAAGAAGCCTATACAAGCATTCTTGGCAGGTAAAAGATAATTAAAAAGTAAAACCTTAGGTTAGCTTGTGAGAAAGAAGAAAAAGAGAATGGCATCAATATACTTTCTATGTTAAGTAAACAATGAAGAGATAAGACAGCAATAAGGAAGAAATCTCCCTTTGTAATTCTCTTTAAAGGATTCAATAGAGGTCAAATCTATGTTCCCTCCTGGGGCACCTCACAATTTGAAAGGAGCAAACAGATTGAAGGTCAGGAAACTGCAATACAGTGATCACTGCATTTAGATCTGAAGAGGGAAAAAAGAACAAAACAATGCTGGGGAAAGGGAGGGATGGGTGGCAAGGGAGCACAGAGAATAATGGGATTTAAAGTCAAAGTATTCAGCAATGTAATTGTGATCACCTTACCAAATTCAGTCATCTGGATGAATAGAATAGTACTCAGTGAGATATGCTAAAGGACCCAAATATTATAAATGAAAACTTCTGTAGCCATTAAAGTAATATACTTTATTAATTTCATTTTCATTGACAAGAGCAAGATTTTGTTTTTCTTGGTTTTTCAAATGCTGAGGAAGAAAATTTCCTTAGGGCAAATCAATTTCACAGATAGGATGCATCTAAAATTTAATCTGTTTTGGTCCTTAGTCAACAGTACACTTCAGATCTGCCTGCTTGCTGAGGAGTAGAGACAGAATGTGAGCTCTTGTGATGTCATAGGGCAGCTTCAGGGTCAGGGGAAGGCAAAGACTCGTTAATTGTGTCACTTCACTGAGATGGCAGTCCCAGAACTTGCAAGAAATTACCCTAGCCTAACAATTTATTTCTAGTTAACCTTTGCCCCATGGTTTCTATTTGATGCTGAAGTTCATTGAATATGCCTGACAAAACTTGTATTATAGTGTTTGATTGGTATATATTAACCTATATTGTGGATAATTAGAAATTGATCAAAGTTTTGTCTTCCATAAAGGAGAGCAGAGCTTAGTTAGGCTATTTCCTCAGCAGTCTTACTTTCTGATGTGGTTTAAAGGTGAAAATAAATTAGTAACCTGTTCTCTAATAGAATTAGGTAACTTGCCAAGTAGAGAAACTTCAATTTCTGTTTACTGTCACTTCATTTTAGTTCCAAAAGGCACAGATTTTAAACTGTTAGGATACATACAACAAAAATAAATTATCTTAATAAGAGTACTCAGTCCCATTTGACTACCACTATTTACATTAAACCTATTCAAACTTTGATAAATAAAATGAATAACCTCTGATAATAAGGCCCATGATGGTTTGGTGTTATGTCTTAAATAAAGACAATTATAAACAAGAAACTTCTAATAATGCTAAAGAACATGTTAAAATACACTCTTAGATGCTAATGGAAGGTTTATGAGTTGTTATAAATTATTTCTGGAACAATTCAACAAATTCTATCAAAAAGGCATTATATTGTTTATATTTCTCATGAATAATTTTCCTTCTAAAGTATGTCTTTAAAGGAAAAATAGAAATTCAACCAAATATTAATGTAAAATTATGACTGTCATAGCATTATTTGTAATATTGAATTAGTGGGATCAATTTTAAGCATTAACAAGAAGAAATTGTTTAAGCAAAATATCCCATATTCAATTGAAAAACTATAAAAAATATTCTTAATCATGAAGTCTACAAAAATATTAAAGACAGCAAAAGTATTTACATTATAATATAAACTAAAAGATAGGATATGTTAATTCATCAACAATAGTTAGAGGTAGAGCTAGATAGAAAAATACACTAAGGCATAAAACAGTAGAAATCTCTTGGAATTATGGGAAATGTTTATTTCTGTATTTTCTACAATGAGCATGTATCACTAATGTAAACATAAATATTGAATATGTGGATCTTTCCTCTACTTGAACATTCAAAGATATTAAATAGCTCTATTACTCATAAATGTTAAAATTATTTGTATGAACCAAAAGTTAGACACAAACATATTATTAATTATCCTAACCAAAATTATTATTTTAATCAGAGCAATCCTAAATACACAGCTTGAACTTTTAGAAAGGCCTTGTTAAAACTAAGACCATGGGAAGAGAAAAATTAATTGGTATTGTTAAAAGAATTGCCATAGAATCTTTATGATACTGAGATAGGCTAGTAAGCTAGGACAAGTGGAATAGGGAAACTGAGACAATTAAACATCCAATCAGTTTACAGCCATCTAGTAAATCACAAAATCCTTTCTTCATAACCAAGGACACTTAAGAGTAAATAGTTTATAATTTTCCCCAACCAGAAGGTAAATAGCTTAAATCACCCTATTCAGGGAGGTACTAATAGATAGCAAAAATCCAATTAACGCCATTTGCCAACCACACTCAAGGACAGATGAAATTAAGGGAATAAATCTCATTTAGGCGCATCAGCATAAAACATGAATATTCTATTGGTATTCTCCCATAAGACCTCCCTTAAAAACCCTCAAACCAAAGGTCCCAGTGTGCTCTCTCCCTTCTGGGAGCATGTCCGCACCACAACTTCCCCTTCCTTCTTTTCTTCCCCGAGAGGTATGCATCTCCCCTAAGGGACCCCACAAGGCTTGCAGCTAGAAAGCAATGGGCAGCAGCAGCTCATCCTGGGCTAAACCCTTGACCCTGTCCCCATGGCCCTTTTTCTCTGACTCCTTAGTGAGCCTAAGCAGCCCAGCCGAGGCTCATTTCCCCACTTAGTCCCTCTCCTGTTATTTCTACTATCCTAGGCCCTTCCTTGTTTCACTGTCCCCAACTTTAATGAACATTCTCTAAAAATCACCGGGACTAGTCTTGTGTGGCCAGTGGGGTCAGGTCAGACCTACGTTCAGCCACCTAGGTGAATTCTGGCTAGGAAAGAATTCAGAGCCAAGGCTCAAACCATAAGAGAACATTTATTTATAGAATCTCAGAGCTAGAACAAGTAATTTGTAGGAGAAATGGGCTGAGGAAAAAGTTTTAGAGGCAAAGGAAGGGTAAACACACTATGAGCACGGAGAAGCTACTGGCAAAGCATGCTCTGTAATTGCATATCTGCGTATGGTCTGTCAATACATGAACCTCCATTCTCTCTAATAGATGCTATTTTTGCTTTTCTTTCCAGCACTCACTGCTTTCTGCTTTATAGCACATTTCCACAAGAGGGTCAAGCTTTGATTTTATGGATCCCAATGTGCTCTACTGCCCTACCCAACCTTAGTCCAGTCATTCAACTGAAATAATTCATCCTCACCCCAATCCAAACGCCACTCCTTGGCTCTATAAGGTTCTTAATCCAATCCCACACTCATGGGGCCAAAGAAATATTTTTTCTTCCCACTGAAACACTGAATCATTGTAATTTTCCATTATGCTACTGAGCTGTACCCACAATATAAGGCTTACAAGATTGTTCTTCCTTGAGTCCTCCATGGTATTAATAAATGAGAAATACAAAAGATGAACTATTTCTAAAAATTAAACATTTAAATGCTGCATAATTCTAGAAAAAAAATGGATTAGTCAGATTCAAGTACAGAATGTCTTTTTTTTTTTTTAAATAAGTTTTAAGAGTTAAGTATATAACCCAGGGCAGAAATAATATTCTTTATACAGCACTTATTATCTACAAAAGATGCTTTTAAAACAGATGAAACAAAGGGAAGATATTAAAAATCCTGGACATTTATTTAAATTAGTTTAATTTTCCCAAGATTGGTCAGACTCAGAAATAAGTAGTGCATATTGGTGCTGAGATCACATGATTTGAAGTATGCCAGACAGGGAGTCCCTCCACTAGTGGTTAACAGTACTAAACATTTGTGATTTTTTTTTTCCTCCCTCAGGAAACAAAAGAAAATGCTCAATTATGAAGCAGTGAGACAGTTTGCTAATTTTATAATGATGGTTCCCAAGATTAAGCAGCAATCATACTCTTTGGTTATATAATTGCTAATTCAAAACCATTCAAAAAAGAAAAATCGCTTAACATAAAGATAATGGGGCTTGGGACGGCTGAGCTGGAACATCTTGTCTAGATTTGTGAATTCCAGTATACACCACTTTGAAAAATGATGCTTTGGATTGAGAATGTAAAATTATTTATTCCCTTCATAGGTTTTGCGATGAGAAAAAAACAAACACAGAAAACCTTAACTAGCTGACACAAACAATATGAAGTAATTTTAACAAAAGGGTGCTTGGTAAAATAGATACTTTATACCCATTCAGCAAAGATAACATTGCAATTACATGGGTCCTAAGAGCTCAGCTGGCACTGCCTTTTTCTTTCCAATGGCCCAAAGTCACCGTGGCTTCTGAAATGTAACCAAGGACAGTAATCAAGGTTTAATGGTCTATCAGAGAAGGCACTATAGACGCAGGGTCCTTGATTCCAAAGTCTCTAATTAGTAATTTGCTTGTTTTTTGTTATGTTTGGTCAGAATGTTTAGGAGAATAAGCATTAATTTAATATTTCTGTAGAACTGGAAGACTATTACCTCAAAAGATATCTCTGAATTGTTTTATATCTAAAAAAAATTTATATATTCATATATGACTGAGGCAAACAATTCAAATAATTATGTATATATCATTAGAAAACAAGGTTTATGGTTTAAGAGAAATAGGTACAAATATAGAATCAATAGATGTAAGTAAAAACTTCTAATTCAAGTTTACAATAGGAAATAGCAGTATGAACTTAAGATGCATTTTTATTAAGTAAAAGTAAATGATGGGGAAAATCCAAAACACTGACAATACCAAATGCTAGCAAAAAAATGAAGCAACAAGAAATCTCATTAATTGTGGTCAGAATACAAAATGGTAGTCACTTTGGAAGACAGTTTAGCAATTTCTTTTTTTTTAATATATTTTTTATTAAAATATTACATATGTGTCCTTATCCCCACGTTGCCCCCTACCCCCCCTCACCCCCCGCTCATGTCCTCACTCCCCCGTTGTCCGTGTCCATTGGTTAGGCCTATATGCTTGCATGTAAGTCCTTTGGTTGATCTTTCCCCCTTACCCCCACCCTCCCCTACCTTCCCTCCAAGGCCCGACAGTCCAACCAATGCCTCTCCGTCTCTGGATCAGTCCTTGTTCATCAGCTTATGTTGTTCATTATATTCCATAAATGAGTGAGATCATGTGGTATTTATCCACTCTCTAGTTCCATCCATGCTGTGGCAAATGGTAAGAGTTCCTCTTTCTTCTTCCTCTTCTTAAAGAATACCTTTCAGCATTTCATATAATGCTGGTTTGGTGGTGATGAACTCCTTTAGCTTTTTCTTATCTGTGAAGCTCTTTATCTGACCTTTTATTCTGAATGATAGCTTTGCTGGATAAAGTAATCTTGGTTGTAGGTTCTTGCTATTCATCACTTTGAATATTTCTTGCCACTCTCTTCTGGCCTGCATGATTTCTGTTGAGAAATCAGCTGACAGTCGTATGGGTACTCCCTTGTAGGTAACTGACTGTCTTTCTCTTGCTGCTTTTAAGATTCTCTCTTTGTCTTTTGCTCTTGGCATTTTAATTATGATGTGTCTTGGTGTGGTCCTCTTTGGATTCCTTTTGTTTGGGGTTCTCTGCGCTTCCTGGACTTGTAAGTCTATTTCTTTCACCAGGTAGGGGAAGTTTTCTGTCATTATTTCTTCAAATAGGTTTTCAATATCTTGCTCTCTCTCTTCTTCTGGTACCCCTATAATTCTGATGTTGGTAAGCTTGAAGTTGTCCCAGAGGCTTCTTACACTATCTTCATATTTTTGGAATCTTTTTTCTTTTTTCTTTTTCAGTTGGGTATTTTTTGTTTCTTTGTATTTCAAATCTTTGACTTGATTCTTGGGATCCTCTTGTCTGCTGTTGGATCTCTGTAAATTATTCTTTATTTCAGTCAGTGTATGCTTAATTTCTAGTTGGTCTTTTTTTATATCCTCCAGGGTCTCACTAAATTTATCGGCGGTTTCCATAAAATTCTTGAAAAACCTTATGAAAGTGGTTTTGAACTATATATCCAATCGTTTGCTTTCCTCCATTTCTGTCATTTATGACCTGTTTCTTTGACTCCGCATTTTTTTATGCTTCCGTGTTGGTAGAGTGGTTTTGTGTGCTAGGTGTCCTGTAGGGCCCAGTGGCTCAGCCTCCCCAGTTACCTGAGGTGGACACTCTTGGTGCACCCCCTTGTGGGCTTTGTGCACAGTCTTGTTGTAGTTATGCCTTGATTGTTGTAGGATCACTGGGAGGAATTGACCTCCAGGCCAACTGGCAGTGAGAATCACCTGTGTCTGCAGTGGGAGAACTTCTGTGCTGAAGACACCCTTCTGAGGCAAGACTTGCTTCAGTGGGGCTTTGGTGCTCACTGAGTCTGTGCCCTGAGTGTGTCCCTTATGGATCTGAGGAGTTGTAATCTGGATGGTCCCCCTCTGACCACTGGGTACACTGGCTCTTGGATCTAAGGAGGTGCCAATTTAGTCTCTGCCTGAGGTTACCCAGCAGGAGCTACGAAGAGAACTGCAGATTCCCCTTCCTTTTTTGGAGTTTGGAGGTGCCCTGATGAGGCCCAGCTGTGAAGCAATGCAAGCTGCTGTGGGGCCTTGGGCCTTCTCTTGGAAGTTCTGGGTCTGTCTGGCCCAGCTGCAATTTGTTAGGTAATTTTCAGGTTGCAAAGGGCCAGGGCATTCATATGCAAAAGCCTCTGCCCCAGCCTGGGTGGGGCGGGGTCTCAGGGAATCAAAGGGCGGAGCAAGCAGCTATGGCTGGTCCTCAGCCCTGCCCTAAGGGGCCGCACATCTCAATGTCCTGATAATTGCTGCAAGCACCTCTGAGGGAAAGCCGCCCTCAAGTTCAGAGTTCTGCCTCCTGCCAGACAGTCCAGTTTCTCCCCGTGTGAGTCCTGGGTCCCCAGAGACTTCCCGGAACCGGAGTTCAGAGCAGTCGGGAGCTTGTGACTCCCTCCCGATTCAAAAAGACAGCCGTGTCCTCAGGTACCAGCCCCTCTCTGCATGCGCTCAAGCCTCCATACCTTTGCACTTTACTTCCGCAGCTCCTCTGAGTCTCAGTGTGCTTTTCTCTTTTCTTCTAGTTGTAGAATTTACACTCAGCCAGCCTTCCTGTAGTTCTGGATGATGTCCGTTTTGTCTTTTCATTGTATTTTTGAAGTTGTTGTGGGAGGCAGCAATTTCCCGGTGTTTACTTATGCCGCCATCTTAGTTTCCTCAGCAATTTCTTATAATACAAACATACTCATCCTAGAATTCAGCAATCTTGCTCCTTGGTATCTACACAAATGAGTTGAAAATTTATGTCCACACAAAAAACTGCAGAGATGTTTATATGCTGTCTATAAGAGACCTACTTCAGAACAAAAGATACACACAGGCTGAAAGTACAGGGATGTAAAAATATATTTCATGCAAATGGAAATTGAAAAAACTGGGGTAACAATACTTAGACATGACAAAATAGACTTCGAAACAAATGCCTTAAAAGAGACAAAGAATGTCACTACATAAAACTAAAAGGATGGATCCAACAAGAGGATATAACTCTTGTAAACATATATGCACTTAATATAGGAGCACCTAAATATATGACAATCTTGGTGGACTTTTAGGAAGAGATTCACAGCAATAAGTCATAGTAGGGGATTTTACACCCCGCTGTCATCAATGAGTAGACCTTCCATGCAAAAAAATCAGCAAGGCAACAGCAACTTTAACAACACACTAGATCGGATGAATTTAACTGCTATTTACAGAACATTTCATCCCAAAGCAGCAGAATATACAATCTCCTCAAGTGCACATGAAACATTCCTCAAAGACAGACCACATATAGGGAAACAAACTAAACAAATAGTTGATTCCTTCCAGCTATATTCAAGCTTTAAAAGGGGGAGGGATGATAAAATTAGAATATCCCCACTTTGTAAACCTATAATGAAATAACTAATCTAAACAATGATCATCAATGTTTGTTGATATCATAAAATGAAGAACAGTCAGACAGTAAGGCCTCCTGACAGAATTATATAATAACATTCATGAAATAATTCTAACCAAATAAAATGAAAAATCAAACTTGAATTCGATTAGACCACTAGATTTAACTATGAGATTAGAGGAAATGCAGGTAAAATGAACACATCAAACAAAGGCATGGAGATGCAAAGCGAATTGGGGAGAATAAAGGTCAGCAGGTGGGAAATTTTGAATATCCACTGGATATTTAATATCTCTGTAAAATTACTGTGCATTTCTAAATGGTACAACAGGTACTGCAATTGTGCTTTTAGAAGGGTCTTTATATTTTAAAAATATTTAGTGAGATATTTAAAGATAAAAGATGTTATGTCTAGAATTTGCTTCAAAATAATCCAGTTGAGCTGAATGGGTAGGAACAAAACTGAAATAAGTTTGTTCATTAGTGATAATTGTTGAAGACATGTAATGAGTACATAGAGGATTCTTATGTTTACACTTGTTTGAAGTTTTCCATCATAAGAAAGGTTTTATAATTGTACTATCACAACAGAATGAAAAGAATACTTGATATCCTTCCATACATTTCCCCAATTTATACTAATAAAGAGCTAATATGCTAATGGTCGATACGCTGTAACGGGTAATAACCAGGTCATTAGCATATTAGCTGGGGAGTTGCTCCAGAGACAGGGCGGAAGTGATTCAAGGAACTGAGGGCGGGGCTTGAAGCGGCCAGAGAAGGCCAGAGGGTTTGGGGGCTGGGCCAGGTGCGCTGGAGCTCTGCGTGAACAGTTTTGGGTGTCAAGGCAGGGCTGCAGGTGGGTGGGCGGCGCCACGCGATGTTGTGCTGTGCTCCTAGTACTTAATATAAAATTAGCAAATACTCCAATGACTATCCAAATTACAATTCGAATGATTCAAACCTAATTTAGAAAATATTAAAAGATCTAATTTATTCAATTTTTTAGGTTATCAATTTAGGCTCACCTTAATTTCTATCTGTTCTGTCATTTTGAGTACTAGACTAAAAGAAATTCTGTTTAAATACCTGCAATCAATATGTATTTGAAAAGTATAGGTAGATAAAATAATATTAGGCAAATTGCTCCCTTGTAGGAACTTTGGGAGAAGAAACTTTTTAACTACCTTTAAATAGAGAGGCCTGGAGATCTGAAAAATATTTCTGATTTACATAAGGAAGAAGATGTCAGGATAGAAATTGTCAATTTTAAAAAATAGTGCTTCTAAACATAAACTTTATACGATAAAATAAGGTAAAAATAATTTAAATGCTTAGTACTGCAGAAAACAATTCAGTGAAAGCAAATAAAACAGGCCATGAGATGGTATGGGTGAATCTAACCTCAGAAAAGAGTTGAGAAAGAGTACAGACATGAGAATGTTTCATTCACTCTCAGTGTGAAAAGAATAATAACCCACATGTAAACTAAAGAATGTATACGAGCTTAATGAATTGAAAGAAGTTCTGTAATATCTTGCCTATTACAAAAGTTCTTTTAACAATAATGTTTATATGGTAAGAGATACTAAGACTGTGATATGGATTAACAAATTGATGGCTGAGATAAATACAAATGAAATGCATAACTGATATATGAGGCTTTACCAAAGCCCATTTTGGAATTTAGGACCAATGATGATCGGAAGATACTCAGAAGACAAATTTTGTAAATGGAGAGACTATGGCAATATGATATACTAGAGGCCTGGTACACAAATTCGTGCACAGGTGGGGTCCCGCCAGCCCACACTGATTGGGGCCGATCAGGGCCAGGCCAGCTGGCAGGAGGGGATGTGGAAGGTTGGCCACCAGCTTCGCCCCCGATCGGGGCCCAATCCGGGCTGGGCCAGTGGGGAAGGCGGGAAGGGCCATGGGAGGGTTGGCCAACTGACCCCACCCCGAGCAGGGTGGGGGGGCTAATTGGGGGTGGGGTTAGGCAGGCAACCTCCCACAGCCCCTCCACCCAGCCAGCCAGCCCCGCCTCCCAATCGGGCCGGTTGGCCAGCCACCGTGTGCTTCATAGCGACTGGTCATTCAGGTCGTACAGGTCGCTTGGCTTTTGTATATATAGATGGCCAGTGTGTGTCATGGCAGCTCCTGCATTGAGCCTCTGCCCCCTGGTGATCAGTGTGCATCATCGCTACCAGTGGGACTTAGCCTTTATATATATAGATAAACTGAGCAGCAAAAAGTATCTCAAGGCCCTGAAAATGATTGTGCACATTTCTTTTGGAAACCATATATATAACCAGAGCATTTTTAATAAACATACATAGAACTATAGGTAATAACAAACTCAAATATAAAAAGATAATGCTGCTTATCATAAGAAAGGAATTCTCTGATATTGGATAAATTTGAGGCCTACATTTTTGTACATTAGACTTGAATTTTAAGATAGCTCACAGATAGCAATAATCAAAATATTAACTATATATTCAAGCCAGATTATTTCCATTAGAATCCTTGAGTGAAACAGTATCTAATGCACATTATGTTCTCACTAGAGGTCTGGTGCATGAATTCATGTACCTTGAAAGGAACTGTGGGCTGCGAGGCTGCGATTGGCACAGCGGCGGGTCTCGGCCCATCCTCTGTGCCCCTGCCTGACCAATCCTGCCGCACCCCCTGGTACTCTGTCTGCCACAGCCCCGCTCCCACCACCACCACTCCCACATGCTGACGGCACCAGCCCCACTCACACCCACTGACGGCACAGAGTGATTGGGGCCAGTGCTAACAGCAGGTGCGAGTGGGGCCAGTGCCATCAGCGGGTGTGAGTGGCCGCTGCTGCCTTGATTGCCCCTCAGGAGCAGGGGGAGGTAGAGAGACCCTGAGGGGTGATCGGGGCCAGCAGCCGTTGTTTGTACCCACTGATGGCTTCAAGCAATCAGGACCAACACCGCGTACTAGCAGTGGGTGTGAGTGGGGCCATTGCCAGCAGCAGGTGTGACCAGCAGCTCTGACGCTGGCAGTGGGTTCAAGCAGGGACAGTGCTGGCAGCAGGTGCAAGTGCCAGGCAGGACCATGGCACTTGGGAGCAAAGAATTTTCAGTAACCACCAGAGGCTCACCCCAATTACAGTGACCAGCACCCTGCCTTGGTCTGGCACCCCCTCTCACCTGCTCCACCATCCTGCCGCAGCCAATGCCCACCATGTTCCGCACTCTGCTGCCAACGCCCGCCATGTTCCCCCTGGTGGTCAGTTCATGTCATAGCAACCGGTTGTTCGGGTGTTCAGTCTATTTGCAGATAAGCCTTTGTTATATAGGATAATGCATTTACTTAATTATTATATTATGAAGTATTTTTTAATGATTACAGAGTTTTAGTGTTATAAACTGGGAAAGATATCTGGAGATGGCTGTGGTGATGGTTACACAACAATATGGATGTACTTAATAACACTGAATAGTACACTTAAAATGGTTAACATAGTAAATTTTATGTTATGTTTATTTTAACACAATTTAAAAAATTGGAAAAAATTAGAGAGACATCAGTGGGGGGGAAACATAAGTATGGTGCAGGATCAAACCATTTTATATATTAAAATTATCAGAGGATTATGCAAAAATAACACACAGACACAGACTACTACAGTATGGTGATTACCAGAGAAAAAGGTGGGCAGGGTGAGAGAGAAGAGGGGAAATGGGCTATAAATGGTGATAGAAGGATACTTGATTTTGGGTCGTGAACTCACAATGCAATACACAGATGATGTATTATAGAGTTGTACACTTGAAGCCTGTATAATTTTATTGAACAATGTCACCCCAATAAATTCAATAAAGTTTATTTAAAAGTTATCATGTATAATTTAGGAACAGTCATGAAAACTTAAGTATTAAATGTACTGAAATAAAACAGAAAAATGTTAAATAATGCAATTTTATCATCTAGCATTAAAAACCTAAGTGATATTAATAAACTCATGTATCTAGAAATAAATTGATGCATCAGTACATACTCTGATAATAGTAAAAAACAATTTAATTACCACTTCTTTGTATGAATACATATATTATAAAAGTTTTCTCTGTGTTCCATTGATTTTTTTTATCTAATGCATAAAGAAATAATTTTATGTATCTGGTACATTCCTTTTGGAGACAGTTCTCTATGGCCTCTCATGTTTCTGCATACCTTTGTGAGAAAAGGCACTAACTGCCTTTGTTCTATACTCTTTTTAACGATGCTTGTATTGAAAATAGCTTTAGAAGATACACATAGTTTCTCACTTGGGAACAAGAACAGAGTTCCCTTTTGAGAAAGGGTCAGGTATAAGCCCTTCAAATTCCCAAAGTTCAAGGTTCCTCTACTTACATGGAGTCCACTGCATAAACCATGTCATCTTGCTTCCTTCATCTCACCCTGTGGAAACTGTGACTTGGGAAGTTAGAACCAAAATGCTACTCTTCTGGCTACTGTTATTGCTCTGAGTTTTACCATTGTAATTAGCTAGTTCCTAATAATAGGAAAGGAGCAAAAGGAAGGCCAGACATTATAAGCATGGCTATCTGGCCAGCTACACCAGGAAGCTGCAATTTCACACTCCCCAAGGAACTACAGGTCCATTCCCTGCAAATCAATGGGGGAAGGGGCTGGACCAAGGGGAGATAGGTGCATAGGCAGTAAAGTCAGGGTGATGTAGGGAAGGTGCCTGTTGGTCTAACCTGGAACAGAGATCACAGACCAGAGCAGGTGGGGCCACTGCAAGCCGAAAAATTTTGGGAATACATCATCCCCCAAACAAAGAAGTTCTCTCTCTTGGATCTTGGCTCTCTTGTTGCTTTCTTGTTTCCTGGTTTTGCTCCTGCTTTCTTGCATTCACCCATGTTTTCTCCATGCCATGTGGCCCTAGAGACTGCATGGCCCGCAGTCTTGTGGGCCCCACATGCAATGGACTGATGGACTGCAGCTGGAAATGCAAACTAAGCTACTCTGATGCTGGATTGGACTATGCAAATATGGAATGGAAACTCTGGGTGATGGCTTTAGTTCTACCTCTGCTGAAAGCAAAATGGGACTTTTCCTTGGCAGGACAGAGGGAAATAAGAAGTTGGAAACTTGGTCTAATCCCCACACAAAGAAATATCACTCATTCTCCCATGCAAGGCTCAGAAAATTCTTCTTCGCATGACACTGCAAGAAGCCCATTTCCACCAGCAACAGATGGAGACATGGAGAGTTCCCCACCAATAACACGAGTATCTTCAACCACATCTAGGAAACTGTCAGCCAATTTGTTTTCTTGCAATTGGGTAAAATCTCAGATCCTTGTCACTCTGTTATATGTGTTTTAATGCATTAAGTAATGTTTAGTCATAAAAATATTAAAAGGAATTGAAAAATGTGTTTTATTTCTAAATATTTGAAAAATCCGTTTCATAGTTGTTTCTACAAATACTACGAATTATCACAGATACTCTACATCTATTTCTTCAGTTCTGCTTTTACTTCTAATAACTTGATTTTAATGATTTCCACGAAAAGTATTACTTAGAAACCATTCCTGCTTGACCAAACTACCAAGGTTTAATTATGCCCAGTTCATATAACTACTGGTAATATAACCAGATGTGCCTAAATATGAGAAGAGATGAGATTGAATAATGACAAATATGACTTTCTAAAGCTGCCATTATGAGCAGGGACTCGAGAAGAACAGATGCTATTTTTCTGAAGGGTTCTTTATTATTCTGGGCACCAACACTAGAATGTATCTTAGTAATTCACCCTGTTTAAATCATCCCAATAGCAGTTATTAACTGTTAATATCTCTATGCCTCAATTTCTTCTTAACAAAAAAAATACAATCAATAGTCAAATTACAATTATGTTCTGAAAACTGCTGAGCAAATGTACTGAGTTCTTTACATAAAAGGCATTATAGATGAAAATTACTATTTGCTTTCAACACTCCTCCTGAGGGACTGCCTTTGTGTTGCACTCCAAAGAAAATGCAATTTGTTCCCAGTAGGTAAGCTTCTTTCCTGTTCAGTACTTGATGGATTAGGATGAGTACCACATCTCTCAAAATTATATTTTCTCTCATTTCTAAGAATTTATAAATTTTATAAGTCAATGTCTTAACTAGTCTCTCAGCAGGCATGGATTTTGCAATTCACCAAGCTTCCATTTAGATTTCCTCTAATTTTTATTAAAATAAATTATCATTTCACTAATTTGAGTTTAATAAATATATAGGAATTAACCTCCACTAATATAACATTTTGTTATTAATTTTCATAAAAACTTTATAAAATACCTGATGCAAAGATAAGTTTTATTTTATTTCATATTTCGGTTTGGGATAAGTGCTGTATGGAGAAAAATATGGTAAAATTAAGAAAAGCTGAGGCTAAAGTGATAAACTGCAGGAGGTTTTCAACTTTGCCTTGAGCAAAACTTAAAAATGAAGCCAAATAATCTGATCTTATATATAAAAACATGAAAGTCACATTCAAGAGCTGTCTTCTTGGCTCTGCTTAGACTGCAGCGGTTCTCAACCTGTGGGTCGTGACCCCTTTGGCGGTTGAACGACCCTTTCACAGGGGTCGCCTTAGACCATCCTTCATATCAGATATTTACATTATGATTCATAACAGTAGCAACATTACAGTTATGAAGTAGCAACGAAAATAATTTTATGGTTGGGTCACAACATGAGGAACTGTATTTAGAGGGCCAGAAGGTTGAGAACCACTGGCTTAGAGCCTTCTTTTTCTACTGAAATGCTTTCATGCCCAAACTCCTATTTTGAATGATTTCTTTTATATCAAGACTAGAATCACCCAGCTGGCATGGCTCAGTGGTTGAGCATTGACCCATGGACCAAGAGGTCACTGTTTTGATTTCTGGTCATGGCACATGCCCAGGTTGAGGACTCGATCCCCAAAATGGGGCATGCAGTAGGCAGCCAATCAAAGATTCTTTCTCATCATCAATGTTTGTATCTCTCTCTTCCTCTCCATTTCTCTCTGAAATCAATAAAATATTTTTTTAAAAAGACCAGAATCATTATACCTTAAAACAAAGAAATTGGGCCTAAAGAAAAAACAACAACATATCAATTTGTTTCATATTATCAAACAATTAAATTTTGATTACTCATGGGTTTTTGTTAGCTGCTGTCAGAAAGTCTAATACTAAATTGAATGTATTATTAAAATAAATAACTACCTCAAGGGGCTGCTCTATATCTTTTATCCTTCTAGATAGTCTTTGCGTTCTTTTCCATTTCTGTATTACTATATTTCATTAAGTTTGGAAAGCACATTAAAACACCTTTTTTCCATTTCTATGTGTCTGAAGCAAAAAATGGGTCTTACACTAACAACATCCTGCACATCCCCTGGTTGCCCCTCAACATCCACTCTCCACCCATTGGAACTGCTTGCTCTCTGGCTTGAGTTCTGGCCAGAGTGTGCTTGTATCCTCTGGGTTCTCTTGTCCTCTGGATTACAGTAGATTCCCTGAGTGGGATGCTCTGGTAGTAGGTCAGACGAAAAAAGTGAGAGAATGTATTCCCTCTGCTCCTGCTTGACAGGCTTTTATAAACAATAACTATATTTCTCTTCTTAAGAACATAGCTCTTGTCTGGCTGCTAATCTCCTATAGCATTAGTGCTCACAATAGCTTATTCCCTAGACCTTTAAACTAAGGGTTACTGAGGGCTTCAATTGTTGCTAGATCATGGTTGTTTTGCAGACTCCTTGTTTCTTGCATCAATATTTCCATACCTTTGTAAATTGTCCCTTTTTTAAATTTTCTTTACCTTTATGAATGTGCCATTTCCTTCTTGATAGGATCTAATTTATACCAGAGGTGTCCTAAGGAAGCAGCTATCAAAATAGAATTCTGGGATATGGTTGCAAATATCATCAATGATCACATTTGCTGAGGAAAATCAGACACTGGTAATCTACTGCATGCTCTCACATCATGTTTGCTCAGTTTGATACTAGTAATGGTAGGGATGGAGAGCAAGGAGAAAGCAAGCCATTGGCAGATGATGAGGCTGTGGTATATGGTCACTATGGTGACAGTAGTGGTTAGTAGATTATAGGGTGAGGTGGCTGTTCTAAGTGCCCTTGCTTAAGTACACAAAGGAAAGTTCTTATTGAAAGCCATGAATTCAAATTAAAGGCACAAGTAGAAAATCAGGAAAACTACATTGGCTTTAGTGAAATATAATATTGGCTGTGACAGTGAATCACTTATGAATGAGAATCAAGTGCAGCTATTAATAAAAAGTTGCAGAGTTGCTGCATCAATTTTCAGTACCCTTTATGCTAAAGAAATGAAACAGTTCCTCCTCCCTCCATCTGAAAGAAACTCACATACTGATTTCACTTGGGGAATTTGTCTCATGATGTCATATAAAGTCTCCTCAGGAGCTTCCCTTACCACCTCCTTGCCTCCAGGCCCATAAATTGAATTAGAACCCAGAATATCCCAGAAGGTAGACAAACTGTGTTCTCTGAAGACCCAGCTTATAGACCAAATTGGGAAGATCTTGTCAATTTGTGAGTGTAGAAATTCAGAGAACAGGAACATATTCCCAATGTGTCAAAACAAGGAGGACAAAAACACACTGGCCAACTTTATTTAAGTATTTTACCTTGGATTCAGTATTTAATGTGTTGGCTCAAGCACCTGAGAGTAGTGTCAACAATCTGATGTGTTGGTTAATTGAAACTCGAACTCAACAGTGCCTACCGTCAATTGAGATGCCAGAACTCCCCTGGCATACAAAGACAGAAGAAGTTATAGAACCCAGGGAGATGAAACAGATCCATTATGTACAAGCTAATCAACTACCTCCTAAATACATCTTATAGAAGGGCTCAAAGGACACTTACTTCACTGAGACATTAAGAAATGTATTATCGCCGAAACCGGTTTGGCTCAGTGGATAGAGCGTCGGCCTGCGGACTGAAAGGTCCCAGGTTCGATTCCGGTCAAGGGCATGTACCTGGGTTGCGGGCACATCCCCAGTTGGGGGTATGCAAGAGGCAGCTGATCGATGTTTCTCTCTCATCGATGTTTCTAACTCTCTATCCCTCTCCCTTCCTCTCTGTAAAATATCAATAAAATATATTTAAAAAAAAAAAAAAAAAAGAAATGTATTATCAAGGAGTCCCTGGTATTATTGAAAACTCTACAGTCTAGAGATTGGCAGAAGGGTGCATGGTAAATGTATTTCCTTGATATAAACAAAAATAATCAGACCACAGAGTGGTGGATGCCAGAAAGTAGCAGTCACCATCAGAGTCAAAGGGGTTGATCAAGGCAACAGGGAAAGAGTGGTAATCAGAGCACTTTGAATCATGGACTCTTCCCCAGGTTACAAACCTGAAGCCCCTCCGATGAAAGAAAGGCCATGTCTAATGAAGGACTCTATAGTGTATATTCTTTACAGAGTCAATATTCGGAAGCTTGCTTCAGGGGACAGTTCAGCTATTTGTCAACGTTTCTGTAAATTAAAGGAAATAAAATGCCTAGACTTTCTAAGAGATATTAGATATTTTCTCTGAACTCCTGCCAATCTCCAGAGATTAAAAAAAAACAACACCGTAGCCCAGCTCTCTCTAAAAATCAGTAAAAACATATTCTAAAAAACACATTGTAGACAACTGGTCAGAGTCAGGACTTATACAACTTAGGTGACAAATACAGCTTTGGCCTCAGTTCAATGGGACTATAAACCTCTCCTACAGTTATATCCCCAAGCCCAGAAGTCATAGTAAGAAGAGATGTAATTAGTAACTAGCAGATCCTTGCATTGGTTCCTGAAAATCAATAGAGTGATGACTCCTTTGATGGGGAGGGCCAGAGGATGTTTTTAGAACTACCCTTCACCCACCTCACTGACAAAATGAGACTAAAAGCAATACTGCATTCCTGAAAGTTTGCAGATATCAGTGCCATTACCAAAGATTCATAGGATGTGGTGGAGGTAATGATGAATGTCATATTCCCACTTATTATACTTCTGACCACCGAAAAAATAAGATTGATTCAGTTCATAAACAATAACTGTGGATTATTATCATCTTCATCAGGTGATGATACTAATTCAAGGTGCAGATTTTACTGAGCAAAAATGAAAGAGCAAATCAACGTAGCCCCAGACAGCTAACAGGCAGCTATTAACCAAAAATTCTTTTATTTTCTATCCAACTTCATAAAGGTAACCAAAAGCATCTTGTCTTCTAATGTCAGTGATAGCAGTACACCCTCAATACCACATATCAAGGCAATATCAATTCTTCTTCTCCCTGCCATTAAAGAGTCTACCAGAAATGTAGCCTTCTTCTTACCCCACAGAACATCATTCTGATTCATTACAGAGAGAAAATCCCACAATTATCTAGAGCAGGGGTTCTCAACCTGTGGGTCGCAACCCCTTTGGGGGTTGAACTGCCCTTTCACAGGGGTCGCCTAAGACCATCGGAAAACACATATGAAATTACATATTGTTTTTGTGATTAATCACTATGCTTTAATTATGTTCAATTTGTAACAATGAAATTGGGGGTCATCACAACATGAGGAACTGTAATAAAGCGTCGCGGCATTAGGAAGGTTGAGAAACACTGATCTAGAGTCTTCTCTGAGGTAGAGAGTCACTAGAGGGGTCTGCCAAATTACATATATATATATATATTATAATGGTCACAGATTTCCTGACCCTTTTACTGGGTAGCCCATAAGGTTTGTAGCTTTGAGGAGAAACATTAAGAAACATAAGGCAGGTGCAGACACACAGGGCAAGCTGCCCTAATTGCTGGGCCTTATGATCCAACAGATCCAATAATATGGCCAGTATCTAAAGCAAACTGAGAAGTTATATGAAACTTATTGCAAACTCCAATAGGGAACTTGTCGAGTAAGACTCCCTCCACGTTCTGTGTGGAGTAGGGTTCGGTATCTGAAAGAGGAGCCGCACAACAAATGAGAGAAAAAGACACGAGATAATTTTGCAATATTGGGGGACCAGGCGGCCAAGTCCTGAAGGACTTCCTCTTTGCTCAGGCCTCACCAAGCTTTTATTGATCTGGGATGCACCCATAGCATAGCCCTTAGGCAGGTGACCCCCTGCAACAGGCAGACTAGCCCATCAGCAAGGATTTACATAATAATAAATGGGGGAGTAGTTTCAGCTACCACTGTCTGGACAAACAGAGGTGGCGCCTAGCTCCGACCTTTAGTAGGGCTTCAAAGGCACCCAGCCTTGGGGGGGGAGGGGGGTTCTCTATCTATGCTTATCAGATAGTGAAGGCAATAAACTGTTTCCCACAGGAACTCATGGTACAAATCCCTAGGGTTTTAGAATGAGGCCACACTACATACTGCCCATACTTACCCTCCATTTGAAAATTCGTTTCTGGTGGCAATTCGGTGTTTGATTACAGCACATCAAATAACTATGCCCCCTAAATTGCTCATTTGGACTTGGTATTCCTGATCCATCGAATCATAACATTTAATGTGCACAGCAGCATCCCATTGAATGGCACCTGGCTCCAGGTGCTCCAGGACGTAAAATTAAACTTTATGAGAACTTGTGGACACATGGGGAGTTTCCTGGAATAGAGGAAGAAAAATGCAGGCCAGGAATACAGATTGGTGTGCATTGTCAGGTGAAATCAGCTGGAAGTGAATAGTTGGCTGCATTGTCTCCCCAGTTAGGATGGCCATAATATACAGCAATAAAAGCGTGTGCTCCTAGTTGGAAGAATTCTATGTAGAATATTTGATTGTTTATTTTACACTGGGGAAGAGATGGCCTGAGGTATGAACCTACACTTATTCAGAGTTTCTAGCCTGTTGGTCAAGGACCTACACAGAAGAATATTTTAAAGTGAGTGTGGTAGCACAAAGAGTTAATTGTCAAATCAGATGCAGACAAATCATAAATGTTATTCAGTAGCAACACTCAGATATAGTTCAGAGGATAATCACTGGGCCCAGGCAGGGATAAAACTTCATGAATTCAACAAGGCTAGTTTAAATATCATAAATGCTAAATATAAAAGAATACACCTAAGTTTCTGTTGGGACATTATTTCAAATCAAAACCCGGCCAGATAGTTTGAGGCATGCTAATTACATTGAACACATCCCACAATGGAGAGGACCTCAATTTATCTTTATGGAAAGAACACATGTTTCATACTTATTTATTTTTTTAATATATTTTTATTAATGTCAGAGAGGAAGGGAAAGGGAGAGATAGAAACATCAATGATAAGAATCATTGATCAACTGCCTCCTGTATGCCCCCTACTGGGGATTGACCCTGCAACCTGGGCATGTGCCCCTGACCAGAATCAAACCCGGGATCCTTCAGTCCATAGGCCAATGCTCTATCCGCTGAGCCAAACCAGCTAGGGCATATATTTCATATTTATATCTGCCTTCTCTGCCTACAAAATTTGTGACAGCATCACCATTTCCAGATTTACACAATTCCTTCATACACTATAGCTATAACCAAGGAATTTATTTTATAGCAAAGAAGGTTTGCAATGCGTTTATAATTGGAGTATCTACTGGTCTTATAGGAGTACCAACTCCAGAGGCAACTGGGTTGATATAATGATCTCATAGCCTACTGAAGTCTCTGCTATTTGTCATCTAAGGGACAACACTGAGAAGTTGAGGCATTATCTAACAGAATATGGAAAATGCCTGAAGCCAGCAACCAATATATGACACTATTCCCCCAAAGCCAGGAATGTATGGATCTGGAAATCAAGGGGTAGAAGTCATCCCACCGAAGGAATTCTTTATTCCTACCCTTTCAACGTTGAACTTAGTGGATTTGAAGTACTTATTCTTCAAGAGAGAAATGCTTCCACCAGGAAACACAATCATGAGTCCATTAAATTGGAACTGAGAGAATATTTATTAATTCTCTATTATTGTTGCAAAAAATTACCACAAATTTAGTGTCTTCAAACAACACAAATTGATTATCCTACAGTTCTGTAGGTTAGAAGTCCAACATGGATCTCATAGCACCAAAATCAAGACGCCAGCAGGGCTGCATTCCTCTTTAGGAGCTCTGAGAGAGAATTCCTTTCCTGACTTGTACCATTTATAGAGGCTTCACACCTTCACTCATGGCTCCCTTCCTCCATCCTCAACACCAGCAATGTCACATCTCTTTAGACATTCTTCTATAGTCATGTCTTCCCTCTGTCTTTCCTTTACTGCCTCCTTCCATTTTTAAGGATTCTTGTGAGCTCACATAGATAATCCAGGATTATCTTCCTATTTAGAGTCAGTTTATTAACCATCTGAATTCCATCTGAAATTGAATTCCAAACCTAATTCAATTGAATTTCATGTTGAATTCAATTCTATTGAATTCCAAAGTCAATCATCCCACCAGATTAAAGATCGAACTAGTCAATATCCTGGTGGAAGGTAAGAGTAACACACAATGGGGCATGGAAGGAAAAAGATAGTTTATCAGCTTAGATCTTGAGATCAACTACATATGAGAGGGCTACAGTAATTATGTTTCATGTAAATTAATTATTTACTCCTTTTTTTTGCTTCCATCATATATGAATGATGCAAGTAATCCTAATATTTTAATTTAAGTAAAAGGTGAGATTAAGACTGTAGTGATATTCTGTAATGAGACAACTGTGTTTTCCCTGTTGGATAAGTATGGAGGCTGATGGTCCAAGAAATAGGTAGCCTCCATTTGCCCTCTATAGCCACTTTCCACCCTTCCCCAACCTACTCTGAGTTCTGAGAGGTGGCATCTATGAACTGTTTCAGCCAGGGTCTCTTAAGTCCAGCACCTTTTTTTAAATATATATATATATATATATATATATATATAATTGATTTTTTTTACAGAGAGGAAGGGAGAGAGATAGAGAGTTAAAAACATCCATGAGAGAGAAATATCCATCAGCTGCCTCCTGCACACTCCCTACTGGGGATGTGCCTGCAACCAAGGTACATGCCCTTGACTGGAATCAAACCTGGGACTCTTCAGTCCACAGCCCGACACTCTAGCCACTGAGCAAAACTGGTCAGGGCAGAGGCATCTTTTTTTTTTTAATTCAAAAACACATTAGCAAGAGATAAGAGGTCAGGGGGAGACACATGACAGAATATTTACTGCTGAATTCCTCCCTGACAAGTATGCAGCAGTGG
The DNA here is from genome assembly GCF_964212035.1 of Myotis nattereri. NCBI lineage: Eukaryota > Metazoa > Chordata > Mammalia > Chiroptera > Vespertilionidae > Myotis > Myotis nattereri. The sequence continues at coordinate 38,826,326 of NC_138081.1, read as the reverse complement.
CTGCATCCTTCCAGCCATGGCCATTAATTCCAATATGCAAGCTTTCTACACAACATCTTCTATTGCAGGTTCTCATAACTGCTCCTCCTCTTCTCACTTCAAGGCCAGGGACAGAAATGGCTTCCAACTGTTGGGGAGTCCCTTTGTGTTTTAGCATCCCCTTGTTATTCTCCTTACCCTGCCTACCCCTTTGGAAACTGTATCTTTATTAAATCTTTTTAATTACTCTCTTAGGATAGAGAACATCTGTTTCCTGTGTGAATCCTGAGACATACGACAAGTGCATATTTTTAAGGATGTAGCCAACTCACATCTACCTATCTTTTGATCTTTTAAATTTCCCTCTTAAAGGGTCAGCACACAATATCTCACATGCAGGTACTCACCCTAAGCTCCAACAGAGGGGCAAAGACTAGAGTGGACTGGAGTTATACAGGGAGAGATTGGGTTGAGTGGTTTCAGGAGGAGGGTTAAACGGACAGCTGCTGTTGTCCATGTACTGAGTCTCTCTCTCATATCATCGACAGATATCATCTCATCAGGATCCAGCACTGCCCTCCATAGAGTGTTGGCTTAGGGAGATCCATTGGCCCCAGCTCTGCCCTGACAAGCTCCTGTCCTGCTAAGGAATCAGCTAAGCTGTGGGCAGCCTAGGCCCACTGCAGTATTTCTTGGAAGACTCTCGATGAGAGAGAAACATTGTCCGACTACCCGCTGCATGCCTTCTACTAAGGATCAAGCCCGCACCCTGAGCATGTGCCCTGACCTGGAATTGAAGCGGTGGCCTCCTGGTTCATGGGTCAATGCTCAGTCACTGAGACATACCAGCCTGGCACGTTGAATCTATAGTGTGGTGACTGCCGGGGGAGGAGGGGCAAAAAAAGGTGGAGGAGGGCATGGGGGAGGGGGGGATAAATGGTAATGGACTGAGACTTGACTTGGGATGGTGAACACATAATACAGTGTTGTAGAATTGTGTACCTGAAACATGTATACTTTTGTTAACCTGTGTCATTCCAATAAATTCAACTAAAAAAAGGAAAGTGGTAATAAGGGAATATTACGAACACCTCTATGCCCATAAGCTTGACAAGTTAAATATAAAATACCTAAGTTCTTTCAAGAAGAAATAAATAACTTGGTATATCGTATTGTGAATTAAAGAAATTAATTTTCTAGTTACAAACTTTCCAACAAGAAAAAAAAAACCCAGGTCTAGATGGATTCCCTGATGAATTCTAATAAACATTTAAAAAAGAAGTAAAGCCAAATTTAAACAATACCTTGCGGAAAACCATATAATACATGGTAACACCTTGCAACTCATTTTATGAGGCCGCATAAATCACAGACTAGAATAAACACAATACCAAAACTAGACAAAGATCTCAAAGACATGAATATTATAAACAATATCCCTCAAGAATACAGACTCAAAAATTCTCAATAAAATATTAACAAATCAAAAGCAGCACTATACTTCAATAAAGCCGTCATAAAAAGGGATAGAGAATCCACTGTTAGCTTTCAAGGTGAATGAAGAAGAAAAAATGAAATTGAAAACATGTGCACAAGTGACCTTGACATTTTAACCATATGGCATATGGATGCAAAGTCTTATCTGTCCTGCTTCTGACTAAAACAGAAAAAAAAAATGGGAACAAAACCAAAGAATCCTTACTTTCTCAGCAGAAAGCTTCTCAGAAGCCAGAAAACAACAGCATATGCTTAAGAGTGTGTGAAGTTCAGGGACCTCTATCAGGCAGGTCATTTCACCATGCTAGGGAATTACTAAATTTACAAGTACACACTGATATGATGTCCTCATTTTTTTTTAAATTCTTTATTGTTGAAAGTATTACATAAGTCTCCTTTTTCTCCCATTGACCTCTCGCCAGCTGCCCCCAGCCCCCAACACATGCCCTCACCCCCCTACTGTCTGTGTCCATTGGTTATGCTCATATGCATGCATACAAGTCCTTTGGTTGATCTCTTACCCCCTCATCTCCTGCCTTCCCTCATAGGTTGGACAGTCTGTTCGATGCTTCTATGACTCTGGTTTTATCTTTGTTCATCAGTTTATGTTGTTCATTATAGTCCACAAATGAGTGAGATCATGTGATATACATCTTTCTCTGACTGGTTTATTTCGCTTAGCATAATGCTCTCCAGTTCCATCCATGCTGTTGCAAATGATTAAGAATTCCTTCTTTTTTACAGCAGCATAGTATTCCATTGTGTAGATGTACCACAGTTTTCTAATCCACTCATCTGCTGATGGGCACTTAGGCTGTTTCCAGATCTTAGCTATGGTGAATTGTGCTGCTATGAACATAGGGCTGCATATATCCTTTCTGATTGGTGTTTCTGGTTTCTTGGGACATATTCCAAGAAGTAGGATTACTGAGTCAAATGGAAGTTCCACTTTTAATTTTTTGAGGAAATGCCATACTGTCTTCCATAGTGGCTGCACCAGTCTGCATTCCCACCAGCAGTGCACGAGTGTTCCTTTTTCTCCGCATCCTCTCCAGCACTTGTCGTTTGTTGATTTGTTGATGATAGCCATTCTGACAGGTGTGAGATGGTACCTCATTGTCGTTTGATTTGCATCTCTCAGATTATTAGTGACTTTGAGCATGTTTTCATATTTCTCTTGGCCTTCTGTATGCCCACTTTTGAAAAGTGTCTATTTAGGTCCTTTGCCCACTTTTTGATTGAATTGTTTATCTTCCTTTTGTTTAAGTTGTATGAGTTCCCTATAAATTTTAGAGATTAACCCCTTATCAGAGATAAGATTTGGTCGATCTCTTACCCCCATCTGTTCATTTATGTTGATATGTTGTCCCATGCAGTGGGCTTTCTTGTTGTTTTGCTGATGGTTTCTTTTGCTGTGCAGAAGTTTTTTATTTTGATGTAGTCCCATTTGTTTATGTTCTCCTTAGTTTCCATTGCCCTAGGAGCTGTATCAGTAAAGATATTGCTAGGACAAATGTCTGCTATTTTGCTGCCTATGGCTTCTAAGATTTTTACGGTTTCCCATCTTACGTTTAAGTCCTTTATCCATTTTGACTTTATTTTTGTGTATGGTATAAGTTGGTGGTCTAGTTTCATTTTTTTGCATGTATCTGTCCAATTTTCCAACACCATTTATTGAAGAGATAAGGAGGCAAGAGCATACAATGGAATGTCCCTTATTTTATAGTCACTCCTGAGTAAAATCAGCAAGACCAGTTTTAATGAAAAATCCTATAGTAATTCAATTAAGTTAGATTTAAACCACTCTTTTTCACTGTCAGAATAAAAAAAAAGACTTAGAATCATTCTAAGCAATTAATTTGAATATAACCACCACTCACTTTTTTCTGTAAAAGTATCAGTCCAGTCACCATGATTGCATTCATAGCTCCTGCACATACTTGTAATTTTACATTTATTATTTCATTTGAATAATTTTTTAACCTACTCTGCCTCCTCTATTTGACCCAAGGGTGTCAACTTTATCATTTATCTCTGCAACCCAATCACATAACACACTGCCTAGAAATAGCAATTAATAAATATTCATAAAATAAAGAAATGATGGTGTCTGATTTCTATATCTAAAGTATTTTCCACCAATGATAATGATAGCTGCTCAATATAAATATTGAGTGCTTACCATGAATCAGATACCTTTCTAAACATTTTACATAACATTAACTCATTTAATCTTAACAAATACCTTATGAGATAGATAGTATCTCTTTTTTCCAGATAATAGAGTACCTGTAAATACTTAAATAAACATCCATTTATTTTTACTTGTTCATAGAGAGATAAGACAGCATGAGTTTATATTCCACCATCCCCTTTGTTAAGTAGCCCTGAAGAGCAAAACAATTATGAACTTGATCTTTCTCCTGTAGTGCCACTTTATTGCCCCCTTCAGTACCTGGAGATACGGACAGACCAACCACCCTAAGGCAGCATCCTTTCATCACAGATCATCTACATAAAAGCTATTTCCAGGGCACCAATCATAACACTGGGATACAATAAACGAACTATTTCTTGGATTTGCCCAAAGTTCAGATATGTGTAGGGGAGAGTCTAAATGGGATTTTAGAAACAAAATGAGTTGTTTGAATAGGTTCAAATCTCCTATGGAAATACTAAAAATATTGACACAATTAATTCTGTATGTATGATACAGATGTTTCACATTCTTACTGTCAGCCTTTCTTCTCTCATCATAGGGACTTAAGGTAGAGCTCTTATCCTGCATCTGACCCATTTCTTTCACAATAACATCCTCCTCTTCTTTACCTTAAATAAATAGCTTAGATCTTTACCTGATGCAATAGCTGTTGTACTTCTTGTATTCAAATGTCATACTAATACTAAAATACTATCTAAGTATTTTCCATACATCCCTATTGAAAATTTCTGCTGTATTCATCTGTATTCATCTGTCACATTTATATATTTATGTCTTTTACATTTTCTTCATAACTACACAATCTGTTCATTGTCAGAAATCTCTTGACTGCTGAAAAAGAAGCAATTTCTGATCTTTTGGGATTAGGGAGTTATTTGTTACCATAATGGAAGGCTATCCAAATGGACAACTATAGAATTATCTGCAGAAGAGGATGAACAGAGTCAGAAAAGTAAAATGACAGAATAATCCAATAACTGATCTTCTGATCAGTTCTCAGATCAATTCAGTCTTCTAAGCAACTGGTCTTCAGGATGTCTCTTGGATTTAATAAAACATTTTATAAAATAGTAGAAAATCTAAAATTTGTTTTAATATATTTGAGGGGGAAAAGTCTAAATAGATGAAATTAGTATGCCAAAATCTTGATAATTGTTAAATCCAGGCTATGCTGTATTCTCTCCACTTTTAAATACATTTGAAAATTTGTATAAAACAAAATTATAGGTAAATCCTACAAAGATATGAATAAAATATAACATACTTGTCTTCCTTTAACATTAGTTTCTATATCAGCAAGTTCAGAATAACTTTTTCACAAAAAATTCAGGCAAACAGTGCCAAAAATATGAATGAATACCAAAATAATAGTTAACCAAAGATTTTCTTAAATATTGTCAAACATGGTAATACTTGGATGCATCCAAATGGAATTATATCTTGCTCTTCAAACCAAGGTAGCCTGTAATGTCTAAAGTGATATTCAGATCTTGTTGCTGAATGTATTAAGATACCAGAGTGGTATCTTAACCATAGCATAGGCAGATGACACATTGTTCAGATTTAATGGCACTATTTGCTAACTATGAAGTTAAAAATATTTTTTTCAAAGTCTGACCTTCACTGTAGAAAGAGTTGCAGAAATACTTGTACATTAGCACAAAGATTTAATTTAAGATACTCATTGCAGTATTGCTAACAGCTATTGAAAACTTGAAACAGTCTTAATATCCACACTAGGTAAGGGGCTAAATAAACCATATTCCATAATATACCCATATTATGGAATATAGAAGCTTTTACTTTTAGCCATCTATTCATTATTGTGAAAAAAAACAGCTTCTCAACCCTACCCACCATGGAATGATGACTTTTATTGTTCCTCACGTTAGAGTTTTAGAACAAATGGTTTTCAAACCCTTTCAGGACTTTTATGGCTTATAAGCATATATACTACCTGAGATATATGTTTTACAACCATTATAAAATATGAGAAACTAGAGGCCTGGTGCACAAAAATTTTTGCACTCAGGGGTAGGGGATCCCTCAGCCCGGCCTGTTCCTTCTCGCAGTCTGGGACCCCTCGGGGGATGACCACCTGCTGGTTTAGGCCCGCGTCTGGGGTGATTGGGCCTAAGATGGCAATCAGACATCCCTCTGGCAGCCCAGCAGCCCTCAGGGGATGTCCATTTGCCAGCGGGGAGCAGACCTAAGCTGCAGTCAGACATCCTTAGCACTGCTGAGGAGGCAGGAGAGGCTCCCACCACCACTGATGTATTGGCAGCCATCAGCCTGGCTAGTGGCTGAACAGAGCTCCCCCATGTGAGAACACACTGACCACCAGGGGGCAGCTCCTGCATTGAGCATCTGCCCCCTGGTGGTCAATGTGTGTCATAGTGACCAGTCATTCCAAGTCTTTCTGCTGTTAGGGTTAGTTTGCATATCACCCTTTTATTATATGGGATAGAGGCCTGGTGCACAGGTGGGAGCCGGCTGGTTTTCCCTGAAGGGTGATCCGGATCAGGGTGAGGGTCCCGCTTGGGTGCCTGGTCATCCTGGGTGAGGGGCTGATGGCTGTTCGCAGCTGGTCACACCCCATTCAGGGTGGGGGTCCCCACTGGGGTGCCTGGCCAGTCTGGGTGAGGGGCTGAAGGCCCTTTTCAGGCTGGCGGGCAACTGAAGCTCCCAAACTCTTTTTTTTTTTTTTTTATTCTGGTATTTATTTACCTTCTATAGCTGTCACTGGAGCTGAGAGCCAGCTCCAGCTCTGAGGCCCGGCTCCAGCTCTGAGGCCGTGGCTGGCTGAAAGCAGGTATCTGGGGTTTGTTTGGCTTCTATAATTGAAACATTGTTGCTGTCCTGCTCGCTCTAGCTCTGAGGCCTTGGCTGGCTGAAAGAAGGTATCTGGGGTTTGTTTAGCTTCTATAATTGAAACACTGTTGCTTTCAGAGCTCAGAGCCAGGCCGTGGCAGGTGCAGAATCCTGGCTTCCTCCATCACTGGAGCAAGCAAGCCTCATGTTCGCTTCGGCTCTGTGGCTGCCGGCCGCCATCTTTTTTGGCAGTTAATTTGCATATCCTGCTGATTAGCCAATGGGAAGTGTAGTGGAGGTATGGTCAATTACCATGTTTGCCTATTATTAGATAGGATATATATCTAATGCTATGAAAACAGTGCCAACATACAAATTCTAATGAAAACAGAAAGCTGCAGAATAATAAATATATTATTACACAATTTATCCAAGAAGATAGTTACACAAACATATGTGACTGTGTACAAAAATAACTAGAAATTCACTCTAGGGATGCATATTAAACTGCTAATCACGTTTATCACTGGGTAGGGTAATAGGTGACTGGGAGAAGGAGAAGGAAAGGGAATAAGGGTGACAAGGTGCTTTCATCTTTCTCTTTGCACATCGTTTTACCGTTTGAATCCATTACGATGATTACCACATAATGAAGAAACAAAAGAGGTATAATGAAAAAGAAACATGTACATAACAAACCAGAACTCCAAACAGAAGAGAAAACGAAGTCTTGACTGGGATCAATTGTAGGTCTGAAAATTCACTTTTATATGAGAAGAGTTAAGGGGCTATAATCTTAAACTGGAAGTCTAAAGCTTTTTTTTTTTTTTTTTTTGCAAATATACAAAAGATTGAAAAATAGACTAGTTTTCATATCAAAACCCATGAGACCAATTGAAATTATGAGGAGAGCTAGAGTGAGGCTATTCCTGAAAAGTATTAAAAATAAGAAAGGAAAATACAGAGTGACAAAAGAGCTGATACCTGAGGGGTACACATAGTTGAATGTTGTGATGAAGAACTTAGTTCAAGCTTTGGCTTCCTTCTCCAGATGGAACATATCAATGGCTGGGTGGAATGAGAATTGGGGGAATGTCTGCTTTATTATACACAGTATAGTTTTAGTCTCCAGACTATTTGCTCATAAATAATTGCCTAGTACAGCGGTTCTCAACCTGTGGGTCACGACCCCTTTGGCAGTCGAACGACCCTTTCACAGGGGTTGCCTAAGACCATCCTGCATATTAGATATTTACATTACGATTCTTAACAGTAGCAACATTACAGTCATGAAGTAGCAACGACAATAATTTTATGGTTGGGTCACCACATGAGGAACTGTATTTAAAGGGCCAGAAGGTTGAGAACCACTGGCCTAGTACAATGTGTATTATTGGGGAAAACTGACTTGGTGTCACTTTTCTCTCAAAACCTCTTTGATCCTCTAATTTTCCACTTATAAAATATGGAAAACAGGAGTTACCTCATAGTGTCGTTCTGTATGTCAAAGGATATAATGTATGTGAAAATAGTTAAGATATTACAAAGTGCCATACAAAGTTCTACATTATTTAAAAGAAAAAATATAAAGTTCTATGGATGTCAATATAAAATCTGGTAGAAACCTAAAAAAAAACATAAGATATAAGTGTGACATGAAACCCTGTATAAAATTTTGTTTTCTTCCTTAGGTTTGCAAATTAACTGTTTTACAAATATGAAAAAAAGACAAATAAGCAAAATGGAATAGCTAAAAAACTATAATAATGATTCTTTTACACTTAAATTAGCCTTCTACATTTTCACTCCTGAAATGGTCTCTTTTCAGTTGAAAAATAATGTGTATGATAACACTAATCAATTATGAATTTACCCTAAACACTAGATTATATGCCTAAAAATTTTCTTCCCAGCATTCCTCTCTTACTATCCTTAATTTAATGTTCATTATATTGTGAAGAATTTATTAGCACTTTTGTGATATTTAATAACAGTACTATACTAAATAACAAGATGAAAAATAAGATCACTTCATTTGAGAGAAAACTAAATTTTCAAGAGGAAAAGGCTACATGTCTTATTTTTGTGACAATGATTACTTTAAGGATTAAAAGTATACATCCTAAATGATCCTCAAAATATTTTCAATTATAGCATCATTAAACAAAGTAAAAACAAAAGTCACAATGTTGTCACATCAATTATTCAGCTACTTTTTTAAAAAGATATGATTTCTAAAAGCAGTTTATCATGATCGTGGTCATTTTGTCTGGTGGCATTTATTGAGTGCTTACTATCACGGGCCTCTGTTGTCTGCTATACTGTGGATTGCATCATCTCATCTCATGACACTCTTATAAAATAAATTCTGTTTTTATCCCTACTTTATAAATTTAATTAAAAAGAAACCTGTCATAAAAGGCAATTTGGCAGTTATCTATAAAAATATTAAAAAGGTGCCGGAAGCTGGTCCATCCTTGCTGCTTGACACAGTCGCTGCAGGATAGAAACATCTGCACAGCATATGTTTCAAGGGACCTGGCGTATATAGCATACTGTTCTTAATATGTTTGCTCCCCTTAGCGCTGTGTGTTTTAACCAAGGTCACCTCTCCGAGAAAGGTTGTTTCCCCAGGTAGGGATTTTTCCCTGAAGTTAGGGAGGGGATGAAACTCCTTAACTAAGTGCCAGGCGGGTAGTTAATCACTTTAACTACAAACAATCATGCTTAAGCTACATAATCTTTACTCCCTGGAATGGAGATAAGAAACGCCCTAACCTTTGTAATAGAAATTGACAGGATTAAAATCAACTGGTATAAATACGGATGTAACAAGACAATAAACAGCAGAACCTCTCTGGAGATCCAGACCAGAACTTGGCTGGAGATCCTGGCTGGAGATCCTGGCTAGGCTGCTGATCAACTGAACACTGTCTCCGTGTCCTTCCTTCTTCGCCAGCTCCGTCTACGCCTTTGGGAACCCCTGGACCTGCTGGGGTTGGACCCCGGCAAAAAGGGTTTTTCTCATTTAGCCCAAAAATCCTAGTGATAGTTTATTCTAGAAATACACATACCTATGTATGCTATATCATATGTAGGGGGTTACTCATTGCAACTCTGTTTAGCAAATGATTAGAAACAATCCAAGTGTCCATCAACAGAAATGGTAAAATAAACACCCATAAATCTATTCTAATTATCTCATGCTATTTAACAACCTACCCCAAAACTTAGTGACTTACATAAACAACCACTTATTTATTTAATGAATCTGCAATTTGGGCACAGCTCAGCAAGAACAGTTCATTGCTATTCTATGCAACAACAACTGAAGTCCCTTGACTAGGGGCTGGAGTGGCCACTTTTAATTTGGCTTTCACAACAACTGTCAACTAAGTGTTGACTATCAGCTAGAAGTTAGGCGATGCTGTGAGCCAGGGGCCAAGAGTCCTCTTCACCTGGATTGCTTGGGCTTCCTCACAACATGGAAGCTGGGTCTAAGAGCTAGCATTTCACAGGAATCAGAAGGAAGCTGAATATCCCTTTATACCCAGCCTCCAAAGTCCACAGTATCACTTGCATCTAAGATACAAATCCTCCCATATTGAAAGGAAGGTATAACATTTTCTTTTTTTTAAATATATTTTATTGATTTTTTTACAGAAAGGAAGGGAGAGGGATAGAGAGCCAGAAACATCAATGAGAGAGAAATATTGATGGGCTGCCTCCTACGCACCCCCCACCGGGGATGTGCCTGCAACCAAGGCACATGCCCTTGACCGGAATCGAACCTGGGACCTTTCAGTCTGCAGGCTGACGCTCTATCCACTGAGATAAACCGGCCAGGGCAAGGTATAACATTTTCTAAGAAAATATTAGACATCTAGATCAGCAAGTTTAACATACTATATTCACTATAAGACAGGGAAAAAATAATAATATATATTTGTATTTACATTTGCATTGAGAAGTCCAAAATGTTATATAAGTGTGCTTTAAGTGAAATGGGAAGGGGTAATTAAAAATAGTGGTAAAAGCAAGATGTGTAATTTTCTATCTTCTCATATTGTTTTGATTCTTGAATTGTGTAAATGCATAGTCTATTCAAAAATGTTTAAATGCTTGTATATGTATATGTACCCACAGATACTTAGAGAAGTTAAATAGTCTACACAAGCAAACCCAAGTCATAAGTCACAGAGTTGGGAATGAAAGCCTGATATATCTAACTTGGAAATCTAAGTTCTTAAACACATTGTTATCCTGCCTCCTTATCTGGGATCAAACTCACTCTCTAGATGAAGGTAGCTGTACTTCAAGTTAACTCCCAGACATATAGAACTAAGGCCCTCTTTTCTCATAGAGAATGGTCCTGAGTTAGCTCTCAGCACATGCCTGATTACCATATATCTGCATGATATCTGCTCTCCTTTCACAATGAATATAACGGATAACTTTGATAGTGTGGTATTTTTATAGTTCAAAAGAGAAGTAGAAAAATGATGCCTAAGAAGAAGCACTTCTATGTTTCCAGGATTTTTCAATAGCTAAATAAGATCTTCTCCTAAGATCATGTCAGAGAAATGAGCAATGTCTACTTTGTATATCTCATTTGGACTCTGAAAATCCCATTATCCACAAAAAAGTTTGTTGTCAGCATTATTTATTTTAAAGAGAGAGAAAAAGACAAATCATCTCTATATACTTAGAAACATCCAAAATAAAATGCAGTCTCATAAGGTAAACAAATTGCTTCCCACAAATGCTTAGACTGTTAGGTGTCTTCTCCACCAAATCCCGCCTACTGGTGTTCTTACAGGATGAAGAAAACATGGAAGAGAATGACGGGCTTTCTGTATTGGACAGGCCACAGTACCACATGGACTTTGAATTTCAGAAAGTAACATAGACTAGGGCAGAAAACAGGACAAGATGAAGGGTAATTAGCTAGCGCCTCCGCCTAGTCAGCTTTTTGTCCTCTGGGGGTTCTTTGCACCATAATGAGCTCTCTAAAACAGAAATGAGCAATGGGGAGGCCTGGGGCATTTGTTTGTGCTTTGATGCATGTGTCAGGTCACATGTTATAGTGTACATGGGAAGGGGACCACTGAATTTACAGCCAGAAGACTTAGGTTCAAGTCTTACCTATACCACTGCGAATAATAACATATACCTGCCCTGCTTTTTTCACCAGAATGATGTAAGGCTCAAGTCTTTATAAAATGAATGACAATAAGGCTTTGCTATTAAGTTAAGGAAAACAAGTCAAGCAATAGCTCCCTGGCTTGAATCAGAACTTTACCACAACATGCATAAAGCAAACCAATGTTTCTTTTTAACAAAGAGAAAAAGCGGGAATTCAATTTTCATGGTGATTGCATCTTAGACTAACAAATTTTTGTTTTCAATACTACTCTAAAACAAAGTCAAATGAAGATACTGATAATGATTATTAGGCATGTGTGTACATTGTTATTATTGTTGCCGCTATTATTATTTTTTACCCAAAACAGTCACTTCTGGGGAGACCAAACACAAAACAAACAACAACAACAAAAAGGAGAACACACCTATTATTGTTTTTCCTAAGTTATTTAATTCCTTCGTGTGCGTGAGGTCAAGTCCGTTTCTTTAAGTCTGTCTCAGCAAACTTAGAATAAAAGGAGCCATCATTATAAGTATTAGTTCTTTAAATGACAGAGTTGGGGTAGTCTTACTAAGATACTGTTGATGCACCTTAAGTTCTCTGTTTCCCTGGAAAGTTATCAAGAAACAACGATTATATAAGAAATCCCTAACTATCCTAAAAGAGAGCAGAAAAAATCATTTGGAACACCTTTTTTTTTTTTTTTTTCAAATGGAAAAATTGAGCTACCGTCTCACTTATCTCCATATGGGAAGTAGGGGCCTTTGCATAACATTAGGATATAAGTTGGTTTAATTTAATCTTCTAGAAAAAAAACCAAGAAACTAGAATGTCCTTAAAAAATGTATGCACACTTTAACAGCTGATAGCTCAATTTTGAATATGAAATGTATTTTAATAAACACTGCCTTTATAATCATTCAAAGTGCATGTATACATTTTTTGGGACACCCTATATATACATGACAGAGTCTTACTGAATTAATAAAAAAAAAGATTCAGATAACTTGGATGCCACAGGCTCATAAATCATTAATCAAGGCTTTAAATGGCAAAAGTATTAATCAATATACTTCAATGGGGAAAAAGTATTACTTGGTTTAAAAGAAGATTAAGGTAATGTGATTCAACACTTAGACACTGAAACTATCAGAAAATTGCTTCAGGTTTTCCATTAGGAAATGATCAGACATTTATTCTGCTTAGCATAAAATGCCCTTATCTTTGCTGATATAAATCACTATTTTCAATACAGTTTCTATTTGACCAAATTGCAATGACTTGCAATTTATTTACAAACTAACTACAGAAGTTTTCAAATTTTTGACTAGTACATTTCAAAAGGACCCTGCAGTGTGACTGCATGAACTGCTTCAGGTAGAAAGCAAACAGAATTTATGATTCCACTGCCTCAGTCGACTTCAGCGGAAAATGATCACAGGGAGGAAAATGCAGAAAGGTAAACAGTCGGAGGTTTAGGGGAAAAAACATGAGGGATGTAGAGGTAAGAAAAAGCCTCAAAAGTCACATTTTGTTGGAAATGTCTTTGGAATATTTTGTATTTCTGTCTTTTTGTAATAATGTTTTAGATGATATATGAGGCATTTTGTTAATAATAATGGAGCCACTAAGACACTGCCAGCCCTTCTGATGAGATTGCCCTGCATTACTGGTTGAGTTGAATAAGCAGGACCAAACCCATTGAGACAGTGTGGCCTCTACAAAATAAAATCCCTTAAGAAGTGTTTCTAGAAATAAAGTGGGGAAAGAAGAGCATCATAGAACTCAGATCCTTTCTGCATATCCACCTTTACTGGAAATCCCTACATATGCAATCTATACTTGGAGACACAGTAGACCATGTCCATTCACTTTCATTTCTGTTATATGTTTAACGATGTAACTTCAAACTTGAAAACAACAACAACATGTTTTGGTATTAAAAACAAATATTTGTTCTTAAGATATTTAAAGAGCATGGTACAGACATATCCATTTTGAGAAAAAGAATAACACATTTACAATAGGGCTATGAATGGCAATTTTATAAAAGGCTAATACACAGAAGTCATCAACCCCCTGATGTAGGGGTATTTTGCCACCTACACAACTTATTTCCTCTAAACAACTTTGTGCTGTGCTGTGCTATGCTGTGCTCCAAACATCTTCAAGCTGTGATCTTTAAAAGACAAAGGCAGAAAACGAGTTTTGTTTGTAAAGTCTTTACTTCCGATATGTTATGTTGAATATCACCATAAAATCCACAAGAATCCAAAAGAAGCTTTTGGAAAGTGCAGTGCTGAAGTTTTCTTGTTTTCAACTAAAGTACTTAAAGAAACCTTCCTAAGCAGATGGACTACTACAGGCAGGAAAATAACATATATTTGAAACAGCATGCCAGATTGTGCATGTCAGAAGGGTTCAACAGGCTAAATTAATATATGGTGGTTCTCTCTCCCCCTCCTTATTTAAGACCTGCTGTGATGAGTTTAAAATCTGGGTATTTCTAGCTTTCAGTATTGGAACGTGGTAAGCTGGAACACTCAGTACTGGCTTCTCCCCTGCTTCAGAGTGTGTCTGTACACATTGTCGATGCTCTACCCATGGTCTCTGTCAGTGGGATGCAGAGGAGCTCAACCACCAACAGCAAGGGGGAGGCTTCAACTACCGACTCAATAAAATGTATTATGTGCCCCGGCCGGTTTTGCTCAGTGGATAGAGCATCGGCCTATGATTCCAGTCAAGGGCACATGCCCAGGTTGTGGGCTCAATCCCCATTGAGGGACTTGCAGGAGGCAGCGATCCACGATTCTCTCTCATCATGGATGTTTCTATCTCTCTCTCCCTCTTCCTTCCTCTCTGAAATCAATGAAAATATCTATTTATATATTATGTTGTAAAAGGCAAAATTATTTACTGAAGTTTGCCATCTGCCAAGTATTGAAACAATAAATTGTAAGTATTCCCTCCAGATGTTTAAATTCAGTGTCTTTTGAAGATAACTGCTTGATATTTACTGACACCTACAATAGGTTTACAATGGTGAATACACGAAAGAGAGCATATGCTTGTATTATCATAATCATAACCTACATATGAGCAACTATAAACCTACTTTTGCCAACCCCTGTATATACACTAATAAAGCCACAAGGAGAAGATCCTCCCCATATTAGTTTGTTTTCAAACACAATTAACTTCATAACTTGAATTTTTCAATAACTAGTTAAATGTTTAATTTTAAACTTAAATATGAGATTTTCTTTCATTTTGTAAAGCCAGTCTGTTATTTGCAACTGGAATACCTATGATAATTATGAGTATAGATATTAATTAGAGTCACGAAACACACACACACACACACACACACACACACAGAGGAACCAGTAACCATAAACAAGATTTGAAGTGCTGGAAAATTCACTGATTGAGGCCAACTTCAGTAGCTACTTTCTTCCAGCCAAAAGACCAGGTCTTTGAGTCTCTACCCACCATATTCCTCCTGCTCCACTCAGTGCCACTGCTCTTCTCAGAGTCACCAGTTGCTGCCATATTGACAAGCCTCATGATCACTATCCTGTCTTCATCTCAGGGGACCACCTAATACCTCCCTCAGAGTTAACTGTCCCTCTGCCAACAGGTTTTCCTTCTCCCTCACTGGCTCTTCCTTCCCAGAATGTTTAGATAACTTCTCCATTAGTCAGTCACCAAATGTTGACTCCATCTGTTAACTGAACCTTCTTTTTAAGTGGCTTCTTTCCATTCGTGTAAGTCTTACTTACATGATGGTTACTGCCTAGTTTGAATATATAAGCAGCTCAAGTATTTGTATAACTCACCTGGCAATCTGATATCTCCACCTGACTATCAGATGGATATTTTAAATTTATATGTCCAAACAGAACTCTTGATTCTCTCCCCATGAAATGCTTCTCTGCCATATTCCTTCTTAACAACACCATCCAGGAGTACTTACAGTCCAAACCCAGAGATCTTACTTTGAGTCTTTCCTTGGCTCTTACTTCCTTTATCCATTACACTGTCTGTTGACTCAAATGCCACTTTACCTCCCAAATTCACCCACTTCTTTCCATCTTCACTGCTTCAGTCCTCCTCAAGAACCCCGTCATTTGTATATAGGACCACTGAACTAATCTCTTTCTCTTACCCTCTATATTATATACTATGCCAGGCAACAATAGCATTAAAGTGATGACATGCACATCAAATAGGGAAACAATCCTCAATCCAATAATTAGCTAGAGTATACTTTAAAAAAACTAAAAGAAGATAGAGATTTATTCAATAGATTAATATTATATTATAGGCCCAAATGGAATTCTCAAATGAACATATCCAAAAGTAAAAAAAAAAGGAATGCAATACTGAAATTTTTTCTAGAAAAAACAATTGACATTATCTCCTGTAACCATGTAGACATGCACTTTAAACATTGCCACATCTAAAATATGTTTTTTAAATAGCAATAGAAAATAATCCTCACATTTCTGTTGCTAGTTCTTGTGAAGAAGATGAGTACAATCTTCTAACCAGAACACACTTTCTTTCTGAGGAAAGGTATCGCAGTAAGATTTTGGAGTGTTCACTAAGCTCCACTTCTTACTTACCAGTTTGGCACTGTTGTAATCCATTTCAGATAATAAGTGAGGGGAACACTGACAAAGGAAGAAAGTGGTCATTACTTCATAATCCAGGTATCTTGAAATCATTAAAAGAAAGGGAAACAGAAACATATATGAAAGAACAAAAAGCAAACATAATGAAATTAGAAAACGATTACACGTATATTAATTTCTCATTAAAAATAACCAGCATCATACCATAAAAATGAGCTCCTATTATTGAATGTTCACTTTAATAAGTACAGTCTGCTGATCTGTTTTTAACTGTATATAGTCATATTTTTTAGGCTTTTTTTAATACAGAAAACTTCTGTAAACAAAGGTTAGTCCCTATTGACATTGCAACAAGCTAAGTGGAAATACTCTAAACACCATTCTTTAGAACTGAGGACACTGAGAGTCATAATGTTTCTTCTCAATGGACACCTGATGGTGAGTAAGCACATGACATTTTAATCAGGCTGCCAGCCTCCAATCCATCTTTGTCTATGATTCTATGATATGCCGGTGAAGTGAAACATGCTCTAATAGTGTGTTTTGTATTAATGGTGTTGTTGGATAAATATGATCTCTCTCTCTCTCTCTCTCTCTCTCTCTCTCTCTCTCTATATATATATATATATATATATATATATATATATATATATATATACATATGGCTAATATGCAAAGTGTCCCCACAGGAGTTCAACCGGGAGACTGCGAGTTCTATCGCTCACTATGATGTGCACTGACCACCAGGGGGCAGCATGGAACGAAGGAAGGCCCTGGCCAGCAGCTGGGAAGGGAGGCCCCAGCCAGCAGCCAGAAGGCCCCAATTGGCCCTGATCGCTGGCCAGGCCTAGGGATCCTATCTGTGCATGAATTTCGTGTACCAGGCCTCTAGTTAAAAATAAAATGTTTCTCTATCACAAAAATTCTTTCGACAAAGTTAGTAGAAACAAAAACCTTTTTATTATTGAAAATACACACACAAAAAACCAGAATAAAATGCACAGCAGAGGCAATCTCTTAAGAGATTGCAAAGATAGAAAAAATGTTACCCTTCTATGTAGCCAAGCAGAGAGACCCCATCACATACATGTCCTCAAGATAAACAATAACTAGTTCTCAATTAAGAGGCCTTGACATCACCATTCATAATCCTAAATTCATCTGGTAACTGGGGCGGTCATTTGTGTTAGTTAACTGGCTTTATACAAAGGAAAACATAATTTTCTCATAATTTTATGACAGGAGATAGTTTTACAACTTGGAGACAGAAATCAACTAAGGTTCTTACCATCCCACTGAAACGAGAAGATAAGGGTGCTATGCTCCTGATGTTGACATTCAAATGATATGGTTCCCACAACCTTGAGAAAGACATTTCTAGTCTTAAAGATGACAACACCTATCTAGTTTTCAAATATGGTTATACACATTTCAAAGAGATGAGCAAATACCTAGGAGTTTTTAAAAATAATGCTCTAAGAAAAAGAGAGGAGGAAAACC
Organism: Myotis nattereri; assembly: GCF_964212035.1. Classification (NCBI taxonomy): domain Eukaryota; kingdom Metazoa; phylum Chordata; class Mammalia; order Chiroptera; family Vespertilionidae; genus Myotis; species Myotis nattereri. The sequence continues at coordinate 38,808,535 of NC_138081.1, read as the reverse complement.
TCTTCCCGTTTTCAGCAGGAAGAATTAAGCCTCTTATTTTTAATTTGTATTTGTCCTTATAATCAAAGCATTCCAGGCAAACTTGCCTATAGAGAAATAAAATCATTAGTACCTGGAAACACACAGGCACAACTAGATAAAGTAGAAAATATTTTAGAAGCAGTGATCCAGCTGGGTGTCAACCTGTATTTCTCTAAAAGAAAAGCTGATTAATCTTAATGAATTGTGTTTTATTATCTATTTCTAGCTCAAAGTTTATCTTTATTTAAAATTTATAAACATACATCTCTCCTTCCTCTTCTACCTGTGAAATTTAGGCCAATTCAAATTCAGAGGATTACTTCATCGTTTATATCCTCCTCATTCTTTAAAATGGGGACCTAAGACCAAATGCTTGGCAAAAACACTGTTATTTTCTCATTTGGACTCAAGCATTATGATTAAAACAGAAGCAGCTTCAAATTAAGGGGGTGAAAATACTGAGCCAAGATCATAAATTGGTGAGTGGTTGTAAAAGCCAATAGAAACTTTCTTGCCATTATGCCTTGTAGGAGCAGAATGCAAACAGCCTCAGGAAACATTCTTCTCCACATTCCCATTTGCCTGGCCTCTGCTTTAGTTATGAGGCCCCAGACCTTTCCTCTCCCTCACTGCTTCTCTCAAGCCATTATAACGCTGCTACTGAGGGCAGCAGTCTCTCATACTGCCTCTATCTTCTCCCTTAGTTTTCTGGTTTCTATTTCATGGCTTCCTCTCTGCAGGCACAATCTGAACAGACACTAAACCCACTAGGCACTCACAGTCAATTAGCAAGCGATAAGAAGCTATCAGCCTCAAAGAAAAAAAAAGACTAAATGGTATTTGAAAGCAGTGGTGAGATGATGAGATGTATGGAAATGTAATACTTTGGTCCAGCTTTCCTCTGTGGATTTCATTATTTCAATGTCCTTACTTAACCTGTGCCATTCTCCCAAGTAAATTAGCCTCTATTATCTGGTTTCTGATCCTGGAGGCAGTGAAGAAGGAGAAAGCAAGCACAGCATTGCAGCAGAAGGTGAGAGAGCTGCAGATTTCACCTGTCTCTACAGAGCTGCTTGCTGGTAGGACTTCAGCTCTCAGCACCTGATCACTTAGCCTACAAGAATGGGATCTCTCAGTCTCATATTTACTTCATGTATCACTGATATCTCACCGTGTTTATAAAAAAAAGATTTTGGGTGGATCATGGACTTTAATTAGATAATATTACTTTCTTCAATACGTTTATTAGACTGCAGGTATGTCGGTAGTATCTTAAAGGTCAGGTTTTACATTAAGGCAGAGGTAACAAACTGGCTGCCCATAGTTTGCATATGGCTGCTGCACAAGTCCTCTCTGGTAGAGAGCGTTTTTATAAAAATTGAACTAAAATCCCTTCAGGCAGTGCACACAATCGTGCTCTCTCCCGTCCCTATTCCTCTTTATTATTTTGCACTCGGCCTGATTCACACATTAGTCTATCCGCCTGGTTCTTGCAGATATTTCAGATAGAAGCCTCACAGTCTTTCAATCCATGCTGATTTCGATGAGCCACGTGAGGGAGTTTGAAGCTATCTGTCACTGTGTTCAATGTCAACGTGCTTGCACAGGCGTTAGAACTTTTCAGGTTTTCATGTCCTATATACTCCATCTCTGTTTGGCACATAGTCAGAAAGCAAATGCTTTATATTTCTAACTCAGTTCTGACGTAGTAGGCTGTTAGACATAAGCAGAATAGGAACAATAAGCCAGGGGCAGAAGGTCACCAGGGCAGAAAGCCCTGGGTACCTGGCAATGGACAGCTGTAAGGGGGACCTTGCCGCCAGGGTGACCTTTCCTCTCCCTGACTTAGCTGGTCATGCAGCAGGCCTCTCCTCCCTGGCCTGTTGCTAGGCATGTGGTAGACACTCATTGTATTCTCCACCTCACAATTTCAGATTTTCCCATTCTTCTGTCTCAAATGCAACACTAGTTTTCCCCTATAAAGTTGTCCCTGAATAATGCTAGCCTCCAGGTTATCACTCCTTATTTGACTTCAGAATTCTAAAATATTAAACGTTTTGCATATTTTATTTCGAAACTATCCCCCAGATGTTTTATATATTTACCAGATATTCTGAGTTAGATTTTAAGTGTTTTGAGGACAATAGCTATAGGTCTATTCTTTTATTGCCACCTGTAACTGTAACAGTAAAATGCTTGGTCTCTCTCTTTCTATCCTGTTCAGCCTTCCTTGTTGTTCCCTGGCCTTTAGTCTAACACAGTGGTCGGCAAACTGTGGCTCGCGAGCCACATGTGGCTCTTTGGCCCCTTGAGTGTGGCTCTTCCACAAAATACCACGTGTGGGTGTGCACGTACAGTGTGATTGAAACTTCGTGGCCCATGTGCAGAAGTAGGTTTTTGGAAAGGAGATAGACGAAACAAGTATACAAGACAGAGTGTAGATGGGAGAGTTGGAAGGGGTCGACCTCAGTGAACGTACCTCAATCAGATTGAGGACGTTTTTTAGCAAAGGCCAGCTTAGGAGTACCCTAATTAAGTTAATAACAATGTACCTACCTATATAGTTATAGTTTAAGTTTAAAAAATTTGGCTCTCAAAAGAAATTTCAACCGTTGTACTGTTGATATTTGGCTCTGTTGACTAATGAGTTTGCCGACCATTGTCTAATAGCTCCTGCTTTAGACATGCTAATAATTAAAGGGGTTCTGCTTAGGGCAGTGATGGCGAACCTTTTGAGTTCGGCGTGTCAGCATTTTGAAAAACCCTAACTTAACTCTGGTGCCGTGTCACATATAGAAATTTTTTGATATTTGCAACCATAGTAAAACAAAGATTTATATTTTTGGTATTTATTTTATATATTTAAATGCCATTTAACAAAGAAAAATCAACCAAAAAAATGAGTTCGTGTGTCAGAGGTGACATAGGTTCATAGGTTCGTATGGTGTCATAGGTTCGCCATCACTGGCTTAGGGCTTGAGTGTTTACAAAAGCAGCCCCTCCCATTTCCCTGCCCTTGACCTAAAAGAGATGTGAACTCTACACTCTTAAAATCGATTTGAGGAACTACTACTTGGGTTCCCATTTTCTTGGCTGGTGCCTTCTCCATCAATAAACCTTTCTTTGTTCCAAACTCAAGACAAAGGTCTTGAGTTTTGACCCTTTGAGTTTTTGACCCTTTGACCCTCTGACCTTTGACCCTGGGGACTGGGGACTGGTAAGAGAGTTACTGGAATTCTTAGATTATTCTAAAAGAATACACATTTCATACTTTGTTTCCTGCTGTGCCTCAAACCTCAACATGATTCAAATATTCCTGTTTTTCAGCCTATTTATCTCCTAAACTGCCACTTACATCAAAAAAGGTGAATACAAATCTTTTATTCTATGTCCTGATTGTAGTTTAGAAAATACAACTGCCTAAAAACTCACCTAACAGCACTGGAGTTACATAGGCACCAGCCTGCTTGTTTGGATTCCCACTTGGATGGGGCCACTTAACCTAAGGGTCAAGTCACAAGGAAAAGCAGTTAAAAACACTACATAATTTTCCTTTCTATATAGTGTTTCCACTTGGTGGGAACAATCAGAAGGAATTAATGGGAGGGAGCAGAGCCAGCTCACTCTCCCACCTCTATTTCCAACCATGCGGGAGATGTCATCACTATCTCAATGTTTCTGTCCTGGAAAAGATATGACAGATTTTATAGACAGTGTCTCCTCTCTGCTTTCATTCATTTATCTGGTTGTAAGTGGCAGGATCTGAGCCTTAGTTGTAACTTAGGGATGTGGAAAGAGATGACATCTTTTTGAAAGGGCATGCCTTTGTGTTTTTGCTGGTTGTATTGATGAGGGGAAAAGAATAGTTAGACCTCTGCCTTGGTATATACCCTCCTGGTCAATTTTTTTTTTTTTTATTATTAGTTAAGGTATTACAAATGTGTCCTCATCCCCCCCGACCTCTTGATCAATTAAAAAGAGTTCTTCATATTGGAGTTTAGGATCCAAATGACTCAGCAATAAGTATTATTATATGCATCTAAGCCATTATTCCTTTTAAGTTTAGCTTCCTCGGTAACCTCATTGTGATGGATAACTGCTATGCAGCAGAAATTTTGATTCCTGGGTCCTTTAGCCATAATAACAATAAGAACATCCTAATTTTTATTGTCAGCATATCTATACCAAATGCAGTACCATTTATACAATAAATAATTAATGTAAATTTATTAAAAGTTACATAACTTGCTGAAGATATATTTTTAGTGTTTCAGAGTACATATTTTAGAGTAAAAACTTTATAAAAGCACAAGGCAAAGCATGGAAATATATAAGATATACCAGAAATTTTTGTCTAACTAGAGAGAAAATAGAGACATATTAAAGAAAATAAGGACTAGATACTGATACGTAAAAAAGCCATATCATAGATTCTTCCTCTGTCAAATAAATATTTTCAAAAAGCAAGAAAAATAATTAACATCAACAACTAACCATATAAAGAGCTAATAGTCAAAAGACTGAGACAACAGTTGCATGCTATAAAACTCTTAATCCAACCCTACTTCAAGAAGAGCCAACCACCTCTAAGAGTTTTTAAGAGAAACCTTGCAACAGCATAAAAACTTCATTTCTTTAATATGGCCCTTTCTCCTTTCTTTACTTTTGATTGAAATTGGCCTCTCCACCATCCTGACTCACCTGTTTCCTTCTCCTTTGCAGGATCACTCCCTTAAGCACTACGCCCTCAGGACAATGAGGTTCTGGTCAGCATAAAATAATTTTAGGAACAAAGCCTGGAGTTTGTTGACCACAGAAACAGAGTTTGGTCAAACTAGAGATAATATCTAGGTATCAGTTGTGTTTTAGGTTCAGCCGCAAGAAAATTAGTGAAGCCAGACGAAGTGATGACACCAGGACTAATCAACTATCCCCCTACCTAGGTGCAAACCAGTCAGCTCAGACCACGACCCTGACCACAATCCTAACTCTCTTAGTCACCATGATTAATGATTCCCCCCTCCATGTATAATCCATCCCCTAGAAGCCATCAGATCTTTGAACATTAGCACACTTGTCTTTGGACATGAGCTACTTCCTAAAAATAAACCCTTATTTTCTTTGCTAGACTCCTGTTCATATCTTATTAGACTTTGATGTGTGCAAGCAAATGACCCCTTTAATCCAGTACTATTCTAAAGAGAAACTGAATGTTCACCTATGCGAATTCCCAAAATTAAAAAAAAAACAAAAAACAGAGTGAGTCATACAATTTTTAACTTAATCCCAATCCCAAGGATGAGTCAAACAATCCTAAGAATTCTCACTAATACCCTGAAATCTGAAGAGAAACTGACTAGGGGAAGAGCAATTGCTACTAGGGAAAGACAAGTATGATGGGGAAACTGAACAACTAGAGTTAAATATTTAAATCCTCAGTTATTTCTCGGTGGGAAATAGTTCCAATATGTGGAGTACATCCTATTGAAGTAAAATGGACAAACATCAGATAAGAGTCAGTGTTTTTCAACAGACTGTACATAGTTTTCTCTGAGTTCTCGTCTCCTTCCTAAGTCCTTAGGAGACAGAATGCACATGAAAACCACTAGAAAAAAAAATTTGATGTTTGGACAGAGATGGCCCTGCTGATTTAAATACATGATTAAGACACATGGTAGGGCATTATGTAATAAAACAGGACTTATTTTTTTTACTTTGACATTAGAAACAAAGAACCCAGACTAGAAGAAAGCAAAAACAAAGGAATAAAACAAATGAATGTGATTATAAAAAAATAATGACACAAGTAAAATATCAGAACAATAGCATTACCAGGCTGTTAGATTTAGCAAGGCAGACCTGAATATCAAATTAATGACAAAGAATAGAGACTTCTGACAACAGAGTAAATGTAGAGGGAAACCATAAAAGTAAAACAATTCATGAAAATAATGAGAACAAAGATAATCCAAATTAAGGATAAATTTTCCCTAAAATAGAAAGTCCTAAAAACAAAGCACTAATGGTATTCCAATCTATATATATAAAAAGCCAGCAACCATAATGGCAATTATGACTGTAACAACCGGTCGCTATGATGCCCACTGTGGCCAGAGAACTGCCCGATCAGGGGGTGGGGCTGGCCAGCCAACCTCACGGTCCCTCCCCCCTTCCGGCCTGCCCCTGATCAGACTCTCCCACCCTATCAAGAGCAGGGCCGGCAAGCCAAATGCCCCCTCCTTTACCCCCCATCCCCGCCCCTCATCAGCCAGCCCCACCACAATAGGCCTGCAGCCCCTCCCCCTGGCCAGCCTGCCCCTGATCAAACCCCCCACCCCATTTGGGGGTGGGGCCAGCCGGCCAACCTCCTGCAGCCCCTTCCCCCATGTGGCCCCACCCCAGATCGGCCTCCCCACTCCAATCAGGACCAGCAGGCCAACCAACCATGCCCCTCGCCCAGGATACTGGCCCCTGATCAGCACCCCCCCAGCCCATTTGGAGGCAGGGCCAGCTGGCCCACCACCCACAGCCCCTCCCCATGGCCGGCTTTGCCCCCAATCGGTCCCCGAACCCCAATCGGGGGCGGGGCCTGCCGGCCAATTGCCCATGGCCCCTTCCTGCAGCCAGCCCAGCCCTGATCAAGTGAATCAGAACAGGCTGGCTTGCCAACCTCCCACCTTCTCCTCCTGACAGGCCCAGCCCTGATCCACCCCAACTGGGGCCAGGTCGGCCAGACCCCACCCATGCACAAATTCATGCACTGGGCCTCTAGTATAAAATAATACTTAGCTGCCTAGCTGGCTTGGGTCAGTGAATAGAGAGTCAACCTGGGGACTGAAGGATCCTGGGTTCGATTCGGGTCAAGGGCACATGCCCAGTTGCAGCTGGATCCTCAGTGGGGGGCATGTAGGAGCCAACCAATCAATGATTTTTCTCATCATTGATATTTCTATTTCTCTATCCTTCTCTCTTCCTCTATGAAATCAATAAAAATATATACTTAAAAAAATAAAATAACAATACTTTGCTGATAAATGGGAATAAATCTGCACATTAAAACAGCTATGCTATTTAAAGAATAATTGAGAGAAAATGATGAAATTATAAATATTCTGAATAAGTTATTAAGCTTCAAAAATAAAGAAAATATTTTAATCATTCAGACTGAAAAAAGGAAAGACTAAATCAGGCTAGCTTAAAACTTCTCCAAATTAATACATATTTCCAAGAGAAAATCTTTTTTATTGTCTCCAAAGTTGTCAGGATGTAGAATTATGGCATAATAATATTATAAGCAGTCAGAGATGCCAAGTTACTTCAATTATAACATAATACAGTCTGTTTTATATTGCTGCTATAACAAATCCTCATAAACTTAGTAGCTTTAAACAACACAAATTTATCCTCTTACAGTCCTGGAGGCCAGAGTCCAAAGTTAGTTTTATGGGCCTAAAATCAACTTGTCAGCAGGAATGCTCCTTTTGGAGGTTGCAGGGGAGAAACCATTCCTTGCCTTTTTCAGTTTCTTGAGATTTCCAGCATTCTTTGGCTGGTGGCCCCATCACTCCAATATCTTCATATTTTATCATATTGTTTTTTCTCAGTTTTTTCTCACACTGTAATTCTACTGCCTGCAGCCCCTCCCCCCCCATAAAAAAAAAAAACTGCTGATTACATTGGAACCAACTAGACAATCGAGGATAAGCAAATCTCAAGATCTTTAATTTAATCACATATGCAATGTCTATTTTACCACATAAGGTAACATATTGCTACAGACCAATCATGTCAAACTTGTGGCCCACAGGCCACATGCCTTGTTTATTTGGCCCAAGTTAGCCTTTGAGTTTGACATGCTTGCTATAGGCTGAATAGTTGTGTTAAATTCATATTGGGAAACTTAATCCCCAACACGATAGCATTTGGAGGTGGGGCCTTTGAGAGGTGATTAAGTCATGAGGGCAGGACTCTCCTGAATGAGATTTTGTTCATATCAAAGAGGCCCCAGAGAGCAACCACTCCCATACTGCCATGTAAGGATCAGGAAGTGAGCTCTCACCAGATACTAAATCTACCATGGTGCCTTGACTTTGCACAGCCTAGTCTCTAGAACTGTGAAGAAAAAAATATTTCTGTTGTTCATAGCAGCCTGAAGAGCCTAAGACACATATTCACACATTAAGGCACAGTAAATATCTTAGGAGGACCATTATTCAATGTTTTATGGATATTCCTAATATGTAAGAACTAAAATCCAGTGAATTAGAAGATTAATTATGTCCACAGGATTCAAAACTGTTTTAAAGAGATGGGTGGTAAATTTTTAAGCAATTGAAATGAATCAACAGTATGGTGCACAGCATTTTCTAAATGTTTAAACTTTGGTAAAGTAAAAAAAAAATGTATTTTCAACTATTAAATAATATAACTTTAAAAAAAAACATTTATCTGTTGTCAGTTCAAAACTTATATCTGGTAAATGTGCTTTCAATATACTGCAATGATTCTTTGAAGCAGAAAAGTAGTTGTACAGTTCTTGAAAAACAGCAATAAAAACAAAATCAATGTTACCAAAGAGATTTTAGCTACATTTTTTACTAAGAAGTTTTAATATTCACAGAACAAGCAATATAAAATGCCTTTGGTGTTTTGTTTTGTTTATTTTTCCTGCGTATTGTTTTACTTCTGCTCCAGGATTATTTTTGGCTACATTCAGATTTTACAAGCAGGCTACTAAAAATGTTTGTGTTCCTTCTCTGATTTTGTCATCTACTGGGAAACCCCCACAAAAATATTCCCATCTGGAAAATATGCATTTTGAAAATTTTCAAATCGAATAGTGATTTTTCTTAATTCAACACAGTTTATGCACTGAGTTTATATATACATATATATAGTAAAATCAATTATTCACTTAAAGTTACTTTCTTAATGATATTTGTACCAGTGTTTTAATTATTCAGTTGTTTCTCAGACCGAAAATAATGTGTAGTAATTTTTGGTGACAAAGTTTGCATTTTGCATAAGTGTCATGATATTCAAATTTTGCTACAATTCCTTCCAAATGGGTAAGTTTCCATAATCATGCTCATAAAGTTGGTTGGCTGCTCCATTGGTGTTAGACTGTTAGACGCTGCAGCACTAAAACCTAAATCATGTATTCAACTAACTGCCACATGGCCTTGTGGGTTTTTTGTTTATTTTTTGGTGTTTTGTTTTCATTTTTTTTATATAGAGTTTCTGTCCTGTAGCACTGGTGATGTAATTTTAAAAATTAAGTTATAATTCTGAATATTTAATATTATTGTGTAATGTGCCTTTCTCTTTCTTCATGTTTACCTGAAATATATGAAAAACTTGCCACTCTTGGGACATTTTTACCTCCAAAAATTTTGAAATAAAGACAAAATACAGACTCCTTTGAAATAGAATTCAGTAAACCAGATCTAGTAATTTTTTTTTCATTTGAAATATTCATATAATCTTTATTTCCCAAATTTCCTACTTTTTGGAATATTAGAATTTCTTATTTGAGATCAATAACTTTCAAAAAGAGAGCAATTTAATAGTCTAACTACACTATCATGTAATTGGATTTGCAAAACTATTTGGTTTATGGGATTCTTCGAGTTGTTTTTGAAAAAATCTTTTAGTTTTTGGTGACATTTATGTTTTGCTTGATGAGTATATTTTACTGAAACTAAAACATTTCTCTTTTTTCCCTTGCATTCTATGTTTTTCTCCCCAACTGTTTCTATGATGTAATTTTATTTTCGAATGTCTTTCCATCTTCCATTTCTGATTTTGATATTTTTCTCTGAAGCATCAAATTATGCATCGGAGGTGGAAGAGGACAGTGTGAAGGTTTTTACCTCTAGGGCAGTGGTTCTCAACCTCCCTAATGCCGCAACCCTTTAATACAGTTCCTCATGTTGTGGTGACTCCCAACCATAAAATTATTTTCGTTGCTACTTCATAACTGTAATTTTGCTGCTGTTATGAATCATAATGCAAATATCTGATATGCAGGATGTATTTTCATTGTTACAAATTGAACATAATTAAAGCATAGTGATTAATCACAAAAACAATATGTAATTACCTATGTGTTTTCCGATGGTCTTAGGCGACCCCTGTGAAAGGGTCGTTCGACCACCAAAGGGGTCGCGACCCACAGGTTGAGAACCGCTGCTCTAGGGCATCCACCCTTGAGGGCAAGCGGCCACCTTGGCATCCTCCCCTGCCTAAGCCCCTGGGCCAGGGTCCAACTCTATTGTGCTCTGCACATGAGGCCCTGGCGTGGCGCGAGGCCTCGTCACAGCACAGCCAGCTGACTGCCCAGCTGGGTAGTGCCTGCACATGAGGCCCTAGCATCAGTAGCCCCTGCTGTGGTCACACATTCACTGGGACTCTCTGCCCTGGCTGCTGTCATCACATGGTTCCCTGGTACTTTTTATTATTTTATTGTTTCCTTTCTGGAATCCTCGTAGTTTGTAGCATTTATTAGTTAGTTAGTTAGTTAGTTAGTTAGTTAGTTAGTTACTCCTCACCCGAGGATATTTTTCCATTGATTTTTAGAGAGAATGGAAGGGAGGGGGAGAGACACAGAGAGAAACATCTATGTGAGAGACACATAAATTGGTTGCCTCCCGCACATGTCAGGGCCACAGATCTACAACCGAGGTATATGACCTTGACCAGAATTGAACTCGGTCCCTTCAGTCCGTGGACCAATGCTTTATTCGCTTAGCGAAACTGGCTAGGGCTAGTTTGTAGCATTTAAAATAACATGTAGAAACATGTTTGGACTGTTTTCATGAGGCTCAAAGCTGAAGCTCAGGTGATGGTCGGAGGCACTCGCCTAGAAGACGTGATGTGAAAAAGATCAGCCATACCCACCGGTTGCTGCCCTATATTATGTTCAAGAAATGTTAAAGAACTGAAGTTGCTAGTCCTTTATTTTGTACTTAATGGAAAAAAAGTTAGAGGAAAAGTTCTCCATTACTTGGTATATGTAAACCAATGCCATTATTCTGTTTGAAAGACATAAATATCCCCTGTAAGAAATATTTATTAGAGTTCTCTGGAAAAACAGAACCAATTGTGTGTGTGTGTGTGTGTGTGTGTGTGTGTGTGTTGAGAGAGAGAGAAAAACAGATTTATTATAAGGTATTAACTCACATGATTATGGAGCCTGATAAGTCCCATGATTTGTTGTCTGCAAACTCTAGACCCAATAAGGCCAGTGGTATAGTTCAAAGTCCTGTGAGCCAGAGAGCAGATGGTGCAGATTTCAGTCTGAGCCCCTGAGAACCTGGAGCACTGAGGGCAGAAGGAGACTGGCATCCTAGCTCAGCAGTAAAGCAGAGACTGAAGACTCCCTTCTTCACCATTTTTTTTTTTTTCTCTTCAGGCCTCAAGGGATTGGATGAATCCCTCTCACTTTGGGGAAGGCAATGTGCTTCATTAAATCTACCAATTCAAATGCTAATCTCTTGTAGAAACACCCTAAAGCTCCTGCAGATATCTGGATGGGATCCACCCAAGCCAACATAAAATAAGCTACAGCAGGTTTCCTCTGAAGGTAATGGGAATTCCCACTTTCAATCACCTTATGAAAATTCTGGGACAGGATTTTGAAGTTATCCTTATACTGGTGACAAGAGAACTTCTTGCTCTTTCTGGGTCTTTGGTTTACAATCCAAAATTTTGAACATTGTGGCCTAGTTGATGAGTAGAAAACTAGCCTCTCCACAAGGAGCTAGGCTCTATTACATACTTTCCGTTTGCCATCCAAATCCTTTTTCTTCTCTTTCCTACCCTACCTCCTCCGTGCTCCAGGAGGCGAACTTTATGGACTACATCAATGGCCTACTAGTTAAATTCAGCCAATAGATGACATTGGCAAGAGATGGGGAGTTAGGCAGCTCCCTCCCTGCAGGACGCAGGTTAGATGTGGCTATATTCCGCTATCCGAGATCATAGCTCCTAAGGGATTTTCCTCTCCTACAGTCATAGCTACAGTTCTTGAGTTCCAGTAATTTCTCCCTCTTTTTAGCCTTTTCAAGTCTAGAAATAGTTCTAATAGCTCCCTTATATTGCCAGGCACAAGGAACTTCAGAATTCCTTGAGGGTTTCCCTTCACCATAAAACCTAATTCTTGACAGAGTTAGTCTCCCACCAGGAAAAACAATCATGACTGTATTAAGTTGGAAGCCAAGACTGTCCCCTGGTCATCTGGGGCTCTTCACTGGCACTGAACCAATGGGCCAGAAAAGGAGCACCAGTGACTGATTACAAAAAAGAAATTGGGATGTCGCTGCCCAAGGAGGGCAAATAACTTCAACCACCCATTTCTCTCACCAAAAGAATGAATTATATTTATATATATTTATTTTTATGCCCCTTAGCTGTTTCCAGGTGGCTTTCTAAATTAAAGTACATTAAACTGAAGATTAATTACTGGAAATATTCCCTTTCCACAGAATCATCTCAGAATTTTAAACAAAGAAGTGTACAAGGTCCTGAGGTCAAACAACCTTATAAATTTTTCAGAAGGGCCTCTCATTATGTCAATTCAATTAATCATTTTCATATAAAAGCAAAGACTTTTAATTCTAAAAAGTGGGTTAAAGTAAAAACTTTCAGGCATAAAAGTGGTTCAATCTACCTAGTTTCACAATGACTTAAAAGGTAATTTTTATTATATGTTCACTGTTCATCCTACACTGAGAGTGTTTGCTGTCTAAATAAGACAAAAAATATTAATAGAGACAAGAAATTCTACTCAGCAAAGGCCATTCATCACACCTGTAATTCTATTTTCTGGGAATCGATCAATGTATAGATTAGATGCTGAAAAAATGTTAATAGTTGTCATTCATAATCACTTAATTGTAAGTGATTTTTATACTAGTAAAAACCAAACAATGTTTATATTTCCTAGACAAATACTATACCCATATAGCTTATTCATTGATCTGAATGTATAGGGATGTGCTTTCACAAATTTTCAGTTTTTCTCTTTAGAAAATTACATTAATTTTTTAAAAATTTTTGGACTCAAGTGCACATAATTTTACATATATATTAGAGGCCCGATGCCCGAAAATTCATGCAAGAGTAAGCCTTCCTTCCCCCTGATGCTGGCACCCGGGACCTGGGCAGCTTCTAGGACCCAGGCTTTCCTCTGGCCACCAGCAGGCACCTGGGACCCAGGCTTCACTTGGCTCTGGCCCCGGCTTTATCCAGAAGGACATCGGAATGATGTCCAGTCTAATTAGCATATTACCCTTTTATTATTATAGATATATATGATAATAAGCACTGGAAAACCCACACTTAAACTAAAAGTGTTATACAAATAACAATTATCTGTAATAACTATTTGGTCCTCGCATTTTAGCCCCTAGCTCCCTCTTCCTGATCACAAGCATCCTAAGTCCTAAGTCTATTATGTAATTCCTTATCTTTCCATATTTTATTGTAATTATATGTATTCCTATAAAGCGTTTTTTTAGTTATTTTAAAATTTGTTTTATATATCATGTTGTTTGTTATTTGAGTGCAGGGTTCTTTTCATACAATAGATCATACAGTGATATGTTTACATGCCACTGCAATTCATTCATTCTGTCTGCTTTGTAAACATCCACTGTGTCAAGACACCACACCACACCATGTGAATAGCTCACCCATCGTCTCTCCCTTTGCTGGGCATCTGAATTATTTTCATGTTCTTACTATATAAAATGTGCTATTATTCTTGCACAGGTTTCATATTATATACGAGGGGCCCAGTGCATGAATTTGTGCACCTTGGAAGGAACTGTGGGCCACGATGCTGCGGTGGGTACAGGGGTGGGTCTCGGCCCATCCTCTGCGCCCCCACCCAGCCCCACCTGCCGTGGCCCCCAGTCCCCTGCCTGCTGGCAGCCCTGCTCCCACACTGCCATTCCCATGTGCTGAAGGCACCAGCCTTGCTTACATCCGCTGATGGCGCAGAGTGATTGAGGCCAGCATCAGCAGCGGGTGTAAGCGGGACTGGTGCCATCAGTGGGTGCGAGCAGTGGGTGCTGCCCCAATTGCCCCTCAGGAGCAGGGGGAGGTGGAGAAACCCTCAGGGGTGATCGGGGCCAGCAGCTGCCGCTCACACCCATTGATGGCACTAAGCAATTGGGACCGACGCTGGGCGCTGGCAGAGGGTGTGAGCAGGGCTGGTGCCAATAGTGGGCGCAAGCAGCAGGTGTGAGTGGGGTCATCATTGCCAGCAGGTCTGAGAGGTGGCTGCCGGCCCTGATTGCCCCTCAGGAACAGGAGCAGGGGGAGGTGGAGAAGTCCAGAGGGGCGATCAGGGCTGGCAGACACCACTCACACCCACTGACGGCGCTGAGTGATCAGGGCCGGCTCTGGGTGCTGGCAGTAGGTGCAAGCAGTGGCTCTGGCGCCAGCAGCGGGTGCAAGTGGGGCCAGCGCTGGCAGCAGGTGTGAGCGCCCAGTGGGACCATGGTATGTGGGAGAAAGAATTTTCCATAACCACCAGAGGCTCACCCCAATGACATGAGTGGCGCCCCGCCTTGGTCTGGTGCCCCTGCTCACCTGCTCCACCATTCCGCCACAACCAATGCCCACCATGCTCCATACTCTGCTGCCTGCTGCCAATGCCCACCATGTTCTGCCCGTGTCCCCTGGTGGTCAGTGTACGTCATAGCAACCGGTTGTTTGGTTGTTCGGTTGTTCCACTGTTCAGTCTATTTACATATTAGGGTTTTATATATATAGATTTGCCAGGTTTTTTCTTTAATATAGGCTTATGGATTTCTTTTGTCTCAGTGGGTATATGAGTATTCAATTTTAGGAGATAATACCATGTAATTCGCAAAATAGACTGAAAAATTTAAACCTCCCAGCACAAAGATATAAACTAACTATTGCATAAGTATTCTCTTGATATTTTCAGTTTTTAACTTTTGCCAATCAAATGGGTGTAAAAATTGATCTCCATGTGGTCTAACTTTGTATTTCCCTAATCATTAAGAATGTTGAACAGCTCTTCATATATGTGTTGGTTATATGCACTTCCTCTCCTATGAAATATTGTTAATGCATGTTGCCTATTCTATCAGCTTGTTTGTGTCTTCTTTTTTCTCTTGCTTAATAATGACAGGTTTTTTTCCTCTATTAAACTCTTTTTAAAAAATCATCAACTTTGTTGACTATGTTGAACATCCCCTTTCCATCCTCTGTTTCTATTCTACTGATTTCTGCTCTTATTTTTTTAATTATCTTTTTTCTAATTTTGGCCTTATGTTTTTCTCTTGCTATGTTCTCATGTTGGAAACTTAGATTTTTTAATTAGAAGCTTTTTTTCTTTACTTACATAAATATTCAGAGCTCTGTCTTTCAAGGTTGTTCTAATTGTATCCCATAAGTTTTGACATATATGTTTTCATTGGCATACAGTTCTTGGATTATTTTATTATTTCTAACATGTTGCTTTTTCTAAACAAGGTATTTTAGCAGGGAACATTTATAATACATTCCTTAACTTAGGGCCATAATAGAGTTAGCTTGGAAATGACAAGAAAATACTAAAAATGTACATTATGTGTGTGTGCACGTGTGTGCGTGCACATGTGTGGGCTTCGAGGGTGCAAAGGAGAGAGAATGCTCTAATTCTGGATTATCAATTGTTTTACACTATGTCAATAGTTAGAATTTTTCTATGTATTCTCAGTGTTTTATGCTGTATCTTTTACATAAGGCTGAAGATAAATTGTTTACATGAAAAGAGACTTCTATGGTCTTCCACCTCTCTCCCTACTCTCTCTGGAATCATCGAGAATTGCCTAGTTTACAGACCAATACTTTTTTGCATAATGGCATACATTGATCTTAGTCTTTGATTTTTTTTCTTTAAATTTTTCTTGTGTTATTGAGCAAATCTATTTGTGCTAGCAAAGTATATAAACCTAAAAGTACTCAATAAATGTTTGTGAAATAAATGAATTAATTAATGAGGTAGAGTTAACACATGCATTAATTAGTCAACTATAAATAAACAGAGGTTAACTTTGTTTTTCCGTACTGGTGTTTTATATTTCCCTAATTTGCTCAGTTTCTTAGCATTTTAACACTGTACTGGTCAGCTTGTTTCTGCTCTTCCAAATTGTATCCAACTTTTGTTTTCTGGAACCTGGGTAAGTACCATTTAACCTATAATTCCAAAATATACTCTTGTGCTCAAAATTGCATAAGGCAATTTTACAAAGCTAACAAAAGCTACAAATTACATTTCTGTGTTTATTTAAAAATTCTAGTTTTAATTACTGATCTGTTTGTAACTAAATCGTATTTTTAAAAGAAGTCAGTGACTATAGAAAGGATGAGACTAACTGGTCTATTTTTTTAGGTTTTTTTTTTTTTTTTTTTTTTTTTTTTTAAGACTGATGAGGTACTCCTTATTAAATTAAATATATGCATAGTACTGCAAAGAATTTTTCCATCCAAAGTGGAGGATGGGGGGAGAGGATCTACTTAACTATTAACCAGAAAATTTCTTTTTATAGTTTGTTTGTAGACAATATTTGCTAAAATAAGTAAAATTCTACTATAAGGTACCATAAGATATTCCCATGTTCTATTCTACTATTCTACTTTTGTCATTATCTCCTTAGCTAGATACACAGTGGCTCTGCAGTAGCACTAAGAGACTCCATAAAACTACGAACAGCTTGCCAGGTATATTTTATATCTATGATACAGAAACAATATTTATTTCATTTCAAATAAGGTATATACTTTTGTAAGTGCAATACTAGATATACAAAGCTGTTTTAGAGCAGGCATCTGAAATAATGCAGAGGGATTTGAGATAGGCAAAACAGGACACCAATTCTTCTTGGATTTTTAAAACCAGACACCAGAAGTCTAACCAGCTTTCAGCCCCCTGGGTAGCACTCTTGGAAAATTATTTGGGGCACCAGACAGATTTATATGATGTAAGGGCCTCATTAAGAGCAACTGCAAGGAATAATGGTCACCTCTGTAGCTGCAGGACAGCAGGTTGCTTGTTCATGGTTGATGAGAATGACTCTTTGATATGACAGTTTGGGGAGGCCTCTCTCTTATTACATTTTTGCCAGATTGTCAAATTATCACATTATTTAATTTTAAAAAAATAGAGGACAGGTACAAAAAAAAGTTAACAAGCAAAAACACACATATTAGTTTATGACAAATTTAATGACAATTATATTCATCTTTCTATTTACTTCAAATATAAGAATATTCATTACTATTCATGAATATAAGGTAAGGTCCTTTAGAGAATATAAATATCTCACTCAATTCTTAAATACCCTTTGAAAGATGTGCAATTAGCTCTTGCTATACAAAAATCTCATTATCCATTCACTATAATGATTTGCAAAAACCTTTCCCAGAAATTCACTATATAAATCAAAAGGTCTCTAAAGAAAACAGCATGTGCATATTAGCAATGACATCTGCTCCGAGTGCTACTCCTCATGAGAGAACTTCAATCGTGTTGCAGATATATCTCCGCTGTCTTCCTGATGGGACGGTGAATTATATTAAAGTTCTTTAAACATGTTATGTATTATTACTATTGTCTTTTCCACCCTTTACTTAGAGGTTTATGCTGACATAGATTCTTGTTTGCTTCTGTGAGGTGCCTGAGGACACTACCAACAGCCTTAAATTTAGTTAGTATCTTTTCTGTATTTTAACATGTTATTTCATTGTTTAGTTGCTTTAGAATATCTGCTACTTGCAGTGTAAAAGGAAATCTCACAGTGACATTGTATACTGCTAAGAAACACCCTTACCAATGACTTTATTCATTGTTAATAATTAGGTATCTTATATTTTGAACGATTTGTTATCAGAAATCATTTGTGGATTGTTATTTAGGTATTTAAGAATGTTTTAGTGACAGTTGGAGTTCTGTGATAGGCTTGGAATCCATTATGATTTTCTTATTAAACCTAACAGAATATAGGCTCCTGTTCTCTGGAAATTTGCAATCAGAAACTTTGCAAGAATGAAAAATTTTGGCTAATAAGAACTACCTATATTATCATTATCAAAAATTCACAGGCAAGGAGATAGACCTCCATATTAGTTCATGTATTGCCGGGAGCCGGTCCATCCTTGCTGTTTCAAAGGACCTGGCATATATGGCATACTGTTCTTAAAATGTTTGGTCACCTTCTAGGCACTATGTGTTTTAACCAAGGTCTCTGAGAAAGGTTGTTTCCCCAGGTAGGGATTTTCCCCTGAAGTTAGGGAGTTAATAAAACCTCTTAACTAAGTGCCTGGTGGGTAATTAATCATGCTTAAGCTACATAATCTTTACTCCCTGGAATGGAGATAAGAAACGCCCTAACCTTTGAAATAGAGATTGATAGGATTGGAATCAACTGGTATAAATACAGATGTAAGAAGACAGAAAGAGAGAGACAGAAATTGGCACAGAACCTACACAGAACGTTCTCTAGAGACAGAAGAACTTCACTGGAGAGAACATGGCAAAAGATCCTGGACAGAAACTGGCCTCAGAACCTAGAGACAGAACCTAGCGAGAGAACATAGCAAAAGATCCTGGACTGAACCTGACTATAGAAATTGGCAAGAGAACCTGACTAGAACCTGGTGACTGAACCTGGCTGGAGAACCTGGACAGAACCTGGCTGGAGAACCTGGAGTACCTGGCTGGAGAACCTAGCAAGACAACATGGACACAGAACCTGGCTGGAGATCCTAAGCAGAACCTCTCTGGAGATCCAGACCAGAACTTGGCTAGAGATCCTGGCTGGAGATCCTGGCTAGGCTGCTGATCAACTGAACACTGTCTCCATGTCCTTCCTTCTTCGCCGACTCTGTCCACACCTTTGGGGATCCCTGGACCTGCTGGGGTTGGACCCCAGCAATGTATTAATTGAACAAATATTTATTGGGCACCTTCCGTATGTCCGGCATATTGATATAGCAGCAAATAAAAATACTTGCCCTCTTTTTAAATACTGAGGAATGAAAGACAATTAGCAAAATAAGTAAGTCAGACTATATGTTAAGACATGACAAGTGGTATGGAGAAAATGAAATGAAAAGTAAAGAAGGGCAATATAAAAAAGCAGAGTGAATGGGTAGGGGTATGGGTAGGTTCCGTTTTAAAAAGGTGGTCACAGAATTTCCATTGTTAAAAAAATCTGAACAAGGTTCTACATCAAAAATAGACCATTTTTCTCTAATTCTTGCTAATTCCAGAATTGCTCACTTCATGGACAAATAGATAAAGCACCCATTCTAAGAAGAAGAATAAATGAGAGTTTAAAAGCTTTTCTGAAAAATGTGGGTAAATTGGACTGTGGTTATGAATTTGTAGGAAGACCTAGGCTTCACTCAGTGGGTTAATCTTAGGTAGGGACAGTAATTGGGCAGTAGGATGTCTACCAATGAGCTGAATAAGTCAACCATTGAAGCATGGAGATAAATATAAATATTTAGTAAGTAATATGATAAATGTATATCATCTTGGACTACATAGTTCCTGAACTAGGCTGCTACATTTAGGATCTATAAATATGCCACAAGGATAAATATAAATTAAGAAAACACTATTAATTATTACTATTTATTATTATTGTTACTAGAGACCCAGTGAACGAATTTGTGCACAAATTCCTGCACAGGTGGGGTCTGGCCAGCCTGCCCTGATTGGGGCCAATCGAGTCAGGTCAACCAGGGGAAAGGGCCACTGGCAGTTGGTGGGCCAGCCCTGCCCCCAATCGGGGGTGGGGCCACCTAGGGGGAGGGGCCTGGAGAAGATCCATTGAGCTGGAGCTGAGCATGGGTCCCAGGCTTCCCAGGGGCGGGGGATGGCTTCAGCAGGAAAACAGAAACCACCAGAAGGCTCTGTAAACAGGCCCTGAGCTCCCTTTGGCCAGGTGGATTCAGAGCTGGGGTCTCTGTGTACATTAGACACAGCCCAGCACTGGCCTTTGTCTGTTGGTCAAATCCATTGCATCGAAAAACTTGTTCCCCTTCTTCTCTTTGGGCCCTCACAACAAATACAGGCCAATTGGAAGACATGGGCCCCAGTGGCAGAGCCAGGCCCCACAATCACCCAGAACTTAGGCCTAAGACAACTGGGTAGCAATCTCCACAGAACAGAACATACTGTTTTACAGTCTTAATTCTCCCCTAAAATGTGCCCAACTGCTCCTCTTTAGCCATTATGATTTTCTTATTAAACCTAACCGAATATAGGCTCCTGTTCTCTGGAAATTTGCAATCAGGATAGACTGAACTAAGGAATCGAAGACCGAGTTTCCTTTGAGGTGGGATCCACAGGGAGCCAGCTGTTGGCAAGGCCCCTCACAGGTGGCTGCCTTCCCCCCCAAGCTCGGTCCGGCTCTGAGCCGGTCCATTTCTGGTGGTGCCAGGTCCTGGGCTGCTGGTCGGGCAGCAGGTCCACAGGGTTTCTCTCTGCCGCTTCCTGGCCTCCTGAGCAGTACCCTCCAGCCCAGCACCTCAGGTGGTTGTCGCTAGAGCTGGGACTCAGAGAGCAAAGGAGCTGGCCCACGCCAAGAGGGACTCACAGGTGGCCAGGCCGTGCCCCCCACCCCGCTTCTCACTCATGTGGATCAGGCCGAAGCCCACTGCTCTATGCTCATCAGGCGTGAAATGTGCCATGTGCATTAGGATCAGAGCTCCAAGTAGAGACGTCATTGTGATAGTGACCACTACATGAAGGTTGGATTAAAATCACCCTCCTTGTATGTTACAAATCTTGCTCTCTACATAGTCCAGGATGACAGGACTATCATACCTATGCAATATTAAAGGGAGCTATACCAGACTGAAAGATTCAGAAATGTCTGGGGAAGAATTCTGCAAGAAAAAAAAAGTTGAGAGAAACCTAGATGTGGATAAACACCCTGAAAAACAGATTTAAATAACCAGTACACAACTTCAGGTTGAAATAATAAGACCCATAGAAAATTGTGTAAATGAAAAGCAAGGTTACTTATTCCATGTAGGAAGGGAAATCAGAATTTGTTAGGATGGTTTAAAATGAGAAAATATGTGTAAGTGTTAAAAATAAATAAGGCATCATTATTTGCAGATCATATGATACCTACAGAAAAAATAGAGAATCAATAAATGCTTAAAATAAAGAAATGAGTTTCACACCAAAAATAAATCTTGCCCTCTGAATTCATGCTGGATTTTGCTCTTCTCAATTTAATTAAGAACTAGAAGACAAATCATATTGTGTTAAGGTCCCTCTAATCAATTTGATGTCTGCTTTTCTTTTATATGACTTACTTTCTTGCAAGCATGTGCACACTCTGTCTTATTGAAAAACCCAGGTTAATGAGAAACCATGATTATAGATGTGTGCAAATAAAAAACATTATAGGAAATGTTCAATAATTGGTAAACCAGTCCTTGCTATTTCAACACCACCATTTTGCCTTTTTCTCTATATCCCATCCACTTTCAGAGGCAACATATTAATTTACCACATCGACCTTGAAATATTAAATGAGGTTAAAATCTATAATAGCTAAAGATAAACATGTTTATGAGCAGAGAATAAGTAATATTTCATTATTGCAGAAAGCAACGTGTAAATTAGTAGACTCAGTGTTAGCAGTCCTGGATCCAAACCCCAGTTCTATTACTCTCTAGCTGTGAGACAAAGTATTAATCCCTTAACTTCTGGTTCTTTACTTTCCTACACAGTAAAAATGTGTATATACTTCCTTCCCTCTGCCTTGCCTCACAAGGTTATTGTCAGACTTGAGAAAAAAAAAAAAACAACAAAAAACAAACAAACAAAAAAACCTGTAATGTAGTTAATTATGAAAGGCTCATTTTTCTAGGTAAAAAAATGGTCAAATATTTTAAAATCCTTTTTTATGTGTCTCTTAATTAAACATACATCATTCAATTATAACTGCAAATTTTCTTCTAACAGATATACTCTATACCTACTGTCACTTTTTAACAGGTTTTCTACTTTATAAAGAAAAATTATTTAGAAACTTTTATTGACTTTTATTTTAATTATATCATCCACAAGTGGTTCTGATAAAACTTCAGGTCCTTTAACATAGGTCATGAAGTTCTGTAGACTGCTATATTCATACTAGAGGATCGGTGTACGAAATCCGTGCACTCTGGGCGGGGGGTGGTGTCCCTCAACTCAGCCTGCACCATGTGGGGAGCTGGCCTAAGCCATCAGTTGGACATCCTTAGCACTGCCACACAGGCAGGTGAGGCTCCTGCCACTGCCACTGCACTCACCAGCCTCGAGTCCAGCTTCTCCCTGTGGGAGCACACTGACCACCAGGGGGCAGCTCCTGCATTGAGCATTTGCCCCCTAGTGGTCAGTGCGTGTCATAGTGACCAGCCATTCTGCTATTTGGTCAATTTGCATGTTAGCCTTTTATTATATAGGACTAGAGGCCCAGTGCATTAAATTCATGCACTTGGGGTGTGTCCCTCAGCCCAGCCTGCACCCTCTCCAATCAGGACTCCTCAGGGGATGTCCAACTGCCAGTTTAGGCCCGATCCCACAGTCGGACATCCCCCTCACAATCCAGGACTGCTGGCTCCCAACTACTCGCCTTCCTGCCTGCCTGATTGCCCCTAACCACTTCAGCCTGCCAGCCTGATCACCCCCTAACCACTCCCCTGCCAGCCTGATCGATGCCTATTTGTTCCCCTGCCAGCCCGATTGCCCCCAACTAGCCTCCCTTGCTGGCTCGATTGCCCCCAACTGCCCTCCCTGCCGGCCTAGTCATCCCTAACTGCCCTCCCCTGCAGGCCTAGTCCCCCCCAACTGCCCTCCCCTGCCGGCCCAGTTGCCCCTTACTGCCCTCCCCTGCTGGCCTGATCACCCTCCACTGCCAGCCATCTTGTGGTGGCCATCTTGTGACGACATGGGGGCGGCCTTCTTGTGCAAGGTTGTGATGGTCAATTTGCATATTACCTCTTTATTATATAGGATTAGAGGCCTGGTTCACAAAATTCATGCACGGGGGGGCGTGGGGGGGGGGAGGAGGGGGTAGAGGGGTTCCCCCTCAGCCAAGCCTGCACCCTCTCTAATCCAGGACCCCTCAGGGGATGTCCGACTGCCAGTTTAGGCCTGATCCCTAGGATCTGACCTAAACCGGCAGTCAGACATCCCTCTCACAATCTGAGACCACTGGCTCCTAACTGCTCAACTGCCTGTCTGCCTGCCTGCCTGCTCCTAATTGCCCCCCTGCTGGCCTGGTCACCCCCAACTGCTCTCCCTGCTGGCCTAGGGGCTGCCAACTGCCCCTCCACCAGCCTGGTCATGCCTAACTGCCACCCATGCTGGCTTGGTTGACCATTACTCCCCCCTCCCGCCGGCCTGGTCACCCCTTACTGGCCCTCCTGCCAGCCTGGTCACCCCTCACTGTCCTCCTCTGCCGGCCTGGTCACCCCTCACTGCCCCCCTGCCAGCCTGGTCACCACCAACTGCTCCCCTATTACCCCCCCACCGTGGGCCTGGTTCTCCACACAGCCTGCTGCTCAGTCGTTTGGTCACCCCTCACTAACTCCCCTGCCGGCCTAGTCACCCCACACAGCATGTCTGGTTGTCCGTTTGGTTGCGATGGTCACTTAGGCTTTTATTATTATAGATATTTCTCATTTTACTTTTCCGTTTACCTCTCTGAGCCACAGGGGCATTTAAACTAGTGTAACCCTATAGCTATTGTGAACCCTCATGCATACAACATTTATGCTAATGGGCAATAAAAATAATTACCATAAAAATAAAAAAACTATTAAACTTAGAAAAATCAGTGGTGTACCTAGCCTGACATTCTGTATCTCTCAGTGAACAATATTTAATGCTTAGGGGAAGGTATAGAACCCATTATGTTCCTAACTGTGCAAAAGTATTCTAAGAAAAAATTACTTTTCCTACATTAGCTAACCATCAGCTTGAGGCCAAAACATAAGGGCTGTAAGAATCCAATATTTGGGAAATATTCCTTGTCATAAACAAGCAGGAGCTTATATGTTCTCTAGTCAATACTTTCTAGGATCAATTCAGTTCCTATTACACTATGCTGACAATTATCTTTTTAGGAATAAATAAGCCATTCTTTTTCTTTAAGTCTTAACATTAGTAGAATGTAACCTTTGAAATAACTGATCCAGTTAAACATATGCTTAAAACAGGAAAAAGAAGTGGTTCTTATAAGACATGCATTTTATTGACATTGTTTTCCTCGTGTGTTTTTTTTCCCTAACATTTTCCCTCTTAGCACAAACTTGTTCATGAGAAAGAACTTAAATCTAATCAATATATGGATAACACAGCAAAGCTGGAGGGAAGGGGCTGGCAGCAGGGGGGAAACCCACAAGACTGAAATTAAATTTTGATTGCTGATGACACCTCAATGGGAGGTATTTATCTCCAGGCTGATCAGCTGTAAGGACTGGCTGTGACACCTAGCACTGATCTCCATTCACAATGGAGGAGCTGTGCAGGGGCCTACCCCACAGAGCAGGACTTACTTCATGAGGGCTCTGGTGCCTGCTGAGTCCACTCTTTTGAGGTGTCACTTGTGGAGGTGGTTGAGTGGTGATTCTTTAAGGCAGTCTAAAGCTGTCCACTGGGTTTTTTGGTTCTTGGGCCTTCCAGGAGGTACAGGCCAAGGTCAGCTGCTGCCTGTGTTCTGCCTGGGGCCACCTAGCATGAGCTATAAAGTGAGCTGAAGATGGCTGCTATTTGTGCTGGGTAAGGCCAAGCTGTGAACCAAGGCTGACTGCTGTTAGTGCTGGGCCTGGGGAGACTTACTAAGAGTTTCAAGGCATGCTGAGGCCAGGTGCTGCTTGTTTAAGAGATTTTAGAACAATCTGAAGCATGAGCCAAGACAGGTCATTTGTATGAAAAAGCCACTGGCAACAGCTTATGTGGGCCTGAACGTTGGGTGGGGTGGGGCCTCAGTGAATCACTAGGGCAAACAATGTGAGCCAAGTTGATGGAGTCTCAGATATGACACCTACCAGCCAGCTCTTTGAGGGGAGGGCTCATCAAAGGAACAAAGGCCTGTGCCAGCACTTCTGTCTGGAAGAATGCTGTCTCTCTAGCACCCTCCTGATGCTGATAATTCAGTTATTCCCCATACATCTCTGGTGCCTTTCAAGCTGCTGCCCCAACAATGGAGCTCAGAGAACATGAGTCTGAGTAAGTACATGCACGGGCCCTTTAAGAGGAACTGCCTTGGACTCCAGCAACCCTCCAGCTCCCTTAGCCTCAATTCCCGCAGGTTTTACAGCCAAAAGTTATGGGGACTTCTCTTCCTGTCACTAGAACCCTGGCTGGGTCACCTGATGTGGGGCTGGGGGTGTCACCTCAGGGGGAACCTCTGTAGCTGAGATATCCCCCAATTTTTATCCACCACATATGGTTGTTGGATGAGCCCGTTCTGTGTTTCCACTCCTCCTACCAATTTCAATGTGGTTTCTTTAATTCCTTAGTTGCATGAATCCCATTTGGCCAGATTTCAGGCAGTTCTGAATGATAGTTGTTCTGTAGTTTAGTTGTAATTTTGATGTGGTTATGGGAGGAAGCAAGTACCACATTTACCTACATTGCCATCTTGGCTGGAAGTCCTACAGAAATTCATTTTAGAAACTTCTCTAACATCATATAAATTCCTAGTCTCATTAACTTCATTATAAAATCATTCATATCAAAAGTTAATTAAGTACTTTAAATCTTTCTGATTTTCATTTGTTTTATAGAAATAAAGAGTAACACTTTATAGCACTGTTATAACATAACACTGTTATAAATTCTAAGTGAAGTATTATATATATATATATATATATATATATATATATATATATATATATATAAATCCTAACCTAAGGATATTTTTCTTTTGATTTTTAGAGAGAATGGAAGGAGGGGGGGGAGGGGAACATCAATGTGAGAAAGACACTCTGTCCAGGGCAAGGATCGAACCTGCAACCAGGTACATGCCCTTGACCTGGAAATGAACCTGCTACCCTTTGGTGCACCCGACTGATGCTCTAACCAGCCAGGGCAAACTGAAGTACAATTTAACTCAAACTGATAGATCCAATTAGGAATACATTTTAATAATCGCTTATTACATCTAATTCCTAGTAACTATACAAATTATTTTGTAGAGCAAATGTTTTATGTGAAAGAAATTTGCATCTTTTAATATCGCTAAGAAACCAAAATACAAACTTAGATGCCATACTTTGGGATTTTATTATGCTTTCCATTTCCCTTTTCTATAAGCTTTTTGGAGACCTGAGACCCCCACCTATCTGACTCTGAATTCCACATACCTGGAATGCTACATGAGCACCTCAATTAACTGCATGCCCTGTAACTACAGCCTCAACATTTTTCAGTCACTAACTCTCTGGTGTTTATTCTTTAATAATCTTACATGGATAGGCTTAATTAATTTTCTATATTTTTTTACTCTGTACACATTTCCCTTTTAAAACGTTACTCTACTCTGATACATTTCAATAGTGCATATGATGAAGTTTTCATTTCCCTATTCTTTTCCTGGATATTGAATTTATTTTTTACCTATTCTATTTAGTCCTTGATAGGCAATAATAAAATTCAGGAATATATTGGAGTTAAAGAAAAAGTAATGCCTAAGAAAACCATTTTTGTACCTAACCTAGATTCAGAAATGTGTTCTAAAATGTTACCTGAAAGTTCCTCCTAGGAAATAATAACCAAGTCCCAAAGCTTAATCTTTATGGACTAAAATATGTAACTAAATTTCTTCTACTCACTCAATCACCTTGGTTTTCTTCTGGCTTGCAGCAGTAGGGGCACCTGTCTTCTCCCACTGGTTAATTTTAATCCTTGCACAATTCACTGAGAATTCCTGTAAGCCAACCATATAAATTTCTGCATGAATATGTATGAGTATTTTTATTAAAGCATATATTTAAAAATAAACTCTTTTACTAGTAGATGTAGACATATGGAAACATATTTCTATTGACCAAAGTGTTGATAATACTTTATAATTTTTATCCATGTTGTATCTCTTGCTGAAATTCATGAACATGTGGGTTTTAACAAGTGATACAAAATAATTTTTCAGACTTCTTTCCCTTTCATAGCTTTTTGCTATAGCATACCCCAGACTTTCAAGTTCTGTTGTTTTAGTCATCTAGAGCACTGGAGTTTTGAGTCTACAAAGTCAAAAATAGGAATATTTTAGTAACAAATAACTGCTAAATCTATTATTTTAATAATTTTGAATATTTAAAACTTACTACTCACTGGTTATTGAGAAATGGAAAATAACATTCCTAAAAACAAACTTTATTATACTGATGGTGATTATCTCATTAACTTGTAAGAAAGGAAAACATAATCAATAATTAGTAATCTGACCTACGGTTTGTTTATCTATTGTGCATTCAGTCATAACCAATGATGGCAGATTTAATTATTGGTATTAATCCAAAAATAATATCAGTTAATTTTTTCTATAAAAATAGAAAAGTACCAATAATTGTTGTCAAACATGGACCGACCCAGACCAAGGCAGGTCTGTCAAATGGGTCTGGAATCAGGTCCTTGCGAAGTCATGAGGAAAACATTTCAGGGACTCATGCATAGGAAGATTTGAGGTGCAGTGGCAAGATGTACTGGAGGGGCACATGGAGCATAGATGCCCCTGAAGATGCTGCTGCACTGCTCATCCATGACCGTGTGGCTCAGCTCCATCTCACTGCAAAGAGGTCCAGCTTCTGGGGCCACAGGTCTGCACTTGTCACCACAAAGCCCAGGAGAAGGGACAGGACCCAGAGCTGTCATGCCATTAGCTTGGCATTCGAGGCTCCAGTAGTCCAGCACAGTCTCTATTCCTGTCCTGCCTGCTTTTCTCAGTGTTTCAGCCCATGCGGCTGCCACATCCAGGCCCATTCAGCTGCTAGGGAGAGAACAAGCCTGGGGTCTTTGTTAAGCTTTGATTGTATCTCCTTGGCTTTGGGAAGGGGCACACTTTCTTTCAAACTAGCCAATGTTCTTCCTAATTCTTCGAGGGTTTGTGCTGGATCCTACCCCATCCAATCGCATCCCTGGATCTTCTGGGGTTCCATGCCCTTATCCTATCAGATCCTTTCCCAGAATTTCCCAAGCTAGACTCCTTCCCTTTGATGGTGGTCATTTTGGCTCCTCCTGTGCATGCCTTAAAGTTCTGCTTCCTCCTCTGGCATCTACTGCACATGCACTTAGTACAGGGAACTCCCCTTGAGCCATCGTGGCTTCTACTGTACATGTGCCCAGCAAAGGAATTTCCCCCTTTCATGGGGCCTCCTTCGCCCTCCCCAACTCCCAATCCAGGCAAATGGGCCAGTTATTCCCAAGAGAGATTGGGAAACTGGTCTTTCCTGTTGTTTGGGGATTGATTTTTGGCAGAGGATGTGGGTGTCCCTGGAGTGTCTGTGAAACTGCAGCTTCCTAGTTAATCTGGCTTAATTAGATGTCTTGCTCCCTTCTCTTTCATTAATATCTAACTAGCTGCCAACTATAACATAATCATTCATTTTATCATTTCAGTGGGTTTAACATACCACTTGTTTAAATTTGGAAAATAATTCTAGGTTAGTTGGTTAAGTAATATAGGTGGGGCAAAAGTAGGTTTACAATTGTGAGTTTGTGAGACACAGAGTTTATTATTGTATTATTATTTGTTAATTAATGAATTATTTTCTATACAAACAACTGTAAACCTACTTGTGTCCCACCCTGTATAATAATACATCACTTTGAAAATATTTATCTTACCCTAATTGTCACTGTCAGTTTTTTCTTTATAGATTTGTTGAAAATTTAGCAACAACATTTCATGTTTCTATTTCTCAATATTTCTAATTATACTTGAAAGTTCTCTAAGTGTGAATTAAGTCAAATAACTGCTTTTTCCTGAATTCTGAAAATATATATGCTAAAGTTTTTCTTAGTATAATAATTTTTCACTCTTTCAACTTTTTGAAATGTACTTACTATTTGAACATTAAGACAAATTTAAAGGTTGAATTATAATATACCTTTATTAGTTATTTTAAAGCCTTTATGTTACTTGGAATTTTACTGCACCCAGACTTAAATAGTACT
Source organism: Myotis nattereri (assembly GCF_964212035.1). NCBI lineage: Eukaryota > Metazoa > Chordata > Mammalia > Chiroptera > Vespertilionidae > Myotis > Myotis nattereri. Next base: position 38,779,305 of record NC_138081.1, on the reverse strand, counting down.
ACCCTCTATTAGGCTAATGCAAACAAGAAAACAAATCCACAAACTCCTGCCCCTTTACTGTTTTCTGAAGCCCCCACATTTGAGCCATACATGTAGCCCCACATCTTATTAGCACTCCCCTTCATGTTCATCATTTAATTTTGTGTTATATATATATTTCCCCTAGAGCATGACATTTTAATCTGTCTTCCACAGGCTTATTTCAGCATATGCTCCATATGAAGCTAGAAGGAGTTGCCTGGTTGGTAGGTTTCTGTAATTTTAATCATTCAGTCATGTAAAGCCAGAGGGACTTATTGTTTGAATTACTATAAATTTCACATAGAGATGCTGTGTGGTGCAAAGAATGTAACATATTGTTTTTTTAAAAGGTTAGAAAGTCAGTTGAAACACAGTTGAATACAAATAAAACTATTTATTCAAGGAGAAGTATCTTGAGTCCCTCACTTGCTTTGTGTAATCCTCAGAGCCAGCATGCCCTCATCTATTGGCTGAAAAGGACTCCACCACAGAGCATTATTTGAGAGGCGCTAAAAAGCATCCCTTGCCAGGGAAGCATGGCTCAGTGGTTGAGCACTGACCTATGAATCAGGAGGTCATGGTTCGAGTCCCGGTCAGGGCACATGTCTGGATTGCGGGCTCGATCCCTGGTGTGGGGAGTATAGGAGGGAGCAAATAAAAAAAAAGATCCCTTATTCCCTAAAACCTGTCTCCCTCCTGAAGTCTGAAAATGTTTCAGAGGATACACATGGGCCCTCCTACCATTACAGTCACATTTGAAATGCTTGTACTCCTAAGAAAAGGAAAACTGACTTTAATTTGAGAGACGGTGTGAATTACAGGCATTAAACCTAGGATATGAGAAAACCGTGGTAGATAGGAGAGGTGTTGAAAAGAAATAAAGCAAAAGGACAAGAAATAAGTCAGAGACAGCAATAGCCAAACTTTCTTTAATTTACAATTTAAGACATGCTCTTCCTTAAATCTTGGGTGAGACACTGCGAAGACAAAGAAAATGCTTTGAAAACACTGAAATGAAAAAATAAAATCTTCAAATGACTAGAATCAAGGTCACGTACCGATTTTATAGTTTTTATGGTAACAGCTGTATCTATATATTGTCCAGCTTTATAACCAGGTCAGATATCAAATTAAAGAGAAAAACTTAAACCCTTATGATACTAGAAAACATAATATATATATATATATATATATATATATATATATATATATATATATTTTACCTTTGTTTATTGTCAGTAATATGATATGCAGTTTAAACAAATACAACCCTTTTAAGACAAAAGCAAGATAAATCAGACCATATTTATATGCTTTTATACATTTTTGTATGAACACTTGCTGTTTTAAACAACTTTAACAGCTTTACACATGTTTAAAAATCTAATTACTACAAAGATATAATTATTTTTATTGTTTTGTATGTTCATTTGTTTAGTTTTGTGCAATGTGCAAGATGAATTTTACAGAAAGTCAAAACTGATGTGAGCTTCCATCATGTGATTATTTAATGGCAGTGTTCTAGATTAAAAGTAAAATCAATCTACAGTATCATTCACCAGTTTTTCTGGGTAAAATAATCAAGTTGAATATGAAGTTGTCAAATTCTACGTGTAAAGTCAGTCAGGATAGGCTAAGTTATGCTTCAGGAATAAAAAAAAAAAATCCCAATTTTTCATGTTGATTCAGCTTCTTGTATTTGTTCCAAGATCCAGTCTGATGTAGACTTCACATCAACATTTACTCCCATCATCTCTACAGCAGGTAAAAGTGAATGTGGCAAATCTCTTAAAGCTTCCATAAGGAAGTGACTCATGATACTTCTGCTCAACATTTCACTGCCCAAAGCACGTTAGATGACGATGCCTAATCCAAAATCAAAGGTGAAGTACAATCTTAGCATGTTCCTGAAAGGAAAGTGCTTGTGAACAGACCACAAGAGAAAACTAGGCCAACAAAGACCAAGGAACCAGGGCATATGTTAAACTTAGCGGCCATAAAGATGCTGTTCGGAGGCTAACTGGTGGTGTGGAAATATACAGTAAGTTTTGCTTCAGTGAGAGTAATGATTCAAACTATCCCACTATAGGAATGTGGCTATTAAGACCACAACATAGCTGGGTCCCAAAAGACTTTGTTGCCTCTCCTTCTTACTGCCAGTATTGACTTGGAACTATCATAAGGGCTCAAAACACAGCGGCAAACAGCCGGTGTTTATAAATCAGTGTTAACTAGGTTGGTAACTATTTACTGGTTGCATTTACATTTCATTTTCTTTTCCTTTGTCCTAGAATCACTTTGTTTTGGTAGTATGTAATCTGTTCTTTTAAGTGGATTGAGTAATTCCCTAGCGTTTTAATTGCAGGCCTAAGACCTCATCCTGCCCAAAGGATACTCTTCCCTGGCTGTGCTTTCCCAAAGGTTGCCACCCCTCACAGCTGGAGACCAAGAAACAAGAGCAAAATCCAAAGATTAAGTAAGCACATGTTCTCTTCCCAACCTCTGCACACGATTGGAAATATGTTAATACCTATTTACCCATCTGTGTACCTATGAGTCTATATAAAATTATGTTACTATTTTCATATAGTTCTGATACAAATATAGTTTTGTTTTGTCACAGATAAGATACTGATCTAATCTATGTATTGAAGTTAAACAGAAATTAAATAAATGATAGCTGTTCTGTATGAACTCACCATATCAATGCTGAGAGCTCAAGGCTATTTATAAATCTGGCCTCATAGTCACAGTGCCCTTAACTTTTTCTAATCCTTCTCTTTTTTTTTTTTATAGTTTTTTTTTTTAAATATATTTTATTGATTTTTTAGAGAGAGGAAGGGAGAGAGATAGAGAGTTAGAAACATCGATGAGAGAGAAACATCGATCAGCTGCCTCCTGCACATCTCCTACTGGGGATATGCCCGCAACCCAGATACATGCCCTTGACCGGAATCAAACCTGGGACCTTTCAGTCCGCAGGCCGACGCTCTATCCACTGAGCCAAACCGGTTTCGGCTCTAATCCTTCTCTTTATTACCTCAAATCACCTTGAGATTCACAACCATGTTCTAATCACTATTGAATTTAGGTGAAGTCAGGACTAATGGGAGGTGTGGGTGAGGAAAGCAGGTGGCCTTACTTATAAAACCCTCCCAGGCAGCAGGGGCATTAGACAGTGCCATTTAAATCCCTTCATTTTATCATTAACTAGAGGCCCGATGCACAAAGTTCATGCAAGGGGCTCGGCCCTCCCAGCCCTGGTTGCCTCGTGGCCCTAGCTGCCTCACAGCCTCAAGGCCATGCCTACTGGTGGTTCCAGAAGGTCGTTCCTCTGTCCGGTCTAATTAGCATATTAGCTCTTTATTATCTATAATAATAAAAGTGTAAATGCTAATTAGACTGGACATCCTTCTGGACATCCTTCCGGACGACCTTCCTGACGAAGCTGGGGCTGCAAGGGAGGCCCAGGTCCTAGGTGCCAGAGGGAAGCCAATGCTAGCAGCTAGAGGAAGGTGGGCCTACACTTGCATGGATTTTATGCATCAGGCCTCTAGTATAGGATAACCAAAGGCTTGAACTAAACTGTAAAACTTTACTTCTTCAACCAAAAGTGTATGTTAGCTCAGTTTTGTGGCCGTCTGAGAGGCACTAGACTCTGCTAGGGAGCCACACCCTGGCATGATATTCTCCTTTAGCACTATTGTGATTGCAAATATATTCATCCTGTAGCTGTGTAGCTTAAGTTCCAATAAATTGGTCAGTAAAGTTTGAATTGCCTACTACTCTAAGTAAAGTTCCCTTTTGCTTTGAAATTCTAAATTAATTATTTTACAAACTGCATAATGCCCTAAATTGTAAGAAAAAAACAAAATACAGAACCTATTACAGAAAATCACTTTTATTCACAGTAACCTTTAATTTGCTGATTTTACTCTGTCCCTACATTTTTAATATTTTTCTGTAGAAAAACACATTTTGAAAATTTAAAAAATTGAGAGAGAACATGAGCTCTTTTCAGGATTATCTACATATATAAAAAGCCCGTGGCCCTAACACCATAACAACCAAAGACTGGCACGGGTGTGCAGGGCTGCGGGTGAGGTGGGTGGAGCACGCACAGGTGGGCGGGGCTGCAAGCATGGCGAGGCCATGCAGTGGGTGGGGCCATGCATTTTCATATGCTGGGCTTCTTGTCACATACTAGAGGCCTGGTTCACGACATTTGTACACTTGGGGGGGTGGGGGGGGAGGGGAATCCCTCAGCCTGGCCTGTGTCCTCTCGCAGTCTGGGAGCCCTTGGGGGATGTCTGACTGATGGCTTATGCCCAGGGGGGAGTGGGACTATGCTGTCAGTTGACATCCTTAGTGCTGCCATGGATGCAGGAGAGGCTCCCGCCACCACCGTTGCACTCGCCAGCCATGAGCCCGGCTTCTGGCTGAGCAGTGCTCCCCCCGTGGGAGTGCACTGACCACCAGGGGGCAGCTCCTGCATTGAGCATCTGCCCCCTGATGGTCAGTGCATGTCATAGTGACCGGTCATTCCACCATTTGGTTGATTTGCATATTAGCCTTTTATTATATAGGATAAAACATTCACCCCTACTCTGAGTAAAAATTAAGAGGAGAAAGCACATTTGATTTGCACCTCATAAAAAAACACTCCGTTTTCAAAACTCCTGATAATAAGTCACTGAGGGGGATATTATTATAAAGTAAATAACTTTGTCCATAAGAATGCAACTAAATTGAGAAAAAAATGTTAATTAAGTCTTAAGCTCTGTGTTAAACAAAAGCATAGTAGTTTTCATCTGAGAGGACTCTTTACCAAATTCAGTGTCTTACCTAAGACAACTATAATTGTAAAGTACTCTTATTTTGAATATAAATTGGAATTTATCATTTCCTACTGGCAGTAGTGTAATATTAATCAGTGTAATGTATGGTCCTTGATTTCTTTAATAGGAGGGAAAACAAATAAATGTGATCTTATTAAGGTAACAGAAGATGGAAGAGGCCCCTTATCCATCGATGATTACCTACATGAGTATCTCTCAGCGTTTCAACCCAGTGGTCTACAGTACTGATGTCAACAAAGGGGCTATAGTACCCACTTTACTGTACTTTTACAAAGTTTAATTGAGACCAAATATGAAAGGGGCAAGTTCAGTGCCTAAAATATAGGAAGCATCCAAAAATCAACAATTATTATTATAACACAGGCAGTGGCTCACTCCAGAAAGCAATTTTTACTCCTCTCTCTCACTCACATCCTGCCCAAATCCAATTAATCATTGAATTCTACTCTACAGTTATTTAATCCTTAAATCCTAGTTGAATATCATTTGAATCTCTTCACTGCTCTTTACTTACACTGCAATTACTTTATTCTAAGCTTCATTTTTCACCAGATTTACTCTTCATAAATATTGACTGAGTGAATGAGTATTTGGCCATCAATTTAATCTAAACTGTATTATTCTCCTTTTCCCAAATCTACCTTAAGTCTATCTTCAATCAGTTTTTGTTGATGGTTCTTATATTACTACTCATGCCTGGAATTGCCTTCTTCTCATCAATCCTATTAAGACCTAGCAGTTTATCAAGGCCCAGTTCAGAAAGCCTCCTCTATTACTCTTCCCCCTTCAGAATAGAAAGCAATCTGCTTTTTAAATTCAACTAATGAAGAGTGATGTCTGCACCTTTCTTATGGCACTTTTATGGCAACTCTCTTCTGATAGATTAAGTTTGAGAACTGGATATGTGAAAAGATCATCCTTATATGTTGCCCAGAGCCTAGAACAATTTATTCTACATAATTGGAACTTAATACTCATTTGTCCTAATGTTGTTGCTATATTAACACCTTGCAGTGTACCTCCCCAACCTAGTTGCAAATGGTCTTACGAAATGTGTGTAAAATGCAGATTTCCAGGTCTTAGAGCAGCCCAATAAATCCACACCCTGGAGGAGGCGTGCTCAGTTCACCTCTTGAGGTGACTGCGATGTGTCCTGTGTGTGGATAGGCAAGCTTACGTACTCACATGTGCGTTTCCCAATGCTAACAATATTAAACTTTCCTTGAAAAGCAGAAAGCACTGTGTGAATCTGGCCTTTTTGAAATTTCCCTATTTTTCTTAGCCCAACAATTTATACTTACATAAAATTGTCTTTATCTAAGTCCTTCTTTATTAAACTATAAAATCTAGTACTGTTTTTAATCAATAAAGGTAAAAGATTTAAACAATTAAAAAATGCATCATTTTATAGCTTCTTCTGCCACTTTACAAGAACATTATATTCTATAATCTGCCCATTTAATATATATTTACCATTTCTATTATTTCATCTGCTTTTTCAGCTACTTTATTTTCAGCCTTGTCCACAATCATCATGAATACTTTCATAATTCAATATTATCACTGGGCTCAATAAGGCCCCTCTTCACTTAAAAAAACCTTTAATCTACCTTTTTCAACACTAATTATGTCTAGCATTTTATAATAATATTTTTTCTTATACTTTGTAGTTTATTTCCCAGACAAATCATCTATTCTGAGTCTGCCAAAACAGTGGCATTATTTCCTCTCAGAAATACAATAACACATAAGGCCCTGATTCTATTCTTAGATTTGAAATGATATATAAAAAATTGCCTGATGAGCAAAGATCCACAGTCTTCTTCTCTTTTCCCTTTCAAAGTTACATGCATTAGTACACCACAGATGCAATTCAATCCAAACTTCTTGACAGAAATGCAGGATCAATAATAAAAGTGATATTAGATCACAATAACCAAATATCAAATTCATTTTAAAGAACAGAAAAAGAATATGTTGATCCAGTTTAATAAAACTCAAGTATAGTAATCTACAGAACTAATGTTTGTAAGAAAAAGCATTCCTTTTAATAAATTTATATCTATAACAGCATTGGTTCAAAATACACTTTGTAGTAGATGCTTTATAAAATTATGTCTATTCTATTTATATTAATCCTGTTAGATTAAGTACCATTACCCTCGGTTTATGGACAGATGTCTATTAAGTAACTGTTCCAAGCCACCTGACCAGTTCATACAGCCTTGCCAAGTTTCAAGGCCAAGTTTATCAGGCTCCGAAGCATTTACTACACCATTTTGCCTACCACTGAAGAAAAACTCATCATAACCAATAAGGTCCCAAGGGACCAGTCTGCTCTGTTACTTTTGATTTAGTCACTTAGCCTTTCTGGGTTTCAATTTCTTCTTCTCAATATTAGGATATTGTGTTAAAAGTTTCCAAAGTCCCCTGAGGCATTGAAATTCTGAGATTCTAGTGTAGAGAATCTAACTCTTCTCTCCATTTCATTTGTTGTTTTTCTTTAGAGTAAGAAATCATTACCGCCCTAACTGGTTTGGCTCAGTGGATAGAGCATTGGCCTGCGGACTCAACGGTCCCAGGTTTGATTCTGGTCAAGGGCATGTACCTTGGTTGTGGGCACATCCCCAGTGGGGAGTGTGCAGGAGGCAGCCGATTGATGTTTTTCTCTCATCGATGTTACTCTCTATCCCTTTCCCTTCCTCTCTGTAAAAAATCAATAAAATATATTTTAAAAAAAGAAAAAGAAATCATTACCATCTAGCAGGAGTTATAACTTTCTTTGTCTTTCTAACTCAATCACTTCTAACACTTGTTTATTTTCTCAGAATCATTTAATCTATCATTGAGATTACAGACTAAAAACTGAAAATTTTGGTCAGCATGACATTAACAATGGCATGTTTAATTCACATATCTAGAAAATTCAGAAAGAACTGATTCTTTATATGTTCAATTAATGTATTCTTCTGCTGCTTTTATGACAACAACTAGAGGTCCAATGCACGAAAATTCGTGCAAGAGTAGGCCTTCCTTCCCCTGGCTGCCAGCACCAGCTCACCCTCCAGCCCCGGGACCTGGGCTTCCCTCCTCCAGCAGGCACCTGGGACCCAGGCCAGCTTTCCCCGGGCCACCCACAGGCACCCGGGACCTGGGCTGGATTCCGGAACCAGGATGGGTTCACTCCAGCCCCGGCTTCGTCAGGAAGGACGTCTGGAGGACGTCCAGTCTAATTAGCATATTACCCTTTTATTATTATAGATGATCTGGATGTGACTACATTGTTTGCCTTTTTGCTGCATTGGTTTTCTCACACAAAGACTCTTTAAAACATCTGAGAAACAGTAAAGCATTGAAGTATATATTGGGAGTAGGCTAGAATAAATAACTTGGAGCATTCTATCATGACCTTCAAAGGCAGAGCCAAAATATGCCAGAAAAATTAGAGTTGACACCAATGTAGCAGATGGGAAGGGTAAAAGATTAGAGAAAGTTTGAAAGGGAGCATGCTAAGGTCATTGTCTTATGTATAAAGATATCAATGGAGTTCAGAAATTTATAGGCAAAAATAAACATATATGAATCTTATTAAGTTAGAGGTATCCTTTAGGAAACTAAGAGTAGGATTTAAAAAGCAAAAACTTTTAAATCAATATTTTTAAAGAGGGTAGGGAAGGAGAAAAGAACATAAAAGAAATACAGAAATAGAAAAAATAAAATAAAATAGCAGAATAAGTCCTATTGTAGCCCTACTTACAATATATATAAATTTATTGAATGTATTAGTTAAAACACAGAGACATTCAGACTTGATACAAAAATTTTTTAAAAAATAAAGAACCAGAAATATTTTGTCTATAAGAGACTAACTTAAAGCAAATAAATGTAGAATGTTAGAAAATAAGCAAATGAGAAAGATGTATTTGACAAATAATAATAAAAGAAAGCCAGATGGTAACTTTAATAACAGGCAAAATATAATTAAATGAGGATTATGAGGAGATCTTTGCTGGGGTCCGACCCCAGCAGGTCCAGGGGTCTCCAAAGGTGTGGACGGAGTCAGCGAAGAAGGAATGACATGGAGACAGCGTTCAGTTGATCAGCAGCCTAGCCAGGATCTCTAGCCAGGATCTCCAGCCAAGTTCTGGTCTGGATCTCCAGAGAGGTTCTGCCTAGGATCTCCAGCCAGGTTCTGTGTCCATGTTCTCTTGCTAGGTTCTCCAGGTTCTCCAGCCAGGTTCTGTAGCCATGTTCCCTCGCTAGGTTCTCCAGCCAGGTTCTGTCCAGGTTCTCCAGCCAGGTTCAGTCACCAGGTTCTAGTCAGGTTCTCTTGCCATGTTCTATCCAGGTTCTGTAGCCAGGTTCTGTCTCTAGGTTCTTCAGCCAGGTTCTCTCACTAGGTTCTGTCTCTAGGTTCTGTTGCCAGTTTCTGTCCAGGATCTTTTGCCATGTTCTCTCCAGCGAAGTTCTTCTGTCTCTAGGTTCTGTGTAGGTTCTGTCTTCTTCTTGGTTCTGTCTTCTTCTGTCTTCTAAGTTCTGTGTCTTAAGTTCTGTCTTCTTACATCTGTATTTATACCAGTTGATTCCAATCCTATCAATCTCTATTCCAAAGGTTAGGGCGTTTCTTATCTCCATTCCAGGGAGTAAAGATTATGTAGCTTAAGCATGATTGTTCATAGTTAAAGTGATTAATTACCCGCCTGGCACTTAGTTAAGAGGTTTTATTCCCTCCCTAACTTCAGGGGAAAATCCCTACCTGGGGAAACAACCTTTCTCAGAGACCTTGGTTAAAACACATAGTGCCAAGAAGGTGAGCAAACATATTAAGAACAGTATATCATATATGCCAGGTCCCTTGAAACAGCAAGCATGGACCGGCTCCCGGCAGATCTTGAGACCAAAAAGTTTAAAAAGTTCTGGTCTGTATAGGTCAGGGATCCTCAAACTTTTTAAACAGGGGGCCAGTTCACTGTCCCTCAGACCGTTGGAGGGCCAGACTATAGTTTAAAAAAAAACTATGAACAAATTCCTATGCACACTGCACATATCTTATTTTGAAGTAAAAAAACAAAATGGGAACAAATACAATATTTGTATCTGCATGGGGCCCGGGGGCCGTAGTTTGAGGACCCCTGGGATAGAGAGTCCAATAGCATCAACAAGCAAGCTCTATACCAGCAATAATAATGAAGTATAACATGATAAAAATAAGACACCCTCCACAATCATAATTCATGAATTATCTAGAAATTAACATATGAGTGAATGCTCAAGACTTTTCTAGAGAAACTAGAGGCCCGGTACACAAAATTTGTGCATGGGAGGAGGGTCCCTCAGCCTGGCCTGCACCCTCTCTAATCTGGGACCCCCTCAGGGATGTCCAACTGCTAGACATCCCTCTCGCAATCCAGGACCGCTGGCTCCTGACCACTCGCCTGCCTGCCTGCCTGACCACCCCTGATCCCTCTGCCTGCCTGCCTGATTGCCCCTAACCCCTCTGCCTGCCTCCCTGATCGCCCTTAACTGCCTCTGCCTGCCAGCCTGATTGCCCCTAACTTGCCCACCTGCCGGCCTGATCACCCCTAACCGCCTCTGCTTCTGCCCCTGGCCTAAGCTGCAGTCTGGCCTCCCTCTGCAGGCCCCCAATACCCTGCAACTGCTGCCCCCAATACCCTGCAACTGCTGCCCCCAATACCCTGCAACTGCTGCCACTGCCAGCCTGAGCCTTGACCCTTCGCAGCCGCCCGTGGCTGCCTGAGCCTCAACCCTTTGCAGCCACCTGCAGCTGCCTGAGCCTGGCCCTTCACAGCTGCTGCGGCTTTGTCCGGAAGGATGTCCGGAAGGTGGTCTGGAAGATGTCTGCCCTAATTAGCATATTACCCTTTTATTAGTATAGATGTGTTAAACTTATTTCAGACTAAAAATAGATCTACCACACAATCCAGCAATTCAACTTTCAGGTATTTATCTGGAAAAAAAAAAAACACCCCAAAACAAAAAACACCCACACACAAAATAAACCCACTCACTAATTTGAGAAGATATATGCACCTCTATATTCACTGTAGCATTATTTACAATAGCCAAAAAAGTGAAGGGGAAAATAAATCAATAATAATGTGACTGATGATTACTAGAATTAGTGGTGTGATCACATTGTAAGGTTTAAAAATGTTGAATCGCTATGTTGTCTACCTGAATATAGCTAATATAACTAATATAGTATTGTATACCAACTATACTTAAATAAAAAAATCACACAATAAACTTAACAATAATATTCAATTAAAAAATAAACTGAAGACCTGAATGAGTGGACCAGTAAACCATGTTCACATATGAAATGACTAATATTTTAAAGAAGTAAACTTATCTCCAAATTAATTTATAAATCCAATGCAATCAAAATTTGAAGAAAAATAAAAAGATCTACAAATAGCTAAGAAATTTTGGAGGAAGAGTAACAGAAATGGATAGAAAGCCCTAAGAAATGTTCAGATGTACTAAAAATTCTAGAACAATTGAATGGGTTTTTTAAATTCTGTTCTAGAGTACAGCCCATGTTCTCTAGGTAGCTGATACTCTGGATACACTTCACATCTTCTTTGATGTAGTTTTCTAATTGCAAATGCTTATATTATTTTGTCTGAACACTTTCTCTTATAACTGGAGCTTCTTTGTCACCTGTATAGATGGTCACACTGCAAGGGACTTAACAGTCTTTAAGAATAGCCTTCAAGCAATAAATATTGATAAGGTTTTCAGCGAGATATGCTGGCACTAGCTCCTACCAGCTCAAGAGAGCCAATTGTTAAAGTTTTAGGAATGCTGCAAGGTAGTTTAAGGTGCTTAGTAGCTTGCAATCATCTATGATGGGGGTATTTACTCTGCAGATATCAGCAAATGCTACAAAGTAAGATTGTTATTGTGTTGTTTCAGAAAAACTGTTAAGTCTTTACCAGCTCACTAATGGTTCAGTGTATCAATACCCCCTGAATCTTTCTAGAGCAGTGGTTCTCAACCTTCCTAATGCCGTGACCCTTTAATACAGTTCCTCATGTTGTGGTGACCCGCAACCATAAAATTATTTTCATTGCTACTTCATAACTGTAATTTTGCTACTGTTATGAATCATAATGTAAATATCTGATATGCATTTTTATTGTTACAAATTGAACATAATTAAAGCATAGTGATTAATCACAAAAACAATATGTAATTATATATGTGTTTTCCGATGGTCTTAGGCGACCCCTGTGAAAGGGTCGTTCGACCCCCAAAGGGATCGCGACCCACAGGTTGGGAACCGCTGCTCTAGAGTGTACTAGGAACTAAAGTGGTTGTTAGCTTCAAAATTCATCTCACTTCCCTACTTAATGGCCCCCACCTTCAAAAACACTACCTGCAGTTTGTCTAAGAGTTGGCTTTGGAAGAACTCAAAGTAAGACAACCCATTTAGAAATGGTCATAATGACCATTAAGTGCCCTAAGATTTTTGAAGGAGAAATTTAAGAATAAAGTGTCAAGGAGTTCAAAGACTTTGTCTCCTTCATTAAAGACAAAATATCTATCTTCATAAAATTGGCCTGATATTTAACAGGCCCTATAGACTCAAAGGGTACATCAGGCTTGGGAAAACCTAGTCATGCCTATTTATGGGGGAAAATGCCTCCAAGAGCCAACTGAATATCACGTCTTTAAATTACAGTGAGCATTTTATTTTATTTTATTTTATTTTATTTTATTTTTTACAGTGACCATTTTAAAAATGAAATAGTTATCATAGTTGGTTTAATTCTAAATGGAAAGATAATACATTTTTTAAAAACATTTTATATGAGCTTTTCATTTAAGCTTTATTTTTTTAAAAACCCACAATAGACTAGATTCTGTTGTAGAAAAATATAATTCCAACATGTCACTTTTATTTTTTAAAGAAATTAAGTAATAGCCTGCAGCCAGCAAATTAGTTCCGAGTAGTGGCTGTCATGATTGTAGGGGCTATCTGAGAAGTTGATAAATAATAACAAACTTCTCCCTAGAAAACCACACAATTGCACACACACAATTTGGCATAAAATTTTAGGGGTGAAGAATTCTAAGATATGATTATAATTTCTCACATTTTATTTTCAAAAATCATTCTGAGGTAGGACATTAAGAGTAAATCCCACATCTCATTCAGCCCATGCCTATCTCTTTATATTTCCCTCTCCACACACAAGGTAGGAAGCTATGTCATCTGATGTGCCCTGTGCTGAGAATCAAGAGCAGGATTGACAAATTTCTGCAGAGGTTCACTTCAACAAGATGCCTCTGACAAACAAGTGCTATTTTTCTTTCAGCTTTTATTAAAAAAAAAATTAAAAAGATACAGGGATAAGTAAATATGTCTGCGTGGATGATACATAACTTAACTAGGGAAGAAAATGATATGTCCTGCCCTAACCGGTTTGGCTCAGTGGATAGAGCATCGGCCTGCGGACTCAAGGGTCCCAGGTTCGATTCTGGTCAAGGGCATGTACCTGGGTTGTGGGCACATTCCCAGTAGGGAGTGTGCAGGAGGCAGCTGATCTATGTTTCTCTCTCATCGATGTTTCTGACTCTCTATCCCTCTCCCTTCCTCTCTGTAAAAAATCAATAAAATATATTAAAAAAAGAAAATGATACGTCCTGCTAAGAGTTTCATCAGTTTCTTAGCTAGGAAAAGGTATGTGTGCCTCAACCACTCCCTGAATACTGCTATATATGGTTTATAGTGGTTATGTGCTTAAATTAACTAGAGAGTAAACTCTATACTGTTCTTATTTGCAGAATGAATTTAGTCTTCCTCAATTTATCCTTTGGTGGCCTTATATCCATGCATGTATTACCAAAGCAGGCTGTAGTCACAGCTGATGTTTTAGGAAAGCCCGGATCTCCTTTGATGCTTGTTCTCACCTCCCTAATTCCAAATATCTTATTTTCATTCCCTTTTCTTGGTTACCCTGGAACTAATAACCTTGTCGGTTCTTTTACAACAGATGAGATTTAATTTTTACCTTCATTATTTTTCCTGTTAAAATAGAGCAATAATAACATATCTCCTAGGGTATGGTGAGGATTAAATGATACAATCCATGTAAAATGCTGAGAACAGCTCTTGGCGCCTATTAACCATCAATAAATGTTATCCATTAGGCCTGATTTCTATGGCCTCACAGTAAATTTCCTTTTCATTATATTTAGCCTGCACTGGTTTTGTTTCCAGGGACCAATGAACCATATCTGACTTTTCTGTCGCTTTCCATGGTCTTAGATGAGGACTCCTGCCTCTAACTCATCAGACCATCGCCTGGCCAGACAAGAGCCAAGTGCTTCAAGACAAGAAGTAGACCACGCAGTCATTACTTGCCCCGAGGACAACTTCTAAGGCTACATGAGTAATTGACTTCATTTTCTTTAATTCATTTTTCCTGAATAAGCCTTGTCTTAAAGTAGAAAAATGCTGAATTTCAGTTGGAGTACAGAAAGACCATTTGCTCAGGGAATAAGATAAACATTAAAACTGTGAAATTGTGGCTTTTTTTTCCCTTTAAAACAGCCCATTATATCTATTGCTGATAAGGATGAAATTACACCAAAAGCGTTGGCCAGTAAGTAACCTGAAATACTCAAAAGGGCAAATTATTCAGTATCCATTACATGACTATTCCATGTGATCAATGCTAGTGATCAATGCATCGATTCTCAAAACAATATTATACTAACATACTAGTTGCTATAATCAATTCTCAAAACAATGCTACACTAACCTGCACAGCTACTGAATACAGGTAAAAGTCTCCAAAAACTTCACTAAATTGTTACATATGAAATTCTGTTGAAATTGAGTCATTTAAAATATTACATAAGCAATAAATAAGCCAGTCAGAGAAAGATAAATATCACATGATCTCACTCATGTTTGATCTAATGAATCAAATAAACTAATAAACAAAAATAGACCCAGAGACATAGAAGCATGAACAGACTGTTGAATCTCAGAGGGAAAGTAGGGGAGGATGGGTGGGAAGAGATTAACCAATGAGCATGTATGCATATATGCATCATCTGTGGACACAGGCAATGGGGGGGTGAGGGCCTTGAGGCGACAGGAGTGGACTGGAAGAGGTCAATGGAGAAAAATGGGGAACTATGTAATACTTTTAACAATAAAGATTAAAAATAAATAAATAAAATAATATATAAAATATATGAATATTGTAATTTAGTAATTAAAATAGAAAATGTCCTTTGTCTCTTACTAGATTTTCTATTTACATCTTTAATTTTCAATTTACATAACATTTACATACATATCTTATGACCTTAAGCAAACATAAATAAAAAATGTTTAGCCTTTTCACCCATTTGCAAATTTGACCTGAAAGGAGACTGTCTTTTTATTGTCTCTAAACCATTGAACAATGTCATGCACGCAGCACAGATACTGTGAACTAATAGCTCTAAAGAGTAATCCTAATATCCACCTGGCAGTATGTTAGTAGAAAACAATCGCGAAATGTTTGGGCTGTATTTTAGATAATAAAGAATTTAAGCTTAGGACAACTTTTGAAAATAATGTAATAGTTTCATGTCCCATGCACCAAAATAGCTAAAGAGGCTTTTAATTGATTTTTAAGGAAAATATTTTATTCAGTTTTGCTTCATTGGACAATAAAACTTAAAGTGATAATAAAAAAAAAAGTATGGACATGGGGTTGACAAAGAACTATAGTTGGTTGGTTGAGCATGCACATTCAGACTGAGATGCTAACTCTGACAGGTTTTTAGGTTAGTCCTTTTTTTTTTTTTTTTTTCTGAGAAATCCATGAGAGAAAATTTTAGTGCAACTAAAAGCCGGACTCTAATAACTGTAGTTGAACCAGCAATAAAATAAAAAGTTTCCACAGCTCTTTCTAACTCACTCTTCAAAGGCAATAGCCTGTGGTGGATGTGGTGGATGGTGCCGATAATGACAAAATTGCAGAAAATTGAAATGTCTTTTGACATGGTCTACATATCAACTCACTTATTCTCTGTTTCTTTTAAGGGTTTGTATCAAGATGAGAGGGGAAAAGTCTTATGTTTTATATAACACTGAATGTAGCTCAAAGTTAAGCAAAAAAGTTCCCCCTTTTCTTCATAAGAGTTTAACTGCTATGTGGACTCAAGTAGCGTATAAAGTCAAACATAATTTTCAGCAAAGGTATGCTTTAAATTTTAGATTAGATAAAAGCAATTTATTTTTCTATCTTCTCTATTTCTTCAGGGAAGAGTTTAGACACTATTGGACATGAAAAAACAACCAGTACCTTTATTGGTATTCCCTCCTGTCAGCAATTCATGTGAAGTTTTTTTTTGTTTTGTTTTGTTTTTTTGTTTTAACCCTCACCCTAGGTCTCTCTCTCTCTCTCTCTCTC
The DNA here is from genome assembly GCF_964212035.1 of Myotis nattereri. NCBI lineage: Eukaryota > Metazoa > Chordata > Mammalia > Chiroptera > Vespertilionidae > Myotis > Myotis nattereri. The sequence goes on along the minus strand of NC_138081.1, from coordinate 38,762,981 downwards.
TCTCTCTCTCTCTCTCTCTCTCTCTCAACCCATTTAGCACTGATTTGTTAGGCATGTAATATTTGAAAGTGGATTATCAAATATAAATATTCATGGGAATTATCTGTGAATATGAGTCATCTGAATTGGATGGTAACTTTGGATTGCTAGCTAATATTAAGTAAGTTTGGAAATGTAATATGAGCATATATTGGTTTTCTGTTCCTATAATCAATCTTCATCTGATGGAAACTAAGAAAGATGTTCTGGGAAATATTATAGAAAAGTTATCTTGTTTGGAAAGTTCTACAGAGAATACTTTTACTTTTGTAGGGGTACTACTTTCTTAGCTATGACAGAAATTTTTTAAATTACCCCCTTATCAATTACTAGGTTGATTCTAATAATATGGTTTTCTAAGAACAAGCATAACTAAAAACTGTAGTCATGGCTTTTTAAAATTGTTGCTAACTAGACTTTTTAAAATATTACATCTTTTTATTTTACAAAAAATAAAATATCAAACTTATCAGTGTACTCTTTATAGGCAAATACATTAATCCACAATAAATTACACATGTATTGATAGCTGGGAAATTCATTTGTAGCTAGAATATCAATGCCATACCATGGACCTGTGTCCCAAGAACTGGCAACTAAGTTTATACTCCTTTGTAAATGAGCTTGCATGTACGTTTTCAATAAGATATACTGTTTTCATATTAAATTTATCAGCACTTTTAATAAATAGCCAATAGAAATAAAAACCTAAATTAAATACTTTAAAAAGTTTTTTAACTTCCAAAAGAACTTTTGTTATTTCTATTGACTATTTTTCCAAAGTTTTTAAAACAAACTTTCAAAAATAACTTATAATTTTAAATTATTTCATCTCTGTCACCATTGTTTCTAGAATTCTCATTTTTTCTTCACTTTCTGTTCCTTTATATGGTAGATTATAATAATGGTTCTACCTTTTATTCCTCTCTGTATCTACATCCTTTGGAGTCCTTAAATCTCTACCTCTTGAATCTGAGCTGACTTTGTGGCTTGGTTTGGAAAATAAAAGCAAAAGTAACAGTGTCGCAGGCCCGGCACACTCCTCTCTATTAGAACTCTGCCCAGACACTATATAAAGAAGCCTGGGATAGTCTGTTGGATGATAAGCAATTGTGTGAACTAGAGCTGAGTCAACAGAGTTGTTCTAACCAAGACCCTGACATGTGAGAAAACCCAGCCAAGATCAGCAAAGCTGCTCAACTAAAGATGTGTGAGGCAATTCAGCCATGAGGAGTCTGCCCAGCTGAGCCCAGCCTAAGCTTCCATCTAGGAATGTCATGAGCTAAATAAATGATTGCTGTTTGGACCCTGAAATTTGAGGTAGTTTATTACATTGAAATAGCCAATTAATGCAATTAAACATTGCAAAGTCTAATAGATTGGGGCTGTGAATTGATTATTACTATGAAGTGTCATTCTCTAGCACATGCCTTTCATTTAAGAATGATTCTTATGTGAAATGTCAACAAGATATGTGTCCTCTCTTGCCATTATCTGCAATGATGCATGCTACAGTATGTTGTAAATATTTTACGAAAAACCGGAGGGACCGTCGCCTTCTATTACTTACTCGTTCTCTCTTCCTTGTCCTATTTTTCTATTCCTTTCCCCCATTCTTTCTTATAAAAAAACATAACCCAACTCATTGCTGAAACAAACAAGAGAGGTAGTTTACTCCCTCCATTGGCAAATTAGATTATTTATTGACTTATGCAGAAATCTATCAGAACACTATTTCCAGACTTTCTCTGAAAACATTTGGTGTAAGAGTTTAACAATGTGCCACTCTGTCTTTTCTACCTTCCATTGTTCATCAGGGGTTTGATAAAATGTAAGTAATGATGATGGAAAGTTCCAGTGGCTTTATATTATTTCCACTTAGTGAAGCAATCTGAATGGAACAGAAATTGCCAATCTTTTAACTTCCAATGGTTTTTTCAGTAATTTCTATATAATGATATTGCCTGAATATACTAGACCCGTCAGGAACTGCTTACTTCTCTGAAACATATTTTACAACACGTACTTCCTAGTCAATCTGTGTTTTTCTATTGCACTTTTTAAAATTTAGTTGCATCAATATACTATCATAAAAAATCAAATCTCCAAAATAATATGGCAAGTCCTTCCCATGACTTGCAACCTTAGATTGCTAAGATTTACTGAGTCTTAAATCACAATGGCTGGCACAGCGCAATTGTTCTAAATGGCTGCTCGGAGTCCCAATTTAAAAGAATAAGAACTGGGCCTGGCCAAGGGCTCAGTTGGTTGAGCATTGTCCCATGCATTGAAAGATTGCTGGTTTGATTCCCAGTCAGGACACATACCTAGGTTGAGGGTTTAATCCTCAGTCAGGGAGGGTGAGGAACGAGGCAACCAATTGGGTCTCGGTCTCTCTCTCTCTCTCTCTCTCTCTCTCTCTCTCTCTCTCTCTCTGCATGTCCTCAGGTGAGGATTAAAATAATAAGAACAGGTGTTTTTAACAAATAATTCTGAGCAAATATTTAGTATCCTGAACTTTACTAGTTATTGGGGATTCAAAGACAGTATTTTTTTTCTTTGAGATACCAAGCTAAAGAGGAGATGATATACATAAACAAAAATTATATGTTATGGTATAGAAAAAGAGATTGAATAAATTTGAGCAAGAGTAAAGAGAATGGAGTAACTCCTCCTGAAAAGTTAGGAAATTGTCACAAAAGGCACTTTAGACTGCATAAGTCCTTTGATTTGTCAAGTATGGAGAAGAGAGAAAAAGCACAGATTTACAAGAAGAACTGTTTTCATCCCTTTCAATTCACCCCTCTGGTAAGGAAGGGATTCTCATCCTATGGTTATAGGGATGACTGAACACATGACACCCAACACAGGACAATGAGGCCAATGGGAGTTACTAGATTATTTACTGACTTACATAGAAATATAGTCACCAATACTCACAGTCAGGAGGAGGAAGATAGTGTCACACAGAGCCACATGGGCACTGACTCAGGAACACAGTGAGCAACTGGGGTCGTAGAAGGCAGGCTTGATAGTATTTTGGGGATGAGGCACTCCTCTGTTTCCTGTAAGACAATGTCATCGGCTTGTTTGAATAATGTCATGGCTGTCAGGGAAACCTACTACTCAGAGATAAGCAAAACTACATCTGGTCCCTTAATAAGTAGAACTGTCTGGCTAGGGAAACTTTCTGTTCTGGAAACAAAAAAAAAAGGAGTGAAACTTGCAACAGATAAATAAAACCTAGCCCTTTACTCACAGGCATATTGTCCAGTAAAGATAGAACAGAAATATACTCAAAAAGGTTGACTATTGAAATCATATTCAAGTATTATGTTTGAGACAGATTTCTAAGAACCTCTTTAGGTTACATTAAAGTTTAGATTTAATTCTATAGTCAATGAAGGGATGATAGAGGAGTTTAAGGATTGTAGTGACATAACTGTACTTATTATTTAAGTGGAAAGCCCTAATGGCAAAAGAAAATTTCAACTGAATTGGAGAGAAACTGAAGGTTGTGGGACCATGGGTTAACGGTCAAGAAGATACATTATGGGGATATGAACTAAAGTAATAATATTTGGCATGGGGGGGAATGACAGATTTGAGATAATTTCTAATTTCTGTAAGATAGCACATAGAAAAGTGGTGACTTATATCATATAGAAATCCACATCCTATAATATAGGCAAAAAGAAACTGATATAACTGGACAGATCCTGGAAAAGGTTAATGCTTTGAGATACCAGTATGAAAGAATATAGATAAGAAAATTAGAATACTTGGATAATGAATATGGAGCAACAGAATGTTCCATTCCAGAGTACGAAATGCCTAGCAGGTAAGTGTTTATCCCCTGGGCAAAACAAAAACAAAACAAAACAATGTGTTCATCTCTAAAGAAAAGAAATTGGCTCATTAGGTGAACCATGCATTTTCCCATAGCAAATGCCTACTATCTGGAAGTTGCGATTTTCCCAGTCCTGTCTTTCACAAACTCATCTCTAAGGAAAAGCTGTAGGAGACAGACACCACTCCCCATTTCTACTAATATCTTTTGAATTATAAATATACATGCAAGATATATCAAACATTGAAGATACCTCACACTATAAGTGAAAAAGATTAAAATAAAAGACGTACAAACAAAAAATGACTACAGATCTAACAATGACAATCCAGGGAATAGGAAATAATTTTTTAAAAGGTCTCATAGTAGCTTAAGAGACATTCTATAGTATACCACAAAAACAAAGACAAGATGCATGAGCAGATCAGAAAACAACAAGAATCTCAAGAACATAAAAATATTATTGCCAAATAAAAATTTAAGTATTAAAAACATAAAATTTAGAAAATCAAGAGATGGAAAATATAAGAAAAAATATTTTCTAAAGATAAACAGGCCTAGCTGAGGAGTCCAACCTCAAATTAATAATGCCAGAGAGAGAATACGAAGGGGAGAAACTTTCAATGAAATAATATAAAGAATACCCTAGATAGTAAGTTGTATATGAGTCTTTAAAGTACCCATGGCTCCCAGCAGACAGATGTAGCTCAGTGATTGAGCACTGACCTGTGTGCCAAGAGGTCACTGGTTCAATTCCTGGTCAGGGCACATGCCTGTGTTGTGGGCTTGATCCCCAGAAGGGGATGTGCAGAAGGCAGCAGATGGATGTTTCTCTCTCATTGATGTTTCTATCTTTCCCTTCTTCCTCTCCCTCCTCTCTCTAAAAATCAATTAAAAAACATATTAAAGTATCCACTGTATGACTTGTACATTGAATAAAGAAAATCAAAGCATCAGGACTGGATTTTTTTTTTACATATCTAGAAGTGGAATTGCTGGATTATAACTTTTTGAGGAACCACAATACTGTTTTCCATAATAACCATATCAATTTACATTGCCACCAACAATGCACAAGGGTTCCTTTTTACCACATTCTCACCAACACTTGTTATCGCTTGTCGTTTTTATAATAGCCATTTTAAAAGGTGTGAGGTGATATATCATTGCAGTTGGATTTGTATTTCCAGGGTGATTGGTGATTTTTTAGTACCTTTCATGTACCTGTTGGTCATTTGTCTTCTTTGGGCAAATTTCTATTCAGGTCATTTGCCCATTTCTAAATCAAGGTATATCATTTCAGCCAGCACTATAACCCCCTAAAAGAAGTGAGGTATCAGTCTCAGCTTCCAATTTAAATAAAATAATTGTGTACCTCCTGATGGAGGCATTTTTATTATCTTAATTCTTGGGAATTATTACCTTTAAGCCAGCAAAGTACAAAATTGCAGAGATCGGAATCAAAAGTTCTATAAGTAGGTCATCAAATGCAGGGATCGGCAAAAGTAGGTTTACCATTGTGAGTGCACAAAGTACAAAGTTTATTCTTATGTTATTAATTATTAATAACTGTGTTATTTGCTTGTATTACAACTGCAACACTATTTTTGGCTTCCCCCTATAATAGTGAAAGGAGCCACTCTCATTTCCACTTGGGGGAGGGAGTAGGGTAGTTGGTTTGTGATCAATTTCTCTGTTGGTTTCAGTAATCAAGGGAAATACTTCCTGGAAAGATACAAGACAGGCAATTTGGTCAGTTGACTTACAAACAAGCTCATATCTGGTTCTCCTACCAAATAAACTAATGCCATTGGCTAGGAAGAGAATATTTGTGGAATACTTTTAGAGGGATGTCCCTGTCTCTGTTTAGAACTGCTTATGGTACACCAACTTGTGAATCCCTAAGTCATGGCTTCTTGAAAATGACACAGAGGCTTTAGTACTCTATGGAGTATAAAACAGAGATATTATATACCTTAAAGTTCCCTGCTATGTTAAATGACTTGCCAGACTCATTGGAAACATCACTTATTTCTCTAGGCCAGAGATAATATGACTGAGGCTGGAAGGAATGACCACATAGGATATAACAAACCTATTCTTCTTCACCTATGACTTTTAATTGCTTGTAATCTTGTGATTATTAGTAAAGCATGTTACTGGGTAAGAGCTTTGATTGTGTGAGTCACACCATTGATATTTGAACCATGTATTATGCCATAGGAGAAATATCACCATATATTGGTCACTAACTCAAAGATTATTCTATAACCAACTCAGAGATTTGCATAAATGAATTTGTTTTCAGAGTGAGAAGCTATTTATAGACATTTTCTAAATGGAGCAATTAAATTTGTAATATATTCAATTGGAAGATACAGAATAAACTAGTAAAACTCAATTCTCATTCTACTTCCCTTAAAATTAATGTTAAAAAAAAATAGAAGCACAATATATCTTCTTGGCAGGGAGAATAGCTGACAGCAAGTGCTATGCTCTAAGACTTGACTTCCCAAATCCTCTGGGATTACTTTACACCAAGCTTGTCTAAAAATGAAGACCCTGAGATTACTGAGGCAAAACCAAATGGCGGGTATATATATTTTGATAAATGATCACCTATCACCCATTGATTCTCTCCAGGAGCAATACATGGATTAGGTGAAGGGTCTGTTAATGTGTTCAAGTATCCCTCAGGATAAAACCTGCTTATTATTAATGAATGGATAGATCACTGGAGTCATAAATAAATTTGTCTGATTTAGCAATCACATCACATATGAACATGAAGAACTACAGTTTAATAAGATCCATTAATTTAAAAATGTTAGGTTTCCAAAGAAAATATTCACAAAAAAACATTTCCTGGTATTGTATTTGGATATACACTGACACTGCCCTTTTTATCCCCCCTCAGGTAGTGGCTTTTACCTACATTACACATACTGACTGGGAGAAAGCTAGAGGAAGATCCTGTTACAGAAAGTGGTGTGTATCACTCATCTTGACAAGGAGATTTGTCAAATTGACATCGATGGTGTTTGTAGACCTTGAATGATCAGCTATTTCTGTAATAATACTCAGGAATTCATGTGAAGAAAATGAATCAACAGTGCTTATAGTGTCACTGATTCTACTGTCAGATCCATGGCTAGGAAGTACAATTCTCTGTAATATAAAGAAGAAAATATGCAAAGGATCGAAGTCTGTCTTAGTCAAGGTTTAGGATGAGAAACAGACCTTATGCTTTAAAGCAAGAAGGGATGTAATCAGGAATTAGTTACCTAAACATTGATGGAAGGGCCTAAGGGGCAGATTCTGGTCTAGACCGTTTAAATGACTACCAGAGCAGCATGGAACCGGTGCCCTGAAGCCACCACCACACGTAAATTGAAATTAAGAACCCACAACATCAGTCACGAACAGCTGTCATACCCACAAGGAAAAGAATGAAACTTGAAACGAAGCTCCAGAGTTTAGAAAGTAAGAACAAGAAGACTCACCACTGCTACCACTGCTTCTTCATACGCTGAAATCTGGAGATGGACACTGTGTCATTTTGCAAATAAGGAACTTCCAGAGAGCAGTAAAGTCAAGGACATCAAGCATGTGGACTCCACCTCATGTCTCCCTTCCCAATATAGTGATTGCCCACTTTTCCAACGGTCATGTTATGCCATTTTTCTTTTACAAAAGACCTACATTAATACCTGTTTTAGCTAACAAAGAAATCTGAAGAGGATTTGTGCTTTCATGAAAAGAGGCTAAGAGCCAAAACTAGCATGCAGCATTTGTTTTGCAGGGAGCCATTATAGAGGCAGTGCATGCCCCAACCCGTGAGAGTGACGCTGCTTGATGTTAGTGCTAGTTTAGGTTTGATGTGTTATTTCGTATGATTCAGTAGGTGAGTTCTTTTGGTCTTGGAACACTCAATTTTTTTTCCACATAAATTAACAGTAATTGCTTCTTCACTTTACACCATTTTGGCTTACAAATGGTTTCATAGGAATGCACTACTATCAGATAGCAGGGGCAACCTGTACCATACAAAGGCATATAAAATGGCAGAAACTAATGCAAAAAAAAAAATGTGGAAAAGGTAGTTTTCAGCTTTTCAACTTTTCCAACTAATAGAACATAGAATGGAGATTGAGTCAGATTGACCAAAATATATCTGAGTATATTAGGAATTTTATGTATAAATCAAAGAAAAATAAGCAATAACCAAAGAAAAACAATAACTTTGATAACCAAAGTTATAGTTCACAAGCAGAATCATTTGACTAGTAGCCTCAATAAGCAGATAAATAGAAAAAAAATGGAGACTACACAGAAAAAAAAATGGATTCAAATATTTCATCTGACTGAATACTGTCACACTGCTTACTCGGTGAAAAGTTCATCACAGCAGGTTAAAAAGACTTAAATGGACCATATGATATAGATTAGACACCTTTCATTCTACTTCTCTACAGTTGCTTTCCAGAAAACACCATCAATACCTGAAATTGTTAGGCTTTTGCACTTTTATCAATCCTGTGGGTTACAAAATAGCTACATTGGTATTTTTAAGTCTGCATTCCCTTAAATCATAATAGTATTACACATCTTGTTTAAATGGTTATGGCCATATGTTGTTTTGTTGTATCTTTTGTCCATTTTTCTAGAAAACGAGTAACGTTTGTTATTAGTCAGACAGCATATTGCTTTATACTGAAGTTTCTAGTGAAAACTCCTATTTGGCACTGTTGCTTGATGAGGTCTATGTACCTTATTTTCAAGACGCAAAGATAGCAATGTCACAATATATTTACTTTGTGTTCAAACAATATTAAGAATTATCTTACAAAGAAATGCCATTCTCAACCCTCCCTCTCCCCAAAATCTCTACTTCTTATAACCATTCTTGGAATAATTTCACAGTCAGTGGCAGAAAAAATAATTTGCACACATATGCTTCTTGAGTGCTGTGTGAAAAATAAGACTCTATACGTAATAAATAAAATGTTGTTTTTAAAAAGTTATATAAGGGATTGAGTAAAGAGGAATAAAGTTTAAATGAGTTTAGGTTTTATCTATTTTTTCTTTTCAGAAACTAAAATTAATATTGTGAATTTTAAGCACCAAGGAACCATTTATCTTGCTAATGCCATGTTATGAGATGTTACAGTGCAAATACCATAACTCAAGGTATTACTTGTCTCCAGTATTATATCAGGTTCTACAAATGGATGTTATGATTGCCTAAATATTTTTGGAAAAGAATGAGAAACAGTCCCAAAGCAGTAATCAGATAGTCCTGCATCAATTAACATAGCCACAAACTAATTAGCGCTAATGTGAACTGTCAGGAATACTTTCAGGCTGACTACTGAGAGATATCTATGACTCCAAATGCCTACACCCTTTCAGTGATTCACATAGTCACTTTCAGAAAAACGCGATTCACTAAAACTGAAGACCTACAAGTATTAAAAACAACAAAGAAATTATGCAAAGGCTTTCTTTACCTAAAAAACTGAAATTAGACACAAACAAAGCTATTCACTATGACCTTTATTAAGACTATAGGCTTATGTTAGGCTAAAAGCCAAACTGAACTCATTTCCATAACCAGCAAATTACCATTAACAAGTTTATTGATCAAGGTCCAGTTTATAGGTCTATTGTAAAGAGTAATTATTTACTAGCTTAAATAAAACTCAGTGCTTTAATTACTACTATTATTATACCAATACTAGAGGCCTGGCACACGAAATTCGTGTGTGGGTCCGATCCCTAGGCCTGGCCTGAGATCAGGGCCATCTTCAGCTGCTGGCAGCCGGCCCCAACCCCCACTGCCACCCGCCCTCGGTTCCCCATTTGCCATCAGGCAATCGGAGCCTCCCATCTGGGGAGAAAGGTCCAAGAGGTTGGCTGACAGGCCCCGATCAGGCAATCAGGGCCTGCAGGCTGGAGGCACAGCTCCTGCATTGATCATCCGCCCCCTGGTGGTCAGTGCACATCATAGTGACTGTTCATTCCACCATTCGGCCCGTTTGCATATTACCCTTTTATTATATAGGACTAGAGGCCCAAGGCATGAAATTTGTGCAAGAGGTAGGCCTTCCTTCCCCTGGCTGCTGGCTTCCCTCTGGCACCCGGGACCTAGGATTCCCAGGGCATCCAGGACCCAGACTTCCCTCTGGCTGCCGGCAGGCACCTGGGACCCAGGCTTCCCTAGCAGCCCCGGCTTTGTCCAGAAGGTCGTTTGGAAGGACGTCTGGTCAAATTAGCATATTATGCTTTTATTAGTATAGATACTTAGTAAGGCTCAATATCTGCCAGGTATATAAGAAACATACAATTTTATAGCTGTTTGTGAAATTCAATGACATTAGCTCTTATTAAAGTGCAATAACAGTTATAATAAACAAAGAAGAAATCAGTTCAAAAAATAAAGTATTACATTTGACAAATAGGTAAAATCTTTCTAATAATTTTTTCAAATGTTGTTAATCCAGGTATGCTCCTTAGTCATGGTCCTTGAATTTCTACTCATGATTAGTTATAGGAATTCCACAGATGTGTTTGGTAAATGTGAATAACTCACTACTATACTGTGTGACATATAGGGCATACCTGTGTGCCAAAGCTATGTTACCGAAGAGGGCATTCAGGAAACACTGTTGCTAGGTAACAGACTGCCCTCCTAACTGCAGCCAGGCATTTTGAAAGAGTCAATGTGAGATTATGAAAAAGTATATCAAGAATGTAAAAAAATATATCCAATACTCATTCTACACAAATAAAATTATTACTTGATAAACAGCTGAATCAAGAAGACAGACTTCATTTGCAGATAACTTTTCAGTTTAAGAAACACTTTTAAAAATCTTTGATTTAATTCTCATAACATCAGGCAACAAGACAGCTATTTTTATTATTCTCAATCTATAAATGTCAGAAACTGTGACCCAGGGAAGTCACACACCTATTAGGCTGTAGAGACATGATTCAAACTCCAGTCTTTGATACTTAAGTCCAATTCTTTCTTTCTATTATACACTTTCTCAAGCATATGACTTTTCTGATAGGACAAGCAGATATTCCAAATAGCAGTTCTATCATTACAGGCAAGTCCAGTTTGACATGAAAAGAGATTAAGAAAAAAGCATAGTAATGAACCTCACCAGGTGTTGCTTCAAATGTAAAAAATAAATAACCAAGACTCCAACACAGAGAAATAACCACTGTATCACACAAGTAACCTGAATGTTTATCATAACTGCAGGCTCACACTAATCCTTCAATAGCCCATTTTGTGAAAAAGAATCTGAAGCTCAGAGGAAGGAATTAGTGGTACTCTGCCATTGGTCAGTGGCAGCGTTGAGGTTTGAAGTGTCGGATATCAAAGATAATACATGTTTCAAATTATGTTTATTGATTTGAGAGAGAGAAAGAGAAACATAGATGTGAGAGAAAGAAGTTGCTCAGTTACATGTGCCCTGACTGGGATTAGTCCCACAACTTAGGTATGTGCTCCAACCAGAAATTGAACTCACAACCTTTTTGGTGTATGAAACAATGCTCCTACCAACTAAGCCAGCCAGCTGGGACTGGAGATTTCAGCAAAAATACTGGGTCTAAAATAAGGTGAAAGGGAATATATTCAATAATATTGTGGTAAGTATGCACAGTGACAAATGATTATTAGAATTAGTGGGGTGATCACATTGTAAGGTAGAAAAACATGGAATCACTATATGGTGCACCTGAAACTAGTACAACCAACAACTTTTCTTAAATTTTAAAAAATAAAATAAACATTGTGTGAACTTTACTATAAATACTTAAGATATTTGTACATAACTCCATGTTGGATGAATTGTAGGATATAAATATATTTTTAAAGAAAATAAATGTTTTCTAAGAATATCCATTCCCTAATTTGTAAGCCAAATTTGAAGTGTTGTACATCTATATACTTTTCTTAAATAAATTACAGTATAATTTCATATTGAGAGATTTAGTAAGAAAAAGAGATCATAACAGCTAATATATATTAGGCACCAGACACTGTACTAGGCAGCTTACATACACATCTTCACATTTATATTTCAAGCTATCTATATTCCACAGGTACTATTTGTTATTTGTCCCATTTACCAAAAATGGTAAATAAATAACCCAAGTTCATATTGATGGTAAATAGAATAATCAGAAGGTAAACTCATTCTATATCCTGAGTCAGTGCTTTCAACCACCACAAACCGTGTTCCCATGGAGCACTTAGGAAGATTATACAGAGAAAGAGATAATTATAAATATTTCTATATTCTTTGCCAAGAAATATTATAATAATACTTTCATAGATTTCACAAAAGGTATTATCTTTCCTAAGCTATAATGGTATTACAAGTTATGTAATTGGATAAATACAATTCAATGACTATTTATTTGGCAAAAATATATTTCCCCCTGCCACAGAACACAGTTTCATTTCATTCTCACATATTTTTTAATATATTTCTTTATTGATTTCAGAGAGGAAGGAAGAGGGAGAGAGAGATAGAAACATCAATGATGAGAGAGAATCATTGATTGCCTGCCTCCTGCGCGACCCCCACTGGGGATCAAACCTGCAACCCAGGCATGTGCCCTTGGCCAGAATCGAACCTGGGACCCTCAGCCCACAGGCTGATGCTCTATCTACTGTGCCAAACCGGCCAGGGCTCATTTTCGCATATTTTACATTTTCCATAACAATATTCTAAACTCCAACAAGTTTAAGCACACAGCAAGAAACTGCTTAGGAAAGACAAAGAAATCCATTTGATATAGATTTAATTATGTAAGCATTTAACTGCACTGGCAGCAATCATTATGTGGTAGTTCACAGGACATTAAACGAAGAGCCTGTTAAGAAAAGATGGATTAACTCAGAATTGAAAGCGTATCTCTAAGTTGTTAGACATCTTACATGTCTCAGATGCTTTTTTCTTAAAGGTCAAAGAACATGCCTGTTCAAATCCTACAGCGTAACCTTCACTTATTTGGAAATAAGTTGGATAAATTATATACCCCCAAATTAAATACTTTAGTTATACCAAGTTAAGTATGTACTAAGAGAGTATAATAGGCAATGATTTGAATTAACAATGCACATTACTAAAAATGACTACTTGTTTCTCTAATAGATCATTTTATATTCCTATTGCACTCACTAATTTAACTGAAATAAGTACTTCAATTTAAGTTATATAACTATTTTAAGTGAAATGCCATTCAAAGTACATTTTAATTACATTAGTAGTAGGATACAACTCTTCAGGGTGTGCTTATAGGAGAAATAAGACAGTACAATCAGTGTATCACAGTTTGGTCACTGAAAATTAACACATACAATGGTGTTTTAGGAATGTGATCACAGGAGTTGGAATCACACCAACTTCATAAAGAGAGAGACAAGTGTCAAACCATGATGACTAAATAGCAACATGAAGATCAGAAATGAAGGAACAGAAACAATAAACCAAAATGCAAGACAAGGATGAGAAGTTGAGTCGAGAAGTTAAGTGGAGAAATGCTTGAGTCAGTCAGTAGACTCAAGATGAAAAATATGTAGTGTTCACTTCATTATAAAGATGGTAAAATAATAGAAGTGGTGATGCTTTATTGTATTAAAATCTTCAGGTTTACATTGAAAATAACTCACCATATTTTGAGGCAGGGGGTCCCGCAGGGGTGAGGCCAACGGAGTCCTAACGAAGCATGCCCGACTCCGGAGATCAGGTTCAAGACGCAGATCTGAACTTTATTGTTTAAGTACAGGGACATATATAACATTCCAGACCAATCAGAAGTTTACACCATCCTTAGGGCAACCAATGGTAGGAAAGTTAGGGTACTATGTAGGGGCTCTAGGGGGCTTACTCAGGGGGGCGCTGCCACGTCCGGTGTGCCGAGGAAGCTTGTATAGGCGGAGTGCGCTCACGCCATTGCATCCGCCACTGCACTGAGATAAATCTCCTGAGCTCTTCCCACAATATTTATCAACACAAGTAAAAAGAAATTTATATGTAAAAATTAAATTAAGTAGTTTTAGTATTCACTGGTCAAACATTGAAAAACAGCACCAAGTGCAATGTATTCAGTAGTCATACTGTGTTAAAAATAACTAGATTTCTAATAGCATATTCAAAAGCAATTTTTTCACGGGGGGCGGGGTGGGGAGGGTGGTGAGAGATCAACCAAAGGACTTGTATGCATGCATATAAACATAACCCATGGACATAGACAATAGGGGGGTGAGGGCATGTGCTGAGGGGGCAGGGGGTGGGAACACCTGGGGAGAGGTCAATGGGTGAAAAAGGAGACATATGTAATATTTTACACAATAAAAAATTAATTTTTAAAGTAATTTGTTCAGAGACTCCAATCCAAGAATAAAAATGGGGGATGAGAGATGGAAGAAAATGAGAAGAGAGAAAAATGTTGGAAAGAGAAGAAGGGTGACTTAAGTAAATTTGTCTTCTATTAATATTTTACTTACTGTTCTTCAAGTTGTTTGATTTTAACGATTTTAAAGTGTTTGCACAAATTTACTTTTTTCATGTTTGATGATTTGAGACTATTCAGGGTAGGTATAAATAAGACATATATTTATCTGTGAAATGATAAACATCTTTATTTTGAATTGAAAGTCATTAAATGATGAAATTCCATTTCCCACCACTAAAGTTTTACAGGTGAAGACTGTCAACTTTTATCATTCCTCCTGTAAGGAAATACTGAATTCTGCTCAGTAATTCATTTGGAATTTTATAATCAATAGCAAATATGACATTTAAAAATCAAAATTATCTTATTTTGTTAATTGCTCACTGAAAGTTGTTTAATATGTTTAGAGAAACAATGTTGACACTTTAGGCACATTAGCATATATAAATGACCAAACTCACAAATGATGTATTTTTCTGAAGCAAACCTTGGTGGATGCACCTTTTGTTCAGATAATGAAAGAGCAGATTGCAGTTATGGAATCAGGAACTCAACTCTTAGTATAATTTCTCGTCTTCTTTTCTAGTGTACCTTCTTTCAGATAGTTCACACACACACACACACACACACAAAACAACTTTCTATTATAGGGTTTGGTGTTTTCTTGTTGCCATAATAGGCAAATACTAGTTTTACTTCTTTCTTTTATAAATTGTCTAACATCCTTTCCAAATGCCCCATGATGATATATTTGAAACATTTATAAATCTATTTCAGCTGATAACATGTTCCCAATAAACTGGATATTTCAATATCAGTAAATAAGCAAACGAAAACACTTCATGTACACATATGACCAATTACTAGTATATACACAAGTCAATCTCAAAATGAACAAGGATGTAATTTAAAGTGCATTCACACTTCATCTGGCTATTTACATTTTATATAGCTATATAGTTTTTGGGAATTAGTCACTTTTAAATAAATAAAATGTTCAAAAATATGTCTGCTGTATAGTATGTGCTTAGTAGATATTTGTAAAATAAATGAATTTATATTGCCTTTAGATTCTTCACTCTGAGGTGTGTGTGTGTGAAGCTTACACATCATTTTACTTGTATTACTTGTTAACAATAATCTTCTTTGTTTACATTTAATATTTTTAATACTTTACTCTAGTAATACCACACACACACACACACACACACACACACACACACACACACATCCAGTATCAAGATGTTATAAAGTGTTCCAAATAAATTAGTTTTTCAACTAGGGGACAGGTACTACTTGGGTCTACAGATCTTTATAATATCTTAAATATTCTCATTTAAGCAGCTGTGAATAATTTAACCTTTTCTCAGTGATTCATGTTCACCTTTAACAACATCAATAATGCAAGATTTCAAGCCTCAGGGGTGTGCCTTCAAGAGTTCTCAAGTTGGGTATGACAAATTGTTTTTTATATTAAACAATCAGAAAAAAAACTTTTAAATTATTTTGTCTCGATTTTGTGGAATTTTTCTTCTATTCTCTCCCTTGTTGTGATTGCTAAATATTCCAACTTTTGATTTGTTTTATACCTCCCAGCTGATTTTATCTTTATAAGCTTCTGTATCTGGTCTGCTTTTGATTAGTACACAAAATTATGTGCAAAAATAAGAGTAAATAACTAGATTCTGAATTAAGGCCTGTGAATAAAATACTTGGCTCTTATACCTATAGTTTTGAAAACTACTAATTGTTGTCCTGTATTATTCAGTATTGCCAGATAGCTATATGCATCTGTTAGATTTTTGCCACTTTAAATATGAGAAAACCCATTTTTATCTTTGGGGACATGTATGATGTCCAGAAGTTACTTCTCATCTGCTGCTCCCAGACCCATTCCCACTTCCTCTCCAGCTCTGGTCACTGTAGGTCTGGTTAAGGGGAGCACTGGAAGATGAGCTGAAAAAGGGAAGACCAGGATATTTCTTACAACCCCTTCACTCTGCTTTAAGGAGCAATTTTTGAGCAGCTGCATCTCCTTTGACATTCCATCTCCCATTGAACAGCCACTCTCTTCATGAGTGTAGCTCCTCCTAGCTTCTTAGTTCTGGCAGCATCATCTCTTCTCTGCATTTCCAAGACCCAGGGGTGGTGCCAGTTGCTAATCCCTTGGTTGCCTTGCTATTATGTTTGGTTCCCCAAACTCTTCCATTAGCTGGTAGGTAATTCCCTGAATTAAATTCTGTCTAATTAAAATACCTAGAGTGAATGTGTGGACCTGCCGTGCTCCTTCTTCCTCAGCTCCATGATGAGACCATCACTCAGTGTCACAGCATATGTAAATTTGCAGGGAGAAAAGGGTTTTGAAAATCTATAGTTAGTCATAATAAAAAGTAGCTGCCTTTTGACCCAGCAATCCCATCTCTGGGAATATAGTCTAAGAATCCTGAAACACCAATCAGAAATCATATATGCATCCCTATGTTTATAGCAGCATTATTTATAATAGCCAAGATATGGAAATAGCCCAAATGCCCATCAGCAGATGAGTGGATAAAAAAGCTGTGGTACATTCACACAATGAAATGCCATGCAGCTGTAAAAAAGAAGGATCTCTTACCCTTTGGGACAGCATGGCTGGAGTATTATGCTAAGTGAAATAAGCCAGTTAGGAAAGACTAATATCATACGATCTCACTTATATGTGAAATCTAAAGAACAAACTAAACTGACAAACAAAATGAAACCAGAGGCATGGATACATGGAACAGACTGGCAGGTGTGGGGGGTGGGGGTGACTGGATAAAGAAGGTGAAGGGATTAGCTAAAGAACATATGGGCATACCCAACGGACATGGACAATAGTGTCGTGGAGGGGAAAGGAGAAGGGAAGATTGGTGGAGGTGGGGAAAAGGGGGTGGGGGCGAAAGGGAGGACATCTGCAATAGTGTCAAAATTTAAAATCTTTAATAAATAAATAAAAAGTATCAGCCTATTGTAATAATTTTAAAGTCGGGAAATAATGTCATATCTTAGTGAAAAGGTGAATAAATGAGCCAAAAGATTTAAAGCTAAAACATTTCAAATAATAAGATCCTATTTAAAAATACCTTTTTCTTCCAAATAAAGGTCATGGCATAGTTAGGTATACGTGAGAGTAAAAAACTGATTATAGTACATGAATGTGTACCAAGTATTACCATTCTGCTTATAATTGCTTATAAATAATATAAAAGTATCTTGTTTTAATAAATGTGGAAACACAGAATCATGTGGCATTTTAATTTTATAAAATTTTTTAGTAGAACCAATGTAAATAAAATAAAAATTATAATTTCAAAATTAAACCTTTTACACAGTCTATGTGCTCACTGTAAATATGTACTTGTATTAGGTTTTGTTGAGTTCTTACCTTGATTTTGTAGGTAGATATTTTAGTGTCTTCCTGTTTGTACTCATTATGCTCAATAATCACAATTGCTAAAAATATTCAAAATTTGAAGTTTTAACACACTACTTATTGAATATTTGATTAAAGATTTCTTAGGGATTGTTAGCAAAATGCAATAAACCCTTACAAGACTCATTTATAAACATGTTTAATATACTTAGCACTCAGGTTGATTAACAATGTGTTTTCTATAAAATATTGTTTGTAAGTCTAATATTTTTAAAGAGAGAAAGCATGTTCTGCTAAGTTGCAGTTTTTTATAGTTCAATCACTATGTTTACATGTAAAAATATTTTTAAGTTTTATCAATTACAGCTGCTAATTTCATCAGTAGATGATTGTAATTTTTAATGTAATTAAGAATTGTGTTCAGAAAAGCCAACTCCAAATTCATTTTGTTCATAGATTTCTCAATTTAGCAAGAACATTAATTTTATCATTATGCTTTAGCCTACCAAAATGTGCATTCCTATTATTATCACAAAGACAAATAAACATATCTTTTATATTAAACTTTTCCACAAAATTTAAAATATCAATCACAATATTGTCAAATGTTTCACCTCAAATAGAGTGAACTTCACATATATTTGATTCCATGTCTTGGAAGAAAAACATGAACCATTATTAGAATTACCTGATTTTTCTATTTAATTTCTACTGCCAAATTCTACTGACTTCTATTCCAATGACAATGATATAAACCAACATCTTTTAAACACTGTGAGGCTATTGCTGTGTTGATGAACCAAATGCCATAATAGCTGTACACATGCTGTAAAACAATGGAATCAAGAAGAGCAAAGCAAAATAGTACAGTTTTTGTCATTCAATCTAAATGAAAAGGCATATTTCACAGATTGGCATGTAAATGTACCTTCTGCAATGATATGTGTTCACTCAATGCCTTTATGCATTGTCCTCTTAAATAAATTCTAATGTGTGAGTAGGTTCTGATGTTTTCTTAGGTATCTGTGTCTTCTGATTTTTATGTGATCATAAATATCACCATAGCACCCATGATGATGAATGTAAACATTTACAGATGTCATGTACAAATTGCATGATCAACATCAACTTTCTTGAGATTCAGAAATTCAGCTCATGATATTGAATTAAACATACCCATTCATTCTTAAGTTTATTTCTGTCAAAGATTTTATATTGAAAAATAAAATTTTTATCAAACAAAATAAATATGTACTTGTATATTTGCACCTTTTGACAAATGACACAACCACAACAGCCTTTATGTTCAGGTTGTTCTCCATATGTTCTAGAGAAGGACTTCTCAGTCTTTAATTTATATAAAAATATTCTATACTGATATATATTGCAATACATCTAACCTATAATTTTGCATATTCCCAACTGCTTCTACCAACCTGTGAGCTAGTGACTTCAGGTACAAATCGGCCTCTGTTCAGGCCATGACACAATGGCTTACGCACCAAGTGGCCAGCAAGGGCAATAGAAGGAAGATTTCTCTCACCACCACCTTTAATCATCATAGGTAGATAATTAATCTCCCTTTCAGTTTTCTTGTCTATGGCAAGGAAGTTGTCTCCAGCACCAGGATGCAGTAACAGTTAATTAGATGACGAGATTAATGCACTAGATACACTCAAAAACTGTCCAGTGAGGAAAGAAGGCTAATATTCAGATAGGATCTACACACACTGCAGTTGTATCTAATAACATGGCAACAGGGTGAATGTATTTTTGTTACTGTTAATAATTACCCCTTTATTTGAACTTGCAAGTTCCTTCTAACTGTCCCAATGAATCACTAACATTTCAATACAACTTTAGAAATAAGATACCTTTAACCTTGGAGTAAAGAAAGTTGAAGAAGAAAAAAATAAATTAAAAGAATATCCAACCAAGAGAAGAAAGTACTGGAACGGAGACAATAAGGGAGAGACTCAGAGAAGGAACCAACCCCTCATTCTGTGGCGATCCACTGACAGCTTGATCACAGAGCCAATGCCAATACAAAATGTACTTTGAATTTTCCAAACTTCTACCAAAGAGTCGCTTCACAAATGAAATAACAATTTATTTAAGATGGATGACTTTCTTTTCAAAACGAAAGTTTTTCAGAATTCTGGCAATTATTCACTGCAAGAAAAAGCAGATTTAAACAGTGATGGCTGGACATAAACTGAGACCCCCAAAATATAGGAAATTGGAAAAGATGATGGTTTCTAAATGTCAAAATTAAAATACATCTATTTTTCAATACACAAAAGCTTATTTATGGCATTTTGACTTGTATGTAACCTGTTACTGACCCCAGGGACTACATTACAAAGCAATGTTCATAAAGTGGGCAAAAAAATATTGTTTTTTTAATATATTGTCTATTGATTTCAGAGAGAGGTAGGGAGAAGGAGAGAAAGATGGAAATATTAATGAGGAGAGAGAATCATCAATTGGCTGCCTGCTGCACACCGCCTATTGGGGATTAAGCCTGCAACCCAAGCATCTGCCCTGACCTGGAATCAAACTGTGACCTCCTGGTTCATGGATTGAGGTTCAACCACTGAGCAACACTGGCTGGGCCAAATAAAATATATTAACTACACACCCCTAATTTCATACATCTCATTGGGAAAAGGAATTCATCCACAAAGCACATATTTCAGTAACTTTTACCTACTTAAATTATACTCAAAGCCCCAACTGAAGTGCCCAATGTTATCCCTGTATCTGTAAAGGATAGGTGAAAAGACATAGTCCAACAAAAATGCTTTTTTTTTTTCCTTCTCTGTGACTGAATAAAATTGAAAATAATTTTCCATTTTAAAAAGAAGTCCTTCATTTTGCAAGCTTCACTCTTGGTAAAAAATAATGTTTGAAAGTGTCTCCACCCAATTTGATAAAGGTCAGTACCTATCTTGTGCCTCTCTTGATGTTCTAATTTCAGAGAGAGAACTGATCTTTATCATAGAGAGGATTTATTATGTGTATAGCATAATAATTAAACCATTAGATTCCTTTGCAAAAAGGGGTGAAAGAAGCTACTTTTTCTACCAAAAAGTATTGAAGAGCTTACCTAACCATAACTTGCATATTTTTTCAATAGTTTATTTTCAAATAAACGTGGGCATTTATAACCTCGAAGAATCTTAAGAAGCAAATATGCTCGCATACATTGCAATGCTCACTGCTCAGTTTGAAGCCGTGGTTTGCATTAATAGTCTAAGTTGTTATGAGACACAACAAACTTCACCCAGTACCAGGCAATATGACACAGAGGTCCACAGCATGGCAGAGGCCCCATGACTATACTCCAGTCATGTGTTGTCAGGAGAGGCAAGACTGGCTGTTTCTAGACCACCACCATCTCAGAAAGCCATTAGCAAGAACAGCATTTATGCATTGCTAGGCACACTGCCCCCTCAGGACTTGCTCTCATTCTCTGGTGGAGCTACTGCTCATCATTTGCGGCAGTTTGACAAGTACAGATTACTCTGTCCTCGGGACAGAGGCACAGGCACGTGGTAGATATGTGCCATTTATTACGGATCTGGTATACTTCTATACTTCCTTGAATTTCAGTCACAGAAAGATTCAATTCAGCATCATATTCTCAAGTGTTTCAGAGGTTTGTGGAAACATCACAGACCATCTATTAACCATCTCTTTCCACAGATAAATTGCAAACACTAGCTAAAGAAATGTCTAAGGCCCTGAGATACATTTGCTATTTCTACTTCCAATTTTTCTTAATTCATTTGGCCTTTAACTTTCTTCAGATTAGTGTCCATGCCCACCACTCATTGACAATAACCCAGAAGATTCTCTCCAATTCCAAGGCCTGATTCAGAAGACTGTTCCCTAACTTAAGCATACCAGTAACACAAAATACTGTCTTAAAATTCCAATTACTTGTGTACTTTTCAATGTCTCATAAGAAAGTCAGATTCATCCTTTTAACAGGTTTTAAAACATTTTACTTCTTTTTTAATAGAAATAGCCTTTTTCTAATTATAAAACTATTACAAGCTAATTATAACAACCAGGGCTATAAAAAGGCCACTAAGAAGAGAGGGAAAGTACCCTGAAACCTCACACTCCAGAGGAAGCCTGCTGCAGCAGTCTCAGCTATGGGAGTAGTAGCTTGACTATGCTAGGAGGCATCTGACATCCTATTAGTGGATAGAAGACAAAAAGGTGGAATGAGCAAGGGGTGAGGGTTACTGCTGGCCCTTCCCACATCCTTCCAAAGGGAACTCTTCAAGTCTTAATCTCTGTAGCTTGAGTATCCATGACCCACGCCAAGAAGGCAGCTTCCCGAGGGCAGAATCACATAGCTGTGCTAAGGTTCAGCGCCACCTCTTGGGAACATCTCAGAGAAGGGGTAGATGCCCTGGCTGGTTTTGCTCCTGGATAGAGTGTAGGCCTGTGGACAAAGGGTTCCGGGTTCAATTCCAGTCAAGGGCACATGCCCGGGTTGCGGGCTTGATCCCCAGTAGCGGGCGTGCAGGAGGCAGCCAGCAAATGATGTTTCTATTTCCCCCTCCCTTCCTCTCTGAAGTCAATATATATATATATTAAAAAAAGAAGTGGGAAATGGGATATTGAAAAGGAAGTATAAAGATAAAAGGATGCCATGATTTGATCCAAAGCTGTGGGAAATACAAAGCATGCACAAACTGTAGTTATGAAAGAGCAGGAAAAGTGAAGTAGAAGGAGAGTGAGGCTGCGGACAGAAGCGAAATGGGCACATGCACCAAGGAGAGGAGAGGTACTACGAGTTAGAAAGGGAGATGGCCTAGAGCTACCTCCTTCTGTGATACTTCCCAAGTCCAGGATGACTCGTTACGCAGCTGTATAACAGCTCTGATTTTTCTTGAAGTGCCTTGAGTAAGTTCTTGTCCTTGCTCCAAAATGGGGTTTGCAATGTTTTACTAGAAGTATAACATAAAATACATGAACCTTAAGTCTGGATCTCAATTAATTTTGACAAAGTGAACAATCCATATAAACCATTACACAAATCAAAATATGAAACATTAGCAGTACCCCCAAAGCCTCCCCTCCTGCCATCTCCCAGCTATTACCTCCTCCCAAAGTTAACTCCTATTCTTAGGTCTACCAAATACTTGACTCTTGCTTGTGTCTGCATTGAGGAGCTGGAACCACATAGTGTACACTCTTTTGCATCTGAATCACTCAGGATGAATCACCCACATTCCTCCATGTTTTGAATATATTAGTAGCAGTACTTTGCTCTTTCTCTTTGCTGTGCATTATTTCTATTGTGTGACTATACCACAATTCATGCATTGTCTCCCAATTTATTAACTACATACGGGCCTGAAGGACTAGAGCTGGACATTTTATATTGCTTAATAGTGACTCAGACCACCTCAGGCAGCCATGTCCACACGTCCTGTACATGCCCACCATAGGTGCCCTCATTGCCAGGGTTCCACAGCTGCTCAAATGATGTAAGAAGGTCAGTCAGCTCCTGTTTCCAACAGCACATGCCTTTCCTTCAGACTTCTCCTCTCCACATTAGTGTCTCCCTCTATATTGGAACTGTATCCCAGAAGCTTTAAGAATATAGATCTACATGAAACAGGAAAGAAAGCTGAATACTAACCCTTCCATCTCTTCCTCTGCAGCTAAGCAACACTGAAGAAAGGATGCTGGGTAGATATTTCATATCTCCTATTGTCAAAAGCCCTTATTGCTTCAAATGAGTTAAGCAGCATTTATTTAAGATATTGCACAATGTTATACGGCTCTCTTTAGAAATGGGAATGTGTGACAATGCCTATTGTGGACATCAGTTTGTTATCATCTGTACTATATTGGGGCAAAAAAAATGCCTCAAATTTATAGGAGAGAGATGGCACATTCCCTACTTTCAGAGCTGGTAGGGATATTATCCTTATTTTTTATTTTTTGTTTTATTTTGATGAGTTGCTGGGAGAGAGTCAGAAGCTTGCTCTTATCTCCCCATTTTTCCTGGAAACTTGAATTCATTTTGGAGCACAATATGTAAATCAGCATTATAATTGAGGTAGAAAATAAATAGTAATAACTAAGTAATTAATAATCAAGTCACAATTTTCTTATAACAAAGTACTGCAATCCTTCTGAGGAGGAGACCGCTAAACTGTCTCTAATTTTCATACACACCAGTAAATAAAATAAACAAACCTAGACCCCTTCTCCTTTCTCACTTAATGAGGGAGCCCCTGCACTCTCAATCATAACCAACACATTTCTTCATTTAGAGCTCAGTTTGAGATTACACATATTCACATCTATTGACAATAAAACATAGATCAACCTTTCAAACTGATTATTAAAGTCAATACATTGATGAATGGAGAGTTTTTATATTTGGGGGAAACTGATGGAAGAGATGAATGAAGGGATTCTGCACCTGACTCAGGGAAATAAAGATCAATTTTCCACCTCCACCACCACTGCCCCCAAAACTGGAAGAGTTCAGAATGAGAGTTAAGATAAACAAAGGCAACGTTTCCTTTGTGTAAACTGTTTTCTTCCTAAAGCAAGAGCTGTACAATATGGCCGCTCTTTCTTTCCCAGGTCCTAATAAAAATATAATGTAAAACCTGACTAGAATTCTAAAGAAGAAATGGTTTTGAACTCACTGGAAGAATGTTTCCACACCCATATTCTAAGTTAGAGAACCTCAAAACCATGCTGCAGATAAGCCTCTCACTCACTTTTAATAATCCATGAAGTTATCAGATAGGCTATCCCATAAGTAGAGTTTTTTATTAATGTGGTTAATGAACTAGATAGAAAATGTTCTTCTGGTTCATACTTTGTCTCTTTAGGATGCAAATATTAGAGCCAGTGTTCCCTAATAAGATATATTTAGACACATACATATTTTTACTTCAGAAAATAATTGTAGAACTTTAACACTGTTACATGTTTCTTCCAATTCAAAATTCTTTTATCTAAAGTTAAAAGCTTTCATGGTACTTATTCATATTTTACTGCATTTTATACACTCAAAAAGTTCTCATTATGTAACTAAAATAGTGCAGTGCATATTATCTAAGGAGCTACAGATAGTTATGCACTTTGAACACAGTAAATATGGACATAATGCTAATTGGAGGCCTGCACTGGCTTTCCATTGAGCACTTTATAGCAATGGCAAAAATATCCGATAATGGCATCTACAGTTCTTATTTGTAAATGCAAATTAGGCACAACTTTTGGGGATGAGGGGTATTTGCAGCCACACCATTTATACTTAAACTATTTGCAGGACCTGTCACTGAAGTGCATGTTAATTCTTTCACAATGTACACCACATTTTCAGTAACAAAAATTTCATTCCAGCATTTGGGCTGCAAACGTTAAGATTTATTACTTTGTCCTCTAGTTATATCATTTGTGGGAATCCCTAACTCTTATCATGGAGAGATAGCTCTCTTTTCACCTATAGTTTATATTTGTATTGCTGAATGTGTTCTTTTTTCTTATATAAGTAAATTTTAATGAAGATTTGCATAGGAAAACTCACCAGGAAAGTATTTTAAGGACTTTTAAATAATATAATATCTTCAAAAGATATGTTTTTGTTCACCTGTTACTTGTTTCACTTATTGGGAGCTAAATTATTTGCTGAACTGTAAGCTTAACTGTTTGGAAGCAATATACCTAATTCAAACCATAAACATTTTCCTGGGGAATCTTTAACAGTAGGAAGAATTGTTACAACCATTTATGTCTAAACCATGTGTCATTTCAAGGTTGAGATTCCAACATCACATTCAAATCTAAAATGTTTAGACATAACATATGATTTAAATATGCATTTTACCTCTAGCTGTTGGAAACCCTTTGGCTGATGGATGGGAAAGGCATATCCTAAGCCAAGAGGAAGCAATCCCAGAAGTGAAGAGCAATCCTGGGTTATGTAGCCAATATGCTACTGTAGCGGTTACCTATGCTTGTAGAAGCAAAGAAGTAATCAATGATTAGGTAAGTAATACAATAAAATTATATGTATTTTCTTTCCTTAGTGGTTATACCATTTTGCATTTCCACTGGTTGTATATAAATGCAACTGATTTCCCACAGTCTTGTTGACAAACTGTTGTTATAAAGAAGTGTAACAAAAAATTACATGTACTTAAATTGTGTCTTTAGAATATAGAAATTCCCAAAGCTTTTATTCATTTTTATTTATAATTAGTGAAAAACACTCTGCTAAAAAGATACTTATTCTCAACCACTATCATATTTTAAGGATGAATAAAGGGACACAAAGTGATGACCTACATCCTAGTTATTGCCTCAGATGGATAGCAGATGACTTCAGTATGACCCCTAACTCCAATTTTTCCTTCCCACTCTACTTCCAAGGGAGCAAAACAAAATCTATTCAGTGCACATTGGTTTGAATGGTAAAAACTAACTCACAAAGACATGAAACAGCATGAATTTGAGTTTAAATATATCTATGTTCATATTCTCATAGATCAAGAAATATGAGAGTACCACATATGATTTGAATTGATCATTATTTTAATTCTATTCAATGCAGATGTTCATAGTATAGAATCAAATACAAGCAAGAAGCCCAGCTGGCATGGTTCAATAGTTGAGTGTCCACCTATGAACCAGGAGGTCACAGTTCAATTCCCAGTCAGGGCACCTGCCCCGGTTACGGGGTCAATCCCCAGTTGGGTCGTTCAGGAGGCAGCCGATCAATGTCATTAATCTTCTCTCTCTCTCTCTCTCTCTCTCTCTCTCTCTCTCTCTCTCCCCCCCCATCTCTCCTTTTCTCTCTGAAATTGATAGAAATATATTTTAAAATATATAAGCAAGCAGGCTATAAAAATATTTTTATAGTGGATATTTTGTATATAAAATAATTTGTATGTATTTAATCAGGACATCACAAATAGGAAAGAGTTAAAAAGTATAAAGTATTAAATGCTTGCTTGTTTGTCACAACCACAGAAGCTGTGAGAGCAGTAATCTGTCATAAAACTTTAGCTTCAATTTCTAAACTTTTTTCTGAAGTAAAAAGAAATGGCAGTATTTTGAAATGGGAAAACTAAAATTTTTTAAATCTCAGAAACCAAAATTCTCAATTTTATTTTATTTTTTTTCTCTTACTCCCTCTCCCCTTCTGCCCCCCTACTCTCCCCGGCCTTCCCACTGTAGTTTGACAGTCTGTTTGAGGCAGCTCTGCCTCTGTATCTCAAAATTCTCAATTTTATAGAAATTATCTATTTCCTGGGTAGTAGAGTCATGATAGAAGCACTTGCCAAGGAGAAGGTTTCCTTGCCACCACAAGAATATTATAAGAGTATACAAATCAGCCCTCCTACCACACAGACAAAAACAGAGCAGATCTGAAGTAACTAAGAAGTCTGCAATCACTCAGGCTCACCTCATCACAGGTTGATAAAGTCCAGGGGAAAGAGAGCTTCTTTCTCTGCTAAGGAAAGTACAAGTCCCATTGGATAATTGTGATTAGCTGACTGGGTCACGTGATTCGCTCTAAGCGAGGTTCGGGAGGGCTGTGTTGATACTCTCCTCTCTAGAACCCACAAGGAAGAAGAGCATTTCCAGAAGCAGAAGATGGGGAAGGGCTTCTGGTCAAACAAAAAACAAGTGGTGTTCTCCACAAGTGACAGGGGAGACAAGAGCACCACCGGAAGGAAATAGAAGTAAACAAGATCTAATTCACTTCTCCTGTGCATGTTTTAAATACTTAATGATTTTAATTACTATTTAAATTCTAAAGATAAACATAATAAAATGTACCTTATGCATATTATGCCTACTTAAGTTTTCATGAGGAAAAAAAGAGATGTGTTTTAGGATACTCTTGGAGATGAACCAGCCTTATTCAGCCCTAGGTGGGGAGGACATTTCAAAGGTGCTCACTGAGCACTAGATCCAATATCAATGTGTTCTGTCCTTGACGACTGAGTGTCATGAGCCATCGTTTCATAACTAAGGTTTTGATTGGTTAGCAGTCTGCACATAGAACGGATAGGTTTCTCAGGAGGTAGCCAGAACCAAAAGGCAATTTTGGTCATAAGTAGATTTGTATCGCATCTACTCCTAAACCTCACCTAAATTCTCTCTGTGGCTGCTGTTTTCAAAATACTTTGTAGCAATATGCTCTATAAACTTTGTTTTCAAGTGAAATTTTACTCAACATATATATATGGTTGGGAAGGGAATGTGGTAGGGAAGGAAGCACTACCCCACCAATCCAGTCC
Source organism: Myotis nattereri (assembly GCF_964212035.1). Classification (NCBI taxonomy): domain Eukaryota; kingdom Metazoa; phylum Chordata; class Mammalia; order Chiroptera; family Vespertilionidae; genus Myotis; species Myotis nattereri. The sequence goes on along the minus strand of NC_138081.1, from coordinate 38,734,912 downwards.
CAGCTTCCTCCTGCCACCAGCCCTGAGGCTTGTGCATGAAGTTGGAGCTTCAAGGGAAGAGTTCCAGTGGGGAGTCCATCAGTCCCACAGCAAATGAAGGAGCAGGACTTATCCACATTAAAACCATTGCCCTGCCTTATAGCAACTTCTAATTTGATGGCGTGATTTTAAGAATACATTTTTTTAATCCTCACCAGAGGATGTGTTTTTCATTGATTTTAGAAAAAGGAAGAAAGACAGAGAGGGAGAAACACTGATTGGTTGCCTCCCATACTCATCCAGACCAGGATCGAACCCGTGACCTTTTGGTGTATGAGACGATGCCCCAACCAACTGAGCCACACTGACCGGGGCTAAGAATAATTTTTAAAGGGAGACAATTTCACCAAAATTTCCTCAGACTCTAATCATGTCATTACAAAACAAGAAGAACAAATCCATATGGGAAACTTCAGGACGAAGCACAGAGTATCTGGAGAAGATTTCTGTTAACAATGGATATGATGCAATGGAAGGCTTGGGTAAGCCAAATCGTGGACACTAAATCTAGCCCTCTAAAGAAACACAGCTCTCCCAGTGACACATCACATCACAGGGCCTAGAGAGATACTGAAATCTCTGCAGAGAGAATGCCAAAATATCAAGTTAAGGAGGTTAATCAAAGATTTGGAAAACAATTAAATGAACTAATTGAAGACTAAGATTTCAAATAGCTTTCTGGGAGAAAAATAAAACAAAAAAAGTTGCTGAATTTAAATTAAACGGTGGGAGCAAATTTATCACAGTGCAATATGTTCCAGAATAATCAGAGATCATTATTTATACTCATAAAAATACAAGCAACAATTCCTTTTCTCACACTGATACAGTTAGAGAACTAAAGTATATAACCAGTGGTAATTCCTACAAATCACAGGTAAAGCCTTGTAACTGGAAAAGGGCTTTACAAAAGCTGTTATAATGGCCTGTGCTTAGAAATGTACAAAGGCAGTAAACTTAATATTCTTATAACCCTAAAGCAATGCGGAAGTGTCATCTAATCCATCCGTTCCTTTTAAAGCAAAATTATATCATCCCATAAAATTGTCATCTATGCCATTGGAAATGCTTTGAATCAAGGAATCTATGACACAGAACTTAGATGCTTTCATTCATTCATTCATTCATTCATTCAGGAAACAGATCCCAGGCAATGCCAACATCTGTCCTGACATTAGGGAGGCACAGGTAACATGATACAAACTCCATGGAGGATGTATAGTCTATTGGGTGAAACAGATAAAGAGATAATTTCATAATATTCTGAAAAATCAAGACATTATGTTTGGGACTATGAGACTGGCATTTAATTATTCTAGAAGAGGAGGGATGGTTTACCATCTAAACTGAGACCTGACACACAAGTTTGTCAGGTGAGAGGGTGATTGAAGGTTGTTCCAGTGACAGGGGACCAAATAAACAAAATCCTAAACACAAAAGAGGCAGTGGCATAGTAGGGGCTCAAGAATAGCTCAGTGTGGATGTAGGGGGGAGGTGTGTTAAGATACCAATTGGCAGGTAAGCAGAATCTAGGTAATGAAAGGCCTTGACTATCCTGTTGCAGATTTGGAATATTGTCCTACAAACAATGAGAGAGCAATAAGGTTTTTAAGTAGAAAATAAATCTGATCACACCTGAATATAAGAAAGATTACTCTGATTGGGTATGAAGAGTATCTTGAAGATGGTAAGACTGGTGGGCAAGGAGGTAAGACTGGAGGGTAAGACTAAGTGGCTATTGCTGGAATTGCTCAGTGATAGGGTTCAGTTAGACTAAAACAAGATAGCAGAGGTGAGGATAGAGAAAACTGCCCTGATTCAATTGTTCTTCATGAAGCATAACAGATAGACTTTACAACACACAGAATTGGAGAATAAGAGAAAGGAACGGGGGCGCCTCATGAATTGTAGCCTTGGAACTGGGTGTCCTTAAATGGAGAACACTGAAAGAGCTACACTGGATTGAATATGCTGAATTGAGTTTTTAATATTTTGAATTTAGGGTTCCTGTGATTCATCTAGTAGAGAATTTTTATTCTATATTTTCTCTCTTATTGTACGCAGCTACACTGTAGGAAGTGGGGCAGTGGGAGTAAAATATTATATAACTAGTGGCCCAGTGCACAAAATTCATGCACATTAAAAGGGGATTAATTAGAGGAAATTTTTTAATATTGCTATTTGCCCTTTCTCTATAATAGAAGTGTCAGAGATGAAAGAAAATTAGTAAAATGAAAATATGTAATATGAAAATCTTCCTCCTGTCAGTGTCTGGGGTGCACTGTGGGACCCAGAGTCAAGTCCCTGCCCACCCACAGCATCTCAAAATCGTGCAAGACCCAGACCCAGCTGGCCCCACCTCCCTTGGGCGAGATCCAGACCTGGCCGGCCCCACCCTTATCAAGCCTCACCGGGCGGGGCACACAGGCTCAGGTTCCCTGTCAAGCCCTTCTGGGCAGGGGGGCACACCCTCAGGTCCCCTAGCGCACCCTCAAGTCCCTCAGTCTGGCACCGGGGCAGGGGGCATGCCTTGAGGTCCCTCGTCAAGCCCTGCCAGGCTGGGGGCATGGCCTGAGGCCCCCATTAAGCCTTGCCAGGTGGGGGATGTGGCCTGAGATCCCCCGTCAAGCCCTGCAGGGCAGAGGACACAGCCTCAGGTCCCCCAGGCTGGTGCCAGGTGGGGGGGGGAGGGGCTGGTGCAGCTTCAGGTGCCCCAGTACCAGGATGGGGGACGCAGCCTGAGGTCCCCCGGCCCAGCACCAGGGCGAAGGCCACACCTTCAGGTCCCTCATCAAGTCCCGCTAGGCGGAGGGTGTGGCCTGAGGTCCCCTGGCCCAGCACTGGGAGGGGGGCACAGCCTCAGGTCCACCATCAAGTCCCGCGGGGTGGGGGGTGGGGCCTGAGGTCCCCCATCAAGCCCTGCCGGGCGAGAGGCACAGCCCAAATTCCAGTGGCCTGGCGCCGGGGAAGGGGGGTGCAGCCTGAGGTCCCCTGTCAAGCCCCACTGGGCAGGGGGCACAGCCTCAGGCCCCCTGCCCCGGCCCAGCGCCACGCAGTCTCAGGTCCCTGCTGATTGCTCCTTAGGGCTTGTTACAGGAACTTGGCTTCTGCTGTGGGTGCAGCCATCTTGTGTTACGGAAACACCGCCTCCACTGTGGGCGCAGCCATCCTTGTAATGCATGATGGTCAATTTGCATATTCCCTCTTTATTAGATAGGATAGAGGGAACAAGTGATGAAAAAAAGAAGGCAATTGGAAAATAAAACACTGAACCAGAAATGCAAGAGATATTATTGATGAAATATAACTATATAATCATACTGATGTATTATTATTAACTAGAGGCCCAGTGCACAAACTTATACATGGGTGGGGTCCCGAGGGGGGTAGGGGTTGGGACGTGATCAGCCCTCCAGGTGGGTGGTGGGATGCCCTTGCTGGCCTAGGATCTGGATCTGTCCTGCTGACATTTGTGCTGGTTGTTGGGAGTCATCTGGCGGCCGCTTTTATATTGTTTTTTCCTTACAGAGTGTCTAGAGAGGGGAAGAGGCCATGGTGCCCGAGGCTGACTTCCAGGAGGCCAGTGACACTGTCGGGATCCTGCCAGCAGCACTGGTCCGTCAGTGTCTGGCCTGTTCTCCAGAGATTGGACCTGCAGGACTACTGATGGAGTGAGTGGCTGCTGCCGCCAGGCTGGTGGGCCGCCGGGACAAGTCAGCTGAGAGGCACTCCCACTGTGGGAGTGCACTGACCACCAGGGGGCAACTCCTGTGCTCAGCATCTGTCCCCTGGTGGTCAGTGCACATCATAGCTACCACTCATTCCAGTTGTCCGGCCGGTCAGTCGCTTAGGCTTTTATATAGAGAGATTTTCTAAATTTATAAGATCAAAGAAATAAGTTTTTGTTTATAATCAGGTTCTAATTTAAGTTCTTCTATAGGAACAGAAACCTTGTCACATTAACACAAGTATTCAAGTCTATGTAGAGTTTTATTTTGCTATAAATATAATACTTTGGTATTTAGAATTATGCTTCAGACTCTGGAGAATCCAGTTATTCTAAGTTAACATCTTTTAATCTGTTCAACTCTGTGATACTAACAAAAGCTATGTCCCTTGCCCTCGGAGATTGAGAACAAAATTTTGCAGTTTTTTAATTTATCATAGATCTCTTGTTAGACAGCCAGTTAGTGTCTTCTGGAATTCCTGGGCTGTGCAACACTCATCAACCCACCTTCAAAAGTTTGGCCTCCTTTTTTAGATTGGTACACATTCTTTGCTTCTTTCCAACTTTGTCTAAAATGCTGCTAGTCATTCATTTATTTTTTAAATGTTTTATTTTTATTTTTTTTAAATATATTTTATTGATTTTTTACAGAGAGGAAGGGAGAGAGATAGAGAGTTAGAAACATCGATGAGAGAGGAACATCGATCAGCTGCCTCCTGCACATCTCCTACTGGGGATGTGCCCGCAACCCAGGTACATGTCCTTGACAGGAATCGAACCCGGGACCCTTCAGTCCGCAGGCCGACGCTCTATCCACTGAGCCAAACCGGTTTTGGCTAGTCATTCATTTTTTAATAGTCCATACAGAATTGGTGGTTGTTAGGGTCACAACATCGATGCCTTTGAACTTGAGCACAACTTTTGAGAAAAAGCTGAATATGAAATCATAACAAGACACAAAATTAAATGTGTAATATCTGAGACAGGAGAAAGTTGGTCCCTCTAGGGCAAACCACTTACCCAGAAGTTCTTGTATTCAGAGGCAGGTTTACTGTGAAGTTAATGAAACTTAACTTCTGAGCACCTCGCTTAGATGAGGCCTTTTCAAGGCCCTGAGGGGTTCCCTCCCAGTGTGTTCAGATAATCACTGGTTTTGCTAAAATTTTTTAAAGTGATATATTTTAACAGCAATTGGTTAGGCTGCTGTCTCTTTCCACTTTGACTTTCTCTCCATCACAAATCCCCTGCAGCTAGGTAGCCATGGTATGACCATGGACATTTTAGAATTTTGCTGAAGGAAAGATGAATTATAGATATATTTTCTTAGGTCTGATATATTTATGCTTCAGTTTATTCCATGTATATTTAAGTTGCTGCTGACTCACCAGGCATCATTGAGATGAATGTGAATATCCAGAGATCACAATGTGATATGAACATTGTAATTCTCAGCACAGGACATTTCTAAGTATCAAGAAGAAATAAGATTTGAAATGTATGGAGCAAGAAGCTAGTATGTGGGAAATTTTTCTAATTGTCAGACATGTAAATTGCAGGAAGAGAATTCATTCTCCTTGACACCCAAGCTCTCCTTGGCAATTCTATTCCTTCAGGAATATTCTCAATAATGGGGAATATATAATTATTAACACAATATATTTTATAGAAATCTCTCAAAAAATAACTTATTAGAATCCCTGTGTTTGTAGTGTACAAATCAAGAGCAGTATTATAAATAGTAAGTATAACCCATTGTAAAATTTCATATAGAATGAATCCTAGCTATTAATAATAAAAATTTAATCAGCCATGGTAGAAAAATAATTAAATTATTTTTCTGTATTCTCTATAAAGAATATTATAAAATTATTTGTCATATAATGAGGCAATCAAAGAGCACTAAACTAAATATAGAGAGAACAGTTTTACTGTGTTTTGTGAGGTAGTTTATAAATGAATATAGTAAGTGATTTTTTTGATTTTTAACCCTTTGCAGTCATATTAAATTTGGACATGGGTGTTGTATTGGTCGGAATTAATTTCCATTGAAAGAGCAGTGATACATAACATGCAAGATTATGAAGGATAAACAAGATTTATTAATTCTTTTTTGGAACTACGTCACTACTAGTAGAATCACTATAAATGTTATCACTTTCTACGTCAGAGTCCTTATTCAAGGTGCCAAAATAAAACTCTTCATCGTTACTTTTAAATTCACAGTACACTTCTTTCGGTAACTTTCTTTTTGCCATTTTGGAGTATTATTTTGAAATATCTTAACAAGTGAGAATGCCTAATTACAGTCAAACGTAATTTGTAAAGCTTTATTTGAAATTCTGCTAAGTATCTCCAAAGCTTGTCGATTTCTTCACTCTCAAAAGGCGACTGACTCGCCACGGTGTTTTGCATGGCGAGTGTGGAACGACCACGTTTGTTTATATTGAGTTTCGATATCTCCAATTTGTCGGGGCAATGTTTTGGTTCGTGACAAGGTTGCTTAGACACTTAAGAGCTTTCAGAGAAATTATGAACTGATACATGAATGAATAGAGTTAAGATTTGTACGGTTCCTTGCTGTGGTGGCTGAGAGCAGACATATGACCGGAATGGTAAAAAAGCTTTGGTGGCTGAGAGTAGACAAATGACCGCAAAGGGTTAAATATATGTAGATTATGTAAAAGTTTTAAACTCTTATGGTGTGGTTTATTATTTTTATCCCATGTGAATGTTCACATTTGCATCTAATTTTGTATTTTTAATTTTGTATTCCTTTTATTAAAGAAGGCCCCTAACAACTGTATATTCTTCAGGCAAGACAAAACTCGGATTTGACCCTGCATGTAATATAAAGCTTAAAATAGTCTCTTAAAATACAAAGTAAAAGGTAGAAGCTACACTGTGCACATAACACTATCACCTTACATGCCATGTATACAAAGAAGGCCAGGTATTCCAGAGAATAAAAAATGTAGAAACATTCAGTTTAAATGTATTGATCAACTGTACCAACATAAATAAGGTTCAATCAACAGTATATAATTTTCTCTAACTTTCTCATCCACATTACCTTTTTCAAAGAGAATCCTATCTAATAAAAGACAAAAAGGGTAATTGACCGTACCTTCACTACACTTTCCATTGCCTAATCAGGGCGATATGCAAATTAACTGCCAACAAAGATGGCGGCCGGCAGCCACGCAGCTGAAGCGAGCAGGAGGCTTGCTTGCTCCAGTGATGGAGGAAGCCAAGGGTCCCCGCCTGCCGCAGCCCGGCTATGAGCTCTGAAAGCAACAATGTTTCATTTAGAAGCTAAACAAACCCCAGATATCTGCTTTTAGCAGGCCGCTCTCAGCTCCAGTTACGGCAACAAAGTTTTAATTATAGAAGGTAAATAAAGCCCAGAATTAAAAAAAAAGAAAAGAAAGAAAGGAGAGGCTGGGAGCTTCAGTCGCCGGCCAGCCTGAAAACGGCCCTCAGCCCCTCACCCAGACTGGCCAGGCACCCCAGTGGGGACCCCCACCCTAAAGGGGGTGTGGCCAGCCTGAAAACAGCCATCAGCCCCTCACCCAGGATGGCCAGGCACCCCAGTGGGGACCCCCACACTGCAGGGGGTGTGACCAGCTGCAAATAGCCATCAGCCCCTCACCCAGGATGACCAGGCACCTAAGCGGGACCCCCACCCTGATCCGGGACACCCCTCAAGGCAAACCAGCCAGCCCCCTCCCATGCATCAGACCTCTATCCTATGTAGTAAAAGGGTAATATGCAAACTGACCCTAACAGAAGAATGACTGGGAATGACTAGTCACTATGACACAGACTGACCACCAGGGTGCAGATGCTCAATGCAGGAGCTGCCCTCTGGTGGTCAGTGCGCTCCCACATGGGGGAGCTCTGCTCAGCCATAAGGCAGGCTTATGGCTGCTAGTACACCGGTGGTGGTGGGAGCCTCTCCTGCCTCCTCAGCAGCTCTAAGGATGTCCGACTGCAGCTTAGGTCTGCTCCCTGCTGGCAAGTGGACATCCCCCGAGGGCTGCTGGGCTGCCAGAGGGATGTCTGATTGTCATCTTAGGCCCAATCCTCCGGGGAGCAGGCCTAAGCCAGCAGGTGGTTATCCCCCAAGGGGTCCCAGACTACAAGAGGGCACAGGCGGGGCTAAGGGGCCCCTCCCCCCCCCCTCCCGCCGGAGTGCACAAATTTTTGTGCACCGGGCCTCTAGTCTATAATAATAAAAGCATAATATGCTAATTAGACCGGACAGCAGAACAACCTTCTGGACATCATTCTGGATGTCCTTATGAATGAAGTGTGGCAGCGGGGACCAAGGCAGAGGCAGTTAGGGGTGATCAGGCAGGCAGTCAAGCAGTTAGGGGCAATCAGGCAGGCAGGCAGAGGTGGTTAGGGGTGATCAGGCAGATAGGTGAGTGGTTAGGGGTGATCAGGGAGGCAGGCAGGCAGAGTGGTTAGGGGCGATCAGGACGGCAAGTAGGTGAGTGGTTAGGAGCCAGTGGTCCCGGATTACAAGAGAGATGACCAACTGCCAGTTTAGGCAGGGATCAGGCCTAAACTGGCAGTTGGACATCCCCTGAGGGGTCCCAGATTGCAAGAGGATGCAGGCTGGGCTGAAGAAACCCCCTTACCCCCATGCATGAATTTTGTGCACCAGAACTCTAGTTTGTTTATAAAAGGAAAGGTGGATATTCTCTAGGATTTGGATATTCTCTAGGATTACAGGCACTTTTACAAGGTGAAAAAGGACACTAAGGCATGTGACTCATTTGAAGGTCATCAGTGGTATAATAACAAAAGAAATCCCATTTAGGGACAGGTGAGGTAGCTGTCCTAAATGACTCCAAAATCATAAAAAATAAATGGCACTATCAAAGCAGAAATGAATAATTAAAGTTGAACTCTAACTCTACATCTATGAAGATCAGGAAAGCACAAACTGAGATGACTATTAATGCTTATTCTCTCTAGTAGAAGCTCAGGTTGTATAACTGAATCTAATAAGAAATAAAGCAATCAGGACTATAATGTTAAAATACAACTATCTTTGGTATGTCTCTGTGAAGCGGTTGTCATACAAATAAAATGCTCAGAGAGAACACAGGCTCCTACTGCTAAAAATAAATAAATAAGGGAAAAAGAAAGATGGTTCTGTCATGAAGAGAGAAGCAGGAAGTGAAAAAAAGGAAGGAAGACAGCATTGCTGAGTACCTGTGTGCTCTCTACCTGTATTAATATCCCTTCCAAATCACTTAGCAGTCATGAACTTTGTGTGGTAATTACTATAATAATCACTTTATAGAATAAAAATTGAATCACAAAGAATTACAATAACTTGCATAAGAACATAGAACTTTAAGGGATGAAGCCCTGATCAGTCTGACTCCAAATCCCAAACTTTTGCCACTCTCAAGGCCCAGATCTGTCAATAATGGAAATGGAGGCAGAACTTCTACTTGTACACAGTTGGCTAGACTTTGTAACAACAATAATCCTATATAAAACACTATATATATTAGTATTTACTATGTGCAAGAAAGAATTCTAAGCACTTTACATATTCTCTCATTTATTCCTCCTAACGATCATATGTGGAAAGTACTATTATTTCAATTTAACTGAGGAAAACATTTGTAGCATAAAATTCTGCTCCCTAGGTTTCTCTATCTTGTCCCCATTAGATAATCTGAACTAAATGATACTAAGATTCTTTATCTGTTATGGCAATTATGGGGGTGGAAGAGGGGATTAAAACATATTTCAAAAGGGAAGATAAATCTCCAGGAGCCATAAAGACCTTCTATTTTATATTTTCTTAGCATTGTAAAAGCAATACTGTTCACCTTGTACCATATCCTTTTTCCTCCGGTAGCATTTCAAGTCAACAGCACTGAAGAAATCTACTTAATCAATACTCTGGGAAAAGTCCTAATATTTTAGTTAACAACAATATATAGTTTTCCATTTGCAAAGAATGCCTTTGCTTCTAAGGTTCATCCTTGAAACTATAAGATTTAAATGAAGCATACTTGATTCTCGGCAGGAGGAGCCATACCTATCATTCTCACAACATGAAATACATTTTTGTGTCCTATCTCTAATTCATTTCACATAGACCCTGGGAATTTCTTTATTTTTATTTTTTTTTTTAAAGAGTGAGGTATTTAATGTGGATACTAGAAGCTTCTAGTGAAACACAGCAGACCAAATATATGCATTTATCATCAACCCCTTTTTAAATCCTACCACAGTTATACTAAAGGAATTAATAAGATGCTAATATATAAAGATGAGAGAGTAAATCTCAGAAAAGAAGAGGTTTAACAAAATATTAGAAGCAAAAGAACTAATAGCCTATCAGTAACTTACTACACAGAATAGAAAAAGATGTTACTTAGGGATCAAGGGTGTGGAAGCCAAGAAATTAGAAAACACTCATCTCAGGATCCTGGAAAATCTCAAGATTTGGAGGTCAAAGGAGTACAAGAATTGGAGCAACTATACTGAAAGCAGAAATACTGCCTGAAGATCTTTATAGAGTGCAGTTTATCCCTGGATCACTCAGGAACAGCTAAGTAGTTGTTCTCCACCCGAGGGAAGCTTGGCTATTTATTGTCTAGTGAGGCTGAACCAAATGCCTCTTGACTCAAGACACTAGGCAAAGCTAACAAAAAGGTTCAGGAAACCAAAAGTAGGAAATTGAGCAAAAGGTTATGTATGAAGAGTAAAACCACTGGGATGAGATTGAGGGTATTCTCAATTAAGAGAAAGTAACTAGGATGGGGGAAAGTTCAAGAGATACTGATCATTGCAGATTCCTTAATAAAACGACCAATTCCTGACGGGTCAGTGAAATCTAGCACTCAACAAGTATTACCCTTACCACACAGCTCATGGTCAGAATTTTAGGGCTTCACTCTGAAATATGAAAAAAACATCTAAGAATCGCCTCAAAATTGAGGGAAGACTATATTATTAAATGAAGATACCAAAACAAACAACTAAAGACAACAGGAACTATGATTAGACAGAAAGAAAACTTCAAATATGCTATAATTTCTAATATTATGAATATATATAATATAAATAATTTCTAAATTATAGATATAAATGTTTTACACACATATATACACAAAATTAAATATAATCTATTAACCATCATATTCAAATATACTGCAATTAATATATATTACACCTATTTATTTTTTTTAAATATATTTTTTATTGATTTTTTACAGAGAGGAAGGGAGAGGGATAGAGAGTTAAAAACATTGATGAAAGAGAAACATCAATCAGCTGCCTCCTGCACACTCCCTACTGGGGATGTGCCCACAACCAAGGTACATGCCCTTGACCGGAATCGAACCTGGGACCCTTGAGTCCGCAGGCTGACGCTCTATCCACTGAACCAAACCGGTTAGGGCAGTTACACCTATTTTTAAATGATGCTATTTAAAAAGAAGCATTCCAGAAAATAAGAATTCTTAGATATTAAAAATATAATTAAAGATAATTATAATTCAAAAAAAGTTGTTAAAATCTCTTATAGAGTATTTTTTAAGACATGAATTAGAAATTAAACAAAAATAAATAAAAACATATCAAATTAAAAGAAACTCCAGTCTGAGAAAAGAGAATATGTAGGCTAAACATTCTCAAATAAATAACAGAAACAATTTTTCCAGAACTTAAGTTACATGAACATTCAATTTAAAAGAGACCTCTGAATGCTAAGCAAAACAGATGGATATGGCCCTCACTGAGTAATAGCATCAAGTTTTTCAGAACTCTAAAAATCATTAGAAGCTTTAAAAGCAATGGAAAAAAAAATGTAAATACAAAGACTGGGAATCCTAACTTCTTAATGGCAACTTTGGAAGTTTGAATATAATAAAACATTCAAAATTCTGAATCTAAATGATTTCCAACCCAGTATTCTATACTCATCCAGGTTATCAATTAAGTTTTAGGAAAGAACAAAGACATTTCAAATATGCAAGCTCTCAAATTTTTACCCCAATATACCTCTATTAATAAATTACTAGATAATGTGAGTACTATCAAAAGTAGGGAGTAAGTCAAGAAGATAGAAAAGTGAGAGTACAGCAAACAGGAAATTCAATAGAGGAAAGAGGCAAAGGGGAAACTTCTAGGAGGGTAGCTGTGCTATTTTGATTGGAATACAAGGATAAAGAGCTCAAAGATGGACACCTTCAGGAAAAGAATAGAAATGGTATATAATTTATGGATTTGAATGTACTGGAATATTTACAGTTATGTTGGAGAGTTTTTAGGTGGAGAGTTTATATGCAAATTACTAATAGTTATGTTAAAAATTAAAATTTAAAATGATGCAAAAATAAATATCAGAGAATTGTACAAAAAGACATTTTAGTATTCTGAATAACCAGCTCAATAAAGCTTCTACAGTCACTATAATATATGTACTGCATATTTACCCCCAAAATTGATATAATTACATCAGAAAAATGGGGGGAAGGAAAGCATGTGAGAGGAGGTTGATATAAAATGTAAAAAGAGAATCCAAAAGTGAAAAATAATTATGAAACAGCAGTAGAAGCATATCATTCTAAAATATAGAGATAAATAGTGAATGAGATTCTTGCCCCCCGGAAACAGAATCTCAGGACAAAAATTGAATGGGAAACTACATTACTATTTCTGCCATAAAATAATATTATTGTGCTTTTTAACTTCTAAAAAAAATTCTGTCATTATTTGCAGATGATATGATTCTATATAGAGAGAACCCTAAAGATTCCACCAAAATAATTATAAAAAATTATGACATTGAATTATTTGAAGAAGATACAAATAAATTGAAGTATACACCATGCTCATGGATAGGAAGAATTAACATTGTTAAAATGTCCATACTACCCAAAGCAATCTATAGATTCAATGAAGTTACTATCAAAATACCAATGACCTTTTTTTTTATAGAACTACAACAAATAATCCCAAAACCACAAAAGGCTCCAAATAACCCACAGCAATCCTGGCAAGGAACAAAGCTGGAGGTATCATGCTATCTGATATCAAGCTATACTACAAAACTATAGTAATCAAAACAGTATGGTACTGGCATGAAAAAAAGACACATATGCCAATGGAACAGAATAGAGAGCACAGAAATCAACTCATGCCCCTATGGTCAATTAATATATGACAAAGGAGACAAGAACATACAATGGGGTAAAGACAGTCTATTCAATAAATGGTGTTGGGAAAACTGGGCAGATACATTTAATCAATGAAACTAGACCACCTTCTTATACCATATACAAGAATAAACTCAAAATGTATTAAAGACTTAAATGTAAGACTCAAAAACCGTACAATTCCTAGAAGAAAACACAGGTAGTAAACTCTGCTTTTTCCCTTAGTAATACTTTTCTGATATGTCTTCTAAGGCAAGAGAAACAAAGAAAGAATAAACAAATGGAACTTCATCAAACTGAAAAGTTTTTGCACAGCAAAGGAAAACATCAACAAAACAAAAAGATAACCTATGGAATGGGGGAAGATATTCACCAATAATACATCCGATAAGGGGATAATAACCAAAATGTCTAAAGAACTCATACAACTCAACATTTTAAAAATCCAATTAAAAAACAGGCAGAGTACCCAAAGAAAATTTTCTTCAAAGGAGGCATACAGATGGCCAACAAACATATGAAAAGATGCTCAACATTACTAATCATCAGAGAAATGCAAATTCAAACCACAATGAAATATTGCCTCAGACCTGTTAGAATGGCCATCATCATTAAATCAAGAAACAACAAGTATTGGCTAGTATGTGGAGAAAAGGGAACCTTCATGCTCTGTTGGTAGGATTGCAAATTGGTACAGTACAGCCACTATGGAGAACAGTATGAAGGTTCCTCAAAAAAAACTTCAAATTGAATTACCGATAACCCAACAACTCCATTCCTGAGTATGTATCCAAAGAAATCCAGAGTACTAATTTGAAAATATATATGCACTCCTATGTTCATTGCAGCATTATTTACAATAGCCAAGATATTGAAGTAATTCAAGTGCCCATCAATAGATGATTGAATAAAGAAGATGTGGAACATATATATAAAGAATATTACTCTGTCACAAAAAAAGAATAAAATCTTACCATCTGCAAAAACATGAATGGACCTAAAGGGCGTCATGCTAAGTGAAATAAGTCAGACAGAGAACAACAAATACCTTATATATGGAATCTAAAGAACAAAATAAATAAACAAAGCAGATAAAGACCCACAGATATAGAGAATAAACTGATGGTTGCCAGATAGGAGCAGGGTTGGGTGCTAGGTGAAAAAAGTTGAAGAGATTAAGAACTACCAATTGGTTGTTACAAAATAGTATGGAGGTGTAAAGTATAGCATAGAAAATATAGTCAATAATATTGTAATAACTATGTATAGTGCGGGGGGGGGAGGGGAATACTAAAGTCATCAGGGGGATCATCACTTTGTTAATTATATAATTGTCTAACCACTATGCTGTATACCTAAAACTAATGTAAAGTAATATTGAATATCAACTGTAATTGAAAAGTAAAATTTTTAAAAATCTGTTTTACTTTGATAAAAATTAAAAAGCAAAAAATTTCTAAGTGTACAAAGAAATAGGTCTGACCCTTTTCTAAGTACCTCACTTCCCATTTCATGTCTAACCTCCCCCATATACCTCAATGCCTAGAAGTGAGTTAGCCACTCTTTCTGCTCCTCACTGCTGCTTTCAAGTAATTTCTCCGCTCTCCTCTTTCAAAACTCCAGCTCCTTTGATGCTGATTTCTTATAGCAATAGCCACCAGAGACTTCCCTTTGCAGTTTTAATCTATGCACCTCCTTGTCACTCTTCTCTATCATTGAAGGCTTTTGCTCCCACCTGACTCTCGCTTAAAATATGTACATTTAATTATATGTAAATTATGCCTCAGTGGAATTAATTTAAAAATTTTAAAGGGGGAAAAGTCAGTGTCACAGGTTTCTAGGACTTATCCAATCATCTATCAAGGTGGTGATATATAGGGACATAAGAGGTGACAACAAAAAACAGTTTGGTATGAAGTTCAGTACTGAAGTATAATTCGATATGAAGAACAGCAGGAAGACACAAGGAAGGAGAAAGATCCAGATTTCAAGTCAGAAAGCTAAAGATTAATGAGTATTACTAACAAGCCATCAACTTCTTCACACACACACACACACACACACACACACACACACACAGAAAGAAAATGGGAAGGAGGCTGGGGGAATGTCAAGGGCGGGGGGGAAAGGAGACATATGTAATACTCTTTGTAATACTTTAAGCAATAAAATAAAATTAAAAAAAGAAAGAAAATGGGAAAATAAATGAAATGGGGATGCATATTCAGGGCAAAGAAAATAGTAGATTTGGTAAGAGTACACTTGAGACAATAAAACCCTCGATCAAAACTGTGGACTGCATCAGCTCAGTCACCACACTTGTCTCCTGTTATTCAAGTAAAAAAAAATATATGATCCCATTTCAACATGAGTAATATTTAAAAAGCAACCAAAAGAGATCTAAGAACAATTTTTAAAAAGGTACATTGCCGTAGACCAATTCCAGCATGTCATAATTTCAAGAGTTTCATCAAAAGGTTGATGAAACTTGGGGACTTAACAGGGTTGAGTCACACATATAGTCACCTATTGGGAATGGCTAAAGGCATTTCCCCAAACCTGAATAGGAAACTGATTGTGGCTGCCAGACAGTTAAAAGGCATCTTAATCTACATGTTATTGCCTCCTCAGGGCCAAACACCTGAACAGCAGTAGGCTATTCCCCCAATTCTGACAATGGACTCTGTACCCTTTGAAACCTTACCCTTTGAAGTGTATTATCTCCACCTTGCCTTAGGACAAATTGTGTTAATAAAAGCAAGGGTGCTAGACAAGGAGACACTCTTCAGTTCCTTTAGTTGAAGGTCCTCTGACCCCCAATGCCTTTCAAAATTATATCTCATCTCCAGACTCTTTATTAGTCTCTGGATTTCTATGTCAGCTACGCACAGCCCCTTTTCCAGATTCCTGAACCCTTCTTTATGCTGAGACAAGAACCCCAACATAAATGGACGCCCGAAGTGGGACAAGAGCACCAACAATAGTACATTAAGAAACTAAATCACAAAATTGTTCTATGTTTTTCCAGTCTCATCTAAATTACAACAAACTGGTACCTCCACAAAGGGCAAGGTTCAAAAAAGAGATATAAGGCTTCAAAGATGACAGGATATGAAGATAGAGGAAGATGAAGAATAAACTGGCAGAACTCAGTAAAGAAAGGAAAGAACAATACAGAAGCATCACCAAGAACAAAGTCAGGTTTTAATCAATGACTGAAATCAAGGAAAAGACATCATGGGTTGGCTAGAGGAAATGCTTGAGTTTATCCTTGAAACCAAGTATAGGCTACATGGAAATATGGATAAAATTATCAAATTCTTTGACCTTCTTCAGCTGAGATGATAGTTAATGCTATTCCACCCATGTTTCCACTCAATGAAAGATTACTTTTTGGATGCCTATCAGACCATGATCCCCTATTCCAAATTCTGCCAGGCCACTTCCCCTTACTGGGGTTCCTATGGCTATACACCTCTCTGTCCTATGTGGCCTTATGTCAGCCTGAGCCTGATTGAACATGAAAGCTCAATTATCTCCATTTGACCAATCAGATCTTCTCATCTGTGGGCTGGAATTTGGACACAGAAACTATAGCTGAAGATACATTAATGCCAAAACTGGCACTGTGGCTAAACAATTCTCATCTGTAGAGGAAAATAAATGAAATAGATACAGAAATGAGAGATCAACTTAGTTGAAATGATGAAGATTTTTGTTAGGTTCATGTTTTAGTTCTTCCTAAAGCCTAATATAATTTTTGTCTTAGGTTTTCATAAAATATCTTTGTCCGCTTATAATACTTTCTCCTCTTTTATTTGAGCTGCTTTGAATGGGTTTTACCATTTGCAGCCAATAGCCCTAAAGACAATAAAAATTAGTATAAGAAATGAAGTTTACAGTGAACAAATCCACCTTAAGACAAACATACACAAAACTGGGTGACTTGAAGTGAAGCACAGATTGAGGGGCAATATTTTTTTATCAAGGAATAAGAAATCAGCAATTTCTATTTGGCAATAACAAAATAGTTCAGCTATCATCTGTTATCCCTAAAAAATCAGACCATATTGTCACAAAAAGTAAGGCTTCAAAGGATGTCCTAGCCAATTTAAGAGTATACAGCTCTTTTTTCACACATAACTACACAGAAAGCAACAGAAGGAGATTTGAGAAAAGAATTCCCTGTCTAGAAACAAAAAAGGAAAATAGGGGAAGTACCCTAAGATGCTGTGTTCCAAATAAAAAAAGCATGTGCCCTGCCAAAAAGCAGCATCCAAATTATTTGAATGATTGTATATCTGCAACTTAGGCTGACTTGGGGTGGGGGTAGTAGTATCCTAACATTTAGAATGCTAATAGGTGCAATTAGGTAGAGGGTTAGAAGGGAATCATTATCTACTATCCCTCGTTCCCTTTAAAGAATTCCCCTACTACTAGTATTGTCATACTCTAGCAGCTCCAACCAAACAAATAAGCAAACACCTTAAAAGCTAAACTGGATTTCATGACTTGGGAAGAACCTATACACATGAGTAGATTTAAGAAATGTGCCCTGCTGGCCATTATTTTTTTTTGTTTTTAAGACTTAGTTTAAGGCCATTGAGTAGATAAAGATGGAGTCTCAGAATCCCAGCATGGGATGTTCATAAGAATGATAAACCCATCTCTAACAGTTTAACCAAGCAAATCCCGAGTGCCATAATGCAACATGTTTTCTGCATGTTTCTTTATTTACTGCAGAGCTTCCCCAAAACAAGTGATATCAGCAAGGATTTCACCAAAGTCTACAATATTAACTCTAGAAAATAAAACAAAGAAAAGGTAAAAAAAATATCTCTCAACCTAATCAATGGAACATGAATAACTCAAACCAAGATAGGAAACTAAACACTGAGATTTCTTTTTACACATAACTACAAAGAATGCTGGAATAGCCCTATTTGATTTCCAGGGCTTATGGACAGTCCCCTTGTAGACCCTTTGCCCCATGCACTATTCAGACAGACTTTGAAGGACATATGCAGTGAGCAGAACCCAGGACAGCTAGAATTGCTAACTAGGAACTCACTCTTCTGAAAAGAAAATGAATCATCAGACTTAACAGCCCATGAGATTAACTGGTGGGCTTCTCTCCCTCACATTACAGCATGCCTTCCCCTGGTTCCCCAAGGTATTCCAGAGGAAGGAAAGTTTGATATCACAATGTGATGAGACACAACACAAAGTACATTAAATAAACTACACTGTTTTTTCAATTCTATTTTATCTCTGACAATGTTAAAGTTTCAGATTTTTGTAAAGACAAATGCCAAACACAGAGAAACATTATGAGTGCCACCTTGTGGAGGGACCGATCAGTGCCCTCTCAGGCTGGCACTCACCAGTCACTTCAGTCGCACTGCAGCTGTGACCTTCTCATGGCGCCACTGACCACAGGAGGTTCAAAACACAAAAGGCCAGAGGCAGCAAAGGATAGACACAGACAGAAAGCAAAGCTGCTTCCAGGATATAAGTAATCAAGAATAAGAATTTTGCAGAGTACTTTGGAGAAAAATAAAAACTCCTTGGTAAGGCAGGGATAAAAACTCAAATTCAAATGAATGCTGAGCAAAGTCACAGGCAAAGACTGGAGATTTTATGCAAATTGCAGTCACATCATAACATTCTGGAGCAGAGTGACAAGAGCAGGATGGGGCACAGAAAATAGTCAGTAGAAACTGGAAGGAGAAACATGAAAATTAATTGTGAATGAACCACTCCTTTGTCCACATTCTGCTTATGAGAAAAAAAAAATGCAAGTGTTATCATAGCACCCACTGCTGACAGTTTACAAGTGCAATATATAAATTAAACAAGTTTACAATCCACTTTATGTAGCTCTTGTTGCATGGAATAGAGGATATCCTTTTTATAGTTTTATAACATACTGACTCTAACAATCCTCTCATATATACATCAACATTCTGATCCTTAGAGGAGACAAACATATGAGCAAATAAATTTGTTTTTTAACAAGGCTTCTTGTCAGGATAGGCAATAAATCATTTAAAAACATAAAATTTGCATTAAAAATGGATTTTTGCCTTGGCCAGTATTGCTCAGTTGGTTGAGCGTCATCCATGCACCAAAAGGTCACCATTTTCAGTTCCCAGTCAAGACACATACCCAGGTTTTGGGTTTGATCCCCAGTCAGGGCACATGCAGGAGGCGGCCAATCAGTGTTTCTCTCTCACATTGATGTTTCTCTCTCTTTCCCTCTCCCTTCCTCTTTCTCTGAAAAAGAAACAATAATAATAAAATGGATTTTTGCTTAGATAAACAAGCCCAACAACATTACTCTGGACTTTCTAGCCATCAGGAAGACAAAGAAAGTATATCTGATCTATCAAGGTATAAATGCGGGAAGAGACAATGTTATAATATGTAGAAAATGCTTCAGGGGTACAATTTGGCAATATGGAAAAAACTTTAAAGTATTCATTATCATTGATATAATCATTCTAGTTTAAGAACTTCACTCTAAGAGATAACCAGAGACATGAGTAAATATTTGTGTTAAAGATGTTCACCATAGCTTTATTTCTCTGGTTAAAAAAAAAGAAACACCCTTTATGGCCCAAACCATGGAATCAAATAATTTATAGTAAACTTAGATGGGAGATATCATAATATTATAAAATACATGGATTTGATTTAACTGATTACAAATCTGCTAGGAAAAGCCATTGGCCATCGGCCTCCTGAAGCATGCCTTGGTCAATTTTTCCAGTTACAGGATCTAACTTCTCTGACCCAATAATACTGTTTCAGTAGCCAGATACGTAGGCAATTAAGAGGATCAAGGAGACTAAAGCATGACTACCATGAGATTGTTTGAAGGCCACGTTTATTTACTCTACAAAAGGTGCTGAGCTCTTAGCCCTGGGTTCCTCAGACCCAGGAGCAAATTACTGTCTGGCTATCATCCAGGCCATCATGTAGCCCCACGAGACTTAGGGTCAGGGAACTGGCCTTACCATGCAGATGCTTCTGCTTTTTCACTGCCTGTTTTGTGTCACCTCACTTAGTGCTCTGCTTTATGATTTTGAAAGTTGGTGAAATAATAATGTATACCTTCTGGAGATATTGAGAATCGAGTGAGATGTACATGTAAAGGACCTAGAACAGAGCCTGGCACATAAAAATGCCCCCTAAATTGTTTAGCAATCATTATCATTATTATAAACATTAGCCTTGTTATAATCATTAGAATAATATAATATGATCATATTTGGTAAATACCATAAAAATGTGTCATATTTTCTGAATAAAGTTATAAAACTCTTGAAATGGGAGGAAAGTAAACAATTGCTGAATCTGCATAAAGAGTATACAGGAGCTCTTTGCACTAATACTGCAAATTGTAAGTTTATAATTAAATCAACATAAAAAATTACCTAAAACCAGTGAGTAACATAAATGCCAATCTAAAATTTTCTTTTTAATGCATGTGTATATATAAACACACATACATCATACGCATGCTTGTATACACATGTAGAAAAAATAGACTATCTCATTATCAAGAGCAATTGCACTCCATGATGTAATTTGAGACTGCTTTATTTTTTTTGCATTATCTCAATACTTTCCAAATTTCTAAATAGACATAAATCACATTTAAATAGGAAAAAATAAATTAAAAATTATTTGTAAGAGAAGTTTTGCATAAGTAATAGCTTCAAAGTGCAACTCGTTCCCTATGTCTTCACATTTCAATGAAGAAAATCAAATAAGGCATTTCAAACAATGTTAATTATTTGAATAAGTTGGAAAATCAGGCATTCAGAAACTCACAAAGTTAAAGACTAAACAAAGACATTACTGTACATGAAGTTCTGAGCTCCAACTCAGTTTGGACTTGAGAAAGTTTACCACACCCTCAGCCTTAAATAACCACAGATATGAAGGAGACTGCCCTGGAATTAGATTGCCAGGCTTCACTTGAGCAGATAAAGACATGGCAAGTTACAGGGGGCAACTTTAATTATAAATGAATGCACTGGTCAGAGGAAAAGAGATGGCACTGACTGGAAAGATCAGAATAAATGAAATTGAAGTTCCAAAGGAGTCCTTGCTGCCTTGTTTGGTTTTCTGATCCACAACATGGATCTTCAAGGGCTCTCTGGAGTGAGGAGAATAATCTCTTTCATGAAAACTTTGCTGAAAGTTTGTTTGTTTTCTTCAAATGAGAAAGGTAAAAAAGATGACTGTCATTCTCTCAAGGAATGCAGAAAGTACCAAAATTCACATTTCTGCAAAAAAAAAAATATAATCATCAATAAATAAAAACACACTCCGGCATATAAATATATTTGAACACTTTTAACTATTAGATACGTTTCTATACTCATCTACTCTGCTCTTGACTATAGTAAGTGCATAAATATTTAACAGAATTTTAAAGTGAAGTTGTTCTTCAAGGGAAAAAAAGTAGTAATTACAAAAGTAACTCTGATAAACAAGAAAAGGTTGCCTACATAGAGTGACAGATGAAACAGTAAGCATTTAGTCTCATTCTGAATGTTCCAAAGAAAATGTAGCATTGGGTAATAGTAGGAGATATATTACTATTGACACTTTCACTACAAAAAAATAAATAAATAAATAATCAAGAGAAAAATGCTGTAAGAAATAAGAAAAATTCTTCATCTCTCATAATAATAAGTGCCCAAGTAGGTGGTTCCAAGATTGGCTACATCAGTAGCTCAGTGTAGAAAGGATTTGACATGAATTTCTCAGCTCTACTCTTAGATCCATATTAATTGCCACTTTTCCAAGCAATGCACTCCCAAGACAATGTCCAAAGGCTGGAAGGATCAACTCACTATGTTGGGTCCTTTTCCAGTAGGCCTCCAATATACATACCATTAAATCTCACTGAGGGGGGTTTATCCCACTCCCTAATCCAGTTACTGCAAATAGGGGAGGAGTTACTATGATTGGCTTAGAGACACTAAGGCATTCAATTCCTGAGGTGCCCAATAGGGAGAAAATGGAGATTCTGCTGACAAAGAAGAAGGGGGATTGTTTCAGGATAGGCACAAAAGTCCCAGGTAGGGTGAGCCAAAAGTCAAATTCTTTACCATCATGTAGGAGCGCTGACTTATCTCTTAGCCCTTCACCTCCATGACTCCACAAACCCTATACTCACTTCCTGCAGCTTTATCCGCTGGTTCCCTGAATAGTCCAAGCACATACATTCATCTCATCTGTGAAAATTCGGTCCCACCATCCTATGTGGAATCTCTCCCCACATTCTTCTATCAGAACTACTTTTTCTTCCAAAGCCTAATCAAAAACAACCTCACCTGATTCCCCCACAGCAGAACGCATTCCTCCTTTCTCTAGCCTTCCATCATGTGGAACTTCTCTATTTGGCTCCTACGCTTTTCTGCTGTGTGTCAGCCATGCCTCTCACTCCACAGGAGTAAAACCTTCCTCAAAACAGATATGATGTCCTATTCACCTTCTATGGGTGTTTTAAATACCTTTAGAATTTATCTAAAAAGTCATATTCTTAGAACACTCAGTAAAATTCCACACCAAGACCTTGACTCTGTCATTCTCAATTTCTTTTAAGAATGAGCAAGGAGATAAGTCACCTTGAAATTAATTTCAGAGTAAATTCAAACTAGACTGTTAAGATTTAATGGCATCTTTTGGTTGTCTATTTTTAGTGAAATACATTTACATTTTATAATGCCTCGTGGATTCACAATATTACTCTATGTCATGTGAATCTTCGGGGTATTTTTGCTAAGAAGCATAAAGAGTGATTTTATACAACTCATTAGATCCTGCTCTAACTCTGCCCTCTTCCATTTATCAAGTCTTATTAAGTTCTGTCTTCTTTGTGTTTACTCTAACAATCTCTCCCCTCATTTGATAACACAACTTTCAAAATAAATATCATTTAAATCAAACATTGCAAACTCAGAGATAAAAGGACAAAAATTTCAAATCCCTCCAATCAAATTAAAAACTTATTTTAAAAGATCTCTGGAAAGGAGACATTATAATCACCTTGGTAAGTCATGTTTAACATTTTCTTTTTTCCTAAATCTGTTGTACTAGTTCTTGAACCTCCTTCAAACTTATTCCATGTATAATGGAGGTAACACTAGCCTCTTTGCCTCTATATTAAACATGATTATGTTTGTTTGGATTTTTTGTTTTGGGTTTTTTACATAACACCTAAAACATTCTAGCTTGTTTGTGGAATTCTCAAACATAAATCTGAACAGGAGACAGAGTGTAATTTTCCTTATAGAAGCAAAAAAAACCCACAAAAAAACAAAACAGGTCCTCATGATCTTAATTAAACCTCTCCCAGATAGGATATGGATATGTGAGACGTAGGCTGAGACTCAGTTCAGCAGCTGATGACAGTGTACATTCTTTTCCTAAACGGCAACTATGGCAGTGGGCCACCACGGGGACCAGTGCTCATGAGAGTTCTTAGAAGCTACCAAAGGCCTGGTGCACGAATTCGTGAACCAGGGGCTCCCTTGGGCTGGCCTGTGGGATCAGGCCGAAACTGGCTCTCCAACATCCCCTGAGGGGTCCCAGATTGTGAGAGGGTGCAAGCCAGGCTGAGGGACCCCACCAGTGCATGATCGGGGACAGGGAGGGATGCGGGAGGTTGGCCAGCAAGGGAGGGACCATGGGAGGACTCTAGGGTGTGTCTGGCCTGTCTTGCTCAGTCCTGATTGGCCAGACCCCAGCAGCAAGCTAATGTACATATAGGAGCATCTGCCCCCTGGTGGTCAGTGCACATCATAGCGACTGGTCAACTGGTCAACTGTCTGCCCCCTGGTGGTCAGTGCACATCATAGCGAGTGGTTGAGTGGCCTTAGCATATCATTAGCATATTATGCTTTGATTGATTGAACGGCCAACTGGACAACCAGGCACTTAGCATATTAGGCTTTTATTATATAGGACTAGAGGCCCGTTGCACAAAGAGATTTGTGCAATAGGCCTTCCTTCCCCTGGCTGCTAGCACCAGTTTTCCTCTGGCACCTGGGACCCAGGCTTTTGCTCTGGCCGCAGCGGAGAAGCCAAGCCTGGAAGCTTCTCTGCTCTGACCGCAGCGGAGAAGCCAAGCCTCTTCAGTCTTCAGTCTTCCATCTTTGCTTGGGAGGAGCCTTCAGTCTTCACTCTGCGCCTGCATATGCAAATTAACCGCCATCTTTGTTGGGTTAATTTGCATACTCATCCTGATTGGCTGGTGGTGTAGTGGAGTGACACCAATTTGCATGTTTCTCTTTTATTAGTGTAGATGGTTCCCAGTGTTCAGAAGTATCAGCAGCAGTGTCCTTACAGACTAGCCCAGGTGGCCTGGCCTTTCTTCTTTACTGCCTTTTTCCAGAGCCTGTTTCTCCAGTGATTTTTCCAGAAATTCTGAGACCTTCCCAATATCCATTCAAATTTCTCTAATGGGTCAATCTCAGTAACTTGTAAATAAGAACCATAACCAGTATTTTATGTGATACTGAAAAGGTAAATGTACATAACAGTCTCAAATTTCATTTAAATCGTTATTTCATCTATATTTGAAAATTCAAAAGGTTGGTGTTTGTTTTAATTTTGGTCACTTGTTTTTATTTCTTTAATTTTATTTATTTTTATGTTTTTAATTTATTGATTTTAGAGAGAGGGGGAAGGAAGGGAGGGAGGGAAGAAGAAAGGAGAGACAGATTTGTTGTTCCACTTATATTTGCATTCATTGGTTGATTCTTATATGCGTCCTGACCTGGGATTGAACCCGCAACCTCTGTGTATCTGGACGATGCTCTAACTAAACTTCGCTAGCCCACCAGGGCTCTTTTTATTTCGTGTTAACAAGGTGACAGGGGGAAAGTTTGTATAGCGAACTCTGTGTAAAATTTTTCTGCATCCCTTTAAATTCTGAGATTCAAAAGTGGATACAGAACTCCTGGTGAAGTTCTATGAATGCTAAAGATGCGGTGTAATTATCACTGACCTTCAAACAATCCATAGAAATCAAACAGGTAAAGATGCTTGCCGTGCTTGAAAGGCCAACTGATTTTCTCCTGGCCAGATTCTAAACAAGCATAGCATTGCCTTGACTGCGTAGTAATAAATCTCTCTTTTTAGTGATAATCAGTTTTTGTTCTTTATATTTTTCCATCACCATTTATCACTTCTATATTCTCTTCCACCTCCACCCACTCCCTCCTCACCCCTGTGCAATCATCACACTATTTTCTGAGTCCATGAGTTATTTCTCTTTCTTTTTTTTTCTGTTAAATCCTTCCTCCCCCGAATAATGCCCCCGCTCCAGAGCTGTCTGCCTACCCTCTATCTATGAGTCTGTCTCTACTTTGCTTGTTAGTTCAGTTTGTTCATTAAATTGCACATATGAGTGATACACGTTATTTTGTTTTAAATATTCTTCATATATCTTTCTGGATGGGAGTTTGCTTTTGAACCAAATGCACAATGGGAAGTCCTTACTTTTTGACCTTCTTAAAGCACCTCAAAGAGCAACAAATATTCGAGAAAGTAGTCTGTTTTGAATTCAGTGGAATCCTGGAACTTCCAAAGAGCCAGGCTGCTGCTCTCAGAATAAGAACCTTGCTAAATTGGTTAGAATTAAGAATTCTGATTTACCGTAATTATACACAATCAAGGTTATTTGTCCTATCAAAATTATATGAAAACAATCTAATAGAATGAATTCTGATTGTAAAGAGACAGAGATTATTGTGCACCTGGGCTATCATCTCTCGAGTCCAGGTGACTCTCTCTCAGAGGGGTGCTGCTTATTTTCTACACCACCTCATTTATCTCTCCCCTTCATTGTCTGCTCTGTGGCATGAGACACTACCTTTCAGATGTCACCTCCTGGGTTTTCTTTCTGACCAGCTTCATTCCAGCCAATGGAATCCATAAGCAGAGGAGAGAGAGGCTGTGGTATTCATGCCCTGTTCTTCTCTGCTTTGGAGGCCAACCTTTGAAAATAACCCCTTCCCTCCATGAGTACAGCTCCTCTAAAGTAACTTTTCCTCAATGGTTTCAACTTTCATCGGGTCCAAGCTTAGAGGATGGAACTACATGATGAACCAGGGTGTTTTTATCTCATCCTTCCAGCTCAGCAACCTACCTTGTTAGCATCCAGGATCCATACTTTAGAGAAGGACTCATGGACACAAAGCTCAGGAAGCAGCAACAGTGTATTTCCATAAGACAAGGGAATTGGAAGTAACCAGAAAAGGTCTATATTTACAAAATAAAGAAGGAAGAAAGCCCAGAAGGAATAGGAGGACAATGAGGGAGGAGGGCCTCAGGAGTCACTATAGTAACCAATTCAAAAGGGAATATTGACCAATCAGAGGGGATGTCAGGAACTATAGCCTTTATAAACCACGGAAACAGGAAATCAGTGGGACCCATTGGGACTCCCTCCACGTGGGAGGTCATTCTGTGGGACTTTTTCCCTCTCCCTACCTGGTAGTCTGTATTTGTTCTTTAATAAATCTCCACCTTTGCTATACTGCCCTCTGTCTGTGGATTCATTCTTCGACTCTGGCAGACAAAGAATCCGGGTTCCAGTCCAAAAATTCTGTATCACTTTTTAATTGTCAAATGTGCATGAACTCGTTTACCATTAGAAACTGGTCCACATCAAACTGAACTAGTAAGTCTGTCTTACTCATCTCCATCTCCATTGAACCAGTGATGAAGGAATTGTTCTCTGTCAGCATGCCATGCCCTGACAGGCACATGCACACACACACAGCCAGTACTTGTTACTGCTCTCTTATAAACAGTCTTCTTTACTAGCTTGGCTGCTTGTACTCTTGTTCCTCTATAATGCACTCCTCACTCAGCAGTAAAAATAATAACCTAAAGCTTTAAATCAGATCATGTCACTCTCTGCATTCCAGAACTGTCATTTCCTAGCTGTGTGACCATCACAAGTTCCTTTACTTGTCTGGGCCTCCACTTCCTCGTCTATAAAGTAAGGATAATTATAGTACTTCCCACCGAGCATTATTTTGAACACATATCAGTGAAGACATGTGAAATATTTAGATGGATTGCTGACATTAGTAAGCCAGCCATTATTTTAGACTCACCAGAGTGGCTTTGCCTGTTTTCTCTGTGATGCCCCACTCAGGCAGCTCTGCTGGAATATTTTATGCTTACTGCCTCTGGGAAAGAATGACATCAAGGAAATGAGGCTTTTGAAACTCTTGGCAGAGACATTCCTTTTGAAAAACTAAAAAGACATTTTAAGTTTCAAAGGTTTCAAGGCATCAAGTTTAGACCGTAAACAGATGATAAAGAAAAAACATGAAAACCCGCACTGCCCTGCCCTGTCCTAGGCTAGATAAAGAGTCTCCGTCAGGAGAGAAGAAGAAACAATGAGAAGTGGCCTCAGGCCTTGTCCCCACCTGCTGGGCTCAGTCCAGGGAGGGAAAAACACAGCGCTGGGCAGATTGGGGAAATCTGAGAACAATAAGGGAACCCGTGTCCTATCTCTGAACAGAGCCTGAGACTGTTACAAAATCCCTGATTTCCGAGCCAGCATGGTCTGAAGAGTAAGGAAGGAGAAAAGGCTGCATGTCATAGCTAATCAGGAGGGAACAAGAAAGACCTCCAAAGTTCCCCTCACCCCTAAATGACCACAAGAGAGTAACCAAATATGCCCTGTGTCCCCAAGAAGGACACGGATAGAGAAGAGAGAGATAGCATCTATAGGGTCCCATAGGTTGAGGTGAGGGACAGAATGAAGCAGTCCGCATGAGTCATAACCTAGCTGTGTGACCATCAGCAAGTTCCAAGAGCCAAATAGGAAGAAACATATTTCAGCAAAATACCAGCATGGAGAAATGAAACTGGCCACACTCCACCCCTTCCCCGCAAATGCAACTGAGGATAACAGAGATAATTACTTATTTTATGCCTGGTTAAAGGGGTCTCAAAAATAAAGTGCATGCCTGGCCGGTTGCCTAGTGGTTGAGCATCAACCTATGAACCAGGAGGTCACGGTTTGATTCCTGGTCAGGGCACATGCTCAGGGTGCAGGTTCAGACCCCAGTGGGGGCGTGCAGGAGGCAGTCGATCAATGATTCTCTCTCATCACTGATGTTTCTATCTCTTTTTCCCTCTCCCTTCCTCTCTGAAATCAATACAATTTAAAAAAAAAAAATAAGTGCAGTTCCAGAAATACAAAACTCTACATTTCTTAAATGCTTTCCCATTGCTCTTAAAATAAACTGCAAGCTTCTTATTTTTGCTTGCAAGTGCTGTATGACCATGCTCCTGGTCATGTCTCACTTGTCTAATTTTATCTCACGCCATTTCTCTCCTCTGTCAGAATATGCCAGCCACACCAGCCCTCTTTCTCTTGAGAACAGGGCAAGTCCTTTCCCAAATTAAGGCATCTGCTGTTGGTTGTGCTCCTAAACTGCCTAGATCAGTGGTTCTCAACCTTCCTAATGCCACGACCCTTTAATACAGTTCCTCATGTTGTGGTGACCCCCAATTTCATTGTTACAAATTGAACATAATTAAAGCATAGTGATTAATCACAAAAACAATATGTAATTATATATGTGTTTTCCGATGGACTTAGGCGACCCCTGTGAAAGGGTCGTTCGACCCCCAAAGGGGTCGCGACCCACAGGTTGAGAACCGCTGGCCTAGATCATTCTAAGCCTCTAGTATCCTGGAAAATGTCTTCTCAGAGAAGCCTTTTCTGACTTAAAGGAAACAACTCATGTGTTTTCCATGTAATGCATTCATTTCATCCATAGTATTTAACACAACTATATTATCTTATTTTCTTATTTACATTTTTTTTCAAATCTACATGGAGGCTTTTCCACCTTGTTCTTTGCAATGTCCCCAGCATCTAGTATATATCCTGGCATATATCAGATGCTCAATAAATATTTGTTAAATTAATGAGTGAATGCTTTCCTTCATCCAACCACGTCAGGGTGGTTCACACAGTAGTACTATTATTTAAATTAATATTTTATCTTTTCCATTAAAAAAAAAAACACCTTGGAGGATATTTTCTTTCCCAAATATATAAATTGCAATATGTATTCAGGGACCATCCTCAGATTCAGTGAGTCCCTGGAAGGGCTCATCGACCTCAGTAACGCTACTAAACTCATGGTTAGTGTAGTACAGCAAAAAAACAGATTGAAATTATCCACAGGAAAAGGCATACATAGCAGAGTTCATCAAAGATCAGGGGCAAGCTTCTAGTTGTCCTCTCCCAATAGAACCATGAAAACAGTGATTAATCCTCCCAGTAACAATGTGTGACAGTATACATGAAGTACTGCCAACCAGAGAAGCTCACCTTACACCAAGAGCATGTGAACATGATCCAAAAGAAATCTTTGTTGCTACAGAATAATGTTCATTTATATCCAAAAGAATTTGACACAAGCTGTTTTTAAATAATATGATCAATGTGGAAGATTCTAGGCAATATTATTTGCATGAGGCAATAATGCAACATAGAATTCTAGTTTTAGCACATGTTTCAACCAGTTTCAAGAATTATAGATGAAAATCCACTATCTCTAGTTTGGATGAGACTCAGTTGGAATCAGGAAAGTAAGGTAAAAGATTTCCATCTGCACGTCCTTTGTGACCCTTCCTCGGAGACGTGGACCTAAAATATCTGGAGGACAAGAAGTCGTTTGGAAATAATGAACACCACTTCACAGCTCATCCCCCTTACCCTTCTGCTCTCAACTTTTACTTCTTGGTCCATCCTTTTAGAGATTATCTTCCATGTAATAACATATAGCTAGAATTATAAGAGAAGCCAACAGCGGGAAGCAGGAGAAACAGTAAAAAGTTGTGACTAGTTCACAGAAAGAACTTAAGACTCCTTCAAATTGTGCCTAAATAAATTCTCTTGCATATGGCAAGATAATCAGGAAGTGGAATAAGGTATAATCCTGTCCGGAAAAGTCTCATTAAACCCATGGCCACTGACACTGACACTTGGAATAGGGGATGAATTCATCAACCAGATCTCTTTTGAGATCTGAAAAGAAACATCAAATACCCATGACACTGAGGGGAGTAAAAACAGATTTCATTTTGCTAATTACAATAAATGACCATCAGGGACCCTCCCCCCTCACTTGACCTTCAGCTTCATTATTTCCACTAATTTAATAGGATTTACCTTCTCTTGAAGCTGGACCTTGCCTCTATTGAGGATAAATAAACAATACCACCTCCATACACACACCATGAGAAAACTTTTGAAATGTCTTCAGGATGCAGAGGAAAAATGTTTGCCAGAAAAATACTTAGTATAAGAAACAGAAGTCAGTTTCCCCTGTGCTGTTTTTTTTCTTGATAAATGGCATCAGCACTCATGTCAGAAACTTATGTCATCCTTGACCTCTCCCCTCCCATAATTCCCATACATACACTCAGTTATTAAGGCCTTTATTTTTTCCAGCTGTACTGAAACATAATTGACATATACCATTGTATAAGTGTAAGGTGTACAATGATTTGTTACATATGTATATTGTAAAATGATTATACAATACATATAGTTGGCACATCCATCACCTTACATAGTTAAAATTTTTGTAATGAGAACTTTTAAGATTAACTCTCTTAGCAACTTACAAATATATAATATATATGATAGTATATAACATATATATGACAGTATTGTTAACTACAGATAGCATGTTGTATATTACATCCCCAAAATGGATTTAAAATTGGAAGTTTGTATCTTTTGACCCTCTTCCCCCCAGTTTCCCTACCCCTTTATCCCAACTCTGTCAACCACTAATCTGTTCTCTGTTCTATGAGTTTGGTTTACTTAGATTCCACATATAAGTGAGATCATATAGTATATGTCTTTGTCTGACTTATTTCACTTAGTTAGCATAATGCCCTGAAGTTTCATCAATGTTACTACAAATAAGAAACAGAAGTCCATTTCCCCTATGGTTTTTTTTCTTGATAAATGGCAGCAGCATTTATTAAAATAAACTTATTAAACAGTAGGATTTCCTTCCTTTTTATGGTTTAATAATATTCCATTGTATATATTTACCATATTATCTTTACTCATTCACCCATCAATAGATACTTAAGTTGTTTCCATGTCTTTGTTATTGTAAATAATGCTGCAATGAGCATGAGGGTACAAATATCTCTTCAAGATATTTCATTTTCTTCAGGTGAATATCCAGAAGTGGAATTACTGGATCATAGGGCAGTTCTATTTTTAATTTCTTGAGGAACCACCATACTATTTTCCATAGTAGCTGTACCAATTTGCCTTCCTGTCAACAGTGTATAAGGGTTCCCTTCTCTCTATATCCTCATCAGCATTTATGTCTTGTGCTTTTTATAACCATTCTAATAGGTGTGAGGGGATATCTCATTGTGGTCTTAATTTGCATTTTCCTGATGATTAGTGATAGTGAGCACCTTTTCATGTATCTGTTGACCAATTGTATATCTTTGGAGAAATGTCTATTTAGATCCTGTGCCCATTTTTCATTGGATTATTTGTGGTTTTGCTATTGGTTAGCCTGAGTTCCTTATATATTTTAGATATTAAAGTCTTATCAACTATGTGGCTTTCAAATATTTTCTCCCATTGTGTAGATTTCCTTTAATTTTATTGATCTTTTCTTTTGCTGTGAAGAAGCTTTTAAGATTGATATAGCCCCACTTGTTTGGTTTTGCTTATTTTGCTTGTTCTTTAGATGTCTCATTAAGGCCTTCAGATTCTATCTCCTTAATACTTTTTATAGCCACTTCCATCTTCCCAACAGCCCATAATGTCCAATGCAAGATTATTTCTAACACCCTATTATCTCAAACCTGGAATACCATAAATCCTTAGTTCCGCTGTCAGGCTCCATTGCTTTTTCTCCTCTATTCCATTTTTCATACTGCAGTCAGGATGACTTTTCCCCTTTTACAACTTTTGAGCCTTCCATCTTCCTATTTAAAATTTTAGTGGACTTCATTCCTCTCAAGTAACACCAATATTTTCCATAATCTGGGCTAGGCCAAACTCTACACATTCTTATCTTTTCACTCACCTGTCCTTACATCATAATATCCAACGATACTGAATTGTTGAACCAATTCTCTTGCCTCTGGGTATTTCCATGTGATATCATCTCACCACTGAATCCCACCCCAATTCTATCTCCCTTGCTACTTTCTTCATCGGATCAAATATTACCATTTTTTCTAAATTTACTTTCTCTGTGACATATTTCCTGACTACCTAAACCTAGGTACTTGCTCCTCCAAAGAAACCATATAACATATCAAAGTAACCATGCAGCATAATCCATTAGTTTTATAAATGCCAAATTACCTGTACCCATCACCACCACCACCACTGCAAGCTCCTGTTATAACCACAAAACTAAACAAATTGCCTAGCACTGATGAGGCTCCCAGATGTTTTGCAAAAATTAATGAAGAGATTGCTGAATGAAATGAAAAGATAAACTCGATGATATAAGAGATCAACTGTGAGGTGCTAAGGCAACTGTGAAAATGCAAGGGGCTAGCTAATATATTGATAATTTTTTCTTTTTTATTAATAAAAAAATGTTAAAATTCAAAGTACATTGGTAAAATATAAAACCACAAGTCCACCTGTAAGATGTGGCCTCTGTGCTGCAGAAATCTAAATTATTGATGGAAGACAAAATTGAACTGTTTCTCCAAAGGCAAAGAAAAATAACAGAGATGAAAACTATGAAAAATAGATGACGCAGATGGAGAAGAGGGGAAAAATATTCAATCTACTAATAATGGATATTGATAAAGAGTAGGTCAGGATAAATAAAATAGAAAAACCAAAGATACAATTGAACAAAAACTTTTATGAGCTAATGAAAACCCTAAATTTTTACAGGCATGAGTGGTATCATTGTATCTTAATCAAAATCATGAAAAAAGGGAATTCTAGCTAACTCATGATAACATTTTTCAATTTAGGTAATTTCTAAAAATCCTAACAAATAAATTAAAATTGCCTTAACAATGTCAGAAAAAGTTTAATATTTTATCCTGCTGGTGTTTGGAGAAGGCTTGGAGATATATTCTAGACTCCTAATTTAGCTCATAGTTGCTAAAAAAATTTAAACCCTAACTTCCATCATCCATTTGGATTATGCAGACTAGTGGCCTGATGGCAAAAACAAAAATAGTA
Organism: Myotis nattereri; assembly: GCF_964212035.1. Classification (NCBI taxonomy): domain Eukaryota; kingdom Metazoa; phylum Chordata; class Mammalia; order Chiroptera; family Vespertilionidae; genus Myotis; species Myotis nattereri. The sequence continues at coordinate 38,701,686 of NC_138081.1, read as the reverse complement.
ATAATGTGCCAACTACATTTTCCCCAAAGATAATGTTTTATATTGTTTATTTTAACAATGAAATTGTATTATTTTATAATGCTTATTTATAAATAATATCTTATATATTGTTTTAAAGCTACAGTAGTAAAAGTTTTTCCATTTACTTGGCATTTTTATAGTATTATTCCAGATGGTCAAGTATGAGAAGTTTACTCAGAGATTACTCTGTTTCATGACCCTTTCAATAGAGCTAGAAAATAGTCAACAACACCTTGGTCAGTAAATGTGGAATCACTAGACATCCTAGCCCCAATCAGAAGAGTTCAAATATTCTCAATATCAGAAGTAAAATATATGAGACAATCATATTAAAGAATTTAAGGGTCATGGGATATAATGAAGACTCAGTAAGTAGTTGATCATCATCATCATTTTCATCAGAGTTCTTTGGACAATTTAACCACATCAAAAGCACACAAACAATAAGGAGATAAGTTGGCATTGTACAGACAGAAGCTTCCATTCCTGTTTACTTCTAGAAATCTCTTTAAAGGCCTGTTTTCTTAATGGGACAAAGCCAACTATTCTGGAGACTATTAGTTTCGTAGGGGATTACCTGAATATTTGTTCTATTAATGTTGTTAATCAAAACAGAAAAAAAACTCATGCTGAGCTATGCTATCCCCTTAACAGAAAATGACAGAGGTTTTGAAGTTAGATCTATATTGATTTGAAGGCAAGAAACTGTGACCTTAAATTCTGCTACCAACCAAATTGATATTCATGTTCAATGACACACACAAAAAAAGATTTTCTGGATAATCAAGCCCTCAGTGCACAACTTACATGTCCTTTCTAAAATAAAAACTATTTCAAAATATTGCCTAGTGGGAGGATGGTAAGTTAAATAAAAGAACTCAGAAGTGAAAAAGTTGTGCCATTAAAAAAAAAAAAAAATTCTAACCAAAGAAAGAAATAAGAAAAAGAAAAATAAAGAAGATGCAAAGTTCAAAGTATCTACATATGAAATTAGTACTGTGTTAGAAAGCCCAGGATGATCAGCAGAAAATCTATCTGAATAAATAGCTCACTAAAGTAGCCATCTTAAAAAAATATACATAGATATTTCCACATCTTTCGTTTACAGCTAAAATAAGAAATGTTAAGTAGCAAAATGCAGAAAAAAGCATATGTAGATAGAATAGCTGATTGATTAAATGGTTGACATCAAAGTCTCAAAAAGTGTGCAACAAAATGTCAACTGTGCCATGTTTCTGCTTGATGCTGTCATTCCTCCATCATTCTGGTTGTTTAATATGTGCATCCTCTGCTACATCCACAGTTGGTCCCATGTCATAATTATTTCATTAAAACATCATTTCTTTGTAATCAGAGTACTGTATTAATTGAACCTGGCTTTTAAAAATATATTTTTATTGATTTCAGAGAGGAAGGGAGAGGAAGATAGAAATATCAGGGATGAAAGAGAACCATTGATCCGCTGCCTCCCTCATGTCCCCTACTGGGGATCGAGTCTGCAACCCTGGCATGTGCCCTTGACCAGAATTGAACATGGGACCCTTCAGTCTGCAGGCTGACACTCTATCCACTGAGCCAAACCAGCTAGGGCTGAGCCTGGTTTTTAAAAATTGCCTTCAATATACCTAGGACATTTTGTAACTTTATAATAATAGCTATAGTTTATCAAATTTTTACTGTGTTTCAGTAAACCATTTGTTTTATCAATAATGAAGTCATATATTTATTACAACTACTCACCAAAATGAGTACTATTACTATTGTCTTCATTTTTATGTAAATGAGTGGACTGAGGCAGAGTCATAAAATAACTCTAGTTTAAGAACAGAGACTGGCCGAAACCGGTTTGACTCAGTGGATAGAGCGTCGGCCTGTGGACTGAAAGATCCCAGGTTCGAATCCGGTCAAGGGCATGTACCTGGGTTGTGGGCATATCCCCAGTGCAGGGTGTGCAGGAGGCAGCTGATCGATGTTTCTCTCTCATCGATGTTTCTAGCTCTCTCTCTCTCTCCCTTCCTCTCTGTAAAAAATCAATAAAATATATTTTAAAAAAAAAAAAGAACAGAGACTGAATTTGAGTCAAGGTATCTTTGATTCCAAAGTGCATGCATTGTTTAACCCCTATAGTGGTAATGCTTCCCTTTTCCTCAAATCAGTCTACTATCCCAGAATGGCTTCCTCTCTTTGCACTGTACCCATGTGCTCATAGCAATGTGATCAAAATATCATATACAGTAATGGTATTGAGGGGAAAAAAGCAATTTGTAGAATGAGTAATATCTGTAAACGTATTCACCATTATACAGATGTCACTAATCCATATGCCTTCCTGAGTTACACCAACAGGTAGAAGAAACCTGAGGTTTCATACATAAAACAGATGTTTGTTAATCACCTATTTACTATGGGCTGGACTCTTTGCTAAGTGTGGGCATATAATGTAGGCAAGATCAGAATGACTTTTACACTCATTGAGCTCACAATTAGGTGTGTGTCTATTTTTAGCACATTGATAGCACTTGTGACATGTCTCTATTACAATAATTATGTTACAATAGATGTTAGTATATTTGTGGATTTCTGGAAGACAGAAACAATGCTTACCCATATTTTTTTTACCAATGAAACCTAATCATGCTTGGTATAAGGATGTGTTCAGAATACAGAGTGCTAACAATTACACCTTAAAACCCTTCTTAAGGATGTATTTAATATATCAGTATTGGTTTTTTTACGTTCTCCAACCAATGATCTAATATGATGAAATAGGCCATAACATAGGGATGAATGCTCTCGGTGTAACCAAAATCCCTCACTTGCTCAGTTTGAATATATAAAATAAGGTCATGCGACTCTCAGCAATAAAATGAATATGAATTCAAGCCCCCATTTTGTCACTTTGAGAAAACCCTTCTTGAATTCCTGAGGTGCCCCAGAAAAATGTGTCTCTGTCATTAGGTCCCTGTCTTTAACACAGGCCATTGCACAGCTCCTGAGGCTGTCGATGCTCAGTCAATGCACAGCAGGTTTCGGAGAGACTCTCCAAGTACAGCTGCCCCTTCCATCAAAACATTGCAGAGCTGATGGCCAGAGCATCAGTATTGATAGCACTAAGACATTGGCCATAGCCAATGATTCATCCAAGTGCCCGCAGCATATGAAAAGTAGAATCCTCTATCTCGCTCATCAGATGCTGTTTCTCTCTCTACATCTGCGTCAATGCAACTGTGGTTCAGCCATTTCCCCTCAGCATGAAATTCGTGCACCCCATGCCACCATCAGCCTCAGGTCCCACAGTTCTCCCTGAGATATTGATAATCAACCATTAATCCCAATGCATGCCAAGGAACAATAGCTGAGTAAAAGACAAGGAATTTAGGAATGGCTGAAGCTAAGAAAGCGCATTTCGTTTTTATTTTTAATTGATAAGATTTCATTTTTGTCTCTTTTTTGAAACATCTAGTCCCAATAGACTTAAGATTGTCCCCCAGTTTTGCCACAATATATAATTCTCTCTGAATAATATTTTCCTCAGGAATTGCAAAAAAAAAAAAAAATCCCTTGGATGAAGGGGACCGTAAATATTTGCCCATAGAACCTTTGTTTGAATAATTAGGATAATTGTGCTCATACTAGTTGTTGTTACGTGTCTATCTATCCCTCTAAAACTATTGCAAAATACTCAGACTCTAATGTATTTCAAGTACCTTAATTTTTCACATTTATTATGTTTTAACTATTCTGATTATAAAAGTAATATACAGTCAACCTGAAAATATGAAAAATGTAGAAAAGCATAAAACTTTAAAATTATTCATGATCTTATTACTTAAAGGTTACAATTCTTTTAAGTTTTTGTGTATTTCTTGTCTGTACGGTTAACTAGCACTAAAACACAAACATTTTCAGAACATTTGAAGAGCTTTCTAGGAATAATATATCCTAGGGGAAGATGTGTCCTAAGAGAAAAGGGAACCACAACCAACCAACCAACAAAACCAGCAGTCAGTCAGGTCTGGCATGGATGTTGTCACTCAGCTGTGTCTCCGTGGTCCAGCTCCATTGGCATCCCAGGAAGCAGGATGCAAATGAATTACTGAAGACTACCTTCTCCAAGATCTCAGGGAGGTATTGGGAATGCAAGGCTATTCTACTTTGATCCTTTCTAGCTGACTGCAACACAGTAGGAATGAGGGACATTCTCACTCCAGCCAAAACAGGTCTGGCTTTGGCATATAACTTTGGCAGTTGGGATTCCAGACCATTGACCAACATTGATACCTCAAAAACTTTAATATCTCAGCAGCACAGGGGACTCCAGAAAATGCAAAGGGGACTCTGAAATAGTAGTAGGACCCTACTTGAGGGAGAAGGAAATATCCAGGGAAATATAGGTCAGTACTATCACAGTGAGTCCATTTATACTCACGTGCTTGTGCAGACTGTCCAATTGCACACATAACATCTATTGATATGTAGTAAGGAAAAAAGGCTTTTATTCTCTTAGGAAGAAAACTAATGAGTCATTTTGGTAATAGAAAGGTAACCTCAGGATATGATCCTTAAGACAGAAAAATAAAACCAAGAGGAAGTTAAATTGCTTTGCATTACAAAGAAGCTGGAGGCTCCTAAACATTATCTGAAGAAAAGATAAAATGAGGGTGTCCAGAAAAAGTAAATGATGAAGAGGTCTAGAGAGAAGAGCAAAGAGATCGACAAGAAGCAGCTGCCCAAAGTGAAGGAACAATCTATGGGAAATGCCTGGTGGAAGAAAAATGGTTAAGAGACTTTGAAAGGAGGAATGTCATCATGTGATTTTAAGTTGAGAGTCTAATGTGCTAGAACCCTTTTCCTTGCCCTCAAACACTCAATACAAGTGGTTTGCTATGCACAACTGCCTTCTGTCGATGATGCTTAGGAGAAATCAAAGAAAAGTATGCTTCACATTTTTATTGGAGTTAAACAAAAGATAGCAGGAGGCAAGGACAAGACAATAGGATTCTGTAGAAGTCAGATTTGAAGAAGTACCCATGAGAATATAAAGTTAAATTACCACATGATATTATCACAGAATATATTCTATGTTTATATATAAACTAGTGGCCTGGTGCACAGATTTGTGCACCAGTGGGGTCCCTTGGCCTGGCCTGCAGAGATCGGGCCGAAACCAGCTCTCTAACATCCCCCAAGGGGTCCCAGATTGCAAGAGGTCAGTTCTGAGGTGACGCACCCCAGAATCGGTCTCCCTCTCTCTGTTTCCCGGTGTGTCATTGGAGAACTACAGCTGCCAAGTCACTGCAGCTCGGCAGCTCCTGCATTGAGCATCTTCCCCCTGGTGGTCAGTGCGCATCATAGCTACTGGTCAGATGGTCGAAAGGTCAGATGGTCATTTAGGCTTTTATGTATAGAGATGTATGAAGAAATGCTGTTCTTTTTTATTTAAAGTATATATAAACATCTGTTTAAGTACTCTAGCTTCCATTTTTGATAGATGTAAGGAATCCTATATAATAAAAGGGTAATATGCAAACTGACCCTAATGGCAGAACGACCAGAACAACTGCTCAACCAGTCACTATGAGGCACACTGACCACCTCTTGGTTCCTTCCCCCGGCCCGCAGGCTCCCATTGCTGATGGTGAACAGGGAACTGGGGGTGGGAGGTGGGGGATGCGTGCGGCACCAGGCCAAGGCCCCGCCCTGCTGGTCGCCCCACACACAGAGAGTGACCCGTGGCGGGGGTGGGGCCGGTGAGTGGGCAGGAACGGCTGACATCTTGATTCCTCCCCCCTGCCGGCAGGCTCCAATCACCTGATGGCGAACGGGGAACCGGGGGTGGACGGTGGCGGGGACAGGGCTGGCTGTGGGCAGCCAGGGAAGATGGCCTTGATTGCAGGCCAGGCCTAGGGACTGTACCTGTGCACAAATTTTGTGCGCTAGGCCTCTAGTTCCATAATAATATGAATGTGAATTTAATTTTTTTATTGTTGACACTATTACAGATGCCCCTCATTTTCCTCCCTTTGCCCACCTCCACCCAGCCTTCCAACACCCTCCCCTGGCCTTCCATGCTGTCTGTGTCCATGGACTCTGCATATATGTTCTATGGCTAATTTCTTTATCTTTGATTCAGCCTCTCCCACCTCCTCCCCTCTGACATCTGTCAGTCTGTTCCATGTATCCATACTCCTGGTTTTTTGCTTTGGGGTTTGTTTGTGTGGTTTTGTTGTTATTTTTAGCTATCTCCTTTTTATGGACTATGGGATATTTCCTGTCATGAAGATAAGAGAAAGTTACTTTTCCTTTGGTTAAGTCCAATTACCAAATACAAGTGGACCTCCTGCTCCCCTTCACCCCCATTCTTAAAAACTGTCCAGCCATTTGCTTCCACAGAGTTGAGCACTGAGTTTTAGCCTCTCTCCTCTACTGCAATAACCTTAAATAAAGTCTCCCTTGCCTGTTTAACTTTAATGCAATTTTTGCTTCAACATTCCATACAGCAACCCAAACAGCAGAATATGTGTATGTGATATAATAATAGTTATTATTATTATTAATTGCTGTTAAACTAATTTTTTAGGTTTCTTAAAATTCTACTTTAGTTCTTTTACTTCACATTACTATAGGGCAGGGGTGGGCAAACTTTTTGACTCGAGGGCCACAATGGGTTCTTAAACTGGACCGGAGGGCCGGAACAAAAGCATGGATGGAGTGTTTGTGTGAACTAATATAAATTCAAAGTAAACATCATTACATAAAAGGGTACTTTTTTTTTTTTTTTTAGTTTTATTCATTTCAAATGGGCCGGATCAGGCCCACGGGCCGTAGTTTGCCCACGGCTGCTATAGGGCCTTATACAAAGAATGTAATTTCCTTAATTCCCTGTTTCCTTATTTGTAAAATGAAACTTGTTAAATGGATGTTAAAATCCCCACAGATCTAAAAGTCTAGGGTCTGATTCATTCTTTACAAAATTCCAAATCACTAAGCAATTTGTTCGACTAAAGAATGTGTTTTTACAATACTAATTAGTTCACACACAATTGGAAAATAGAAATATTGTGTCAGTATAACATAGAAACAATCTGGTTTATAATTTTTTATGGAAGGGGAACCAGAAAAGCAGGAGTAGAAACAGAGCTTTGAGGAGTGAAGGAGAAAGCCTGAGCCCATGCCTGCTCGGGCAGCAGGAGATTTTTCAGCTCCATTTTCATAAATTTAATTTAAGTTCTGCCCCCGGGGCACCATCCAAAGAGAGGAGCACCCAGCCTCCTATGGCCTTTCTTCATGACAGGTTGCACTCCCTGCTGCACACACCTTCAAAGCAGCCCTGCTGGCTTAGATCTCTACTCCCATCTACCTGCCAGCCCTTTGCTAATTAAGGAGTTGCCAGTATTTCCACTGTGTGTTTTTTTTTTCCTTTACATTTTAATATCCTCTGGGACAGCCTCTGAACAATCTGCCTGAGTGGTCTGCTACCTCCCAAGGCACCAATTACTACTTGGTAGTGCATTGGTCACAAAGTCACACAGGTGTGAGTGGCCGGCCCTCAATCTATTTTCCCCATTAAGTCCTGTTTATTTTAGCACAAAATTTTACAGCACATCAGATTTGGGGTGTTTAAAAAACAAACAAACAGAACCTTTGTACTGATGAAAGTAACCCATCTCAATCTACCAAAATCTGGGGGAAAAAATGTAATAAGCTCCTGTATACTAGTTTTTCATAGTTGTCTCCAAAATTATCAATTTAAGTACCTGCCATGTGCCAGGCAAGTTGCTCATGTCTTCTACTGCCCCATTTGAAAACACCTGAAGGTGTTTCATCTCCAACAATGATAAATATTTTTTTAGTACTTTTACATTAAGATTTTCCATCCAGATGTCATTTACATGCATCGAAACCCAAATCCATTTCTATACATAGGGAGAATCCTTGTTTTAAAAATTCAATTCATTTTATGACATCAACAAAATTGTAACTCAGATCGCCTCTCCTTGTGCTTTATCCAATAATGTACTACTGTATATGGTTATAAACACCCAGACACAAATGAAAACTGTGTGTCAAAGGTATTAGAAGCAGAGTAATGCCCCAAAGAGTTCTGTGACTGTAACTTGAAGACACAGCTTACATAAACGGAAGAAGAAGGCAGGACACCTGATCCTGGCTATTCATCATAGGCTTGTTGCTCTATCCCTTTGGGTAGACCAGTCATTTAATATGACATGTTCTATCAATACTTGCAAATCCCAAACAAAGAATGCAAAGTGCCCCCAACGTTATGGCTTTTTTAGTTTTTTCTAACTTGGTAAATATTAAATTACTATAGGGCCTTATACAAAGAATGTAATTTCTTTAATTACATTACATTCCTCATAGAGTCTTCCTTCTTTCAGTTGCTTCCTGTCGATCTTTGTTCATTTAGACCATCCATGCTGGACAGTCAATAGAAACAAAGCATGATGCAAAGCCAAGACAGCAAGACCACTGCATTTTATATTCTATGCATTTTTTTAATATCTGAGACATCAATGCTTTTACTACAGTATATGCATTCATTTAATAATTTTTTATTGAGTATTTACTACGTGCTAACTGTTCTAGGCCTTGGGATGCAACAAAGGTGGTTTCTGTTAGAGAAGTACAGTTAAAGGGAGCAGACAAAAAGCAACTGGAAACCCAAGATAATTTTACCTAGTATTTCTTTTAAGTGTGTACTCGATGAGAGGCCACCCAGAGATGGACTGCTACTTGAGACACTGAATCAGAAAAGATCTCTCTGGGGAGGTAAACCTATGCACAGAACTTTGAATGAGGAGAAGGCCCAGGGAGAGCTTAAGAAAGAGCATCCCCAATAGACAAAGCACTTGGTGCATTTGGACTATAGATGAGAACCAGCTTGGTTGGTTCTAGAGACCAAAAATAAACAGGAGGAAAGTTATCTACTTGTTCACAATAACACCCTTTATTTGTTGTGGTGGTTTTTAACATAATACAATATATATAACAAAAAAGATCACGTAAGTGTAAACTTGAATTGTCATAACTGCACATGGACTCAGGTTGAGAAGTCCTAGGGGTCCCCTTCATCGTCCCTGCTTCTAGTCACTATTGCCCCCGGGGTAACCAGTATCCTGACTTCTAACAGCATAAATTAGTTATGCCTGTTTTTGTACTTTATGTAAATGGGGCCAAACAGTATGCTTTCTTATGTGCCTGGCTTCTTTCATTCAATATTATGTCTTATTGTTCTGCTTTGTGAAAATGTACACCAGTGTATTTACCCATCTTACTGTTAATGGGTATTTGGTTAGTTTCCAGTTTGAAGCTATGCTAGTAGGTGTCATTACATTAAAAAGAAAAGAAAAAGAATTACATCTACACATACGCACAGACTTCAATTGAGTCTATATCTAGGAGTAAAATTGCTGGGCCATACATTATGCATATTTTAAGCTTTAATAGATACTGCCAAACAGTTTCTAAAGAGATTATATGAATTTACACCAGCAGTGTATGCGTGTTTCCATTGTTCCACACCCTGGATAAACCTAATTTTGCTTTTATATTTGGTACTACTTTAGGGATAATGAAATACATTATGGAACACTCTGGGAAGATGTAATCTACAGAAAACCGTGTTTCACCTCTCACATAGTGGTATATTTCTCTACGAAAATCATTTGTATTTTCAGGCACACATGTGACAGAAATGAGAAAGGCATGAGATGATTGTGGGGAGCCATAAATCACTAGTGTTTGAGGTACTTACCATGAGCAAATTCCGCATGCTTTACATGTGATAGCTCAGGCTGTAAGGACAACAGAATGGTAGCCATACACCTAGGTGCCTGATAATTTGATTCTTTGGTCAATAACAAAATTTCTTTCAGAATATTAAATTTTTGTACATACGTCTTATATTAACGAAATGCTGACTTTGGTCAACTATTACATTGCAATCAAGCCTGGTTTTGTTTAAAGATCATCTCCTGACAGTTCAAAGTCGGCATGTCTTAATCAGTAAGGAAACACACTCATTACAAAATAAAAGTTTTGGGGACATACTGTCTGAAGTTGTCTTGCCTATTAAAATGTCCTGTCCTACAGTTTTAGAAACAAATGTAACTTTAAGAATACTTTGTGAAATAATTGTATTCGATAAGTATAAAGAATAGCTTGCTGAGAAAGCTACATGCTCAAACTGAGAAGTTAATGTATGTTATGCCGAAGTGCTGTGCTAGATATATTGGAACAGTCAGCCACTAAGTGAAGTATGAAACCAGCTCTTCCAAATGCTTAGGAGTGAAACTGAAAGTCATGAGATGTGGGTAGCAGCTGCTTCCCCTGTATTGTCAACTGGCCCTGTGATTAATACTCCATATTACCCATGTATTTATCAAGGAAAGGTAGAATATTCAACAGAACAAAGTCAATTAATGTTATGTTTAATCATATCCAAGCAAAGGAATTATAAGTATCTTCCTCCAGTTTCTTAGTCATTCCTTATCTTCTTAATTTGTAGGTAAACATATGTTTTCCAGTACATAGTGCAATTGTTTAGGAAATAGAGATTGGTATACTATAGTCCTTTATTCAAGAGAGAACACTAATAAATGTTTAGATGAGTGTAAACATGGTGAAAAAAAATACTATTCTTCCTGGGGGGACAGGAGATAGCAGGCGCATGCTATTTTAATGTGTCTTAAACAAATATTCCATGTTACATCTCATAAAGTGTCAGACCTTAAAAGATTCTGTATGTCATTTGGGCACTTCCTCAAATGCAAGACTCTCAATCCATTTATTGCCTTGACTAGTTCCCAGTATTTATTATTGTAGTACTAGGGGCCCGGTGCACGAAATTTGTGCACTTGGGGTGGGTGGGGGGTCCCTCAGCTTGGCCGCGCCCTCTCACAGTCCGGGAGCCCTCAGGGGATATCTGACTGATGGCTGGCAGTCAGACATCCTTAGAGCTGCCATGGAGGCGGGAGAGGCTCCCGCCACCACCACTGCACTCGCCAGCCATGAGCCTGGCTCAGGGCTTCTGGCTGAGCGCTGCTCCCCCTGTGGGAGCACACTGACCATCAGGGGGCACTCCTGCATTGATCGTCTGCCCCCTGATGGTCAGAGTGAGTCATAGCAATCAGTTGTTCCACAGTTTGGTTGATTTGCATATTAGCCATTTATTATATAGGATTGGTAGTGGTTAGCTTAATTCATGTAAAAGGTGGTGAGGATCAAATATAATCAATTATCAGTGAATAAAAGCTTAGTTTGCAAACACAATGGGCACAGTTGCCCTTGGTATCAGGGAAATGGTGGAATTTCCATTAGCTATGGAATATTTGTTATGTTTTTAACTCTTCTGATAAGATTGGTACTTCTGTAACAAGTCAGGCAAAACAAGAATTCTTTGTGCTAATTTGCATTGGCTGGGGACTTGGTTTTTACAACTGCCAACCCTTAATGATCTCTGTATATACCAAGGATCTGATCAGTACTTTCTACACTCATTCAGCTTCTCTCAAAGTTCATTTAAGCCACAATGAAATAAACATTATAAGAATCTAGTATTGCAATATTTAACTTAAAAGAAATGTAAGCAGATTTTGGTTTAGTTGTCTGATAAGGAGTCTCTTCCCTGTAAGATAAAAATTGGGCAATATAGCCTCACGGCTAAGAGCCAAGGTATTGAAAGCAGGCACCTGGGGTTGAGCCTAAACTCTCCAAGTTTCTAGATACCAGAACCTGGACAAGTTTGTGAAGCAGGCAGAGTCGTAGGTCCCTCATCTGTAAAACTTTGGTCATATTACAACATCTTTCTCAAATCCAGCATCTTTCATCTCTTTCTCTTTTTATTTTCCCCATCTCCTTTAGAAAAACTGTACTTGTTAGACAGAAAATGTAGTCTTGTAAATTTGGTGTCCCCTAGTCAGCCCTCAGAAACTGGTAATAATAAGAAAAATAGTTTTGCCCTGGCCAGCAGTGGTCAGGGTGCCAGCCTATGTTCGATCCCCAGTCAAGGGCATGTACCTGGGTTGCAGGTTGATCTCTGCCCTAGTTGGGGTGTGTCCAGTGGGCAACCAATCAATGTGTCTCTCTCACATCAATGTTTCTCTCTTTCTCTTTCTCTCCCTCCCTCATCCCTCCTTCCCTTCCATGTTCTCTAAAAATCAATGGGAACATATCCTCCAGTGAAGATTAACAAAAAAAAGGGAAAAAAAGTAGTTTTAAAAGTGACCAAATTTCTTATTTCTATTCTGAACAGCCCCCTATAGTGGAAAGGGTACTGGCATGAGCATCCAACAACCTGGGTGCTCCCTCACCTGCTCTGCTCCTGAAAAGCTCATCATCCTGACCAGTCAATAATCTGCTGGGCCTCCACAGCCATGTGTTAAAGATCAGCCAGTTATATCAGTGGCTTTTCAAACTTCGTAAATCAGGAGAATCCTTTTTTCAATTGATGTGCTACTCAAATTACCAAATATAAAACGGACTCTTTGCTGTCCCTTCCCCAATCTCTTCTTAGCCCTCACATGGCTCCCAAGAGGGCTCCCCCAGAACAGTCTGAAAACCACCAGATTAAATTATCGGTCAGTTACTCTTGACTGAAAAGTTAAAGTCTAAGGTGGACATACTTAATGTGGTCCCGAGTTACTCTACTTTGTGATCTGACCTCTGGGAACACAACAGAAACCCTGAAGCTGGGTCAGCAAATACGATGATCAGGCAAGGGAGGTAGCACCCTGTCCTGAGCACAGGGCTGTGACTTCTCTCAGAGCAGCTCCATGACCACAGGCCCTTCTGCAGGTCGCAGCAGGCAGACCAGAGGCAGAGCTTTGCCAGCAGCAGGGGGCGCCCTGGGCCCCTGACCGCCCACCTAGCTTCTCCTTCACAAGCAGGGATGCTTCTAACACCACAGACCTGCCTCCCTCAAAAGATGTCAGCAGCATCGAACAGACTGTCAAGCTACAGTGGGAAGGCCAGAGAGGGATCGGGGGAGGGGGAGGGGGCGGGTAAGAGATCAACCATCAACTGAAGGACTTGTATGCATGCATATAAGCATAATCAATGGACACAAGACACTGTGGGGTAGGGGAGGCCGGGGAAAGGTCAAGGGGGGGGGGGGGAGGTGACATATGTACTACTCTTTGTAATACTTTAAGCAATAAAACAAAATTTAAAAAAAAGATGTCATGTGAACTAAAAATCCTGCGCCCCCCAAATCTGAAAGCCACCGTACTGAACTGCCAGTCTTCACTCAGACTTCACCGCGTGTGCCCTGCGCACTTCCACCTGACGGGTCGGTGCAGCATCAAGGACAGAAGCAAACGATGTAGACATTTTTACAAGGTTGTTGTTCCCTGTACTGACGTTTCATGGATCCTCAGTGGGCGAGGATTTTCCAGTGCCTTCCCCCTGAGGTAAGCACTGCATTTGCATAGCATTTGGGAATTATTACCAGAAGAATGTTTCTCATTTGCTCCTCCCCACCAGCCTACGGCAAAGATAGGAAGATGGTATACTAGTAATCTATCTTTGAAACCGGGGCCAAGGGAAATTATTTTACTAGAATTCAAATTTGACCAGTGGAAGAAAAACATAAATACAAGATCCTTGATGCTTTCCATTGCACCCTTACTGTATTAGATAACTATTCTTTAAAAAACTTAGCTCAACATTAAAATTCATCACACCTAAAAAAAAATTCATCACACCTAAACTTCTCTGAGAATTAATAACACTGTCTGTAGCATTTCATGCTGTAAACTTCTTGGAGCTTCCTTCCTCACACCTAGACTTCAGAATAAGGCCTCCAGGCAGCAGTGCCGGGCTCTGAGGGCGGCAGCTCTCTCCCCCTGCGTGTTCCCAGCATCCCTCTCTCCCACTATGGTTCCCAGCATCCCTCTCTCCCACTACGGTTCCCAGCATCCCTCTCTCCCACTACGGTTCCCAGCATCCCTCTCTCCCACTATGGTTCCCAGCATCCCTCTCTCCCACTATGGTTCCCAGCAGCCCTCTCTCCCCTTGCATGTTCCCAGCAGCCCTCTCTTCGTTACATAACTTTATTTTGACAAAGGATAAATGTACTGGATACAGTGGAAAGAAACAAAGACTTTCTTTAATTATTATTCCTCACTTTTTTTTTTCTCACAAACTATCTTTACTCTTACATTTCACAGTAAATATACACATGTGGATAGATATCTGTATATGAAAAATATTGTCAAAGAACTGAAATTCACTCATGCACTCAACATTTTGTTATTAATCATTTCACTTTACCTCTTAAGAAACCTGGGTGGAATGTTTTTAAACACAAATAATCCAGGTTCAATTTTTTTTTTTTTTTAGGTTTAATTATGAACTTAATTATGCTTAATTATTTGTGACCCCCTTCAGACCTGGTATTCAGAAACAACTCTGGAAAGAATTGCTATGAGTGGGAACAATGCTTTCCATTGTACCTTTATTGTATTAGATAACTATTTTTTTAAAACAACTTCCTGAGTAATGAATGTTGAAGGGAACTGAGCGACCGTGGAGTAAACTGAGCCCTTTGGCAGGGTTGCTGATTATGCTATTTCAGATATAGATGGATCGCTCTTCCCGAGGAGCCACACTACCATAGGCATCAATCTCTATAGGCTCTAAAGCACACCGGCCTTTTAGAGATGGCCTGGAGAAGCCTGGGAATGAATAATTTTAGGGACTGCACAACCTCACACACTTAGAAATTGGATGTGCCTTCAGGAGTCAAGTATCTAATTAGCAGATCTTTGGGCTCAATTTAAGTGAAGAACTTTCCCCTGAGAGTAACTTATGTCTTTGGGCTCTGTAAATTAAAACAGTTACTCTGCTTTTAAGATGGCAAATCAGCTTAATTTGTAAAAACAGATGGATTCACACATACATTTAAAAACTCTCTTCTTTTAGGGACAATCCAAAAGCAAACATTTTACATGCATTATAACCTACTTTTAATTTTTCTCCTTTTACTTAGACTAGAAATGAGGTAACTAGTGACTTTAAAATGAAGGATGAAATAAAATAGACAAGCTCCCACTTCTATAAACTTCTCTCTGTAGTGCTTTGTCACAATATGTAACAGAATATGTAAAGGAATATGTAACAATATTATCTTCCAATTATAATATTTTTCCTACCTGGAACATTCAAAAAACTGTACCTCTGGAGAACACAGCCAAAACCAACAAAACAAAAAAAAAATTCAAAGTAGCTGAGAAGTGTATACTAGTAGTATCACTCTATTTCATTTATTGATACACTCATTCTTTCATCCATCAATAATAATTGTGTGCCCTACTATAGGCCAGGCATTCTGACAGACCCTGAACATAAAAATGATTAGCAAAAAAAGGGTCTTCATTGTCATGAAGTTTATAGTCAAATGCATAGATGTTTCCTCTCAAGCTTATATATATTTATTTTATACTAGAGGCCTGGTGCACAAAAATTTGTGCACTCGAGGGGTGAGGGGGGTCCCTCAGCCCAGCCTGTGCCCTCTCACAGTCTGGGACCCCTTGGGGGATGACCACCTGCTGGCTTAGGCCCGCTCCCCGGGGGATTGGGCCTAAGCTGGCAATCAGACATCCCTCTAGCAGCCCATGAGCCCTCGGGGGATGTCCGCTTGCCAGCGGGGAGCAGGCCTAAGCTGTAGTCAGACATCCTTAGCGCTGCTGAGGAGGCAGGAGAGGCCCCACCACCACTGCTGTACTGGCAGCCATCAGCCTGGCTTGTGGGTGAGCAGAGCTCCTCCTGTGGGAGCACACTGACCACCGAGAGGCAACTCCTGCATTGAGCGTCTGCACCCTGGTGGTCAGTGTGTGTCATAGTGTCCAGTCATTCTCAGTTGTTCTGCTGTTAGGGTCAGTTTGCATATTATGCTTTTACTATATAGGATAGAGGCCTGGTGCATGGGTGGGGGCCAGCTGGTTTGCCCTGAAGGGTGTCTCAGATCAGGGTGGAGGTCCCCGCTGGGGTTCCTGGACAGCCTGGGTGAGGAGCTAATGGCTGTTTGCAGACTGGTCATATCCCCTTCAGTGTAGGGGGTCCTGCTGGGGTGCCTGGCTAGCCTGGGTGAGGGGCTGATGGCTTTTTGCAGGCTGGTCACACCCCCTTCAGGGTGGGGGTCCCCACTGGGGTGCCTGGCCAGTCTGGGTGAGGGGCTGAGGGCCATTTTCAGGCTGGCCAAGCCCGTCAGTGACGGAAGCTCCCAGCCTCTCCTTTTTTTGCTTTCTTTTTTTTTTTTTTTTATTCTGGGATTTATTTACCTTCTATAATTGAAACTTTTTTGCCTTCAGTGGAGCTGAGAGCTGGCTCCTGCTTGCTCCAGCTCCATGGCCACGGCCTACTGAAAGCAGGTATCTGGGGTTTATTTACCTTCTATAATTGAAACTTTGTTGCTTTTGAGTGGAGCTGAGAGCCGGCAGCAGGCTGGCTTCCTCCATCACTGGAGCAAGCAAGCCTCCTGCTCGCTTCAGCTCTGTGGCTGCCAGCCGCCATCTTGGTTGGGTTAATTTGCATACAGTCACTCTGATTGGTTGGTGGGCGTGGCTTAAGGCATAGCGAAGGTACAGTCAATTTGCATGTTTGTCTTTTATTAGATTAGATACAATTCTAACAAGCCCAATATATCTAAGTCCCATATCCATATCACAATATAAATATCAAGTCAGAAGGAAAAGGGCTACCAGAAGGTGTAATGTGAGCAGAAAGAGAGGAAGAACTAGCCAGGAAGGAAAGAGGAAATTTATTAAGATTCATTCATTCAACAAATACTTCCTGAGTATCTCAAATATGCCAGCACTGCTCTAGGGACTAGAAACAATTACTGGAAAAATAAACTCACAAAAATCTTGCCTGGTTCTCTTGGGGATGACCTTCTAGTGGCAGGAAGACAATCATTAAACAGAACATGAAGCTGGGGAGATTTAATATCAGGTAAATTTGCATAAATAAAAATATAATAATAATAATGGCAGCTACCTCTGTTTTAATACCACAGACCCAACACAGTTCCAAGCATTTTCCATGTAAAATTAACTTAATCCACACAAAAACCTTCTGAGATGTGAACTCCTTTTTGTTTCCATTGTACAGAAAAGAAAATGGAGGCATTTCTCCAGAGGTGAATTTTTGCAGAAGCATACATACAACATTCAAATGTGTGGTTGTTCTGGTTAAAGCAGCAGTGACTATCTTGCTCATGCCCAACCCCTTACCACACACTACTAGTTGTCCTTGGAGATTCAAGTAGAGGGACCCTTAGACTTTGCAGACAATAATTTGAAAAGCACTGACTCAGGAAAGCTCATTACCTAAGAGGTTGAATGAGTTGAAAGAAAGGTATTCTTATTTTATAAATGGGCTTTAAAAAGCAAAAGAAGTAAACTGATGAACAATATTTTTACCAGTTCCTATGAGACTCATTGAATATAGAACTAGAAAAGTTCTTCTATTCTTCCCTCTGGATACCAATAGAACCTAAATCATTTATTTAGAGAAAAATAGATACTCTGGAGAGATCATTTCACAAATATGTCAGTTTTGTTTTCCACTTGGGATTTTATCCCTTATTATAACTTATTGAAGAGTTATTATATGAACCTGTCACCAAATTAAAAGCTGAACACAGAGAAGGGCTATGGTCTATAATGCTGAGGTTAAAATATAGTTGAAAAGAAAGTATCATTTTTGACATATTTTTATACCCAAAGTAGGATTCGGTGAATGTATTAGTAGAAGTAAATTGATGGGTTCATAGATAAATAGATGAACAGCTGAAGAAAGGATAGATGGATAGATGGATGAATGGAACAATGGATGCATGGAAAGATGGATGAATGAATGGAGAATGGATGGATGGATGGGTTGATCATAGGTTGATGAATACCTGGAGGGAATGAAGGTGAATAAATATATATAGACAGACAAACTGACTACCAAATGAAGGATAAAGATATGAGTGCTACTAATGTATAAATCAATATAGTATCCTTGAAGATGATTAAATGATGTTTGCTATTAAGTGTGTAAGAATGCAAAAAAAACAAGCTATGGGCATTTTAGAAAAGTTTTTATACATTTAATGCTAAAGGAATAAATAATTAAATGTTACTAGAATAACCATAAAAATCATTATTCATAAACACAAATTAAACAAGTGATTACTTAAGAAAGTTGGTTGAAGTTGAGTCTTTAAAAATAGATTAATTTGAAAAAGTAGAAAGGAAGAGATTCCCAAAAGAAAGGAACCAATGCCAGAGAAAGGAGTGTAGCATATTTTAGACAATGTGGAAGTTACATACTGGGAACAGGTGAGAGAGGAGATTAGCAAAAAAAATAGGCACCAGAATACAGAGTGCCTTGTATACCAGGATGAGGTGTTTAGAGTTTATTCTCTACATACTAAGGAGATATTGCAAGTTTGTGGTTTGTTGTATGGATTTTGGAATGTTTTATTGTGTGTTTTTTTAAATATGTTTTATTGATTTCAGAGAAGAAAGGAGAGGGAGAGAGATACAGAAACATCAATGATGAAAGAGAATCATTAATTGACTGCCTCCTGCACACCACCCCCACCCACCCACCCAGTGGGGATCCAGCCCACAACTGGGGCACATGCCCTGAATGGGAATTGAACTCCTGGTTCATAGGTCGACGCTCAACCACTGAGCAACACTGGCCAGGCTTGATTGATTTTTAAAAGAATAGTACGTGCCAACTCCTGGCTTGAGAAATGTATTTCATAAGATAAAAATATGAGAGTATTCTGCTGAGTGAAATAGGACAATCAGAGAAAGACAAATATCACATTATCTCACTAATAAGTGGAATGTAATGAACATCATAAACTGATGAACAAAAATAGATCCAGAGACATGGAGGCATGGAACGGACTGATAAATCTCAGATGGGAGGGGGAGTAGATAGGAAGAGATTAACCAAAGAACTCATATACATATATGTATAACAAACAGACATAGACCTGGGGTGGGGCAGTGGTTGGGGGGAGGGGAGAAAGGGTGGGGAGGGTTGGGGTACATCTATAATACTGTCAACAATAAAATAAAATACATTTTTTAAAAAATATATGAAAAAGGGAGAGAAAGTAATCTATATTTATCAACAAAGATCACACCAGTTCTCCTGTTCAAATATCCCTTCAGAAAGGTCTTCAGTGACCAAGCAACCCGAAATAGTCCCATCCCGTTAGGACTTTGATAACTCTCAATCTTTTCACTTCGTTTTATTTATCTTTACAGCCTTTATGTCTACCTGATATAAACATGTATGTTTATTTTTTTACTTGTTTATTTTCTGTTTCTCACTAGAATAAATGTTCCAAAACAGCAGGGAATTAACTTGTTCACTGATTTATTTCTAGGGCACAGAGTAGTACCTGGCACAGAGCAGGCACTAAGCAAACATTTGTCTTAGAAAGAATGAGTTTCTTTTTTAAAAAAATATATTTTTATTGATTTCAAAGAGGAAGAAGGGGGAGAGAGAAATATCAATAATGAGAGAGAATCATTGATCAGCTGCCTCCTTCATGCCTCACACTGGGGATCAAGCCCACAACCCTAGCATGTGCCCCATGACCTCCTAGTTCATAGGCCAACACTCAACCACTGAGCCACACTGGCTGGGCAAGAATGAATTTCATAAAAAATGAGTCATCTATGATAAATATACAAATTTATAAATTCAATTATAGTACATGTATGAATTTATAAATCATCATTATCTCTTAGTTATTATTTAGCATATTTTTGACATTTTAATATTTATGAGTTGGCTCACAAAGTTCCTGAATAGAATCTTAAAATAGCCAGCAATTTTTTGTGGAAACTACTTCAAAATTTATAGAAAATTCACTGTGGCTCTGTTATTTGATTCAATGCCACTTTAGTTTCCAAATAAAAATATAAATAAAGACCTATGTACAGTAATCAAAAACTGTGTTTTCAAGAAATAATAGAATATGTAATGTATTTATGATACAGTATTATTTATAGTAGCAAGTAGAAAAATATTTATGATACAAGATGAAATAACAGACACAAGATATTTGTTTATACAATATAATCCCTATTTAGTCTGAAACAAATATGTGTGTGTGTGTGTGTGTGTGTATGCATTAAAGTAGAAAAATGACTAGGAATTTTAAACCGTGATTTATCTTTGGGTATTTTGGATTTTTGCATTTTTTTCTTCTTTAGAAGTTTTGATTTATAAAATTTTCTATAAAAACGTATTGTATTGGTAATACTTTAAAAATAAGCCAAAGTTATTTTTATGTAAAAAAGAATTTAAAGCAAGTTAAAAATGTAGACCTAATTGTAGGATATGAAATTCAGCACTTAATAATTTTAAAAATCATTGATATAAAAAGAACTAAGAAATAAAGGATTATACAAACAGGCAATGGCATTGGAACCCACAAAGCTCAAAGCTCAGGCCTGGGAAGGAGAAGAAGGATCACAGAATTTGGATTCTAAATCTGCATAAACCCGAAGGAGAAGAGCCAGACAATGGCTTCACACTTAGAGCTAACAAGTCTTGGATGAATTTTATATTAAATTGAAACCTGGCTCCCAGTTTACCTCATCTAGGTTTCCCACATGGAAGGCAAAATTTTCTGGCAGGGACGAAAGTAATAAATCAAACACCCATCCAACTCATTTAAAACTAGTCTTTTGGTTCTGGCATATTGTGAAAATATCCATCCTTGAGAACTTCCAGAGATAAAGAGTGTACTGCTTGTCCTCATCCCACACTCCTCCCATCTCTAGAATCCAGGTGGCAGTTCATTTGGCTCAGGATGCTAAATGGATTGTATAGCTGCCAACATCACTCCCAAAAAAACAAGATATTAAGGGGGAAAGTAATAAACTGCAAAGCTAACCATTTTACATTTGGAATCAAAGACTGTACAACTTTTACTTTCTCAATAGGAATAACTAGAAATACTAGACCAAAGGATAAGGTATCAAAATAAGCAATGCAATTTTGCTTAGATATTATAAACTTTCACATGGTGTTTTACCAAAAGCCCTTTTCAAAGATCATTTAAAACAAACACAGACAAAAATAAACAAGCATTTCTTCTGCAAATGGAAGGATATGCCCTTGAAGAGCATTATATCACTTATTGTTCTTATTTGAGAATGATCCATCTGTTTTTACAACTTTCCTACTCTCTGCCCTCTCAACTCAGCTTCTCCAATCTTAATATTGCAATAAGGATAATCTGCTAATTAATGACCAGATCTTTTGTCCTTGAACAGAAAGGACCTTTTTAATCATCCTTCTGCAGCCACTTAAAGTACAATTAGCTCAAAACAAAACACTGTTTCAGCTGTGACTCCCTATTTGAGACTGGAAATTGTCCTCAAGTACAAACATGTCAAAAAGTATAAATATTCTGGTGACTTGGCCACACATTCAATTTTCATTGTAGAGAAGAATTACTTTAAATTTTAGCCAAATGTAATACTCAGACAGAACTGATCCTCCAAGGGAAGTGGTTTTGAGTATCACACTTAGTTGTTGGTATTAGTTTTGTTATGTTTTTATGATATGTTTTATTGATTTGAGAGAGAGAAAGAGAGAGAGAGAGAGAGAGAGAGAGAGAGAGAGAGAGAGAGAGAGAGAGACATCAGTAGTCTGCCTCCTGCATGCCCCTCACAGGCCCAAAACTGAGTATGTGCCCTGACCTGGAATCAACCAGCAACCTCTCGGTGCACGGGGTCAGTGAACGGTGACTGGGCAAAATGGGAACCAACCAGCCAGGGTTCGTTGGTATTAGTTTTATGACAAGTTTTCTGGGGTGCTACTTCATTGACCTGAATTAACAAACATCAAATTCCAGGCCATTTAATGACCTGGAATTGAAATTAATGACATCCCGATGTACATTATTTTTGTCCTTCTATAAGCAAACAAATACATGTAAGGCAAGAGTTACAGAGAACACATCCCACAAAATACATTTAAAAATATTGCAAGTCTTCAAATATGTGAAAAGCAGTTTGGCTTGCCAAGGCACTTGCTCTGGTTTCCAATAACAAATCCAATTTAGCTCAGTCTCCGGTGGCAAGTAGTCATGTAATTGAGTATAATTTGTCACAATTGACCATTCTGACTCAAGAACAATTTAGGATTGAGCTAGTATGAACATCTAAAAGCTCTTGTCACATTTCAGCTAATAATAGAAAAGATATAACATGGCAACCTGCCCTACCACAACAGATCTATTAAACTCTAATATTTTCTATATTTCCTTACTTACATTAAATATTTTAATTGTCAAAACATCATCCTTTGCATAAAGTTTTGATCCCTGTCCATAGAGGTAATATTCACATTTAAATCTTCAGTGTCACATGTCTGAAATTCAGCACTTACGTAACATCTTTCATCTGCAGATTTTTTTCTGAAGTGTTTGAAAACTTCTGACACCTGAGATACAGCAAAGAGAAACCAAATTATTTTATTTTGACAAGTGAGTTCCCTTCACATTGATATCATTTGACTACATAAGTCTGTTGATGCTAACATTTCCAAATGTATTAGACAGACTACAGAGAAATGAAAGATTAAATAACTCATGTATCTCTTGATCAGAGAAGTAGACCATGACATTCACTGTATAGCTAATGGAGCTAATGAAACTCAAAAGGAACCTCTTGATGAGGACAATAGCCCCTACAACACTGAGTGCATTATTAGATGTCATTAAATGTTAAGAAAAATAGCAATAAGACTGCAGACAGTTTTTCCCAAATGATATGTTTGAGGCATCCTTGCACCATGATTTTCTGCACTAGCAACAACCTCTTGGAATGCATGACTTGATAATATAAATGCAACAACAATAGTAATATTAATGGTAATAATAATAACAATGTGTTAGCATTCCTGACTTCTGCCAATGCACCAGACCCTACATTAAGCACTTAGTATAACATTCAATTAAAAAACAAACAAACACACAGACAGACAAAAAGGAACTAAGCACAATTCTACAAGGCCAGTGCTACTATTTTGGATTTTATTGATGAGAGTGAGATTTGGAGAGAACTTGCAAGGATTCAAATCTAGATTTCTCCCATTCTAAATCTTGAGCTCCTAAATATTACATATTCTATTTTAAAATATTAAGGAATAATCATTTAGGACATCTTTTCATGTAAGTTCAAAGAATTTACAATTAATTAAGTTCTACAATATTTTAAATGGCTAAAGCTTATAAAACTTTTTACAAACATCCTTAACTAAAAATGCATATTATTTTCTCAAAATGTATATATAATACTTCTTTTCTCTCTTGTTGCTTTCATCTTCTACAAATTTTGTTTATTTAACCAAGCAATATCACTCTTTTTTAGTCAGCAAAAATTCTGCTTTGCTAAATTAAAAGTTTTTCATAAAAGTGGTTAGGGTCTGAGAGTTTTTTATGACAATATAATACTTAATATAATAAGAATACAATCTTTATCAGCCAGGGTTTTAACGCCTGACAAATTCTCACAAGTATTAGGACAAAGGCACGTGAATTGGCTCTTCTCTGACTAGGGAAAATGGGAGTCTAAAAGCTTATTTCTCCAAAAAAAATTGTAAAAGAAACTGCATTTCATTAAATGGGAAACCTGGTGCTATTTGCTACATTTAGATAAATATGAATATGAGACTCTCATCTCTCCAAAGTTTCATGTGTTACAGCACATCCTCATGATTTACAGGCAAATGAAAACATATGATGTGGAAAACAACGTGAATGAGGACTAATCTTAAGAAACCATGTCAAACCTTGTTCCCTGATAACGTTCCCCAGCTTTACCCTCAGTCTCTATGAGGTCAGTAGCGTGGACGTCAAGTGCAGAGGAACACATCGGATACATTTGAAAACCGTTGTCTTTTATGAGTCTCTGATTTTCATCTCTATTAGAATACCAACTATCGTTTTCTCCGTGTTAGAGAATGAGAATGTGTGAATATAGCTCCAAACACATCTCAAAAATAGATCCATTCTATCCCTCTTATGAGCAGCAGGGAAATTAAAATTAAAATCTTCATTAAGCTAGGATTGGCCAGTTGATTTGCCCATAGAGCTCTTAATAATTTAAGGGGAGTGCTACAGAATTAAACATAGTTACATATTTAATACCAAGGACTGAATGTACATTAAAACCATTACAAAATAAATTGCACATCATGCATATATTAGGCAGCATTCTAATGGTGACTTGTTTGTAATAATTAACATAATTTTTTAGAAGCTGAATTTTAAGTGATGCTAGAAATGCGGTTCTTAAAGGAGATGTTGGGTGAAAAGCACAAGAATTATAAGACAATGGAATGGGGAAGGTAAAAGAGAAGCTGCTTTGGGCCTCACTGTGTAAAATCCTTTTCTGCCGCTTGCCTTATGTATTAAGGTTATCTGTTAGTGCTTTTAGACTCTTCCACTACCACAACTGGGTATTAGGAAAGTGGCCATAGGTTCTGTTTTCTTTGAAACTATTATGATTTCTGTTAATTATGGTGTAAAGTTTTAGAAATGGCTCCCTCTGTCTGATTTGGAAGATACCCCTGGGTATCACCAATTAAAGGCTTATGGATTATAAATTCCTTGTGCCTCTAAGTTTCCCTTTTATTATTTCCACCCTTTATTTCTGTCCACTATAGTCTGGTTGACTTCTTCTCAAAATATTTGAGGTAAAGGACCTTTCTTTTTCAATCTATATAGGTACTTTAGCAAAACATAACAAAATGAATTATTAGAAAATGACAAGCTGCAATTTTTTTCACAAGGTTACATCTTCAATTCATGGGCTCATCCTTTCTTGATAAGTGTTGGAAACCTTATATTTGTATCATTCTGATGAAATGTTAACATTTATTTTGATCCTCTTTTCTCAAAATCCCATTCAAATGCCATCTAAGCCATGTGGAAATTCTTCTGACTCATGGCCCCTTTTCATTACTTCAATAGAACGTCTAAAGTGACTCAACTCCAGGACTTTTGTGCTTCTTTACTTGTTTGCAACTGGTGGTGGCAAGAGAACACTGTCAAGGTGAAGGCTTGAGTTTTAGTCCCAACTATGCTACTAATGAACTGTGTAACCTTGCAGAAGTCCTTCCACTTTCTGGAAACAGAGATTTCACATCTGTGGGAAGAAAACGTTTAACTAAAGATCTTTTTGTTTCTTTTACTTTTTAAGATTTCATGTTTTCAAGAACATTTAGCTATTTATTATTCATTATATGTTATTTTCATATAATGTTATGTTAATTAGGCTTTTTTATTATATGATCACTATACAAGCCTGCACTGTTTTTGGACTGTTCTGTTTTAAATGTTATAGTAGAGTTTATCTGCTCACTCCTGCGTTTTTAGTGGCTTTGCCTACTTAATACAGAAAACAGGGTTTGTTCAATGTAGCAAAAAATATTATTGATTTTTGCTGACTTAGATGAACTGTGATTCAGATTCTCAAAATTTCTGTTTATATCAGTTTCAATTACAGAAACATTAAAATATAGTTTCTTGTGTAAGATAAAGTTCATTTCTATATCACATAAAAACGAGTCCACAGTTTTATGGTCCAGATCAATTCCAAGGAAAACAAGTAATGTAGGCCCTTCCTATCTTTGGGCTCTACAATGCTTTAGTTGTGAAGATCCAGGGCAATGTTCACTCTCCTAATTATTCTTTCTACCACCTGCAAGAGAAGCATTTCCATTTTTTAAAATAATGGCTCCCTTTGAATTTGTACTTAGGTCTGGAGACTTGGTTAGGTTCAGGAAAACATATTTGTCAAAGAAAGTGCACTGGCAATGGTGCATACTTCATATTATATCACATTAGGAGGCATATACTGTCAAGTTATTCTTTATTAGTAACTAGAGGCCTGATGCATGGAATTCGTGCAAGAGTAGGCCTTCCTTCCCCTGACTGCCGGCACCAGCTTCCCTCTGGCACCCAGGACCCGGGTTTCCCTTGCAGCCCCGGCTTCGTCCAAAAGGTTGTCCAGAAGGACACCCCATCTAATTAGCATATTACGCTTTTATTATTATAGACTACAGGCCCGGTGCACAAAAATTTGTGCACTCGGGGGGAGGCGGGGGTCCCTCAGCCCGGCCTGTGCCCTCTAGCAGTCTGGGACCCCTCAGGAGATAACGACCTGCTGGCTTAGGCCTGCTCCCGGGTGGCAGAGGGCAGGCCCAATCCCTAGGTGCAGCCCCTGGTTGGGCTCAGAGCAGGGCCGATTGGGGAGTTGGGGCGCCACCCCCTGTCATGCACAGAGCAGGGCAGATCGGGAGGTTGCGATGCCACCCTCAGTCACGCTCAGGGTAGGGCCGATTGGGGGGTTGGGGCACCGCCCCTGTCACACTCAAGGCAGGGCCGATGGGGAGGTTATGGCTCTACCCTGTCACACACAGAGCAGGGCCCGTGGGGGGGGAGGGTTGGGGCACCGCACCCTGTCACACACAGAACCGCAGGGCAATCAGGGGGTTGGGGAGCTCCCGCCTATCAGGCACAGAGCAGGGCCAATCAGGGAGGGGGTTGGGGCACCTACCCCTGTCAGGAACAGAGCAGGGCAGATAGGGAGGTTGTGGCCCCGCCCCCTGTCACACACAGAGCCGCAGGGCGATCAGGGGGTTTGGGCGCTGCCCCCTGTCATGCTGATCCCGGTGCCTGGAGGCCTCGCGGCTCTGCTGATCCCAGTGCTGGGAGGCATATTACCCTTTTACTATATAGAATAGAGGCCTGGTGCATGGGTGGGGGCTGGCTGGTTTGCCCTGAAGGGTGTCCTGGATCAGGGTGGGGGTCCCCACTGGGGTGCCTGGCCAGCCTGGATGAGGGGATGATGGCTGTTTGCAGCTGGTCACACATCCTTCAGGGTGGGGGTCCCCACTGGGGTGCCTGGCCAGTCTGGGTGAGGGGCTGAGGGCTGTTTTCAGGCTGGGACTGAAGCTCCCAACTGCTCCTTTTTTTCTTTTTTCTTTTTTATTCTGGGCCAGCTTTAACTCTGGCTCCAGCTCTGAGGCCTCTGCTGCTGAAAGAAGGTATCTGGTTTGTTTAGGTTCTATAATCGAAACAATGTATAACTCCAGCTCTGAGATCCATCTCGGTGAAAGCTGGTTTCAGGAGTTTTGTTTAGCTTCTATATTTGTTACAATGTTTCTTAAACTGCAGGCTCAGAGGCTGGCAGCAGCAGGCAGGGAACGTTGGAGTCCTCCGTCACTGAAGCAAGCAAGCCTCATGTTAGTTTCAAGCTTCCTGGCTGCCGGCCGCCATCTTGGCTGGCAGTTAATTTGCTTATCTTGCTGATTAGCCAATTGGAAGGGTAGCGGTTGTATGCCAATTACCATGTTTCTCTTTTATTAGATAGGATGCTAAGTGAGGCCATTTAATTGAATTGGTAATATCCGAATTTCCCTATTGTAATGGTACATTGCTCCTATACAATGTATAAGTGATCTGGATAGTATTAGTTGGCACCATGCTGATATTCCTGTTCCTCTACAACTTTTCACTTAATGGTTATGGCATCCATTTATGGTCTTTGGCTAAATACTCAGTTATTACATTGAGGGTCATAACAAGGCAATTGTATAATTTATCACTCCTTCTTCATTAATTAACTAGTATGCTTTTGTAAAGATCAGTTCCTCTGACACAGTTAGAGGTCATAGGCTGTAAAAGAAAAATTTCACTGAACACAGTTAGGCAGACAAGGAAGACTTTATTCAAGATTATTCCAGTAGGAACAAGACAGGAGAATATTTAGGCACTGGGTGAGTCAGTGAGAAGGTACAGAGCACTTAAGGCGGCTGGTGGAGGGGGGCGGCGGGGGGGACAGGGAGTATTCACTGTAATCATGTCATCTATGTTTGTTAATTTTAGTTAGCTTGTTAGTTGGTTAGTTAGTTCTCCTGCCCTCCCACAGAGACTTGGAGATAGGTTAACTATCTTTGTTGATTAATATACTTCAAAGAAATGGCTCCCAGATCCTTGAGAGTAACATTCTTGGGCTGTAAAACTGACAAGAGGTGGGAAAAGATTTACATCTCACAGGGGCAGAGAAAGAATTTACAATTGAAAGTATTCTAAAGCAAATGCTCTAAGAAAAGAGAGGTAAGTGATCTGTAACCAGAGGAAAAAAACTATCTAAAGTTCAGTCAGGCTGACCCAATGACTCCCCTGTACTTTCCCTAACAAACCTGGCTTCCATTTTCAAGGTCATTCCTTGGCCTGAAAGGACTGCTGGGGGATAACCATTATGACCAACTGCCAGACAGCAGGAAGGAGAAATTTTAAAGAGGAGAAGAAAAGATGCCGGTTAACTGGTTTTCAATAAAGGAGACTAAAAGCCAAACAATAACTTACTAACATGCAGTTGGCCTTCTCAAGCTACAAGGCAGATAGAGGAACATGGTGTTTTAGGTGAGCACATTCCTCCCTGGAAAAGTCAGGAATCTGTTACTACTTTTTAAAGGTAAAAATGGCTGTTGAGCAGGCAACTAAAAGTCTCAAACAGCCTAGTAAACGAAGAGGGCACAGAAAATAGAAGCCCTAAGAATGCCAAGTTTTCAGTAAGTTGCTCTGCCTCAGATCCGTTACACATTATATCTTCTGTTTTCGTAGGAGTATGTCATAAGCCTAATGCTGAACATCTGTTTTCATCAAATCCACCAAAGAAGACATGAGAATAATATTTTTAAATTCTTAATTCTATTTATCAGTATTGATTGGCAACTATTTAAAACTCACACTGTATATTTCCAGTACCATATATTTGATGTAAATGTTGAAAGCCACCTTTCCAAAAATGTTAATAACACCTATTCAATGACCTAAGTACAAAATATTTAGGAAGTTGTGGTTCCTAGAATATAATGACACACCATTTTTACCTGGTTTAATACATTTGTACTTTAAGAATGAAGAAATGAACCTTAAAATTCTGTAAAAAAAGATAACTTTTAATGAATAGCCTTCACTTTTATTTATTAGAACTGGATCAAATCAAAACTGAAAGTTCTGGATTAATCCTGTCTGCCTAATACTCCGTTTGTGTAATGTTGCTCCAACAAACAGAAGTTTCAACAAAACCACGGCTTTTTCCATTCATTACAGCAGAAACTGGAAGAAAAGTTTCAAACCTCAAAATGGCTCTCAGTGTAGGGCCAGCATTCAATGGAAATTAGTATTCTAAGTTTTCACTTGGCACAGTTTCTTTATCTAATATAAAAATAGTTCATGGGTACCTTTAAACTTTCTATATAATCTCTAAACATCTCAATGAAGAGAAACGCAGGAACTCACCTGGATTCATAATCATTATGCATATACATTTGTTTCCAGGATTGTGTTTCTCTAACTACATTTTTAATTCTAATCTGATAGTATTATTAGAATACTATAGATATAATCCATATTGACCATTTTTTATTCTATCTCTGAAACACTGAGCCAAAAATATATAAAAATAAATATATTTAAACTTCTCTAAATAAAAACTCCACCTATTATTATTACTCTTTAAATGTTCAAACAAATTTTGATCTTAAATCACCTCTAAGTGCATAGTTTTAAGAAAAGTTGACCTTGCCTTCTTGTTAAAAGATGTTATTTTAATCAATATATGGTTCCTTTTACCAACATTTATAATACATCATAATTATGTAAATCAAATGTTCATTAAATCTCTATTAAATACCCAATATTGAATTAGGGCTGAGAATACACAATTATATGTAATATGCAACCATTGCACAATTAGGGGACAGAGATTTGTATACAACAATTAAATACCATTTGAAAGATATGTTTATAGGATTGTTATGTAATACAAGCATCTTTACTATATAGGGTCTTCACACATTAAACAAAGAGTGATCAGGAACTGTCATCTTGTGTATACTTGTCTGAAAATACTTAGTGTATTTTTTAAAAAATTGAAGAATATAAAAAAGTCCTGTGCAAGAAAATTAGTCATTTTATTGTATCGTCCCTAAGTAAAGTATTCAATTTAAAAAGCTTATATATGTCAGTTATCTCAAAAGAAGCAAAGAAAACTCTTTTACATTGCATTTCAAAACAGAAATTTGCATTCTATTCTAAAATGTACTTTTAATTGTTGAAATTCACCTTTTTAAAATAGAAAATATGTATCCCTTTACAATGAACACACTAAAAAAAAAGTGCTTTGATAATTCTTTTTTAAAAAGTTTTCACCTACGTTAATGTAGGTCACATTGCTCTTAAGGGTGCAATTTTATATAATAATGAACAGTAAGAACCATCAAGTACACTAGGATAAGAGTTCAATCAGGACTTCCCAAGCTGCAAATAAGACTTAGAACTTTCAAAAGGTTTTATTTTTCTTGAAAGCTAAAGGATTTATTTTAAACACTAAGATTAATAATGAGACTTCAACTTTCAGAGCTTTCTGGATCAACTAGACATAATGGAGATAGGTCAGAGTTCCAATTAGAGGGGTGAATTCTAATCCATACCACAGTGAATTCCATAAATTAAGCTATTACACTTGATTACTTGTATCTGCAGTTTGAACATATATGGGCCTGAAATTAAAATTCTCAAATTGTTTTTCTGGTTGACAAAAGGGGAGGTTGACTACTATCACATGTTACCCAGATAGAATTTATTAATGACTATCAACAGAAGTACTCTGGGACTAGAGACAGATAGCGTTCATACCTGGTTGGGGAGGGGAGAGAATGGTACCTTCTAGAGCAGCCAGTTACTCAGCTCAGCAGATGTCACTCAAGACTCATTCTCTTTCCTGCTCACGAATACTGTTCCTTCACATACATACACAATTATCTCACCTTCACCCTAGAGCTGACAATAACAATTTCTTATTTTTTTAAATATATTTTATTGACTTTTTTACAGAGAGGAAGGGAGAAGGATAGACAGTTAGAAACATCGATGAGAGAGAAACATCGATCAGCTGCCTCCTGCACACCCCCTACTGGGGATGTGCCTGCAACCAAGGTACATGTCCTTGACCGGAATCGAACCCGGGACCCTTCAGTCCACAGGCCGATGCTCTATCCACTGAGCCAAACCGTTCAGGGCAATAACAATTTCTTGGGGAATTTTCAGAAAAGAAAAATCTTTCATTTGTTAAGTGTCACCTTTTTATTCAGGCAATATGCACTGGTACTTCCTATACATTATTCCATTTAAACTGAACAACGCTACATTGCAAAGATGGGGAAATTGGGCCTCACTATGACAAACCAAGAATTTCAACCCAGGTCTGTCTAAGGTCAAAGTCTGTGCTCTGTCCATTCTGTGGCCCTGGATATATAAGGATACTTGAGACTAGATCTAATGGAGACAGATAAGTAGACATGGCAGGGTTGCTTGCCTTTTACTACAGTCCAGTAGAATCTGTCATATCCGCTGTTCTAGGTGTAGCTTGCCAGATTGTAAACTTAATGTGATCCAAACATATTCAATCTTTCCTTCACTTAGCTTAGAAACAGAAACCTCTGTTTATTACTGCAGAGCTACCAGAAGCATGTATGAAATGTTTGGGTTTTAAGCACTTTTTTAAAAAAGATATACTTTGCCCTGACAATGTGGCTCAGTGGTTGAGCATTGACCTATGAACCAGGAGGTCACAGTTCAATTCCTGGTCAGGGCACATGACAGGGTTGCAGTCTCAATCCTCAGTGTGGGGAGTGTAGGAGGCATCCAATCAATGATTCTCTCTCATCATTGATATTGCTATCTCTCTCTCCCTCTTCCTTCCTCTCTCTGAAATCAATAAAAAAATATTTTTATAAAGATATGATACTTTGTCTAAGTCAGAGCTATCTAAAGTCTTACCAGAAGAATATCCACAGGGGTAATATATATTATCATCTGACAAGCATAAACGATTTCCTGGAAATATGTTTTACAGTAATTCTGCATTTCTTTCCTTGTAATAATGCCTCTGAGAGCCAGAAGTAGTATAGGCTAAATAATTTTGAAATGTGAATAATGGAGGAAAATATATAATGCAATTCAAGAAAATATATGGGTGGGTGTGGTTCTGAAAGAAAATAATTCAACAACTTGTAATACTGTGTGAGAACAATAAATACTCAGGTTGTACTTGTGAGTTGAAGTCTCTGCATGAATAACTTCAAATTATACTGACTGCATAAATTTTACTTTTGAACTCTGGTTCTTGTGACTTTCAAGTGATGAAAATTATGTGTATTCACCTAGGACTCAAGGAACAAAGAATAGTGAACTACTTACAGCCCACAGAGCTCCAATAAAGAATGAGCCCTTTGGTATACCTGGTCTCACTCAGCCAGTTCACAGTGCCTTGCACACAATAAATTACAAATTAAAAAAAAAAAGTCAGGTTAAGGCAGAGCTAAAATTTCACTAAAACTTATAAGCACATGAAATAGTTATATTTTATAACCAAACTCTAAAATTGAGATAAATATTATAAAATAAAAATGAAGATATTTATAGAGTTTACATTAATATGTAATGTTATATGCATAACGTACTTAGAGTTTTGTGTTTATAACTACCTCGTTAGATTCTACAATAGTATGTGCAGCAGGCATCATTTTCATACCACCACCATCGCCTCCTCCACAGCGAGGGAAAGAACACTCACAGAGGTTCCTTTACTCAACCAGGTTTGCAGAACTAGAGCTAGTGGTAGTGAAGCCAGTGTTCATCTGACCCAAAGTATATGCAGTTGATTTGCTCCGTGAGGGGAAATAGATATCCCAAATTTGACCAATTATTACCCTTAGTCTCAATAAGGGCCTCAAATAAGAATATTCTGGCCAGGGACTCATGGGTTGTTTTCTGAACCCCAGCTTTCTAAACAACTCTGTCAACGGCCGCCTTCTAGATACAGCTGCTGAGAAGGTAAGTTCTGGTGTTACCTCCAGCTTGCAACGGCACTGTGTCAACACTGTTAACTACAGGGCTTCTCTCAGCCTCAGGCTGCTCCAGCACCACATTCAAGCACAGGGATATCATTTACTTTTTCTTTCCAGATTATGTGAACTACTCAAATTTTTTTGAAAACTAAAGCGACTAACAGTCTGTTTTCTGAGACAAAGCAGATTCATCGCAATAGACCAAACAGAATAAAAGTATAACATAGTAAGTAACTCATATGAGTGAAATCAAGTCAAATTTCTAAAGGTTCTTTACAGAGTCCCAATATGACTATTTCTGCAAACATGGCCCAGATCAAAAATAATAATAATAATAATAAATAAATAAATAAATAAATAAATAAATAAAATAAAAAAGTTGGTCTTATGTTGATTAGGTGGCAATCTGGCCAAAACCACTAAGAAGAAGCCTTCAAAATATATTTTTTATAAAAGCCTGATTCTTATTGTTCACTTTATAGTCCCATTACTCAAAACATCCCTGACAGCTACCACAGTGGAAAGCTGTGAGTAGGTTGTAAAATCTCCCTCCAGCGTGAGGCGCAAGAAAGAATCTGAGCTTGAGGGGCTCTGTAAATACGGACAACATCTTGGAAATAAAGAGAGGTCAGAAACCCACAGCGATGGATGCTGGCAACAGGTCAGGGCCACCTATCAACTGCAGTAGGTCTCAAACCGGCAAGGAAGCAGGCAGCTAGCTAAGGAGAGTGCTTGTGGTGGAGGCAAGTGGGAGAGGGGAGGCAAGATGCTACAAAAAGGAAGTGAGAGAGGGAAGGAAGGAGGGAGGCAGGGAGGGAAGGGAAGGAAGAAAGGAGGAAGGGAGGGAGGGAGGGAGGGAGGGAGGGAGGGAGGGAGGGAGGGAGGGAAGGAGGAAAGAGGTTTCAAGCTAGATCAAGGATGGGCCACTTTGCAGTTAATAGCCTCTCATGCTGGGAAATAGAGGCTATCATTCCTGGCTTGTGGGGAGAACTTACCTTCTAGAGCCAAGGGCAAGGGTGTCAGCATGCCCAACCTGAGGAAGCAGCTTGGACTGTGTAGATGGCAGTGGGATCAAGAAAAGGGGGGAAGTACTGAAGAGGCATTATGAAAGGAAAGGGAAGACAGCATGTTCGATAAAGGGAGCCTAGGAAAGGATGAGTCTAGGCTTGAAGATGCACATGCTCTGGCTTTGAGTCTGTACAGCACTTCACACCAAGAGGCCTGCAAAGAGAAAAGCTTGTGGTTGTAGCATGAAAATCCACACGTGGGTCCTGAGAGCAGAAAGTTGGTAGGTGCTAAGCAGTCTTATTCCAATTATCTGTGAACAGCAACCAAAAAAAAAAAAAACCATCACAAAAGCCAGTGCTTCTTTGGACTAACAACGCTCCTTTCTGTTGTGTTAGGAGCCTTACAGTGCAGATTCCATTTGAAATGCAAATCATGCCATGCTCTTGAGTGGGCATTGTGGGGAAATGACTGCAATGGCTGGGACAAGCCATCAGCAAAAGCATTTTGGAACACATAGAGTTTTCCATGAATATTACCACCATCATTACTGTCCTAGGCGGTTGGTGATAAAGAATTCTGACTTCTGGCCAAGAAGTCAGAAAGGAAAACCAGCATCCAGCATCACAGAATGACGGTGGCCTTTGAGAACAGGGATAAGTGATGAAACTTTCACCATCTGTGCATGGTCCAAAGGGGCAGGGCTTCTCTGTTTTTAGCCAAGGCTTTGTTTCAAAATAATCATTTGAGTCAGTTTCACAAACAGTTGGGACCCAAAACAAAGGCCTCAAATGAAAATCACGGTCTCACTGTCTGCAGGAAGGTGGCTCCTGCTTCCATCCACAGCAGGCCCAGTGCCCCGAGCTGCAGCCGGAACCCACCCAGCTCCCTGAGCAGGGCTGCGTGGAAGTAAAAGGGAAAATATTGAATCAGGTGACTTTGTCAGAGGAATATAAAAATGGATTTAAAAACTAATATATGTGTCTACCTTTTTTTATTTCAAGAGATAAGTGCTTTAGAATGCTTTCTTCTCAGATGCATCCAGGATTCTGTATATAGATTCCGTGAATTTCCAAATAGAGACAAATTAGTTCCTAGAACAATTTGTGGGCAAGTTGTTTACTGAAATTCAGCCTGAGATGCATATTTCCAGCTTCACGCTCCCCTAAGTGATGGCTGAAAAGTGTGTGTGTGTGTGTGTGTGTGAGAGAGAGAGAGAGAGAGAGAGAGAGAGAGAGAGAGAGAGAGAGAGAGATATACTGGGGAAGATGTTGTTAGAAAAGGCAGAGCCTGCTGAAATGTCTTCCAAATCTGTATCACAGGTGTCAAAGGCTTATTGTTGGCCTTGGTTTCCTTCCCTCTGGCTAATGGTTACTATAGGACATAAGGTAATAAAAATCCTGAGCTGCATTGAAGAGTATACAGAGAGGCATATTTAGGGGAGGAGACAACTTAATTGGCCATTTTAATTGACAGAGCAACAGGAATTGATGGCATGCCAAAAGGGAAATCCTTGCCACTTATTAGCTGTGCCTGAGTTGGTGTTTTGATTCTCATTATAATGATGCAAGTATTTGCCAACCTCCAGAAGACAGAAAAGCAATATATCTGGGAGACTTCTTTACAATAAAAATAAAATGATAATAGCTGCATCATGTTCAGGAATGGTATGTGCTGTATACTGTGTTAGGCACTTAGTTTGTTCTCAAAATTAGCCAGTGAGATAGGTATTAGTATTCCCATTTATTCATGATGAGCTGAGATAAATTGTCACAAATACCTACTGGGGAGATACCATGGCTCCAGAGAAAACTGGGGTTCACTAAAGTCCCAGGATTTGCTTAAAGTCAAGGTTAGTAATTAATGAAACTGAACCCTGTCCCCCAGGACACTTTACTTCAAGTATGTCCCTCTGCACCATGGCAAAGGGTGACAGAGCAACGGGATTCATTAACGCCACAAACGCTCAGCGCTCCACACCCATCAAACGGAAGTCTAAATAATCACCCAATATATTGTGTTTTCTAGAAAGACTTTGAATTCCAGATAATTTCACTTCTTCCACCAAATGTAAGATTTTTTCCCCCAAAGAAATATAATGTGTTTAACAAACTTAGATTTAAGTTTGTATGCAGTTCAAAGGCATACTAAACATAGGTACTGTCCTCAACTCTTAGAAATAGCAACGGTTATTGTAATGTTAGTGAGATAATAAAAAAAAGGGGTTATCTATGGAGGACCTATGATGTGGCAAGTAATAAATACAATGTCATTAACGCCTGACGACCACTATATAAATTGTTATTCTCATTCTTCATGGAAAGGGAAGTTACCGATCCCTATCAGACACCAGCAGTTCTCATGCTCTAGGGAACACCAATCCCCCCTGGAGGGCTTGTTGGAAAATAGGTTGCTCTTCTCTGCTCTGACTGTTTCTGATTCAGGAAGTTATACTAGGGCCTGAGAACCTGTATGATTTAAGTTCCCTGGTGATGATGCAGGTCCATGGGCCCAATGGTGAAACCCACTGATTTTCCTCGCATAAATGAGAGAGCAAGAAATCAAACCCAGGTTTGCCTGACTTAAAAAAATCATGCTATTTCATTATCCCACATGGATTTTACTATGAAGACTTTGAATTAAAATTTTTTCAATCTTAATTTTTGCCTTTGATGTTTATATACAGATTAATAAAACAAGGACCAAGAATTTCACACTGGAATTGTAAGAAATAGAGAATTAAATTGAATGAATCAACTCTCGGTGAGCATTATATTAGCTATCACCTGCTCACCTGACCTATTCTATTTCACAGAACAATATTTTAAAGCTAAAAGTTACCTTAGGCCTCATTCAGTTAAACTCCATTTTATAGATGACTGAGTTGAAACCCATAAACGTTTTCTTAAGATGCTTCGTGATCCCCCCCTACCACACCATTCAAATACTCACACTTCTAGAAAGTTTAACCTCTTCTTTCCTCTACCACCCTGTAGATCTACCACTTCCTTCCTATGCTGTGATTGTTTCTTATCCGGTGATAAGTACAACAGTAGAAGGCTTTCTTGATTGGCGTTACCACCCATCTTTTAACTTACTGGTTTTCAATTAACATGTCCCCTGTATCCACTTAGAAAATGCGTGTGTAATGAAATGAGATTTCACTTCATTTTGTTTTTCTCTCTTTACTGTTGCACCATTTCCACCACCATGGTTTGCTTACTCCTAAAATGTAGTTGTTAGTAAATACTTTTCCCCATTTTTTAGTATGTCATTTAAAAAGTGAGCATAGACCTATAAACCAGGAGGTCACAGTTCAATTCCCAGTCAGGGCACAAGCTTGGATTGCGGGTTCGATCCCCAGTCGGGGTGGCGGTGGGGAGGGAAGGTGTAGGAGGCAGCTGATCAATGATTCTCTATCATAATTGATGTTTCTCTCTCTCTCTCCCTTTCCCTTCTTCTCTAAAATCAATAAAAATATTTTTAAATAAATAAAAAGTGAGAATTATTTTTATTATGATTGTTCTTAATGATATTTAAGGTATCAAAAAGCATTGTATACAGCATAGGAAATAGAATCTATAATACTGGAATAACTATGTGTGGTTCCAGGTGGGTACTGGAAATATCAGGGAGAACACTTTGTAAAGCATATTACTGTCTAACCACTATGCTGTACACCTTAAACTAGTACAAAATAATGCTGAATGTTTGAATATTAGCTGTAATTGAAAAAATGTTAATTAAAAATATTTTTAAATAAACAGAAAGTATTTTAAACACGTAAAATAGGAATGTGTAAGATTTCACTTAAAGTCTTCTATGCCTCTTATCCTTCACATATGTCCATTTTCCATTTTTGTAGAGAATGGGATTAGAAATCAGTCCATTTTGTCAGAAAAAAAAATTATTTGGAGGAAGTTCAATGACAGAGTAGGTTACAGACATAGCCTGAAATTCCTACAATAACAATCTTTTATTGCTTTAGGCTAATTCAAAAGAAATATGACGTTTAGATCACATAGACTAGAGAAAAGCCTTCACCAAACGACCGCAGTGAAGTCAGCAGAAAAGAACACCCAGCAGATGCTTCTTCTGAATCAATGCAAAAGCGAATATGAAAGCGCACAGCGGGAGAGTGGAGGAGTGGCTGAATCACAAGCTCTGATACTCCTAGCACCTTCTGTATAATAGGGGCTCAAAATAGTCTAAACCCCTTTCCTAAAAATGTCTAGCCCAGCTGGTATTGTTCAGTCGTTAAGCATCAACCTATGAACCAGGGGGTCAAGGTTGGATTCCTGATGCCAGGGTTGCAGGCTCGATCCCTGGTGGCAGGTGTGCAGGAGGCAGCCAATCAATGATTCTTTCTCATCATTGGTGTTTCTATCTCTCTCCCTCTCCCTTCCTCTCTCTGAAATTAATTTTTTAAAAAGGTCTAGACCAGAGGTGTTTTACAACCCATATGTTCAGCGCTTTCCTAGGGTTAACATTAAAATATGCAACACCATCCCTGAGAAGTAGGGATGCATTTCAAAAATAACTACAGTGCAACAATAATCATAAGAACCCTTTAAAGGATTCTTCTCACATGCCAAGCACATTGCAAAATTTCCTATATCTAACCTTGGGAAAAACCCTGAAAGGCAGACATAAGCATATTCATGATGCAGGTGCAAAAAGAGGCTCAGAGAGTTCGGATGACCCATACAGTCACAGATCTGACTCTTTGATGCCAAACCATTCTATTCATGTAAATTGTTACATCCTCTAACTGAAGTTAAAACAAACATCTATATTTCAATGGCAATGGGACACTTTTTAAAGAATGATTTTTTTTATCTTTATTGTTGAAAGAATTACAAGAGAGCCCACTGCATGGGAGAACATATTTGCCAATGTTACATCCGATAGGGGTTTAATCTCCAAAATTTATAGGGAACTCATACAACTTAACAAAAGGAAGATAAGTCAATCAAAAAATGGGCAAAGGACCTAAATAGGCACTTTTCAAAAGTGGACATACAGAAGGCCAAGAGACATATGAAAACATGCTCAAAGTCACTAATCATCTGAGAAATGCAAATCAAACAACAATGAGGTATCATTTCACACCTATCATAATGGCTATCATCAACAAATCAACAAATGACAAGCGCTGGCAAGGATGTGGAGCAAAAGGAACCCTCGTGCACTGCTGGTGGGAATGCAGACTGGTGCAGCCACTGTGGAAGACATACATTATGGAGTTTCCTCAAAAAATTAAAAATGGAACTCCCATTTGACCAGTAATCCCACTTCTAGGAATATATCCCAAGAAATCAGAAACACCAATCAGAAAGGATATATGCATCCCTATGTTCATAGCAGCACAATTTACCATAGCTAAGATCTGGAAACAAAATAAGTGCCCATCAGCTGATGAGTGGATTAAAAAACTGTGGTATCGCCCTAACCGGTTTGGCTCAGTGGATAGAGTGTCGACCTGCAGACTCAAGGGTCCCAGGTTCGATTCTGGTCAAGGGCATGTACCTTGGTTGTGGGCACATGCCCAGTAGGGGGTGTGCAGGAGGCAGCTGATTGATGTTTCTCTCTCATCGATGTTTCTAACTCTCTATCCCTCTCCCTTCCTCTCTGTAAAAAAAATCAATAAAATACATTTAAAAAAAAAAACGGTGGTACATCTACACAATGGAATACTATGCTGCTGTAAAAAAGAAGGAACTCTTGCCATTTGCAACAGCATAGATGGAACTGGAGAGCATTGTGCTAAGTGAAATAAGCCAGTCAATGAAAGAAAAATACCACATGATCTCCCTCATTTATGGATAATAATGACCATTATAAGTGGATGAACTAAAATAGATCCAGAGACATCGAACAGACTGACAAGCCTCGGAGAGAAGGCAGAGGAGGGTGTGTGTGTGGGGGAGGGGGGGAAGGGGGCCGTGGAGGGTAAAAGATCAACCAAAGGACTTATATGCATGCATATAAGCATAACCAATGGGCACAGACAATAGGGGGGTAGGGACATGTGCTGGGGGAGGGGGGAGCGGCCGGGGAGAGGTCAATGGGGGAAAAAGACATATAAAATACTTTCAACAATAAAGAATTTTTTTTAAAAAAAGAAAGTATTACAGATGTGTCCCCTTTTTCCCCATTGACCCCTTCAAGCCCGCACCTGCCCCTGCCCCCGCCCCAGGCCTTCATCATACTATTGTCTGTGTCCATGGGTTATGCACAAGTTTAAAGAATATTCTTAAGAAATGAATTATTCTTCCCTAGAACTTCTGAGATAAATGAAGAGTTTCCCTATTTTCCATCTAGTAGAAAACTAAATTGGAGCATGTCTAGGCATATGCTGCCTCCCAAAATTTAAACAGATAGAATATTTCTGTAGTACACTACATGACCAAGTTGCTATTCTGAGAGAACCAAAAAAAAACAACAACAAAACAAAACTCTGAAAAGGGCTTCTCTACCTTTTATTAGCAGTCAGAAAGTCTCCCCACTCCCTTGCAAGCCATAACTTTCCAAAGCAAAATAAAATCCACAACAATAAAATCTTAATTTCAAATGCTGTTTTCTCAATTAAATATTAAAATGTCTCAGAGATATCAACTCTTGTGATCAAAGTCACTCTCCCAGATTGTTTTGTTCACCCTCGAACCATGGCATAAAATCCTTCTAAATTTAGAAATACAGACTTTCTTCTCAGTTCTTCAAGTTCAAAATAATTAGCAAGATGGAAAAAATATATTCCCGCCTCCTTTAAGAAGCAGCTGAAAAGAGCTAAGTTGCTGGTGGATAGCTCAGTGTGGAAGCTGGGTTCTACAGTGAGTGGAAAAGCTCCTGTGAGCCTGGTTGTGTTTGTCCCTCCAGGTACAATGTGGTGGAAATAAATTAAAACATTGGAATTAATTAGACAGTGTCAACTGAGGGTAGTAGGGAGCAATATCAATACCTAGAGCTGTAAGGAACCATGGAAGGTGATGATTTATCCGAAAGGCCTGTCTTTTATGGCTCTCAGGAAGGAGAATGAAATGGAAAGAACGTGACTTGGGAGCCAGGGGGAATGGGCTCAAGTTCTGCCTTTACCATTTAAAGCTGCTTGACCTTGAAACACAACTAACCTGACCCTCAGCTGCCTTATCTATAAAGCAGCAGTAATAATTCTGACATTACAGGGCTGTTTTAAGGGTCAGAGATGCATTATTTCAAATGCCTGACTTAATAAATACTCAAAGGACCACGAAATTTTCATTGAAAGAGTTCGTGGCTCATACAATATTAGGCAACTCTGATTAGCACCAAAGCTGGAACCAGAACACAGAAAGAAATACTCAGTGAAATTATTAGAAGCAGGCTCTGCTGGCCCTCGTGGTGCTTACGTAGGCTTACTTTGTTTTATTTAACTCTTGTTCTCTAGCTTTTTGTTGATGTTTTCCTTATTTGTTTGTTGTTCGTTATTTCTAGATTAAAGACAAATGAAGTTAGGAGAGAGAGAGATAAACTTCCCTTGAAATTACTGAAGATGCTTGACTGGCAAGATGAGAGTCCTGGCGACCCCAATGACAGTAAGACCCAGGGCCAGCGGTGGGCAGGTCCAGGACACAGTGAATGCCCCATATTGCCTGGGAGACATGAGGATCGCATGGCAACACCTTGGACACAGGTTCTGTGCGAAGTGGCTCTTCCTCTGGGTCGATGGTGAGGACAGTGTAGCATCA
The DNA here is from genome assembly GCF_964212035.1 of Myotis nattereri. NCBI lineage: Eukaryota > Metazoa > Chordata > Mammalia > Chiroptera > Vespertilionidae > Myotis > Myotis nattereri. Next base: position 38,659,954 of record NC_138081.1, on the reverse strand, counting down.
ACCTCTTGCTAACTAGGCTGCCAAATATCATCTCATAACTGAACTTGGAATTAAGAACTCTCAGAGACACTCCAGCCAGGAGTCGGAAGTACCACCTTTGCTGCAGGCTGGGCTCCTCAGGGGCCCGCCAACCCACAGTCACACAACGCCCAGCCCCAGGACACGGGAGCCGTGGCCCTGGGACAGCTGTCTTTGCTGAGTGGCCACCAAGACTCAGTCAATCATTTCAAAATTGTGCCTCTGCTTTGGTTTTAATTTGTTTACATTATTTTTATTCAGTATTGACTGGATACAAAAGAATGTAAGATACACGTGAATTATGCAGAAAAGTGGCATGAATACTTGTGTGCCTTCTGCCTCCTTCCTGTAAGAGGATAACAGAATTACATTGGAGGATCCACTTCCTCCTGTCCCTCGCCAATCCCACTGTCAAATCAACTTGCAATGTTGAAATAACCCCCTCTATGTCACAATGTGTCATCCTTGTATGCATTATTGTCCGTTTGCTAATACATTACCCTGAGGATGTTTGCATTGCTAATCATAAATGATAGTGGCCTGTGACTGTCCTTCTTTGTGCAGTTACTTTTCACATCAAGGCAACCTCCTCATAAAATGAGTTGAGCGCTTGTTTTTGTCTATGTTCTGCAGCAGTTGTTGGAATTCTGAAACTGTTTTTTACATGCTGGTTGGCCTCACAGTTCATAGGTAAGAACTCTCTGGTCCTGAAATTTTTAATGAGGGAATGTTTTTAATTGTTCTTCTAATTTCTTTTGTAGATGTGTGACTATTAAGACTTTCCCTTCAGTCTTTTTTATACATTTTTTTCTATAAATTTGTCCTCTTATTAAAACTTTCAAATTAACTGGCATAATGCTACTCATATTATTCTATTGTTTTTAAACTCTCAGGAACTTCTATAATTTCCCCTTTTTATTCCTAATTTTGCTTTATTTGTGTCTTCACACTTTTGCATGATTAATTTTTTACAGAGATTTATCAATTTTATTAGTCTTTGCAAGTGATACTTTTGGCTTGGTTAATCTACTGTAGTAAATGTTTGTTTTTAACTACATTAATTTACTCTCTTTATCACTTCCTTCCTTCTACCTTCTTTGTGCTGATCCTATTGTGGTGTGTGTGTGTTTTCCATATTGAATTAGCAGTCTAGTTTATTAATTTTGAGACTTCCTTCTTTTACAATATAAACATTAAAATATCACTTTACCAAAATTTTAACTTGCAGATTATTATTTCAAGATAGTCTCTATTTTATACTGATGATTGTTTCATTTGTATGTCATTTAAGAATGTCTTTAAATTTGCAAAGATATAGCATTTTTCTAATTATCTTTTGTACTCATTTATATATGATTTTATTAAGTTATAAGTTAATTACATGGCAGTCAGAGAATAAAATGGATAAGAAATCCACCCATTGAAACTTGTTCTGTGGCCCACTATGTTTTATATTTAAAGATATTTCTTGTAAACCCAGGAGAATATGTTTTCTGCAGTTGTGGCTTCAAGCTTTCCAATTATGTTATTCAAATATTCTCTATCATTTGTGGGAGAGCTCAGAGATTTATCTCAGTGCAGTGGCAGATGCAATGGCGTGAGCGCACTCCGCCTATACGCTTCCTCTGCACACCGGGAAGTGGCAGCGCCCGCCTGAGTAAGCCCCTTAGAGCCCCTACATAGTACCCTATCTTTCCTACCATTGGTTGCCCTAAGGATGTTGTAAACTTGTGATTGCTCTGAAATGTTATATATGTCGCTGTACTTAAACAATAAAACTCAGATCCGCGTCTTGAACCATCTCCAGAGTCGGGCATGCTTCGTTAGGACTCTGTCGGCCTCACCCCCGCGGGACCCCCTGCCTCAATCATTGATATATGTGTGTCCTTATTCTGTCAGTCATTAAAATGTGCATGTTTAAAATCTCTCACAATGATATTGTTTTGCTAATTTTCTTTGTATTTGGTTAATTTGGGCTTTATATAGTCTTCAGGCTATGTAGTAGGTGCATAGAAGACTAATTATATCTCCTTAGTCATTTGAACTTTTTATCAATATGAAATGGATTTTTTATCCCTAGCAATACTTCATACTTTAAATTCTATTTTAAGAGAAGGCTCTCTTACCATTTGAGACAGCATGGATGGACCTGCAGAGTACTATGCTCAGCAAAATAAGCTGGTCAGAGAAAGACAAGTATCACCTGATCTCACTCATTTGTGGAATCTAATGAACAAAATAAACTGATGAACAAAATGGATCTAGAGACATAGAAGCATGTGATAGACGGATGAATCTCAGGGGGAAGGCAGAGGTGGGGGTAGATAGGGAGAGATTTATTGGGGAATTTATATGCATATATGGATAGCCCATAGACACAGATAATCATGTGGTGAAGGACTGGGAGGGGTGGGTGTGGGGTGGAGGGGGTCATTGGGGTGGGGAAATTGGACATCTGTAATACTTTCAACAATAAAGATAAATCTAAAAGAAGAAGAAGAAATCAACATGTAATTGATTGAATACTATATATAAGCAATGGCTAAGCCTCCCTTCAGGGAGGCAGAGCTTTGGATATGAATTCCCTGTCTCCTTTACTTGCTTGGGATAAATAAATTAATTAATGAACAAATAAATAAATGAATAAATAAATGCAGAGAAGGAAGTGAGTGGTCATATATATGTAACAAATTGACCAGGACTTGACCATTGTTCAATCTGGATTGATGGATATATGATTATTCTGTGTGCTTTGGTATATGTTAGACTTTCTCACAACACAATGTTTTTTTGTGTTGTTTTTTTTCAAAAGCTTATATAAATAGCCTCATGTTTTCACTTTTTCGATAAATATAACGTATCTTTTTTAAAATTCTATTTTAATGAAGATAACATAACAATTTCAACAGTCTGTTGGTATTTTTCCAGCATTTTTATATTCTTTGATTTTCAAACTGTGTCCTAATGTTCCAGATGGGTCACTTATAAATTCAGTGTAGCAAAAACAAAGTAAGCCCTGGCCAGGTAGCTCAGTTGGTTAGAGCATTGTCCTGATACACCAAGGTTGTGGGTTCAATCCCCAGTCAAGGCACATGCAGGAATCAACTGGCGGTGCATGAATGGGTGGAACAGCAGGTCAGTGTTGCTCCCTCTCTCCCTTCCTCTTTGTCTGAAAATTAATAAATAAAGGAAAAGAAGTTAAAACTACCCAATGCCAAGTAAATTTGTACTTTATTCAGGGATAGGATTCTACATTTAATCCATGTTACACAAATGTAAAATATTATTGATCACTTCATTAAATTCTACTGGGGATTTGCTCATTGATTGGAATATATGTACGTACACACACACACACACACACACACACACACACACACCTGACTATATGTATATACACTAGAATTTTACATTTTAAAAGTTTAAAGAATATAAGATGCAACTCTAATGTGTTCTTTAAATTTTAATATTTGCTATAAAATTCACTGAGTCAAAAAATGTACTGAATCTGTTAAGTTTTCAGTATACTTTTGTTTTTATTCATATCAATTTAATATGAAAAAGGAAGCTTTGTTATTCTGGTATGATGACTATAATCCTTAGGCTTTCAATCACAACCAGTGATTGGATACTGCCTGGAAGAAATGTAAAATCTCCTTATAAATCCAAGCAGAAACACTTTACAAATAATGAATATTTTTAGTAAAAGAAGAACACTGTTTAAGTTCATCCTGGTTGTTTCCAGTGAAGCACATTGGCCAGGTGGCAATAACATGTTTCTTTAAAACATTCTTAATAACTGACAGGAAGAAGAAAATACAAATGCAAGTTTAGTCTAGTTCATTCAGAGCTGACTAATTCAGAATTTATCATACAAAAAAACTGTCAGAACTCTTAGAAACCAAACATCTATATGGAATTCCAATAAACAGAATTACTTTCCTATGCTCTCCTCAAAGGAGAAGGAGACAAAGGAAAAAATAATAATATAAGAGGAATTTCATTTAACTTATCGGAGACCTGCAACCCAATTTTCATGCAGTCTGTAATTACAGAACTTTACAAAATAAATCCTTTAAAAAAAAAAAAAGCCATTTCAAGGGCCTAGATGTTCCACCATTTCTAAGATCGTATTATACCCAGTTTCCAAGGTATGAGCTTTAGTAGAGGAACTGATGGCTGGGTAGCCAAATTGTGTAGCTAGTAAAAGGCACTGGCATTGTAATTGTACTAATATTTTCATTAGGTCAAGTTCCTAGTTTTCTAGTAGTAGAACCCATGAGAAAACTGGCTAATTGTGCTTAAATAGTAGGTACTTGGCAGAGCGGGGGCTCAACACAAATTTCTTTATCTAAAAGCTGATATTTTCTTAGCCGTTTTACAACTGCCTCTCTAATGTATATACAGGAAAACAATAAAACTAAATTATTGCTAACTTACGCTAAGCTATTATCCAGGACTGAGAAAGTACAATCAATTCAGAAAAAGCTTTTATGAGGATACAAAAATAAACCTGTAATGCTCTTCCACTTTTGGAATTCTCTAAGTTGAAAACTTGATTTTCATTATTTCACACTTAAAACTCAGCTGAAGAATATCCTGCTCATTTAACTACTTGCCATGAAGTTCTTTCATTACTAATATCTTCCTTGTACTCATTAATGTTTTGAATATGGGCAAGAAAAAAACAATGATTTGAGAGGTAGATCCTGAATTTAGTAAAGTTAACTATTTTCATTTTTTTTTGGAGTATGTCTGCATCAAATTTGGAAGATCTTAGAAAAGAAAATAATGCAAAGGTAATATTAAAGAAACAACTGATTTACTGGAAGTGCCTAGAGATTTTTATTCAGATTTCTGACTTCACTTTTTTATGACAGATAAAACTTGACAACCCCATCTAGATGTTTTCTTGACTCACCGATCAAAATGAGAAAACAGAGAAGCACAAAAACAGATTATTAAAACAGTAAAATTCTATGTAAAATATTTATTTCAGGGGTACCTGTCACATTAGCATCTAGGTGCGCATACAAATGTCAAAGTCAAAAAGAATTTGGGCTTTTCTCTCCTTGGGAGTCATTTAAGATTTAAAATACCAGCAAACACTCATATTTTAACAGACACCACTCAGAACTTTTATAAGTAGATAAAAACATAGATATTTGAAGCTGGTATCTACATACTATGGATAGTCATTTTATTCAGGTAAGAAAATCTAAAGCACCTATTTTAGTGTTAGGTGATATTCATAAAAACACTCACATACATAATTTAATTTAATTCTTACCATAATCTTATGTGGTAGGTTTATAATAACAGATTTTAAAACATAAGCCAGGGTAACCAGACACCAAGGGTGAGCGCTAAGGAATTTGACCAGACATTAAAGGTGGGGATTCTTGCTAAACTGACTAAGCAAGATTTTTGCTAAAACTGGGTGATACAAAGACAAGAACAAAGAACACGGAAGAACAAAGAACACAAAATACCACGTGTGGGTGCACACGTACAATGCGATTGAAACTTCGTGGTCCATGTGCAGAAGTTGGTATTTTGTGGAAGAGCCACACTCAAGGGGCCAAAGAGACGCATGTGGCTCGCGAGCCGCAGTTTGCCGACCACTGGTCTAGGGTTTTATTTTGAGGCGGGAGGCTGGGGGGTCAAAGGGGCAATTTTTAAATTATAAGTTTGATTACTTCAATCAATATAGAACTATACAGCTTTTCTATTTCTTCTTATAATCAGTATTGGTAAGCTATTTTTTTTAGGTTATTCATTTCATCAAAATGTTCAAATAAGTTGTTCACAATACCTCTTATTATCTTAATGTGTTTAGAATCTATAGCAATGTGTTCTTTTACATTCCTAATATTAATTATTTGTGCAATCTTTATTTTTTCTGATCAGTCTCACCAAGAATTTATTGATTCCTTTTGTTTCTCTCTATTGTTTATGCTTCCTATTTCCATAATTTCTGCTCCTAATCCAATTTCCTTCTTTCTGTTCCCTTTGGGTTTATTTCATTTAATTCAATACTTTTCCAATTGAGATATCTGTTGTGTTCATTGATTTTTTTTTTCAGGTTTCTTTTTCATTTTTAATATATGCATCTAAGGCTACAAATTTTCCTCTAAGTACAGCTTTACTGGTATCCCATGCTTTTTTTTCAATTATACGTTTACATTCAGCATTATTTTGTTTAGTTTCAGGTGTCCAGCATAGTGGTTAGATATTCATATACTTTACACCCTAATATATCAAGTATCCACTTGACACCATACATAATTATTACAATACTAGAGGCCTGGTGCACGAATTTGTGCACCAGTGGGGTCCCTCAGCCTGGCCTGCAGGATCAGGCTGAAACCAGCTCTCTGGCATCCCTGAGGGGTCCCAGATTGCAAGAGGGCTCAGGCCAGGCTGAGGGACCCCACCGGTGTACTATTGGGGCCGGAGAGGGACGCAGGAGGTTGGCCAGCAAGGGAGGGACTGCAAGAGGGCTCCAGGGTGTGTCCAGCCTGTCTTGCTCAGTCTCGATTGGCTGGACCCCAGCAGCAAGCTAATCTACCAGTCAGAGCATCTGCCCCCTGGTGGTCAGTGCATGTCATAGGAAGTGGTTGTGCGGCCTTAGCATATCATTAGCATATTATGCTTTGATTGGTTGAACGGATGACGAGATGACCAGACACTTAGCATAGTAGGCTTTTATTATGTAGGATTATTGATTATATTCTCTATGCTGTACTTTACATCTCCATGATTTTTTGTAACTACCAACTTATAGTTCTTAATTCCTTCATCTTTTTCACTCAGCCCTCAAAACCCATCTGGCAACCATCAGTCTGTTTTATGTATCCATGAGTCTGTTTCTATTTTTGTTCATTTATTTTGCTCTTTAGATTCCACATTTAAATTAGATTATATGGTATTTGTCTTTCTCTATCTGACTTATTTCACTTAGCATAATACCCTCCAGGTCCATCCATGGCGTTAGAAAAAAGGGAACTCTCATGCACTGTTGGTGGGAATGCAGATTGGCAGTCACTATGGAAAACAGTATGGTGATTCCTCAAAAAATTAAAAATGGAGTTGCCTTATGACCCAGTGATTCTGGGTATCTATATCTGAAAAAAACAAAAACACTAATTCAAAATAATATAAACACTGTGTTCATTGCAGTGTTATATACAACAACCACACTTTTTGATACAGTATTTTCATTGTCATTCAATGAAAAGTATTTTATAATTCCCATTTTGTTTTTTTGTTTATCCATGAGTTATTTGTACATGTATCTCTTTATTTCAAAGCATATAATGATAGACTAGATATCTTTTTGCTATTGAATTTCAACATAATTGCATTATAGTAAAACATTATACTCTGTATGATTTCAATACTTTCAAATGTGTTGAGAGTTGCTTTATGGACCAACATATTATCAATTTTTGCAAGTGTTCCACATGTACTTGAAAAGAATGTATATTCTACAGTTGAGAGAAACAGTGTTGTAAATATGTTTGTCAGGTCAGTGTTACTAATGGTGCTCAAGTCTCCTCTGTCCAATCTCTGTGCCCTTAGTCTGGGAGACTGTTGAAAACTCAGCTACCAGCCAGTTGATAAATGTTCCCCCATCCAGACAGGAATGGGTGAGGGAACCAAACTTAAACAACAGGCTCACTGCCCAGAGCCCATTCTCCTTCATTTAGCCCTATAATTCTTTACACTCTTATTAGCACCTTGATACTTTCCAGTAGGTGTGTGTGTGTGTGTGTGTGTGTGTGTGTGTGTGTGTGTCTGTCTGTCCAGATTTCTTAGCTAAACTCAGTGGAATATTTTATTTGAAATACTGGTCTTCCATAACCAAGAACACATCTATTTGTTCTAGCTACTCTCCTGGAATGTGAGATCTATAAGAACAATGACTATGTCACTGTTGCATCTTCAATGCAGAGAAAAAATGCAGAGTAGGTGCACAACAAATATTTGGTGAATGAATGATTATATGTTTCCATGCCAACATAATAAATGATTCTTCTTGGCTCAGCAACTTTCCAAACACTCATTTCTAGAAATAAAGCCTTTCAAACGCTAAAGTTTTTTGCAAGTTTTTTAGCTCCCCATTTAGAATAATTGGATAGTCACCCTTTCTAATCATATCTATAAAAGTCCCAGGAGTACTTATTTCATTGACCATTATAAAATGCATTTTCTTCAAATTTAAGGTTAGAAAGTGCCAAGTTATATGCTTAATTAAAATAGCTTTAATTCCATGTGGATTTAAGATTAATGTGAGTGCACAAAAAGTAGAAGCATTAGGGACTCTCCATGTGAGAATAACATTAATTATTGTGTTTGGAGTTGACAGGTCTTTCATCTGATAAATTCTAGGATTGTGAAGACATTTGAAACATGTTTCTTTCCAGTTATTTCCCTATTGAGTTTTAAAAGATTTTTTCAAGCAAGATAATTTTTACCTTTACTTAAAACAGTTCAGGAATTACTATACCCATCTACATATGAAAAGACAAACAGATAATTTAAACTTATCCAAGGTCACAGAAGTTAACTAATAATTTTTGAATACATGGCACTGTTTCTTGACTGGTCTCTGGGCCACTATATAAATAGTAGAGTTTTAAATTGTTGGGGGCTGGGGCCTATCTGAAAATACTAATCAAATTAAATAAGCTTCTATTTTGACAAACAAGTGAAATATAGATTAGTAAGGAAGTAGCTATCAACCTCATGGAAAATCGCCTAGAAATGAATCATCTCAGGAATTTTCACACTTGTTCAAACTTTGTTCTTCTATTGCTTTTTTTCTATCCTTTTCTAGGAGTTAGAACGAAAGGCTAAAGGGTGAGTGGCATCCACCCTGCCTGCCATGGACAACCCCACTGCTAATGGACCTACTGCCCTGGAAGCCCTTCATCTCTGCCAGTGATTAGTGGCTTCTGGAATACCTACAATTGAATGTCTATAGTTGAGTACTCAAAGGTGACAAGTCATTTCCCATGTCCGGTGAATAACAAACCTCTCTGGCTTTAATTACATTAGAAAAGGGTAATGTCCAGCGATCCTAGATGAAGAGATAAAATAGGTCAAGCAGCCAGCCAAAAAATATAGCCTTCAAGAAATCCAGATGCCCAAAGCTAGAGGTCATGCAGGCTGGCTGCTCAGCTCAGCTAACTTAAAAAGGTTGCATACTTTAATCATTGTGAACCTCCGGAACCTAACCTGATCCTGTCACATAGAAGGAATATCACAGTCTCAAGTGATAGAAAGCCTGGCTCATTTAATCCAAATCATTAAAGGTATGTTGGTGCCCAAGTAATAATTATGGGCTTTGCTTTATCATTATGAATCCAAGAATTTTATGTATTTGGTATTTTTCAATCTATTGCAATCATTAATGCTTCTTTCTATTTAAAAATGCTTTCAAATAGTCTGTGATTATATCTATCCTACATTGTTTAATATTTTTATTGGAATATAGCAGCACACAGAAAAGTACACCAAAGAATACAGTTTGTTTAATTACTACATTCAAAATAAACATTACCATGTCACCACAACCAGATCAAGAAATAGAGCATCACTAGCAACCCCAGAAGATCCCCTCCAGTTAGTAAGTCCCTTTTACTTTGAATCCTATCACCACGTTAGTTTTGCCTGTTTTTTAATGTATTCATTATATATATATATTTTGATCTGGGTTCACTAGTTCAGCATTATGTTTGTGAGGTCTGTCCATGTTGTCAAATGTTGCAGCAATCTGTTCACTTTTTTTGGTATATAATATTCAATTGTCTGAATATACAACAACTTATTTAACCGTTCTAACTAGTGGATATTTTGGTTGTTTCCAGATTTTAGTTCTCATGAGATTTTTTTAGTTTCTATATGTAGTCTTTTAGGTGTGTTTTGGTAAACAGAATACAATTATATTGGGTATGCAACTGGTGCACTGCAAGAATTTTTAAAATATGCAATACTTGACTATTCAGTCAAGGCACTGATCTCTTTTCCCTTAAATTGTCAAATAAAAAAATGACAACAGCCAACACAATAATAGCTGTCTGGTGTGAAATCCATCTTGAACCATAAATATACTATAGGTCATATAACAGAGTTGCATCTTATTGGTCATCTTGCATAATAAGATTGTGTCTGATTGGTTAATTCTTGGTACCAGAAATCCTTATATACAAGTATAGGCACCTGATTTTTTTATTTTTAAGAATATATTTTTATTGTTTTTAGAGAGGAAGGGAGAGGGAGACAAAGAAAGAAATATCAAGAGAGATAATCACTGATCAGCCGCCTACCAAGTCCACAATCCGGGTACATGCCCCAACAGGAAATCAAACTGTGACCTCCTGGTTCATAGGTAGACACTCAACCACTGAGCCATGCTGGCCAGGCTGGAACCTGATTTTTTTTAAAGTAGATTTGGAGCAAAAGGGATAGGTAACTGGTATTCTTATTATTTTTGTAAATCAATCAAAATTATACCTATTTTTTTGTCAGATTGGCAAAAAATATAATACATATTTTGGCATGCCAGAGAATTTTAGTAATTAGTTTATGTGTGCCATGAAATGAAAAAGGTTGAAAATCACTTAGACAATAAACTCAACATTTTGAACCTCTGATAAAACTGACAGAGGAGACTACCCTGAAAACCACAGCCACGTTGATATCTAGGTGATAATTTGTTAGTGTTGCTGCCTCTGTTGCCCACAACAAAATGGTTTATGCACAGGTTCTCCTTTGTAATACCACTAGATTCTAATAAATTTTGGGGACAGGTATACCAGTTGGCAGAGCCTACATCATATGCCCATGCTCTAGCTGCAAGGTAGACTGAGAAAGCAAATTCCTAACATTGTTTCAGGCATTTCTGCATACAGGAAGGGGATTTAAATCCTAATCAGTCAAAATGAATACAAAAAGTCCACTTCATTAGGCATTCAGTAGATGTTTGTTGATCTGAATTAAATGACCCCACTCCTCTCACATCATGATAAAATATGAGGACGTCTGAGCCAAAGTTTAACAGCTGGTGCCACAAGAACACCTGGGAATTTGACCCTGAATTTACTCCTTGCAACACTGCTTTTTGGAATATAGTGAGTTAAGATAAATATATGATTTAACTCTGTGCCATTCTCTAACAGACCTTGTTAAGAAAATTAATTATGACCTCTTCGGACATATGGTTGAACTTCCTTTTACAAACATTTTTGGAATTCTGTAATAGTTGGGACTATTTATTTTGCAAGCTATCAAAAGTCAAACAAGCTTAATAAAGTTAATCTGTCACCAGAAGTAGTTTTCAGTCCTTAATTCAGGCAGAGAATGATCATAAAAAAAAAAAAAAAAAAAAAATGCTGCCCAGAACCCAATTTATCTTTATTTCTCTACAATGTCTTCTATGTATACAGGGTCAGTTTCACCTATAGGCACTACACTGAGCCAATGACCCTTCCCACTAACAGACGCGCACACACACAAACACACGCACACACACGCACACACATGCACAACACCAGATTCTATCTGTAGTGTTAGCCAAATGGGTGCCATACTTATCAACCCAAGAGACTCACATGCATCTTCCAGTAACTGTTGTAGAAGAAAGAGAAAGCTTATTTTTTTCCCAGAAACCTGAGCAAATATTTCTTCACATTTTAATGCATTTGGTTGGTTTACGTATTCATTTCTGAACCAGGTACTATGAGTAAAATAAAACAGGATTCCAACTTTGATTTAAGATGATCAGAACTCAACTTTAACGCTAACATGGGTAAATCCCACCCCTTAAATCACCATGACTGAGAATGAAAGAACGTGGTTCCACCAAAGAAAACATCTTGGAAAAGCAGGATGCTGTTGGTGGAAAGCAAGGAAATAGGTCTGAGAAGGCACACAATAAACGCGCATCATGGATTGGTTTGGATTTTCTAGTAATTGCAGCCACCCCCCTTTTTTCAGTGGTTAAGAATTAGACAGTCTTCTAAAGACTATTACTAACATACCATTTTAAAAGGATTCAGTGATTTTTCAGTGATGGAATTCATTCATAGTTCCTAATTTATTATCCTTCTCGAATTTTCATATGCTTCCTGTTACATGTCAGACCAAAAACTCAGACACTAATGTTTCTATTTGACTGTGGAGTGATGATATTAAAAAATTTCTGATAGAGAAGCAAGGAGTGCCATAGATAGATTCACAGACTGTACCTGTTCCCCCAGGCACCATGCCTGCCGGAGTCCATTCATTGTCTTCACTAGCTGAGTTTAGACAGAGACCCCCCAAAAGCTAGTAACCTTTGAAGTCCTAGCAAAGGTCAGGACTGCGCACCACCCAGTTAATCTAGGAACCACCCAGTTAATTTAGGTAATAATAGTTGAAGCATCATCCCCACCTTAGTTCCCTTAATCCCTTAGATACTTACGTAGATCCTCATTGGTTATTGTTGATCAGATACTCTGCCCATTCCTGGAAATCATCTGCTGATGAGCTAATCAGATACTCTGTGTATTCCTGGAAATTGTCTGCTGATCTGTGTGTCATTGAAACCTCCTTACCCTAAGGGCTACTCCAGATCAATAAAAGATTGGAGCGGCCCAAGCACCAGTGGAAGTCCTTCGGGACTTGCCCACCTGGTCCCCCAATATTGCAAAATTATCTCGTGTCTTTTTCTCTCATTTGTTGTGCGGCTCCTCTTTCAGATACCGAACCCTACTCCACGCAGAACATGGAGGGAGTGTTACTCGACACATGCCCTTTGACCATACTTTAAATCAGAATTCCTCAAGATGTTCCCAGTGCTAAGAATGATCTCTGAAATTATGGTGAAAATCATATTTCTAGTTCAAATATCCTAAGTGGACAGCATTGAAAATCATGATCACTTGGATAACTTCTATTTCTAAAAATGTTTAGAACTTATGGATCTTCATGTCCCAAGAGGCAACACCAGCTTCTACAGTGCACGAGTTTCTTTTTGTCTCTAGGAGATTCCATGAATCATCAACATCAATCCCTGGCCTGTCACAGCAGCTTAGGAAGTCTGTACTCCTGCAATATAATTGCAATTCATGAAAAATCAATAGTATGCTAAATTGTGGGTTAAAAAATCTAACTAAATTGTGCGGTACTGGCTGGTACTGACTCATTGCAGCTAAGCTCACTGTCTCCAGCGATCAATGGAGTAACTGGAATACTGCATTTTTATCTACCAGCGACAACCTTTGTAAAATAGTCAGCAGGAAGGAGGGGAAGGAGACAGGCATGTCACTTGGTGCAGAAACAGGCAGCTTGACATTTGGCTTCCTCTGTACCTGTGTTCTAAAAGAAAAAAAGAACAATCTGCCAGCTTTCCTTTCAATACCCCAGAGGCAAGACACATACTGAGATCGCACATCCAGTCCCGGGTGGGAGACGCATTTCCGCCTTTGCAGATGCCCTCTTGGGAAGTGCAGGGCTTGAAGCTGCTGGCTGTTGGCACTGCCCATCTTACTCAGCAAACCAAAGATGAGAGGGTGGTAGGGAAGCGTTTTCCATTCACTTTTGCCACCCTGTCATTTGCCATGACCTCAGGCATGGAACACCAGCTTTTGTCAAAGCAGCAGAGACAACCTGTCTGGCGCCTTGGTATTCAGGTTGCTCTCTGCTCTGGGATGGCAGCAACCTGGAGGAGTCCCGCTGGCAAGTGTGGAGGGAAGAAAACCAGAGGCTGCTCTGCCTTCGTAGCCCTATTAGTTCTGACGATGCTGAATAATATTGAGAATTAAAACGTTGGAGTCAAGCTGCACCTGTCTAATTGTATTGCCTCCTGAGAAGTAAACATCTTCTGTACAGTTGCAAAATAGACTAAGCATTTTGTTTAGAAGCCCTCCCTCTTATGTGTCTTGTTGTTAACCAAGTTGCAGAGATTCTTTTAGTTTTACATTATTATTCATCTTTGGAACATTAAAGAAAATACTTGTACCACTCCCTAGGCTCCCATCTTTTTGCCTGTGCAAGTAAAAAGAATTTTTTTACGTTACTCCATTGAATTGGTGAGCCATATTTCATTACACATTTCTTCTATTGTTGAATATTTAAGTTGTTCCAAATGATATTGTAAACAATGCTGCAATTAACATTTTGGGGCAGGAAAAGGTAGAGGAGAAAACACACCTTTTTTTCTAATTACAAAATCAACACATGTTCACGGCATACAACTTGTAAAAGCTAATAGTAAATCAAGAAAATTTCACTTATATAATGTCCTTCCAGATTTTTTCTTTATGCATTTAAGAATTTGTTTAAATATGATACTATCCTTTCCCTCAGCAATAAGTCATGTGCATTTCACTATATAATTAAATATCCATAAAGTCTGATAGGTTTGAGCCTTATAAACAGTCACCTGAGTCTCAGTCCAATTTCAAGAATTTACTAGATATGTGGCTTTCAGGTGTTATAGAGCATCTCCAAGGCATTAGGTTGGTATAAGGATTAAATTTTGAAACATACATAAGTGCATTAAGTGGTACATAGTAAATATTCAATAAATACACTCATTAATATTAGTATTATACATAATTTTAATGGCTCCACATAATTTTATTGGGTAGAGCACATTATTAACTCATCCCTATTATTGAATATTTGTTATTCCCACTTTTTCATTAGTATAAAGGAAAAGGAGCATAAACATCCTCATATGACCATCAGTGCATATATACCTCTATGTCCTTAGCCTAAATATATAGGAATGCAATTGCTGTGTCAAAGGCTATATCTGTTTGGGGATTTTTAATGAATGTGTCAAAAAGAAAAAAATCCAGGAAATTTACACCAACTTATACACCCACACACAGCTCACTGTCCTTCCACTTTGTTTGCTAAAACAGTTGACTAGGAAAATATAAAAATTTACAAGCCAAGTTTTTACAAAAGTCACTGCATAACTGAGGATGAAACTGTTATGTTATAATTTATAAGTGTGACAAATGATGTGCTTCTTTCATTCAAATCTGTGTATGCTATTACTGCTACTAAATTGAGTTTGAAAATAAAATGTGTTAGAGGAAGATTTTCAAGTCAAATCACAGCATCCAAAGTGTCAAAGTAGAAATTTTAAAAAGTAATGAAGCATATTCTAATCACATTTCTTTAAAAGTTCATTACTAACATTTATGTAAGAATGAATGTTTGAGCACATAATAAACCAAAACTCAAGAAATAACAAATATTTCTAATATCGCTGTTGATATTAGTGGCAAAGCACCTCACATTTTCAGAGTAACATATAATTTCATAATGTAAGACACTGTGTTGCTTCTAAAAATATTCACATATCACAGGAGAGTTTAACACTTTTTCCTTAAATGTGTAAAACCAACAGTCACAAATTCTCATTACAAAGAAGCTATACTATACCATTTCATAAAATAAAATAGTTGCATTCAATTCCTTACATATCTAACATCATTTAATGTGTTTCTATCATATCAAAAGCTTACACTCTAAAGAAATGTGTTAGTATCTTTTATTAGAGACTAGAGGCCGGGTGCACAAAATTCGCGCAAGGGACTGGGCCCTCGCAGCAGCCCCGGCTGCCGTGCGGCACCTGCCCCCCACCCACTGGTCATTCCAGAAGGTCATTCCTCCATCCGGTCTAATTAGTATATTAGCTCTTTATTATATAGGATTTTTTCATACAAACTGTTAAAAAGGGAATCTTGAGATTCTGTAGTCTACTGAAATTATTTTTAAATTTGGGGTTAAAACTTATCAGAAAGTTCCTAAATGAAAAAATCCCTTCTAAACTCCAGATACTTGTCAGAGATCACAAACTGGCAGACAAGAATATCTCCTGAACTCTTGAGGAGAAAAATCTTTCTCCCAGTCACTAATGGCTAATTATATAAGTTACCACTTGTCTTAGCAAAGTATGAAAGAATTTAAAATAAATTAGTAAAGAAAACTTTGGTAAATATGTTAAGCCTTGATAGCTAGCTGGGTGACTTTCCCCACACACACACTAATATGGTAATGACAGCACCCTGCAACCCACCATCCTCCGTGAGGGCAGCCACCTTGCACATGTGCATACATCTGTTGCAAAGTGAATCAGAGAGAGAGTGTGGCTAAATCAGCAGAAAGCTAGCACCACTTGAGAAGAGTGACTCCATTCATGCCTGTCCTCTCATACTGGGCTAGTAGCCTCATCATCCCATAAAACAAACCAAATATTGTTACATCTTAACCTTGTAAGATACTTGGCCAGAGTAAGATTTCATACTGTCTATGGAACACTAGGACTTCATTGGTTATTAACTAAAGTATGGGTCATTGCCATTGTTGTCTTCATTTTATTACATACTCAAATTCTCAGGTTGCTTTTGCATCATGCTGTGACTCTACTTAGGATATAAAATGATAAATTAAACATCTCTACTCTCTATTGTATTAATTTAATAAGTTTCTCAATCTCTCTGGAACTTAGTTTTTTCATGTGTAAAATAAGAATAAGAATATTTCTTGTAGCGTTGCTTTAGAGTTTTTTAAAGATCTAGTTCAAATTTATAGCCCACTACCTGGCACATATGACATTGCTCAGTAAATCATAGCTATTATCATTAATTTCAGTACTTTATAATTGATATTGACCATTAGATTGTAGATAATAGATCATTGAGATTTTTTCCTAAAAGCAATTAGGTGCACCAAGCAATTGGTAAGTGAATAAAATAGTGCCATTGTTAAATAACACCTCATGCAGTTCAGATGGGGGAAAAAATATTTAAAGCTAACTCAGTTCTAGACATGCATGCACAGCAAGTAGTAAAGAAATCTAAGAAACATGCTGTTTCTGGGCTGCCCAAGTGGCAGCTCCGCAGTAGTCAATTTCACATCAACAGACGATAATAGGCCGAATCGGAGATGGGTTCAAGACCATTTGCGCTCAGTGGACCTCCACTCCATACTGTGGGTCATGCTGCTTGAAAGCTGACCTTGACAGCAACAGCAGAGTTTCACCAGCACTTGCAGTCTACTCTGCTCTTTGTATTAAACAGTTACTAAACTTAAGCTTTGTGCACGCAACAAGATGAAATGCAAAGTTTTAAAAAATCAGAATCAAATAATGTATGCAAAAGTTGATGGCAAATATTGTCCAGCTGCCTATTGAATATAGCTTAAAAAGGCATCGGAATACTTAAATTAAAAGCCTCTAACAATGAAAAATATTAGACACTGAGGTAAAATTTCTACTCCACTGGCTGCTAAAAAAAAGTTGCTAAGTATTCAAAAGAGCAGCTTTGTTTAATTCAATTTCTTAGTCTATTTTTTTCTATTTTTTTCTCTCTCCTCTGACCTATTCTACACACCAGGTCCATAACAAGCTTACCAAAACATTAGTTAACATAAGCAGTAAAATTCATCAATGATTTTTCATAGTTCATCATGTCACCAGGAAGGGACTGGGACCAAGACAGATCTCCCCCTGCATGGTCTAGAACATGTTGGTTCTTGACTTCCTGCAGGAAAGATTTAACAAGAGTCCTGGTGATTTTGAGAGTACATGTATGAAAGCTGGGAACAGTGAAACAAAGGAAAGGCTTAAGACAGAAGTGGCAAGATCACAGTAACAGAAGTGAGCCACACTGGGCTGCATGGGCTCAGGAAAGGAAGTTACAGAGGCACAAGGACAGTCCTTGGAGACAGGTTCACAGGGTTTATATGGGAGGAGTTGCCACTGCCCACTGCTTCCCTGGTTGCAAGTTTTGTGGGGACCCTTGGAGCTTAGGAGAAAGAAAGTAACAGTACACACCTGAGAAAAGGGGGTGGGGCATGAGGATGTGAGAAAGAGAGATAAAACTGGGTCTTTTGTGTTGAGGGTTCTTACCTGTTTTCAAAAGGCAGGAGTTTTAGGGGAGGTCTCAGGGGAGGGTCTCAACAGAATACTTAACAGCTTTCCATGTGTATTCTTTAATATGCTGATGAATCAAAATGAGCACCTTGGATATTCTCTGTCAGGTCAGTTTCACTGCTTTACATTTTATCTTGGGTTTGTCTGGCTCTGATTGGGTTTTTGTTATTTATTCCCCTGACCTCATCCATTCTGGGGTTTGGCTGGCACCAATGGCACTGAGTCACTGCTATCTCTCTCCCTGACCAGGGTGATTTAAGCTACTCGCTCTCTGGTTGGGGAGGAGAGGTATAAACCATCTGCTCGTAAGTGTCCTTCAGTTAGGAAAGGTAAGATCTTGTGATTTATTACCAAGCTGTTAATTGCTTGGCCCTGTTTAACTATATTGTCTCAGTTTCCCTCATTCCACTTGCCAAGAAATTTTTCTAGCTTCTTATTATCCTGTCTCAAAAGGATGAAGAATCCAATTCCCAGTCTGACTCCTGTCTATCTTTGCAATTTCATGTCCTGCCCACCTCTGCATGCACTCACTCTATATTTAAACTTGACCGCTTATTGTACATCCAGTATCTACCATATCCTCCTTCGACTTTGCCTTGCCTAATGTTTTCTGTGCTCTTCCCATTATTGTCTAAATACCCTAAGACTCTATCCAAGCCTCTTTTTCATCAAGGGCTGCAAAATCAAACCTCAGAGCCTGTTGTTAACATGAACAAGTAGATTCAGAAATAAAAGTGTTGCAGGAATTTGGGACCAGTATTGCCCAAATTTCATTTTTCAAGAGAAGTCAGAAACCTGGATTTTCATATGAAAGATCTTTATGCTAAAATGGTTTAAATGCTTTATATATATAATGAGATAATACTCTGAAAATGTAATGTGTTTGCATTCTGGGTAATTTCTAATGGAGGAGCGTCACTCTGCTCATGTGCGTATTACCACCCATGCGGCCCCTCCCATCCCGTGGCCCTCCTGTCATACCCATTCACATCTTTCCCATTGTGTCAGCACCAGCTGATGGAGGGAGGAAGCAAAACTTAATCTGATTGAAATTAAACATCCACTCATCAGAAGAACATAAGCCCAGCATATAAATTACAAGTGTTACAGAAAAATTAAGTGCTCCCGTAAGACGTTGGCCTGCAATGTCCTGCCACATGTCTGCAAGCCAGACCGGTACGGTGTGACCTTCCCCAACAATCCTGCTCCGTGAATCCTCTTTCCTCCCAAATACCGAGAGCTGGTTGTACTTAACTTAGGTAACTTCTACTTTTGTCTCTTTGGGGGCTTCTTCCTCAACAAGACTGTTTCTCATGTTTCCTGAGGGACTGCATCTATGGCCCACCAACCGGAACTCTCCATAGGTTGTTCTTCATGTTTTGCTGAGGATACACTGCGGCAAAGGCGGGACTGCAGACTGGTTCTGAACCTGGGACGATGACTTTCACCACGTCCCAGAGGACTCTAAAGTACTCAGTGCTGGTGAAGTTATACTGCAAGTCCCCACAGTCATGGTCCAAGGCCCACATGTTTCTCTCTCCCTTACTACCTGCCAGTGTAGACAAAAAGCACATCCTTGGAAATTAAGTTCCTGCTGCATCAGTGTAATACAGCCCTCGTGGAGAACATCAGCAGGTTTAGCCTAAATCAAGAAACTTGCCTGGCTAGTGTGGCTTGGTGGTTGAGCACTGATCTATGAACCAGGAGATCATGGTTTGATTCCCAGTCAGGGCACATGCCTGGGTTGCAAGCTTGATCCCTAGCAGGGGGCACGCAGAAGGCAGCCAAACAATGATTCCCTCTCATCATTGATATCTCTCTCTCTCTCTCTCTCTCTCTCTCTCTCTCTCTCTCTCTCTCCTTTCCTCTCTGAAATCAATAAAAAATTTTTTTTTAAAAAAAGAAACTTTGCAGCCCAGGAGTTTACTGGTAAATTCCATGGGAATAAAGTTCTATTAGGAAAGGTTTCATATTTGCAATTAATAAAAAAATCTAGGATATCAAAGTAGGAAGAAGGGTTTGTCTTTACAAAGGTTAATTTCTGCCCTGTTTTCTGTCAACACTTAATTGTAAAAAAAATGAATCAAATCATAAGACTGACACCCAAAATCCCACTCAACCTCCTCCCCCCCCCAAAAAAAAAAAAAATATGGCACTATATTCCCAGCTGTCTCCCGAGAGCTTAGGAATTCCATTTTAAAGAAACAGTTATCTTCTCTGTAGTGATCAAATGTGGACCGTGCTGCTACTCCTTCCTTTATTTTTGTTTTTATCATCTAATACATAAGAAAGACTGGAACAATGGCAATGGGGTCATGCTGAGAAGTCTCACTGAGAAAGGAGAGTTTTGTCCCCTAAGATTTGAAAGATTGTTTCATGGTATTGACACAGGACTGCCCTGGTGTTCATTGGCCCCAGGAGTTTATGATAAATGGCTTCACATAAACTGCTACTTCTATTTAAAGAAACGCATGCGTTTTTGTAATCTTTGGGAAGAGGAACTGGCCCCTGTGATGTGTCATTCAAATAGCCTGAGGTATCTAGAATTTATAACAGCTGGAACCCAGAGAGCCCTTTAAGGGAAAGCCCAGTCGCTGCCATTTACACATTCTATTTCAAGCCTGGAGTTCCCTGTGGTTTGCTAAAAAGTAACCCAGCACTACCCAGCAACCCTCAGAAACAATGTCCTGCTTATGTCGGTTATTGTCACGAACCAGCCACAGCTGAGTTGCCAATTTTTTCTGCACTCTCCTAATATTTTCCTACCCTATTTTTAGCCTGTCCTATAAATACAAGACTTTTGTAGAATAAACATGTATCTTTTAATCCTGGGGCAATCATAATTGCTACTTTAAAGCCTCAGGGTCACACTCCTTGTTGAGAGGGAGGTAACGATTTAATCAAGTCCTTTATTTCTGTACTGCAATATTCTTTACCTTAAATATTAATTATCCAAATTTGAAAATAGGAGAAAAGGCGATCTCCAGACCATCCTGTACCATTACTTAAGTCTAACCTAGGCTATTTTTAACTTTCAATAACAAGCGAAAATTGTACCTTATGTATTTATGAGGTGATGACAATGCATATGCTCTTGGTACTGTGCTAACTGCTTCCCATGCTTTATTGGATTTGTCCTTCACAACAACCTTGCATGTCAGACGCTAGTATTATTCCAGTTTTAAAGGAGGAGAGAACTGGGGGTTAAAGAGATTAATTACTCTGGCCAGTGTCACACAGCCAGAAGGATGACGCAGGGATTTGGCCCTGCATTGGGCCCAGAATCCCTGTGTATATCACTATGGGAACTGCCTTACAAGGTGCTACCACAAGGGCACCAGTGTTCTTGCGCAATGGTTAAAACAGTAAATCCTCATCCTGGACTCAGATGCCCAAAACTACTAATTCAGAATGGAATTTGATTCTCTATCAAGTTACATTGTCGAATCTGAGTTCCATTCCCCAGAGCACACATTCCAAAGGCCTAACTTCAATGAAGGAAAGTGTGTAGGCCAATTTGCAGCTTTTACACATGTCATTTAATCTTCAAAGTGACATTTCAGGTGAATATTGTTATCTAAAAGTTTTACAAAAGAAAAAAAAACAAAGAGATTCAGTTAAGTTATGTAACTTCCCCAAGGATGCATAGATAATAGAGAGCTGAGCTGGAATCCAAATCTCTCTAGCTCCAAAGCGCATTCTACTAGATGGACCCAGGTTGGTCGTGGGCCAATTAGAAACAGCAGAAATCATGATAATCAGACTGATTCTTGTTCTGAGATTTATTACCAACTCCTAGTCCAATAAGAGCCCAAATGGCAGAGAATGTTGGTGGATACAAGTTCTGCAGATTAACTGAAAAGAGCGGATATTTTGGTATGACCACAGAAAACAAATAGAAGCTGGCAATGCAAGTGAGGTTAAAAATGACAAACTCTTCTTGCATCTCTAGAAGAAACTGCATGTTTTAAATCATTTTGTTACCTAACTTTATGTTCCAAATGGATAAGGTTAGCACCAGCCTTAAACTTTTTATGGATTAAGATTTTTTTTAGCAAGTGATATTAAAGATGTCTAAGATCCCAGTTGTTAATGGGAAGCTCCACAGGTCATCCCTAACACTTTGTACATCTCACCATTTACGCAAATCAAAAACCTAGTGAGCATCCTTGATATTTCCTTATCCTTTGTCCCTATAGTCAAGTCCTAGCCTACATGAAACCCTTCATTGCGAAACTCCACATGGGAAACAGAGAAAATACCTACTTAAAAGATAGTTTTAAAAACTGATCATACAATATACACTAAAAAAAAAAAAAAACCTCAAAATTTCCAAATATTATAACCAAAACAAATGCTATTCTCTGGTTACAATGCAGTAACTTAACTCTAGAAATGAAAGAAAAAAGAAAAAAACTACCAAGAAAAGTTACAGCTCTAACTTCTTAACTCTTCAGTTTAAGAAAAATTACAAAAACAACTAAAAAATAACAAAAAATACATTTTGAGTCTACAGAACACAGCAAAATGTGTAATGCTAAATATCAAATAAGAGTGAAAATAAGTGAACTAAGCATTTCATCTCAACAAGCTAGAAAAAAAAACACAAAAACTAAATTGGAAAGTAGAACAAAGAAATTGATATTTAAAAGTCAGAAATTTGCCGAAACCGGTTTGGCTCAGTGGATAGAGCGTCGGCCTGCGGACTCAAAGGTCCCAGGTTCGATTCCGGTCAGGGGCATGTACCTGGGTTGCGGGCACATCCCCAGTAGGAGATGTGCGGGAGGCAGCTGATCGATGTTTCTCTCTCATCGATGTTTCTAACTCTCTATCTCTCTCCCTTCCTCTCTGTAAAAAATCAATAAAAATATATTAAAAAAAAAAGTCAGAAATTTATGAATTATAAATCAGAAAATAAGTAGAACTGACAAGTAAATCCAATAGTTGGGTTTTTTTAATCAAATAATAAACTAAAATAAAGCACTAGCATAATTAATTGAAAAAAGAGACAGGGACAGAGAAATCACAAAATACAAAAATAAAGAATATAATGGGGAAAAAATACAGACAAGAAAATAAATACTTATTTAAAAAAAAAACTATGTCTAGCATAATGTATGCTGTTCTAGCAGAACGTAAAAGTCACTAATGAAATATTAATATGTTCTATTCATTCAAATGCATAATTATAATGGCAGTTTAAAAATTCATCCTTCTTAGATACAATTCCTAATGAATCTAATAATTGAAGTCACGAGAAACCAACATAGAGCTGCTTATTAATAATTATACATTTCAGAAGAAATAAGCAATTCTCTCACAAATCTGTCCCTGAGAAAAAGTCAGAAACTCATACAATGTTCATAAAGTATCTTATGTTCTGCATTAAGTTCAAACTAGATAATGTCAAGAACTGAAGAGTCTCAGATCTTCCCAGCTTGTGACCTGAAAAGTTAGCCTGTTACAGTTTTATTGATGGTGGCAGAAGACATGCGATGCCCTAGCGGCCAGGGGTGGGCAAACTTTTTGACTCGAGGGCCACAATGGGTTCTTAAACTGGACCGGAGGGCCGGAACAAAAGCATGGATGGAGTGTTTGTGTGAACTAATATAAATTCAAAGTAAACATCATTACATAAAAGGGTACGGTCTTTTTTTTTTTAGTTTTATTCATTTCAAACGGGCCAGATCCGGCCTGTGGGCCGTAGTTTGCCCACGGCTGCCCTAGTCACAGACCAAGGACTTTCTTACTCATGCACATCAGGTAGAAAGAGCTGCATGTTTGCATTGGGTTTTTTTCAACCTCTATTCCCAACGCAGCGATGTGGAGGAGTCTAAGTGGATGCTGCTCACAGAGGGGGTTGTGTCACAACTGAGAAGCTATGAGTTGGGCAAACCTGCCTAACCTTTGTCTCAAAGGAAAACATTATCTTTATTGTCCTGGATATTCCCTCCACCCAAAAAAAATCTACTTCCTGCCCCAGAGAGATACTGTCTCTATCTTCCAAGGCTGTTCACTATATAAACATCTTTGAAAAGTTTACACAGAACCAAAGCTGTCAATGCCTCTGCTCACAAGACATGTAGACACATGAGGCCCACAGCAATTATCTGCAACAGGTAGCACATGTACTACATAAAATATTAATTACACCAGATGAAGTTCAAACTCAGAAATACATATAATTCTTACAACTAGGCAATACCCTGCACCTAGAACATCAACATTCATAAATTATCACTTATAGTTTTCACATGCGTATCAGTTAACTCTTGCTGAGTAAAAATTCAGCCCAAAAGTTAGTGGCTACGTTCAATGGTTTATTATTTCTGCTGGCACCCGGGACCATGGGGCAGGTGGATTGTCCCTCTCCCGGGCCACAGCCACAGCCGCTGGTGCCCAGGACCGAGGGGCGGGTGCATTGTCCCTCTCCCGGGACACAGCCACAGCCGCTGGCGCCCAGGACCGCGGGGCGGGAGGCTTGTCCCTCTCCTTGGCCGCAGCCTGGCTGGTCCCCGTTCCTCTCTCCCCAGTGGTGAGTGTCTGAGCCGTTAGGGCGTTAGGATGTGAGGGTGTGATGGCCATTTGCATATTAGCTCTTTATTATATAGGATAAGACCCTAGGTTGGCTAGATGATTCTTCTGCAGGTTTTACCTGGTTCACTCACAGGGCTGCATTCCACTGGAGGTCTGATTCTGCTGGAAGGTCCAAGATGGTGTCACTCATATGTCTAGCAGTTGGGTAGAAGTACTCAATTTTCCTTGACATGGCCACTTATCCACAAAGGGGAAAGGTAGGCTTCCAGAAGTAAAATCCCATGGTCAGCATACTGAGAGGGATCAAGGCCTCACACAATGTCACTTTAGCCACATTCTGTTAGTCAGAGCAAGTCACAGAGTCAGCCCAGATCCAAGAGATGAGAAAATCGTTTTGTCCTCGTGATAAAGGAGCTGCAAAGAATTTGTGACCATATTTTTAACCTACTACAACAGGACTCCTAGGTGCTTGGGATTTATTGACTGGACTAATCAAACAAAAACAACGCCCAGACAAACACTAAGAAAACGTAATTCAACTGGGCTCTGATGAACCAAGAAGGTTCACAGTAAAAACTACAACAGACCAGCATTAGCTCCACAGAATATCAATTATTAAAAAAAGTCATATAGTATGAAGCTTGGCCATTCTGGTGAAACAAAATTACAAAATTAAGCCATGTCCTCTACTGTAGAAATTCTCAATCTTAATCAGAGAACCTTTCATTTGGGGGAAAATCTCCCACTGGCACTTTGTTCCCTATCACACTCTTTGGGGAAAGCTGATATCATGAAAACTGTAAACTTTAGAGATAGCAGACCTGGTTTTGACTCAAATCATTGCTACCAACAAGCTTAGTAGAAGCTTGACTTGGAACAAGTTGCTAGGAACAAGTTCCTGAAGCAAAAATTCAAGATGCATTGTGAGGACTGAATGTAATAATGTATATAAACCAATCTGTGCAACAGAGAGTTCATAATACTGAAAAATTACTACTTTTTTTCTTACCTTAAAATCATTTGTGTCCCTGCCCCTGCCAACTCTAAATACAGAGGAATTTATCATTCTACTTGGTGGTAAGAGATGAATATTTGGGTAATCAATCTAAAGGCATCAGTAAATTATTAGCTGCCTTTTTATGTTGTACATAAGAATTCCCATCTCTACTAAATAATGGGTCTATATTCTGCTGTGTGGAGGGTTTTCTCAAGTTGGTAGAAAAAATAATGATAATACGGTTTTTAAAAGGTGATTTGTGGCTCACAATACTAGCTGTAATCGCTTTTAACTTAATAGTATTTGTTGGAGTATAGTATATGAGGGTTTGTTTTTTTTTTTAACTTTTAAGGCAATGTAGAAGAGAAAGTTCTAAGGAGGATGGGATGAATCTCTGAAGATAAAAGACAAGGAGAAAGATGGAGACATCGAAGAAGGGGCAGAAAACAAGAAAAAGGTAAGGTGATTACCCATTCTGGCAAAATAAACAGCTTGATACAACTAAGAACCAGGAAGCAGCTTAAGGATCTTGGGGAGCCCGGGAAATGGTGATGACAGGGGATCCTGGTATGAGCTTACCAGAGACTGTAGGGAGAGCAGAGAGGGGCTGTGGCTCCCCCTGGACACAGGAGAAGGGCTTTCTCTCAGGCACCAAGACTGGAGGAATGCTGTTTGAGCTCTGAACATTAGCACACATACAAACACGCTGGGTTCTTCTCAAACTAAGATAATGCTGCGAGGACTCTGAAAAGTCTGGTGTCCGCCTTCAGTATTTTTGGAAAGGAATACTCATTCCAGAACCAACATCCAATGGACTTCAGTGTATCCATGGCTTAGGCTTTCCATCACTTCACCTTATGTTACATGCCATCCTTGGAAAACCACCTTGTCAAATGCCCGTCATAAGGCATGGACAAATTCTAGGTGTTATATGACATCCTCTGAGTAATAGGGTATAATTCACAATATGTCTCTTACTCATTTTCAAGTCAGTTCTGTTGAATGAAGGGGCAAAGAGTAGTATACATTTTAGATACTATTTTTTATAACTATCAGAGAATCTTTTCTGAGAGCAAACAATGGCAAGTGTCACTGAGCACCACGATCTAGGAACAAGCACATGGAATTGATAGGGGGCCTAATGTTCTGCTCAGTCAGTGAGAGCCAGCAAATCACAAAAACGTTCTTTTAACATATGTCCACCCCAAAACCATGACATTCACGTCAAACGTCTCACTTCTCTTTATTTCATTTGGCTCAAAAGCAAAATTGGCAGTCTTATTCACCACTGAAGATTAACTTCTAATGGAGTCGTTAAAGTACATAGATGCATATGAAGCATTTGCCATTGTTTTAGAAACCGGAACCTGAAAGATTAAGAGAGAAATTGGCACAGATCTTCCAAATACTTAGAATGAGACTGAAAATTACGTTCTTAAAAGCCCCTTTCAGTTTAAGTAAAAATAATAAAACAAGCATTTACAAAGAAAAGAGAGCCCTAGCCGGTTTTGCTCAGTGGGTAGAGATCCGGCCTGTGGACTGAAGGGTCCCAAGTTCGATTCTGGTCAAGGGCACATGCCTGGGTTGCGGCTCAATCCCCAGTAGGGGGTGTGCAGGAGGCAGCCAATCAATGATTCTCTCTTATCATTGATGTTTTTATCTTCCCCTCTCCCTTTCTCTCTGAAATCAATAAAAATATATTTTAAAAAAAGAAAATAGAAAGCCCAAAGAACCACTAGCAAAATTAGCAAGAGTTTTGAGGGAATAACTAGAAGCATGTTAATAGCTTTTGAGTAAAGTTATAACCTTAATGAATGAAGAAACAAAGAAGATATCTTACATGTTGTGGATATATGTAAGAAAATAATGATCACTATTATTCACATGTTCTAACCATATAAACAATTAATAAGCAATTCAGTCCTTTGACCCACAAAGTAACTATATTGGTCAAGGTAACTCTCCAGAAGTTTAACAAGGAAGCACTGGTGCTAATTCATTAAGCATTGCTGCCCCTGGTCTGGAAGTGAAAGCATACTTTCCACAATTCCTCACCCACCTCTGGGGGCCTCCGGAAATTCTTACCCCAGTCGCACCCCAAGAGCTCCACTTCCACCAGTAATCAGTGGGGGCATAGCACCCCACCAGTAACAATATGACTCCGCCAAAAATCTGTTAGAACTAATAAACAAATTCAGTAAATTTGCAGAATAAAAAATCAACAAAAATCTGTTGCTATTCTGTACACTAAAACAAACTATAAAAAAGAAAAATTAAGAAAACAATTGTCTTTAAAACTTCATCAAAGAATATAAAATACTAAGGAATAAATTTAACCAAGGAGGTAAAAGACCTGTATACCAAAAACTATAAGACACTAAGAAGGGAAATTGAAGAAGGCACACATTAATGGAAAGATATTTTATAATCATGGATTAGAAGAATTGATATTGCTAAAATGTCCATTATGCCCAAAACAAACTATAGATTTAATGCATTTCCTATCAAAATGCCAATGACACTTTTCATAGATATATAACAAGCCATCCTAAAATTTGTATGTAACCACAAAAGACCCCATGTAGCCAAAGCAATCTTGAGAAAGAACAACAAAGCTGGAGGCATCGTGCTCCCTGATTTCAAACTATACTACAAAGCTATATTAACCAAATTTTATGGTATTAACATAAAAATAGAAACATAGATAAATGGAACAGAATAGAGAAGCCAGAAATAAAACCACACATTATAATCAATTAATTTATGACAAAGGAACCAAGACTATACAACTGCGAAAGGATAGTCTCTTCAATAAATAGTGTTAGGAAAACTGGAGAGCCACATGCAAAAGAATGAAACCGGACCACTACCTTACCCCATTCACAAAAATTAAAACGGATTAAAGACTTGAACCTGAAATCAAAAACCTGAAGAAAAATTAGGAAGGCAATCTTGCCATTTGCTACAATATGGATGGACCTCGAGGATATTATGTTGAGTGAAACAATTCCTAGAAAGAGTAATGCCATATGATCTTACTTACACATGGAATCTAACAAAAATAAAGAAACAAAACCCATAAATACAGAAAACAGATTGGTAGTGTCCGGAGATGGAGTGGGGAGGGAGTGGGCAACATAGGTTAAGAAGGTCAAACGATACAAAGTTCCAGCTATAAGATATATTAAGTCATGGGGATGTAATGTACAGCATGCATTGTACATTGAAAGTTTTAAGAAAGCAACCCTTAAAAGTTTTCATCACAAGAAAAAATATGTGTAACTATATTGGTGATGGATGTTAACTAGACTTATTGTGGTGGTTATTTTGCAATATTTACAAATATCAAATCATTGTGTTGTACGTCTGAAACTATATATGTTATATTTCAATTGCTTCAATTTAAAAAAAAGAAAATTTAGAAGCTTTTCTGCCAAGTGATAACATTAAAGTGACAATACACACACAAAGAGAAAGAAAGAGAGAGAGAGAGAGAGAGAGAGAGAGAGAAGAGAAGAGAAGAGAAGAGAAGAGAAGAGAAGAGAAGAGAAGAGAAGAGAAGAGAAGAGAAGAGAAGAAAAGCCAAAGGAGACAGATACCAGAACATTTGTTAAACTGTTCTTGGCTAGCAAATAAAAACTGAGATAAACTAGATCTATATGAAGAGGAGAACCTAGTATTATAATGGGGTACAGTTACACAGTGAAATACTATACGGATAATAAAAAGGATCAAATAAATCCACATTGGTAAAACAACCATGAAAAGGTAACTCTTTGGACTCGTTGTGGGAGACTTCGGCCAGATTAAGCAGTCTCACCTTACCTCCAGACAACTGGAAATCTTTGACTTGTTTCAGCTGGGCACTGACACAATACCAGCCATTTTAAGAAGATTGATCTGGGAACTAACTGTAATCATGATGGATTAAAAATAAGTAATTTTAGAAGTAAATTCCATTAAAAAGCTACCACAATAGCCCAGGCACAAAATAATTATGATCTTGAGTTCAAGTGGTCATAATTGGAATGGAAAGGGACAGATACTGCATGGCAAAACTTGGGGACTGAAAAGAAAAGGGGCACCTTATACGATGAATTTTGTTTCTACCCCCCAAAATTCATATGTTGAAGCCTTAACCTCCACTGTGATGGAATTTGGAGATGGAAGTCTTTGGGAGGTAATCTGGATTAGGTAAGGTCATGAAAGTGGGGCCTTATAAAAAAGACTAGAGAACTCTATTTCCCCCCTCCCTCCACCCCTTGACACACAAGAGGTCACATGAGCACAATGAGATGTCCGGCAGGAGAAGTCTCATAATGAAACCATGTTACCAGCACCTTGATCTTAGATTTTTCAGCCTTCAGAATTGTGAGAAATAAATTTAAATTTCTGTTGTTTAAGCCACTCTGTTTATACTATTTACTAGTATTATGACAGCTTGAGCTAAGACTGGTGAGGTCAAAATAAAATTGATTTTTAATCTGGATTCATGAAAAAAATGATAATAATTCTGAGAAACAGCAAGGTAACAAGAGGATCTAGTTTGAGGGGATACCAATCTAAATCCACATAATTAGGTCAACTTTAGCTGTCCCGGGGTCATGCAAATCAAATGGGGCTATATATCTTGTAGATATAAAAACAAATTTAACTGAACATAAAATAATACATGGATATGTCTCGCTGTAAGATGAGCACACACTGATTTTACTTTTAAGACAATAAGATTGGCAAAGCTATAAGAATGTAAAAAAATCATTTGGAACTCTCTGCTGTTGGTTTATGTTTGAGTTTGTGCTTCTATTTATTCTCCTTGAAGGATGTTGGTAATGAGCTTGTCAAACAATTTTCTGCTAGGATTTGATATACTACATTCAAATTGTTTACATTTTTATTATTTTTGTATCACAATGTGTCAGTGGCACATAAGAAAAGAAAAACCATTCAGACCAAGAAGGTTTTTTCATTACCAAACTTTATTCTTTGTTTGTTATTGTTCTCTTTTGCCCATCTCCACCCAACCTCAGCTCCCTCCCCAGGCCTTCACCACACTGTCCTTGGGCTATGCATATATGTTATTTGGTTAATATCTTCACCTTCTTTTATCCAGTCCCCCCCCCCCACCCTCCCCGGCTCTGACAACTGTCAGTCTGTTCCACGTATCCATGCCTCAGGTTCTGTATCGTTTGTCAGTTTATTTTGTTCATTAGATTCCATCAGTCTGGACAACTTGTGTAAAAACTGCATTCCATGCTGGGCCTGAAACATCCCAAAGCTCAATTTTGTGATTAAATTGTGACTAAGATTCAGATGTTGCAAAGAAGGTAGTGATCCAAATGTATTCCTTTCAATAAATTCTATTTTATTGCAGGATAAGTCCAAATACTGGAGGGACTGCAGGCCTTCAAATGAATCCTTACGCAATTCTCTCAAAACATTTCCACTGAGAATTAGTTTCTCAACCAAATGGTATGACTTCCATGTGTCTTTACCAATGTAAGAAATAGAGTTTCCTTGCAAGTTTAAGACAGTAAAAGCGCCACTGTAGGTGTTGGGCTCTGGCACGGGCACTCTGTCGAGTCTCTTCTCTGGGCTGAGACCAATACATGAAAGTGTTCCATTACTGCAGGTACAGAACTCACATAAGCTCATGGTGGCACTCTGTTCAGTCACTGCAGGAACTGTCTCTGACGACTCTCGTTGCTGAGTTTTGACAACTTCCGGGTCCACAGACTGGACTGTGACTCTGGACAACATTGGCTGCTGAGCCTGAAGAGGCTCTGGAAGTGCCACCTCAGGGGGCTTTGGGGGAGCTGCAGTCTGCTGGGGGGCTGTGGCATCAGCCTCCGAAGTAGGTTCAGGAGTGACGGTCAGCTCCAGGTCCAAAGGGTGAAATGTGGCTTCAGACACTGTTGGCTGCTGAGCCTGAACAGGCTCTGGACGTGGAAGTGCCACCTCAGGGGGCTTTGGGGGAGCTGCAGTCTGCTGGGGGGCTGTGGCATCAGCCTCCGAAGTAGGCTGAGCTGGCGTCTCCTGCTGGGATGGAGGCTTGAGCTCGTCTGTGAACTTTGGAGGATGAGCTGAGACCTTGTCAGCTGCAGATGGTTCCATCTCTGTAGGGGGCTCTGAAGGTATCAAAACCCCCAGATCCACAGCTTTAACATTGATAACAGGCAACACTGGATGCTGAGCTTCACCCAAACCGAGAGGTGAGACAGTTGCCTCCTGATGTACTGAAGGTTGAGCTACGACATCCATAGAGGATTTCCGGGGCTGAGCTCGACCCTTCTGCTGGACTGGAGAAGGGTGTGCACCTGCCAGACACACGGGAGTGGGGGCTGAGCTCTTCTGCTGGATGGAAGATTGAACACATTCAGGGTAGAGTGGAACTCCTTGGTGGACTAACAACACTTTCAACGGCTCAGAGGACACTGTAGACTGAGCTTGGGTGTCATGTTGGGGTGGAAGATGAGCTGAAGCATCCTGGGGGTTTGGAGAAGCTTCCCTTGTCTCGGGGGCCTCTGGAGGCAGAGCTGAGGCTCCCTGTTGGAGTGACGGAAGTTCATCGTCTTCAGATATACATATAGGGTTTTGCTGATCCCAAGACCAGGGCTCGATGGGCCCCGGGGGAATGGAGGTCAGCAGGGCAGGGTCCAGGGCCGGAGGCTGAACCGCCTGGACTTGCAGCCACATCAGCTGCCATGTGAACAGGAGCCGTGAGGCCCAGAGGTGCAACCCAGACATGACAGGCACAGGTCCGGGGCACAGCGATCCTCCCAGGCAAATGAGGTGCTGGCACCACACACGGGGTAGGAGCCCAACAATTGGCAGCCGCGTCACAATTGGTAGCTAGGCCATGTATGCGCCACTTAGCAACCAAGCACCCCTCCCCCGCCTCAGGTTCCAACCTTTATTTAGGTAAGCTTTATTCATCTTGGACTGAGAGTGACTTCAGAAGAGCGAGCCTTCTTAGTAGAATCACCAGGGACCAAGTGGTCCTTTTCCCCTGAATAAAAGACAGCTAGCTACCTCTCCCAGGGTCTCCCCTCCCTCCTCACTGTGAGGCAGGATTTGAGCTGCACACTGGGTGGCCCAGAGTCCAGCAGCCCAGGAACAGTGAAATGGGGGGTGGGGGAGGGTGCTGTTGTGCTTCCCAAGGAAGCCACAGGGCCTGT
Organism: Myotis nattereri; assembly: GCF_964212035.1. Lineage (NCBI taxonomy): Eukaryota > Metazoa > Chordata > Mammalia > Chiroptera > Vespertilionidae > Myotis > Myotis nattereri. Next base: position 38,627,283 of record NC_138081.1, on the reverse strand, counting down.
CATCCCAGGAAATTCAAAAGTGCTAATCGAGCTCTGGCAATCTGAACTCTCCTCACAGTTGCAACCTGAGAGACAGTCTTCCTCCTCTTGGCCGTACTGCTTCCAGGTAAAGTAGATAACCTACAAAATGAACAGTTAGGGTGGTGGGGAGGGGGACACACTTTACAGTTCTAAAATGTTGCCATTTTCTCAAAATTCTCAGTATCCATGTCTGATTCTTTTTTTTTTTTAATCCTCACTCAAGTATATGTTTATTGATTTTAGAGAGAGAGGAAGGGGTAGAAGCGGGGAAAGACAGAGATAAACATAATGAGTGAGAAACATCAATCAGTTGCCTCCCCTACCCACCCCAACCGGCAACTCCTTGGTGCATGGGACCATGCTCCAACCAACTGAACCACCTGGCCAGGGCTCCATGGCTGATTCTGAATTCACTACTCCATTGCACCGGGGCTGCCACTGAATCAGTGATGCCTCCGAAATGTAGGCAGATGGAGTTTTGGAGGGTGAGGAATTCATTCTGGGATAGGGGGTCTCAACCCAAGTGAGTAACTCTTCACAGTGGTGTGGGAAACGTCCCCCTCCCACCTTGGCTCCCCACAGCCATTATTCTAGAAATGGAGCAATGCCACTGTTCTGAGGTCTACCCTGTGAGCACAAATGGAGAAGATATTCAGACTGTTAAAGCCAGAATGTTAAATCATTTTTTAAAACACTGTAACTGGCACCTAACTTGCTTCCTTCACAGCCCTTTTATATTTTATTCTATATTTTATTTATTCCATTCTCCTTGCTTATTGTCTAGCACAACCTCCCGCATGTAAACTCCAAGAGAGAGGGGGCTGCATCTATTCCCAGTGTCTAACACATAATAATGGTTTTAAATGGAACTGATTCCAAGATTGGCCTCATATAGGGAGGATTCTTGTCATAACCAGGTTTCTGAAATCTTGAGCATCAATACGAAATCCTTTCCTCACATATTTCACAGGAAGACAGATTTCTAAAAGCCCAGGATAATAACAGAGCTTTTGCTTTCTCATCAGAGGTTCCCAAATTTCAAAATTCCAGCTAAGTATTCTCAGAAGCCCCACACAAATTAAATGCAAGAACTATTCTATTTCAACTATGATTTAAATTTTTTAAATTAGCAAATACGTAATTTCATTTTTAAATTAAATTTATTGGGGTGACATTGGTTAATAGGATCATATAAGTTTCAGGTATAGATTTCTATGATACAAGATCTGTGTATTGCACCATGTGCCCACCGCTCGAACTCAGATCTTCTTCTGTCACCATATATTAGCCCTGCTTCACCTCCCTATCCCCACTCGCTTCCCTTTGGCAGCCACCACACTGTTGTCTGTGTCCATGAATTTCAGTCTTATATCCCACATATGAGTGAAAGCATATGGTTCTTAGCCTTTTCTGACTGGCGTATTTCACTTCGCATAATATTCTCAGAGTCCGTCCATGTGGTTGCAAATGACAGTTCTTCATCTTTTCTTACGGCTGAGTAGCATTCCATTGTGGATGTGTACCACATCCTTTTCCAGTCCTCTATCACAGGACACTTAGGTTACCTCTACGTGTGGGCCACCGTGAATAATGCTGCAATGAACACAGGGGTGCATATATCTTTGTGAATACATGTTTTTGAGTTTTTCGGGTACATACTCAGGAGAGGGATTGCTGGGTCATAGGGTAGCTCTATTCTTAATTTTTTTAGGAACCTCCATACTGTTTTCCATACTGGCTGTACCAGTCTGCAGTCCCACCAGCAGCGAATAAGAATTCCCTTTTTTCCACAACCTCTACAACACTTGTTATTACTTGTCTTTTGACAACAGCCATTCTAATAGGTGTGAGATGGCATCTCACTGTAGTTTTGATTTGCATTTCCCTACCTGCTAGTGAGGTTGAACGTCTTCTCATATATCTATTGGCTATTTGTATGTCTTCCTGGGAGGACCTGGGAGACTCAGGTCCTCTGCCCATTTTTAATTGGGTTGTTTGGTGTTGAGTTTTATGAGTTCTTTATGTATTTTGGATATTAAACCTTGTTGGATCTATTGTTTGCAAATATCATCTCCCATCTGGTTGGCTGACTTTTTGTTTTGTTGTCAGTTTCCTTTGCTGCGCAGAAGCTTTTTAGTTTGATATAGTTCCATTCATTAGTTTTGTCTTACTTCCCTTTCCTTTGGGGTCAAGTTCATAAAATGTTCTCTATGACCAAGATCCATAATTTTGTACTTACGTTTTCTTCTATGTAATTCATTGTTTCAGATCTTATATTTAGATCTTTGATCCACTTTGAATTAATTTGTGTACATGGGACAAACTGTAATCTAGCTTCATTCTTTGGCATATGACTTTCTAATTTTTCCAGCACTATTTATTGAAGTGGCTTTCTTTTTTTTTAAATATATTTTATTGATTTTTTACAGAGAGGAAGGGAGAGAGATAGAGAGTTAGAAACATCGATGAGAGAGAAACATCGATCAGCTGCCTCCTGCACATCTCCTACTGGGGATGTGCCTGCAACCCAGGTACATGCCCTTGACCGGAATCGAACCTGGGACCTTTGAGTCCGCAGGCCGACGCTCTATCCACTGAGCCAAACCGGTTTCGGCTGAAGTGGCTTTCTTTACTCTATTGTGTATCACTGGCTCCTTTATTGAAAATTATCTGCCCATCTACATGTGGTTTTATATCTGGGCTCAACACATAAATTTTGTGGGGACACAAATATTCAGCCTATAACATCTCCCTTTTCTTTTTAGTTGACAAGTTCTGCCATGTCTTTTTTGTTGTTGTTGTTGTTTTGTAATAATGCATTCATCAGTTTCTTCCTTTTCAGTCTGATTACAAACACTTAAACTCAGGACCCTTATTGTTTCATGCCTGGGCTGTTGCAATAGCTTTTCAGTGGTGTTTGCCTTCTCTGATAAGACTTTTCTGATGTCCTGTATGTTTCTCTGTATTTCACTCTGACAACACCTTGTATTTGTCTTAGCCCATTTACCACTCTGTATTACAATGTCCTTTATCCTGTTCTATCTCACTGGCTACACTCTGAGATTCTTGAGGGCAAGGAAACTGTGTTTCATCTCTATTGTTTGGTGACTGACATAAAATAGGTGCTCCCTAAATACTGGGAAAGGAAAAGAAAGTCACAGGGAACTGATAGAGAAAGAGAGGTAGGGAGAATAGAAACCATAGTAAGGGCTTTAAGTCCTTGATCAGATTCTCCCAAAAGCAGAGTCCGAGTTTAGGATTGAGTGAGGGCATCTAGTTTATCTGGGAAGGGTTAAGGATACTCACATTGGGCTGGGAGGTGGTACAGGAAGGAAAGAGAAGGCAGACAATTAAGGATGCATTATTAAGGCAGCAAGCACTGTGGGTGATGAAACGATGTGGGTTAGGGGAAGCTCTTGGAAACCGGGTAAAGCACTGACTCCAACCCAAGGGTGGAGGGAGCTGGTGTGATTTATCCCCACACCCTTCAGTAACTGTTAGGGGCTACTCCCAGGAGCACTTTAATTCCCAGGTGTTTTCAGTCTGATGTGCAAAAGTGCTGGATGTTGGAAGTCAGGCTGGCATGGGTGGAAAAGGATCCCAGGAGATCTGAGTAAAGAATTGACAACATCTGCTATATTCAGAGACTAAAAAGAAATTTCTTCAAGTTCTGTCCAAGAAAAAGAAAGAAGTGGGTTAAAGTATGGAAACTTGGCATACTCTGGTGCATCAGTTAACAGATTTTAGGCTTTTATACTCAAAGAATCTATTTTACAATGGCAGGAATCAGTCCAAGGCTAATTTAAGGAGATACACCATCATTAAAAACCTACCCCTAAACTTCACCGATATCAAACTTCCTTGGAGACAGTCACCTGATTCAAACATCCTTAGAGCAATTAGTATGTAAAACAAAAAAAAGAGAAAGTATAGTTCTATGGTTCAGGAAGAGGCTTGCAGAGGCTGAGATTATCTCTGATCAGTGGTGGTCCTTAGCAAGGAACTAGTAAGTAAAATGAAAGCAGCCTCTAGCAGCATCCTGTTTTAAAGAAGGGCTAATCAAGGTGACTGAAAAGAAATCTATGAAAGTATTCTCCTGGCACTTATGATGGGAAAATATGTCCCTATAAGCACTCTTTACACAAGCCACATGAGTATGTTGTTAGTGGTAAGGCTATACATTTTCTGCCAACTTAAAAGCACTGTTATAAATGTCACATAAATCCAAAAATAATGACATATGTATACAAGTACACTTTTCTCATTTCTGACTTGACTGTTTGCAATCATTTCTAAGCTCAGTTAATAAAATCACCTTCAGGTGGAGTGTAACACATGATTCATTAAGCATTCAGGAAATGCTTTTATGAACAAAGCACAGGGCTGAACAACATGTGCCACTCAAAGAAGAAAACAGACTTTGCTCTCAGGAACTATATGACTTAACTAGAGGCCCGGTGCACGAAATTCGAGCATGGGAGGGGGGTCTCTCAGCCCAGCCTGCACCCTCTCGCAATCTAGGACCCCTCGGGGGATGTCCGACTGCCAGTTTAGGCCCAATCCTACAGGGGATCTGAATCAGGCCTAAACCGGCAGTTGGACATCCCTCTGGACTGCTGGCTCCTAATTGCTCACCAGCCTGCCTGCCTGATTCCTGGTCACCCCTAACCACTCTACCTGCCTGCCTCATCGTCCCTAACCACTCGCCTGCCTGCCTGATCACCCCTAGCCACTCTGCCTGCCTTCCTGATCACCCCTAACCCCTCTGCCTGCCTGCCTGATCGCCCCTAACTACCTCTGCCTCGGCCCCCGCTATAGCGGCTTTGTCTGGAAAGACATCTGGAATGATGTCCAGAAGGTTGTTTGGCTGTCCAGTCTAACTAGCATATTATGCTTTTATAAAGGGGGCATGATGGATGTGGAAAAAAAATAAGATTGATAAATGTCATCACACACAAACAAAAAGCTATGGAAAGTCAGAGAGGGAAAAGTTTATTTCATGCTCGTGGGTCAGCTGGCATTTGAACAGGATTTGGAACTGTGGAGGAACGATGGTATTTCAGGGGTGCAAAAACACAAAGACAGGGTGGCAAAATAACGGGTGATTTACAGCTGTGAATACAGAGTTCAATTTGGCTGGAGTGTGGAATATACAGTCAAAAACAGGATTATAAAAGGTAGTGAAATTATAGAGCTGCACTATCATAGTAGCCATTAGCCATATGTTGCATTGAGCCCTTGAAATGTAGATTAAAATGTATTTTAATTAGAAAAATGATGCAAAATAATTCCTATATGATGACATGTTAAAATATTTTAATATATTGAGTTAAAAATATATTGCTTTATTTTTACTTTTTAATATGACTATGATAAAATTTTAAATTACATCCATGGTGCAAACTGTATTCTATTGGGAAAATGCTGTTCCGTGATAATAGCAGGAAGATTGTACTTAGTTCTGTAAGAAGTTGTGGTCTTAGGACAGAGTGAATGACTGGGTGACATAATTAGGTACCTGCTTCAAGATGATTAATCTTGGCTTAAAAGGGAGGGACCACAGCAGAAAGAAGAAAGAAAAGCATACAAGTTGTAATAAAGCAACTTGGCAGTTGGGTGTGCAGAAAAGGAGATGCGTGTAAGTGATAATGGGGACGTGGAACTGGCAGTATTTGGCAGTGGATCAGAAGTTATGTGTAGGAAAGGGTAGAAGTCAAGTACAGTGCCAAGTTACTGAAAGAAGTAATTGGAATAAGCGTGATGATGTTAACAGAAATAGTCAGAAGGAATCAGCTAAAAGGAAAAAAAGATGAGCTCAGCTTAGGACATAATGAGTTTTAGGTCCATGGGACATTCAGGGGGAGTAGCCAAGCAGTTAGAAATGTGTGAGAACAGATGCTGCTACAACCTGGGAGAATTTCAAAGGACATAAAGAGAAGAAGAAAACACTAAAAATTTTCTTAAATAGCAATTTGTACTCAAGAAATGGAGCCCCCTTTTTCCTCTTAGATGATGTATAGAGGTCACCCCCCCATGTGCTATCAAAAATACTATATATCACCTGGTAATGGTGTTTTTAAAAGGACGTTTAAGCTATAGAAAAGCATAAAACAGGGAAATTGCCTCCATTTAGCTATTATTTATTGAGTGCCCCTAAGGGGCAGGTGCTGTGTAGCGTGCTGGAGAGGTGGACATAAATGAGGCATCCGTCTGTTCTGAGAGCTTCTCACACTCAGTATTTTCTTCAGTGAAGTGAACATGTTAAGCAGTGATGAAGCTGATATGAAAGCTTGTCAAACCTCTAAGCTATAAAGATTACAGCCTCTAATAGAAACCAAACCTGAGGCAGAATGGGGCAGTTTCAAGAATGGCATTGTTTTCTTTCTGTTTTGTGACTGGTTTCAGTATGATACCATATTAGCCTTAACACTTTGCAGCATTGTCTATCATTAAGCTTCTGTTGTTTTAAATGTTAATATTCAGGAGTCATTTCTTTCCCGTGAAGACAGAGTCTGTTCTGTGCTCTATGTGAAGTCACTTCTCTAATTTTAAAATATCATTTTAAAATACTTACGGGAGCCTTCTTACAGCTGAGAAGACTACTCTTTGCAAGCTAAAAAAAAAAAAAAGAAACCAACAAAACAAAACAAAACAAAACAAAAAAAAACAACACTTATCCATTTGCTAGTGAGACAAATGAAAACACCACATCAAATTCTCAAAGCATTAACTGGAGTCGTATCATGGTCCAGATGCAATCGCATGTACACTCCATAAGCTGAGCATTTTGATAGTTTTGGGGGCAGGGAAAACAAGGACACTGAAGCCTTGAAGAATCATTATCTTCTCATGAAAGTCTAACCCCTGAGTGAAAGGAATAGAGAACAGAAACATTTTTCAGAGAGATGTCAGAAAGTAGCCACAGTTTAAGAAACTAGATGGCTATAAACAGACACTGTCATCGTGTCTGGCAGAGTGTCTAAGTGCTGCACAGTACAGGGTTAGCTCTGTCATTTCCACTGACGGAGGGTGAGCCCACAGTTTTGCAGATCTGTACTGGTGGTTCTGGCAAAACACAATGCAAAATCCCTCCTGGGGAAAAAAGGACACAAATCTTAAAAAGACCAAGTATGATGATTTCTTACCACTGACAAATTATAGTTACTTTAACTCACTTCTCTTCCAAAAATAGAATAGAAAAGATAGATTCAGATCCAAGATCCTACATTGTCAGAATCCTAATGATATGTGCTAGGATGTAGTCATATCACTGAGGAGAGAGCTGATGGTAAGCCTTCAAGCTTGTAATTAACCCTAAAATAAGAAAATATGATTGAATGATCATTCTAATAACAGAAGAATAAATGATGATACAGTGACAGATCAGACAAAGGAGTTCTTTCTCAGAGAAAAAACATCACTGCAATTTCCATTTTAATTTGAGCTGAACTATTATTTGGTAAAACTCTATAGATCCTTAAAGAATATTAATTCAAATCTTCTAAGCTGTCAGTGAAATACATTATAACTTTATTTTTCTTTTCCTCTCCATTACTTCAGAAGTCTTGACGGTAGAATGAAAACATAGCCCCTATTACAGAAAATGGCATTTTATGTGACCCTTATAATGATTATGGAAAAATCAAAGCATTGATCTTATCCCCATTCCACATGTAAATGATGGCATGGTCATTGCTTCTTTTCCACTTTAACATTTGCTTAAGTTTAATCACTGTACAATTAGAAAGCCATCTCATAACATTAAATGCAAGACATTAATTTAAAAAGAAATAAAATATCTATATTTCATGTTCTCTAAATACCAGCTAGGGTTAAGTCACCCTACAATGAAGAGAATGTAAAAGATTTTTATATTAACATATCCTGTTTTTTTGGAGGGAGAGAACTAACCTTTACTGATCCTTATGAAATGCCAAGCACTAGGTAAAGTGCTATATACAATTATGTCATTTAATTCTCACTCTACCTATGAGATCCTGAAACAGGAACGCCAGGACTGACATTAGTAGAAATGGGGAAACTTAAGCAAAGTCTACCCCATGCAGTCCCCTACCTTAGCTTGCTGTTCCTCTGCCTGATGAGGTTCGCTTGACTGGCTATTACAGCATCAACTGCTATTTCTCTGACAGCCCTGCATAAGAGAAAGCACAAGTTTAAGGGGCAACAGTAGGCATGTATTTTGGAGACTCCTAAAGAGAAGAAAGTATACTCTAAATAGCATGTGCTGCTCCTATATTTTTTGAACTCAAGTGAAAATCATTTTAGGATTTTTCTTTGCTAGAGCTAATCATTTTCTCTATCAAAAATAAGCAGAGAATGGTAAGGATGTAGCAGAAATGTTTTACAAAGATAGCCGTGTGAATCAAATGCTATAGTTAATTGCAATGTCAGTGGAGGCAAGGAGGAACCTAGAATCTGAAAATGTTGGTAACAAGTAACCAACTAAATCAGAAATGTTTACAAGTCATAGAAATCAAGCTGAACTAGTTTAAGCAAAAAGGGGAGTGAGTAAATGCTAAAGATTCTTAGGACATACAAGAACAAGTTGAAGATACTGAACTTGGAAAGGTCAGAATAAGGAAAGCTCTGATTCCCAGAGTTCCTTAAAATATCGGCAAGTGAAGGACAATAAGTACATGAAAAGTCACTCAATATTATTAATCATTAGGAAAATAGAAAGCAAAAACACAAAGAGGACACCACTTCACACCCATTAGGATGATGGCTATCCTATATAATCCTATATAATAAAGATGTAATATGCAAATGGTCGTTACACCGTGAAGCATAACGACTGACTGCATAACAACAGGATCACGGATCAGCGGAAGGGTGGGGCAGTGAGCTACAAGCTGGTGGAGAGCTACAGGAGGGGGCAGGGCAGCAAGCTATTGGGGGGATGGGGAGTGGGGAGAGCTAATGGCAAGCTACTGGCACACGGACTCATGCGCAGGGCTACTAGTCATTTAATAAAAGAAAAGAATGAGTGCTGTCAAGGAGGTAGAGGAGAAATGGGTACGTGTGCAGCGCTGGTAGAAACATAAAATGGTGTAACTGTAGACAACACTATGCCAATTATCAAAATCACCATAGGATCTAGTAATTTCACCTCAGGATATATAGTGTTATGGGACCTTGAGTTGATTAGGACTCCTGACAGGCCTATGAATGAGTGATGTCCATGATATCCTGTCCTCAACAGCCCTGCTCAGCTCCTATACTAGACTCAGGTCTATGGCTTTCTTCATGGAGTCATTCCATCTCATATTTGGTCTTTCTCTTTTCCTGCTGCCTCCTATTTTTCCCAGCATTATTGACTTTTCCAAAGAGCCCTGCTTTCTTATGAGGTGCCCAAAGAAGGACAGCTTCAATTTTGTCTCCAGCCATGTTTCAGACTTAATTTGCTCTACAACCCACTTGTTTGCCCTTCTGGATAGATGCCCAAAAGAACTGAAAGCATAGAAACATGTTCATAGCAGTATTATTCACAATAGCCAAAAGGTGGAGGCAACCCACCTTTTGGGTGATGGATAAACAAAATACGGTATATAAATGTAATGAAATATTGAGAGGAAAGAAAATTTTGACAAAAGCTGTAATATTTGTGGACAAAAAAAAAAGGAGTCCCATACTAAACCTGACAAACTCAAGGGAGGCCTGCATGGCAAGCCCTACTAACTCAGAGACAGAAAGTAACCACATAGTATGGACTGAACATAAAATATTCCTTACTGCCCTGTCTGGTTTGGCTCAGTGGATAGAGCATTGGCTTGTGAACTGAAGGGTCCCAGGTTTGATTCCCAGTCAGGGCAAATACCTGGGTTGCAGGTGATCCCCAGTAGGGAGTGTGCAGGAGGCAGGTGATCAATGATTCTCATCACTGACATTTATATTTCTCTCTCCCTCTCCCTTCCTCTCTGAAATCAATTTATATATATATATCTCCTATCTAATAAAAGAGAAACATGGTAATTAGTCATACGTCTGCTACCCTTCCCATTGGCTAATCAGGGCAATATGCAAATTAACTGCCAGCCAGGATGGTGGCCGGCAGCCAGGTAGCTTGAAGCGAACACGAGGCTTGCTTGCTTCAGTGACGGAGGACTCCAACGTTCCCCGCCTGCTGCTGCCGGCCTCTGAGCTTGCAGTTTGAAACATTGTTACAAATATAGAAGCTAAACAAAACCCCAGAAACCTGCTTTCAGCCAGCCGGGATCTCAGAGCTGGAGTTGAAACAGTGTTTTGATTATAGAACCCAAACAAACCAGATACCTGCTTTCAGCAGTGGAGGCCTAAGAGCTGGAGCCAAGCCTCAGAGCTAAAGCTGGCCCAGAATTAAAAAAAAAGAAAAAAAGGAGCGGTTGGGAGCTTCAGTCACCCGCCAACCTGAAAATAGCCCTCAGCCCCTCACCCAGACTGGCCAGGCACCCCAGTGGGGACCCCCACCCTGAAGGGTGTGTGACCAGCTGCAAACAGCCATCATCGCCTCAGCCAGGCTTGCCAGACACCCCAGTGGGGACCCCAGCCGGCCCCCACCCGTGAACCAGGCCTCTATCCTATATAGTAAAAGGGTAATATGCCTCCCAGCACTGGGATCAGCGGAGCCGCGAGGCCTCCCGGCACCAGGATCAGCATGACAGGGGGCAGCGCCCAAACCCCCTGATCGCCCTGCGGCTCTGTGTGTGACAGGGTGCGGGGCCACAACCTTTCTATCCACCCTGCTCTGTTCGTGACAGGGGAAGACACCCCAACCCCCTGATCAGCCCTGCTCTGTGCCTGATAGGGGGGAGCTCCCCAAGCTCCTGATCGCCCTGCGGCTCTGTGTGTGACAGGGTGTGGCACCCCAACCCCCTGATCGGCCCTGCTCTGTGTGTGACAGGTTGTGGTGCCCCAAACACCCCACCCCCACGGGCCCTGCTCTGTGTGTGACGGGGTAGAGTCATAACCTCCCCATCGGCCCTGCCCTGAGTGTGACAGGGTGCGGCGCCCCAATCCCCTGATCCACCCTGTTCTGTGTGTGACAGAGGGCAGTGCCCCAACTCCCCTATCGGCCCTACTCTGTGAGTGACAGGGGGGAGCTTCCCAACTCCCTGATTGACCCTGCTCTGTGCGTGACAGGGTACGGAGCCCCAACTCCCCTGATGGGCCCTGCTCTGTGCATGACAGGGGGTGGCACCACAACCTCCACATTGACCCTGCCTTGAGTGTGACAGGAGGCGGCACCCCAACCCCCCAATCGGCCCTACCCTGAGCATGACTGAGGGTGGCATCACAACCTCCCGATCCGCCCTGCTCTGTGCATGACAGGGGGAGGCGCCCCAACTCCCCAATCAGCCCTGCTCTGAGTCCGACCAGGGGCTGCACCTAGGGATTGGGCCTGCCCTCTGCCACCCGGGAGCAGGCCTAAGCCAGCAGGTCGTTATCTCCCGAGGGGTCCCAGACTATGAGAGGCACAAGTGGGGCTGAGGGACACCACCCCCGCCAGTGCACAAATTTTTGTGCACCAGGCCTCTGGTATATATATAATGCTCTGTATATATATATACATATATTCCTTACTAAAAGTAGGTCATGATGGTTAGTCACATCATACATCATAAGCTTATGGCTTCCTTGACAAAGGTCAGTCTTTACCTTAAGTAAGCCTGTCTATTGTCTTTCTGCATCTAAGATAACATACCCCTTGGAATCCTACATAATAAAGAGGTAATATGCAAATTGACCATCATGCCCTTGCACAAGACTGCCACCCCCATGTAGTCAAAGATGGCCAACACAACATGGCTGGCAGGGGAGGGCAGTTAGGGGAGACCAGGCCAGCAGGGGAGGGCAGTTGGGGGTGACCAGGACAGCAAGGGAGGGAGGGCAGTTGGGGGGAGACCAGGCCTGCAGGGGAGGGCAGTTAGGGGTGACCTGGCCTGCAGGTGAGGGAAGTTGGGGGCGACCAGGCCAGCAGAGGAGGGCAGTTGGGGGCAACAGAGCCAGCAGGGGAGGGCAGTTGGGGACAATCATGTTGGCAGGGGAGGGCAGTTGGGGACAATCATGTTGGCAGGGGAGGGCAGTTGAGGGCAATCAGGCCAGCAGGGGAGTAGTTAGGTGTCGATCAGGCTGACAGGGGAATGGTTAGGGGGTGATCATGCTGGCAGGCAGAAGCGGTTAGGGGCAATCAGGCAGGTGAGTGGTTGGGAGCCAGCAGTCCCACAGGCATCAGGCCTAAACTAGCAGTCGGACATCCCCTGAGGGGTCCCAGATTGGAGAGGCTGCAGGCTGGGGTGAGGGACACCCCCCACACTTGCACGAATTTTGTGCATCAGGCCTCTAGTATTTTATAACCACCTTTTTCTGGACCCTTGGGGTACAATCTTGCACCAGAGCACTAAACCACAGGACCCCTCATTGTTATCTTGCTCCCCAAATACAATCTCTGTGTGTTGTAAATGTTAACTGTCCTATACCACCAATGTAAAAGAAGTACCTGTCCCTCCATTTTACCCTTTATCAAATCTCAGAGATTTTCCTGATTTACTTTCTCCTGCCTCCCTAATCTAATACCATCAATGAATTTAATGTAACGCTATGCTATGCCTCCTCTTTGGATTCTAATGTATACAATAAGCTATAAATCTGCCAGCATCTTCTCAATCCATTCAGATTTTGCTTCCCAGCAACTATTGTTAATTTGGCTCAAATAACTCATAAAAATTATCTACTGATTTGATGTTTTTTATATCAATCGACACATGGATGAGCCTTCAAGACATAAGGGGAAGCAGAGTTTGCCACCCCAATATATGTCTTTTGAAGATACTACTTATTTTAAGCTGATTTTTTTTTAAGAAACAAAAGACTCAGGAAAAATATTTGACCTTCCCCCCACCTGTCAAAAATAATTTAGTTGGAGGATCTGCTCCAGGAAGGGAGCTATCACCATAGTTAACTATAATTTAACGTGAGTTAGTGTGTCACTGGGAGGAATCTAGCAGCATCTGTTTGATCAAAGTCATCTCTGTGTTCCATTGCTAAGATGGCCCAGCAAACAGTTATTTACCAAACATTTGCTTTTCTGTCTCCTTGCAAATTGCCTTCCTGCCCTTTGAAGTCTCAAATCACACAACCCAACTTCTTCTTAGCTCAAGATGGTGTATAAACCTTAACTGCCCAACCCACCCTCGGATCTCATATTCTTATGAAACCCTCATCTGTATATATGTAATAAATTTCGTTATTGTCTCTTATTAATCTAGCTCATGTTAATTTGATCATTCTCCCAGCCAGAAGAACTCACAAGGATAAAAGGGCAGTTTATTTTCCCCCCCTAGAACATTATGCTAAGTGAAATAAGCTAGTAACAGAAGGTTAAATATTATATGACTCCACTTATATGAAGTACCTAGAGTAGTCAAATTCATAGAAACAGAAAGTACTCAGAACGGTGGTTTTCAGGGCTGGGGGCGGGGGGAGAGTGGGAGTTATTGTTAATAGCTACAGAGTGTCAGTTTGGGGAGATGAAAAAGTTCTGGAGATGGATGGTGGTAATGGTTGCACAACAGATAAATGTACTTAATGCCAATAACTTTACAACAAAAAAATGCTTAAAGTGGTAAATTTTCTGTTATATACCAAAAAAAGACAGAGAAAGGATGAGAACAGAGAATAGGTCACTGGATTTGATCATTAAACAATTACCATTTATTAAAAGTAGGATTTCAGCAAAGACAAAAGCCAGGGTGCGAAGGTGTAGGGATCCCACAAGAGATAAGTTGGCAAGGGAAGCAGTGGACAAGTGTGTTCATAGCGGGTAGGTATAGGGATGGCAATAGTAGCCAGATGAGAGAATAAACTTAGAAATAAAAGGGAAGAAATAAAGAAATAAAAGGTGAAGCTTCTACTTTCAGATTAACAAAAAGAACAATGCAGTTAATGTCTAACAATTAATGTTTTGTATTTGGCAAATAGTAAGTATATAAACTAGTTAGAGAGCAGCTATACAGGTATTGTATTACAGAGCAGTCCATCCTGACCTTCTAACTGTCTCAGAAGAAAAACACTTTATTGGATTAGGCAAGTCAATTAGGGACCATTGGGCCATAGCTTTATCATGGTTTCTGTGGTTTTTGTCTCCAGAGACAACTGTCAGTTTGATTAAGAGTAAGGGCAACTACACAGAGAAAAAGATATGTAAAGCCCTATCCTCTAAAATTCGAAGGCAAAAAACAAACTGACACAAAGCAGAGAAGAAAAAAGAAACAAGCATTCAGGTATTTATATTTCTACAGTCTTTATACATGTAACAGCTAATAGATTATATTTAATCTGTTCCATTGAATAGCTTCATTTAGAAACTAATTGTACACCTTTCTGGGAAAGTAAAATTGAAAGAAAATGTAATTAACTATTATTATATCGCTGCGCAGAAATTTTTCTATAAAAATGGTTTTTAAAAGGAGTAAACTGTTTAATTGTAATAAAACTGAAGATTTCCCTTACATACAGAAAAGGAATTAAAATTAAATTTTAAAAGAGATTCAACTCCAAGGTTTAAAAAAAAAAAAAAAGCTAACCACATAGCTTCACCAAGGCTGACATTAACAGTTTATCAATAGAGAGTGTATTGTGTTACCTAACTCTCAATATTATTTACCGTTCCAGAGGTGGTACAGTGTAGGGGTTAAGCATTAATACCTTAGAGCCATACTCTCTGGGTTTGGAGTCTATCTCTGACACTACCTGTCATTTAATCTCCAGCTGCCTCAATGTCTTAATTTGGAAAATAAGGATGATGATGGAGTGGGGGCGGGAGGGGGTGTGATTGACCTACTTTGCAAGATTGTTGTGAGGATTAAACAAGTTAACACATATATATTATTTATAATGGTGCCTGACACAGGAAGAAGTGATTATAAGAGTGTTATCATTGTATTTTCAAGTCACTGCAGGTTCTGAAATCTGCAAGTAATGTTAGCAAGTAGGAGAGTAAATGGCACCTGGTTTTACTAGTATTACCTCCTGCTGATACTTACTTTTCATGTGTCACACTGTGTTACTTGGAAACATGCATGTCTTTGTTCTCCCACAGTGGAGCATCACACCAGCTCAGCACCCTCCTCTCCCTGCCCTGCCAGGCTGCTTCATTTGATAGGTTCAGAGTCTCTCTCTCTCTCTCTCTCTCTCTCTCTCTCTCTCTCTCTCATCTCTGTCTCTGACTCTGTCTCTTTCTCTGCCTCTATTTCTCGCTTCTGGTAGCAGTCAGCAGCTTCTTTAAATATTATTCAGCCACACATGAATGAATACATAAATATGTTAGAATGACATAGCAATGCAAGTAAACCCAGAGAAATTAAGTAACTGCATATGGCAAATAAAGTTGTCACTGCCACTTACGTTAAAAAGAAAAGAAGGAAAACTGAAGCAAGAATTCTTATAAAAATTTTATTATGTAGTACTAAAATCTGTTTTTAATGTATAGTATGTTTAAAATGTTACTATTCTATTAATGCTTTATTAGGCACTGACCACTCTTATTTTGAGGGTTTTTAAAACTATTTTTATTATTATTTTGGTCAATGTTTTTATCTATCCTAAATATCAATGTCGCTATAACTTCTGAGCAAAAATCATCAGAGCATAAAATGAAAATAATTCAACGCTACACTGGAGAACAACCTTGTTTGGAAACAAGCATAAAAAATAAGTGAGGTGGTAGGTGGAAAGAACCACACAATAAAACTCAGCAGATGGTTCTGTGCATTACTGTATTCCCCCTGCCTGAAACAGTACTTGGCACACAGCAGGCATTTAATACATAGTTGTCTGAGTTTTGAATGAATGAAAGAATTGTTAACTTTATCAAGCCTAAGTTTCTAGATTTTGTAAGGGGTCAACAATCTGAGAAGTGGTTGGGGGAGGAACAACCTACTTATGGATGTTTAGAAACATGGTGAGTGGGGGTGTTGGTTTGTCAAAATGAGTTTGGGTGCTGTAGATTGACAGTTAGTAGGGGGGGGGGGCAGTTATGTTAAACTCTGCAATATGGAGACAAGTAGAAGTAATTATAGGCCAATCTAACACAATAAAGAATTTTCCACCCAAAATGAAAACAGCTGTTCATCAAGAATTACTGAAAGCAGAACTGGGGTGACAAGGATAAAAGAAACAAAGACAAGCAAATTAGCAATACAGTGGGCAGGACTTGGGTACCTTTTACCTTTTATACTTCTCAGGAGGTCTTTGCTATGAGTGGGAGGGAACTGTTTAGAAAACTGAGCTGGTCTGAAAATGTCTAAATCAGAGCTTCTGGTATATATGTACATGCACCAGAAGTGACACCAAGCATCTACTTTTTATATTATTTATACTAAAAGAAAAATGAAATAACTATAAAGTAGGGTGCAAAGTTACTTTACCATAAGAGATTCAAAGAAATCCCATATTTGTGGCAAGCATCAAGGGCATGTTCCCAGAGCTCCATATACCCACCCCCACACTATCAGTGGGTGGTACTTTAGTGGAAACACTAGCTCAGGCCCTGAGCAGTGAATAGTTCATCAGAGAAGAACAGCGGTACTAAGTATGGAACACTGCGGGGGTAGCACCTGGATAGGATGAAGCAGAATAAAAACATCTAAAGGAAGGTACAGATGTTCAGGTGAGTCCACCAAAGACAAGCTTCAGAGTACAAAATGCCCAAAGTACACAAGGTGAAAACATCAAAGCCCTGTTTATTCACTTAGTAAATATTTACTGAGTACTTCTTTGCATAAGGCATTGTGGTAGGCCTTAGGGATAGAGATGAGCAGGAGACATGGCCTGGTCCTCATGAAGCTTATAGTCTATCATGAGAGGCAGCCATTAAACAAATCAATAATAATTGAAACTCACAGAGCCTATAGGTTTAGGATAGCAAGGGGATCTATTTTAGATGGAGGATGAAGAAGGACTTCTCTTAAGAAGCGATATCTTTCAGGGTCTTGAACGATGACTAGGAATTAGATAATCTATACAGAACCATATTCAGGGAGACGGCTCAGCCTGTACCCAGGCCCAAGGCAACAGAGTCTAGAACATTCCTAGGGCTATAACAAGGGATATGTGGCTATAGTCTTGGTAAGCTGGGAGGAGACACATGAGATAAGATTGAGGACAGACTGGGAAACTCCTTCAGTCTCCTACAGGAATTTGGGTTTCACTCTAATCAAACTGGGAAACTACTGGAGGGCTTTAATCAGGCATGGGCCAATTTTGGTCTTAATAAGATCACTCTGACTACAATGTGGAGAATTAAAGAGGGGGCCAGAAAAGGGACAGGGAAGCTATGAGGGAAACTATTTCAACGGTTTAGGTGAGAAATGATGGTGGTGTCTTTGGGAGCAACAGCAAAAGAAATATGACATACGGATGGATTTGAAGCAGAGTCAATGAAATGGTAATGACCCGGCTGGTGTGGCTCGGTGTTTGAGCATCAACCCGTGAACTAGTAGATCACGGCTAGATTCCTGGTCGGGGCACGTGTCTGGGTTTCAGACTCCATTCCCAGTAGAGGGCATGCAGGGGGCAACTGATAGATGATTCTCTCTCATCATTGATGTTTCTCTCTCTCTCTTTCCCTCTCCCTTCCTCTCTGAAATCAATAAACACATTTTTTTAAAAAAAGAAATGGTGATGGATGCAGGGAGTGATGAAGAAGTAAGTGGTGAGGATGAATCACTCAAATGAGCAATTACAATGGTGAGAAAGGCTGCCATGTTCTAAAGTGGGCAGATCAGAGGATGAAGAATTTCAGCAAAAGATGTTCAAGGGCTCCGTTTTGGACTTGTTTCTATCAGTGACTGAGAGCAATCTGAATGGAGGTATTTGATGTTCGAATCTCCAACTTAAATCAGGGTGTGCATTTGGGAGTCCCAGGCTCACAAATGGGAGTACAGAAAGACATGGCACTGGGTAAGATCACCTAGGTCCTAGGTGAAGCATGGTTGTCTCAGTCCATCAAGGACACACTATTAAATGAATTCTCTGACGTCAAGTAAGTATGGCCTTATGGGAAAATGATTTTTCTATTATATTTCATTTGCTAGCCTTTTTTTTTTCTGGTCTATATCCTAACACACCAAGTGCACAATAAAACAAAATAAAGCTTGGTGTTCTGGTTCTATGTACTTCGCATTCAGATGAATGGTTCTGACCAAGGATGTAGCAATTATTGTTGTTTTTATTCATATGCTCCCTGCATTATTCATGAGTTCAGTAAAGGGGTCACTAACCTGTTTATCAGAAGTTCACGGTGGATCTGTAGCACACAGTGCATTCGGATGGGAAGCATTTGCAGCCTATTTGCACATGTCGGTTTCCATGATTCAAATACCGCTGGCCCCATCATCACCTACAAAGTGAAATCGCAACCCGAGGCAGCAGAGCCTTGCACCCCCTCTCTTGTCAAACCCTCATAACATGGCATTTTAGCAGGAAGCACTTACACTGCTTCCCACTGCCCTGCCTCTGCCCAGGCTTCTCCTATACTAGTTCACCCTCCCCTCTCATTTCCCCTTCAGAACATCCACCTTCAGAATACTCCTCTGCATCTCCTGGAGGTCCCCATGATCCCTCATTAGGCCACTCCCTCATCTTTGCTTGCTTGTCAGTCTTCCTACAAACTCCTTAAAATCAGAGCCTGAGTCAAACCTGAGTCTATAACTCCTAGCATAAAGACTAAATCTGCTCCATTGAATTAAATGGACCAATCATAATGCAGTTTAATGTGGCAGAGGGGTTATTTTGTTAAGTATGGAAAAACTACCACATACTCCCAGAATCATGCAAAAAATAAGTGAATAAGTAAACTACTGTGTGCCAGGAAATGCAGCTACTTTGAAAATTTTAGACACTGGTCATTTTTTTTTTTTAAGGTGCTATTTGACTTAGAGAAGACAAATTATCAGCTCTCCAGGGATAAATCCAATCTGTAGTTCCAATCACTCAGTGAGACCTAAATCATCTCTAGCCTTTTGAAACTGCTACTCATGGTACCATTTAAAGAAAGCAGAAGATGAGCCAAAAATCCCTAGGAAGCTTTTAAAGTGCTCGGTGCCTCAATCTGGAATCCAGCACAGAACAAAATGGAAACGCTTTCTCGGTTAAAATTGTGCATTGCAAAATCATTCTAACCCCACTGACTCAAAACACAACAAAAATGTTAAAAATAATTAAAAAGCAGTCCCACTGTAAAAAAATTTAATTGCCCAAAGCAAAAGATACTTTGTCACAATATTCATCCTCACTTTGTTAACCTCACATAACAACATCCAGGTTTAACAAGGTTTTCCAAGAAAATGAGAGCTCAACAAGAAAGGAAATGTCCTTGGAGTTGGCCCTGGACTAGTGGTTGGGCCTCCATGGAGTCCCTCAACTTCTTGGCTACTCAGTTTTCTCATCTGTCTAATGGGTCTAATAAATTTCTGCCTTAAGGCATCATTGCGTGAATTCAATGAGAAAACATTCAGTTCACATTCAATAGACGGTTGTAGAATATGAATTATCAGTCTTATCACTGTAGGTTAGGGTTAAGGTCATGGACTCTGGAGGTCAGACGACTTGCTGTTGTGACCATGGGAAAATGATTTACCTTCTCCCGGCCTCAGCCAGCTACATAATTTGTAGAGTCCACTGTAAAATGAAAACACAGTGCTCCTTGTTCAAAAATTATTAAGAATTTCAAGACACAAGACACTGGGGGGTATGGGAGGCCAGGGGGAAGTCAAGGGGAGAAAAAAAGGAAACATATATAATACTCTTTGTAATACTTTAAGCAGTAAAATAAAAATTAAAAAAATAATTTCAAGACAGTGACAATATAGCATTAAACCACATACAGGGCTCCTCTGAGGCGCTGTGCAATTTCACAGGTTACAGGCCCATCAAGCCAGGCCTGGCCTCAGCTTCCTACCCTAAGGACAACAGTATCTACCTCATGGGATTGGTATGGAAATTAAATGAGGCAATACTTGTAAAACAACAAGAATAGTGCCTGGCACATAGTAAATATTCTGTAAGTGTGAGCTACATACATGTATATAACAAGATGGGATTCTAGATCATTTTTGTGTTAGAAAAAAGTCAAGTCTTGGCACTCAAACTCTGAGGGGGGAAGGACATAATAAGAATAGAGCCACAGTTGTTTAGTAATTAGTCACCTTACGAACTATAAAAAAAAAAGAGGTTTCCTTACAAACCCTGGGAAACCGGAGGATACGCTGCAAGAAGAAACACAGGGCTACAAAAAGAAATACATTTTAAAAGCAGGCCAAGGATAGGATACGCCTTGATGTGGGTGCTGTGCCTGGACCCGGACCCCCTCTGGGAGTTTGCCTCAGGAATGCTGACCCTTCTCCAGTCCCAGGAATGGGCTGAGCTGTTTGTAACATCATAGAAGATTAACCACTTTGGACTTCCGAGCTCCTGAAGGCTGGACTGCAGGACTGCAGGACTGCAGACCGACCCGACCCTCCCCTTTTCCCTGTCCCACTCACAGCTTGCCACTGCACGTCGTTATCTTCCCCCTCACTCATATATAATCAGCCAACTGGCCAGGGGAGTCAGAGCAGAATTTCCAAGGTGACCACTGCTCTCCCCATATTGCCGGCCTTATTGGAATAAATGCTCGTTCGCACATGATTCAATCCTGTCTCTCCTTCATTTGGCTGAAGCAGTGACAGGCAGCCTCGAACTCATGTGTCCAGTATCAGGACTTGCTCCAGCTGCCCACCTGAGTCTCTCTCAGGTATACTTTTTTAAAAATAAAACTTTACCACTTAATGGGTGGCAAATACTAATTTTATAACGTAACTATAAAAAAGAATACAAGGAAAGGCCCCATATTTTGCATCGTTTTTTCTTTACCCTCCTTCCATTGAAATCTTCTAGTACAACTCAACACCCATCCCTTTCCAGGTCATTCCCTCTTTGGAAAACTCAAGGGAAGGGTAAGGTATAAAGGTAGGATCTGTGTGTCAGCTTCTTCAGGAACTTGTGGGGAGGATAGAGTGCCTAAAATTCACGGGTCAAAACTCTTCTTGGAAAGAGGGTCAGAAAAAGAGAAAGATCTTTGGGAAAAGAGTCATGGAAAGCAACCAGGTCCAACTAAATGCAACTTTGCCCTCTCTGTCAAACTCGGAGAGAAATGAAAGAAGGAAAGTCTGCAACATTGAGCTATGGCCTCTGAGGCCATTGCTGTGTCTCCTCTGCCCTCTTTACTTTATGGAGGAGCAAGTACTCAAACCCAGAATGCAAATAGAATTCATCATGTCCATGTTGATTTTTCAAATGTATCTTCCATGTGGATATAATTATACTTAAGTATGTTGTAAAAATGTTAAGATTAAGACAGAACAACCAGTTTACTGCCATAAGAAGATGACTAGAGTCTTATCATTGAAAGGTCCTAATTTCTTTAGAGGCAGAAAATAATTTCAAATATTCTGTCAATGGATCTTGAAAAAGTAACAGCATTTCTTACTGATTTTATATGAGAAATAGTATAGACATTTCCCCTTTCCCAGATATTTTCTTTATACCCTATAAAGGGGAAAAAAATGATCCAAGAATGGTAGTAATCATCATCACAGTAATAGTGATTTTCTTCTAAGGAGTCTAAAGTATTTATTTCATAACATTTTATAATAAAAGAAGGCAAATGGACTATTGATCTACTCGCATTACTATCATTATTTGGATTAAATAATGAAATAGCATCTGTAGTGAATTTTAAAATAGCTGAGAAAATCAAACATCAAAGAAATATTAAAAGCATAGGCATGTCTCTTATCTTGACCTCTGAACTTCATTTTCTCTATAAAAATACTTGGGTGATTGAATTCTGATAACTCATAATGTAAATTATACCAGGGTGAGCTTACAACAATATAGCAATTTAGAAAATGAGTGGTCAAATAGGAAATGTTACATTAACCTACCCATCTGGTTACTCGATATTCATGACTCACAACTAGAGCAGTTTTTAGAAGTCTCATAGCAGTAACTCCAAGCAAATTAGAATCTTTGGGAATAAGCACTAGATAGTAGAGCAATACTTATTGTTAAGTCAGTTCTTATTAATCCATCACTATACATGTTGGAGTTATTTTAGTGTATACATAGCAATGATGTCATCTGTCTGAGGCTCTATTAGCACATTATCATTAATCCTTGTCAACTAAGGAGTATTCAATTCTCAAATGTAAAACTTTAGTACAGTTATTTGACAGAGAGACATAATCTCACTGTCAGTATACCTGAGCATATTAAAAGACATGACTCACTTTATAGAATCAGACAGAGTTACATATAATTTCTGTTCCCACCATTTACTATCTGAATGAACATGGACAAGTTGCTTTAACTTTTCAAACACTCAGTCTTCTAGACCATGAAATTGTCATGAAAACAGTACCTAGTTGATAGGGTTGCTGCAAAAAGTTAAGGAATAATCTATAAAAAGTGCTTAATATATATATAAGCTGTCATACTCTCATTATTTATACATTAAAATACATGTAATAGTATATTATATAGAATATACTGTCTAATTTAACTTGGGATATAACTTAAACATAACCTCAAAGATCTATATTATTGGAATTTTCAGCCACTATTACCAGGTTTTTGAATGGGCCTCTCAAGAATTTATCCAGGAGCTCTGAAGAGTTACATGGGACAAGGAAGGAGTGAAATGGTGGGTTGCAGGGAAGGGTAACTGTGTGCGGACCAAGAATTGGGAGGACAAAAGTAGACAACATGCCCTTTCTTCAGGTTCATCAAAGCATCTGAACATTATCTGAAGATATCTTTGATTCTTAGTTTTCACTCACACTCACATCCTATCTATCAGCTAATTGTCAGTGCTACCTTCAAAATATATCTAAAATCCACCCTGACTGGTTTGGCTCAGTGGATAGAGCGTTGGCCTGTGGACTGAAGGGTCCCAGGTTCGATTCCGGTCAAGGGCATGTACCTTGGTTGTGGGCACATCCCCAGTAGGGGGTGTGCAGGAGGCAGCTGATCGATGTTTCTCTCTCATCAATGTTTCTAACTCTCTATCCCTCTCCCTTCGTCTCTGTGAAAAATCAATATAAAATATATATATATTTAAATATATATAAAATATTTAAATATTTAATATATATTTAAATATATATTTATATATTTAAATATATATAAAATATATATATAAAATCTGACCATGTCAGACTGCTTCTAACTCCACCACTCAAATCTACATCACCACTATTTTTTATTGTTCTCCCTTCTACTCCCAGCCCTCCCACAACATCTGTTCTCAACACCACAGTCATTGTGGTTCTGTTGGAACCTAAACCTGATCTTGTTACTCCTGTACTCAAAACATTCCAATGGTTTCCCAACTAATTTTACTAAGAGCAAAATCCAAAATCTTCTCTATGGCCTACAAGGCCACCCACTACCTCTCAAACATCATTCCCTCGGACACCTCCTCCTCCTCTCTGATCCAGCCACATGGCCTCCTTGCTGTTCTTCCCACACATCAAGCACACCCCTGCCTCAGGGCCTTTGCACTCATGATACCCACCGTCTGGGCCTCTCTTCTGCATGGCCCCCATATAGACACTTGCTTCATATTTCTTTTCAAATGACACTTTCCCAAAGATGCCTCTCTGAACCTCCTTCATAAACTAGCTTTCCCCACCCCTCACCACCTTTATTCCCTCACCTTGCACCTATTACCACCATCAGACAAGTCTGTTATTCACTGTTTATTGTCTGATCCCTCAATTAAAATACAAATTTCAGACAAGGAGACATCTCTTTTTCATTGTTGATCATTGTTGTATCCCAGTACTTAAATCACTCCTCAGTACACAGTCGGTATTTAACAGAATTTTACCATTGATTGGCAGAGTGAAGGCAAAAGCAGTATCCTGGATGACTCTCAGGATGTTAGCTTGTGAAAGTGAGCCAATGATGATGGTGCAAGAATCCAAGAAAAGCACCTGGTCAGGGGTATATTAGTTCTCTGCATAGGAAATTACTCCAAAAGGTAGCAACTTAAAATGGCAAGCTCAGTGCCGAAACCGGTTTGGCTCAGTGGGTAGAGCGTCGGCCTGCGGACTGAAAGCTCCCAGGTTCGATTCCGGTCAAGGGCATGTACCTGGGTTGCGGGCACATCCCCAGTAGGAGATGTGCAGGAGGAGGCTGATCGATGTTTCTCTCTCATTGATGTTTCTAACTCACTATCTCTCCCTTCCTCTCTGTAAAAAATCAATAAAAAATATATTTTAAAAAAAATGGCAAGCTCAGAGTTTCTGAAATTCAGAAATATGAAAGCAGATTAGTTAGGTGCTTCTGACACAGGCTCTCCATGAAGTTGCAAACAAGCTACAAGCCAGGGCTGCAATCATCTCAGGAGTCTATTTTGACTAAAAAATCCACTTTGAAACTTGCTCATGTGGTTGTTATCAGGTCTCGATGCCTCCTTAGTTATTAATTGGAGGCTCCAGTTCCTTACAACATGAACCTCTCCACAGGATAACTCACAACAACATGGTAGCTTGCTTCCTCATCCCCTCTCTACTACCCCTCCCCCAATGAAATATCCAAAAGAAAGAAAGTACAAACAAGAGAAAGTTTTCAAGATGGAAGCTGAGGGTTTTTTAACCTAATATTAGAAGTGACAAACCTCACCTCTGCCTTTAGTATTGGTCACATAGCTCAACCATGGTACATGGTGGGAAGAGCTACACAAGTGGGTGAACACCAGGAAGGAGGGATCATTAGAGGCTGGCCAACACAGGGGGCAAACTGAGTTCAGCAAAGTACAGAGTGACCTCTCTCTACAGGGCAGGGCAAACTACAAAATACTGAACATCTGCTCTTCTTACCATCCTGCAGCGACCCTCTGAAGCCCTACGGTGCCGTGCCTTAGCTTTAGCTCAGAATGTCAAATATACCTCATTTTGACTTTTTGTCTCTGAACCTTACATGCACGTGGGGTCTCTGACATACATACGTATGTAATTAAATCTCGCTATTTTTTACTGTTAATCTGTCTCATGTAGATTTAATCATTAGACCAGCATAATGAACCTTGAAGAGAAGAGGAAAGTTTCCTCTTCTCCCACAGGTCTAAATCCTTATTCTGACATTTTATTCTCTCCATGAACTGATCCTACATTGTTCACCAAACTCACCAAACAGCCCCAGCCTTCTTGATTCAGTTTCTGCTTTTGAGTGAACTCAATGACTTAAGGTTCACTACCAATATATTTAACAGCAAAAGTAGCTGTCTGGCCTCTGATTAATGCTCAAAGATTTTATTTGTTAAAGAAAAAGATATTCATGACACTTGTTAAACTACAGTAAGGTAGACTTTATTCAGGGAGACTAGGAATAGGGACCAATGCAATGGGGTTGTCAGTAGGGGAGAGAGATTGGGCTCAACTCTGGATACAACAAGGAGAGTTGGAAATGTTTAGCCAAGGAGCAGAGTAGGGGCCAGTGGATGGAAAATTAATCAAAGGAAACATCAGGGGTCCAGGGGAATTCTGGCCAAATGGACCTAATAGGATTTTTTGCTGAAGGGAGGCAAGGGTAATCAGACATCAAGGTTGGAGATTCCTGGAAAACTGAATTAATGGGATTTTTGCTAAAATTGGACAATGCATAACCAGGGAGGCCCAAAGGTCAGGGCCTAGTTGAGAAGGGAGTTCAGAGGAGCCCAAGTAAAATTTGATTAAGGAGAAAATCTTTGTCAACCTCAGCTGAGTTCAAATAGTAACAACCTAAAAAAATGATCCCCAAGTACCATTTCTGAACAACAAGAAATAGCTTTCAATGAAAAATTTTCCAGCAGCACATTTAATTATTCTTTATCTGTAAGAGGACTGGTGTTTTATCATTCAGTCAAATGCAAAGCTTTGCTCTGTCTCTGTCTATTTGGAAATGTAATCATTCAACCGTGGAGCCAACCTGAAATGCATCCTTTTCTTAGTTTTCTAATGAAAACAAAATCTTAACCAATATGTAGGAATGTGCCATGAGATATATTTTTGTGCTTACAAAAGACAACTTGATCAAAATATTACTGATTGGATTATTAATAATATGTTATGACATAATCTAAAAATTTAGAGGTAAAAATCATTGATAATTAAAGTCACCAATAATTTTTATGAGCTAGAAATCCACAAAAATATGTAAATTATAATTCTACAGAACGTTGGCTAATTCCATCCGAGTCAGTATCAGATACTATCCTAAATTTTAAACACATTTTAAACAGTGTGAAACTTCAGAAAATTTGCCAAGAAAGACATCACTTAAGCCAAAATATTCTCCTTTTCTGCCCCATATTAGATTAAAATAGAGAAAGGTGAGTGATCATGCCCAAAGACCATTTTCTCTTATTCCACAAGTTAAACCACTCTGGCTCTCTAGGGTACAGTCAGCCATTTCTTGGACCACACATTCCTAGTTCTAGTCCAGGTATTGTGGGTACAATGCTAATTTTTTAAAATATATTTTTATTGATTTCAGAGAGGAAGGGAGAGGGAGAGATAGAAACATCAATGATGAGAGAGAACCATTGACTGACTACCTCCTGCACACCCCACACTGGGGATCAAGCCTACAACCCAGGCATGTGCCCTGACCGGAAACTGAACTGTGATCTCCTGGTTTACAGGTCAACACTCAACCACAGAGCCGCGCTGGCTGGACCAAAGCTGATTTCTTAGTAGAGCTGGTATGATCCACTTGGGCATGGAAGAAACATACTTTGCCTACATAACAAACAAACAAAAAAAGTGTTTTTGATCCCCATTCTTAATACTAAATTAATTACAAAGCAATTTTTGTTACTTCCTATTATGAGTAAAGTTTACATATCACATGTAGTATGTTGACCTGAAAAGCAAGACTTTATCATAACACTCTTTTTTTTAAATATATTTTATTGATTTTTTACAGAGAGGAAGGGAGAGGGATAGAGAGTTAGAAACATCAATCAGCTGCCTCCTGCATGCCCCCTACTGGGGATGTGCCCACAACCAAGGTACATGCCCTTGACCGGAATCGAACCTGGGACCCTTCACTCCGCAGGCCAATGCTCTATCCACTGAGCCAAACCGGTTAGGGCTCATAACACTCTTTGACAAGCATTGGTGAGTCATCAAGTAAAGGTCTGTAGAGAAAACAATGGACGTGAAATGAAAAGAACCAATCTGAGTCCCAGCACAGCTACTTTCAGCTCAGTGAATCAGCATGCCACATATCCCCTCTGACCTTCAGTTTCCTCAGGTGTAAAACAGAAGTGACAGTTCTCTCAGCTGACAGTTTGCATGCAAGTAAAAAAGTGAGACAACTATTTTTTGAAAACGGTAAGCAATATACAAATACATAAGGTATGTTTTTTAATGAGGCCTCAGAAAATCTCTCCTTAGCAAAATCAGCCTCCTCAGGTCACATCCACATCACCGGGAAACTGCTGCTTCTCAGGCTGAAAGACATCTAGCTCCCTGTGTTACTGTATGAAACTGAAAAGCAGGTGCACTTTGATTGGCTAATGGCTATATAACTTGGAAAAAAACTAAGCTAAAATAGGACTTCAGTAATATTAAGGTGAAAAAGAGCAATATTAGAGGCAAAATGTTCTGCTAGATTTCAGTTTAAAGAGCCAAAAGTGTGAAATAAAATTATGTATTTTTCTCAAAATGCCTACAGAACTTCCATTTATTGGTGTCAGCAGACACACTCTAAAATCTGTGGATCACTTGAGGATTACTCCAGCTGTAATCTTCCTGGAAAAGAAGGAAAAAACTTGATTTCTTTCTCTCCCATTCTCCTCTTCTTTCATATGGCAACATCTTTCCTCAATTCTTTGGCCATCTGAGAATATAAATCAATAGTGCATTCCATGTTTTCCAAGAGTCAATATAACTCTACATTCATCTTACATCAAAGACATCCACGTAGTAATGGTGCTAAGTTCCCATGCTAGATAGAGCTTATTTATATTTACATATCCATCACAAATACAAAGGTTGATACATATATATGTTTATTAGTTGCAGTTAAATATCTAGTTATTGTATACAGGACTACACCAGAAAACACTGGTTACCAATAATGGCCAAAATCTTACCACTTGAAAAAAGGACTCACCGTTGGACTATAATTACAGAAGACATTCAAAACAGGGCTAACTCTAATGAAAAGATGAAGTTAAACTTTCCCTTTGGCCTTTCCATGTCCCTGTCTTTTTTCTTCCACAGCACTTTCAGGCTACGTACAGCTTCCCATGTAATATCGCATACAGACATTTATACACATACACACATAGCTCCCACCATGACCCTCATTAACTGCCACAAATATCTCTGTCCCTCTCTTTCAAATCTTTTAGCATGACTTACCTGTCTTCTGATTATAACAATTCTCATACAAAGAGAACTACTTCCATTAATGTTTTGAACATTTATATTCATATGTAAATAAGTAACTTATAAACCTAAAATGCCAACTCCTTGGTAGTGGCTTTTTGGATTATAGTAGTCTAGGTACAAAAGAGATATGTGATGATAAAAAGACAGGTAGATGATAGATAGATAGATAGATAGATAGATAGATACATACATACATACATACATACATACATATATAGCTAGATTGATGACAACAGTCAGGCAGTCAGAAATTAAGTGCATATACAGTGTGTCGGTACATGCCAATATATGTTCCTATTTAGGGGAAAAGACCCTTTAAATCACACTATTTTGGAAAAGCTCCTAGTCTGTTATATGTGAGCTCAGCCATAAGATGAAACAACCATTTTCTCCCTGAGCCAAGTAAAACATCAAACAATGGACAAGACCTTTGCAAAATGCTTCTGATAACGCAATCTCATGGCTTTCTTTCATCTTGGGTAAAAATGATTTCTAAAATTGGTTTTGGACCCTCAAAATGTTCATGATTGTAGTGCTCCTGATGCTGACATCTCTTTCTTATGTCTTTGCCTCTATGACAGGATCCCAGAAAAATCTATTCTTTCCATCTTCTGAAGAAAGTTACTTGCTTCAAGAAACTCTCCTTTAGGGTTCTCTTTGACAGATTATTCAATGGGGAAAATAAGAATAATATTGACATCTACTATAGGGAATTATTACATTTAGGGGAGTCATATGATATTGATGTTTTATGCAATTTTTGAAATCAAGGAAAATAAGTATAATCTCAGTTTTATGATGATAAAGGAAAGCAAATGTACACCTTGAACTGACCGAGCCAAACATAACAAATATCACACCACTTGCAGAAGCATCTGACAATGAGGAATCACAAATCCTTGTTCCACTTCTCTCTGGAGCTGCTTACGAAACAACCACTTTGCCTCTCCGTTTTCTCCCAGCAGCAGGAACATTGCCCTGCCTGACTCAGAGGGCCATGCTGAGAACCAAATGAGATAATATATTTGAAAACAATGTATTGCTTTATTATTACTTTTAGTTCTTTTAGTCAAAGAACATTATAAACTGGATTTTGGCTTTTCAGGAAAACAGAAGCTTGCACCTTTATTATTAATTTTCAGAACTAAATATTTTTGGTAGTTTATTTATTTATTTTAACTTTCTGGTAAAAATGACAAACTGCAGACATGAGGCATTGAAGCCTTGCTAATAATAGATTTGTTAAGTAATTGCTTAAGATCCCATAAGTGTAAGGCACATTTTTTAAGGATAGTGGGAGGACTGCAGGGAGTTAAAGACACAATTAAACCAATCTCAGCAGAGTTCATAGATCTGGCCTCGGGTCTTACTCAGCCCACTTACTCTCTCTGTAACTTTAAACTTTAGTCATATCTCTCTCTAGCCTTGAATTCCCTAAGTAGTTGACTTCATATCCCCTTCCTCCTGTTAAAAGAGTATCTCTTTGAGTAAGGATTAAGTCTCCTTGCAACCCACTCCCTCTCCCCAACTTTGTTTTTTATAAGCAACCGGAATAGAAAAGTTAAGACAAGTCTTATAAGCTCAAAATTCACATCCCCAAAATATTCCTTTCACTTTGTCATTCTTTGTTCAACTTCCAG
The DNA here is from genome assembly GCF_964212035.1 of Myotis nattereri. Taxonomy (NCBI): domain Eukaryota; kingdom Metazoa; phylum Chordata; class Mammalia; order Chiroptera; family Vespertilionidae; genus Myotis; species Myotis nattereri. Next base: position 38,597,138 of record NC_138081.1, on the reverse strand, counting down.
TGTCTTGTTATTGGTCATAAAATGAAGTCCAGTTGGTTTAGACAGAGGGCTTCACCTCTCCATTCTCAGGTCATCTCCTAGCACTCCAACAGCATCCATGCTGATAGTACTTATGTCCATTCCCGCCCCAACCCCACATGCAATTCTTTCTCTCCATCTATTCAAAGTCTACCCAGTCTTAAAGGCCACTATAAACATCTCTGCCTTCTTTGAAGACCTCTCTAGCTATAACAAACCAGTGCCACATACCAACACAAAGTACTTGTTTGTATCCCTTATTTTTGACTTTTGCTACTAAATGTTTGTTTCATGAATATGTGTCTAGTTTCCACCTATAAATTATAAGCTCATAATAAAGTGATAAACTTGAAAGTAGGGACAACCTTCAGAACCACTGTAGGAAAAAGCAGTTAATAGCATAACCAACAAAAGATTGAGGTAAACATAACAGTTTATAATGCTATCCCCATATACCCATACATGTTTCATAGTCTTGTTTTATTTAGATGACAATTTTGTTCTAATTCCTATGGAGGACACACCTTACAATGAGATTGAGTTTTCATCTTTCAATGCTATGTTTGTGTATAATTTAGTCTATGCTTTCCTGAAAATGCAAAAAGTATTAGAACAAAAAGACCAATTGCTCCCATTAAGACTGTCAGTAAGGCATATACACACGCATCATTAAAGTCACAAAAAAACAGGGTTGAGACTATTACAGTTTAATTTACACCAAGTGTAGGTGTTGATAATATTTCTGAACATCATTAGCTATTTGCCATTCACTTCTTCCACTTGAAATCTTTGTCTTTTGAAAGTCAAAGAGTAATGAGGCATATAAGTAAAAAGTTTCACCAAATTTTAATCTTTCCTCCCAATTACTTCACAGTCCTAGTGCTGCTCAGAATGTAGAGGGTTGTGAATATACACCACAGCCAAACCCAGGCCTTTGACTTCTAAGAAAAATAAGCATGTGCAGATATCAATGATGTTTCTCATTTGTACTTCCTAAGTCCTTTTGAAGAAAAGTATTATTAAATGAAATAAAAGAGAGTTCAAATTCAAGGTATAAATACTTTGTGTCTATGTCTATCACTTAACTACAGCATTTTATTTCTTATATGTTTTACATTTTGCCACAATTTAACATATCTTACTTTCTATCTGTTGGAGCAGGTTAAAGGTAAACTGGAAGAACTCTGGTAAGAAGTGTCAAGGAGGTTAAACTTTGTAATATTGGGAACTAATAAGAAGAATTATTAGAAATAGCTGTGATATACCTGGTGTCAAGGACAAGTTGACATATTAGAAAAGAACATTGAGATAAGAGTAGAAACCCCAAGGCAAGTACAAATTAGAGAATCTAGTAAAAATATACAGATGGAGTACCTGAAATCTGTGGAAAAGCTACCCAGGTGTGGAATATTTCTAGGAAAATGTTACCTATTTGTCATAAGTTGAGGTTTTTTTAGAAATTGTGAAAGTAAGCTTAACTTTATTTGGATTGATAATTACCGTCCCTCTAAAAAATTCATCTGAGGGCCTTTAGCTGAGATGAAACCACCCAGGCCCAGCTGGCGTGGCTCAGTATTTGAGTGTCAACCTATAGAGGAGATGGTCACAGTTTGATTCCCGGTCAGGGCACATGCCCAGGTCGTGGGCTCGATCCCCTGTTTGGGGTGTGCAGGAAGCAGCCAGTCAATGATTCTCTCTCATCATTGATGTTTCGATCTCTCTCTCTCCTTCTCCCTTCCTCTCTGAAATCAATAAAAATATATAAAAAATATTTGGCTTTTTTGTGATGATCCCATCAACAAGGTCTCCTGAATAGAAATTAGATAAGCATATATAATAAACTAGAGGCCCAGTGCACGAAATCATGTGTGGGTAGGGTCCCTAGGCCTAGCATTCAATCAGGGCCATCTTCTGCCCGTTTGCCAGTCCTCGGTCCTGCCCCACCGCACCACCCACTCTGGCTCCCCGTGGTTCCCTGTGGTTCCTCGTTCGCTGGCCATGCTGAGATCAGAGCCTGGGGGCTTGGGGTTGGGGGGGGGGACGGGGACCAAGAGGTGGTCAATGCACCTCATAGCAACTGGTTGAGCGGTCGTTCCTGTCGTTATGGTCACTGGGCTTTTATTATATAGGATGTTAAAACATAAACTAGCATGGTCTATAATAAATGTGAAATTATTTAAGCATTCCTAAAGCTATTTCTAACTAGCAACAGAGTTTTATATGAGTGACATCTAGGGGTTTAAAAAGATTAACACCTATGCAGAGTCTTCATCTAAACTCCTTGAATTTTCCCCTCATTTGCATCTGAGTAATGAACATATACATAGTTCAACACCTAATACAGAACCCAAACCACCTGAAAATTAATCAGCTAAAATGCCATCACCTAAGACCACATTTCTAAAAACTGTTAAATATTGAGTGAGCTCCACTGATTGAAGATTTATGAGCTGAAGAGAGGACACTACAGATAAATTCTATTTTCTTATAATGAGTAAATATTTTTTAAAGAAAAGAAAGAAATATTGGCCTCTGTTCTTTAAAGTTAGTCTTCTCTCCTTGTCCTCTATTTCATCCTAATAGATTCCATTCTATTATCCCTTCAGAACAATGAGACTCCCTCTTTTTTTCTACCTATTTCTCCCATAGTTTTTATATGGCTCTATCATCTAAGGACAGTGCTTGAGACGTTAGAGGAAAGAAAAGTTTCTACCTGAGGTAGCGGAATTTGAAAAGAGGTTAGAGTATACATTATCCTCCTATACTTACACTGCACTCATATAAAGTATTTATTAGCCAGGCATACCTCATGTTATTGTGCTTCACTTTATTGCACTTCACAAATATTTTGCTTTTTCAAAAATTGAAGATTTGTGGCAACCCTGAGTTGAGCAAATTGAAAACCTTCTGAAAAAGGATTCAACATTCTAGATGTCAGTAAGAACATTCATGATTCATTGGAAGAGATCAAAATATCAACACTAGCAGGAGTTTGGAAGAAGTTGATTCCAACCCTCATGGATGACTTTGAGGAATTTAAGTCTTCAATAAAGGGAGTAACTGCAGGTATGAAGGAAATAGCAAGAGAAATAGTTAGAAGTGGAGCCTGAAGATGTGACTGAATTGCAGCAATCTCATGAACAAACTTTAATAGAAGCTGCTTCTAAAGGATGAACAAAGAAAGTGATTTCTTGAGACAGAAACTACTCCTGGTGAAGATGCTGGGAAGATTGTTGAAATGACAACAAAGGATCCAGAATTTTACAAAAACCTACTGGATAAAGCAGTGGCAGGGTTTAAGACAATTGACTCCAATTTTGAAAGACGAACGTGGGTAAAATGCTATCAAACAGTATCGCATGCTACCAAGCTCACGGGTGAAAGGAAGAGTCGATCAATGAGGCAAACTTCATTGTTGTCTTATTGTAAGACTTTGCCACAACCATCAGCAACCATCACCTTGATCAGTCAGCAGCCATCAACATATAGGCAAGACTTTCCACCAGCAAACAGATTATGATTCACTGAAGACTCAGATGATGGTTGGCATTTTTAGCAATAAAGTATTCTTTAAGACATGCACATTGTTTTTTATAGATAATATTGCTTTACACTTAATAGACTATGGTATAATGTAAACATAACTTTTATATACACTTGGAAACCAAAAAATTCATGTTATTCACTTTATTTTGGTGGTCTTCAAACATACCCGCAATATCTCCAAAGTATGCCTATTTATGCTTAGTTTTTAGACTATAAAACCCATTAATACAGGGTGGGGCAAAAGTAGGTTTACAGTTGTTCACATGAAAAGTAATATAATAATTCATAAATAATACAAGAATAAATTCTGTTCCATGTACTCACTGTAAACCTACTTTCGCCCCACCCTATATATTAAGTGTGTTTAATTCAAGTATGTTTATATAATAGATATCCAAATGTTAAAATCTACTTGTAGAATTTTGACAACAATAAAACTTACTTAAGATTTCTTGCTGCTCATATTTTTATATTTGGTTAACTAAGTTGTGTATAAACTCTTCTGGAATGTTTTAATAGCTCTGATATTATGGTACTTTCCTTGCCTTTCCTTGCTCTGATTTAAATGGGATTTTTCAGATATCTCAAAAATAACCCTACTTTTATTTTTGTTTAAACATAAAGTTCAGAAGATTGTTTTGCAATTCACTATCACAATCATTCTTTATATCACAAGAATAAAACAAAAAGAAATCCTTAAAGGTCTTCATCTCCCCTCAACTGTCAGTACCATATACACCATACCTTGAGTGTGAAAACACTTTTTCCTAGGAAATGGTTGTAAAGAGCCATTTTCCCCTTAGGAGACGCAGTCCATTTGGAAGGAAAATTCCTAGAAGGAGAAAAAGAAAAGGCGGTGGGGGGAAAGCCTAAAAGCTTGAGTACTTACTAAAAAGAGACTGACACCATCTGGAGAGGACTGAGGAAACCGGAAGGACATAGTCTTAAAGAAATTAATCACCTACTCCGCACAAAACGGGATCCAGAGACAGGCTGAGTTCACTTGCGGAGAAATAAGGCTATATGTCTCATATCTGAGTTGTAACTGTGAGTTTTAAGTTGAATACATTTGAACATTGAGGAACTAGAACCCAGAAGAATTCTATATTTAGCGCCTTCTTTTGCCAGAGGGATCGCCACAGTGACTCAGCAATCAAAGCTCATGTGGTCAACAACAACTTCACATCCATAACTGACCAAGAGATGTGACACAATCCCCTAATTTTACAGAAAGGAAACTCAGATGCACAAAAATGTAATGACTAACAATTTTATGATTTTAGATATCCAATTTGTCAGGCACCACAATAAAAATCTATATTTGTTTTTCCAACTAGCTCTAATCTACGGGGCATAGGAAAGAGAGCATGAGGGCCTATCATTTGGTCCATCAAAGGCTAAGGAGAGAATACAGCTCAACCTTCTAACAGAGCATTAGTGAGTTTACTGTTCTGAATCTGTTTCCTGTTGCTTTTATTAAATTATGAGCTCTTCCAGATAACTGAATCTTAGTCATTCAAGAGGTATTTATTAAAGACCTAATTCTGATCAATTAGATTTATTCCAATTCATTGTTTACTGGAAATTAGCTGTGTGGCAGCCATTGTGCTAACTGCTGGGAATAGAGGAATGAGACAGACTGGCATAGTCATTGTCCCCATGGACTTCAGTTCTGACAGTTGTGATAAAGTGTTAGAAAATGGAAAGGATAAGGTAACATGGGGAGTACAAAATAAGAGGCTAATCTGGACTAGCCTTATCCTAGTTAAGTGTACTTCATAGGCTTTAATTTATAGAAGCTACATACAAATTCACTTTTATTTGAGGTTAAAAGTATAATGCCATTTTTAAATGAATGACATTTTAAAATCAGATAGCAAAGAGAACTGAAATGATTTATTAAAAAATACAGACTCCCAGAATTTAAACATTCATTGAACACAGGCCATTGTTCAATTTGAATTGCCTCACTAGTATTGTTTCTTGAACCTTCACATTTTATATGTATATTATATAAAAGCTAGAAGTCTGGTGCATTGATTAATGCACCAGTGGGCCCTTCGCCTGGCCTGTGGGGATCAGATCAAAACCGGCTCTGACATCCCCTAAGGAGTCCCGGACTGCGAGAGGGCAGTTCTTGGGTGATGCACCCCAGAATTGGGCTCCTTCCTCTCTGGTTCCAGGTGTGTCACCCAAGAACCACAGCTGCCAAGTCATCACAGCTCAGCAGCTCCTGTGTTAAGCATCTGTCCCCTGGTGGTCAGTGCGTGTCATAGCTACTGGTCGGAGCGTCTGCCCCCTGGTGGTCATTGTGCATCATAGCTACCAGTCCAATGTTGAATGGTCAGATGGTTCAACAGTCGGATGGTCACTTAGGCTTTTATATATATAGATATATACATTATTTCACATTTTAAATGCCACCAATCACTGTATGAAAGAGATTGAAACAAAAGACCATTTATGTGTAAACAACATACATTTATTGTGTGCATCATATATTATGGCAGGCAATTTCATTTATAATGAGTTTTAAACCCTAAAAACTGCAACATCGATTTTCCTAATACTGAGAATGAATTAATTGGGAATTTCTTGACTCTGTGTTTAAAACCCCAGAATCTACCTAGTCTGGAATTCAGTTACAGGATTTGACAACATGATGGTTATTTCAATTATTGGAAAATATAAAAAATAATTTGGAGCTGATAATAACTAAAAGTATTAAATTTTAAATATTTTAGTTGTGTAATAAATTAGAGCACATGTGATATTATTGGCCTAATAAGATTATTCTCACTTGCATTCTGACAGGTTTTCATGAAAAGGAAAGAGAAGAGGTTATGACTAGTAAAATGGTAATGACACTGCTCAGTGAGCCCATGAGAGACTATCAAATACATCCCACAGGTTAAAATGTTGAGGGCCCCTGCCCTGACTGTCACTGGTATCTGGGCCTTCCTGTCAAGAGCTCTATTTTCTCTTGTTTTTGCATATTTCCAGGAACTGAAAATTTCTCTATCTTGAGTCTATTTTCCTGAAGATTCACAGACTAAAGTTCAGCAAGCCAGACTATTCCCCAGCAGAAGGAGCCATTAGCACAATGAAGCCTTAACATCCAGTATGAGGGATGAAAAACAGCATTCCATCTTAGTGTATGTGTTGGGGTAAGGAAGGTGTAGGGAAGTTTTAGGAAAATTTCACTCTTAAGATTTTCTTCCCAAGGTGAGTTAAAATAAGCCTGTGAAATAGCCACTGAGAATGCAATTCAGTTTAAGTGGATTATAATGGGTTCAGGTGTTCCTAGAACCTGGAATTTTAATATCTATTTCTGTTTAGCACTGGAGTTGACATGTTCACAATTTACTAATACTTTTAGTTATTAAACCCTACTGGTAGATAAAAGAACAAACAAATTTAATTATACGATTAATTTAATCAAGTTTATTATTTGGACCTTTTAATATAATTTTAATTGCCTACATTCGTTAGCCTAGAGATGTTATGTTGAAATTCTATACTTTATTCTGAATTTGCATTAGTTGAAGTCCAAGCTGCTGTAACAAAAGAAATTGAAATGCAAAAGGTTCAACAAGATAGAAGTTTGTTTCTTCATGTAGTAATTGAGAAATAGAATCTGGTACACAGTTATTTAGGGGATCAAACCAGGGGACTCTAATATCCCTTTAATTCACATTTTATTCTTGATAACTTAGTCACATGAGCATGCATAACTGCTTGTGGACAGCCATAATTGGTAGGACCTACCAGAATATAGTTTGGGTCAATCTTTTTATTATGTAACCCCTCTTCTCTCTCCACCATCATTATCTGAGTATACAGTGCCATATGATGTAAAGTTAGAGACACTGACATGGCTGTTTAATTCATGCAAACAGTTTAGTGACATCACACCTGCTCAACAATGGAGTTTCTAAAGAAAAGATAAAGGACAACTCTAAATTTACCATATGCATCTGCTTTTTTATTGATGTACTATTCTGGGATTTTGTCAAGAAATACTGGACTAACTGGTAAAGGTATCGGTTAAAAGCTGGAATAGTAGCTAGTTGTACTTTATTCAACAAGAGAGGAGACAAATCAAGTAAATTAAAGCTATGCCCAGGAATGGATTTTAAATATTGTTTTAACTGAAATTTGTGATCTAATTTGTAGAGATATAGGTAGTGTTATGAAGGTTATGTGGACTTAAAGAAATTGTCCATTGAACAGTTCAAATGAAGGTCTGACATATTTTCCCTGATTACTTTTAATAGTAGATTGATTGATTTGATTAAATGAGGAATCTGAGATTTCTGATATTCTTGATTATCTTTATCTTTTGAGGATTTGGAGGACTAATAAGTATGATAAAAATTAGAGTACATCGGCCACTGATAAAAATGAAATTGTGCTTTAAATTATTTTTGTGCCTCCAAAACGTAATAGTCATAGAAAAGCCTATTTTATATTACCAAGTTTGTATCCAAGTAAGACTAAAAAAACAATATTCTACATCAGAGGTTCTCAAATATTTGGTCCTTAAGGCCCCTTCAAACCTTAAAACTTGAAGACCCTTAGAGATTTTATTTATGTGGATTCTATCTATTGATATTTACTCTATTAGAAAGTAAAACTGAGAAAAATTTTAAATATCTGTTTATTTAGCTAGTTATTAAATTATTTAATACTAAAGGCCTGGTGCACAAAATTCATGCACGGTGGAGGGGGAGGGTGTCCCTCAGCCCAGCCTGCACCCTCTCCAATCTGGGACCCCTTGGGGGATGTCCAACTGCTGGGATGTCTGATCCCACAGGGATTGGGCCTAAACGGGCAGTCGGACATCCCTCTCACAATCCAGGACTACTGGCTCCCCACCGCTCACCTGCCTGCCTATCTGATTACCCCTAACCACTTCTGCCTGCTAGCCTGATCACCCCCTAACCACTCCCCTGCCAGCTTGATCGACGCCTAACTGCTCCCCTGCTGGCCCAATTGCCCCTAACTGTCCTCCCCTAAAGGCCTGGTCCCCCCGAACTACTCTACCCTGCCGGCCTGGTCAGCCCCAACTGCCCTCCCCTGATGGCCTAGTCACCCCCAACTGCCCTCCCCTGCAGGCCATCTTGTGGCCACATGGGGGCAGCCATCTTTGACCACATGGGGGTGGCCATCTTATGTGTTGGAGTAATGGTCAATTTGCATATTACCTCTTTATTATATAGGACTAGAGGCCCAATGCACAAAATTCGTGCAAGGGCCTTGACCCCAGGCCCTGCTCACTGCTGCTCTGGCCAGGGGCCTCTGCTGCCTCTGCCATGCCTCAGCCCACTGCGGCTTTGTCCAGAAGGAAGGACATCCAGAAAGACATCTGGCCTAATTAGCATATTATACTTTTTTTTTTAAGTATATTTTATTGATTTTTTACAGAGAGGAAGGGAGAGAGAGAGTTAGAAACATCGATGGGAGAGAAACATCGATCAGCCTCCTCCTGCACATCTCCCACTGGGGATGTGCCCGCAGCCCAGGTACATGCCCTTGACCGGAATCGAACCTGGGACCCCTCAGTCCGCAGGCTGACGCTCTATCCACTGAGCCAAACCGGTTTTGGCAATATTACACTTTTATTATAGATTATATAGAACAGATTATTAAATGTTTACTTAAAATAACAATATAGAAATAACTACATTTTACAAAACAAACAAACAAAATTGTGAGAAGAATGACATTGTTTATTGTTTCAAAACTCTTTAATGTCTGGTTTAACAGAGTTGAATTCTCATATCAGCTCTGTAGTCACTCTGTGATGATATATTATTTCAATTAAAGTATATAAAGAAATTCAGCCTTGTGCTGATATGTACGTAGAGGAAAGAAGAATCTTATGGACCTCCTGTGAGGAGCTCAGGGACTCCAAGTTCTCCTCCTACCACACTTTGAAAACCACTGCTCCACATGCCCTGGGTCTTCAATTTAGGTCTTTACTTGACAAGGAAAGAGCATGCCTGAGTCCTCAATTAGGATAGAAACCAAGCCTCAACCGTACTGGAGCTCTAAACCTAGCATGAAGAGGTATTTTTAAATGGTGGCTGCTGGAGGAGCCTCTGAGACTATTCAACAGTAAAAGGAAAGTACTAAAGAATGAGCAATAGGACCAAGTAAAGAGAAATCGGTGGGGAGAAAAAACAGAAAAACTTAAGGTTAAATATGAGTGGAGTCCATTGAATAAATATGAAAGTTAAAGGATAAGAATAAGAACAATAACAAGTACAGGTCCCAATTTTTCCGAACACCTTGCCACGTTTGGATATATGTATAAATCCTTCCCCAAACATAAATATCCAAAGAAAAATTTTTCATCCGCCCTTGTGGCTTAAGTGATTACAGGTGATTTAAAGCCTACCACCAGATGTGCCTGTGCGAGGCTTTCATTCAAAATTGAATTACACAAAGAGGTTGTATTTAGATGGGGTGGATGGCTGCCATGTCCAGTGTGGTTCTGGAGTCCCCACCTATGGGGATAGCTCCAGAATCAGCATCTTACTGGTCACCGCGGCGCGACATGTGTCTGGAGCTGGCATCTGGCACCTGGGTGTCACCTTCAGAGCTGGAAGTTGTCTGGTCTTTGCAGAGGTAGCAAATAGTGCTGTCAGTCTCGGAAATTCAAACCCTATCTATTCAGACTCCCAACAGGAAGTAGTTGATATACTCATAAAAGCTTAGCTGAAGAGCATGTGATGAGATAACTAATGCAGGGGTTTGGGAAATTTTAAGGGAACCAAAAAGGGGTGATTAAGCAGTCAGAAACTAGCCATCATTAATTCTGCAGGCACAGGAAAGGTAATGGTGTTACTAGAGCCTGTGAAAAGCTACAGCTATACTGGTATACCCCAACAGAATATATAACCTTAGAGCAGGGGTGGGGAACATCTGGCCCATGGGTCGTATGAGGCCTGTAAATCATTTGGTCTGGCCCTGCCAAGGTATTAGGGGAGAGTTTATTAAGTGTTTGACCAAATATAGCAGGCTAATTTTTAAGCTGATAATTTTGTATGGCCCACCAGTGATGTTATAAATATCCAACTGGCTCTTGGCTGAATAAAACATTCCCCACCCCTGCCTTAGAGGAATGTAGCCACTGTCAGATCACAGCATGCAAAGAAAGAAAAGAAGGAATAACTACCTAACTTCTTTTTTCTTCTAATTCTGAAATTATGCCTGATATCTCCTACTAGCTAGACCCAATTGGAAGCCAGGGTGCAAAGAGCCCAGCTAATGCAGCCCATGGAGGCCCATATGCTGGGGTACCACAGAGCAAAGAATGGAACAAGGGTGGCACCAGGTAAATAGCTACTGGGAACACCATCACACCTAACCTTAGGTTAAACTGGCCCATTCCCACCTGCAGTTCCTAAAGATGAGATTCAAAAAGTGAATCAACTTTATTAAAATATGGAGAAAGTATTGTTCTAGCAGCTGCTACAAGAAATCCCCTTAAGCAGAATGTACTTTTGTTGAAAAAAGTCTTTTAAGTCATAGGGTGGGAATCTCTGCAAAGCCTATTTGTTAATGCAAAGATTTGGGACAAAGAAGAATTTGTCCCAAAGAAAGAAGGAAAGAATATAGATGATAGAAGTAGAGAAGAGAGGACAGACCATACTTTAAAACCTTGGAAATCTCTAACATTTCCAAAGGCCAGGAACGACCACAAGCCAAAATTAATAATTTCAAGTGAATACATTTTGAGTCAAAGAGGTCACAACTTATAATTGGCTTATAAAGAAGAATATATAACTAATAGCCATTAAGCCTGAATATTGCAAAGGAAAAATAAATTCTGTAAAATATCACACTTTCAAGCCCCTATTCATAACACTTAGTGACTGAGCAGTGATGGCGAACCTATGACACGCGTGTCAGAGGTGACACACGAACTCATTTTTTTGGTTGATTTTTCTTTGTTAAATGGCATTTAAATATATAAAACAAATATCAAAAATATAAGTTTTTGTTTTACTATGGTTGCAAATATCAAAAAAATTTCTATATGTGACACTGCACCAGAGTTAAGTTAGGGTTTTTCAAATTGCTGGCACGCCGAGCTCAAAAGGGTCGCCATCACTGGACTAGAGGGATGGGAAATTTCCCATTACAGCTCCTCTACTCAAAGGCACCCCGTTTCTAGGAAATAGTTGCCATGAGCCCAGTTCTCCCTCTCCAGGAATTTGCTAAGTGTTTTTATTTCGTGCCTCCAGAACCCACCCCACATTCACCTTCAGTGTCATGCCTTTGATGTCAGCCACTGCTTTGGGGGAAGGGGCTGGAATGGTCTGAATTCAGCAGTCCCCCCTTATTCTGGGGGACTACTTTCTAAGATCCTCAGTGGATGTCTGAAGCACAGACAGTACTGAACCCTATATATACTGTGGGTTTTTTCCTATACATACATGCCTATGACAAAGTTTAATTTATAAATTAGGCATGGTAAGAAATTAACAAGAACTAATAATGAAATGGAACAATCATAACAGTATACTGTATTAAAAGTTATGTGATGAATGTGGTCTTTCTCTTTCTCTAAAAATCAAGACAGCTACTAAACAGCTAAGAACAAATAGCATATATGGTGTATCCATATATCCAGCTGGACAAAGGGATGATTCATGTCCCTGGCTGGATGGAGCAGGATGTCTTGAGATTTCATCACCTTACTCAGAATGGCATGTAATTTAAGACTTATGAATTGTTTTATTCCTGGCTCTTGAAAGAAATAAATCATAGTGGTGCCTTAAAAGTAGCTAAATCAATCAAATCCCTAGGCATCTGTGAGAAGGGAAGGGAAAAGAAGGAAAAGAAAAAGGGAGGGAAGAGGCGGGGAGGAGAGAGGAGGGGAAGGAAGGGGAGGAGAAGGAAGGGGAGAGAAGGGGAGAGAAAAGGAGAGAAGGGGAGAGAAGGGGAGAGAAGGGGAGAGAAGGGGAGGGAAGGGAAGGGATATGAGGTTATATAAAGCCAATTTAGGGAACCAATTGACTGTAAGATTTTTTAAAAATCTTTATTGTTGAAAGTATTACATAGGTTCCCTTTTTCCCCCCATTAACCTCTTCCAGCCCATTCCCATCCTCCCCCTCCCCCCAGTCCCTCACCACCCTGTTGTCTGTGTCCACAGGTTATGCATATTGACCCAAAGATTTTAATGGACAGAAAACCTTGTAATCTTAGCTTTTGATAACCTATACTTCTAAGAAGCACCTGTAGATTAGGGCAATGACCAACACTGGGTATGAATCTAAGTACCTAGCTCCGCCACTTGGAGCTTATAGTAAGTTACATAATCATACCTAGCTGTAGTGTCCTCATTCAATACCTACCTCCCAGAATCTAACAAACTAATGTAATGAGGATTGTCAAGCCCATTAGCTTACACCTGTACACCTGCTAGAAGGGCAGCCTTCTCCACTGGGCAGCTGACATGAACCTGCCATCATTAGCTGTGCAATCTGCCACACTGCTTCACTTCTCCAAACATTTAATTCCTTTTTTCTGTGGCTATGATTTCACAGCCTTCTCCATAGAGCTGTTGTTCAGGTGCATTAGAACTTTACCACGGTATCTAGCATCTAGTAAGTACTCAGTAACTGTTTCCTTCTCTAGACTGGACCAGGGGCCTTGAAAAGATCTCAGCAAATGACCCGAGAAAGCCTGCATTGGCTCCTGCCTTGCCTAGAGGCCTGGCAATCATGAGTATTTCTTTCCTTGTGAGTTACAACATAGGAGTTTAAATGTGGGATGTAGTGGTTAAAAACTTTAAAATTTTTCCACAGTTTGAAGATGGGGTCCAAGATATTGCATTATAATCCACACATAGCTTTACTCTTTCATTTAATGGCCAAAAAAAAAAGGATGAAAATCTATAGATCAAAAAACAATACTGTAGCAAAAAAAAAACAACATTGCAAGTGGTTTAATAACAAGACTTGCAGTTTCTTTCTACGTTTTTATCTTCCTAATACTTAACTACAGCAATGTATATAATAATTACAGATATCCCAACTCCCAAAAATTAAATTTAAAATTACCTAGAATATTTTTTCTTCATTTTATTCTTTTTTTAATGTTAACTTTAAAAATACATTTTTTTTATCTTAAAGAGAGACAGGGAGAGCGAGAAAAATATCAATGTGAGAGAGAAATATCCATTAGTCGCCTCCCAAATGGGCCCCAACCTGAAAACTGGGTATGGGCCCTGACTGGAAATCGAACCTACCACCTGTGGGTGTATGGGATGATGTTCCACCAGCCAAGCCAAGGTAACGTCTTTTATTCTTAAATTCTCCTCACCTCTATTTTCTGAGATGCTGCATTTCTTTCCTGTAGCAGGGACTCTTGCTTCAAAGGAAACTTATTTACTACGACTATTAACAGCTTCACAAAAATAACCGAACTTCTCTCTTTCCTTTGCAGTGTCTCATTTCTTCAGCTCATACTGAGACCTGCACCAAGTTACGGAAACTGCGCTCTTCCAGGGGAATCTAACCTAAATTCATATTTACGTCTGGCTATTTTCTGGCTCTTTGATGCTGTACATTTTAACTCTCATCTCCCTTTTTTAAAGCTGAAGATTCTTTGCATTATTACAGAGATAGGGAAGTTGAAACAGGAAGCACAGGCCCAGGTGAGAGACAGAGATCTGGTTCTCAGTTCTGGTTTCATCTGTTTTCTATGTGCGCCTTTTTATTCCTAGAGATTCTCCAGTGAGTGCCGCTGTGTATCACCAGTCAGTTTCTTAAAATAGCTTGGCATAACTAAAACTAGCAGAGTAAGGAAGTTTTGACATATGGTGAAGTTCTGCAGTAGTAATCATGGGGTTACAATAATAGCAACACCCACTGCCGAATTCCCAGTCCAGTGCTTTGCATAATGTAGGTGTTTAATACAGACGTGTGAATGATAACTGAAACAATCTCTAATTCTGTACAAAAGGAGTATTCCTAGACTAAGCTTTGTTCTCTCAAATCCATACTGTAATCAGACAATCAATGGGTCTGGGCTGCCTATCACTACTTGAGCCAATTAAGCAGATATAGGATTGAATCATATATGAGCATTTATTCCAATAATGCCAGCAGTACGGGAGAGCAGCAGGTCATCCACAAAAAATCTGCTCAGCCCCCCAACATAAGTTAGCTGCATATACTGGGTAGAAGGACAAAGATTACGTGGGGAAATCGGCAAAAGGTATAAGAATAGGTATGCAAAATGGACAGTTGACAGGCAATGCAAAGACCTGGGGGTATGCAAAGGCCTGGGCTTCTGGTTTCTGCAACAAGGTTGTTAATCTTTCTATGATAACAGGCAGCTTCCGGATGTAGAGGACAGCTGCATTTCCAGGTCCCGCATGCGACTCCCAGCCAGGTTGGAATGGGCTTTCTTTAATCAGAACAAAACAATCACGGTTAACAGAGCATGATTAATACTTATAACTATAGCTGGCCCCCAATATTCTATTTCCGCCCCTAACAATACCCCTAACTTTTCCACATAAGCCAACCTAGAAAGAAAGCCCTGTCAGAGTCAACTCCAGGACTTTAAAGGAACTGGATGGTTTATTTTCAATTCTCTCTCTAGACCATTTAAGGGCATTTAATCAAACCACAAAATGTAAAAGAAATTAATTCTGTAATCTATGGTTACTGCTGAAAAAATTAAAAAGAGGCAAGAGAAAAATTCAACTATAATGAAAGGTTCAATTATTTCAATTATATCTCTCTAAAATGAACATTCTTTTACATCAGACATCAGCAATTTAGTGCTAATTTGCTCCCAAAATAGCATCAATTATAATACTTTAACCAAAAAAAAGGGTAACATATATTCACAAATTATTTAATAGTTTTTATAAATGTAAGAATTATAAACATATCAGATTGATAAAGATATGTGTTTATAGCTAATTCAATTATTACCAAGGACACCATGGAATATTATATATATACTAGAGGCCCAGTTCACGACATTCGTGCACTGGGAGTTGGGGGGGGGGGTGTCCCTCAGCCCAGCCCGCACCCTTTTGCAGTCCAGGAGCCTTCAGGGGATATCCGACTGATGGCTTACCTCGCTTCCCGTGTAAGCCACAGTTGGACATCCTTAGCACTGCAGCAGAGGCAGTCCACTGTGCTCTCCAGCCATCAGCCCAGCTTGTGGCTGAGCAGCACTCCCCCTGTGGGAGCACACTGACCACCAGGGGGCAGCTCCTGCATTGAGCGTCTGCCCCCTGGTGGTCAGTGCGTGTCATAGTGACCGGTTGTTCCACCAGTCATTCTGCTGTTTGGTAGATTTGCATATTAGGCTTTTATTATATAGGATATAATTATGTATATTTAATTGTACATAATGATATATAGATATATACTATAGTGTGTGTGTGTGTGTGTGTGTGTGTGTGCACAGTGTCTATATATGCAAATAAATTGCTCCCTGCTGCCCTGGCTGATTTGGCTCAGTGGATAGAGCATCAGCCTGCAGACTGAAGGGTCCCAGGTTCGGTTCTGGTCAAGGGCATGTACCTTGGTTGCGGGCACATCCCCGGTGGGGGGTGTGCAGGAGGCAGCTGATCGATGTTTCTCTCTCATTGATGTTTCTATCTCTCTCCCTTCCTCTCTGTAAAAAATCAATAAAATATTTTTTTTTAAATTGCTCCCTGCTCAGAATCATAAATACCCAAAGAAACATCTTTTATATATCATCAGGTCTTTGCATTTTCAATTTCCATGAGGGTCCATGAACATAAATTCCAATAAAGTAATTAACTGACTTTTTCTCTTATCTGGGTCCATCTAATTTGTGTCCAAGAATTTGTACTCACTTTAACATTCCAATAAGGGAAATATTATTAACTCCTTCCATTAGTTTTAAATTTTGAGATGAAGATCAAATTTAGTTCTCAAATTGAGACACATTATGGCACAGTAAGCCTGTCTCGCATCCCTGGGCAGCGTGGGTGCAAAGAGCTTCCCATGACAGACAGGAATGGGCTAGCAAGCATGGTCCTCAAGAAATCTGTAACTGCGGTGAGCAGAATAGAATTTTTGTGCAGCGTTGTCAGGAGCTAGCTCCTACTGAAGAGGTGATTATTAAATATTTAGGAATTATAGTTGAAATCAGCCTTGGGTGGAAATATTTACACCATGAAAATTGATAAATGCTACAAGTCTGGGCTTTTGCTGTTATCGTTGTCATTTCTGGTACAGTAGTTGTCATTGAGAGAGCCAGTTGACAGGCATACCACTGCATGTAGGATGGACAGAGTCAGCAGTCCAGAAATGAGCATTGTAATCTAGGAGCCAGGGTAGCAATTACTTCAAAAAGTGGCACCATACTGTAGTCGGGTCATCTTTCTTGAATGTTTGACTTGTGGCAATGATATTCAGATATTTACCTACTTTCCTAGCAGAAAGCTCAAAATTCTTTATTGTCCATTGTCCAGGTAAGTTTATAATTGACATGTTAAGGTTTGTTATACAGTAAAGAATATAATGTATATATTTTATAAGGGTTACAATAAGCCTCTATATAGTAATCCAAAAGTCTATTTTTTAAATTTGAGTATATGAGTCATAGTTCTTCCTCATTTATTTCCTAGAAAAATGGTTTTTATTAAAATAAAATTGGGTATGGTATTTCCACTCCATCATACAAAGATTGACTAAACCTATATCATTCAAAATAGTAACCATTATTTCTACTGTTTAGTACCTATTACATGCAAGGAACTTTTTTTAACACTTTGATACTCCACCCTATGAGTTAGAAATTATTATTCCTGTTTTATTTATTTTTAAAAATATATATTTTTATTTTTACAGAGAGAGAGTTAGAAACATTGATGAGAGATGATCAGCTGTCTCCTGCATACCCACTATGGGAATCAAGCCCAAATCCAAAATACATGCTCTTGACTGGAATCGAACCCAGGACCCTTCAGTCCACGGGCCACTGTTCTATCCACTGAGGCAAATCGGTTAGGGCTATTATTCCTATTTTAAAGCATCAAAACTGAGAGACATAAAGAATGTCACTTACTTAAAGTTTCAGAACATGTAAGAGTCCAAGCCTGGACTAGAACCCTCTCTCTGATTCCAAAATTCATTCTTTTAACCACTATATTCAATTGTCTTTTGTGCATACAGGGGTCTCAGATATTCAGACACACACCACTGTTTCTTTTTGCCAATGAAAACCTTCAGAACTGTGTGCTAAGCTAAATATAATAATTATTGACATGCTTTCAGCTGACGTAGAGCCATAGGTTGTTTAAATCGATGGCATTTTGAAAGTTTATGGTTTTAATTAACCCATCAACTAAATATCTGGTATCATAATATTAAATATCTATACTCCTTCATTAGATAATTATGCAACAGTTCAAAAATTTCCCTGCCTCTCACACTTCCCCTACTTTCTGCAATGAAATTTTAGTTAATGTCAATGGTTCTACATACTAAATAAATTCCTTTTAAGTGTTATCTTTGATCTAAAAAAATATAGCAAGTCCCTCAGTCCACATTTTCCTGCTAGTTTCAATATCTAAAAATTGCACTCTATAACTTAATGCAGAATTATGAATTTTATTCTATTATATATACATATAAATGCTGTCCCTATCTTCATCAGTAAGAGGAAAATCTATACATTTAAAATGACAAATGAAAGCTCTTAGAAATAATGCCAAGACATAGCTAATAGAATTCCACAATAGCTATTGACAGGAAAATATCACTTACTTTCTGAGGCTGGCAAAGCTATTAGTGCTGGTATGTTGAAAATGTCTTATAAATGTTAGAGAAGAAAATGTTTAAACCTTGGGGAAGTCACTGAAAGAAAGTACAGCCTTATAATAACCATATTGCAAGAAAAGAAATGCCCCAGGATTTCAGGGACATTATTAAAACTGTTGGCAGACTTACTATTGGTTCACAAACTATTCATTAGCACTTCACTAAATCCCAAGTTCTCTTGAAGTTGAAAGGCTCTTGCCCTGCCCATTTATGTTCAAGTAATTCCAAAAGTTTAATTTTATTTAGATGATTTTTAAGAATGTAGAAGGGGTTTAGTGGGCTATCAGCAACTGCTCTTTAATTCAAAGTCATTCTTTATACCTTTACGAATAAAGTAATTTGATTCAACTTCACCTTATTTTTCAGGGAGAAATAATTAGTTATCTGACACAGGCAAGAGAAATTGTACTAAAAACTCAATTACTTTGCTCAGTTGAGATTACCTCCCTGGACGTAAGGGCTCATTACCATAAAAACGTGTACTCCAATCAGAAGCTTCAGAGATATTATAAGAACATACATTTCTCTCATTAATAAAAGGTGAATTTGAAACCTTATGATGTCCACTTACATTGCATTTCTCCTGATACCAACATAAATTTCCAGTGTTCATTGATTTCCCACAGGATATTATCCATGCAGCTGGCTGAGAAATAGTGCCTTTTTTTTCATTAAAGCAAGTTAAGAGTTTATACGAGATTATTTCTAAAGTCCCTACTAGGGCTAATTTCAATGACCCCTATGTTTATATAAACTTTTGTATTTACACTGAATTAGCCACATAAGAAAGCTCTGTACACTCAGAGCTCATACTTACGCTACATTTCTTCTAGCATTCTCCTGATATCATGTGATGGCAATAATTCCATTTTGTGCTTTTTCTAACAAGTTTGGCAATGAGTCTTCTGTTAATGACACCTGTTTTTAGATAATTATTGTCATAAACAATAGTCTTATCTTCCTGCTCAGCAAATGCATTGCTGCATCTGTGAAATCTCAATCATTGCCATGACAACGGAGGTGACCAACAAGGAGAAGAGGCAAAGCTTTTGTATAACATTAAGTAGAAACAGCATGTAATTTCTTAAAGTTGTTATTCAAATTAGATCTCATACGCTGTTTCAAGAAGGAGAGAAAGAAATGTGTGACTTCCTCAGTTTTTTCCCTCTCTTGTAGGTTAGCGGCTCTAGAAAAATATCTCTGTACAATACCAAATAATTCAAGTCAAATTCCACTTTTGTAAGCATAACTGGCATATGTTGAATGGCCTGATAGTGCATATAAAAGAGAATTACTGTAACATCTTATGTTAGTATTTAGTAAAAACAGAACAACCCAAATTCTCCTCCGGTAACCAGGGCCTAGTTTCACCAGGCTGTTCAAATTTATGAGTGGTGAGAAGGAAGGATTTGATGCAGATGTATTTTTCTATGTCAGCACACATTGCCCTCAAAATTGTGGCACAGCATGGCTGCCAGTGTGTGGGGGTAGAGCTGAAAAGGTGGATGTGCCGAACTCTCTAGGCACACAGACGAGGGCCTTTGGCTGTGCAGCTGAAGGTCTTCCCCACAGTTTGTCTTTCCCACTCTGCCTCCTAGATCCCCAAGGATTCCAGAACCTCCGACAGGAAAACAGAAAAGAGTCAAGGCCAGAGTCTGTATAAAAAGAACACGTTCTCTGTAGGAATGTGGGCCAACAAGGTGAATAAACATAAAATAAAAATAAAGCCAGGAGCATGTCACTGGTGGAGAGGCAGGTGTGACAGGCAAGGGGAGAGGGAGCAGAAATCAAAGGACGAAGCCTTATGAATTGTGAGAAGCAGCAAAGTTGTTTGACTCCCCTCAAGTCAGTTCTGTGGAGAGTCAACAGAACAGCGTGTTAAACTGAGTAATGTAATTCGGGGAAGACACAGTAAGTGAAGGAAACTGCACAGGTTACACAATTCAGGGCCTTCCCTGAATACAAGTAATTTGCCCACACACTGACGATCCCTAAATCCCAAGGCCAAAGTTACGAGTTACTGCAGGCAAACATTTGCTTTCGTTGCCCTGAGAATTAATTAAGAAGAAGTCCTTTAGGTCTGGGCACTATTTGTTGTTCTTGCAGACCTGTCAGTCCTCCGTGATTAACTTTGATCAGTCTGTGGACATACGGTGTTTTGTGTGCTGAGCATTTGCAAATGAATTGCCTTGCACCCAGGGTCCCATTCAGAGCCCAAATAAACCATGTAGGAATGCATCAGTGTGAAGTGGAAAGGAGTCTCCTGGGAGTTTAGCTGTCCCAGGAGAGAAAAGCTGCCCAGGCACAAAGGCTCTTGGTCAGAGGAGTAGATTCTCACGACAGCCTGGAGTCGGTCCCTGGAACTGGCCTCCTGGCCCCCAGGGACTGCTGTCTGTGCTATGAAGCCCCCCTACTCAGCACTAGATTGAGCTGTGAAGCTACGGTGGTGAGCAAGATGAGGCTCGTCAGTGAACAGCTGAAACTTAAAACTAGCACAGAAAGGAGAAGGCATTACACAACAAGCTACTAGGAGTGGGATGATGTGTGAGGGCCTGCAGGCTCTGTGTACGAGCACTTAACAGGGAGATCTGACCTAGGGAAGTCCGAGGAAGCTCCTCCCAGGAGGGATCATTAAACAGATTTAAACAGGCAGGGGCAAGGGATTAAGAGGTTAAACTCCAGTGAAGCCAAAGTGGAGTCGGTGGGCATAGGATTGCGTGGCCCTTGTATCTCGTGTAAGGATTGGGCCCCTATCTTAAGGGCAGGGGAAAGCCATCGAAGGGTTTGAAGCAGAGAAAATAAAGGGGCAAAAACATAAATTAAAATGGAAATAACCTCTTTTCAGTTAACCCTGCAAAATATCACTTAATGGGCAAGGTGGTGAGGGTAACTCCAACAGATTAGAATGCAACAGGGGGAGGAAAGCTGCCTTTCACCTGTTTGTGATACTCAGGGTCCTAGCAGCCGTGGCTCACCCATCGTGACAGCAGGGAGTGTGGGACGCAGTGAAGTCACTGGTGCGGATGAGCACAGGACTGGGAGGACTCCACGGTGGTGTCTGGTTGAGCTACCAGCTCTATAGCCTCAATCTCTTTTCCCCAGATGGTCTCAGCTCCAACTATAACCCCAAATCGCATTCACACAGCAGGTGTCAACATTACCCTTTTGCTGGAAATCTGGGGGCCTCGTGTGGCAGTGCAGAAAACATTGAACAGGCAAGCCCCTCTCTTAAAAGTCCTCTAGCACCCCACCCCAAAACAAAAACAAACAAAAGCTCTGACTTTAGTCTCTTGCCCACTAGAATATAAACTCCAGTAGGGCAGGGATTTTTTTTATCTGCCTTGTACACCAATGAATCTCCAGTTTCGAGAATAGAGCCTGTCCATATTAGACACTTAACAAATACTTGTCAACTAAAGCAATGAGACTCCAGAGTTCCCTCCCATCTCCCAGCTTGTGTCCTGGATTCCCTTCCAGAAGCTCCACTTTCTCACTTTACTCTGCAGGACAATTTATGTTCCACACACCCCCACCCCCCACCTTCCCATTCTTTTCCATAGCTGCCCTTCCACATGGAAAGATCCCTTCATATGCTCTGAGGGAGGCCTCATGCCCCACCCACCACAGCAGAGAGGAGCTGGCAGACTGATTTCAGACCTCCCTTCCCCTCCAGCTAAGATCGCATGAGTCAGTGATTAGACTTTGTCTGGACAGACTCACTTTTTTCTTTCTATTTATTTTTGTTTTTTCCACTTTTTTCCTCAGTATATATGTGCTCTTTATAAAAAAAAAACTATATGTGTGTCTATAGATAGATGATAGATACCAAAAGCACACACATATACACAAGACATTTGATCATTCATAATCCTTTCCTTGATCCCTTTTTAATTGCATTTTCTATCCATAGTGAGAATGATGCTGAATACACAATTCTGTGTCCCGATGCCTTCAGGTTCTTGCACACTAGGATTTGATTAACTAAAAAAAAATTATGCTACATTAAATCAAGTGCCAGGATTATGTTACAAATAATGTGTGTTACAGAGTGCAAAGAATGAAGAAATCACTGGGAGAGCTTGTCAAAAGAGATATGACTTTGACCTGAAGGACAGGAAAGGGCATTTGAGTAGAGACAAAACTTGGGGAACCGAAGTGGTTCTCTGAAGAAGTGTAGGATAGCCATCTCGGTGAAGCAAAAGATGTATACTGCAGAGAGGATAAGAGGCCGTGGGAAAGAATGTCAGATTGTTCTAGAAGGAGGTAAGTCGCGGCATAAAGATGAGAAACCAGGTACAGATGTCAGTAATTTCACTTAAGGAAGAGAGAAACTTGGAAAAGATTCTATTTGATCCTCATCCATCACCATCAAATTATAGCTTTAATATCTATATAATTATATATGTATATAATATACAGTGTCCCAAAAAATGTATACACCTTTAACAGTTGATAGCTCAATTTGAAAATGAAATGTATTTTAATAAACACTGCCCTTATAATTATTGAAAGTGCATGTATACATTTTGGGGGACAACCTATATATTATATGTATATACATACATATTATATGCCCTGAATTTGCCATGTTTCAAGACATAATCCTTTTCCTTTCCAAAGAAACTACATGATGAAACTTATTTTAGAAAAGATTAGCATAATCAGACTGTCTCTTTTAAGGTAATGGCAATGACTAAGTGAGTTGGTCTATTTTTGCAAACATAACTCTACTGCCAAAAAGCACCTTGCAATCCTATTACTCATAATTAGAAGTAATGTAATCACTTTTAGATACATCATGTAAAAATGTGAAGAGTATATCTAATGTTCTTCTTTTGTATCATAATTTAACTTTAGGAAAAGGATTTAAAGGATTTTTTAAATAATAAATTTTTCTGTCACTTTTCTTAAATTTGATCCAGAAGGGTTTGTTTTCTGACTGTAATTTAGCAAAAAGTAAAAATGGCTGCTGAAAAAGATTAAATATATTCCTGTTTTGAATTTACACTACAAATCCTCAACCCCATGACTTTTTAAAAATGAAACAGAGACTTTATCAATAAAAATAAAAAGAATGGGAGAGAAACCAAGATGGCAGCATAGGTAAACACCGGAGATTGCTGCCTTGCACAACCACTTCAAAAATACAACTAAAAGACGGAGCAGACATCACCCAGAACCACAGGAAGGCTGGCTGAGGGGAAATTCCACAACTAGAAGGAAAGAGAAAAGCATACCGAGACTCCAAGGTGGCGCGGTGCTGAAGTAAAATACAAAGGTGCATGCAGAGCGGGCTGGCGGCTGAGGGCGCGGTTGTCGTTTTCAATCAGGAGGGAGTCTCAGGCTTTGAGCTCCAGCTCCAGGTGAGTCTCTGGGGACCCAGACTCAAACGGGAGAAGCGGGACTGTCTGACATTGGTCGGAACTCGAGGGCAGCTTTCTCTCCGAGGTTTGCAGCGGTTGCTGGGACACTGAGAGGCAGAGCCTCTGGGTACGGGACTGAGAGCAGCCATAACTGCTCACTCTGCCTGCCCTGTTGATCCCCTGGGACCCACCCTGCCCAAGCCTTGCAGGGAGGCATTTGTTGGTTAGCCTCAGGCAGAGGCTAGATTAGCGCCACCCTAGAGATCCAGCACAGAAGTTCTCCCACTGCTGACACAGCTGATTCTCACAACCAATTGGCCTGGAGGTCAAATCCCTCCCAGTGTTACCTACAACAATCAAGGCTTAGCTACAACAAGACTGCACACAAAGACCACAAGGGGGTGCACCAAGAGTGTCTAACTCAGGTAACTGGGACACTTACCACAGAAAGCCACTCAATCGACACAGCGAAGCATAAAAAATGCCGAGACAAAGAAACAGGACACAAATGACAGAAATGGAGGAAAGCAGGCTGCTGGATATAGAATTCAAAACCATACTTTTGAGGTCTTTCAAGAGTCTTCTAGAAACTGCCGATAAACTTAATGAAATGTACAAGAAATCTAATGAGACCCTCAAGGTTGTGATAAAGGACCAACTAGAAATTAAGCATACACTGACTGAAATAAAGAATATTATACAGACTCCCAACAGCAGAGCAGAGGAGCGCAAGATTCAAGTCAAAGATTTGAAATACGAAGAAGCAAAAAACACCCAACCAGAAAAGCAAATGAAAAAAGAATCCGAAAATACGAAGATAGTGTAAGGAGCCTCTGGGACAGCTTCAAGCGTACCAACATCAGAATTATAGGGGTGCCAGAAGATGAGAGAGAGCAAGATATTGAAAACCTATTTGAAGAAATAATGACAGAAAACTTCCCCTACCTGGTGAAAGAAATAGACTTACAACTCCAGGAAGTGCAGAGAACCCCAAACAAAAGGAATCCAAAGAGGACCACACCAAGACACATCATAATTAAAATGCCAAGAGTAAAAGACAAAGAAAGAATCTTAAAAGCAGCAAGAGAAAGAAACTCAGTTACCTACAAGGGAATACCCATACAACTGTCAGCTGATTTCTCAACAGAAACTTTGCAGGCCAGAAGGGAGTGGCAAGAAATATTCAAAGTGATGAATACCAAGAACCTACAACCAAGATTACTTTATCCAGCAAAGCTATCATTCAGAATTGAAGGTCAGATAAAGAGCTTCACAGATAAGGAAAAGCTAAAGGAGTTCATCACCACTGAACCAGTATTACATGAAATGCTGAAAGGTATCCTTTAAGAAGAGGAAGAAGAAGAAAAAGGTAAAGATACAAATTATGAACAACAAATACGCATCTATCAACAAGTGAATCTAAGAATCAAGTGAATAAATAATCTGATGAACAGAATGAACTGGTGATTATAATAGAATCAGGGACATAGAAAGGGAATGGACTGACTATTCTTGGGGGGAAAAGGGGTGTGGGGGGTGGGGGAAGAGACTGGACAAAAATCGTGCACCTATGGATGAGGACAGTGGGTGGGGAGTGAGGGCGGAGGGTGGGGTGGGAACTGGGAGGAGGGGAGTTATGGGGGGAAAAAAGAGGAACAAATGTAATAATCTGAACAATATAAGATTTAATTAAAAATAAATAAATAAAAATAATGGGAGAGCTGGGAGAAGGTACTGCATTCTAGAGTTCATATGTGTGTGTTTAAATTTTCAGACTCACTTATCTCATAGGTTACTTATTTATGCTTCTGTTCAAAGGTATAAAGTTTAAAGAAAAAGCCTACAGTTAAATCACTCATTTAATATAATTAGAATTTCTCAAGTATTTTTAAATTGTCTCAGGAAGAATTTACTATATTATATTCCACTTATTAACCAAAATTCTTCAGTTTTAGACAATATTGTTCTAAAAATTATACCTATTAGGATCAACTCCAGGGAGGTGGCAGGTAAGCAAAAGTACTTTACCATTTCTTTTTTCAATTTATACATATCTTAACTCATATGTTTTTTTCCACATGTGGAAATCAAGTTTTCCAATACTGAAAAGTCACAAACTATGTAAAACAAACTGCCCCTATCCTCTTGGGTCTGCCATTCTGAATAGCACAACTCAATAACTTTTCATTTGTCATCCAGATGCTAATGTTAACTTGCATGATCTCCAAGACAGCTGAAATTACATCACTCCTGGGAAAAATGGATTTTTCCCTATGATTATCTCACTGCCTACTGGCACCTTTACTTTCACTGAAAATGATGATTCTGCATTATATTTAGAGTCAAGTAAATAGAACGAGATTATTACGTGAGGGTGACCCCATACTAACTTTCTTCATTCATTAATTTTAGCAGAACTTAACTATGACCAAAGAGTTCTGACTTTGAGGGTCTTCAATGAATAGTACCCTTTCACCAATTCCCATATGAGGAGGCACAAGCTTGCTTTGAAACAAAGCATATTTGTCATATTACTCAGGTTGGTTGAAAAAGAGCCTCTAAACAATTATTTGAGATGATTTAACAAATATTATGAACAACCACTGTTCATAAATAGTGTCAAGGCAATGCCTGTGACCAAGTTTAATTTTCACAACTCTTAACTCTCCTGACTTCTTCTGAGGTTAGCTCTCCAGATCCTCTGGCCAGAGCTGCCATAATAGGTCTGTGCTATTTTTACCAAATATATTTAAACTCTCCGGGTAATCTAGTCAATTCCCTACGTCCTTTGCACTTCCTAACTTCAACAGTTAGTGTGCTATGAGATAATGAATGTCTTATATAACAATGTTTAAAGTGTTTAAACACCACTACTGGATCCTTTTTTTACTTATGCTCTTTTTATCTTGAATAAATTTTATTTTAGTTGTTCTTTTAATAGCTTTACTGAGTCATAATTAGTATACAATACACTGAACATGTTGGAAGTGTGCAATTTGACAAGCTTTGACATATGTATACATCTGTGAAACCATCACAATGATAATGAACATAGCCTTTATCCCCAAGTTTCCTTATTTCCTTTGTAATTCCTCCCTCCTGTCCCTTCCTGACCCCCACTTCCAGGCAACTACTTACCTTCTATCTATCATTATCCATTAGTTTGCATTTTCCTAGAATTACTAGAAATTGAATCATACAGTATGTGCTCTTTTTTTGGCTTCCTTCACTTAGCATAATTATTTTCAGATTCTTTTTTTGTTTGCAGTATCTTTTAAAACCTGTTCCTCTTTATTAGAGTAGGATTACATTGCATATGTATAACAGTTTGTTTATCCATTCACTTCTTGATGGACATTTGAGTTGTTTCCAGTAATTGGCTATTACCAAGTTACTACAAACATTTATGTACAAGTCTTTGTAGGAACATGTGTTTTTATTTCTCTTTGTTAAATACCTGGGAGTGGAATGGATGGATCATGTGGTTTGTATATATTTAATATCTTAAGAAACTGCCAATCTGCTTTCCAAAATAGTTGTACCATTTTTACCTTTCCACAGCAATGATAATTCTTACAAACACTTGGTATGGTTAGTCTTTTATTTGCATCTATTCTAATGGGTGTAGGTGATATTCCACTGTGGTTTTAATTTGCATTTTCCTAATAATTAATGAGGATGAATATCATTTCCATTAATTTTAGTATACATATTGTTCAAACTCCCTTTTTTTTTTTTGCACATCACTATCTAGTTGTTCCAGCACCATTTGTTGAAAACACCGTTCTTTCTCCACCAAATCGTCTTTGCACCTTTGTAGAAAATTTATTGTCAATACTCCCATGCGAGTCTATTTCTGTACTACTGTGTGTCACTGATCTAGTAATGTCTTTGTTGATATCAACTCCATGCATTCTTAATTACTATAGCTTCATAACAAGTCTGGATTTCAAGTAATGTTAGTTTTCCAACTTTGTTCCTTATCGCATGCATTTTCAATATACCTGCTATCATGGAACATTGACTATAGTCTTTCAATCTTGAGAATACACGTATGGCAGGTCCATACTTATCCACATTTGGGGGAAAATGGTCTGATCAATGCTACTGGTACTCTTCCTACTTTAGAGAGACAGTTTTGTTCTTATAAAATATGAGAAGTATGGCCAATTATAAGAAGCCCTAGAAAGCACCAGCAGCATGAGAAATATATGATAAAATAACTAAGAAAAGAAACATCATACTGTTCACTCTCCCAAAATAACTTATTCTTAAAGTCAAGTTCTTGTCATATTTACACACCCTTGGAATTAAAGGAAACCTTAACAAAGCAAGGTGTCAGTACCGACAGCACAACTTAGCCCCTGGTCTCGTCTAAGGGAGATCTTAAAACTGGAGATCTTGTCTTCTTTTTCTGCTGTGTGTTCTCCAGAGCCACAGACATAACTCCAAGACCCCCAAAGTGCTCATTAATACTTGGTGGTTGTCACTAGAAAAGAAAGTTTGTGGATTAAATTAAACATTAGAGGAATAGTTAGCCGTAATTGGGAATATACCTTCTCTACAAATGACAATAGGTACCAATTTCATACGGAGCAAATTCCATCTTTTGTGGTTACTCTCTTCAAAAAGCAGAAACTCCTTTTCTCAGAAGTACCTGGTTCTTAAAAAGCAAAAGCATACCAAAAAAAAAAAAAGGTGTATAATTTTGCCCTGGTTGGGTGGCTCAGTTGGTTGGAGTATCTATCTGAACACCAAAAATGTTGCAGGTTCAATTCCTGGTTAGGGCACATACCTAGGTTGCAGGTGTGATTCTGGTTGGGGAGCATGTGGGAGGGAGGCAGCCGATCAATGTTTCTCTCTCACATCAATATTTCTTTCTCTCTCTCTCTCTCTCTCTCTCTCTCTCTCTCTCTCTCTCAACATTAATAAAACATATTCTTGGGTAAGGATGAAAAAAACATTTTTAAGATGTATAATTTTGCCTACAAGAAAGCCATGAAAGTAGAATGGCTTGCAATAGGTGGATTGCAGAGGAATATAGCTCTACACACTCCTCCCATTCCAAAAAAAAGAGAGTGAGAGAAGAAAAAAATCTTCACTGTTGAGAAAGAGATCTAAAATAAAATGTAAGAGTTTTCTTCTTTACTGAAAGCCAAGAAGTTTATATTACGTTTAGTAAAAAGATAGTTAAGTTTTCATTTTCAAGTATTCAGTGATAAAAAAATACTATATTGACAATTCAACAAATATTTACTGAAAACAAATTATTTAATCACCAAACATTGGTTGAACATCTAAACTGTGTTAGATACTATGTCAAAGACTGAAGATTCACACAAGAATAAATCAGAAGTTTCTTCTTTCATAGGAACTTATTGAAGAAGATGGAGGCAGGGGAAGGATTTGGGGAGAAGACAACAGAGGAGACAGACATAAGTAAGTATAATAGTGTGAATATAGTTTAATAAAGTTGAATGCAAATTATATTGAGTCTAAAGGAGGAAGCAACAGCTCTATTGTGGGGGGTGAAGGGAAACTACACAGGGCTCAATACCCTGAATGATTCCAAAGGAGCATACAACATATGAGCTTAAACCCTCATGGCAGAAATAAGGCCCATCCACATGAGTTAGCTAAATACCAATTCAATAAAATCAGTTATAAATTAACAATTTGGAATATCCTGAAAGCAACTTTTTCTACATGTTGTCCTTGTCTTCATAATTTATTCATTAAACTCAGTCAACTAAAATTACCAGAACCTACCATATGTCAATCACTGTTATAAACACCAGATATGATCTCTCTAGATTTACATTCTCGAAATGTGGGACACATAAAGAACCATTAAACAAATTCATAAACATGATTTCCTCCGATAGCGGTAAGCACTCGGAAAGAAATTAACAGGATGATATAATGGCAGAGAGAGGAAGGGCCTTTAGATAATGCTGGCAGGAAAGGATTTGTTTCTGAGACTGTGATAATTGATTTAAGAACAAATGATTTTTTAAGAGTGAGAGAAGAAGCCATTTATTGTTTTGTGGAAATATCTTCAAAATGCAGTCTCTGCCCAGCTGGTGTGCTCAGTGGTTGAGTGTCAACCCATGAACCTAGAGGCTGCCGGGTCGATTCCAAGTGAGAGCACATGCCCCAGTTGCTGGCTCAATCCCTAGAAGGGGATGTGGAGAAGCGGCCAATCAATGTTTCTCCCTCATCAATGTTTCTATCTCTCTACCCTTCTCCCTTATCTCTCTTTGAAATCAATAAAAATACGTTTTAAGAATGCAGAGGTCTGAGGCAAGAGTGAGCTTATCTCAGAACCTGAAGAAGCCAGTCTGGCTGGAGAGCTGTGAGCAAGGAGAAATGTGGTATAAGATAAACTGGAGAGATAGGCGAGGCACAGACCAGGCAGGACCTTGAAGTCCACAGTAAGGAGTTTGAATTCCAAGCTATGTTTCTAACTGAAATCACTGGTAACTACAGATAAATAAGCCATTACACAGAGAATATGTTTGTATTATTTTATGGAAGAAAGTGGCCTTACTTTGTAGATGTTTATGTATTCATATGGATGTGGTACACTCTACATGTCTTTCCTGATCAAGATAATTTCCCAAAGCTCCTCTGAAATAAACAATAGATGCAATAGCTGTGCTGTTAGAATCATTCTTGAAGTATTCAGTCTTATCCGTGAACATATTAATGAAATAAAGAGGTGATTTATAAAAACAGATGTTGGAAACATCAAAAGGAGAAGGAAATAAGACAAAACTAAAACACATCTATTTCACATTTTTATCTAGAGGCAATGCTAATAGAGACTTTCAAAGACTCCTAACTTAAAAATGGGAACAAGTCCTAGAAAAAAAAATTTTGTATTGTTTTATTTCATAAAATGATAACCCATTTCCAAATAGTGGTAGTTCTTTTATTTTTAAAACTATGCTATATTTTTATATTGGGCCACTGTATAGTCATTAAAGAACTATAATATAATTAATAGATATCAGTAAGTGAGTGAAACATCTGCCAAAAGAGTGATATCCACAATATAGAAAGAACTGTTACAAAGCAATAAGAAAAAGACAATCCAATTTCTAAATGAGCAAAAGGCCAAACTGGCATTTCCAAAAAGTATACCTAAATGGCCAATGCTGACTTTAAAATGCTCCACATCATTATTCACCAGTGAAAAGAAAATTGAGACCAAAGCCCTCATCACAATGGTTGAAATTAAAGAGACGGGCAATTCCAAGAGTTGAGAGGGTAAGAAAGAACTGGAACTCTCATAGACGGCTGAGGGGAGTGTATGGTAGCACAGCTACTTTGCAAAACTGTTAGCAGTACTTACTAAAGTGAAACATACACCTACTCTACCACACAACAATTCTACATCTAGGTGCATACTCAACTCCTATGTCCACCCCTAAAGACACGTGCAAGAATATTCAAAGCAGCTCTATTCATAATAACCATAAACTATAAACAATCCAAGTGTCCATCAACAGTAGAATGATTAAAATTAAAAGGGTACGTTATATCCATACCACAGTAAAAAGAACTGCTGGCACACTATAGTATAACTGCCAGACGTTAACCATTTGGTTGAGGAGGCGCCCATTTTAAAAGCTTGAATAAATATATTGCTTCCCTTTGACACAGCTACCAGCAAAACAACCAGCTAAGGCAGCGGTTCTCAACCTGTGGGTCGTGACCCCTTTGGTGGTTGAACGACCCTTTCACAGGGGTCGCCAAAGACCATCCTGCATATCAGATATTTACATTACGATTCATAACGGTAGCAACATTATAGTTATGAAGTAGCAACGAAAATAATTTTATGGTTGGGTCACAACATGAGGAACTGTATTTAAAGGGCCAGAAGGTTGAGAACCACTGAGCTAAGGAGAGAGGCTGCCTGTACTCATGACGTGTTGTCTTTCAGAAAGCCCCGAGTAAACTGGTAACGGACCACTTAAATGACTTCACTCCTCTCTTCCTGCACCATAATTCCTGCCCTTACGCCTTAAGTGAGCCAACAAAGAATGAATCCATGAAACCACACACACCCCATGCTCAGACCCCAGTAAAGGCAGAGCTCTCTCTCTCTCTCTATGTGGCCCTCAGGCATGACACGTACCTCCAGAACCTGTGAGTAATAAAGTTTGCTCCTCAAAGTCCCCTGATGTGTATGTGGATTAAAGACTTGAATGTAAGACCTGAAACTGTAAAATTCCTAGAAGAAAATAACCCTTTTATCCTATGTGAATAGATTATTTTTCAGGCAAGTTATTCTTTAAATATCAGCTATTTCATCCAAATCTTTCCCCAGCAGATGAGTATCCCATCTGAGAGACGCACTTCTTCACAGCTTTAGTTGTTAACCTTAATTAATTACCAATGACACTAGGTTGTAAAGCTAATGCTTTCTTAAAGTAATTCACTGTCAAGAAGAAACCATTACTATTTCCATTACTAAATGATCATTAATAATCCAGTTCTTTGTAAAATTTTCAAGGTGTTATACATTAGCAAATTCATTGTAAACTCATTAATTGTTCCAGATTTCTATGGACCAATAAAATTAGCATGCCATTTTTGTCCAAACTGCAAGCAAACTTCCCATCCAGGAGACCATTACAAGAAAAACATTACAAGAGGCAACAAGGCAATATTACAACCAAAAGAGCTAATCTTATCAATAAAGTTTAATAAAATTTAATCTCTATGATTCTATTCACATGGGTTAATGATGTTACCTGTGTTACAGTGTCTCTTCAATCAATACAGTACAGAGAAGATATAGGATTTTTGTTTTGCTTACTTTCTTTTTTGTTGTTTTGTCTGGTTTTGTTGGTTTTGCTTTTCATCCCATGGAATGAAGCTGAAGCCAGTCTGTGGTTCCTACTGTTTATTAAGCAGTATAATTGGTTCAAGGGAAAAGTTCACTTTTCCCTTAACTATTATTTTTTTAAACTAATTGCAGCTGGTACCCAGCAACACAATGTATACCCAAGAAAATTATTTAAGTTCCCTGATCTTCAGTTTCCTCACATTGACATGAAAATAGTGTGTACTTCCTCACAGGGTTCTTGTGAGGATTAAATGTACATACAGATGGTGCCTGGACATAGTACATACTCATTAAATACAGTGTAGGTGACACTACTCATTCCATCCCTGTCTCCACACAAGCGTAACACCTGAGAGAGGAACTGGTGACGTTTCCGTGAACCTCCTTTGCCCTAGTAAGGTTCAAAGTAAAACATGGCAGAAATATTGTATATAAATGTAAGTTTATCTTATAGTTTAGTTTAAATCCACCTTACAGTCTTTTTCAGGTACATAATTAAATAAAAGCTAAAATCCTCTTTCAAGTTTATTTCTCCCCACCAACTCATTCATAATTTGGTGACTACCTTTATATGTCAGAGAGGACTAATCCTTTACTGCCCATCCTGAGTGGAAGTTCCTTCATATATCTTTTCTAATTACAACAGTCAATTTTGCCCCTTCACTCCCCTCCACTTCTAGAGGACCTGTACGGCATGAATAGCACTTGATTCTACTATTTCAGATTGCTGAATATTTTTCCATTTAAAATATTTAAATATTAAAAGAAAATTAGAATTAAATCACTTGGAAGTTATATATTTGTTTCTGTTCATTAAACAACAGGGAAAGCTCGGAAAATATTCTCTGGTTTCCTCAAATGCCATAGGTATAAAGTATTGTAAAACTAGTTCTTATTTATGAATGAATTCTATGTGCCATGCTATAGACTAAGTGCTTTTCAGAGCTTATCTAATTTAAACCCCATGGGTTTGGCGGGGGGGGGGGGGGGGTAATAAAGATAGGAAAGAGGTTTATAATTTGTAGACCCAGACATTATAAATTTTATGTCATTCATTGAATTATCCTAACAATCTTTGAGGGCGATATTAAATTTTCTACCTTATAGATGAGAAAACTAAAAGTAAGGGGGTTTCCCGTCCAAAATGGAAACCAACCCCAGAGGCCACGATATTTTTTAATTTAATTTTAAAAATAAATTTGCAATGATCATTATAAAAATAAATATATTACTCACAATTCGGGTGTTCTTGAATATTTTCAGTTGAAAATTCTCAGGAAAAATGATTTTTAAAGTGTCTATAGACGCTGATGCCTAAAAAGGGTTAAGCCACTAATCCAATACCATGTAATTAGCAAATGGTAAGCCCAAAGTTAGCATCCAATGATGTCTGACTTTAGCACCTGTGGCCTAAGCCTTGGAAAAGTGAGTTAAACCTGCCAGACCTCAGTCCTTCACTGGGAAAGGAATTACTCAAACTAAAAGCTAGCCCTTACTGAGGACATACGTGTTTATGAGCAATGCCAAGTGGTTTACGGAAATTTTTCCACTTTTTCCTCAAAACAAATCCACAATGCACTTATTATCCTCCCCATCTTACAGATGAGGAAAAAGAGGCAGAGCGAATGATGGAACTGGAATGACATCCCACTTTCCTCCCCGTTACACTGACTCCAGGGATGGGAAAGCCCTGCCATAAACACTGCATTCAGAGTTGTGAGCACTAAGGGAAGGAACATATATGAAAATGTCTTGAACAAAAATGTCAACTTTGCTTACAAAACTTCAGGTAATACCAATGAATGCAATAAAGGACAAAACCGGGTTTTAAAAATTCTTTACACACTGCAAGGGCTGGCCAAATTAACAACATGAAATTTCACAAGCTATCAGCAAGGCCTTCTAATGAAGTTTTAAAAATCAAATGTACAGTTCTGAAGGGAGCAGCCATGGTTAACAGCTGGTAGATAAAAGGATTTTAATAGATTTCAAGGTTCAGTATGAGATAATATTATAAGGAAGCTACCCCCCAAAAAGTCAACACAATCTTGAAGACATTAATAGAAATTCAGTGTCCAAATTTCCACTGATCAGATCATATCCAGAGTATGGGGGTTCACACAGAGAGTCAATTTCAGATGGGAATTATTAGTCAGTTTCAGATATAATGACAGAAGGGAGCAGAGTACTAGACAGAACTCAGACATCCATCACGTCGGATACTAAAGTTATGAGAATGTATCAGATAATTTACACTAATGGTCATTAAATATTTGAAAGATACATGAGGCCAAAAACTTTCAGAAACAATTAAAGTTATATACATTACATAAACTTTTTTATGAATGTGAATGTTCCCCATCACTACAAGTGTTCAAGCAAAAAGGTCAACCACCACTTGTTAGAAATATTACACAAAGATCCAGGCTAGGGCTTGGATTATAAAGATTTGAGATTTTTTCTGGCTTTGTAGTTCTACATGTGAAGAGGACGGGGAAAAATTTTTAAATCTGACAGAAGCTACAGATTGTGCCTGTTTAAATTAATTTGTACAGGATGTTAATAGCATAATGCCATGCTCACAACTGGTTAATAGAAAGTCTCAAAAATGTTTCCTACATGTCAAAATAACCTGTGTTATCTAATAAATTAAGATAAATTTAAAAGAGCTATATGCATATATGCATTGCCCATGGACACATGGAAGAGAGAGGGAGAGAAAGACAGAAGATAGAAACATCAATGATGAGAGAGAATCAGCGATCAGCTGCCTCCTTTACATCCCCCACTGGGGATCAAGCTCACAACCCAGGCATATGCCCTGACCAGGAATCCAACTGTGACCTCCTAGTTCATGGGTTGATGCTCAACCGTTGAGCCATATCAGCTGAGCTGCTTTTTACTTTTCAATGTTTATACTTCTTTTTTTTTACCTTATGATTATTGTAATACTAGAGGCCTGGTGCACAAAAATTTGTGCACTTGGCGGGGTGGGGGGGGGGGGAGTCCCTTAGCCCAGCCTGTGCCCTCTTGCAGTCAGGGACCCCTCAGGGGATGACCACCTGCTGGCTTAGGCCTGCTCCCTGGGGGATTGGGCCTAAGATGGCAATCAGACATCCCTCTGGCAGCCCGGCAGCCCTTGGGGGATGTCCACTTGCCAGCAGGGAGCAGACCTAAGCTGCAGTCAGACATCCTTAGCGCTGCTGAGGAGGAAGGAGAGGCTCCCACCACTACCGCTATACTGGAAGCCATCAGCCTGGCTTGTGGCTGAGCAGAGCTTCCCCATGTGGGAACACACTGACCACCAGAGGGCAGCTTCTGCATTGAGCATCTGCCCCCTGGTGGTCAGTGTGTGTCATAGTGACCAGTCATTCCCAGTCTTTCTGCTGTTAGGGTCAGTTTGTATATTACCCTTTTACTATATAGGATAGAGGCCTGGTGCACGGGTGGGGGCCGGCTGGTTTGCCCTGAAGGGTGTCCTGGATCAGGGTAGGGGTCCCACTTGGGTGCCTGGCCAGCCTGGGTGAGGGGCTGATGGCTGTTTTCAGGCTGGCCACACCCCCTTCAGGGTGGGGGTCCCCGCTGGGGTGCCTGGCCAGTCTGGGTGAGGGGCTGGGGCCGT
The DNA here is from genome assembly GCF_964212035.1 of Myotis nattereri. Classification (NCBI taxonomy): domain Eukaryota; kingdom Metazoa; phylum Chordata; class Mammalia; order Chiroptera; family Vespertilionidae; genus Myotis; species Myotis nattereri. The sequence continues at coordinate 38,560,895 of NC_138081.1, read as the reverse complement.
TTTCAGGCTGGCCGGCAACTGAACCTCCCAGCCTCTCCTTTTTTTCTTTTTCTTTTTTTTTTATTCTGGGATTTATTTACCTTCTATAATTGAAACTTTGTTGCCATCCTGCTCGCTCCAGCTCTGAGGCCGTGGCTGGCTGAAAGCAGGTATCTGAGGTTTGTTTAGCTTCTATAATTGAAACTTTGTTGCTTTCGGAGCTTAGAGCAGGCTGTGGCAGGCAGGGAACCTTGGCTTCCTCCATCACTGGAGCAAGCAAGCCTCCTGCTCACTTCAGCTGCGTGGCTGCCAGCTGCCATCTTTGTTGACAGTTAATTTGCATATCTCACTGATTAGCCAATGGGAAGCGTAGCGGAGGTATGGTTAATTACCCTTTTTGTCTTTTATTAGATAGGACAATATTGTATACCACCTGTGATAAATAGTTTTCAGTGGTATTTTAATATCTAGAGAGGGAGGGGCAGATTTTCATGCATGGGAAGAAATTTTCCCTATTTTCTATATTTTGATTAATATTTAATTTATTAAATTTATACATTTTAAAATATAATTTTAGTTAACACCATAGATAAATTGAAATATTTTATTTCTTAACTTTTGGCTAAAAATAGAAACCTAAAATTCACTTGTTCTTTGAATAATGTATAATAACTCATAATTTTAACAGATTAAATCCTTTTAAAACTTAATACCACTTACATACATAATTAATCAAATCCCTGTAGACAATTCAAATCATTATTACCCACTCAATATACCTGACACTCTCAAATATGTTAAACACAAAAAGGCAAACAAATTGAACAAATAAATTTTTCTTAGAACTTCACTCTTGTAAGTATGTCAGGCATCATTTTAATAGTTCAAAGTTTATTACACATTTCAAAAATTTAAGAAACAAAAATAGAATCTTTTGGGTTAAAATGTGAAAACTTACATCTAAACTTTCTCCTTTCTGAGACACTACTAAAACCCACAGGAAAAGAAAATTTTTTACAAAGAAATACATCTGATCTCAGACTCCTAACTTACAGAAATGTGAGAAATAAATTTCTGTTGTTTGTAAGCAACCCAGTCTATGGTACTCTGTTATAGCAAACTGAACCAACACAACACTGTACTGAATATACTAAAGAACACAGCAACAGAATGTTGAAAGTTAAAAAACCATAGAGTCAAGAAAGGCAGATCCTAAACCAGTAACAGGAAAAGCAGAGAATCAACCCAATTTATAGCACAGAATCTCCAAAAAGTTCAGGAAGAGGCCACACCAGGTACTTCTGGTAGAAGGGCTTAATGGTGGAGGTGGAAGTGGAGTATCAGACTTTGGGTAAATGCTATACAAGTACTTGAAGACAATTATGAAAATGACCTTTAGTCTTGAGGCTAAATAATGTGTATTCTTTTACCTTTTCCCTCATGGGTCATATTTTCTAAGTCTTTCTAAAGCTTTATGATTTCCTTTGAACTTCTTATTAGAAGGGCTTCACATTGAAAAGGAACAAACTATTTAGCAGACTTACAGAATTTTAATGGCACTGCTAAATTTCATCATGCAGATTTGCCCTTTCTTTAAGCCATACTCAGACTTCTGCGGTTGAAAAAAAAAATGCCAAAACTTTGTCTGAAGTAGCAGGAATTGTATTGTCATTGAAATAATATCTCTGCAGTGATTAGAACTAGGGACTTTGAAGTAGTATCTTTCTCCAAAACATTACTATTCAAATTGAAACATCACTGTAGTACATGATTGTCTAACAACTATGCTGTACATCTGGAACTAATACAGAATACTGAATGTAAACTGTAATTGAAAAAAAAAAAAGACACATCACTACAACTTTTCCAAAACCAGAATACAGCATTCAAAATCATTTGACCTACCTTTATGCAAGGTCAATAAATTAGGTTTTCACAGACAATCCAGACTTTAGTAAACAGTAAAGAAACTAACCTTATAAAATAAAGCAATTACTTTTCAAAAATTCTGGTCTGTTTCTTTCTACCAATAGACTCACTGACCTCTCTCTCTTTATAACTGTTTATGTTGACGAACAATATGTCTGATAAATTATAATATCACAACAGTCAATCCAGGTAAACTGATCTGAAAAAAAAAAATCACTTTGTCTTTGTAAAACTACTTATTAGTTTATCTACATCTGATGAAGTTAACCTGACTTATTTATATGTTAAATTACCAAAGCCCTATCAATGCTCAAGAAGAAAGTGCTTAAATTCTAATTTCTTGGGTGGCATAATGTCTCCCAATTTCTACATTTTTTACTTTTAATTTTCTTAACTCTTTTGTAGCTAATGTGCTTCTCTATTACACTCACCATACCCATCACAAACTGAGAATATAATGAAATTGATAAAAACTTGGCCTATAAATCAATTCATAGACTTTATTATAATTATGTTTCATTGGTTAATCCCCATGTGGAAGCACGACCTCCAGAGTAGCAAGTGGTCGTTCTTTCTCATCGGTTCCTCACTACCTCAAATAGCAACTCCGTGGTCCCTCATTCACGTGGGACTAGTCTAAGCAAAAAGAAGATAGAAATCTTTGGTCACATCTGATGAAAGTTCCCTGTTCTTTTCCAGTTTTTATGTCTTCTTTCTCATTTTCTCTCTGCATTCTGAGAATTCTTCTCTTTCCTAAGATTCCCTCTGTATCAGACACTTTCTGCCCTTCCCATATTCTTCGGCTTTGTCATCCCATTCAGCCAAGACCTTCTTGGTGGAAGAAGCTATAACTCTGACTGAAGAAGCATGTCGCAACAGGAAGGCCAGAAGTGCTGGACAGTTAATGCCTTCAGGAGTACTAAACAGTGATGCACAGGAGTTAACGGATAAATACCACAGCTTGCTTGTCCCTCTTATGGGACACCCCAGGAATGCTTTACACAGTATCAAGAGGTCTACACTGGCAATGAGCCCCAGTTGCCCACAGTGGAAATCTGCTTATTAATGCACTTACTAACTTCCTTTCCTAACATCTTTCCCTGGGGTCACCTTCCAACTGAAACTACCTAAACTCAAATTCTTGTCTCAGGGCCAACCTAAAGAAATGATCTTTTTGTCACTATTTCCTGATTTGTCTTTTCCATTCTTAGGTCAAATGCAGAGAAGTTAAATCATTGATAGTTGTAACTATGAGTTAAAAATTAAGTTATAATCATGAGATGATTTATGTGAATAAGTCATAGCTCTATAAATTTACAATTATAATAACAGAATAACTTTGTTATTAATTCAAAATAGTTTTTAGCTAAACAGAGCTTTCTGATTTCATAAATATATACAATACTACTACTTTACTTTTCCTAGCATAAAACATTTTTTGAAATATTTGCTCATCCTTTACCATGATGGACATTAATTATATCACCAATTTCATGTCCATTTCATGAATTCTGAGATTTCTAGCCTGGACTCCATAAAATTATATACTATTTTTTTCCATTGCCAAGTAAATGTACATTGACTAAAATTGCAAATTATTTGATAAGACATTAAATAAAATTTAATAATGTTTTAAAAAACATGTTTTTATTGATTTCAGAGAGAGGAAGGAAGAGGGAGAGAGAGATAGAAACATCAATGATGAGAGAAAATCATTGATTGGCTGCCTCCTACACACCCCTACTGGGGACTGAGCCCACAGCTAATCCCATGTGCCCTGACTGGGAATTAAACCATGACCTTCTGGTTCATAAGTTGACACTCAACCACTGAGCCACACAGGCTGGGCTTAATAAGATTTTTAAAGTTCCATTTAAATACCAGCTTTATTTAAATAATTTTGTTTAGATGTATATATTAGCATCTATCTGTGTTCTTGCTCTGGGCCTCACAGATGTTAGGAGGGACCTGAGAAGTAACACAGATTATTTAGATCCTCAGGACAGGAGGCTCCTCCATCTTCACAGAACCATGCCCTCCAAAAGAAGTCATAACTGACTTAGATTTTTATGAGAGAATTTAGGTGTAAAGTGAAATATCTTTCATTTTATTCTGGGCCCTTGATTTTGTTTCCCCATAATTGGTATAGTTAAGAGAAATAAGAATTAATCCTCATTTAACATCCAAAGGCATCTAGTAAAAACACAAATTACTGCATCATGCCACTCACACTGAGAGATTATTCTCAGGAATAATTTATAGGCAAACCCCCAGCACCAACAAGAGCTTCTAGAGAAATATTAAGGAAAGTAATACTTCTTCTGTGTTAAATTTCTGGAAGAATGAAGACAGAGGGAACTGGCATTCAGAGAAAAGCCAAATAGCAAGATATTTTTCCCATCAACTTATTTCCCAAGTGAATTATGCTTAATAAACATAACTTTTAAAATATATTAGCACTCTTTGAGACAGAAGCATAAAAATCCAGAGGGTTAAAATGTTTGTATTATGAGGGCGCCCCACACAGGACTTCAACATGCTGCAAAAGCAGAAGAGATGATGGGTCTTCCTGAACAGCCTACTCCATGAGCTGGCCATCACATAGGACTTGCTTCTCTCCCTGCCTTCATGGCATCTGCATGTGGCTCCAGGAGTCATTTCATATCCTAAATCAGCCACGGGTAATGGCAACACCATCACACAATGCACTTAGAAAAGTCAGGCTGCAAGAAGTACTTCGAATGTCAACATGTAGTTATAAGGAAAAGTGGTAATAAGAGCTTTTTAAATCCCTTTAAGACAAGAGCATACACCAAGACGAGGTTAATTTGAAACTGTAATTTGTATTATCATAAATTTAAGCAATTAGTAGCCATAAGCATAATTTAACTACAATAGCCCAGATGGGCCAGCCACAACTTTTCTGTTAGAATATTGTGGCTGGGGAAAGAGAAACTCTAGCTAATTGAAGCAGGAAGGAAGCTGACCACAGAAAGATAGACCTGTCTAAATGGTGCCCATTCAAACCCATTCTGAAGCTGCCATGCCAACTATTTTCCAACTTTATTTTTATGTAAATTGCATCAGGAAAAATATTATTTAATGAATAACTTCTATATTAACATGTTAAGTGCCCAGCCTGTTTTGTCTTCTGGATGGAAAGTATAGTGTCAGTCACCAGTGACTGATAGGGCGCTTAATGTGTTAATAGAAAAATGTAAAATATGTTAGCATGGTTTATAGCTGAAACATGACTATAATATTAAAACTAGCATCAGTTAATAATTTCCGTGTGTAAAGAAACTAACTAGGAAAAATTTTTTTTATTTGATCCTGAGTGTTCTACAATGAGTCTAACTTACATTTCATGTAGTAAATGACCATGACAGTAGCTAACCCTTTTCCTCTGGGCTATCCTTAATGTCTTCTGACAGGAGAAGTAAAATAGCAATTAGTAATTTGTCACTTAAATGATTATTTATGATTTATTAATATATTCTTAGGAAAATCATGCTTTAAAAATTGTTTTGAGTGAAGTATCCAAAGTATGGATAACACACACACACACACACACAGACACATTAGAGGCCCGGTGCATGAATTCATGCACAGGTGGGATCCAGCCAGGGGGAGGGAATGCAAGAGGTTGGCCGGCCCGCCCCACGCCAGATATGGGTATGGGGGGCCGATCGGGAGCAGGGCCGGCCAGGGGAGGGGCTGCAGGCAGTTGGCTGGCCAGCCATGTCCCCTGGTCAAACTCCTGGTCGAACTCCCTTTCGAGGGGGCAATTTGCATATTAGTCTTTTATTATATAGGAATATATATGATATGCATAATACATATAATATGTATATTATATAATATGTATATTACATATCCTATCTAATAAAAGACAAACATGGTAATTAACCATACCTCCACTACGCTTCCCATTGGCTAATCAGCAGGATATGCAAATTAACAGCCAACAAAGATGGCGGCCGGCAGCCACGCAGCTAAAGCGAACATGAGGCTTGCTTGCTCCAGTGATGGAGGAAGCCAAGGTTCCCCACCTGCCACGGCCCAGCTCTGAGCTTGGGATGCAACAATGTTGCAATTATAGAAGCTAAACAAACCCCAGATACCTGCTTTCAGCCAGCAGCGGGCTCAGAGCTTAGAGCACCAGTGATGGCAACAGAGTTTCAATTATAGAAGCTAAACAAACCCAGATACCTGCTTTCAGCCAGCCACAGCCTCAGAGCTGGAGCCAGCTCTCAGCTCCAGTGACAGCTATAGAAGGTAAATAAATCCCAGGATAAAAAAAAAAAAAAGAGGCTGGGAGCTTCAGTCGCCCGCCAGCCTGAAAACGGCCCTCAGCCCCTCACCCAGACTGGCCAGGCACCCCAGTGGGGACCCCCACCCTGAAGTGGGTGTGACCAGCTGCAAACAGCCATCAGCCCCTCACCCAGACTGGCCAGGCACCCAAGTGAGACTCCCACCCTGATCCGAGACACCCTTCAGAGCAAACCTGCCGGCCCCCTCCCATGCACCAGGCCTCTATCCTATATAGTAACAGGGTAATATGCAAACTGACCCTAACAGCAGAAAGACTGGGAATGACTGGTCACTATGACACACACTGACCACCAGGGGGCAGATGCTCAATGCAGGAGCTTCCCTCTGGTGGTCAGTGCGCTCTCACAGGGGGGAGCTCTGCTCAGCCACAAGCCAGGCTGATGGCTGCCAGTACAGCAGTGGTGGTGGGAGCCTCTCCTGCTTCCTCAGCAGCGCTAAGGATTTCTGACTGCAGCTTAGGTCTGCTCCCCGCTGGCAAGTGGACATCCCCCAAGGGCTGCCAGGCTGCCGGAGGGATGTCTGATTGCCATCTTAGGCCCAATCCCCCAGGGAGCAGGCCTAAGCCAGCAAGTGGTCACTCCTGAGTGTTCCCAGACTGTGAAAGGGCACAGGCCGGGCTGAGGGACTCCCTACCCGAGTGCACAAATTTTTGTGCACCAGGCCTCTAGTATTATATATGTATAGTATATATAATATATAATATGCATATTAATGTATATAATATGCATATTATATATCAATGTATAGTATATATATGTACATATATATGTATATATATGTATATATATGTGTGTGTGTGTGTGTGTGTGTGTGTGTGTGTATATATATATATATATATATATATATATATATTATACATACTTATAGCGAGAGTAAAATACCAGGTACATATTGAACTTTAAAATAACTTCAACAGAGCCCAACCAGCATGGCTTAGTGGTTGAATGCCTACCTATGAACCAGGAGCTCACAGTTTGATTCCCAGTCAGGGCACATACCTGGGTTGCTGGCTCAGTCCCCACTGTGCAGGAGGCAGCCAATACATGATTCTTTCTCATCACTGATGTTTCTCTCTCTTTCTCCCTCTCCCTTCCTCTCTGAAATCAATACAAATATTTTTTAAGTTTAATAAAAGAGAATAACTTCAACAGAATGTATACCAAGTACAAATTTAAACAAAAATGTATGATACAGTGTTATCAGAGAGACAGATGTCCTTCCATCACTTTTCCTATGCCACACCCCCAAGTCTTACCTGAAGATTATCTTTAGGTTCTTTATTCCCTCAGGGGGAAGCCTACCCTGACCCTTCAATCTACATGCAGCATCCCCATATATGCCTCCATCACATAAAAACCTGCAGTTCCCACATCACAGCTCCCTTCTCAGCACATCCTAAGTTCTTGTTTATTGTCTGGAACCCCCACAGATATTTGTTAAGCAAAATCTCTCTGGATGGATCCATAATCACATTTTTAATTATTAACGTCTGATTATGTGCCTGTCATTTTTGTTGGATCAAATTGTTAAAGTTTAAAAGTAAATCACATATACCAACCAACATGTATTTCGGTTATTTCCTCATATCAATATTTAGAAAAGTCATGATAATTTTAAGACAAATCACAAATGGTAAGATAAATCTAATGCCAGAAGAAAACTTGTAATTGGCCATCCATCTGCCCAGACTCAGGTTTTCTCATTGCTCCATCTCAAGTCCTTTTCAATCCCAGTATACTATGATTCTTTGGTATGCAGTTCAGCCTAATTAGCTCTTATAGAGTCCTATGGGATAACCCCACCATCCCCAGAGCCTAGATTTCTCAGAGTCTGAAACAGAACATATAAATAGATCACTGAATTGCAGTATGACACTGTAGATTATTTCTTAAAGAAGGGAGGAGTACAGTATTAAAAACACAACAGGAGAATCAGGTGTGATTACATTTGTCTATGCGGGTCAAAAAAACTTCTGAAAAGAAGTAAGATTTGAACAGTGTTTTTGTTTAAGTAAAAGTTGTATTGACTGTGTGTATGTGTGTTTATTGATTTATTTTGTTTTTTAGATAGAGAGGAAGGGAGACGGAAAGAGATAAAAAACATGATCATGATTGGCTGCCTCCTGAATGCCCCCTACTGGGTATCAAGCCTGCAACCCAGGCATGAGCCCTAACTGGGAATTGAACCCATGACTTCTTGGTGCATAGCATGCTGCTCAACCAACTAAGCCACAATGGTCCAGCTCCAATGCTTTCTTTACAACCTATGTGTTCCTAAACTCCAGTTTCTGCCTAAATGACTAGCTTGCAGTTTAATATCGGTGGCTCACAGGTAATGAGTGTCCTTCCCCAGACTAAGTGATTCCACCCAGAGGCAGTCTGGGTTGGCAGCCTTTAAATAACATGCCTGGGTTGCTGGCTCAATCCTTTAACTAGAGCCCATGCACTTGGTCACAGTGGGTCTTGGGCCATGGTCTAAGTCTGTCCATGTGATGATTCATCTGCCCACTTCCTCTTTCCACCTGGCTTCCTTTTGGTCACCATACAGCAATTACAGCATCATACTTGGGGAAAAGCATTGATTGATCTAAATATACCAATTTTAATCACCAGAACTATAAATAATTTTAGTTAAAGCAATATGACCAAATGTCCCTGTAAGAAATACCAAACCAAAGGAATTGCATGCCTAGCAAAACCCTTTTCTAGCCCTGGTTGATGGATCACATCAATTAAGCAATAGCCCCTTACAATAAAATTAAACTACTGAACAAATATAGGAACTGCATATTAACTGCCATAGAATATTAGAGCCATATTCTTGAGTTCTTTTTCCCCTGGTTAATACTACCACACTGTTAACCCATAGTTAAGCTCTCATAACTCCACAGTTTGCTATTCTCTTTCTCTAGGTTCTACTAGTGTTAAACTTGTAATTACATGGCATCTTTTTATTTTGTTCTTTCACTTTTTAATAGATAACCTCTCTCATGCAATTTTTTTTCTATGCCTCAAAATGATAAATATCATGGGTATACCGCAATAGAAAAAAATCACTCCAGTGTCTATGATCTTTGTACTACTGGGTAATATAAGATTTGTGTATGTACAATTTTCACAGCTTCTGAAAGTTTTCAAAAGCAGTTATCAAGGTACTTGAATAGACTCAACTGTTATAGCACCTTTATGTTCCTCAAATATATTGAGGCTCTTTTCCCAAGGCATATTTCCATGCACCAGAGGTAATAATAATCTATGCAAGCTAAACCAGGGATTTTATATACATTATTTCATTTAATCCATGTAACAGCCCTGAAAGGTAACTATTAGTATTTCTATGTTTACCAGTTATAAGCTGGAGGGTCAAAAAGCTTATGTTCCTCTAAGTTCTCATGGAAATATTTAGTTGGTTTTTGGGTCCACCACAGGTCTCTCTGCCCCCAACTATACATCTTTCTTAGTCTTAACCACTAGACTTCTCTTCCTCCTGCAAGTTGAGTCTGTCATAAAACTGGCATTCACCTTGTCAATACACTTTGGATTTTCTATGATATTCTGGAGTTATATTGCATGTAATTGGTCAGGTCTAACAGAAAATGAAGAAAAATAAAACCTCTCAAAATGAATATGTCAGACAGACAGAGAAAAAAGAATTTTATAGCAAAATGAGGGTCAGTTTCTATACTGTAAATACTTACTTTAGTTGTCTTAGGCACAATTATTGGGCTAACCCTAAACATTGCCTTATATTCTGAGAATTTTCCCACCAAAGACATTAACAGGCCTTTCCAAGGGAAAAAAAGAAAACACAAAGGAATTTATAATAATGATGATGGCCCTAACCAGTTTGGCTCAGTGGATAGAGCATCGGCCTGCAGACTCAAGGGTCCCAGGTTCGATTCTGGTCGAGGGCATGTGCTCTTGTTGCGGGCACATACCCAGTGGGGAGTGTGCAGGAGGCAGCTGATCAATGTTTCTAACTCTCTGTCCCTCTCCCTTCCTCTCTGTGGAAAATCAGTAAAATATATTTTTTAAAAAATAAATAATGATATCTATTTTTTAAATCTGTCAATACATCCATTTCTCTTTATCTTTACTACCCCCTCCCTAATCCTGTGTCATCACAGCTTGCCTGGACTATGGAAATCACCTCAGCATCATTTACTACCACACAGTCTGGGCTCCTCCAACACTTTACACACCGTAAGCCAAGGGACCTTTCATGCAAAACTGGTGATATCCCCCTCTGACTCCAGCTTCATCCTCCAAAAGCTCTTCTTGATTTCCATCACTGTGAGTAAAGACCAGGATTCCTAACAGAGTCTGTCACTGTATTATTTACCCTGGCCTCTATCTCGAACTTCGTCTGATGCTTACTCCCCTCACTTTACATGTTCCAAACACGCTGGTCTGTTTTTGTAGTCTTTCAAATGTCTCTTTGCCAGCACCAACAGTCTCTTCTAAAAATTGTATTAGGAAAACTAGATGTTCACATGCAAAAGAATGAAGTGGGACCACTATACTGTCTTACACCACTCACAAAAATTAACTCAAATGGGTTAAAGACCTAAACATTAGACCCCAAACTGTAAAGCTACTAGGAAAAAAAACACAGGGGTAAAACTCCTTGATAATAGTATTGGCAATGATTTTATTTATATATATATATACTAGAGGCCCAGTGCGCAGCAAATTGTGCACGAGTAGCTCCCTTCCACTTGCCTCAGCTGGCCGCCCCCTTGCAGCTCATAGCTCATGCCCGCCCTCTGCCACAAGTAGCTCTCCGCCACCAGTAGCTCGTGCCCCACCCCGCCCGCTGTGAGAGCCACTGCTCCTTTGGTCGTGACGCTGTGACGGCGTCATGACCACGGGCCTTTTATGATATAGAAAACACCAAAAGTGCAAGCAACAAAAACAAAAATAAACAAGTGGAACTATATCAAATTAAAAAGCTTTTACACAAGAAAAGATCAGCAAATTGAAAGGGAAACCTACAGAATGGGAGAAAATATTTGCAAACCATTTATATGATAAGGGTTTTTTGGGTTTTTTTTTCAAGATATATAAGGAACTATTGGTGCAAATGTAAATTTGTACAGCTACTACAGAAAATAGTAAGGAGGTTCCTCAAAAAATTAAAAATTGAACTACCATATGATCCAGCAACCCCATAACTGACTGTATATCTAAAGGAAATTAAATCACTCTCATGAAGAGACATCTGCATCCCCTTGTTCACTGCAGCATTATTTACAATAGCCAAGACACGATAACAGCCTAAGGGTCTAGCAACAGATGAATCGGTAAAGCAAATACAGTATATCACATTTATTACATATATCATATGTGTGTGGATGTGTGTGGATGTGTATGTATGTATAAAAAAGAGAAGGAAATCCCGCCATTTGTGACAACACAGATGAATCTTGAAGGCAGTATGCTAGTGAAAAATGTCAGAGAAAGACATACACTGTATGATCTCACTTACCTGCAGAATCTAAAAGAGCCAAATTCATAGAAATAGGGAGAATGGTGGTTGTCAGTGGTTGAGGGTAAAGGAAATGAAGAAACACTGGTCAAAGGGTACAAACTTCAAGCTATAGAGTTAATACATTCTGAGGATCTGAGGTGCAGCATGATGACTGTAATTAACAATAATGTATTATATACTTGAAAGATGAGAGTAAATTTTAAGGGTTATCAACACAAAACAAAAATGATAATTATGTGAGGAGATGGGGGTGTTAACTAACCTTATTGTTGCAATAATTTCATAATATATACATGTATCAAACCATCACAATGCTTTATTAAATATGACATTATATGCCAATAATATCTCAATAAATCTGAGTGGGGAGGATGTGTTCTCCCTGGCATCCTCTATCATGGCTTATAATTTTAAAGTCAGAATGGAATCCAGAGCATATTAGCCTACTTTGTCCCATGCACATCCCTGACTCAACATGAGGATAGTAGGACCACTGTCAGAAAAGGGGAAAATATGTCACAGAGTCCATGTAGGGTCCAAACAACAATGGGTGGGTGAAATGGTTCAAAGTGAACATTGAGCTGCTGAGAATATTATAGCATTTCCACAGAGGGATACTTGGCAAATTTCATAGCAGGTGTCATGATGTCTGTGGTTCTAGCCAAGAGTAAAATCTTTCAACCTAGACCCAACTCTGGAAGTCACCCTTGCTGCCAAAAGGAAGGAACTGGTGGGCTCCTCTCATGGAGACAGGTGAAGGAGCAGAGAGCTCACGGTGTACAGCACTCAGCAGGCAAAGATGTGTTTCTAAGCACTTATTACCTGAGACCTCTGCCCTGTAAGCAGGTCATGAAATCAAACCATGTTTCTTAATAAAATAGACAAGAATAGAAAAATAAGTGAGTACCTGTGCATCACAATGATGAATACTGTCTCATTAACTCGCTTTCGTTCCATTAATATATGTACATATATTTGTGTAATGAATTACAATGTAAAATGTGTTTCTCAGTGTGAATCACAGTGAAAAAAAATGGTTTAAAAATACTGCTTTAGTAAAGAAATAAAGAAAAAGGCCATAGTAATTTATGGCAGACATTTTAGAAAATGCCTCCTTACAAATGCCACAAATAAAGACAAGGTATTTAAAGTAAACTCTGAGATACTTGGGCCCCAGTTAAACTTCAATTCATTATGTCCGTGAAAAAGCACTTGAATTTTCAATGCAGGGCATAAGAATGGGCGTTATTGTTGAGATTGTGACAATAGCAAATTATCTGTGGAATGATTGTACTGATTTTTTTCCAAGAAGGAGAGAATGGCAATGTATGGGAAGGCTCAGATAAAGGAGATGGGTGAGATGCATAGGGAACTCAACAGTACTCCAGGAGGGGAAATTAGAGTGAGTGAGATTACAACGGTGTGAGCATGAGACAAAGAGAAGATCTTTGAAGATTACTTTTTTGTTAGTTAACATCCTATATTTGTAATGGCACTCAAATATAAGTAGCTTGACATTGGCTTTACCACTCTTAAAATAACCACAAGTGTCTTATATACGCAGATCTATTTTTTAAAAAACCTGGAACCTGGACTGCATAGTTAAAATTATTTATACACGTCCTGACTAGTGTGGCTCAGTTGGTTGAGCATCAACCCATGAACCAGTAGGTCAAGGTTTGATTCCCGGTCAGGGCACATGCCCAGGTTGCTGCTCGATCCCCAGGAGGGGGCATGCAAGAGGAAGCCGATTAATGATTCTCTCTCCTCATTGATGTTTTTTCTTTCTCTCCCTCTCCCTTCCTCTCTCTGAAATCAATAAGAACATATTTTTAAAAATTATTTATATACAACATTCAAGTATTCATTAAATATGCTTCCTTACTACAGTTTGAATTACTACTGTCTCATTCATTTGCTATTGAAAGCTGCCCTATTTACTTTGTCTTATATAAACTATTTTGTGAAATATGAAATAAAACATTTTTTGAAAGAAACTGAACAAATACATATGAGGAACTGACCATTTTTCATAAATTCCACAGAAGGTCTATGATATAAGTGCCAATTTGGTTTGGAATGGCATGTGTCAGAAATTGCATGGAACACAGGAAAAATTCAGAAATCCTGGCAGTGAAGGAAAAAAATATTCAGAGACAAACTTGAATAAATTAGCTAAAAGTTGGTGGGATTTTGGTTGTTAACTGTTCTTTGGGAAAGGAGGCATGGAATCACACTGAAATGGAGAAGTTGTCTTAAATTAAGTACATAAACAGAATTCTCATCCTACAGTTAGGATTCAGGCATTCTCCACCAGGCTTTTCTACTGTTCCCACAAACTTCTCACCTAAAAGCATCCCTTCGTAGAGTCACAGGCAAAACTAAAACGAAGAGATCTTTCCTGACTCTTGCAGTAAAGAAACCAGATAAGCCAACAGAATAGACAAACCAGGCCATGAGCTCCAGTATGGGAACTCTGCCTAGCCAGACAAATTTCTGTGCAGGTATGCCACACCAGTAACACATACACCAAAACACACGGACATTTACTCATCCACCTTCACAGCTCAGAAAATTCAAGCCATCAACCACAGAAAGTCAGGAAAATAAGTAATATGCCTATCTGTTTTATCACCATCATTTCAGATATCACACAGAATCATTCACTCATCCAAAAGCAAAGTGTTCAAGTTTCTATAGAACTTTAAGTGGCTCCAAATAAAGAAAAAAAAAAACACATTTCTTATTATCAGTCTGCCTTTACATTCCTTCTGATCATAATTTAAATGAATCGGTTATCACACTGCACAAGTGACTTGAATTCTTACCAAAAAGGCCAGTAAGACACCTTAGATTTTTAATACAAATTAGAAAAACAGCTTCTTCTGTGCTATTTCTAAGCAAGAATTTTTTTAGCTGTGTTCCATATTTTCAGCCTATTTAAAAATCAAATTATTTTCTTATCTTTCTGTTTTGCAATGGTTTTCATGCATCCACGTGAAGTCAAAATGACTGTGAAATTCCAAAACCCCAAACAAGATTTTATAAAGGTTTCATCTGTGGCCCTTGACCTCAAACATGCACCTCCTAATAACCAGAATACAAGTTCTGATTTTTAATTGGTTCACTTTTCTGAATTCCTCACTAGGTCTAATTAATATTAAAATAATACGCTTGTATCCACTTGACAAAGAGTGTCAAGGTAAGTTTCAGAGAAGTATGCTGGATTTTCAGGAAAGGTTATCTGGAATAGAACTTTACTGCCTATAGTACTCAAAGTGAGAGGGAAAAAAAATCGCATAACTACAAATTGAACATATAAACACCAAGTATTGCTTTGCTTGTTCACCTTCAAAAACTCACCTATTAATACAATCTGCAAGTTTATATCTTTGCTGCAAATTAGCTGTCGGTGAAGTGTTGAAACACTGTTGGACATACATTTGCACTGAGTCTGTGTGTCGTAAACAGATCAGTGGTTCCTATCAAATGGGCCAGACTTCAAAAGACATTGTGGCTTTCCTCTTTGTTTCCCTGTGGCACTGCTAAGATAAATGGTCTCCATGATTATTCATGGTTTGAAGAATACTCTTGTTCAATGAGGTCTGCAGATAAAATGATGAAGTCAGTCCTTTACCAGACTTTCATGTGCCATCCATGTCTCTTCATCAAAAGTTTATTTCATACTGTTATATGCAAATTTATAACCTCCATTAAGCAGCTTCTTTTTCAAAACCTTGGATGAGAAATTGCAAAGCATGCACAGTGGATATCTGCTTTTAACTACAGAAAAGTAACAAAGAAAGTTATTGTTAATTCTATTACCTTGAAATTGTAAACATTTCAATGAACACTGTAAGAGAAATATAATCAAAGTTCATTATACTGCTGGAAATGAAAAAGCACCATAGAAGTCTGTATTTACAATTGAACAAATAAAGTCTAGACATTAAGTGAGCATGAGCAATTTAATACCTACCTAGACACATAGCAGCAAAATGCAGAGTACACCCTACTTCCTAATTTCCTTATACAGAAAGCTACCACAAATAATAGCTTTTCTTAAAAATGTAATTTTATCATGAAAAAATTTTTTATCCAAGAACCACTGTATGTATCTTTTGAGCTGTCGCTTATTTATGCTAACTGCAACTAAAAATTATAGCTTTGCTTTAAAATTTTGATGTCCTTTCATAGACTATACATAGACAATGGATGTCATCGACAAATAATCATCATTCAGAATGCAATGCAAGCTAATTGACCATAATTTTTTAATGAATTAAGCTAGGTAGTATGCTCTTTATTATTTGAGGTCCAGGAACTCTGAATAGATTTTCTATGATAAAAGATAATTTGGCTTCAACATTATTTTTTTTCTTAATTAATTAACTGATTTATTAATCCAGATTTTGAAAGTCCTTTGTGTTACTGTGGGTTGTTTTTTTTTATGCTATTGGAGCTAAGATTAAAAGCTTGATTCCCAAAGTGTTAATAAGTTTCACCCTGAATAAAGGTTTGTATCAGATAGACATATATAGTACCTAAACAAAAGTGACTACTTAGAAAATAAATAGTTTGCTTTTGGATTCTTATTTTTCTAACCTTTATCTCCCTTCACACAACAGCAACAAAAATGAACCAAAAATATTTATACTTCACTTCTCATAACTAGTACAAAAAATAAACTGGTGATAAATAATCAACTACTTTTAATAGATCCATCCTTGGGACGACAAAACAATGAGGAGATCGTCTGATTAATAGGCAGGCAGCCCTATTACAGGACATAGCCCAGGAATAAAATTTTCCTTATTTAATTAACATAGCCTTCCTGCTCAACCTTGGAAACCATCGATGAACAGGAGCCTGAGCAGAGACCCCCTCTTCACAGCTTAGTCATGATGCAAGAAAGCAGCCACACACTGTGCGAGAGTCTTGTCTTAAGACAGGAGAGAGAGAGAAGAGAAGAGATTGGTTAATACTACTTATTTCTTTGTCCTCTTCACCAAATAATTTGGTTTATAGCCCATCTTTTTTTAAAAAAAAAAAAAAAAACCATAGGGTCCAGATAGCCTATTTTGACAGCTAACTGTAGGTGATTTGGGAGGAGAAAAACGTAAAATAAACCACTTCTTCCTTCTTTACTCTGGTTCACTTACAGGCCTTCTAAAACAACTGTCAGGAAAAATGAAGTTTTTTAAAAGATGCGTAAATTTATTAAAACTTTGAAGACATTTAACAATTTATTGAAGTCAGAAATATAAATTCTTAACTCTAAAACACAAAAATTCAATTTCAAAGGCTTTAGAAAAGAATTCCTTATAGAGGGTTAGTACTACATTCTTTGTTAGGGTGGTACTTGGAACACTTCCCATATAATTCCACCATTTCACCCCTGAACCA
Organism: Myotis nattereri; assembly: GCF_964212035.1. Lineage (NCBI taxonomy): Eukaryota > Metazoa > Chordata > Mammalia > Chiroptera > Vespertilionidae > Myotis > Myotis nattereri. Next base: position 38,543,756 of record NC_138081.1, on the reverse strand, counting down.
TTGCCTTGATAAACTGACCAGCAGTAGCACACGAAATTGTGGAGAGATGGGAGTCTCATATTCATATTTATCTAAATGTAGCAAGTAGCACCGGGTTTCCCATTTAATGAAATGCCGTTTCTTTGATAATTCCTTGGAGGAATAAGCCTTTGCATTCCCATTTCCCCAATCAGAGAAGAGCCACTCAGGTGCCTTTGTCCTAACACACCTTTAAGTATTTGTCAGGAGTTAAAACACTGGCTGAATTATCACCGGAGGCGTCCTTACAGGGATGCAGGTAAAAATGCCTCAGAAGGTGCTTTACTCTGTTTTGTTCACATCTCAGATCCACTTGGCTGGCCACAGGTAGGCAGGTGGAAACTGGTTAAACACTTTGCAACCAGGATTTTTATCCACAAGCAGATGAAGATGATGAGTATAAGGCATGACGTCAGAAGCGGGGCCAGCAGTCGGACCCAAGGCGGCGGTGCAGGCATGAAGTTGTGACAAAAGCCATCCCAGCCACCTTGCGCCTCCATCCAGGCGCGGTGCTTCCCCGTGAGCCAACCGCACAGGAAGGTGACCAGGCGCCGGCAGTCCTGGTCAGCGGTGGCGCCCCATTCCCTGCGTGCCTGCGAGTGGCCTGGCGGCGGTCTCTCCAGCAGGGCCCCCGCGAAGGACACCAGCGCCACCACGCTCAACCAGCTGGGGTCTGTGCGGTCTGGAACCAGTGACTCTATCTGGTCCACCATCTGCTCGAGGCGGTTTCTCTGCCTCCGGGACCGGGAGTGCAGGGTAACCAGCCACGAATGAGCAGCCAGGGAGCGCATCACGGTGGCCTCGGGCGTGGACGGCGGCTGCGGGGCGGTGCCGCGCCTTCGGGCGCGGTGTTCCAGGAACTCGGTCAGCAGCCGTTGGGTGCGCAATCTCAACTCGTCGTCCTCCATGGCCTGGCATCTCAGGGGAAATGAATTTTTAAAATGAAAATAAATCAAGTCAAATCTACCCTTATTACTAGGAAACAACTCAAAGCAGCAAGTGTCCCACTTACAGATTCATGGTCAAGTGCTTTGCTGTGAGAACTAAATGGCAACCCACACAGAGTTCTCAAACAAGTCCATCATGAATAACATTAGTAATACTGGTTACCATCTCTGTCATACACTATAGGATATTCTCGAGCGTATCATCTTATCCAATCTTCCCAATAACCTTCAGAGAAATAACTAATATTTTCTGTATTTTATGGATAAAAAAAAAAGTCTTACCAGGTTAAGTAACTCATAAATTCCACCATGTCACGTCCCATCTTTAAACTTTAGGATAAAGTTGAGTCCCTTTAGCACGGCATAAAAGGTCATGATCTGTCTCCTGGTAACTCCTGCGGTGGTCCCACACATACCTTTTTACAACATCACATTCCTTTCCTGGTATCCACCAACCCTATTCCCTTCCATAAGTTGTTCCTTCTTCATTAAACACCTTCCCTCTAGTCTAACTCCTGTCCACCTGGCTGACTTCTACTCATTTATCAAGACTCCATTCAAGCATCACCTCTCCTAAAAGAAACCATCCTTGTCTGTTCCTCATTCACCTTCTCCAGAAACAGGTTGCCTCCTCTATACTCACTCTTTCACAAATTTCATCACATGGCACCAAGCTTGGTCTGCCTCCTGCCCCTCCATTTGGATGCTGAGAGAGCAACAATAACTATTTCTCATTCAGCTCTATTTTAGCAGCATATTGCACAATATCTGACACACAATGGGTACTCTATCTATGGTGGTAGAATGAAAGAAAAAATCAGATGATGAATAATGAAACACAAGTAATAATCAACACACAGAACCGGAAACCCACGATTTCTGAATCCAAGTTCTTTATGTAGCAGACATCTGAAAGAAACCCTACTATTTTCTACAGTTCCTACGAAATACTGGAGACAGAAAGTTGAAGAAGGCATGATGCATGACCTAAAATACAAATATACGCATGCTGTCATGCCTCAAGATAGCCAATTATTATAAAACCATTAGATACCTTATTTGCAATATAGTCTTCCTGGCTCTATGCAATTGCTCAGAGTTCCCTGCACACAGGAAACAGCCTTTGTCTTTCTGTCTTAGGTATCTGGCTGTACCCCTGGTGGTAATATCCTGAACTTTTCACCACCTTAGCAAAACCATTACACAGGCAAAGATGCACAAAGAAAACTTGCAGTTGTTACAGAATGCACAATTAGCCATCATTTTCAAGCTCCTTTGACTCTGCAGAACTTGATTCTGCAGGCAGGGTTCAGGGGTGATCCTGAGACTAAATGTTTTAAAGTTCTGTTTAGATGATTATCATATAATAAAACATTCCATGAAGCCAGACAAATTGATTGTGGCTTCTAGCAATGCTCTTCATGTCATCAACCCAATCCAGAAAGTCTTTAGATTTTTTGCATAATAAAAAATAAATATATTTTATTTGTAGTCATTAGTGAATTAAATCTATATATATAAAAGCCTAAGCGACCGAACGACCAGTCGACGGGTTGCTATGATGTGCACTGACCACCAAGGAGCAGACGCTCAATGCAGGAGCTACCCCCTGGTGGTCAGTGTGCTCCCACTGCCAGCCTCCTGCGGCCAGCCAACCTCCCGCAGTCCCTCCTCCCAGCCAGCCAACCTCCCCCTGCCCATCGGCCCCAATCACCAGCCAGGCCAAGGGACCTCATGTGGGCACGAATTCATGCACCGGGCCTCTAGTGTTAGAACTAAAAGCTATTTAAGAAAGCAAAACAAAACACACAATTTCTCTACCTGTTGAGAGTCAGTTTTAAAATAACAAGTAATTCAGAAAGAAGCGCCACTCTGAGATCTGAATCATGATTGAGTTAGATGGGATCCTTCATGTCTGGAGTGGAATATTTGCATATTCATAGGGGAGATGCCAGCAGGCCCATCAGCTGAAAAATGCCCCCTCATAGGCCAGGCAGGCCATTGCCTTACCCCAAGGTCAGAAATGTCCACCACATAGTGTGCCTATCAAATGCAGGAGCAGGCCCTTGGAAAGATGGTTGTCAAATGCACTGGGTTAATTGAAGAGAGCTCTCTAATGTTCTCTTTTACAAGGACATAACAAGTTTGGGGAAATACGAGAAAGAAAGGGGTCAGTAAGAAAGATAATGAAAATGGAAGAGAAAGCTATCTCAATTTTATTTAAGGCCTTCCCTGCCACAGAAAAATGCCATCTTTCCCAGTCTTTTATTTTAACTGCCTCCTAGAAATAGAAAATAAATCTTTCATTTGAGCTTATTATTATATGAATTCTTTTCCAGTTATAATAAACTTTTTCTTCTACCCAGTCTGTACTATATCACAAGAATATTGCATTTTTCCATATGCTGCCTTGAAACTGTTTCAAGCTCATTTTAAGGATTTATATTAGTCCAGGAAACATGTCTAATTTTAATTAACAACAATTAAGTGCCTACTATATAGAAGGCACTGTGTGCTAGGAGCTGTGGAAAATATAAAGATCAACAAATACAAGGAAGAAATTGAAGAGAAGGAAGAGGATGAAGAAAACATGCAATGTAGGCATGAGATGTATATTAAGATAATGCTAATTTCAGTGACTTAATCCAACAGAAATTTATTTCTTACTTATATCAGCCTAATGCATATTTTACCGGTCTGCCAAAACTTTCCTCCATACAGTGATTCAGGGACTTAGTCACCTTCTATCTATGGCTCCACCGTCCCCTAGGGTCCAGACAGAGAGAAAAAGTGGAGAAAGCAAACAATCTTTAGATTGTTAAGCAACAATTCATTAGACCAAAAGCAACAGAGATCTATAATTGGTAAGAACCAGGCATACAGTTGATTCTGCCTTAGATGAAAGAGGGACTGAGAATGCAGCCAGGCCTGGGCAGCTGCTTCCTGCTGTCACCAGAAGCAGGGCTCTCTGGTTAGACAGCTTGCCGGAAGCCACCGCATACCAGCATTATCATGAATGTGCACCACGGAACGCGGGAGGCCCACGGACCTTGAGCGTTAGAAGGGCTTATGCTAGGCTAGGCACCGATTGTTCGTGTTGAGATTGTAGTAGTGGCTCAAAGCAATTTCCTGGCCTGAGAGCCTCCAAGTAAATGTTTACTGGACCTTACTGATCTTTACTGAGCTTTGAGACTGTCTACTGTGTAACTGCTGTGCTTTACTGAGGGCAAGATGTGTATCTAAAACTGAATAAAAGTGGACAAAGCCAGGACTCGGTGTGCCTCTTCAAGAAAGAGACTCCACCTGGCCCCCACCCCTTAATAATTCATATTTTGTCTAGCATTTTCATTTGTGCGTCGGCCCCTCCTGCAAATCCTGAACCCCGCTGTGCAGGTCATGGCAACAGCTAGCTAGCTATCTCTGCCTCAGAAGAGATGTAGCATCAAGGACTTAAATTTCAACACTGATGTTAAATTTTTTTTAAATTCTAGTTGGATAAAGTGGTTAAAAATATGGTTCCTAATTTGAAGGCATGATTGTAGGTTAGACACAGAGCCATGCCTTCAGTAGGCACTTGGACCATTTTTCTTAAGTTATCTAATTATTTTGAAGGAAACAAATATTTCATACAATACCCAAAACGAGAGTTGCTGGAAAAGATACACTTGTCTCATGTGTATAGCTTTCACTAAACAGGGTCTGATTAGAATCATCTATAATAAGATATTAGTATAATCATATCCAGGTACTAGAGTTAGAATTTATTCTTTTATTTTTATGCTTGTACACTTTTAAATGTATCTACAATGAACATAATATATACATCCTCAATGATCAATAAGTTACAATTATTTATAAAGGTAAACACAATCACTGTTTCCATATTCTGGGATTTAAAGAACTGGTTTTAATTTTTTTTCTTTTCTTATAACCATACAAGTTTATTCACTTCTGTTTTGTCTATTAGATTACAGAAGTAAATTGCTTTTACATTAATCTGGTTTTTTTTTTACCATTTTTTCAGATTGGTTGCTAATTCTCTCTTGGATCCATTGTATGGCTCTCTCCCATAGACTACTACCCCACTACTGCCACCAACTGCACAGAATGATAATAAAAATATTGGGCTTTATAATGTACCAGTCACTGAGCTATTCTCTTTATTTGTGATATCTCATTTAAAACCCCCTATTTGATGAGATAAGTGCTATTATCACCCCATTTTACCTAGGGAAGCTTGGAAAAGTATACTACTCTACTCAGCCAACTTCTAATAGCTGAACAGTAGCTTAAGTGAATATGAACCCAGGTAGAGACCATGCATTCAAACACCATAGTACCTTCCCTCCACACACAAAAAAAATATGTTACCTAACAATAATTTATACATGCAAAATAATTTATAATATTCAGGAAACCTATACAAACATTATCGCATTGGATGTTTAGAGCAGCATGAGGATTATCTCCCTCATTTTCCAGTTGAGGTAGCGAAGAGTCAAATATTCAAAGTTTCAAAGGTAGTAGAAGGTGCATCAGTATATATCCATCCAGAGAAACAGCAACCACAGTCATTATCTCAGTCGAAAGTGATTTAATACAAAGAATTGGTTACCAAAGCATTCGAAGGGCTGGAGTAGAAAAGGGGAGATGATTAGCAATGGCAGTGAGCCACCACCATCACTAGAGCTGGAGGGACAGAAAAGAAAGTGTTGCTATCCAGAGCCAATGGACACTGCATGACGGAGCAAAAGTACAGGAATCCACTTGCCTCCCACCAGATATCAGAAGCCAGCAGTTCTGCCGGAGCTGCTGGGCTGTTTGCTTTCACTGCTAAATGACATAGTTGTTTGCATTGCTCCTACAACTGCTAAATTCGGATGCAGGAGAGAAAAAAATTCAGCTTCCGTCTTTTTCCCACCTGAAAACCTTATGCATGTTATTCCATTGGCTAAGTCAGGGGTCTCTAGGAAATATGGTTTTTAGAATTCCAACCATGTGCATACAGAGGAGAATATAAAAGGGCAAGCAGGAAGCTGAGAGCCAAGAGACAGATAACTGACCCAGTGGCAGAAACAGAACTGAACTCAGGGCTTCTGGCTTAGAATGAGTTCTTTTCATTCAATGTATACTTATGCAACTACTCTAAAACAGACAGGAAGACAGGTGCTAGAGATTACCATTATGATCTGGGCACAATGAACTAGGTATGAACTAGATACATGAACTAGATGTGAACCGGTCATGGACTTGTGGGGATTAAAGTGTGCAAATGAATACTGGAACTCTTCCCATGACATTGCATCCTCTGAACAGAGCTGAGGCATCTTGTATGGTTGAGTTTGCTGGACTTTCTTGTGTCAACTTGATTAAGCTGGGAATCATGTTTCATAGTGTCTCCTACTCTATATTTCTGAGTTAGAATTGGCCTGAAGAGGAATGTGCACAAGACTGGAAAGCAGAAGTAAAGGAGAGCTGTGATCCTCAGAAGTCTTGGGGGTAAGATAGTGTTATGAACAAAGAAGTGCCTGGCGAGCCTCATCTCTCCTCTACGCTACATGCAGCTTGTCCTCCCAATGTTGGTTCTACTAGGCGCCTAGCTCAGTGGATGGCAAACTCATTAGTCAACAGAGCCAAATATCAACAGTACAACGATTGAAATTTCTTTTGAGAGCCAAATTTTTTAAACTTAAACTATATAGGTAGGCCCTGACCTATTTGGCTCAGTGGATAGAGCGTCGGCCTGCGGACTGGGGGGTCCCGGGTTGGATTCCGGTCAAGGGCATGTACCTTGGTTGCAGGCACGTCCCTGGTGGGGGGTGTGCAGGAGGCAGCTGATCGATGTTCCTCTCTCATCAATGTTTCTAACTCTCTATCCCTCTCCCTTCCTCTCTGTGAAAAAATCAATAAAATAAAAAAACTATATAGGTAAGTACATTGTTATTAACTTAATTAGGGTACTCTTAAGGCTTAGGAAGAGCCACACTCAAGGGGCCAAAGAGCCGCATGTGGCTCGCGAGCCGCAGTTTGCCGACCATGGACTAGCGTTTAGCTGCAGGGAAGCGGTAATCACACAGCGGCAGGTGCTTCCCCGGAGTCACTCCCTGAGCTGCCCCTTCACTGTCTCACTCCAGCAGCTGGATGTGCTTGCTTAGCACACTTTCCTGCAACCAGTCCGCTCATGCTGGTCCACCGGGTGGTTAGCGACTCCTTTTCTAATCCTCCGTGCAGACCTTCACTTCCCAGCCCCCCAGCAACTGTGCATGGTCGGGTTCCTGTCAAATAAATCTCGTCTCATAAACTCAAAGTGGGCCTGCTATCCTGACTGATGGCAGTAGCATCGAGGCCCTTTGGTATTTCCAAAATCAAGCTGTGTTTAGAATCCTGGAAAGAGCTGTTACGTGCATGGTTCATAATGGTTTCTTACCTAAAACACAGCTGCCCCTCAGCCTATTTCCCACCCAAACATCACTTGTGCTCTGATCTGGCCACAGAATTCAGAGTCTTGCTACACCTCTGACATTAAATTAATAAATAATTTAGCAAAATGCCTCTGGCAAGTCTCCTAAAACCTCCAAGCAGATGATCAAAAGGATAACCAAAAGATGATTTGACATGCCTCTACCTCTTGCTATAAAGCAAGAGTCTTTCCCTCGCTGCTTATGTCAGTTGAATACTTCTCCCTTCCCTGGCATCATGCTTATTTCCCTGTGCTAAATGCTACCATTCCAAGTCCTCTCTACTTCCTGGCAGGCAATAAGTTGTCCTGTATCAGAAATAGAGTGTATTGACTGCTTTTTCTTGTGGTGTCATGATTATTACCACAGAGGATAACATAGATTCGACAAAAGCCAGCTCATCAATAAAAATCAAGGGTTGCCTTCCTGAGCTGCAAATAAGGACTGGGGAAGATGCTCGTGCGTTTTCTCTGTGATCCACTAAACCATTAAGTTAATTTTCCTCGTCTATGGTTTCAGTAACTGTGATAGAAAATATCATCACCCAAACTATTAGAAGTACTGGCCAATGGGTATGAAGCTAATGGTAAGATTTTTGACCACAGTAGAGGAAAAGTTCTGAAATCCCACCAGCATATGCTCATGTAACACATTTAATTAATTGTAGAGAACACAACACATAAAACACAAACCCAGGAGAGACTAGGCGTTCACGGGGACTTGGAGAGCCAGAAGCAGAAGTCAGAGTCCCGGACAGTGAGCTACACAGAAAAACTAAAGATGTGGTTCTCTCACAGAAACCTCTAAACAACCCTGAGCAAGCAAGGCAACATTTGGGGGTTTATCGTGACAGAATGAGGTGAAGAGGAGGGGAAGAGAGGCAAAGAGATTCCACCCACACTGACAGACCACTTTTGTTCAGAGTGGCCTTGGTGCAGGGTAGTTTAGAGAGAGGCGAAGTCAAGAACAGGGAGCCAGAGCAGAGATGCCTTCATGAGACACCAAAGAGCAAGAAGAAAAAGAGGCCAGAGAAGGAAAAATGACAGAAGACACAAGGCCTGAGAGCACACGCCTAGAAGCAACCATTTGACATGCTCTGCAGACGGTGAGATCTAACTGGAGAGATTTTTTGCAGGAGGTGAAAGCTGGAGGTGTCATGAAAAAAACAGAGAGAGATGGGTACACATTGACTTAAATTCTTCCAAAATATTTTAAGGCAGTTAACAATAAAAGTAAGAACTGAACACTCTTAAGTGCTAATACACACGGAATCGGAATGTCGTCATGTTCAGTTCTCTAGCCCCACCTCACCCACCCCCCTAACACCCCCCCAAGCCCAGCACTGTTCCTGGAACACAGTGGAAATTTTAAATAGCATTTGTTGAATTAATGAGTAAAAAAAATAACATAAAAGCAAAAGAAAATGTTACCAAATTTACCATTTGAATTAGTAATATAAAAGCAAAATATAGTAAATTAAAACATGGAGAAAAGCATAACCAAAGAAAGACAAATGCCATATGGTTTCACTTATATGTGGAATCTAAAGAATACAAAACAAACGAACAAAACAAAGCAAAAACAGAGAAACAGAGACCAAAGAATGGTTACAGAAGGGAGGGGGTGGAGGATGGGTGGAAAGGTGAAGGGGAACACAGTCAGTAATATTGTGGTAAGTTTTGCACTGTGACAGATGATTACTAGACTCAGTGGGGTGATTACATTGTAAGGTTTTAAGTGTCAAATCACTAAATTGTACACCTGAAAGTAATACAATATTGTGTACCAACTATACTTAAATTTAAATAAGAGAGGGAAACAATATAACAATGATAATTTGACTAAGGAAAGCTGCAAGAATTGGCTAACGATGGAACTTCCTAGAAGCCAAAGTAAAGATTTTATAAAAATAAGTTTAATAGAGTTATCGTTTCATAGAATAATGAATAGCTGTTTGTCAGTTCCCAAGAAGGCTTTGTCACAAGGATATTTATATGAGACTGAGCAGTATCAAGGACACATTCTCAAAAGTCATTTAACAAAGCCTATTACAAAGAACTTCTACCTATGGTTATTTTTAATAACCTTTGGCAAAGCTAAGGATGGAAAGTAAAAATTTTATTTCTTAAAGGAAATTCAAATGAAGGGCAGGGCATTGTGATAAAATCTAGAGATGTAGCGTTTTGATGATATGTCTTAATACATGGATATATCTCAGAGAATGACAGCTTAACTTATCTTTTACTATTGCTCTCTGAGATCCATTTCCCACCAGGTTTTTGAGGAGTGTTGATATTAGATAATGAGAACTATAGGAAGGAATGATCGTGAAGAGTAGCTATTCTGTGTTGATTCAGAGACTGTCCATTGGTATTAGAAAGCTGGTGTATGTATTACAAAGATGCTTCTTTAGTGGGGCCAGCGCTGGGTCTGACATGTGGTCTGGAGTAGTTGTAGATCTAAAAGGCCATGGCAGTGACCACAGAGCGATTCAAGCTTTTTCTCAGAGATACGCTCCCACGCAGGTCAAATGTCTCAGTGTATATAACTGCACATCCTCCATAAAATATGGATAAAATGGAAGAAGCCTAGAAGATTTTGAAAACTGAAGTTATCACCTCTACAATCATGGAATTGTGAAGCTGCCAGACAATGCAATTTTGGACAGTGTTGAATTCCAGTGTCTAACAAGACATTAATCAAAAATGGACCTACTGTTAACCAAATGAAATCACTTGTTGCATAATATTGTAAAATATAATCTATCTCTTTGCCAAGTTATCTAAAATACTGATTTGGGTTTTGAAATAATGAATTATTTAGATGTTCTTCCTGACGAGGCTAAGCTTGTTCCCACAGTGTAAAAGACAGCCAATGCCATCAGCACCTGGAATCCTATTTGCAGGAAGTCATAGGTCCATCTCACCTAGAATCGCTCAGGAATAAGCTTAAATATGTGGGGCAAGACACAGCCCTGTTTAACTACATTTAAAGTCAGTTTCCTGTTATACACCTAAAGCTAATAGTATAATATTGTATGTCAACTGCAACTGACATTTTTTTAGTTTAAGAAAAAAAATAATTAAGTGCTCAAAAAAATAATAATTTTCCCTAGTAGAAGATTATTCCTGCTTGATTTGACTAAAACTATTTTTGCAATCAAGATACTCTGAATAAATCTGAAAAATCTTTGATATATAGAGAGATCATATGATTTAATCTATAAACAATTTTTGTCTCTGGAATCAAAGATCAACAGTAACTCAATAAGGATTACAAAAAGTAGAATTATTTTATTCAGGAGAAGAACAACATTAAGACTCTGACCAATTATAGAACAGTGAAGCCTAAATCCTGCTTGTTTCTCTGGCAAGAAGATAAATGATAAAACCGATGCCATCCTCAGAAAAAGTCGTCGTGAAGATCTGAGAAGCTGTTCAGAATCCTGATGTGCATATAATGGTGGGGGTGGGTGATTCACATCTTTGCAGACAAAAGAGACTGTACTTTGTATTCCCACCACAGATACTATATTAGAGAAGTGAATTAGAATAACTAATATTGGAAGAATTCAAACTTATAGTCAAAAACCAGTTTCAAGAGCTCTTATATAAAATGTTCTTCCCTGGACATCTATTTGGCCTTTTTGTTACCCACTGGGATTGAAAACCAGAATCAACCGTGATGCTTTTCAAGCTACAATTACTTGCCTGGGTCCCATCTCTAGGAAATGCCTGGATCCCAAGTCATGTCTTAGGAGAGCAAAACCTACCAATTTATGTCAGCCGTTTTAGAGCAAGAAATAGCATCTATCATGTCTGAGCGTATATACATTTGGAAGATGCCTATTAAGCAGCTAGTATTATTTACCCAGACACATGACTAGAGGAATATACAGTTAGAAGGAAAATCAGAATCCAATTTTAGAAACTCTGACTTGCAAGCTTCCCATCCCTCCTCAGGAGTCTGACACCATAGCTTTTACCCATATCCCTGCCATCTAGGGTGCATGAACTGCTGGAGAGGGTTGTTATACATCCTTCCCTAGATGACAGGGCCACACTACACTTCACCTTATTTAGTTCATTTTCTATCTTTCACTTTGGCTAATCCTCAACAAACTAATCAGAGTGCCTGAGCCACATTAGCATCTTGGCTCATCCTAACCTCAACACACACCTGATCCAGCTTGAACAGTGCATAACAACCTTCTAGTCACCAGGCATACACTGTTCCCTGACCAGCAACTTCATTAGCAATTTCTATAGTTTCTTATAGAAATTCCTATAATTTCTATTAGCAACCACTTTATAAAATTCCAATAACCTGATTTGATTATTACATACACACACACACACACACCCCTTTCTGATGTGAAATTGTGCATAATTTGTGGACAGGTGAAAAATGAAGTATTGCACACAAAAACAAAACAGCCACAATAAAGTCTAGTTCATTCTTTATACTATAAGATGATGGATGACATACCAAAAGGATTCCACTCACTCTGAGTTTCCTAAAACTCCCTGTCACAGCATCCTAATTCTGTATGCTGCAGATCCGAAGGGGGAGATACTAGGGGAATATAGAGAAGATGCAATCATTTTCAATCAGTGACCTAGAGAGTCAATACAACAAATAATTAATCATTAATAATATGGATCCTCTTCCGTCATTGTCTTCATTGTCTGATGGAAAATACCATGGAGGAGAAACAAAGGACTTAAACAGAGGTCATTTATTCTTTAAAACAGTGGTCGCCAACCAGTGGTCCGTGAGGTCCGAGAGGTTGGCGACTGCTGCTTTAAAATTTAAGTCACTCGTAGGCAGAGCACATTAGCTCCCCTGAACACAGGGGAAGGGGAGATTTCAGGTGAGAGCCAGTGGATTTACTTTCTTGCCGTGCAAAATTTCAAGAAATATTATATTTTGTTTGTTTCTGGAAACATTCATAACCGACAGGCTCAGAGAATATGCACCTGCTTGCCTTTTGTAACTTGAAGTCGAATGTGTCTACAGTTTCTGATTTACTCACTCTGACACGGTATGACAAGCCTGGTGGATACAGCGCACCTGACCAATTTCTTGGGGTGGGAGAATTTATAGACTTTTTCAGTTAACATGCCCAAGAGAAAGGGCTGCTGGGAGAAGTGACCGAGCTCTGCAGGCTGCAAGTAGGCTAGTTGATGAGAATGAAATTGGATGTGCATGAGGCTAAACCCTGGGCTCTGGGAATATAAAATGAAAATTTGTAAAGGAATCACATTCATGTAAAAATAAATGAGCAGTGTGGCAGATTTGAGGGAAGTCAGCTAAATGAGATTCTCCATTGTGGGGGGAATGAGTGCTCTACATATTAGAACCCAAATGAAGAGCGGGAATAAATTCAAGCAGAAGAGAAATTGGGAATTTAAGACTGTGAAAAGGTTATCAGGAGGAATGATTTCCTGCTAGAATGTGGAGTCCCAACATTATATACTTTGCACTGTAGTATTTTGGGCCTAACCACAAAAGCTGTTCAATTTCTCTCCAGGTAAACAAGGGAGGTTTGCAGGAGGACTTCTTTTACTAGTTATGATACACTGGGGATTTTTTTTTTTAATAAAGGAAGTATTTTTCTGGAGTGAGGGAGTAGATGAGGTTCGCTGATCTGGAGGCATTGCAGATTCCAGAACTAGGGTGCAAAGCTCCCTGAGCTGAAACTGCAAATGGAGATTAACTCCATCCCTCCTCACCGGTTAGTTTCTGTTTATCAATTCATGTTTTCCAGAGTGGAAAGGGGCTGTGTAGAGGAAAACAATAGGCAGAGAGGAAAATAGCCATTCAAAATTACAAGGTCCCCTGCCCAGAGCTGACATGCAAGTACTCAGTCCCCCTCAAATTCTCTCCTAACATTTCTGAGCAACCACAGTGGTATCAAATGGATATTTCTGCTCTGCTCACTAAAGGCAGTGCCACAATTGTTGATGCCCAGGACATCCAAGCAGATGCTGCCCACCCCAGGTGCTGACAGTACGGGCCCGCCAACCATGCTGTGTCACAGAACCACCCTCTGCCAGCCCTGCAGAGACTCCAGTGCCATCTGCTGTCACTGTGAAAGCTGCTGGCATCCATGCAGCCGATATCTGATGCATTTAGTTTTCATTCACGTTCAGTTAAAGCTTTCCTTCCCCAAAGTTCAGCCCAAGGAAGCTCCAACAGGGTATAGCCTGAATATAACATCCACTATCATTAAAATCTTTCCTCTTTTAAGATGCTAGTCCTTGTAGCAAAGTTTAGACTTGAGTTCCCTCCAAAGAGGTTTCTTCTTCCCTACAGTGAATAAGGTAGACCTGTCCCTCTAGTCCTGTAGACATGTCCCATCATGTCTGAATCCAAGGCACTGCTGGGTGACTATAATTCACTTATTTACCCACTCAACAGAGATTATTGAGCACCTGCTTATCAGAGACTCTACTGGATGCTAGGGATGCAATGGTGAAAAAGACCAATATAATCCATGCCTTCAGGGAGCTTCCACTGTACTAAGGAAGATAAAACAAAATGAAATAAACTGGGATGGGTGTTATATCATTGCAAAAGCTGACTACTAGTACATAAAAACATGGAAAAAAATTTGAATCTATGCTTTGAAGAGAGAAAATCAATTTGCTCAAGTTTGTCCTTGAAGTCGGTCAATATAATAAAAGGTTCCAATGATTATGACCTTCTCAAAACAAAAAGGTTTTGGGGGAACACTCAAAATTACCAGGATGTTCTCCAGCACCAGTCCTGAGGAACTGAATTATAGATCCCTCCCGAGGTAAAGTTCCACAAGTATTTCCTCCTCTGTCTGTGATACGGGCCACTCAGTATAATTGGCTATAGTCAGCAACCATAGATTTCAGAACACAAATCAACCGCAGAACTTCCAAACTGTCTTGGAAATAAGATAACAGCATTGTTCAAATTCACTCAGAGCCACCTTTGAGGTTAGTCTCCCAACTCCCTGCTAAGTTAATTTGGACAGTGACTCTCCTAAATTTCCTGTGTGGGAAAAGCCCCAAAATAAGTGTGTCTAAATCTGCCCATGAAGCCACTGAAATGTCCACTTTTACTGCCCCTCCCCCTGCCATCTACATGGCCATCCCTACATTTGTGTTGGGATTCTCGGGCAGAGGGACTCTGATGGCCAACCACAGAGGCTCAAGAAGAACTTCCCCCCGCAGGGCCAGCAGAAAGAGGAGCACCTCCATGTCCTGGCCAATGCTGTGCCAGGAATCTTAAAAATAATACGGATTTTTTTAAAAGAAAAAATAAAAGTAAACCTAGTGCTTCTCAAACTCGAACAATTCCAGCTGCTCAAGAGGGTGAAACAGAGCAAACAATAGTCCCCGGACAGGTCAGGGCAGAGCAGCAGGGCATCATCCAGGCCACCCAGGCCCAGGTGCACACAAAATCTGCAGCACGTCAAGCTCAGCTGTCAGGGCACCGGGCCCTGGCTGGTGAAAGACTCAGAACCCAGGAATAAAGGTAGAGTGATGACCACCTACATGGCAATGGTGGCAGCCATAAGAGTGGAAATTGCCGTGGAAACAGCATCAGTTGTGCTAATGACCATGGAGGAAATCCTGGCAGGGGAAGGAAACCACCACCCCCCAAGCAGCAGAGGAGGAGGCCAGCAAAGAACATCCACCACCTCCAGAGAATGGGGTATGTCCTTTCACCATCTTCTTGGGAACAAAAAGTACTGATGGAGAACTGGACTTCCAGAAATCTGTGAGGCTGAGCTGGCTTTGTGACTCTATTGAAACTTGGGGTTAGAGAAACACTTGTTACATCTGTATAGATTTAAATGGGATATCAATCTCCAGTGATAACAAGGAGTTCTTGGATGGATTAATAAAAATAAAAACACCCTGCACACATATAGCTTTCTTTGAGGCAAGTGAGTTCATCCTGTCTATGCTCCTTATACTTCTCAGTCCCCATCCATAAACAAAACTAATGACAGCATGATTTTGTTGTCACAGGACCTCCACCTTATCCTTTCAGGATCATTCAACCTCTTAGAATTGTTAGTGTAGGTAGCTAGTTAGTATTAATAAAGGAAGGGAGCAAAGGGAATCAGACATGAAGTCTAATAAACTAGGGAGCAAAACTGGCTATGCTTAATTAAGTCAGGAGCTACAGCTTCACCCACTCCAGGGGATAGCAAGCATTGCCCCGCCAAAGGGCTTAACACCCCTCCACCCACCCCATGTAGGGAGGAAGGACAAGCTTTCCAATCTCCACAGGATACAACCAGCCATTAGCCATGATTACCAAGGGAGGAATAAAAACAGCAGGAGAAATACCTTTGCTAGACGCATGCGCAGTAGAAGATGGTGACCATAAGGAGAGGAATGTAGCTTGGAAAAAGAATCGGATTGGTTAGGGGGAGGGCCCAGCACAAGCCTGAGAAGGACTGGGAAAGAGACAGGTCAGTTTGAAAGCCTGAGGTAACAATCAAAGTGTAACAAAGGCCTTTCTCAGTAATGCATCTGTTCATGCATTCTCTCTCTGTAGCAGCCACGCAGATCTAGCAGCCATGCCCAAGAGCAGGCTCTAAGCACGAGCCTGGGTACAGCAATGCAGCTCTGGCCAGAGGGCCGCCAGGCACAGAGGCTAAGCTAGCCAGATGGGGACAAAGACTGAACGGGACGAGGCTTTGGCACAGACAACCAATGGCACAAAATTTCTGAACCTTGGACCTTCTTCAGGGCTTGATGGAGACAAGGCTGGCCTTCTTCCACAGCGGTACGGAGCTAACCTGGGGCCGCCTCAATAAGCCATACATACTGCTACACCTCATCCCCCTACGCACGGCCCCGAAATGCTTTTCTTGTGACTCCAGGAAAGAACCCCATTTCCACCAGTAACAGAATGGCAGCTCGTCCAAGTCCCTGGCCTCCATTCCTGAATTCCACCTCTCTTCTCAGTAGTCACCCCACAATGCCTACCCAATTTGTGTGTTCAGTGTTCCTTCCCGTCCCTCCACTGTCCCTGACAACTATGTCCAAATACTGCCACTGCTCTGCCCATTGAACAGCACGTGGAGAACACATCTGGGAATCCCTCTAGTCCAGGGGTGGGCAAACTTTTTGACTCGAGGGCCACAATGGGTTCTTAAACTGGACCGGAGGGCCGGAACAAAAGCATGGATGGAGTGTTTGTGTGAACTAATATAAATTCAAAGTAAACATCATTACATAAAAGGGTACGGTCTTTTTTTTTTTTTTTTTTTTTTTAGTTTTATTCATTTCAAACGGGCCGGATCCGGCCCGCGGGCCGTAGTTTGCCCACGGTTGGTTTAGAGTAATCAGAGTAATGTCAAGAAGACTTAGGGCTTGATATCCTCTTTATTTACATGCGTGAATATGGAGTTTATATGGAGTATATGTTTATAAAGAGAATAAAGAAGTATTTCTAAGCCAGAGGCAGAGTTGGCAAGGCCTGTGCTAAGGACAGGTGTAGTGCAGGGTGTATATGGGACAGCAATGAGAATGTGGTCAGATACAGATTGAACGAAAGGGACAGATTCAGAGAATACTTGAAAGCAGTACTTCAACGTGTGGGTAAGAGAGAACCTAGAAAGATTCTTGAGCATAAAGTAACAAGGGTAGTTTTCTCTGAAGTCTTGTTTGGCAATTTTTGCCTTTTGGTCTGTGTGGGAAAATATGAAGAAAAACAGCCAACTGGTAAATGCTGTAATGTACAATAATGGCAGTAAGCACTGACATTAAAGGAAGAAAATAAGATGCATTTTTAAAAATTAGTCTCCAAAATGTTGATGATCAAAGAAAAATCCAGATTAAAATAGAAAGAGAAAGGAGGAGCTAGCTAGTACAAAACCCTGGGCAGGGTTTCCATTCAGCATCTGAGGAAAGTATGGAAGCAAGCACAGGAAGAAGGGCGACAGACACAGGAGAATCAAAAGAGGGAAAAACTTTAAAACATTCCATACTGGCAGCTGTTTCTATGATATTCAATGAGGAGAGAAATAACTTAGTAAAGGCCCCTGGATTTGGCAACAAGCAATTTAATACTGTCCAAGATTTCATATATCACTTTTAAAGGTGCAACAGCGATTTAATTTTCTCTTATAATTTTACATTCTATTCCGTGGAATTCTGCTCACCATCACACTCCCAGAACCTAGTAAAATACGATGACAAATCAACCCGCACCACAATAACAGAACCTCATATCACATCTTCTAAAAGAGCTTAACTAACAGAGGGGATTTCATGTCTTACTTCCTTTGACAGATACTATAACCTCTTTACAGATCCTAACTATCTCACCAGACAAATATTGTAACCTGTTGCCAATGTTGCCAACAAATGCTTTCAAATAGCCTTTTTGAAGCAGGATCCACTTTGCCCAACTCTGATGAGCATCTTAATATATCATCTTCCCTATGTAACAGTCATGAACACAACTTCTCCCCTGCTGACCCTAAAACAAATCTCGTAGGTGGTACTGGCTCTCTTCTGGCACCAAAGAAAGCCTATTTTATCATGTTAGGGAACTAGGTGTGACAATCCCCAGCCACTGGCTGGTGAAGCCCTCTCCTTCCTACAATGCAGATATACATACAGGGCCGCCTTGTTTATGAATTTTGTGGCATTTCTTTTCCACAGAAAATGGTAGGGATAGAAAAGGTACACTAAGAAAAACGATGAGTGAATGATGGTGTTTAATCCTCTACATTTAAGACCTCTCAATAATCATCCAGCCACAAATAAAGGTGGCACTGATTCTGCTTTGCTTGAAGCATGAAGAGAAATGGGTCTGTCAGAATAATGAAAGGGCAGAGCAAGAAGACAAAACGAGTTTTAGTATGTGCATTTTCTCTTTAAGAAAAAAAAATCCTCCAAAATACACTTCACATGTGAGCTGAAAATTATAAGCTGAGAATAAAGGACATAAAGAATGATTGAAATTATTAGGAGGAAACAAAGTGCATTTTTTCAAAGGCAAGGAGAAGTCTTCATAGGAAATAACTAAAGAAAACCAGAATAAAAGTGAACACCCAGAACACTGCCACATTTTTCCGTGTTGCATTTCCAACATGTTACAACCAAAAATGTTAATAGCCGAAAAGACAATTAAACAATACATCTGAAGCCATTGTGAGCACTGGCTAGAACCAACACAATAGTACAGAGGTCACTGGAGGTCATGTAACACAGGAGTAAAGAATACCACAGGCAGAAAAACATGCAGGTGCAAAATACAAAGGGCTCAAGGACATCTCTCCAAGGTACTATGAGGAGAGAAAAAAACCTCAAAAGCTGTGCTGTAGATATAGGGGTGAAAGCACATAAATGAGGATGTGATTTCTATGATGCTGGTGCCATGCTGGATAAGCCAATAAAGGAGCTTAATCGCTGCAACAAAAACCCAAGGTTAATAGTGACAAACTCCACCAATAAGTTGCACAGCAACAATGTGAAAAAGTATGACTTTGGACAGAAGCTGTACAGTGGCTATTGTCTGCACCTGGAGAAGTTCAATAGAGCGTGGGAAAGAAACCATATACAGATCTGTCCAAAAGAAAGGGGAAACTTTTAGACAGACAGATGGCATTTTTTAAATATAATAAAACCAGCTGCAGGGAAAATTTCTGACAGGAAAGTGAGGCCAAAAAAAATTAAGCATCATTAGCATAATGGGCCCCAGAACCCAGGTACAATGCAATGAATGCAGAATGCACAATGGATTTAAAGGAGCCACTAATACAGCCCTGATCCATCAAAAAGTCTAGTCAGAATTGTCAAGAAAAATAGAGGAGGTTGTCATTAATTTTCTGCTTCCAAGTGACCTCTTCAGGCATAAAGATTTCCCTAGAAAACTCACAACCAATCTCAATGATCAAAGAGAACTCGTCCTCTGCCTAGTCCTCAACTTCAGGGGAGGGCTCCCCCCAAGACAGAACCAGGTTGGAAAAAGAAAAATAGTCACATGGAATGTGCCTTTAACTCTCAAACTACTGGGGGAGGGTGGGAGCAAGCTATAAGGATACAATGGGAGAAAAACGAGACATATATAATACTCTTAACAATAAAGTTTTTTTAAACAAAGAAAACGATGTCTGGTATTATAACTATCTAGAAGTGCACGGATATGGCAACACTAAGGAATGCTCCTGTTTGAGTCGGAGACATTATTTTCCATAATGGCTATAAACTGTAGAACTATGAGGCTACCCCTACTCCCACCAAGTACATCCCTCTCCTAGAGCAACTCTGTACCTCTGAATTGAGAGAGGAGAGAGAGAGAGAGAGAGAGAGAGAGAGAGAGAGAGAGAGAGAGAGAAGCAGAGGGAATGAATGGCATGAGAGACAGCTCCTAAAGGAGTACTCTTTGTCCTTTGTCCAAAGTCGTATCACTTCCTTTACATTCAAACTCAGCTAGTACTAATCACCTTGCCCACAGGAAGCCTGATTAACAGAGGTCAGGCTGGAGCCCTAGGTGTGAGGAGAGGTAGTTAACCCACTTAGCTGGGAAGGACAGAGCCCAGGGCAGCCTCCGTGCAGACACCTAGCTTGCCGAACCGTGCTGAGGCTTCCCACAGCAGTAACGTGAGCCAAGTTTGAAAGAGTTTTCTTCCTTCCAAGTTCAACCACTAATTCTATTTTGACTTAGCCTCCACATGCTTAATAAACTTTATAATCCAATCATTTTCAACAAACCCACATGCACTGCCACTGCTCCTTCTTCCAGGTCCCTCCTTTCTTCCTTTCTTCTCTTTAACTCACTTTCTTTCTGCTAAATACTTTTTTCCAATTTTCCCTCTCCTCTCTCTACCTTTCTGTCTTCCCCATTTTGAGCTCCCTTTCACCGAGTGCCTTCCTTCATCCCCTCCTACCTTAGCCTCTCTTCTCTCTTCCTTCCCCCACCACATTGATGCTGACAATTTGCTGACAATTTGGATTCAAGGGTTTTGAATACAGTAAAATCTCTGTAACTCATAATTGGAGAGGGGGGAAAAGGTCATTTAACTTGGTGGAAATTTTAGGGAAGAAAACTTTTCTTAAAGGAAATTGGTTTCAAAACATTTCAGGACAAAGCAATGACAGCACCCTTACAGGAAGGCAAACTGTGAAGGCTCTTTAACTGATAGCAGATTTATAATTAGCATTTCCACTGTCTGAATGCAAATGTTTCAGCTGAAGGCCTTGCTCTCAATCAGCATAACATTTCCCTTGCTTACTCTATTAATTTACTTAGCAACCCCTTTTTCATAGATGGAGGTTAATAGAAGTTACACAAGGATTCTGACTAACAGAGCTATATGTCCCAGCAGATGGCCCATAGAAACAGCCTTGTTGGTCTACAAATTTTGGCCAACAAACACTTGCTCTGTTCCATGGCCTTGTCACAATCACTCTCCATGGAAGAAAAATTTAATTGGGTATTGTTTGCCCTTTGCATTGTAAGCAGGCAGAGCTGGCCTCAGATATAAATATGAAAACAGTCTAAGTTTGTCAGCGAGGCCCTGCTCACTCCTTTTCTTATCCTTCTCCCTTCTTCTCTCCCACCTGGGCCCCTAGTCCCATGAACGAGGGGTCTATCTCCCTGCCTTCCATGGAAGTGCTTCCTTCTTCCAAGGTCTAGTCCAGTGATGGCAAACCTTTTGAGCTTGGCGTGCCAGCATTTTGAAAAACCCTAACTTAACTCTGGTGCCGTGTCACATATAGAAATTTTTTGATATTTGCACCCATAGTAAAACAAAGACTTATATTTTTGATATTTATTTTATATATTTAAATGCCATTTAACAAAGAAAAATCAACCAAAAAAATGAGTTCACATGTCACCTCTGACACGTGTGTCATAGGTTCGCCATCACTGGCTCTAGTCCCCACTCCTCTGGACAATTCACCTCATTAACAAAGGTGTTAAAATAAAAAGTATTGCATATCAAAAAATCCTTTATTTTTCCAATCAACCCTGTTGTCAGCAAAATATAGTTTACTTTAAAAAAAATGTGTGCTGAAATTTTAAGAATTTTATATCCTTTTTGGGATCAAAGAAATAGATAGCTTTGTATCTGATTAAATTAAGATCTCAAAACATTTACATTGCTTCCTATGAAACCCACCCTTCACCCATAACCCAGCCTGGACCCCTCTTTCAGAGAGTGCACAGCTCCTGGTGAAAGGCTTTCCTCAGCACTGCTGACTACTGCACAACCCATAGACTTCCTTGGCCACCGCTGATTAGACCAGTGCACCTTATCTGAAATGAGCCAGTCAATTCTCTTTCCAGAGAAACTAGAAATAGAACTAAGATATTCCAGTCATCTGGAATCTAAGGGCCCACATGCTGATGTAGACTTAAAGGCTGAGATGAGATCAGTTTTGGAGTCATGATGATACATTCTCATTGCAACCTGCCCATAAACAAGTTGGCCATTTATAACTATTAGGTTCTTTCACTGAAGACACAAGCAATAATATTTCAGCATCAGGATTGAGCTAAACGTCTCACCACAACTGGATGACAGAAACAGAGCCGCAATGAGTCCTAAGGTAAGAAATGACCTGCCAAAAAAATGTAATTGTATACCTTCTGATATAAAAGAGTTGCATACACAGTATTTTTACCCAATCCCCAATGTTTCACATCACACATTTCACTAATGCAAGGTTATTTCTAATGCCCTTCGGGCTAGTTTAAAAGCTATCTAGAGCTAAGCTGAGATAAATATGTTTGACACTTGTAGTAACTGTTTTTGGAGTGTGGATTTCTGGTTATGTTCTTTCAAATGCTAACTAGTGTATATACTTCAAAATTTAACTAATGGCCCCTCAGATGTAAATCAACTCTGTATATATTGATTTATGAATACAAATATATATATATGCATATATGCATGTGTATGTGTATATATGTATGTATATAAATACACACTGTCTTCACTGAAATGTTTTAAAATAGACATTATAACAGCCATGTGCTAGCAGAGCCTAAGAACCCAGTCTGCAGAAAGCAGGATGAAATTGATGCCAACAAGCAAACAGAGCAGGGACACCTGAGGCCCCACGGGAGAATTCTTAAGACAGATGCCTTCATTTTTGGTAATTTTCTTCTCTCAGGTTTCAATCCTCCATGAGACCTAGCTGCACTTCCTACTTTGGGCTTTTATGAGATACTCCTATATCATTATATTAGATTTCCCCTTTTCTTGAAACTAGTTTAAGTATATTCTGTTACTTGATACAAAACAATCCCAGACTTAGAGATTAATACTAATATTACAGAATTAATATAATTACAAACAAAAATAAAGAAACATGATATTGTAGTTAGCCTCCCCGCCTCATTACAGGTGATTTCATTTAGCTTATTAAAATATTGAAAGCAGCTCAAGGACCTCAGCTGTCATCTTTAAAGACTCTTAGGAACTCCCAGTTGAGATCCACTAAACAGATGTCTGAATGCTCAAGTGCTTTTTTCTAAAGGTTCATAAGCATATGTTCATTTTAAGAGGATGCTTTTTAAACACAACCAACCTTTGTTGAATATCTGACATAGTCAAAGAACTGTCCTGAGTGCTATAGCGCATTTAAAAGTAGAAGACATCATTCTTGACCATGGGGGTTAGGTTTCTATTAGCATTCTAGGGCTAGGGAATGCACGCACAGAAATGATTACAATGAAGGTGGTAAATGTCATGAAAAGTACAAATACATGGGGGTGTGAAGACAGGGGATAGACTGCTCAGCTCAGCAAGAGTCCACAAGTTCTCCAAGTACTGGGTAGATATTGATAGACTGGTGTAGTCTGCATAGGCAGAGATATAAGTAAAATAAGACGTACCAGGCAAGAAAAACTACAGGAAAGTACAGAGCTTGGAAGTCAGAGGACTTATTCTAGAAACAGTAAGAGTAGGGTCAAAGTCCTCCAAATGGAAGTTAATAAGATGCTATTCTAGGGTAGTTACAGTGAGAATAGAAATGAAGGGATAAAATTAAAGTTGAGAAGATATGATGACAAATTACATAGGAAAACTGACTTTGAAAAATGACTTCAAGTTTCTTAACCATGGAAATTAGTTTAGTCATCTTTAAGGAGTTGATATTTTCTTCCTCACAATATTTTGTGAGAATGAAGGGTATGATGCATGTAAAACTGAACACTTATAAAGACTAGAAAGAAAAAATGTTTTAAAAGCAAGCTAGAGATTCATCTTTTATAGGAAGTAACAGAACCATAGCCTCTGACTGCATTGAGAAGACTTTTCTAGGTGAGATCTATCCTAGGTCAGAGCCACACCTGACATGAATTCCCCACAAGTTTTAGTACACAGTTTAATAGAAGGGTTCAGACATGTCAAAGATGAACATCACTACTCATTACTAACCTCACATGTCAAAAGGGGTTACTGGCAATAAAAAAATTAAACCAATAGTCAGAAGCAGAAAGTTATCCAAAAAATGGCATCAAAGTAGTAGACTTGGCAAACCAAGTACTGGGGGACAAGTCCAGGTCAGCCATAAAAAGGCTAAGGGATAAAGGGATGTTCAAATGGGCCCAACGGTGCAATTCTGAAACTAATTCCATAATAACCATGAAGCAGCTTCCAAGATGACTGCTTAGTGAGCTGCTCAGTGAAAATTGCTGGTAAAGAGTGGGCTTTACAGCTTTCCTCAACAGGTTGCATGTGATAATTAAACCCTAATAACCCTCCTAAATCATTTATTGTATGCAATAAATTAATGTCTCTCCTTTGCACCTAAAATTTTATTTATGAATATACCATCCTTGGTAGAATTGAGAATAACCACTCTTCCATAATTTTATTCTCCACTACTCTAAGGTGACTACAGCCAACCCTAGAAAGTACTTCATTCGCTCACTCAACAGATATTTACTGAGCTCCTCCAGGGAACTGGTAGGCACTTTAGATATCTTTTTCCCATCCTACCACCAACCCAGCTTACCTAGTCTCTAAAAAGCACAATTTGCATGTCAATTTTCTCTTTTAAACTATCACCTATAGCCCTGACCAGTTTGGTTCAGTGGCTAGAGTGTCAGCCTGTGGACTGAAGGGTCCCAGGTTCGATTCCGGTCAAGGACATGTACCTTGGTTGCGGGCACATCCCCAGTGGGGGGTGTGCAGGAGGCAGCTGATCGATGTTTCTCTCTCATGGATGTTTCTAACTCTCTATCCCTCTCCCTTCCTTTCTGTAAAAAAATCAATAAAATATATATTTTTTTAAAAAAAACTATCACCTATATATTTTCTGCCAATATGCTTAAATTTTTCCTTCCAAAAAAGCTCAGTGAATTATGCTTCATAAGAAAAGTAATCCAATGCAGTGGTTAAAAGAATACTTTGTAGCCTCATTGCCAGGGTTTGAATCCCAACTCTGGCTCTTGTTAGTTATATGACCTTGGGTAAATTACCTCACCTCTGGGTTCCTCATTTTCTCATTTATGAGATAACAAGAGTGATAGCTCCTACTGACTTCCTGCAGCTGTTGTGAGCATTAAAGACGTTGATTTAGGTGAAGCACTTAGAAAGAAGAGTTCCTGAAATATTAAGCAAGCACTACCTAAAGCGCCAGCTATTATGATACAGACTCCACTGTTCAAACATTTCACGTGTTTGGTGATGCCTGCCTGGTCAGTGCAGCCTTGACTTTCCCCATCAGTCTAACTCTGTAAGGCTCAATCCCATCAGACCCAATCCCCCCTTGAATAACAAATATTTTGTAGTCCCTCAACTGCCATCTTAAAATAAAATCCATAGATAATATAACCTATGCAATAATTTATATAATGCCCTAACTATAAGAAGTAGTAGATATGACAATTACAATAAATAGTATTACTTCACAACATTGGTGCTTGGGCAGACTACAATAGCACCCTAACATTAAAGTTTGGGAGGCACTGCCCTGGATGAGAAGACGTACTAAAGTAACCACTATGTACTTGAACTTAATGGGTAGCCTCATGAGGGCAACAGCCTAAAAGCACACTAGAGCAAGTGTGTTGTGTTGGCAACTCAAATACTCTGAGTAGCAATGTTACTCATAGCTTTCTAAAACCGAAAAGATCCAAACAAAATAGATTTCCAGCTCACTCAAATTACCCAGTAATTGTATTTGTAGTCAATTCAATGTATAGTAAAAACCATGAAAAAATTACTTTGTGGTTATAGGTTAAAAGGACTGAAGTCCAATCTCGGGTAATTAGAAACAACTTTCATCTACATCAGTGGTTCTCAACCTTCTGGCCCTTGAAATACAGTTCCTCATGTTGTGACCCAACCATAAAATTATTTTCGTTGCTACTTCATAACTGTAATGTTGCTGCTGTTATGAATTATAATGTAAATATCTGATATGCAGGATGGTCTTAGGCGACCCCTGTGAAAGGGTCGTTCGACCGCCAAAGGGGTCACGACCCACAGGTTGAGAACCGCTGGTCTACATGAACCCCAGGTTAACATTCAAAAGCAGTGCAATATATGGGATGATCCTTCACTGTGAAGGACTGTGCCACAAATACTGCAGGACATCTAACCTCCCCAGCCCCCGCCCCAATTCATCTGACCACTGAAACAACCCAACAAATTTCCCAAACAGCTCATGAGTACAGTACTATCCCACTAAGAACCGCTGGTTTAATGAATGACAGAGGAAGAAAAACAGGGACGATACTTGTTGAGACAGGTTCATTGTTAAGAGGAGAGCAACTTCAAGAGCAGTAACCGAACAACTGACAGAAGTCTAGTGGCAGGACTGTCCACTGAGAATTGAAGAGGCACTAAAACATTCCTTCCTATGCTTCTCTGCATTTGAAAATAACCTTCAACATGCAATACAATGAATATATAACGAAAATATTAAGAAAAAAGAAATAAAGGAGAATTCTCAAAATTATATAAATCCGCAAAATCCAGATTACAGAAAACCCCCTAGAAATAGAGAAGTACCTGCATTAAGTAAATGGCAAGGAAGAGAAGGAGAAGAAGGAAGGAGAGAGATCATAGACTAAAAGATATTTAAATGGCCCTGATCGGTTTGGCTCAGTGGATAGAGCAGCGGCCTGTGGACTGAAAGGCCCCAGGTTCGATTCCGGTCAAGGGCATATACCTTGGTTGCGGGCACATCCACAGTTGGGGGTGTGCAGGAGGCAGCCAATCGATGTTGATCGATGTTTCTCTCTCATCGATGTTTCTAACTCTCTAATCCCTCTCCCTTCCTCTCTGTAAAAAATCAATAAAATATATTTTAAAAATAAATTTAAAAAAAATAAGAGATTTAAATGACATACTAACCAGTTGCAACTTGTGGCTCTCATGACATAATTAGAAATATTAGCACTGACTGGTTTTTTGATGATATTACAGAATTATTGTTAAATGTTTGGTGTAATATTAAAATTATGGGGTTTTTTAAATTATGATTATTATCTCTTCCAGAGCTCCAAACTAAAATATTTATAGGTTAAAAAAAAAAACCCATGAGATTTTCTTCAAAATAATGTAGGAGTGGGAACACATCTAAAGCAAGATCAGTCATTAATCCATTCTATTTTGGGATATGTTTTAGATATTCCACAATTTAATAAATAAAATTGTAAAGACGTGGTTGTAGAGAAAGAAAAACTAAGAAGGACCACAGTCTGGTAACATTCCAATGAATGCCATACTGCGTGAAGAAAAGGAAAAAAAAACCTTTATGGATATGGAAAGGGAGAATCTCCCACAATTCCATCACAGTCAGCTTGTGATTTGAAATGTAGCAACAATATTTTAGATTGTTATTTTCACCCACTCCTCTTTTCCACTTCACAAAGCTTTAAAAAATGTTTACAGACCTCAGTAGCGTTTCGGGGTCAGGAAAGGAGAGAAAACGGTGTGACAGCGTGTTCTATTCCGTGGAGAGACCTATATAAAGCAAAGCCCCTAATATGTGAACGGTAGTGGGCTTGTGGTTTGGGCCCTTGGTTACAGTCCTGGGGCACCCACCGGCGGATGCCCTACTGGCCACCAAAGTCAAGGGATGTAAAGGTGGCCCTGGTAGCTGCTAAAAAACAAACAAACAACAAAAAGCGCACTGGGCATAAAGCCGGGCCCGGACGTGTGTGAAAGCTGCCCTCGGGGAGACAATGGCCCTCGGAAGCCCGGCCCAGGGAGCGCGGGAAGATGGCGCCCCCGGGACAAGAAAGAAAAAGAAAGCCTGGCATGGGGAGAGCACAAACATGGTACTCACCAGTGTCCTCCTGGAGCGCACCTAAGAGGCCTCGGGCTGTGACTCAGATCAGATGCTGCCCCTGGGTGGTCCTGGGTGGTCCTGGGCGGTCCAGAAAACACGCGAGGCTCCAGCACGGAGCCCGCGCCTCCGTGGCCGCTCGTGCGCCCGGGCGGCCCTGCGCCAGGTGCGCGCAGTGCGCAGGCCCTTTAGGAGCCGCTTTCCATTGCTCACCGCTGGGAGCGTCTACCCCACGCCTGCCCCAAGGCTTTTCAGCCCTAGGTGTTTGGAGGGTTTGTCTCGCAGGTGCAGGTCTTAAAAGCTAGGGGTGCCCGATGTCGGGTCAGATCCTTTGCTCCTCAGGAAGAAGCTCTGGGTTTTGGGATCCCTCCCAACTCAGTCACTGCATCTGAGGGGGGTCCATGGCAAGATTGTGCCACAGCCTCCTCCCTGCTTGGATGTGGCCAGCCCAGCTCACCCAATGTGTATCAGTTGCTCAGCCAGTTTTTAGGGTGGTTGGTTTTGTTTTTGTTTTTTTTCATAGTAAGTTGCTCCATATGTAACAGAAGACTCATTGCCTTTATAGGAGGAGATGAATCAGAACCCTCCATCACCATCTTGAACTGGCTCACTAGACTAAACCTGGAGCACCAGACGTGGTCAAGCCCCGTAGGTTTCTACTCACAAAAGTGCCCTGTCCTCAAACATTTCACATCTCCAGTTCCTTAAAACTGCTGTCCTTGCTCCCACCCAGGCCTTTCCTTGCCCCTTCCGATGGGAAACTAAACCAACCATGCCCTCTAAGGGCCCTCTCCTCAGTTTGTGGGGGATAGATTGGGAAGGGGAAAAGAATTACTGATTTTGCTGTAGTAGTTGTCTGCTAGAAGAATGTTATATTGTCTGTAAATTATTTTAAAATACTTGTGCATAGAAATTGTGTGTGTGTGTGTGTGTGTGTGTATTGAACCCACACCTAAATCTTAACTTATATTTGATGGTGCCTAATCAGGCTCACTCCATGGGTGGTTGGTTAGTATTTGAATGATGCTAATCAGAAACCTGTATTCCAGAGGCACCTACCACAAGCATTTTTAACTATTTTAATCTTCTATCAGTACTAGAGATTTTGTTAATTAGCATAAGAGATATTTTAAGTGACTTTTCATTGGTTAAATGAGAGATATGCAAGACATAAACTCACCGGAAATATCATGAGTACCTCGACAATTCCATGCATATAAACAAGTCACCCAGTAGCATTCCCTTGAAGTGGCATTCTCTCTTATGCCCTGGGTCTGTCACTTGATCTGAATCTTCTCTGTAGAACATTGTCTTTCTCCAATATACATTTCATGCAAGGCATTCAATGCCTAAGGGTGGGGCTACACTGAAACTGCAAGGCCAGCGTGCATAATTGCTTTGGTGCCACTTGCTAATTGATGTTTATGGACACACAGAATCTGGTGTGAGACTTGCTTTCCCTGTAACCTGCCTATTGGGTGTGGAAATGGGGTTGAGAGAGACCTGTAGCCCTCGCCTGCATCAAAATAATATTGGTTCTCACATTTGCCAATAAAAACCTAACTATTGATTGTACACAGCCAACTTGGCTTCGATCATTTTGTAACAAATGTGTCTCTGACATTTCCAATGAGACATAAAATACTTTGTCCTTCCTCAAGTTTCTCAAGTCTTTTAACATACGAACAGATATGTTCTTTAGTGATATAAGGGCAGCACACTTCTGTGCATATCAGGGGTCTACAAACTGCTGCCCCGGGGTCCAGTATGGCCTGATGCCTAGGTTTGTATGACCAGTGAGCTAAAAATGTTTTTTTACAATTTAAAACAATTAGAAATTTTTAAAAGGAAGGCTATTTTATGACATGTGAAAAATTATGTGAAATTGCAATTACAGTGTCCCTAAATAAAATTTTATTGGAATACAGCCATGCTCATTTTTTTAGAAACTGTCTATGGCTGCTTTCATACTATAACATGAATAGTTGCAACAGAGACACTATAATACTCACACCTAATTATTTACTACTATAATACTCACGCCTAATTATTTACTACTATAATACTCACACCTAATTATTTACTACCTGGCCCTTTACAGAACGTATTCTTCAACCCCTGGTATATATCATAGATGCTTTTAGACTACTATGAGAAAAAAGTCACACAATACTATTATAAAGAATTGATTTTCGAGTTCTGAATAGCTAAGTGAAGAACCATTGAAGTAAATACAAGCCATCTGTAAGTTGGGAACAGGCTTTAAGAGGATTTTAGGTCCTCCAATTTTAAAGTAAGATAAATGTTTGGCTATCACTCATGCATAAAAGTTCATAATCTTTACCAACACTGGGACTGGTGCCAGGGCACAGCACCTGACCAAACATATTATAAACAAGTCATCAAAATGCCATGCTAGTATTCTTTATATAGGCAAAAGGCAAAAGTGCCTGAATAAACTTGTCTCTACCACACTGCTTCATTCTGAAACCCACTCTATTTCTCCCTTCTTTTTGATCCTACTAATACATAAAGATGTTTTCATTTAGCATATCTATGTATTTTATGATTTTTAATATGCCTACAGGGTCAAATGCACTAAGAGAGTTATAGCAATGTTGGGCTCATGGATGGAATCAGTAATGAGTCAGTAAAAAGTTTTTGATCAGGGTTTTGGGGCCAGAGCAGCCAATTAAAGTGTGTACAACACTGCCTCTGTCTAAGTCATTCTGGAGCAATTTGTCAACAAATAGGCCAAGAACTGCCATGAGCAGTTATTTGAAAGCAGAAGAGGCAGACACATTTTAATATACTAATCTATAGCTTTCTCTGGGTGCTGCATCTCTTCTATTTAACCTCAATAACAGTCTCTTCAAGCTAGACACAACCTGTCAAAACAGTAGCTGAGGAAGAAGTTTCCAGCTCATTAGAATTGTGCTCATCACCATCCTAAAGAACCCTGGGAAAAATGGAAAGATAAGCAGAGCAATTGATGTCCACACAAAATAAATCCAGACGGGCAGACTTTTCTAACCTATTGCTCCTAATCTTCCCTGGCCATGCTGATCATTTTTTTACCTACAGTTAAAAAAAAATAAAAGAGTTGTTAAAAATGTACGTATTCATACATGAAAACATCCCTTGATTTTCCAAGATTCAGTAATCAACCCATTTTTAAATCCAAAAGAAATTCCCACGTTGATATTAACATATTGGAAAAAAATCTCTCCATTCCCTCAGCAATAAAAGGATGAACAACCCATGGATGGTTCTGAATTCACAGCAGTGTTCCTCCTATGTGCCTAGAGGAGTCTATGCTATTACTCCCTGGAACATTCAACATTTATTTAGCATGTAGCATGAATGGATGGAAGAAAGGTTAAAGAAAAACTTTTACCAAGGTCCATCATACTTTCTTAAACTTGCATTTAAAAATCAGACCAGCAAACAGTCTTGATTTTTTTGTCTGAGTTTATCCACAAGATGAACCTGGAGGCCCACTTCAAGGAGTGAGAGCACAGCAAGTGTAGCATTCCAAGTGGAGTTCACATTCACTGGGAACCAGGACACATATGAGAGGTACCTGAAGGAGTTCCCACAACAGATAGTCCACAGCTTCCACAAGATACATGTGACACTGGTCCAGAAGGACCAGGAGGTTGCTTTTCTTTGCTTCATGCTGGGAAAGCTCTCAAGAAGACTGGCCATCTGGAGAAGAGCCCTGGGCTCAAGTCTGATGTCCTGGACAAAAACCAGAACAAGCTTAGTGAGGACCTCATGGATTTCTGGAGGGACACATCCCTGTTGAATGAGGACCTGTCCCACATCAATACACATGTGCATCCTAGGATCCTATGACCCTGTGCAGACCCTCAAGTACAAAGGGAACTTGATGGGCCACCAGGGTCCTGTTATCTATTCCGTGGGTGACCTGCTTTTCAATGGCTCCTCTGACAAGCGCCTAAAGGTGTGGGATGCCTGTACCACCTACAAGTGCTGGAGGGCCATGGCAGCATTGTGCTTGTCCTCTACACCCAGGGGTTAAATCTCTACCATGGCCCTGCAGACTACCCCATCATCATGTGGGACATCCAGAACCTGGAGACAGTGAACATGATCTGGGCCCAAACAACTTGAGTGCACAATGGTCTCCTCGCACAGCGTATTCTTCAGCAGCTCTTTGAAAGCCACGAAGTCTGGAACATGGTGGGCACCGAGCTGAAGCTGAAGAAGGAGCTCATTGGTCTCAATTACTGGGTGTAGGCCCTGGTGGCTGCCCAAAGCTTCTTGTACAGTGGCTCCTACCAGACAATCAAGCTATGGGACATCCAGACCCTCTACTGCATCCATGTCCAGCAGATGTCAGTGGCAGTGTCTACTCTGTCACCATAAGGAATCACTTTGTCTGGGGCACGTAGGAGAAATGTATCCACTTGCGGAACATCAAGTTCAAGTAGGTGTAGAACCTGATGGGCCATGTGGGTGCCGTGTATGCCCTGACAGTGATCTCAATGCCAGATGAAACCAAAGTCTTCAGCATACCCTACAGTCCCTCAGAGTTTGCAGTATAAACACGATCAGCATGCAGTGCCGTGTCCCAGGGCCAGCTCTTCCCAGCAGTGTGGACAGCACTGTGAAAGTTTGGACTTGCCAACAGAGAATCCAGGCCGGGCCCACCATAGACAGGACAAAACTGGCCTTTGCCTTCTCTGGGGGACAGGTGAGCAGGCTCATGCGGCCAGGCAGCTGCCTCCCTGCCCTATGCCAGCAGGCCGTCCTCTGCTTGGCCCTATCATTGCTGCTGCCAGGAAAATGCCTAGGCCCCGCTCTTTGGGTGCCGATACAAGTCTGGCCAACCCACCCTCCTGTCCCACCCCGGATGGACTGTGGCCTTTTACTCACCTTTTCTACTGTTTTTAGATTATGTATATAGATTTGAGTATTTCCTGATTGAAATAAAAGCTACACAGACTGTAAAAACAAATTAGATGTATGCATTTAAGA
The DNA here is from genome assembly GCF_964212035.1 of Myotis nattereri. Taxonomy (NCBI): domain Eukaryota; kingdom Metazoa; phylum Chordata; class Mammalia; order Chiroptera; family Vespertilionidae; genus Myotis; species Myotis nattereri. Next base: position 38,511,068 of record NC_138081.1, on the reverse strand, counting down.
TTTAAAAGGTGTCTGCTTTTCTAGTGTTCAGCTTATAATTCTTTTTCCCAGGGAGGGACTAGTTCAGTCTTTTCTGTGTTACTACACTTATTGCCAAGGACTTGCAGAAGGGCAGAGAGGATAGACAGGGAAGAGCTCTTTGCTAACAACCCGTGGAGACAGGCTGACCTGCTTTGCCTCCACAAGAGAATCGGGTCATTCAAGTTCTCCCAGGATTCATCACAAAGGTCTCTGAGAAAATAATGAAGCGGGATGAGGATACAGAGCCTCCTTCACTGGGTTGCTATCATTCATATCCCCATTAAAACTCTCATCCCAGGCCCTACAATTGCCTCCCTTCATTCCTGCCCTTATGCAGTCAGCTTTTGTCAGTTTCTATCTGTGCTCCTCCTCTCATTTGCTGGAGGCAGCCCTTTTATTTAATTCCGTAGTCTTTAGCTGAATGCCGAAATGAAATGATTATCTGGAGGATAAGTACAGAAGATGGCAGCCCACCTTAAATGACATTCTAATCGGTATTACCCTTGTTTTTTTCTGTATATTATATCCCCTCCTTCCTAAGATATGGGTGATCACACGGTCAAAACTCTGAACGACAGAGGATGAATTTTGTATTAGCAAGAAAGACACGTATTCAAGACACCCAGAAGTACAGGTGAGGATACTGGGTTTTTATGAAAGGCAATAGAACCTATTCTCCCCAGATCAAAGATTTAATACTTATGGCACTGCCTACCTGGCTTAGGACTGGTTCTTTCCAAGAGTAGTCCAGCTATTCCTGCCTGGTCACTCATTTTGATGGCGACTCAAAATATCTCAAGAACCCCCCTTGCCTGCCTGAATTGCAGAGGTAAACCAGTAGTGTGAACAAAAGGAAACCTAGACCACTAAGTGGACAGTAGCCCATCTACCAAAGAAAAGAGCACAGGACTCCAGAGACACAAACTGTCCAGATTCTTCCGTAGCTTCCTAACCCATGATGTTCAAATAAGTAGATGCAATGTGGAGGGAAAGACCAACGCAAACAGTGACATTTGGATGTGAACCCACATTTCATTGACTTCTCTTTATTCGAATGTGATATGGTGGTTTATAAGAAAGATATATTTGGTTTAGGGCACAGAGCTCCTAAAACCCTTCAGAATGTCCTAACTGATAAGAGCAGCAAGGTATCTTTTATATTAATGAGGTGTCTTAGGACCCCACCTAGGGATGGGAGCTAGTTGACTGGGGAGCAAACCATGTGATTAAAGGGTTGGAACTTTCAGTCCTACCTCCTTGACCCCTGGGGATGGGAGTTTGAGTTCAATCACAGTGGGCAATGATGTAATCAATCATGCCCTTGTAACGAAGCCTCTATTTGGTTGTCCAAACCTTAAAGGACAACATTTAGAAAGCTTTAGAAATCATGGAGATTTAGAGAGAGTGGTGCACTTGGAAAGGGCATGGAAACTCAGCCCTTTCCATATACCTTGCCTTATGCATCTCTCCCATTTCACTGCTCCTAAGATATGTCCTATCATAATAAACTGCTATTCTAGTAAGTAAAACATTTCTGTGAGTCTATAAGCCACTCTAGCAAATTAATCAAACATGAGAAAGGGTCATTGGAACCTCCAATCTATACCCAGTCGGTCAGAGCCCAAGGGACAACCTGGAATTGCTATAGGTGTCTGAAGAGAGGTGGGTAGGGGAGATGTGTAGGACTGAGTCCTTAACCTGTAGAATCTGATGCTCTCTCCAGGTAGAGAGTGTCCAAATGGCATTGAATTGTAGTATGCCCAGCTTGTGTCTGAGAATTGCTTGTTGGTGTGGGGAAAACATCACACACACACACACACACACACACACACACACACACACACACACTGAAATTGGTTCCCAGAACGCATTATTTGTTAATTTGTCTGATGAGTGTCAGTTACTTTCTTAGCATCTGTTTTCCCTGTGCTAGAGGCAACATAATGAAGAGCAATAAAGGAAAGACAGGCTTCAGGATTAGAGAGATACACATTGAAAATTCTGCTTCACTTTTACTAGTGAGATAGTTAGGACATATACTTACCATATCTGAGCCCCAGGTTCCTCATGTGTAAAGCATAAATAAAAACAGTACTTACCTTACAGAGGTGCTGGGAAAATGTCATCTATGCATTCAAAGCACCTAATTGAGAGCTCAGCATTTTGCAGGATCTAAAAAAATATGTATCCGTTGATTAACAGATGGAATAGTTTTTTATGATATTAACAAATTCATTTTGGCAACCATCTTTCATTTCTCCTGATTTCAGATGGAGTACATCTGCAAGGACATACTTACTGCCCTTTACCCCTGCCTTGTACATTTTAAGTGCACCACTGAAATTCTGCCAGGAAATAAAAAGGAATGCTTACCTCTTTAAGAATATATAATTACTATTGACAGTCAGCCAGCTTAAAGAGCACTTCTGGATTAATTAACAGTGACCCATAATTAAGCACAACAGTTCTCAGAGAAAGACCCAATGATCCCAGAAAGCATTGTTTCAAAAACAGTGAGTGTTTATCATTCTTGTTTGCTTCCTAAATGGCAGTTATGAACATTAGTTCCCCAGATTTTAAATTAAAAGTGGAAAAAATTAATAAGATAGTGCTATCAAGAGAAACTTTTAAATATTTGTCATTTTAATATAAATTCAGTGCCTTTGTAGTCATATATATGATATAGGCTATTTTGAAGAACACAAATTCATTTATACCACCTTTTCCTGTAAGCAATATGTTTTATTAAGAAGGCTATTAAGTGGAAATTGTTTTCATATCTTGAAATTGTTGCTTTCTCTCCTAGAGAGAAAGTATTTTGTTAGCACCGACCAGCTGTCCAGCCCATACAAATGCATATTAGAAATATTTATGTATGTATTTGCAGTTGTTCACATGGAAAATAATACAATAATCAATAAATTATAATACAAGAATTGTTTCATATACTAGCAACTGTAAACTGACTTTTGCCAACCCCTGTATATATAAGCATGTATGTATTCTAAGTCCTCATATCACTTTTTCTAGATGTGGTTATTTAGATTCATCTTTCACCTAGTTTATTTTTAATTTTCAGATATATTGCTCTGAGTAAGATCCTACATCAATTTGAGGATTCTAATTTTCTTTAGATATCCTCAAAATAAGCTGTAGTTAAACATGAGTGCTGAAAACTCATTACCCTATGCTACCTCTGGATAACCCCAGAAAATAATATTAAAGGAAACCATAACAATCAACAGAATGAGAAAGGCGGCAGCAGTAATAGTTTGAGAATTTTTGCAAAAGATAAAGCGAGGAGGTCAGTTGGAGCAATCCTCCCGCTAAGGAAATGTGGAAAAACGGGATGAAATATAAAATCATCTGATTAAAGGGAGCGGAGAGTGTACAAATAGTGAAGCATTTAGAATAGAGATTTATCAGACATCAGAATCAAGGCAAGTGAGCCTAGATTTGGGGGCCACTTTTGACCCAGAGCATTTGCGGATCTGAACGAGAGAAAATGGTTGAATGGTGCTTTTGAAAATCTCTTGTAGGAAAACGACAAAAGTTGGAGTCCAGGCGATCTAGGGTAAAGCCCTGGGAAGCTCCAAAGGGCTGCACTTGAGGAACAAAGGTGAACACAAAGAGCACCATGCCTCCACCAAGTACAGCCCACCTTTGAATTATCTGTGTTGTTGAATCGTCAACTCAGAAGTTTCATTAAGCTGATGGTGGCTTGCTGGTAATCCCCAGTGCTTGGAAGAAGCAAAGGAAATCCTCTGTAGAAGGAGATAATCCTACACTTCTAATTCTGTCTGAAAGCATATACTTTACAATAAAGTTTTCATTTTAGAATAGATTTAAACTTACAGAAAAATTGTAAAGATAAAGTGTCCCCATATACCCTATTCACAGTTTCCCCTGTTATTATGAACATTTAATGAACAAATATTGATATGTTATCATTAACTGAAGCTCATACATTATTCAGATTTTCTCAGTTACTGTTTTTTAAAAATAATTTTTAATTGATTTCGGAAAGGAACTGGAGAGATAGTATCATCAATGATGAGAGAGAATCATTGATCGGCTACCTCCCGCATACCCCACACTGGGAATCGAGCCCCACACTGAGGATCAAGCCCAAAACCCGGTCATGTGCCCTGACCAGGAATTGAATCATGACCCCCTGGCTCATAGGTCAACACTCAACCACTGAGCCACGCTGGTTGTGCTGCTGTTGTTTGGGTGTGTTGTTGTTGTTTTTTAACTTAATGTTCTATTTCTGTTCCAAGATTCCATCCAGGACACCTCATTACATTTAGTTATCATGTCTCCTCAGGTAAGTCTTGGCTCTGGCAATTTCTCAGACTTACCTTATTTTTGATGACCTGGACAAGTTTGAGAAGTCCTGATCAGGTAATTCTGTAGGATGTCCCTCAGTGTGGATTTGTATGATGGTGTTCTCATGATTGGACTGGCATCATGTTTCTTTGGGAGGAAGACCACAGAGGTAAAGTGCCATCCCATAACACCCTATGAAGGGAGCAGACTAATAACATAACTTCACTGTTGGTGTTGACCTTGATCAAGGTTGTATTTGTTCAATAAAGTTCCTATTTTTTCCCCCTTTCTGTATTGTACTCTTTAAAGGGAGTCACTGTCTGCAGGTCACACTTACACTTCCCTTCCTGGAAAGTGAATTATCTACATAAATTTCTTAGAATTGTTCTGCACAGCATATTTGCCTATTTATTTATTCAATAATGTATCTGTATTACTATGGACTTGTGGATATTTATGTTACATTTTGTGTTGTAACTGAACACTATTTTATGCCTCAAAATGCTTCAGTTTGGGCCATTTGGAGCCTTTTAGTTGGACTCTATGTCCCTTTGACATACCCCCACCATCGTGGAGTTTTTCAATTTTGCTTTTTTTGTTGTGTTTGAGCACTTCCTTACTGTCTAGCACTACAAGACACTCCAGGTTCATCTTGATTATGGCCTGCCCCAGTTTTAGAACCAGCCATTTCTCTAGGGAGTCCTGGTTTATTTTATTGAAGAATGGTAAGAACCATGACTTGGGTGCTGTGTTCATTACTATTAGGGTCTCATTGCTTCAAGGTTCTCTGAGCTGACAGAGAAAGGAAAAATGTGTACACTAACCAGTACACATACACATATCCATAAATATATACATAACATACAATGAATATATACGTTAATATATGCTTATATAGTATATATTAGTATCTACAAATGTATGTATCTCTACCTATATTAAACTAAATGTGAGTTTATACTGATGTCTCTACTCCATTACCATTATGGGCTAGTGTTATTTTTGCCTCTTTCCCTTGCTTGTCTATAACCTCCCACTTCAATAGCGTGAAGCCTGGCTCCCACCATCAGTCATCCATTTGCTTATCTGTTCCATTCCAGTTTGCATGTTATAGTTGTTTCAGAATTGTTAACTCATAGCCCCAAAGCAATTTTTTTCAACTAGAGTACACTGCATATGTACAGTTCCATTTGCCTCCAGTCTCACAGATTTCACTCATTTCCAAATGTATTTAGGTCAGCTTCTCCCATTCCCTTCAGTGTTTTATACATTCTTTTGTCACATCCTGCACTGTCACTATTAGCATAGTTAGGTGCAACCTAAAGAATTTTTTTTTTAATTTACAAGCCTTAAGATTCACTTCTCTGCGGTAAAGTTCACAGTTTTAAGAAATTTATGGTGTCAGGCATTACAATATTATATAAAACTAGAGGCCTGATGCATGAAATTCGTGCAAGAGTAGGCCTTCCTTCCCCTGGCTGCCAGCACCGGCTTCCCTCTGACACCCGGGACCCGGGCTTCCCTCACAGCCCTCGCTTTGTCTAGAACAACAGTTCTCAACCTGCGGGTTGCAACCCCTTTGGGAGTAGAACAACCCTTTCACAGGGGTCGCCTAAGACCATCGGAAAACACATATATAATTACATATTGTTTTTGTGATTAATCACTATGCTTTAATTATGTTAAATTTGTAACAATGAAAATACATCCTGCATATCAGATATTTACATTACAATTCATAACAGTAGCAAAATTACAGTTATGAAGTAGCAATGAAAATAATTTTATGGTTGGGGGTCACCACAACATGAGGAACTGTATTAAAGGGTCATGGCATTAGGAAGGTTGAGAACCACTGGTCTAGAAGTCATCCAGAAGGACATCCTGTCTAGTTAGCATATTACCCTTTTATTATTATAAATAGTTTCCTACCCTAATCTCCTATGCTTCATTTATTCAAAGCACACACACCCCAAAATCCCTGAAACTACTAATCTTTTCACCTGTTTGCCTTTTCTAGAGTATCATATAAATGGAATGATAAAGTATGCAGCCTTTTTAGACTGGCTTTTTTAGTCTAGCAATGTGCATTTAAGATTCATCCATGTCTTTGCACAGCATGATAGCTCATACTTTCTTATTGCTAATAGTATTTTGTCATGGATATACATAGGTATTAACTAGCTCACCTACTAAAGAACATCTTGATTGCACTTGGGTTTGGGCAATTACAGCAAGATTGCTATCAAAATTCAAGTACAGGTTTTAGTGTGGACATACTTTTCAAATAAGTTGAGTAAATACCTGGGAGTGATTGCTGGATTGTATGGTAAGACTATTTTAGTTTTGTAAAAAAAACTGTCTTCTAAGGCACATGTACCAATTTGCACTCCCACCACTAATAAATGAGAGTTTCTGTTTCTCTGAATCTCTGCCAGCAATTGTAGTGCCAATGTTTCTCCTCATTTAAGTTATCCTAATATGCATGTAGTGATATCTCACTGATGTTTCAATTTGCATTTCTGCATGATGATGCCGAAGTTGGGTATCTTTTCATATGCTTATTTGCCATCTGTATACCTTCTCTGAAAAGGGCTCTAGTTCAGACCTTTGACTCATTTTTAACTAAGTTGTTAGATTTCCTTATTGTTGAGTTTTACATTTTCTTTGTATATTTTGTATTTTGTAAATGTCTTCTCCAAATCTGTGGCTTATCTTTTAATTTTTTTACAGTCTCTTTAATAGAGCAGAAGTTAATTATTTTAATAAAATCAAAAACTGTCCTTTTTTTTCTTTCATGGATCATGCTTTTATGTTGTATCTAAAAATCTCATCACCAAGCCTAAAAATTTGCTTCTATATTTTTTTCTAGAATTTTTACGTGCATTTTATATTTATGTGTGTGATTCATTTTTCATTTATATATAAGGTGTAATGTCTGTTTCTAGGTCCATTTTTTGCTTGTTGGGCGGGGGGTGGTCAGTGGCATATGATGTTATTTGTAGAAAAGACAGTCCTGTCTCCATTGAATTTCTTCTGCAACTTTGTCAAAGATCAATCAACCATTTGTGTGAGTCTACTTCTGGACTCTTTATTTCATTCCATTAATATTCATGTATATCTTTTACCAATACCATTTTGTCTTGCTTATTGTAGTACAACTCTTAAAATATAATGTCTGGCATAAATAAATAAAAATAACCACTTATACAAGGAAATAAGATAATAACAAAAAAACAAAAACAAAAAAACAGAAAAAGCAAGGCAATGGAAACAACATCCAGAGCTCTGGAATTTGGAATTATCAAAGTACTCTTACTTATTCAATGAGATAAAAGACAAGATTTAGAACTTTAGCATCGAGGTATAAACTATTTTTTAAAATGATGAAGCAGACTTGAAAAAGAACCAAATTGAAATCCCAGGACTAAAAAAGCAATAACTAAAATTAAGTACATTATATCCAGCTGAAGAGAAAACAGTAAAATAAAAGATGAGTCAATATAATAAAATAGGAGGGAGCAAAAGGATTGAAACAACATGAGTATATGAAAGATTTTATGGAACTTCAGAGCAGTATGGAAAATAATAATTTTTTCAATAAATAGTGATAGGGTAGGAAGAAGTTAACTACAGTGCTTACAGATGTGTAGTTAAGTAGTAAATGAATTAAGAAAAGCAAATAAATGATTATCATAGACATCCAAAAAATAATTATATTTAATGGAGAAGAAAAGTTTGTGTTTGTGAGTGAGACCATGGTGGGGTGCTCTTAATATTCTATGTTTTCACCTATATATAGCTAGGTTTCACTTTATAATAATTTTATTAAGCTGGACATGTATGTTGAAGCAAAGTTTTAAAATATGGATGGATGGTAGTGATACAGAATTTTTGTACTGGAACCCGATTCTTTGTCCACCAGAGTCAAAGAATGAAACCATGGACAGAGGGTAGTATAGCAAAGGTGGAGATTTATTGAAGAACAAGTACAGACTCCCACGTGGGCAGAGGGTAATAGCCCCACAGAATGGACTCCCACATGGGAGGGGGGAAAGGGTCCACCAACTTCCTGTTTTCATGGTTTATAAAGGCTATAGTTCCGGTGTCCTGACATCCCCTCTGATTTGGTCAATATTCCCTTTCAAATTGGTTACTATAGTGACTCCTGAGGCCCTCCTCCCTCATTGTCCCCCTATTCCTTCTGGGCTATCTTCCTTCTTTATTTTGTAAATAGTATAGACCTTTTTTGGCTACTTCCAGTTCCCTTGTCTTATGGAAATATACCTGTTGCTGCTTCCTTGTGTTATGGAAATGTACCTTCTCCCAATCTGTAGCCCTAGGTTTTTCCCATGGACCCCAATTCTAAAAATTCCCTAAACCTGCCATTGTTCCCCTAAAATTTCCGTTTCAGTAGCAGACCTAGAGAGGCAAATCTTAAACTGACAATAGAAAAAGTTCAGAAACAACCCAATTTACATGGAAGGATTGGGTTAAAAATAAAAGGATAAGTTGAAATATCTAATAATTAGTTTGAGCTCCAAATCCCTTTCCCTATTCTATTTATTCATGTAACTGCCTCTTGGCCACTCAACAGAAGGCTGAAGGTTTCTTTTCTGTCAGGGTAAAACATTGTCTGGAGTATTAAATATTTGGCAAATGTGAGAGTGATGGTATTTCTCTGAAAGTAGAAAAATTAAGTTAAAATATACATATACATAAGAATATTAAAGCCCCAGACATCATTCTCAGCTTATGTGCTGATACATTGAGAGTTGGTCTTTATCCTAATATCAAGAGATTAGTAGTCTTTTCTGAAATATCTAACCACCTGCAGAGGAAATATTTAAAGATACTGAGTTCAGGTATTTTAGAAAGAGGATTGCCAGATGTAGCAAATAAAAATATAGAATACCCAGTTAAATTTGAATCTTAGATAAACAAATAATTTTTAGTATGTCACATGCAATATTTGTGACACATTTATATTTAAAAATTATTTTTTGTTTATCTTAAGTTTAAATTTAACTGGGCATCCTGTATTTTATCTTAGAACCCTAAGAAGGAAGTAGCCCAGCCTGATTAATCTACATGAAGACCACAGCTGACAAATTTCAGTCTCATGCACAGAGCTTTCAGTCAGTTATTCACAGACTTAAATATAAGTGAATGGTCAGTGAAAGATTACCAGATATTTGAGAAAAGCTTCTAATATAAAAAATAAAAAATAAATTTTAAAATGCAGCTTGGATAAAATAGAGACTAGTTAAGAAGAAAATAATTTTTGAAACAAATATTTTTAAAGAAATTAAATTGTTTCCCTAAAATCCAAAAACATTATCTTATTAAAATAAAAAGCAAAGAAAAAAAACAAAACCACCAAAAATAATTCCATAAAAATTATCAATGACAGTAGACATATAAAAATCAAAGGTTTAAAATATTAAGTTGATAAAAATGTTCTAGAAATCAGAGCATAAAGAGTAAGAGTTAGAAGAAAATAGAAAAGATAGATATTAAAAGTTAAAGAACGAGTTCAAGAATGTCTTCATCAAAATAATATGGATTCCAGAAAGAGAAAATATAGAAAATGAGATATAAAGATCAAATATCTAAGAGTTTTTCAATAACGGAAGAACATAAATACCCAGATTAAAGTTCCTCTAAATGCCCCCATGCAATGGATTAAAATAGAGCTACAACCAGCAAGATCACCGTGCAATATCAGAACACCGGGGACAAAGAAAAGTTTTCTATGAGCTTCCAGTGAAGAAAAGATCTTATGCAAAGAATCAAGAACAAAAAGGATTCCAGATTTTAGCAGCAAAAAAGCTACAAGAAAGTGGGTTAATGTTTTCACTATTTTAAGTGAACTTATTTATGTCCAACCTAGAATTCTACTAGTATATCCAGTTGTCTTCGTTCTTTCCAGTCGCTTTAACAGAGTACCATAGAGTGACTTATAAACAACAGAATTTTATTTCTTGCAGTTCTAGAGGCTGGGAAGCCTGAGATTAGAGTACAGGTATATTCAGTGTCTGATGATAGACTACTTCCTAGTTCATAGAGATCCATCTTGTCACTGTGCCTCACATGACAAAAAAAAAGCAAAGGAGCCCCCTGCTGCCTCTTTTTTAAGAGAACTAATTCCATTCATGAGGGCTTAACCCTCATGACTCAATCACCCCCCAAAGGCCCCACCTCCAAATACCATCACGTGGGGGTTTAGTTTTCAACATTTGAATTTGGGGAGGATACAAACATTCAGTCTATAACACTGGCCAAACTATCAATCAAAGGCTGAGGACAGACAGAAGCCATTTTCAAGCATTAGAGCCCAAATTTATCTATGAATTTTCTCTTGTAATCTACTGGGACATGTGCTCTGCAAAAACAAGAGATTAGGTTTAGAAAGGAGGCAACATGGGATCCAGAAAACAGGGGATCCAACATAAGAGGTAAAAGGAATCCCCAGGATGATTGTCAAGGGAGATCTTCAGATGCCTGCTGTGACTGTAACAAGACATTAATACAGCCTAGAGAAGGTAAGAAAGTCCTCGGAAGGACAGACTACCTTATGAGGAAGAAATTGACACATCTGGGGTAGCATCTGGAGAGAATTTATGGTTTTGCCTGTAGAAAATGAAGGGGAAATAAATGAGACAACTGCAAAAAGTGTTGGAGAGGATAATGGTTACCTGTATTAGGGTCCTGAACCAGTCTCTTTGAGTTCCTGGCTCTGCCACAAACACCTTATTTTCTTCAACTATAAAACAGAGATAATAATAATTACTGCTTACCTCATAATGTTGCATTAAGTAATACATATATATGTATGTATGTTGGATATATATAAACTATGTAGATATATAAGGACAGTGCCTATCACAACATAAGAGCTCAATACATATTAGTAATTACAGTGTACTCCATAGCTCGGCTATGTAGCATGTATATAGTCACAATGATGTTAAGCTGAATATTTGATAAACTGAAAATACAGTGATACTGAGGAGGATGGAGGGATGGGACAAGTACATGTTTATGAAGAATGGGAAGGGTGTGTGTGGAAGGGAAGATATTCTCAATATTCATTTGATAATATCTAAAAGTGAAAATGAAAAAGTAGTAATAGAAGCATACTATTTCCAGGTATGAATGAGAATACTAGAAGAATTAACTTAAAGAATTAACTGAAAGAATTAACTTAAAGAACTGATTGCCTTTGGCCCTGGCTGGTGTGGCTCAGCTAGTTGGTCATCACCCAAAAGGTTGTCCGTTGGATTCCTGGTCAGGGCACATACGGTGGTGTGGACTTGATCCTTTGTAGGGGGCAGGCAGGAGGCAGCCTATCAATGTTTCATTCACATCGATGTTTCTCTCTCCCTTTCCCTTCTTCTCACTCTAAACATCAATTTAAAATCTTTTAACAAATAAATAAATGTCTTTTTAAAAAAGTGATTGCTTTTGAATGGAGGTATGGCAGCATTATTTTTCACAAACTTTGTGGAACTATTTGATTCTACTCTGTGCATGAGTAACAAATTTTAAAAAATTAAAACCAGACTTAAAACAAACCAAAAAGTCATTTGTATGTAATGCCAGAGAGAAAGCCCTTTACAAAGCAGTACATTTCTGTGAGGCTTGCGGCCTCCGGAGACTAGCACATATTGAATAACCACATGCTCCCAGGGACAGCAGTTACGCTCTCTCAGTGGATGTTCTTGTGGCTGTCATTTTGGAACACGTTTGACCCCAACTGTCAGCCTTCTTCTGCATGTGGCAGGATGTCCCCTGGCTCTCTGTGTCACTGTAACAGGTGAATAACTGAGAAAAAAAGCAATCCTTCTGTCTGTGGACACTTGTTTAGAATGGCATTTGGGGTCCTGGGGCTAGGCGGACAGGTGCTCTTCCAGAAGGCTAATGAGATAAAGCCTCCTCCAGCTGGCCCTTACGCAGAGCTTACACCTGAGAAGCAGATAAGCAGATTATTCCAGAAACAGACACTGCTTCGGGTTCTTCATTAATCCGCACCCTCCTGAAGGTAAACCGAGAAGGCTATCCTCACTCAACTTGCATCAGTATTTAATTCTTTCCCATATTTCTGTCCTTTTCGTTTTTAATGAGATTTGGGGCCCTTCCATGATTGTTACCAGATTTACCAATGCACAAAAGTCAGAATGTATTTGGAAACCAGAAGGGCTATTTTTGTTATTTGGATTTTTCTCCAAGTTCAAGGAAACAAAGGTACGTTGTTTAAACTTGTTTATTTTTAAATTGCTTACCTGGAAAATCCATTTACAGAAGTGAATATTCAAAATCAACAAGGTTAGCACTGTATCTCAGAGGGCTAGTATATGAGAGGCCCTAAATAAATACTGAATGATTGATTAAATGATTGTCCAAAATGTTTTTTACTTTATTAAATATTTACTACATAATCCTAAATTGCAATTTATATTAACAAAATAGGAGAGACGAATGCATCCAACTCCTTAAAATTGACAAATAAAATCTAAAAAATATAATTACTGTTTTTTCATTTATGATCAGACAAAAAGTGTATTTCTTACCTTCTCACAGTTAAATCATGAGTTGCTTTCCTTAGAAAATAGAAAATCTGCTTTAGCTTCAGAGTTTATGATTACAACCAACTCAGAAATTTGGTAGTTTTGAAGTTTTATGTATATAAAAACTAGGCACTGAATGTTCTTACAGCAAATCTTCAAATGAATCTAAAATTAAAGCAAACTACAAAACAGGCATATTTTTAAAAGCAATGTATTTTTAAAACTTGAGGAAAGCTTCACTTTTTTAAAAGAATCAGCTTGATTTTTAAAACATGATATTTTTAAGACATTTGAAATCAATAATTTTCAGTTCTTCTTTAAGGATGACATAGTTTCAGACAATTAACATGTTAATTGAACTATTGGTTTAAAATGTCCATAGAAAAGTACAAACAAATAGTTGTATGCTTATAAGTCACACAATTATTTTACATATAATTTTTAGTGGTTGCATTTGTAGGGAGAAAAAAATTTCTGGAAAATGTTATATAAAAATTCCCTTTATGTTTTGCTACATAAATGATAGTGGGGGAAGCAGAAGTTTACTTACCTGCCCTTTCAATTGTCAATTGCATATAAATGTTTAATTTAGCAAAAATATTTTAATTTAAAAAGTTGTGGTATTTTAGTGTATTCTGAATTTAATATGCTAAGCAAGTCAATTTGTCTGTTTCACAAACTTGACCAGGCAAATCAGCCTTAGTTTTTTGTTTGTTTGTTTACTTAATTATGTTAATAATTTCACTATTTTTTCTATCTGTATATTATATATCAGCCCTACAAACAACTGCAAATTGCATAATTATATGTAGAAAGTATAATAACATAAGGCCACCAAAAAACTACAATTTGTTGTATACCTATTTCTATGAAACAAAAGTATTATAACTATAAAATAAAAAATCCTAACATGTTACTTGTTTGGGGCTTTTGATGCTGTAAGAATCTCAAATCTGGATTTCTGTTAATCTTCAATTAGTGGGGTCTACATTAATTAGAGTTTATTTACTTCAGCCAGATTGGTTTCCCATTTGTGACTAATTAACCATCATGAATGTATTTACATAGAAAATGGTTTTAGGAGAGAGAAGATTTCAATGTAATACAACTAGCTTGCCTTGCATAACAATTGGGTGTTACAATTCAAGAATTTGATTTTTTAGTATAAATTATTTGAAAAATAAAAAAGATGTGAAAAATTACCCATGGTGCTTCCATCCAAACACAGCGTATGCTAACACCTTCATATGGTTCCTCAGTCTATGTATGCTTACTTAATTTTTTCATGATTACAGTTCTGTTGCACACAATTTTATACCAGGCTTTTTGTAATTCTAGTATATCATAGGAATCTCCTGCATTGCTATCTAGTTTTGACAAGAATCATGTTATAAGTAGTATAATGTTCCTTTTCGTTAATACTCAACAAAAGTGAAAGAGTTGTTTCTAATTGTTTTATTGTCATGAATATTATTCTAGTGAACATTTTGGTGCGTAAGCCTCTCTCAGTATTTAAGATAGCATAAATTCACTAAGTTAAAATCACTGGGTCTAAGCAGTATAAACAGTTTTATGGTATTTGATTCATATTGTCAAATTACTCCTCAAAAGGTTTCCTATGCCCTTAGGGGATTCCCCTACTCCCTCCACCCTCCCCATTTGATTCCCAGAGTGTTTACATGTACCCAATACAGAATACTAAGGGATTCAATCCTTGTTTCAAAGAGTTTTCTTTAAGCTTTCCAGATTCTGAATGTAGTTTTTCTACTGATACATAAAAATGAAATGGTTTTGATTTTAAAACATTCATTAAATAAAATTGTTTAGTACAACAAAGACAGTTGAGTAGTTTCAAAGAATGATCACTTCATGGAGATACCAAGGCTCCTCTCAGGTATCCACCGTGGGGATACCAGCTGCACTGGGTGTGCACAGCACTGTTTCATCCTCTTACCTTTCCATTTCACATAAATAATTTCATCTAATCACTTGTGACATTCTGATGTGTGGGATAAAGGGCAGAGAGAAAACCCACCCTTAGCAAGCCCTAAAATGGAAATGGTGTTCATCACAGGATGTGCCTTTTGCATTACATTTGGTTATACTACATGAAACCTTTAACTAAGTTATTATTAGTTCACCAAGGTAGGTAATTATTTTAGTAGCTGTGAAATGTCAGGAAATTTGCATTTGAAGCCACTCCATTTCTTGCTAATCCTTTACTACTGGGATATATTCTTTTCATAAAATTTCCTCTAAGGTATATTCCCTCATTGTGGCTCCATTAGAAGCGAACAGGGATCCATTTGTATATCTGAGATAGCTGCCTGGTGACAGTCACACTGACTTTGCAGCTCCTATATTTTTTTAATCTCCGTTACAGTCCCAAGACAGTGTAATTTGAAAGGTTCAAGGCAGGTTATTTTTGTTCAATTATATCTGAGAAGGTGTCCTTAAAATCAAAGCTGTGTAAATTAAAAATGCTTTGCATCCAATTTGTGGCATGCTTCAGACCATTTATTAGATTATATACTTACTTAGAAATAAAGAAGCAATTGCTGCTTTGTGGCCCCCCTGTGCTTTTTCACTGATCGCGCTAAAGGACTGTTATATGTGTGAGTTAATTAAGAAGCCATGGCATGACCTAGTGCTTTCGTGGCCATTTCTGTCAATCATGAGCATGCAGCCACCTCAAATATCAACGATATTTGCATGCTAACCCTCTCTGGAAACTCAGATCCTGTATACCTGTAATGCCTCCATCATGTTCACAGATTTTTATGTTGTTTTAAAACAATGGTTCTCAACCTGTGGGTCGTGACCCCTTTGGCAGTCGAACGACCCTTTCACAGGGGTCGCCTAAGACCATCCTGCATATCAGATATTTACATTATGATTCATAACAGTAGCAACATTACAGTTATGAAGTAGCAACGAAAATAATTTTATGGTTGGGTCACAACATGAGGAACTGTATTTCAAGGGCCAGAAGGTTGAGAACCATTGTTTTAAAATAATCTCAGGCAACAAAGTGTGTTTTTCACAATAGTATCTAGGTTTATATTATAATTCAGTATTTATGTGGTAATGACCTAATAACAAGCCAGTCAGAGAAAGACAAGTATCACATGATCCCTCTCATATATGGAATCTAATGAACAAAATAAACTGATGAACAAAATAGATCTAGAGACACAGAAACATGGAACAGACTGTCGAATCTCAGAGGGAAGGCTGGGGTAGGTGGGTGAGTGGGAAGAGACTAACCAAAGAACTTCTATGCATATATGCAAACCCATGGACATAGACAATAGTGTGATGAAGGCCTGGGGTGGGAAGCACGGTTAGGCCAGAAGGGGTCAATGTGAAAAAAGAGGACATCTGTAATACTTCCAACAATAAAGATAAATTAAAAGGAAAAAGAAATCCTGACCTCATCACTATGTTGTGAAGTATCAGACTCCAGGCAGGGTATCTGAGGTCTCTGTCCACACCACCTCTTCTTGCTTCAAGGTAGGAATGACATTGTGCAGTTGAAGGGTACCAACCTTGGAACCCCTCAAAGCAGCTTGCTGAAAGGAAAGAGAAAGCCTCGGACCACAGCATGAGGTTTAACCTTCCAAAGCAGAAGGTCTTCATCAACTGCTGGGTCTGAGCCTACTGAGGGTGACAGACAGTGTCACTGGGATTTCAACCTCACAAATCAAGAGCACCAAGTCAGAGGGAACCATTTCAATAACGGATAGTGATGTACTTTTTGCTCTGGGTCCAAGGCAAAGTTTAGCCTACAATGAGCTGACATGGTTGACTTGCATAGCCATGGTAATGAGCATTTGTGTATGGAAATGGCAGTCAAGTGTGAACTACACATGCATTGCTATAACTGTTTGCAGAAAATGTGCGCCCACGGGTGCACCTCTCTACCGGCCACAGTAAATGTGGGAAAGAACATGAAAGAGCTGCAGAACAGTGGTAAATGCTTCTAAGCATATGGTTATATCAGTAGATAAATATTATCCCATGAATAATCAGTCATTTTTTGAGGAAACACTGTCTTTCTGTTTGCCTTTGTAAAGTCATCTTAATTCCTTCCAACTTGGTTTTCTTCATTCAACCATCTCTAGACCCCTTGTCCACCTCAGCCAACATCTATTTGCATAACTGCTCCCCCGGGAGAAGGGCTAAAAGAAACTAAACCAAATGGAATTTTGTGGAGAAAAGTCAAGACCTCAAAATTAATGAAAATTTCCACTTCAGAAATACTTTAACTTCATATAGAAAATAACATACGTAGGGCTAGTTTGTCTGTCTTAAGGTTCCTGCTGTATTTATGACAAAAGTTACACTTAATTAAGCCCTACTATAAAACCCAAGGGCACTCTTACTAACGCTGTAGTTAGTTCAGACCTGATCATACTTTGCAGGTAGCAATCATATTGACACTTTTCTTATAAAAGCTCGAGCATATTTTAATTAATCTGACTTTCTGAGATTTTGCTGGTTCACAGACTCAGCTCATTTCTAGTCAGGAACCTAAGGCAGAGAATCATTTGAGGTGAGAAGGTTAGAACCAAAACTGAGATTTAAGCTGTATCTAGTCCTATCCAATATCCACTTAGTCTATTAATTAGGCCAATATCATATGGTGAGTGCAATTAACATGGTTTTTACTATCAGTTCCAAAGCCATCATTCCTCTGCTGGCAACACTAGGTGATCACTGATTCTGGACCATCTCTAACATTTATATGCATGACTGGTCTCAGGATATTTACCCATATTATTCAGCTCTACCATAAAAAATGGAAGCACCAAATTTAGGAGTTCTATTACTCATTAAGAAAGAAGTATGACACTTAGAACTCCTCAAAGAAGTGGAGTCGTTTATTCATTATGTCACTTTAAATGCCCACCATTAAAGTCTAAGTTTAGTGACGAGTGGCTTATTTAAGGTTGCATTCTGGATCTAAAGGAATTGCCTGGCCTGATGGATGTGATCTGACACAGTGGGAAAGCCTCTTCTGAACCAAAAATGCCTTCCTATCAAACACTGAAATTTTACCTCCAAGGTGGCAATATTTTCAGACTCGAGATATACAACTCTGAAACACCCCTTTCTAATCATTTCTCTTCCTTCCAGAGAATCTGATTATACTCTCATCAAGACACACCAGTCCCTCCGCCTCTTCTGATTTCTCCAGTTTTCAGCCCATCCAAATATCAGTGTCCTACACATTAATCCCAGCTTCTAGGGTGCTCTCCTGAACCTGACTCAATAGTCTTCTTGTTCCTACAATAGAAACTTGGCCCTTAACTTTCTGCCCCCTTTGCTTGGTTATTCCACTCTGGGTAAACTTAGTCCTCACTTTTTTTCACTCCCATTCTTGAGCTGCCAAGTGGTATTAGAGAATCTCAAATAAACGGAGTGCTTTCATGAAAAAAATGCATGTGCTATAACCTTAATCAAGCCCTCCAACTCATTCCACGGTGATACCCATCTCTGATGCCCTGATTTAGTCTCCCAGTCTGATTTTCAAACCTTCCCTCTCTCCTCAAGTCTGCAGCCCAATTCTCCTTCATTCACATAACAGCACCATTAAGAGTAAAAACTTTAAGGTTTGCATAGGACTGCATTCAACACAGAACACAGATGCATAGAAAGTTCTGTTACTTATGTGGCCTTGGCAAATTGCTCAGTCTCATATCTCCATATTACGGTTTCTCGTCTATAAAATGGGAATAATAATAGTGGTGTCTGCCCCTTGGAGCAGTAAGGAAGATAAGTGAACTAATGTTTATGAAGCTCTTAATGAGGTATCTTCCACACAAATGCTCAATAAACACTAGCTCCTAAGATGACTATGATAACTACCACCATTACTATTACCACTGCCTCCTTCCTACATGCTGAAAAGATTGAAGGCATTTGACTTCATTTGACATCTCTTCTTTCCACTTCAAAGTTTCTCTGAATCTTTATCCAAACTCTTCTCATTCTTTCTTGTTTCAGAGAGAATAAAAAGATTTCATATTTTTGCTACTGCTGTTGCTATCTACCTATGACTTTAACTCCTTTTACAACCAATCCCCCCAAGACTATCCTCTGCAGGTCTCCTTTTCCATTGACTTACTCTTCTCAGCCTAAAGACTTACATGGAACAATTTTGCAGACACCACTGCTGGAGCTCCTGCACTAAAGATTCTTATTTAATGTGTCTGGGATGGGATCATTATTAAAGTCATCCCAGTGATTCTACTATGCGGGCAGGTTTGAGAAGCATGATCTATTGCTTTTCGGTAAAGATATTATATATGGGTCATTATATGATGGGCCAACAGGGGATTTGTTTTAATCTCTCTTTTTTACTGAATTATATCATAAATCTATTTCCAGTCTGAAGGGAGGGGTCTCGTTATTTAATAGGGCTCATAGAATGATTTGTGTAATCATTCTCTTCATTATATTGTCTAATATTTTTAAAACAATTTTACATAAAACAGCACTGATTATATAAGGGCATAGATAGGTTACAGGAATAGGTATTTTGAAAAAGCTACACAGAATGCTCTGATGCACAGTGTTAAAAGACGAATGTTTAATGAGGACAGGAACCACCTCTATTTAATTCTCCATAATATCATCAGCACCCCCTTCTGGCCCAAACCACTCTACTTCCTGCATTCTGTCTCATTTCATGCTGTCAGCTTTTAGCTCTAAAGTCAGGAATGTGGGTATTATCTAAAACACCTTCCTCCTCTTCATCTCTAATTTGTTACCAAATCCTATCAAATGGTGTGCTGATTAATATTTAGCAACCATCTCTCCCTGGAGTGAAAATCCTAACCACACTGTTTGCCAATATCCATAATGCAAATAACTAGTCCTGCCATGGCCAATTTCAAGCTGCCAACATGACATCATCTGGCGTGCACAATCAGCCCTCAGGAGCTGGCGCCAATGTGGACCTGTTTCAGCACAACTGCCTTGTCAAATTTAGGACACAAACGTGTCCTTAACTGAGCTTCACCTTTTCATCCCCACTTCCTGGGGTCCTGTGATAGCAACCTTCTCTCAGGTTCTGGTCTCTGGCTTCTCCATTTCCTAAACCTGTGAGAATAGTCAGTCAGTGGCAAATCCTGTCAATACTATCTCATAAATATCTTTGTATTTCTCTAGAATCAGGGACATAGAAAGGGAATGGACTGACTATTCTTGGGGGGGGGGGAAGGGGTGTGGGAGATGCGGGAAGAGACTGGACAAAAATCGTGCACCTATGGATGAGGACAGTAGGTGGGGAGTGAGGGCGGAGGGTGGGGCGGGAACTGGGAGAAGGGGAGTAATGGGGGGGGGGGAAGAGGAACAACTGTAATAATCTGAACAATAAAGATTTAATTTAAAAAAAATATCTTTGTATTTCTCTAGCTTTAACTAATTCTGTTATCCACTGTACCCCATATTCCCCCTCTTGAGAAAAAAAAAAGAAAAAGAAAAGAACTTCCAAAGCTTCCTGATGCCTTTGGAATAAAGTCTAATAATTTCATTGGAAGGTTCTTTCTGGTATAATCTGGCCGCTACCATCTTTTCCAGCCTTACTGCTTGAGTCTCTGCCATGGGCTACCCTCATTGCTTTCTATAAAACTTCTTACTTGGGAAATATACATCAAGAGTGTACAAACCATACCTGTGGTATTTATAAAACAACAATAACATGCTCACCTCCCAGATAAATAATAACACATCAAGAGTATCTTAAAAGCTCCCATCTGCTCTGCCAGGATCTCTTTCCCTTTGCTCTGTGCCAGCAGTAGCCACTGTCATGAACGCTGTGTTAAGCATGTCCTTGTTTGCCATTAGTGTCTCCAGCTACAGATGTATTCTCTAAATAATGCATTTCTGTTTTCTTTGTGATTTTTATATAAACAACACCAGGCTGTATGTGTCCTCTTATGACTTAGTTCTTTGGCTCAGCATTATGTTTTAAGATTCATCCGCATTGTTGCATATAGCAGACCCTGAGGCAAAAGCGTCCCTGTTACTCTTGGTTAGGGAGTGCATTTTCAGGGAACCAGAAGGAAAAGAAAATGAGGAGTGAGGCAGTGAACAAGTGCAAACCAACGTAAAGATGCCTTGCCAACTGGTCACCACTGTGTATCAAGTGTAACCAATTGCTGGTCTACAGAACCGCAGGACCTCCAGACAGCCCATGAGGGCGAGAACCTGGGGTAAATGGTGAACACGGGATCTCTTCAAAGGTTTGCCTCGCAGGACAGTACCTTTCCTATCCTTCTAGTGTACTCAGCTGTGGACAGCAGGGGCGTCCTGCTGCTTCTCACCTCCCTGCAGCCACAGAAAATCCTGGGGCGAGAGAAACAAATACCCGGACAAAGCCACCAGGCAAGGAGCTATGGGCCTATGTCTCCTGTAGCAGGTCAGAGCATATGAAGAGCTAGTCTAAAAGAGGTGAGGCTCAGAGGGCCTCCTGAGAGGCATCTGAGACATGCTATGGCCTCATACAGATACACAACCACAGAGTCATTCTAGTCATTCTGTTGATGGACTTCACCCTTGTATGTGTACCCTGGTGCTCACACCAGGCAGGAGTTTCTCCAACATCTATGTTGGTTTCAATCTCTCTTTCTCTCTCTCTCTCTCTCTCTCTCTCTCTCTCTCTCTCTCTCTCTCTCTCTCTCTCTCTCTCTTATAGGAGAGAGAAACAGTGTGTCATAAGGTTTACATGTTTTCAACTTTACCAGATGATATCAAACTTTTTCTCAGTGTTTTTTGCCATTTCGAGTGAGAGTTCCTTTTATTCCAAATCCTCACCCACACTTGGTATTGCCTGACTTTATTAATATGTTTATTTATTCACTTATTTATTCATTTTGCCAGTGTGCGGGGGGTATATAATCTTATCTCATTGTGGTTTTAATTTGTATTTCTCTGATTAATAATGAGGTTGAATATCTCTTCATAGATTTTGGGTCCTTTTTTGTTTCCTCTTCTAAGAAATGCTTAAACAAGTTTCTTGCCCCTTTTACATAGGGATGTATATCTTCTCTTACTGATTTAGAATAGTTCGATAAAAGTTGTGGATATCAATTCTTTTGCAGTTCTTGCAAACCTTGCAATATCTTCTCCAACTTTGTAGCTTATTCTTTTCTCTCTCAACGGTCACTTCTGATGAACATTCTTAATTTTAATGTAGTTGAACTTAGCCTTTAATCTCATGTTTTGTGGGATTTTTTTTTTTTGCCTTACTATAAAAATCCTTTCCTATTTCAAGACATGAAAATATATTGTCTTATAATAGTTGCATAGTTTTGCTTTTCATATTTAAGCTAGTAGTATTTACTATATGTGTATATGTGTGTAAAGTAGAAAAACAATTTTTTAATATGGATTACCAATTGTTTTAGCACCATCCATTGGATAGTTTCTCCTTTTCTCTCTGCCCTGTGATACTCCTTTTGTCACGAGCATGGGTTTGTCCACTTTGTTGTCCCTGAGCCAATGCCACACTGCTTTAATTATTATAGATTTATAATACTTGTGATATCTTGCAACCATGTTTCCCTGGCTCTGTTCTCTTTCTAAGAAGCATCTAAGTTATTCTTGACCCTCCACTCTTCCATAATACATTCTAAGATTAGTTCACCAAGTTCCACAAAACACCTTATTGAGGTTGATTTAGTATTGTGTTGAATCTATAGATCAATTTGGGGAGAATTGATACCTTTATAATGTTTTCTTTCTACCTAAGAACATGGAATAACTTTCTTTTCATTAGTACCTTACAATAAAGCTGTGTAATCTGTAGTAATAAAAGCATAATATGCTAATTAGACCGGACGTCCTTTCAGATGACCTTCTGGATGAAGCCAGGGCTGCAAGGGAAGCCCGGGTCCCGGGTGCCAGAGGGAAGCCAGTGCCAGCAGCCAGGGAAGGAAAGCCTACTCTTGCATGAATTTCATGCATCAGACCTCTAGTTAATTTAATAAAGGGCTTCCACATCTTGGACTTGACTCTAGCTTCATTATATTAATTGTGACCATGTAAATGGCATTCTTATTACCTTTTCTATATAGAAAAGTAATTGTATTTAAATACCATATCTTTGCTGAACAATCTTAATTGCATCCTTAACTTGATACTGATCTAGAAGGGAATGCTTTTCTAATTCACCATTAAGTATGATGTTTGTTTTAGATCTGAGTTTGTTTCTTTTTTTTTTTTTTTTTGTCAATACCCTATGTCATTTTTTTAAGTTATTCTCTATTCCTAAGAGTTTTAATCATGAATAAATATAAAAATGTATTGGATACTTCTATATCTATTGAGATTGCCAAATGGTTTTTCCATTTTAATTCATCAATGTGATAAATTACCTTAATTAATTTTCAAATATTAAGCCAAGTCTATATTCCTGACATAAATCCGTTTTGGTCATGACCTTTTTCACACACTGCTGGATTTCATTTGCTAACATCTTATTTCAAATTGCTGAATTCAAATTCCTAAGTGAGATTGAAGCATGATATTTTTTCTCATAGTTTCCTTGTCAGGTTTTGTAAGACTTCATATAAAAATGGAATTCATTTTTCCTCTAATGTTTAATAGAACTCTCTGGTGAGGCTAGAGAGTTATATTTATGGAAAGATACTTGACTACTAACTGAAAATTTTAAAGGATGTAAAAATAATTAGGCTTTCTATCTTTTCTAATAGTTTCTGTTAAGTTATATATTTCTAGAATTTATTCATATCAATTTCATATAAAATTTTATACTTATTAACAAAATATTATTCACGACATCCTCTTGTTGTGTTTTTCATGTCTTCAGGAAGTATAATGATATCCTCCTTTTCCAATCCTGATCGTAGTTAGTTGTGTCTTCTCTTTCTTACTTGAACCAATCTTGTTTTTTGTTTTTAGTATTTTCAAAGGAAAAAAAAAAAGTTGGCCTTTATATTTCCTTTTCTTCTCTCTTATATTATTATTTTCACCTTTATATTTTATTAATCTCTACTCTTGTCTTTATTTTTCTTGTATTTTTAATTTATTTTTTTCTTTTGCTAACCTCTTGAGATAGATACTTAGCTCATTAATACTTAGCTTTTTCTTTTTCTAATATAGGCTTTTTAATGGGGTAAAATTTACCTTTCATGTACTGATTTAGCTATATCCCACAAGTTTTATGCAGTATTTCTATCATTTGATAAAAGTATTTCTAATACCCAGCATGATTTCTTCATTGGCTAATGAGTTAATTTAAGGTATGATTATTTTTTAATTTTCAAACATATGGGTATTTTCCAGTTGGTTTTTAAAACTGATTTTGAGCTTACTTCCCTGTTAGTCTGAGGAGATAATGTATCTGTATTATAATCCAGGATATAGATTTGTGCATGTTCTCCCTATGCTTGCAAGTAAATTTTATATTTAATATGAACATATATTTTTATTTTAAAATGTTTTAAATATATTCATTAGGTCAAGTTTAATTATATTTTCAAACTTATATATCCTCATAAATTTTCATATTCTTGCTCTATCAATTACCAAGAAAGATTTCTTAAAATCTAACTTCTGTCATTGGTGATTTTACTTTCTTTATTGTTCTGTCAACTTTTGTTTTAAATATTTTAAGGTTTATTATTAAGTACATAAAATTTTAACTTGTCACATCTTTCTGGCAACTTTTATCTTTTATTATGATGATGTAACTATCTTCATGTTTGTAATGCTTTCTGCCAACTAAGGAATTTCACCCACTGGTGTGCTGGAACTGGCACATTCTAACTGACAGGACTCAATTGCACACATTTCTTCCAACTCAGTGTTCGATAACATCACATCAGTGGCTTAAAATCAGCCGTGGAGGAGTATTAACATGTGGAAATTGGCAAATGCTGCAAAACAGGCCCTCTCGCCCATCCCCAAGAGTTGATTATTAAACATTTACTAGCATCACTCTGACTTTATATTGATACTTTATAGCTATACCAACTTTCCTTTGATTAGTATTTTTATCTGCATACTAGAGGCCCAGTGCATGAAATTCGTGCACTCAGGGGCGGCAGGTAGGGGAGGAGGGGATCCCTCAGCCTGGCCTATGCCCTCTCACAGTCTTGGACCCCTCGGGGTATGTCCACCTGCCAGGTTAGGCCCAATCCTTACATGGATCGGGCCTAAGCCAGCAGTCAGACATCCCTCTTGCAGTCTGGGACCCCTCCCTCCTTACCACTCACCTGCAACGGAGGCAGGAGAGGCTTCTGCCACGGCCATTGGGCTCGCCAGCCATGAGCCGGGCTTCTGGCTGAGCAGTGCTCCCCCTGTGAAGCACATTGACCACCAGGGGGCAGCTCCTGTGTTGAGCTTCTGCCCCCTAGTGGTCAGAGTGCATCATAGTGATGGTTGTTCCACTGTTTGGTTGATTTGCATATTAAGGTTTTATTATATAGGATTATAACTTTCTTCAGCCTTTTAATGTCATCTTCTATATATCTTTTCATTTAGATATGTTCATCAGAACAGTATACAGTGGTTTTTCTTTTAATGCAGTCTGACAATCTTTGTCTTTTAACAGTAGCACTTGTTCATTTGTTTTCAGTGTGTCCCAAACATTGCACAGGACATACTTATACTAAAAGAAGTATTAGTTGTTGATCAGAAATTCAAATTTAACTGGGGGGTTCTATATTTTATTTGCTAAAGCAGGCAATCCTATTTTCCTCTTATTTGTAAATTTCACAATAAATAAAAAGGTCCCAGCCGAAACCGGTTTGGCTCAGTGGATAGAGCGTCGGCCTGCGGACTGAAAGGTCCCAGGTTCGATTCCGGTCAAGGGCATGTACCTGGGTTGCGGGCATATCCCCAGTAGGAGATATGCAGGAGGCAGCTGATCGATGTTTCTCTCTCATCGATGTTTCTAACTCTCTATCTCTCTCCCTTCCTCTCTGTAAAAAATCAATAAAATATATTTTTTTTAAAAAAAAAAAGGTCCCAGATCATAATAACAGCTACCAATGTGCAAGACCTTCCTCAAAACTTGAGACATCTATTTTCTCATTTAATCTTTAAAAAGAAACAAAACTATATCACATGCAAATATTCGTGAAAAACTATGGTGTCAGAATTATTATTATACACTTTTTAGGTTAGAAATTTAAAGCATATGGGGGTTATTTGCCCAAGTTCAGAAAGTGGCTTAGGAAGGCAGAAGGCTCAGGTACTCAAAATGAAGTTTTTCTTCTCTACATGAACTATGATAGGTCCTTAAGCATCTGAAAGTTCAGCAGGTAGAGGTTTGCAGCTGTTTCTGTGTAGTCTGCTCCCCTTAAGTGGTTAAAATGTCATTCTTTTGTGGCTATGTTCACCAATGCTGTACATGTGATTCTCTTTACTCAGAACCCCCACAACATCCCAGCATCAGGTTTACATGGGAGCACTAAACTACAAAGCAGTGCATGGCATGGGTTATAATGTTAAAACCCCGGCCAAAAAAAGAAAAGGAAAGAAAAGATTTATTTTTTTTTAATATATTTTTTTATTGATTTTTTACAGAGAGGAAGGGAGAGAGATAGAGAGTTAGAAACATCGATGAGAGAGAAACATCGATCAGCTGCCTCCTGCACATCTCCTACTGGGGACGTGCCCGCAACCCAGGTACATGCCCTTGACCGGAATCGAACCTGGGACCTTTCAGTCCGCAGGCCGACGCTCTATCCACTGAGCCAAACCTGCTTCGGCAAAAAAAGATTTAAAAAGTAAAGATGCTGAGCTAAATTAGACCTGCTTGGGATATGAGTGTTTCAGATATGGTAAGAATTTAACAAGATAAATATTCTCCAAATTTATGACACTCCTAGGAATTACAGGGAGAGATACCCCATTTCCAGCAACCCAGTACAGCTGGAACCAGAAGGCAAGTGACACATATCATTCATGTGTCCCATAAGCAAGCCTTCATTCCTCTTCCCTGATATTTTCTTAGCACACCCCCGCCTCTGAAGTTAGCTTCTTCCTGAGTTTGGGGAAATTTTTTTATAGGCTCTTAGAAGGTCTCTGAATTCCTGCTACTTGTTTCCCCGCACATTTCCAAACAGACCATGGACTGAATCTGCCTCCGGCTTATGAGTGACCTGGTACTGTTCCAGCATAACCCTTTGGTATTCATAACATCCCACTATTGTGTCAAACCAAGCTATAAAAATGCTCTGAAAACTATAATATCCCATACATTTGTGAGGTACAATTACAACTCATAATCCACATATCAGATTTACTTGTAAAATTCCATTCTGAATCTCTTATCCATCACCTATGTATTTATTTAAGCTCCACATTTTGAAATCTACGGAGGTGGTGCCAAAAAAAAAAAAAATACACATGATGGGTTAAAAATTAAGAAGCAGAAGCAATGAAGAAGGTTAGTAGAATTTAAGTCAATGTAAGGATGAAATGATGAAAAGTGGCTTAATGGGGTTGGTCCTACATGTATACAGAGGCGGTAGCTGCCCAATCAGGGTGATCTGCAGGGTACTAAAAAATTCAGCTGCTGGAGGAAGCACTGGTTTCTCTTTGTCAGCTCCTGAAAATGAGCCTTAGCTAAGCTGGCCAGCAACTTGAACAAAATTGTTCTCACTCTGTTTCACATCCTGTCTTCTTCAACCTGACCTCAGCACTATACCAACTCCGCTCACCATTTTTTCGCAAAGCAATATGCTTTACAGTTAATCACAGCTTATAGAAATACCCTGCTCTTCTAACTTTCAAGTATTTAGAGGAGAAAGGATTTTGCTGATCTTGTGTATGTATTCATGTGAAAAGCATTTACAATCCTTCACATTTTAAACTTTCTGCTAAAATTCTCAGGCAAAGTTAGTACTCCATGAAGAAGCCTGTGTTGATCCTGTGGTTTCTCGCAGTCTTGGGCACACCACATACCTGGAAGGCACTGGAGAGTCCATATGCCTATGGTTATGGAACTGCGGGGGGAACAGCGCCTCTGGGACTGGCAGCTGGCTCTGAGTGGACTTCAGCCAAGAGGCTGAATTATGACCTTGGATGAGACCTTCAAGCCACCCCATGACAAGCACCTCCGTTGTGTGTCTCTTATTTCCCAGGACAGAGAGAGGCCATTCATGTTTGAGAACACTCCTCCCTACGCCCCTTCTCCAGATGCTCTCCTCTCCCTGCCCGACAAGCAGGATGGAAGTCAGCACCCATTTCTGTTCTGGGTTCAGGTAAAAACTAGGCCCTGCTGACCTCCTGCCTCTCCGCGCCCTGACACTTACCAGTCATGGAGAGCTCACCACGCCACCCGCTCAGAGGGCCTCTCCCTCTGACACAGGGGAGACAACCCCCTTTCGCTTTTCTACTTCTCCCTTGAACTTCAGTGTTGTTCCTACCCACTCACCAAGCTGCCTATTCCATCAGCAAAATTTCTCAGTAACTCATGTTTAAATTTGGTTCTTCCTCTTTTTTTCTTTTTCTTTTTTCTTTTTTTAGTGCAGTGAGGTAGAAGAGGGACTTAATACATATGTATAGAGAATAGAAAACAGGAGTTAGCAACTTTTATTTCTTGTAATGGTTCTCTAAGGTTTTAACCCTTTCCTTTCTGATAGATCAAGTTTAATGGCTAAATCTGATTGTTTTCAATGAGAAGGAAGATAATGCAACTGCTCTAATCTTTGAGAGAACGGAACACCAATTTTCACCCTCATTGGGGTGGGGTGTTGCTGAACGAATACTAATTTTGGGGGGTAAGGAAAGCGGCAATGGCACCCAAGTTTCCAAAGCTTCAGAGAGGGCCGTGTGCAGCATCCCCCTGGCATCATTGCTCATCGGTCTGACAATTGTGAGAGAGTATTCTCTTCATCTGTCATTAAAGAAAGCCACTGGAAGTGTCCTTCATTTCTATAATCCTCTTTTCTATCACTTATTCCAGCACACTTCCACAGGGTGGACACTGTGGAGGTTTATTGGGCACTGTATGTAGGAAGAGAGATGGGAAAACAAAGTACGGAAGGGCCTATGTTTGTGCAAAAAAACGGTGGGCTTGAAATCCATAGAATGTTCTGGAACAGCATTACACCAGGCATTCAGTATCTCTGCAGAACTTTTGAGGCATGTTCAGTTATGTTAAGCATGACGTTCATTTAGTTGCCCTAGCTCTGTGAGAACATTTTTCTGTGATTGAGCATTTCTACTAGTGTGGGGGCGGACCAGATACAATACATCACAAACAAGCTGAGTATTTGCATAAAGGCCACAATCCCTTGCTGTTGTTTGGTAAGGTGGGGAAGTTTATGCAGGATTCAATTACTATTTTTTAAAACTTTCATTCATTAATTAGGCCCTGAAATGTTATCCATAGTCTCTCTACAGAGTTCTGTTTTTCAAATGGAGATTTTTGTTTCATAGGAATGCCAGTAAATTTTGTCTCTACTGTTCATTTGTTCATTAAGCCATTACAGCCTTTTCCCTTGGGAAAAAAATAATGGGTTTGCTAAGTACTTATACCAGTGGCCATTGCTTTCATAGCAGTGCTTCTGGGAAAGCCCCATTCTCAGTTTCTTGTTGTCTGTAATTGTCACTATATGTATACAACAATCCTATATTGTAAGCCTGCAGAGCTCAATGGCTAGAAAATACTCCTCTGGAAGAAACAGTTTGGTGAGGAGTGGTCCAAAGAGTTTAGTGAGGATCCACTTTACTGAACTCGTAATCAAGAAAGAAACTAATTCATGGTCAAGGCTGAGCCCCGAAGTGGAAACTTTGTAAGCGGCCTATGACTGGAAGCTAACTTTGATGCAGAAAGGATGAAAATATACTCTTCAGTGATATGGCAGCGAGATGGTGAGGCCTGTGATGGCTTCCAGGATATCAGTCAACACCAAGGACATGCGACCGCCAGCCTAGAACCTGAAGTGGAGAACATAATTTTGAGTGAAGGGCTAGCCTTCACTTTAGCTAGAAGACACCCTTAGGCAATGCTTAGACAATCTAACTTTAAAACAATGAATGAAGGGTCAAAGGCCCAGTCTTCCAGACCTGCCACTCCACCCTTGGCCAGATTGAACTTGTTCTCAGAATAAAGTAATGTTTGTATTTAATTTTTGGATCTAGCTGTTGTTTCATTAATTTCCCTTTCTATATATCTGGAAATTTCCAAACTTGTCATAGCTATACTGTTTGCAGGATCTGGGTCAGCTCCAGGATAGAGTGGCTAAAGAAATTTAATTTAAATCCTCAAATCTTCAGTGTCAACCACTTTCCTTAGCTTGCTGCAAGTTGACCTGCCTGTGGACATGTTGTCCTCCTTTCTGCCCACCTAAATATTTTCCATCTGCCAGGCCTTTCATGAGAACCTCCTAACCCAATGGGAGTCCATCTCACCATGCTAACTTTCAGCCCTTCCTCAAATGTCTCTTTTGCTGCAAAATCACCACCCTCACCACCAACCCTATCAATAACTGTCAATACTCAACATGTACAATTCCAATCTCAAAGTGATTAATGGAGTTACCTATATTTTCCAACATTAAGTGTTCAGTACATTATGTGTTAGATAGCGACACCTTCTGGTGAAACATCACATGAGGAGAGAAGGAAGGGATGCAATGTTGGTAGCTCTTGGCCTGTGGTAGCAGAGGAATCCTCACACATATGGGAGCTTGCTTTTTTTTAGGAAAGGAGATAAAGACAGATCTTTCAAAAAGTTTTGCTGAATAAAGAGAAAAATTGGTCAGTAGCTGGAGGGGAAGTGGTATCAAGGGAGAATCTTTTAAATAGAAGGGATCCCTAACTGGTTTCGTTCAGTGGATAGAGCGTTGGCCTGTGGACTGAAAGGTCCTGGGTTCTATTCAGGTCAAGAGCACATCTCTGGGTTGCTGGATCGATCCCTAGTGATGTGCGTGCAGGAGGCAGTCAATCAATGAGTCTCTCTCATCATTGATGTTTCTATCTCCCTCTCCCTTTCTCTCTAAAATCAATTTTAAAAAATTAAATAGAAGGGAAAACTCATCAAGCAGTCACAGGAGAGAAAGCAGAGCATTTCAGCACAGATGCAGCTAGTGAGCAGATGCAGTGCTGGAAATTCAGAAAATTCTCTTCAAGCTCCTCTTGTTCTCAATAAAATGTGAAGCAAGGTCATCAGCTGAGAGTGAGAATTGGCAAGAAAGGCAGGAAATCTGAGAAAATTTGTGTGCAGTTCTCCAAGTGAGTTTGAAACTCAATGGGCCAGGGAAATGTAGTGTAATATAATTTGAGGATCATAAATTTAAAATGAGTCCTATTGGTTGTTTTTTCTCCAGCCTTGTTCAACTATAAGGGTGCAGGTGTGGAGTAGGCAGAGAGTTGGATTTGACCATGCTTATGGTTTTGACTATCAAGTGCAATAATGGAGGGGCCAGGAAGTGGAGGGCTTGTCATCCTAAAAGGCCAGGCAATATTAATATTTTCTCTCATTGATGCTTGTGTTTTTAATTGGTTCCATTTATTATTTATTTGCTCTTGGACAGAGTGAAAGCTTCTGGGATGATGACTTGACTAAAATATACTTTATGCCTAAACCATCTCCTTTTTTCTGTTCTTTTGATTTTCTTTCACAAATGAGTTTTTTGTCTTTTCACTTAGGATATTATCTTTAATAACAGGGCTATGTCCAAAACCTCTGATATTAGACACTATAGAAGGGAGTAGAAATTTTAATAGGAGGTTGCAATAATATAGATGAATAGGACATATGAAGCTATTTTTCATGGTCTAATGTTTTTTTTTAATGAATCTCGTTTCTATATTGTAAAAGACCCATTACTATTTCCACAGGACGTTTTTATTAATTCACTTAGTGAATATGTATAGCATATCTGACGTGTATAAAACATTGTGCTAGGCAAGCACCAAGGTGGTGTGGGATAGCGCAGGATTAAAATACTGAGGTATTTGCAGTCTAAATGTGGTGCTTGCAAATACAAAGATGTTTACAGCCTAAAGAGGTAAATTCCTGTATTAATAACAAACTAGAGGCACTCAGGGGGGTCCCTCAGCCTGGCCTGCACTCTCTCACAGGGAGGCCCGTGGGGAGCAGGTCTAAGCTGTCAGTCAGACATCCTTAGCACTGCCACCGCAGATGCGCTCACCAGTCGTGAGCCTGGCTTCTGGCTGAGCGGCACTCCCCTGTGGGAGTACACTGACTACCAGGGGTCAGCTCCTGTGTTGAGCATCATAGCAACCAGTGCATCATAGCAACCAGTTGTTCTGCCACTCGGTCAATTTGCATATTAGCTTTTATTATATAGGATTTCTGTGCAAGCACTACAACACAAGTTCCATGACCTTTGTTCATCTAATTTACTGCCAATACCATAGAAGGCACCTGGTCAATATGGTAGGTCAGTAAATGCAATAGAGATATGAGCCATGCTAGAGGAACAGGAGGGAGAAATGAATGAACTCTGAACTTAAGATTTGAGAAAGCTTAGGAGAGAAGGATAGAAAGCTTAGAAGCTGGCCCTTAAAGGGAAAGTAGGAGTCCAACAAACAAAGAAGGAGGAGAAGGGCCCTTCAGTATAAAATAGCGGATGAGCTCAAGATGAGCCCTGCAGCAAAGCACAGGAAGACGTCAGGACAGACACAGTCTATCTGTGGACAGCAGTACCAGAGACCAGTGTGTTAGAAAGGAACCGTGATGCCAGGAAGCAAGTGCATGGATTACCAGGTGAAAGAGTTCTATGGAGCAAATTACACTGGGCCCAGCACCGTTTTAAGGCCTGTACATGCAGTAACTCATTCAGAATCACAGGAATCCTGTGGGAGAGGCACTACTATCCACCATTTCACAGGTGAGGAAACTCAGGCACAGAGAGGTCAAGTGCTTCCAAGTTACACAGCTAGTAAGTCACAGAGTCAGTGCCCTGGTTACCATTGTCACTATAAAAACATTGTGAATAGTTAAGTGATCTACAGTATGATTTGTGTTGCTACTGGATTTTTCTTTCACAAATAATGAACATATTTATGTTAAATTTAGACAGTAACCACCATGAGCATTAGCTGTTCATCTGCATTTAGTTCTGACTAGTCAAATGTATTAATTTCCAATTTTGTCTTTTCCTCCTTCAATAATATTACTATTTCCTAAAACTATTGG
Organism: Myotis nattereri; assembly: GCF_964212035.1. Lineage (NCBI taxonomy): Eukaryota > Metazoa > Chordata > Mammalia > Chiroptera > Vespertilionidae > Myotis > Myotis nattereri. The sequence continues at coordinate 38,477,993 of NC_138081.1, read as the reverse complement.
TTTAAGGATAGTTTTCCTGGTGATTAACATACAATATAATATAGTACAATTACATTTGTTTTTGTCCAAATTTATAATCTATTTAACTAAAATTTTCCAATATGCTTGAATTCTGGAAAAGGTCGAGGGGTTTTTTATTGTTTATTTTTTTCTGAAATCACTTTGCCCCTCTTCTTTTTTTTTCTAACTTTGAACTTCACCTGGAGATAGTTATTGATGGCAACTAACTCATCATCATACAGGTTATACTTAGGTTTTGTCATCATCTTAGAGAAATATTTCTTCCTCAGAAAATGTTTCCTATCTTCTATTAAATATGCTCCCTTTTAGTAGCAGGTCTTTCAACTACCAATTTATTCTCATTAAACTTTTACCTATTTTTCCCCAAATACTTATATAAACTAAAATTTTAACACATGAAAATACATCCAAAGAATCAGAATTCAGTTCAATATCAAGGTTACAATTTATGCAGCACTGGAGGGCAGCATCTAATATGATCTAATTGCTTTACCCACAAGTGCTTTCATTAGCTCCAATAAATAACAGCTCTTTTTACCTCATTAAAATCTTTAACATTCCATATTGTAATTCTTAAAAAAAAAATTGGTTTATTTTATCTGAAATCCTTGGGAAAGACACAGACTTTGTCACTGTGACCTGTCCTATAAATATCCTGGGACCCAGGTAACCAGAAGTCCCTGTTCTCGGAGATCTTGCCCCCATATCTTCTCTAGAAATGACTTGGGTGGGGACACAGGCAAAATACTCTGATCCTTCTCAGGCAATAATATTATTACAAGGAGTCCCCTGTGGTTGGTTTTATATAATCTAGAGAAAAACAGCAGGCTACGGTAACTGATAACTCATGTGATACAAGAAACCAGAGAAAGGTAGAGGATAGCCTAAAGTAGAGAACTGCCTAATATAGGGAAAACATAAGAACTGTTTATGGCGGTATCTGTAACTAAGTCTTTGCTATACCAGAGGGCAGAAATAGGACTAATGTGTGGAACCCACTGGAAGGTAACTTTCAGCTAAAAGGAAAGAATTATATAAACAGAGATAATATTCAAAAATGGAACAAGGTGCTTCCTAGAGGAAGGAGGCAACCATTTGTAGAGTTTTAACCTGGAATTTCCTCCAGCAGGGAGACATGAAAACCTGCCTGCTTATATAAGTTATTTTTCAAACAAGGACACATTTGAGAATAAAAGTATAACAGCAGTAAACCAGGAAATCCCAAGCAAACCGAATCTCATGTCACACTAATTCACCTTTGTTTTTGACCACCAGCTGTGTGGGTATGTTCACACGTGGAAAATAGGGGGAAATTGGCCTCTTAGGGGAAAGAGAATGAGTCAGAATTCATGGGAATGCTAAGAAACATCTCGCCCCTTTACATTTCCATCCTGATAGGATGAAATCCAAAGACCCAGATCTATGTGAGCAAGCCATGATATGAGCAAAGTGTTAAGATCCAGAGGGATCCAACCAGGGAAATTCCAGGACCAGGGCATTGTTCCCAGAGCCAGGGTGGGGTAAATATAAGTTTTTCTGAGACATCTACAAGAGCCTAACATAAAAAAAAAATGTAAGAACAGAGCCATCCCCAAAGGACTGAAGATTGTGGAGGTGATGGTGGAGGTGAGAGCAGGGCTAGTCTAACAGCAGGACTCCCTGCATTGCAGGCAGGCACTGAGAGAAAAATGGAACAAAATGCAGGGTGTATGGGGAGCCTGGTTTCCCCATGATCTGTGTCTACCATGCCAGATAGGCTAGACTTATTCAATGAGGCACACTTTTTCTTAATGGTAATTGAAATATAATTACAAAAACTTTACTACAACTTACCACACTGTAATTGATAACTGTGTGAAAGGGTTATTAAAAACTAGAGGCCTGGTGCATGAATTCATGTAAAGGTGGAGTCCAACTTGCTTGCCCCAATCAGGGCCGATCGGGGCCAGGCCAGCCAGGGGTAGGGGACGCAGGAGGTTGGCTGGCCGGCCACGCCCCCAATCAGACCAGTTGGCCAGCCACAGTGCACATCACACCGACCAGTCATTCCGGTTGGCCAGTCTGGTCGCTTGGCTTTTATATATATAGATTAACATTCCTAAACTAAAATTTCCATTTTACCAACTGCTGTGGCCACTAATAACTGTAGACTCAGCTCCTGTGCCCCTTCATGCACTTTGCCCCGATGTTGAATGGGCACCTTCCACTTCGCCATGCAGCCAAGCTGACTCAGGGAAACCTGATCCCAGTCCACAGCTAGAATGAGCCACTGGGGGTAATCTCAGTCCCCTGCCCTGTAATCCTCAGCTAAGCCAAGCACACTGCCGTATTTCTTCACAACTGGTGCTGGTCCAGATACGTCGCATAAATCAGCCATACTTTAGGAAAAGGCTATTTTTCAACATGAACAAGGGCAAGCATGTTTAACTCGGTGGAGCCAGCCTATGGGGACGGTCACCACATGAGGGAGCTGAGCAAGGGGAAGGAGAGGAAGGCAGAAAGGCAGAGGCAGGGCTTCATTTTCACCATGCATCCCCTACCTTCTCCTTCCCTTTGTATGAAATAATAACTTCCTTGTTGTTTAAGCCAGTTTGAAGTAGATGATCTCTCCTCTTCTGCTGAAAGTACCCTTACAGACCCACCAAAAAGTGCTTCCCCAACCTGTCTGCACACTGGAGTCCCCTGGAGACTCAATTCCATGTTCCACTCAGAGGTTTTGATGGGTTCATGTGGTGTGTAGCTGGGTGAGCAAATGAACCTCTCAGCTCCTTTCCTCTCTGGAGATTCCAAAGAATTTATCACTGCCCAAAACTGACCAAGTACTCTGACACTCCTCACAGTGACAAAGATTATGTGTTCCCACTAGGACTCTCCCCAAAATGAAGGAGAAACTTTCATGCTTTGCAACAAGATGTGAGTTGCTCTCCAGCCACTCTGCTTGGGTTTCTGCCTGATTTTTTTCAAAAGATATTTGTTCAAGAGCCTTCTTTAGTAGAATGAGAATACAAATCTCTGTAAGTCACACGCTTCTGCTCCCAAGGAGCCGTCGTGAGTGGTCCCAACTGTTCATCAAGGATTCCTTCCTTAAACGGTGCAACGGATAAGAGGACAGGGATCGAGTGGGAGAGGAGGTCTCAGGTTTTGACTTCACTGTTAACATGACCTAATGCCTCTAACCCTCAGGACCTACTGTGTGGTAAACTGAGAAAAATAGTATCTGTTCCACCTATATAGTAGAGCTTTTGTGAGAATGATATGAGATAATACTTATGAAAATTTTCAAAACAAAAAAGTACTCACTGAATGTAAGCCTAAAGAGTTAAAAATGAAGTCTAGACACAGCAGAGCCAGCAAGAAGAAATGGCTTGGGGAGTTTGACCCTCTGCCAGCCTCCTCTCTTAGCTGGCCCCTTCACCTTTCCACTCATCACCCTGCATAAAATCACAAGCTTGCTCTGTAAATGCAACTGTAAGACATGCCGTGGCCCTCCCTCACTTTCAACCAGATTGACACGCTCTGAGCCCCACACATAAGGAAATCGTAGGACTGCCACTCATCACTAATCAGCAGGAAGGCTGTTTTGTTGCATTGCCTCCCCTCCCCAGGTTTTCAGAAGCACTCCACTTCATCATCGAGAGTATACCCCCGGGTATCACAATGCTATATCACTTCCCACTTGAATTATAATGTCTATCAAAAGAGGCATCTCTCGGGAAGCTTGAGAGCTAAGTGGGGAGTGATTTTTAGAGAGATGTGTGGGAAATGGTTTCAATATTTGGCAGTTCCTAAAGGCAGTATGATTTGAGATGTTGGTGTCTTGTTGTTTTTTAAATACTTGATCAGCTCATACTATTCCCTTATTTCTGAAAGTGCCTTGTCATTGGAATATTACATTTGGCCGTTGCATCAAAGTAGAATTTTCATAAAGCAGAGGATTACAATTTTTCATTGATGCCATTATTTACCATGTTTCACATATATCGCATAAATGTATGTATTCACTAGGAAATCAACCTTTCTTTTACAGATCTCTCCATTAAAATGTACCATTCTGAAACTAAAGACATAGACAATGCCCCAAGAATCGAAACAGCTGAAAGTCCTGCAAAAATGTATAAAGTGTCAACCATGAGACAAGTATTCGATTTGGCAAAGCATCGAACAAAAAGATCAGCATTTTTTCCAACTGGGGTTAAAGTCTGTCCACAGGAATCCATGAAACAGATTCTAGCCAGCCTTCAAGCTTATTACAGATTGAGAGGTAAGAAAAGAGATGAAACCTGCTTAGCCTTTTCTTCTTTCCATCCCTTCCCTTTTATTCATCTAGGGGTCATATCCAGCCCAGAACTTCCAGTCTGTCCTTTAGTCACAAGAGTTATAAAAATCTGCCAACTGATCAGAGAGTAATGAATAATAAACATTCAAAACAATGATAGGTATCTGCTCTTATGTTTTATAATAATGATAATAATGTCCTGTGCAATACAGAGCCATCAGGGCAGTTAGCAAGTCACCAGGAAAGCCTTGGTCTATGAGTTTTACCTCTTTTATTTTTGCCAAAGTCCAATATTGGACTTCAATGTTGTTATTATGAAGTAAGAAGCACGGGATGATTGCAACGTCAGGAACCTGAGCAAGTTGATTTATGACTTACCATTTTATTTTTCAAAGGCAACATTACAATCCAGATACTCTCTCCCTCCTTGATAAGGTTAAGGGGTTTATTGCTGATTCAGCAAAAACTTCTGAGGCTTGGAAACCTAGAGGCACGTCCAAGTGCAGAGGAGCCACAAGTGAACAGGGGTTACCAAGGTACAATGCAGGGGTGTTAATGGATTCACAACATAATTACTGTGATTTCCAGCAGAGCTCCAGTGCAGTGTTTACCCCTGCAGAATTCTTACTGTGTCCCTGGGAGTCATTATGGAGTTCAATTATACCACAGCCATCAGTGGCTGCCCTAGTCATTCACTTGGAAAAATTTCCATGGCTTTTTCTTGAAAGGAAAAAAAAGGGATCTTTAGTAGCTGCTATTTAATTCCCCAGGTAGCTCCAAATAATGCAAAGTATCTTGTCTAGCTGAAGCCTAAACTCAGTTCCTCTTACATGTGAAAGCTGAGGCGGTTTACTGATTTCCACCTTGATCTTACCGGATGTTTGCTTCCATTCCAGAAAGCACAGTCACCCTGATCTATTTCAAGCCCATTGACTAAAGCAAGCTAGTTCACTTCCAGCCTGTGATGTGTTGCACATCATGACCACTGAAAAGCATTTCATGATACTAACATCCCAACATGTTCTTGAGTATTTACATCTGTAATAGGTGCAAGTTTAAACTAATCTGGGGGGTTCTTATTGGGTTTTGGCGGCACAGTATCAAAAACATCAAGCCTTATGTTTCTCACATGTCTCATTTTATGTAGAAGTAGAGAGATACTTGCTTTCTGACAGAAGCCACACCCACAGAGAAATGGCAAGTACTGATTAGATCGTAGAAGGAGGACTCTAATCATAGAGAATCAAGTGCACCACACGAATATTCTGAGATCCTAGCACAGCCCCTCTGCATAGCTCGTTCTCATGAAATGCTGTTGATGAACACAGGAGGCAAAGAAAAGAGTGACATGTGTAAATTATTCATTTTGAATGTGCCTACACTTTGATTTGATAATGATATAGGTAAATTCCATTTTATTTGTTCAAGTATAAACATATAATATATGCATCACCTTGAATATGAACACAGCTATTGCTAACTATTTCATGACATTTCTAATTCTTTATGACATTCACAAATAGGATTCATCACAAGTATTTATAGAAAACACTATTTATTGCTGCATCCAAATTTTTAGCTCTGGATTTTATTATTAGCTCTTTAGTTTTACTAGGTTTGCCTCTTTCATTCTTGCTTCCCTAAATGAATTAAACCACTGTTTTTCTTCCCACGGCAATGACAGCCCATTATCTTTATGGCTGCCCCTGGGTGATATGAAATTTTACTATTCATCAACACAGGTTTCTTAAGTCTAACAAATTCAGTTCATAAACTAGAAATAAGGTCCAGCTACAAAGCAGTGTTTCTTTGACAGAGTTACCCACTTACTGTTCTCGTAGCTGCTTTTACAAAATTATCCATTGACATCCTTCAAACAGGAGAGAGAGCTCCTGCATTCCCCAAATCAAATGGAATATCGAGCTATTTCTTTTCCCAGTGCTCAAAGCAACACAAGTGAAAATGTTCGCGGTAGAATCATAAACATGCTCATCCCAAAGCTCAGACAGAGGCAAGTTTGTTTCTGCTAGTGTCCCGGGGAGGGGAGTGAGGGGCTGTGCTCCCACCCAGGTAAACTCCCTCTTCTGTGACTGCCTCCCTTCACACCATTTGCCCCATGTCTCTCCCTCTCTTTCCCTTCCTCCATTCTTCTATGTCTCTCCTTCTCTCTCTCTTTCTCCCAACCCCAATATCAAAAGCTAGATCTTTCTTTCACATTAATTTGTGACTTAGAAAAAGTTAAAGATGGAGGGAATTCTAGTTCTTGCTACTCCACTGTTGTCCACAGACCAGCAGCCTCACCATTACCAACCAGGTAACTTGCTAGACATTCAGATTCCCAGATCCCACTCCAGACCTACTCTCAGAATCTGCATTTGCACTCTCACATTCTAGAAGCACTGGTCTGAAGATCACCTAGCTAACACCGCCATTGTACAGATCAGAAAAGTGAGGGGACATGCTCAGTCAGGGCCCCCTTTGGTCACGGAGCAGTTAGAGCCCAGCATCCTGACTCCCACTTCAGTGTGTTACCTTTCCATCTAAAGTGTGCCCACTCCTGCGGTGGGCATTTTCACACACCATTGGTCTAACTTCATCCTTCCAAATATAAAGAACTATCTAGGACAGTGATGGCGAACCTTTTGAGCTCGGCGTGTCAGCATTTTGAAAAACCCTAACTTAACTCTGGTGCTGTGTCACACAGAAATGTTTTGACATTTGCAACCATAGTAAAACAAAGATTTATATTTTTGACATTTATTTTATATATTTAAATGCCATTTAACAAAGAAAAATCAACCAAAAAATGAGTTCGCGTGTCACCTCTGACACGTGTGTCATAGGTTCGCCATCACTAATCTAAGAACAGGTCTGGCCTCCAAGGCCTGTGTTCCCTGGGGTTCTTCCTACATCTCAGAACAGCCTGGAGAGTGACATGCAGCAGAAAGTCTGAGGCTCTGTGGTCAGATTTCAGGCCGTGGCCAGCCACTGTGGGAAGACTTGGAGGCAAGGCTCTGGATTTCTCCAAAACCCCTGTGGCAATCCTTCCAGTAGGTGCAGAAAAGGCTGGTGCAGAACAGGTAAATCAAGGGAGTAGAAAAATCCAACTTTTAGTAGTTTTTAGACTCCTCCCAGACCCAAGATCCTTTGAGGCCTCATGTAAGGATTATTCTTATGCTATCTTGGTAAGGACAAGGGACTTTCCCCAGGGGTCATGGGCTGGAGCTCTTGTTCTCCCAGTCCCAGAAGGATTCTATGCTTCCTTTTTTGACTTACGTTTCCAGGAGGCCAAGAAAATGACATCAGAAGAATCACCAAAAAACCTGCCTCCCAAAAAGAATCCAAAGAAAAGCTTCTACTCCCTGTTTCATCCTAATATTTTGATCCCTGTAAACTACAATGCTCCAGGGAGGGCATTCTTCAAGCAGCTTCAGGCAATTGTGCTTTGGGGGGAAAATTCAGAGTCTTTGTGAAAAGTAGGTTTCAATGGGGGTGGGAGTTTTATGTGTCATTGAGATGGAAAAAGGGGCAGAGCTAGGAAAATGCAGGCACCAAAAACAAGCCTTAAACTGGACTGAAATAAAAGAAAGACACTCTGCCCTAGCTAGCTTGGCTCAGTGAATAGAGCAGCGGTCTGCAAACTGAAGGGCCGTGAGTTCGATTCTGATCAAGGACATATGCCTGGGTTGCGGGCTTGATCCCCAGTAGGGGGCGTGCAAGAGGCAGCCAATCAATGATTCTCCCTCATCATTGATGTTTCTATCTCTCCCTTCCTCTCTGAAATCAATAAAAATATTTTTAAAGGGAACAATCTGAGACGAAAAGCAACACAGGCAAGAGTGTGTTGAACTGGTAAACAGAAGGAATGTCACATGTGTCTCCCAGATGTTTCACTCATGGATATTGTTAGTGAAAGTCACTCACACTAAGCTCTCAAAGGCAGGGCTAGTTAATTGTATGTATTGTTGTATATCTGGCACTTAAATAGGTTTTTGAACTAAACTAACTGGTCTCATTGAGAAAAGATGGAAGGACAAAGTAGCATCCCCCAAGAGAGTGTAAAGTATGTAGGTGAGAAGGATAGCAAGGCAGCTGGTTTGCTTGGACTGGACCCACAACTCTTAGAGTTTGAACAAATGTGGGTTCCTTCTTGCATGGCACAAAGACTCTTGACTGGAGGTGAAGATCAAAAGACTTCACGATGATTGCTACAAGGAAATTCATTAAAACTCTCTGATCCTTGCCTGGCCGGTGAGAGATCATATTCAAAAACATGGGTTCTCCAGTGAGAGATTATTATATTGGTCTCCAGGTCACCCCTGCACTTCTCCAAACATGGAAAACTCAACGCTCATTTGAAGTGGTAGGACTGTACCCACTCCCAGCTTTGTGGGTTCTAGTCCGGTTGCTTCTGATGGCCTGGAATTCTCTGTCTCTTAAAACAGAAAGATAAAAGAAATCCAGACATAGAATAAGTGGGGTGTGAGGGAGAATGAAGCCCAGGACCATGAATCTCTAAATTGTTCTTCTCTCACCTGGTTCTTCCCACAACCCCTTTCTCAGCACAGCAGTCAGTTTCTCTAGAAAATCAAGTGATGTCGGCTTCTGCCCCATAGCCTCCAATTGTTCCCCTTTCCTCTAGAGTAAAAAAATCAACATATTATAATTGCTTATAACAGAAGATATCTATCCAGTGGTTCTCAACCTTCCTAATGCCGCGACTCTTTTATACAGTTCCTCATGTTGTGGTGACCCCCAACCAAAAAATTATTTTCGTTGCTACTTCATAACTGTAATTTTGCTACTGTTATGAATCGTAATGTAAATATCTGATATGCTATATGTGTTTTCCGATGGTCACAGCCCACAGGTTGAGAACTGCTGATAGTCCCCTAAAATAATTTTTTAATTTTATGCACATTTTTGCATGCGTTTTAGTTGACTTCTAAAGTTTTTATCTTAAATTTAAATGCTTGGATATGTGTAACTTTTGGTGAATTGTAAAAATTGATATTGAAAACAAAATAAGAATTAGAGCATTCATATGTATCCAGTGGAATCTACCACAGGCTCTCATTACTTTCCATCTAATACTCTAAACAAATACGTGAAGGAACTCTTCTTCATGGTAGGAGACATCGCATGGCTCCTTTTTCTCCACACACCCACACTTCCATTCCCACCTCAGAGTTCTATCTCATTGGAATTTATTGTAAGCTTGAGAATCTGTTATTGGTTGCTCTGAAATATGTCTCGGTAATAAAAAATATATGCCTAAATTGAAATATTTTATTCTCTTCTGTTACTTTATGTGTACAAAGAAATTTCTTCTAGATTCAGTTACATTTATGATTACTCTTAATATATAATTTAGCAAAACAAGTAGATACAAATTTCACCAAAAATTTTAAGCAAGTCATTATCAACAGATAGGTCAAAGACCAGATACAGGTTTTGTGGGCACTAATGTTTATAGACACAAAACTAGGAGCAAGGCCCTGGAAGAGGCCAATTAGCTTCGGCCTCTGGATACACGGGGCTGCTTTGGTGGTGCCCCTCTATTAGCTCATGTGCCATTACTTACTATTCATGTCATGCATTGCTACAATAAGACAGGGCTTTGCATCCCTATTCTTTTACCCAGTTTCATTTAAATGCTGAGAAAACTTGTTACATAAATAAGTAGATGGGAACAGAGGGAGTTTTGTCCCAGTAATATCCTGACTCTTTAAGTTCCCTTGGCATTATATGCTACCAGACACATCATGAGCTGTCATTGTTATTTTTAATGATCTATCAGATGCTGACTCCATTAGGATTCCTAATGTGTTAAAAGCAAAGAAATGGAAATCACCCTAATTGCAAAAATCCATTCTGACTAAATTCACCTGCTTTCTTAACCTCAAAACTATGGTTTGTTTCAAATCATGCCTTTGTGTGGCAGCCTAGGGGCACTGGGCCCCAATAAGATTAGCGATGAATGAGTGGGGGAAGATGGTGATCAAAGGGAAAATGAAGAAGGAAAGGTGTGCCCTTAGGCAGACCATTATTAGGAAAGCATGATGGGAAAATTGAGACTAGAAACTAATTCTATTTAAACTGTTTGTGTGCCTGCTCATCCCTTGGAAAACCTTCAAGTATAGCCAGTACCTATGCCCAGTTTGATGACTACTGGTCTACAAGCCCCTCCACTATCTGTGTCCCCCTCTCCACATCTTTCAGTCTTCATCCTCTGCGACTCTCAGCCTTGCTCTGGCCACACTGACCTCCTTCCTGTTCTGTGCATGCTCATAGATTTCTTTAGCCTTGGAGTCTTTTCCCAAACTGCTCAAAGTCACCTTTATAAGGAGGCTTTCTTCAATCACCCTATTTTAAATTGAAGTCTTACACACACACACACACACACACACACACACACACACACACACTTCAAATTCTCTATCCTCAAATACCCTATCTCCCTTCTTTTATTTTTCTCCATAGCACGTATAGGTGCTCAATAAATAGTTGTTAAATGAATTCATTTCTCTGGGCTATAAGTTAGTGTGTCAGCATAAGCCATGCAAAAGCTTTCCATGTTATAAGCCTGTGCTTGGGTGGGGAGAAGGGGATCTTCTACTCCTAATGGCGCTGCATTGCAGTGTGCCAGGAAGCAGTGTGGGAAGCCTATCGGATCTTTCTGGATCGTATCCCTGACACAGGGGAATACCAGGACTGGGTCAGCACCTGCCAGCAGGAGATTTTCTGCCTCTTTGACATTGGGAAAAATTTCAGCAACTCCCAGGAGCACCTGGATCTTCTTCAGCAGGTGAGTCTGAACACTGTATGTGTGGAACGCTGCCCAGAGAGCTCCCACACCTCCAGCCCCCACCCTTTTTTGACTCGGTTTCCATGGCAGAAGGGTTGGTGGAAGATATGCTTGGAAATACCTGACAAAGCCAACAAGAATTTTATTCTTGCAAAATAACAATGTATGTGAGGGTTGAAGTGAAGTTAAAGGGAAAGGGGGATGAAAATAGATTTTAGCTCTTCAGTTGACATTATCTCTTGGTAAAATTACTTTTCTATTTCTGCAGAGAATAAAACAGAGTAACTTCCCTGAGAGGTAAGTACCCAAAATAGAGTGCTGCATGCTCTTGACTTTTGAAAGCTAACATAATGGAGTGACTCAGCTATTGTATCTTTATGATGTTATGTCAGCCTCTGAAGTCTGTGTAGGTTAGTCTAACATGACAGACAATCTATACTTCTATTGTGCTACACATAAATGAATGTGTAAAAGGGAATGGTTAGCTCTTATAGACTAAGATATACTAGGTGTACTGGTTAATAATGCAGATTTTTTTTCAATAGATGGAGTTACACATAGGTTGATATATATGCGATTTGATATGTATGCTATTTTGTTGTATTGACAACAAGCTTCAAAACTTCATATGTCAAATTTTCAGAAAGTGTTAACATCATAGATATTTTTATGCTTAAAAATGTTGAATTTTGTGCCAAAAAAAGAGCACTATTAACTGGTTAATAATTAATCCGCATTTTTAACCGGTCAATAGTTAATCCACATTATTAACCGGTCAATAGTTAATCCTCATTATTAACCAGTACACCTACTATGTTTGCGCTATTATCAGATAAAAGTATGAATAAGTATCTAATGTGTATTTTCACTTATAAGATATAGAACAATTAAAATAGTATGGTTTTTAGAATTCATGATAAATTATTAGTTACATCAGGAAGATATTTAATACGATCAACAAGCAATCTGAATTTGGAATTCTTGTTTGGTATTCTGTTAAGTGTTAGTGTTTCTCAAACTAAATTAGTGAAGCACTGAGCTAAATCCTCAACAAGAACAGAATATCAAATGCAAAAATCAAAATGTAAATATAAAAAGGAAAAGAAAAAGTATATTAGATAAAATGATTAAAGAAGAGAGATGTCATTGCCAATTATAACCTCACAAATTACATATATTTTATAACAGAAGTCTAAGTATGAAGACAATGATGCTACAAAGAGAGACTGTATGGATTCCTGACAATTCTCTATAATGCTTTTCACATTTGTTCCTTTATTTCTATTCCCTTTGCCAACCATCTGGTCCAGGACTTTATTGATTTACACTGTGAAAAATGTCAAATCTGATCTCCCTAACAGCTATTGCTGGTTCTAACCTCTTCCCTACCTTAACTTTTATAACTGCTGAGGACTAAAATGTCTGAAATATTCCTTTTCCTACATTGAGCCCTGTTCAATGGCTTTCAAAAGATTCCCAGATCTTTACTTTTGCCATTCTAAATACCCACTCCCCACACTTCCTCACCCACCCTGTGCAGAAGTCTGAGCAGGGCCTGAGTCCCTGGCATTTCGTGCCCTCTGACTGCTGGATTGGGCCAGCCAGTGGGGAACAGAATATCAGGAGGGGGAAGAATGGAATGAGGTGAGCAAATTTGTCACCTTCCCTCACCCCAACTTGCAAAGTCTTCGAGGGCTACTGGTCTCCTTCGGCTTCAGCTCAGTGCCTGTCGGGCAGCCCTTGCCACAGCCTTCTCTGTCTCTAGTTTGTGGTATCTGTTCCATCCTCCCCCCCCCCTCCTGGCCAGAGTGCTCTAGCACCCACTGTTACCAGCCCCAGGCTCTGCACCCTCACTTGTGGTTGCTTTTAGACTCGTCCCACAGTTTAGCAAGTAATCCCTTTATTAAATTTTTCTCAGAGTCTGAGTGAGACCTCTGTTAGCTGCCAGGACCTTCAATGAGGCAGAGACCAAACTAACTAATCTAGGCCCTTCAGAACCTGACCTTTCCAACCTTGCCTTTCATTTCCCATGATCCCACCACCGCCACTGTGCCCTTCCCCAGGGCACACAGACCACACCCTCCTCCTCCCAGACTCTGATCCCAGGGCCTGTATCTTGGCTGGAAGAACCTGCCTTCCCCATTCCATCTCTCCAAACCCTGTTCCCCTTCCAAGCTCCCAGGGCAGTCCCACCTCCCCAGGATGTCTTCATCTGCAGTAACTTCCCTGTGCTTTGAATTATGTGTTCTGTTTGTCACTTGCCTTATTACTTAGCATCTCCTTGCTTTACCCTGTTTCCCTGTGAGAGTGTAAACATCTCCAGGGCAGGAACTGTTTTATATTTCTCTACCAACTGCTACAGAACTGAGCGAAGTCCTCATATATTTATAATATATAATAGGCCTCAATATGTCTATCTTTTTATACTTTTTTATGAATTTTTAAAAGTTATTGCCAGAAGCAAGAAGGTGACTTAGGAAAATATTAGTACTATTGTTCACAAGACACAAAGATATTGGATTCTCTGATTTAAATATAGAATAATACTTACTGACTCCTACATTTCCCAAAAAGAAAGCAGAGGCCATTCCTAAGAAAAAAATCCAACAGAATGTAGCAAGACTCTATAGAAAACCATTTCAAATTATAGGAAACAATTATTCAAGCCAGAATTAGAAAAGAAATAGAATCATTCCATCTATTCCTGTGCCTGCCAGCATTGCTAGGGAGAAAGAAGGAAGAGACAAACATTTTACATTACCTGTGGTTACCAAGTTGTTGTTTAAAAGAAAAAAAGAGAGAGAAAGAAGGACAGAAGCAGCTTTTTTACTTCCAACATTTCCAAGAAAACAAAACAGAAAAATTTCTCACCTGACTAGTCCATCAATCTGCCAGTTTCAAATGACATTAAAATAATGAAGAACCCAGCAGCCTGGCTTGCCAAATTGTAGATCCTCCGTGATGGTCATTGCCAGTGTAGTGGCAGAATCACACCTTCACAAAGTAGGCTGTTGACCTGTAGCTAGTGCAATAGCCAGCATTTCACTAACTACTCTTCTTGGTTATTTTCTTTTGTACAACAAGGTAAAACAATGATGCCAAGGTTCTGACAGGAGGAAAGAGACCTTACTTTAAAGAAAGATCTATAAAATAAAAAAGAAAGAAACTTATCTAAATTTACAAATGCTATAATGATATTATGAGAGTTTACTAAGTATTACTTCCATAAAAACTATTAAACACATAGCATAATACTGGCAAAAGCAAACAAGAATAGCTAATTCCAAATTCCACTATAAAGTCTGAGTTTAATTTAGCCTATGTGCACCAATATAGTCATCCATGTATACCAATACAACTGACATTCATTCTGATTGGTTAGAGCCCAGGACAGGCTGATTGATATAGTTTGTGCATTACCCCTATTAGCACTTTGGCAGAACTGAATGTGGCAGAAATATGTCCCATTGGCTATATGGCAAATCTATATGAATCCACAACAACAGAGCACCTAGCCATTCCCTTTGGTCTTTCATCATCATGAGCCACAGATAATTGAATCAAATATATTGGTCAACCATGACTATATTAAACAAACAGACACAATCCTTTGAGACCTAATAGCTTACAGTAACACATCTTAAAGTAAGCTTCAAAAGATATTACTACTGCTATTCCTTTCTAAATAAAGCTTACATTACATGCAGACAACTCTATAACCATGGCCTTGGATCTGCCCTTAGAATATATTCTGCATTGCCACTCCATGGCACTGTGAACTTACTCACAATGCATGCAATGGTTATGTTCAGAATAGAGATTTAATACAATTGCATTACCCAGAACTCTCTCACTATCCCATTACTGTAGCCACAAGTTACTTTATTGGATAAACTTACTGACTCTCTGCATTTGTAGGTTTGAAAGTCTGAGATTTTAGCAAGAATATTTCAGTCATGGACCAAGTCATCAATTATCTTTGATGTCAAGGGCACCGTTTAAGCAGAAAGGACTATAAAACATCAGGCCCCCAAACCATCTTTGCTATCAGGGACAAGTTCCCCAGGACCATGAAAAGCCAACATGCTTATGAAAAGCCCTGCAGTCAAACAACCATTTGGGGAGGGTTGTTTGAATTTTTCTTCAATTAAAATATATTAGAAGATTACTTCTGCAATGAAAAAAATAAGTAAACCAGTTTTAAAGTATACTTTTTCTCTAATTTTTAAATATAGATGAATTTAAATGCATTCCCCCTATTATCATGCTCCTTTTTACCACTTCTTCTCTATTTTGCTAACAGAAAAGATGAAATATCCACAGAAGAGATATTAGGAGAGCCTGGTAAAACTCCCGTGTTTTCAACAGGTAAGCTTAGGTCTTATTCCATCTGCTTCTGAACCTTAATTCAAATCATCAGGAAAGCATGCTATTTGAAAAGCAATCCTTAATTGAAGTTGACAAAATTTATAATGTACTTTCTCAAAACGAGCTTGTATGTCTAACCTTATAAAGTAATTTAAACTTATTTTATGAAACTTGAAAAATCTAGAAAAGAACAAAAACAAAACCAAATTGTCCGTTATTCTACACCTTAGAGGCAGTAATTACCAATACTTCCCAACAAACAAATTCAGGATAAACCTTTGTCCATGCGTCCTTTACATAGTCGCCAAAAGAAAAATTAACCAGGTCTCCTTAGGCAGAGCCATTTAACTGAAACATATCTGAGAGGGCACCAAACTTGGGTCCTAGAAAGAAAGACAAGTTGGGAGGAATAGTATTCGTTATATTTTGCTCAAGAACATATTTATGTGATCTTAAAATAAAAATGAGCTCAGCATGGATCTAACATATTTAAATTCCAGAGTGACAGGAAAAGTATGTGTAATGTTTTACCTGTTCTAATGTCAACTCCTCCAGTCTCATTTTTGTGCCTGCTATTTTTTAAATTCCCACAGATGTTGCCGATGTCTCACTCAGGCCCTTCCCTCTCACTCCTGAGGACACACTCCTCAATGACACCAAGAGGCCTACAACAGTAAGAAGTTATGCGAGTCAATCCAGCTCCTCACAGGCCTTCTTTTGTCTCAGTAAAATGGACCGGCCGTTCAGTATTATTAGTACTGCATTCTTATCACTCTGGTGAAGAGTCATTGACTTTGTTCTATTCAGTATGCTCACTTCTTCCTAGGGACTGAGGAGTAAAATACATTGGAAACTAGGGGTAAGGTGTGAGGAAGTGCAAGAAGCAACACAATTATAACCTCCAGGAAGGCAGGGGCTCTTTTCCCAGTGCCTAACAGAGGATTATATACAGCAGGTGCTCACCAAGCTTTAGAATGAATGAATGAATGAATGAATCTTCCCGTCTATCAGGTTCTTTCTCCACTGAAGTGTCATCTCCTGCTGACAACAAAGGTAGAAGTTTTGTGCTTAGTCATGTCCAGCAGGAAAAGGTGATATAAATACCAAAATGATCGAAATCCTTCATGTCAAGTGGGGGAAAATAAAACCAGTGTTCGCAGGTAAAGAGGAGCACTGACAACTGCTCTGTTTGAATCAGAAAAGCATGCAGGAGGAGAGAATTGCTACAGAATTTAATGTTGGTTATCAAAAAAAGGGGGGGGCATCTTTAAACTTCCCAGAGGCTTTGCTCCAGACGCTCAGGGCTGAAGCAGGAAACAGTGGTGGAGTTGTGGCAACACAAGGTAGGCAGCAGGTCCTCTCAGCCTTACAGGGTCACTGCGACCAGTTCTACCAGCCCCTGTGGGCCGTGAGACTTCTCTAGCCCTTTCTTCTTCCAGATGGTGAGGGCAGGAAGTTCAGCCTCGCCAGCTCGACATGAAAATTCAGGGATGAGAATCCTGCTGGCCACTCTCTCCCTGGCCTTTAGGACAGATGGCCACAGATTTGGTGGGAGTATGGTTATGAACAAAGAATAAAAGGATTTTATTCTCAAAAATGCTCTTCCATCAACAGTGAAAAGTGCTGTTGAAAAAAATTATTGAGATTAAATATATTCACTGTAGAATTTATAAGATAACTACAGTTTGCCTTCTCTTTTCTCCCATTACCCGTGTCCCCCCTTCTTTAAAATTTAATATACGTCCCTCATCCTGCAGTAAATATCTCCTGAATATTTTATTTCACACTCATCGCATCCTCTTCTTATCGTCCTTTTTACCAACTGCATCTATTACTTATTCTTTCATTCAGCAAATATTTAACTAGAATTCCTACCTTTAGGAAATTTATAATGCAAATAAGTGCAACAAAATAGTCTAAGTGCAATGATTGAAGATGACAGATGTATAGACTGGGACTAATGATAGGCTGGGACAGATTGCAAAGGACCTGGCCCCAAATCATGTATATTTACTGAGAGTTTTATTCATAAATTGTCTCGTGTGTGTGTTTTTTATTTGGGAGAGTCCATAAAGTGTGAGAATCATGCTGGACTCAAGGAGATTATATGTGGGATGACAAGATTAGCACAGGGGTGGGGAACCTTTATTCTGCCAAGGGCCATTTTGATATTTATAACATTATTCACTTAATATAATTCACTTAATATAAATTTATGCTGCTAAGAAAGTAAAGCAGATTTATTAAATTTTGAGTCCTGCCTGCGGTTGCCTTGGCAGTCCCAGACCAAATGATTTTCCAGGCCTTACATTCCCACCCCTGCTCCAGGTGAATACATCATTGGTACCAAATGAGCAATTCAGATGTTATTCGCTGTTCTAGAAGGTCAGAGGAAAGGCAAAGTTTTCTGACCTAGATGGTCAGAGGGGATAGTTCTTTTAATGGACTATAAGACTAGGAGATATTAGTAAGAAGTAGAAAAGAATCTGTATATGAAGTAATGTGTGTGTGTGTGTGTGTGCGCACGCGCGCACTGCTGCTGGAGGGGGTCATGGGGGGCAGTGAGGAGGGTCTTCAGTCAGGAGACTGCACAGCAGTATAGTCCTCAGCAAGAGTGAATGGAGCTTCCTGCATTGGGCAGGGAGAAGTGAGACAGACCAAAGCTGTTCAAGCAGTTCGGCATCAGATGGTGGCGAGTCAAATATCAGGAAAAACAGTTTGGGTTTTATCCCACAGGTAATTAGGACATCCTGAGAGTGCTGGGTGAGAGGCATAAAACATTAATAAGTGGTTGAAGGTAAGTTACAAAACTTCTCACTAATGCCTCCAAAGGATTTACTGAAATGTCTCTTGTGAACTTCCTATCTGCCTAATGGAATGGTAAGCTTCTAGACCAGTGGTTCTCAACCTTCCTAATGCCACGACCCTTTAATACAGTTCCTCATGTTGTGGTGACCCCCAACCATAAAATTATTTTCGTTGCTACTTCATAACTGTAATTTTGCTACTTTTATGACTCGTAATATAAATATCTGATATGCAGGATGTATTTTCATTGTTACAAATTGAACATAATTAAAGCATAGTGATTAATCACAAAAACAATATGTAATTATATATGTGTTTTCCGATGGTCTTAGGCGACCCCTGTGAAAGGGTCGTTCGACCCCCCAAGGGGTCGCGACCCACAGGTTGAGAACCACTGTTCTAGAGGATAACACCATATGCCATATTTTTTTCCAATGTCCCATAGGTCCTAGCACTGTGCTACACCCACACAGATGCTCAGTGTGTATCATTTGAATGATTAAATGAGCAAGTGGTTGGATGGGTGGATGGATGGATGGATGGATGGATGGATGGATGGAAACCTTCCCATTAAACAAATACCAGTAGCCTGGTAAGTGTAAATACACATCCTCCACGTGTCCTATTAAAGTGAGAGGCTGTTCTGCTGTTCATTGCCCGTGGAAGAAGGAGTCTGTGATAAGAAATGAAGCGAAGATACATCACCACCACCCAGATGAGTTTTGCCTCTCATGGCATTTTCCATTGGTTGTGCCTGTCTCTCAGCTTCCACAACTCTACTATCACTATAAGAAACTGTACGTTACCAGAGACAATTGGTTTTCCACAGACACATTTTTTACTCTTGGGAGGAAGCTGTGCAGATCTCAGGATTGTGTGGGTACCCAAGACTGGAAATCTGTCCAACCCCAAGTTTGAAACACAGCTCCAGGTTTATTCTGTGCCCTGGGAGCCCACGTGAGTGGAGAACAATGAGAGACTCCTGCTTGTTCTCAAACCAAAGGACAAAAAGGATGAACCCTGGCCCTTTGTGATCCTCAGAACAGCCCTGCTATTCTCAGCCACATGCTTGCAAAGGTGGCCCAAATGTGCCATTTTCTCTGAGAGACTTCACACCCTCGCCTGACTTGACAGTGCTTTCTACCCAGTTTCAGTATGAAATTTAACCACAGAGTCTCATTAAACCAGTCGAGACTCTTCTCTAAAAAGGGTTATATTAAATAATACCAGCGTCCATAGGTTATTTTGTATGATCCAATCCTTATCAGAGAGTGTTTATAAAGTTACAAAAGTGTGTGGCACAATCCTACTGATGCTCCAGCAAAATATATGAATTGTGTGTGTGTGTGAGTGTGTGTGTGTGTGTGAGTGTGAGTGTGTGTGTGTGAGTGTGTGTGTGTGAGTGTGTGTGTGTGAGTGTGTGTGTGAGTGTGAGTGTGTGTGTGTGTGTGAGTGTGTGTGTGTGTGAGTGTGTGTGTGTGAGTGTGTGTGTGAGTGTGAGTGTGTGTGTGTGTGAGTGTGAGTGTGTGTGTGTGAGTGTGAGTGTGTGTGAGTGTGAGTGTGTGTGTGTGAGTGTGAGTGAGTGTGTGTGTGTGTGAGTGTGAGTGAGTGTGTGTGTGTGAGTGTGTGTGAGTGTGAGTGTGTGTGTGTGAGTGTGAGTGTGTGTGTGTGTGAGTGTGAGTGAGTGTGTGTGTGTGAGTGTGTGTGAGTGTGAGTGAGTGTGTGTGTGTGAGTGTGTGTGAGTGTGAGTGTGTGTGTGTGTGAGTGTGAGTGTGTGTGAGTGTGTGTGTGTGAGTGTGAGTGTGTGTGAGTGTGTGTGTGTGTGTGAGTGTGTGTGTGTGTGTGAGTGTGTGTGAGTGTGTGTGAGAGTGTGTGTGTGTGAGTGTGTGTGTGTGAGTGTGTGTGTGTGTGTGAGTGTGTGTGAGTGTGTGTGTGTGTGTGTGTGTGTGTGTGTGAATGCTTTCATGAAGAGCACAGTCATAAAATGACTATGTTCTCAAAGATTCAAAGTAGTTCATTCATTGGAACTTTGGTGCTTTGTCTCAGTGAAATTCACAGGCCACTTCTAGTTAGTAGGACTTTCATTCTAAAAATACTAGAGCCTTCATAATCCAATTCTTGAGACAAAATCAATAAATATTGTATAATATTACCATTTGCTTGTGATGTATATTAATAGAAGACCTTTTTAACTTAGGAAAGAGAAATGGAATCCTCTGAGGTATCCGAGGGCCCACCGGAGCAGAAGGTGGGGCTGAGCATCTCCCTGGCAAACCAGAAGTTCAAGGCAGAGCTCGCTGATGCCCACTCGCCATATTACCAGGAGCTGGCAGCAAAGTCTCAACTCCAGGTGAGTGAACCACAGCACAAGTCTAGACTCAGAATCTGGGAGCCAAGAAGAAACAAACGTTTTTGGTTAATAATTCCACCTTCTTGTGCTCAGGCATGCATTTTTAACCACTGCAAAATAAACAAATACACCAAAAGCTGCAATGGGTCTCAACATGTTAGGAAAAAGTGGCTCTCCAGGAAAGTTTTCTGTTCCAGCTTTTCCACCTTACAAGTCCTTCACATTTAGATTTTCTTCATATAGTAATAGGTTGTAAATCGCATTTAGCGGAAAGCCACTGAGCAGATATTCTAGATGTCTAAAATGTCCGTGTGGACACCAGCTAGGGAATATGCTGGGGTGAAATATGAATTTTGAATCCATGTGACCTTGTCTTCCATAATATTTCCACTTTTGCCGTCTGATGCCGCTTAAAGAAAGGGCAGTTTTCATGGGTGACAGGCAGAAGGCAGTTATGTCATCCATGACATCCAGCACTAACCTAAGGACCTGCCCCAAGATGTCTCTTCCATCTCTGACCATCATCCTATCTGCCTATCCCTGATCAAATTAAACGGCTCTTCATTCCCTGCAGGAGAATCCAAACTACTCTGCTGAACATGGCAGCTGAATGACATAACACCCTGCCTTTCTTCCCAGCCTCATCTTAACACCAGTTCCTTACCATCCCCCTCCTTTGCACTCTACTTTCTCACCGTTAGTCTTTATAACTAATGCCTCCTCCATCCGGAATGCCCTTCCCTGAGATTCATTTTGCAAACATCATGAAAAATTCTCTCTATCCATTCTGGGTTCTCTCCTCTGGGCTAACGCCTGAGCCCACTGTTGTCATAACACGATTACTCTGTCTTGAGATTGTTTGTTTATATGTCTATGGCCTCTGTGGTCTCCATTCCTCCCTCCTTGTCCTCCCACCACCCTCACTAACACCGGCTATGAGCTTTCCCTTAAGGGCAGAAACTGTTGCTTTCATCTCAGTAACCTTAGCTCCTAATACAGAGCTTGGGATGCAGCAACTACTCAGTACCTGTTTGTAGAAATTCAACTGAAAATAGAAGCATCCATGAGGTTACAAAACTGTGAACTATGTTTGTGGACAGCCCAAGCATCTATTGAGCAAGGCCAGGGGACAAACAGGCTCCACTTCTCATACTCCAGTGCTTACCCGCTGTCAACTGGAGAGGAGCTAAGAGAAAAACATTCATAACCTCCAACCTCTCCCAGCATCAGCATAGTCAATAAAATGTAGAACATCATTTCTGCAAACTTCAAAGAGAAAGCATCAGCATGGGGTATTTACGAACCAGAAAAGTACTTAGACATGGACTATTAGATAGAATGCATTTTTAAAATAGTCTGTTATCTTCTATTTGCTCTTTGAAATATTCTCTTCAGCAAATCCTTAGCATAGTCAGAGTAATGTCAGAATTGGATAATTGGCCATAGGCTGTCTTCACTTCACCTGTGAATTTTCTAAGCACCTAGAACTACCTGATGTGGAGTAATACAATTAAATTATAATTTTTTAAAGATCTTAGCTGTGGTCTTGTTTCTGCCAAGAAATAGCCATAAAGATTTGAGGATCACTTCCCTGACCTTAGATTCCTCATTTAGAAATTAAAAATGACCTCAAAGTCCCTTTCCAAATCTACTTCTATGTAGAGAAATAATACCACTGTACTGGTCTTAATGTTTTATATGTATTAACTCATTTCATTTTCACACAAATCTGTAAGTTAAGTGATATTATTTCTTTATTTTTTTTTTTACAAGTCAGGATACTGAGGCAAGAGGAAATTAACTAAATGCTCAACAATGGCCTACTAGTAACTGGCAGAGCCAAGACGCAAACTCAGGCAGCCTGGCACCAGAACCCCTGCTCTTAGCCACTATGCTCTAATTCCTATTTTTCCCAAATACACATATGTATGGGGAGAGGATTTTGTATCAAATAAACATGCCCTTCTAGCCTCTGAAATATTCATTAGTCAAGGAAGAGTATATCTCCCTTGGTCTGGTTGCAGAGACCTGCTGGTTCCATTGCACGGGCCTCTGGCTTCTCTCAGATGGACCCCCTCCGCTTCGAGCATCTGTTCCCCTCCCAGGCCCCTGGGTAGTCTGGACACCTCAAAGCCAGCCGTCACATAACCAACCAGCCTCGCCTAGCACTTGCATTAGCACAGTCATTTGGACCTAATCGGGAATTAATGGGCAGTGCTTTGCAGTAATTTAATTTCCACAATAAACTTAATGAGCAATTTAATACAGATGTCAAAAGGAATGCGTAGTTGTTGTCTGAATGCTTTCTCCTGTGCAAACATTCAGGAGAGCTCCACACAGCTGGCTTTTTATAGCCCCGTTAACGTACATTCCGGCAGCATCCGGGAGGCCCCTGTGCATTTAGTGTTATTAATAAGGTCAACTGGACACTTAATTAGTAATTTAGTGGTTAGTGCTCCATGATTGGAAGGTTCCCGGAAGATTATTTAGCAGAATTAACTGAAGGCCTTTGTCATCTCCTCCCTAGACGCCTCCCGCACCCTCCTAAGCAAAGCTGCTTCTGAATCCATCAGAGGCAGGTTCACAAAGAGGACACAGGCACAGGCAATAAACCCCCCCACTGGAGCCGCTGCCGTGAGCGCCCAGGAGGGGAGGACAGCTCTCCCGGCCATGCATCCTACTGCCTAAGCTAATAGCTGTGGGATTCCACGGGAGCCGTTCTGTACTTGATTGATTGTATCTGCATGCATCACAGCATCTCTGGTATCCTGGACGAGAAAGAGAGATGAGTTGGGGTCTGAATCTTCTGCTCCAGAAGCTATCGCTCATTCTTCAACATCCAGTCCTAGGTGGGGTAACTGGGATGGCATGACCAACTTTTTGGCTCAAAACTATTTGTCCAGGAGCAGACCTGGAGCATGGACACAGCTCTCTCCCACTGGCCCCATTATAAAGACCAGCTCTGCAGAACACGATCTCCTAGCTAGCTCATGGAGGGGTAGGAGTGACACCACAGAAACATTCCACGCCCCCTGTCGCTGACCGCTACAGGGACCCTCTTCCTGTCCTTCCCCGAACTGAGTCTTTCTAAAACAACTACTGAAGGCTTACTCTGCCCCTGCCAGGCTCTGTGCTGTGTGGCCCTGGAGGAAGTCAGAGATCCTGGGCAATCAAGGAGCTAGTAACCCAGAAGGAGGCTAGTAAATAGACAAAATATCGCTGCCTCTCTCCCCACTCTGTGTCAGGTATGTGTTGTTCCTTACAGCAGCCTTATGATATAGGTGTTATTACCTCATTTTGGTTAAGGGAACCAAGATTCAAAAAATTAAGTAATAAACTCAAGGTCATACAACTAGAAAGTTGAGAACCAATATCTGAACTCGAGCTTATACATTTATCTCCTCATCATCCAAGCTTATTCATTTATCTTCATCACTGTAGTTGCTACACACAACATATTTTTAAATTGAGGGAAGAAAATATGACTAAGAAGGTAAATCAGTCTGCTGAGAAAAAAATAAATCCATGATATATTCCAAAGCCCAATGTAAGTGATTTGGGGATTATCTGTGCATCGCCGCTCTAGTCCTTGGCATAGATAATGAGGATTTGGCAGTAATTTTAGATACAGTGACAATGCAGTGGCATGTTGGCGAGTTTAGGCAGAAAAGATGCACTCAACTTGATTAAACAAAATGTGCTGGGTCCCTACTATGTGGATGACAATGTGGTAGGCACTGGGAAGGAGAGAGATAAAGATGAATAAGTTAGACATGATCCCTGAGCCCAAGGAGTATAATCTCTGTGAGGGACACACATGCACCTCCCAGGCAGTTTAATGGAAAATACAGTAATATGTCCTAGAGTGGTAGGGAGAAGAAATAACTGAACCTTACTTCAGGGCCCTACAAATGCTTTTCAATAGAAAAGGTATCTGAGCTGTCTTTGAAAGAAGGGTCGGGGGAGAGGGGTGGTCAATGAACAGAAGGTGGAAGATGCACCTTGGTCTAAAAAAAAAATGTATAGATGTCTGGAAGAAGTGC
The DNA here is from genome assembly GCF_964212035.1 of Myotis nattereri. Taxonomy (NCBI): domain Eukaryota; kingdom Metazoa; phylum Chordata; class Mammalia; order Chiroptera; family Vespertilionidae; genus Myotis; species Myotis nattereri. The sequence goes on along the minus strand of NC_138081.1, from coordinate 38,453,319 downwards.
ACATTGTATTTGGGGAGGGACAGTGGTGAGTTTAATGTGACTAGAGGAGACAATATTGGCCAAGGGGGCAAATGGCAGGAAGTGCAAATGGTAAGGTACCCGGGGAGAGAGGGTAAACTGTGAAGGGCCTTAAATGCCATTCTGAAGTATTACTAGTAGATCTTAGTCAATGGGCAGTGCAGCCCATCAAGAGATTGTTAGTGAAGAGTGACAGATATGGAATGATCAACTTGGAAAAATATTGTAGTCAAAAAGACATCTCCCCATTTTCCCCCACCCCAACTCATAAAAAAAAAGAAAGAAAGAAGAAGGAGGAGGAGGAGGAGGAGGAGGAGGAGGAGGAGGAGGAGGAGGAGGAGGAGAAGGAGAAGGAGAAGGAGAAGGAGAAGGAGAAGGAGAAGGAGAAGGAGAAGGAGAAGGAGAAGGAAAGATTTATCTTCAGAAAACCATTTTGGTAATACAGAAAGGGCTTTAGGGAGGGGCATGGGAATAAGAAGAATATGATGGAAACAAAAGGCATGTAGGATTCAAACAAACAGGCGAGGTGACTGGATGTGAGGGGCACAGAGGAGAGGTATCTGGGGATGCTGGGCTCTCTGGCATGGAAGGTGAAGGGTGTTCCCAATCCTGACTGAGACAGAGCACCCAGGAGGAAAGGCAGACTTGGAGGAAGAGAATTACCCAGGTTTGCGACTATGTAATTAGTGACAAAGGTTGGGATATTCACGTGGAGAACTCCAAGTTGTATGTCAGGTGGCCATTGAAGCCATGGGAGGAAATGGGATCCCCAAGGAGAGGCAGAGGGAAGTGGGCACAGGGAAGGGAGGACAGGGCCGAGGCCCTATTCACCTCTTCAGCCTCCCTCACGGTCACCCTGCTCTCCCTCCCACGCTTCACTGCTAGACTGTCTTGTCTTCCTCTTGGTTTGCTTGCCTCCCAGGCTTCATACAAGTAAGTAGGATAGGTAGTGCCCGTTCATCTATGTGACAATGTCTGGAGAGCCTAGCACAGAGTCCATAGTCGAGCTAACTGAATAAATGGGAGAGTGAGTGAGATGAGGTTGAGGATGCAAACTTGCAGAATCTTTACAGTTTCAATGGAGAGTGAAGACAGGAATAGGATAAAAACTGACAGAGTTGTCTGAGAGATGGGAGAAGAACCAGGGGGAAAAAGGGCAGGGAAACCACAGAGAAAGAAATAAAAATGTCTTAGGATTTGGAGAGAGGCGAGACAATGGCCTAGAGAGAACCTTCCCTCCTGGGGACTGAGGGGCAGAAGCAAGACTATTGTAGGTTGGGAAGTAATTGAGTATAACAATCGTGAAATATTCTGATAATATGCCTCATTAGCAAGGTCAAATTAAATGAGAAAATGTATTGTAATTTCACATAAATCTAAGAGCCAATGTAATATATTACATTAGAATCTGCTACTAACATTTTATTTAGGTAATTTGACTTTAATAATTCCTTTAACACTGTAGATGTTTCCAAATCATATAGTTCAATTCAGAAAATATTATAGCTATTCTGTGTGTATAGATAAAAATACTGCGGCCAAAAAATTTTCTTCCGAGTACCAACTTGAAGTTGTTTCGTGTTTTATGTAAAGTAACCACTAAAGCAAGTCAGAACTATCCAATTACAGCTTTCCAGCTTTAAAATAAATAGCAAAACACTTTCCTCCAGGTTTCTGAAATAACTAAGAATAAATCTGGCCTCGATCATTATATCCTTTTTTATTTTTTCCCCTAACTCATCAAAAGTATTTAGTCACTTTCCATTAATTAAGACCTTACCCAGTAGAATCAAGGTGTATTTCATAATTTTTTTCTCTCTGCAGATGCAAAAGGTATTTAAGAAACTTCCAGGATTCAAAGAAATTCATGTGTTAGGATTTAGGTAAGTAAGAGAGCAGGACTCTTATCAATTTTTAAGTTACTTTTTTCCTAGCCTCTTTTAAAGGTGATGCCATGAGGATTATAAAGTCTCCTTCCCTCCAATTGTTTAGCTCTGTCAAATCCCAAAAACTGAATACATTTCAGATAAAGGAATTATATAATTAGAACCTGACCCTAAGTCAGTGGTTCTCAACCTTCCTAATGCCTCGATCCTTTAATATAGTTCCTCATGTTGTGGTGACCCCCAACCATAAAATTATTTTCGTTGCTACTTCATAACTATAATTTTGCTACTGTTATGAGTCATAATGTAAATATCTGATATGCAGGATATATTTTCATTATTACAAATTGAACATAATTAAAGCATAGTTATTAATCACAAAACAATATGTAATTATATATTCAATATGTGTTTTTTGATGGTCTTAGGCGACCCCTGTGAAAGGGTCGTTCGACCCCCAAAGGGGTTGTGAATCACAGGTTGAGAACAGCTGCCCTAGGTGATGCTTTAAGGGGTAGCGCAGGAGCTGTGTTCCTTTCTCCCTCTGGAGTCAGAAACATGGCTCTCTCGGAAAGCTCACCTGCTATCCTTGGCAATGTTATTAGCAAACCTCTTAGAAAAATTCCTCAGTACAGACAAGTCAAAAAAAGGAGCAATTGGTGTCTGATTGCCTGGTTGCCTATCGATGCTAAAGATCATCATTGCTTAAACCAATCAAGTGTGGTGGTTGCCAGAGGGAAAGGGTTGGGGGGGAAAGGGAATCCTAATGTATGGTGACAGGAGAAGATTTGACTTTGGGTGGTGGGCACATGGTGCAATATACAGATCTTGTAGCATAGAAACCCACACCTGAAACCTGTATGATCATGTTGACCAATGTCCCCCCAATCAATTTAAGTAAAAAAATAAACAATTAGTTAATTTTAAAATTTGAAACAATAAGTAAATAAAATAAACAAATCAAGCTGAACCAAGAGAGCTAATAACAGTAGTGCCTACAGCGGAGTGGGGTTGGAGGAATGGGGTGGACAGAGACAGGGGTGGAAGCAGGACTTCCCAAAATATTTTATGTTATTTTGACATCTGAACCATAATAATATATAGTTCCATGCAAAAACTATTAAATGAAAAAGTATTATAATAATTATAAAAATTGTTAAGTGAAAATTTTCAATAAAAGAAATGAAATAATCAAATAGCGCCACACTGCAGCAGGGTCCGATCATATTCCCTTGGCAGGTCTTTATCCGTCAGCACCTCAACATTCTAATGTGGGTTCATAATTTTTGGCAAGATTTGTGCGTCTTTTTCTTAAGTTCTCATTATTCAAAACATCTACAAGTGGGGCCACATAGGTTTTACTTTTTTTCTTAATGCTCCGCAGGGTGAACATCAGCCCTGGTATGACAGAGTGTGGTTCCTGCCGGAGGGGATTTGTAAAGTGGGTAAAGCAGGAGTCACCCAAGTCCTTCCCGGCTCCCTTACCGTCTCGTCTTAAAGCATAAAGGTGCCCAGAGCCAGGGTGCCACACACTCACAAAGCATTCCTCTGGGGGAGCTCCACCAGTTTATTTCTTTTGAAGTTATCAGGCCCCCTGATGTGCATAATCCCAGAGGAAGGAAACATTGAAAAGTGAAAGTCATAAAAGATGAAACCCTTCCTATTTACCAAAGCAGACTTGTTTTTCTTTATTTCAACATGCCGCCCCACAGTATCCCATGTGAAATCAGATGGATTAACAAAAATAAAAGGTGATGGGAGGCTATTCTGCATAGATGGCAAGGTCTTCTGGATAAACCACTGCAGTTAAAGAACACATTTTTAATTTAAAGCTGTTAAATGATAGGAACGTTTTGGGGACTTTTTTGGTGAATGTTCAAGTGCTCATTATTTCCTCCTTTCAAATAAATGAAAACTAATAATAATAAAAAATATATTTCAGAACAAAATAAAAATGTTAGGCTGATTAAATTTTCAAGGTAAAAAGTTTAAAGATATATCCCTTGAAGCTGCATCTTCCCCATGTGTTTATCTCTGTAGGAATTTATTCTTATTTCTTCCAAAGATGCGTATAAACTAAATTTGATCACATTTTCCCAATGATTTCTATTATGTAATAAAGATTTAGTCTCCAAGAAGGAAAACACATTTGACCCAAATACAATAAATGCTATGCTGTGAGTACCACAAACTTTTAATCATTAATAACGATGCTCAGCATATTGTAAAGTAAACTCATTATGAAGGAAATTGCTTTCTCATGGAGCCAGGAGCCTACAGAAGGCCTAACACCCTATGTCTCCTAGTACTGTCTTCATGTCCACTCATTCATATAAAACCTGATCTACAATTTAATAAGTGCTTTTATGTCAGTAACCTCATTCGATTATCTCAATACAACTGGGAACTAGTTAGGACATCTATGATTAACACCATTAAAGGGATGAACGGTGAAAGATTCACGTAATATATTGCTTTATCTCTTAAAGCATATATGGGAAGCTATTAACAATCATTCAATCTCGTTGGAGGGTATTCTCCTTCAAAGACTCGCACACCAGTGTCCATAGCAGCATTATTTGTAATAGCCAAGAACTAGAAACAACCCAAATGTCCAACAGAGCAATAAATAAACAAATTGTGACATATTCTTACCATAGACTACTACTCAGCAAAGCAACTATTGGAATACACAACATGGATTTGCCTCAAAATAATTAAGTGAACAATGACAGATCAAAGGGAGTACATTATGATTCCACTTACATTTAACTCTAAAAAAAAAAATGCAGTTGCTTGGAGAGGGTGAGGCAGAGAAGGAATGGAGGGAAGGATTACACAGGGTTACCAGCAAGCCTTTGGGTGATGAAATGTGCTCACTATCTTGATTGCCATAATTGATTCACTGGTGTACAGGAGTGTCAATCTTATCAAATTGCATACCTCCAACATGTGAAGTTTGTTTCATGAAAATTATATTTCAATAAAGCAAGCTTTAAAAATGAGCAGGACTGGGGTCTTAGCCCAGAAAGCCTTGGCCTCTCTCAGCAGCATCATGGATTACAACTATCGCTGAAAGAAAGCAGGAGGCGAGCTCTGGATGAATGTCAAGTTAGTACGGAAAGAATTCCCTTCCCTCAGAGCATCCCAGTGAGATGGTCATAGATTCTCTCTTGTGTTCCCAGAAGGAAAGAGAGTCCATTCAGTCCTGTTATATCAAGGGATGAAAGCAACATGAAACCCCATCCCAAAACAAAAAATGTATAGTGCCTTTGTTGGCAACTCTCATTTGCAATGAAAAAAAACTGAATATAGCTTCTAAATTAAATTCATATGTTTATTTTGGAGGAGTCCAAAATGTAGTTGTCAGTTTAGTGACTAAATGACCTTTTTGCAGGCATGTGTGGGTGGTCAGGCTTGAGGTCAGGCAGGCCAGGATTTGAATCCTGGCTCTGCCTCTTTCCACTGACAAGTTCCCTCTCTACCTGTTTTCTGTGAAAAAGGATTGATTGTGCTGTTGAAGAGATTTAAAGAGGATGCAAGTGAACTGCCTGATGCAGGCCACCCATTCAGTTAACAGCTGTTTGTTTTTCTTGCTACCAGGTCCATGGTGAATTGTACCATTCCCTCAAGGTTTACTGATTACAGCAATTCAAAAAACAATCGTCAACAAAACAACAGCTCCAGAGTTCAGCCTCAGATAAATTACCTTCAGAATTAAACTAAGCATTTAATGCTATTCACAGGGTCCAGAAATTAATTTATAAAATACATTTTAAAAACTTCCTGCCACCAGCACCACCCAAAACTGTAAAGATGTCTAGGATATATTTGCAGTCTCTTTAGGAGGAATATGAGCAACTCAAAGAGTTTAAGACCAAAAGTACATATAATCTTTGAACTAAAGCTCAAATCCTAATCAGAAACATTAGATCATGATGTTTACTTTCCGAGATGTATATGGTTCTCAAAGTTTCCATCCAAATTCTGATAAGAATTTATATATTTCCTTCAAAGCTTTGGACAAATATGGACGATAATGGAAATAATTTTTTGTATATGAAATGATACATTGAATGTCTCCATAAATTTCATAAAAATTTTTACTTCCTTGCATGTTACCATTGTGCATGATGAAATGAAGACCAAAGAAAGAAAGAGATGGGTAATTTGGACTTTTCTTTTTAATTTAAATTCTTTATTGTTTAAACTATTTTGAACTTTTAATATTTTTAAATATAGTACTTTTTTCCCCATAAATGTATATGCTGATCTTTTGCAAATAATGTTTACATATAAAATCTAGGATAACTCAATGATTTTTTAATCATTTCTTATTTAAATGGGAGTAACTGACCCATTATTCAGTAGTGGGGGATGGGGGGTAACTCTCAAAATCATTCCATGAGATAAAACTCAAAATCTAATTAGAAAAACATAAAGGCATATAAGGGTGATGCAAGCATGCTTCACAAAAATGTCATTTATGATAGGAAATTGTGTGCCTGAATGCATACTTGTACATGAAACTAGCCTGTCTGGATTAAAGCCGAGAAACTAATTTGCTCCTTGGTTGCAAGGTCATTTGACCTGGGAAAGGGCCCACTAGATCTAGGAAAGCTCAGTAATAAGAATCCAGCTTTGGCTCCTATAATTGACTAGGGAAATAATGAACTACAGACTGACTGATGTGTGGCCCAAAGAACTGCCAAGGATACACATTACCAGTTCCTGTGGCCTTTAAAACACTTTGCATCCCTCTGAGTGGACTTAGATGAGAAGGTACAACCTGATCTTAGAGGAAATGGTTACAGAGAATTTGATTTGATTTTCACATGCAAAAAGGCATTGAGTTAATAAATATTATAATAAATATACTTTGTCATATGCTACTTCCCTTTTTCCTTTTTCACACCTTCTTTCCAAGATGTTATTTTTAAAGCACCTTGGGAGAAAGATTATGTTTACTTTAGGGTTTTTAATTTTTAATTTATAAATACTTCTTGGGAAAAAAAGTAGAAGAGAAATATCTTCTTGATTCAGTTAGTGTTCCCTCTTTAATGTGGACTTACCCCTCATCCTGACATTCTAATTTAGAACTAAAACACATATAAAAAACTACATAAAATACATGTCAATTTTTTGCCACATTTCAAATTTTTTATAAACATTGAAATTACTTTGGAAGTGGGATATTCAAGAGGTTTCAGCTATCCTGAAGCTTTGTAGCATCATAGTAACCATCTTACCAAGGCATAGAACAATGGCCTTGAGTGTGACGTGTCCTCTGCTTCTACAGTTCAAGCTCCATAGAGGTGCGACTTATGGCCATCTTTAAGAGAGACAGTGCCGAAGCAAAAAGTCCTGCAAGTGACCTGCTGTCTTTTGATTCCAACAAAATTGAAAGTGAAGGAGTCCTTTATGGGATGACAGAGGAGGACAAGCAACAAGAAACCTATCTCACAGCTTTAGACCTCAAAAAGCTGATCAGCAGAGCACTACAGGAAGAAAAATCCTTGCACGTGGGGACAATTCAGTTCACTGACGGTCAGTTGGCAATTTCATAGTTCTGGGTTTATCCTCATTCTGACAGAGACTAGGAGTTGTGAATGTCTCATGGTCACTGTCATTTTTATTGGGCCTTGCAGAATCTATCATTTCTGTGACAGGCACATCATGTATGGTATCATTTCTGTCTTTCCTCACTCCAACCTGTGTCTCATTTGATGAGTCTTTGGTGATCACTTCGCACCAAGAATAGCTCTAGGAGAAGCCAAGAATGTCAGTCAAGTCCAGTTCGACCACCCAGGAGAGCCCAGGGAGAGAGAGCAACCCCTGGACAGTTCTGTTCCCCTGGCAACACCCAGATTCCCTTATTAGTAATGGATCAAGTCCCAAAAGGAAACAGATGGCACATTCAAATTAGGGTCATGTGAGACTAGTTTGATAAAGGGACTATTTATAAAGGTTTCCCTAATGTCCAAAGGAATAGGACAGTTCCTTGGGCCTAGAAGCAGCAAGGGCCCATTACGACCTCCTGGCCTGAAGGGTTGCTTAATGAACTAAGCCAACTAAGCCATCCCCAAAAACAGAGGGCAAGCAATCATTGACATGCCCCATATAAGACAACCTCCTGGGGCAGAAAGTAGTGGGAAGAGAAGAGGAGTGTGGATCTAAAGAAGTCAACCAGATAATCAGGCACACTCAAATCTTCAGTGGGTGCCTGGAGGGACCCAGGAGCCTGGGACTCAACTCCTCAGTAGGCCCAGTACTCCTGGCTTAATAGATGGACAACTGAAATGCCATTTTAGTGTGACATGGCATGAAGCTAGCATTCTCTGCCACTTCTGTCTCTCTGGCGTCTATAGTCAAACTCAACACTGAAAAGCTTCACAAAAACCTGTTGGTACAATGTGCAGGGTAAGTGAATCTACTAGACAAGCAAAGGTGGACTTCAGACTCATCTCAGAGACCATCTGGTTTGTTTCTTTGTTGAATCCTCTAGGACAGTGGTTCTCAACCTTGGCTGCACAGTAGAATCACCTGGGAATCTTTTTAAAATCCTGATTTCTGGGCCTCATCCTCCGGATATGCTGTTTCTTTGTTACTAATGTTGTGGCCCCACCCCATAACAAAGAAACAGAATTTCCAGAGGGTGAGGCCCAGAAATCAGGATTTTAAAAAGATTCCCAGGTGATTCTAATGTGCAGCCACGGTTGAGAACCACTGCTCTAGGAGGTTCTGAGAATCAGGCTTTGGTTTGAAGTAGGACTCTGCAAATGGTTCTTGGTTGCAGTATTTATTCGAGCCAGTTCTGTTAGGTTTTGTCAGTTCAGTGATGTTTTCATCCTCACTGGCCTAGCCAATCAGCCTGTCTGCTTAGTCCAAATCTGTACAATAAAACTAAACACCCTAAAAATCCACCTTAATAATTGCTCTTATCACGTAAGCATGCAAGACATACCCCTTGCATCTGTCCTTCAATTTATCCTTCAGATCAATGACCCTTAGCTTATGTGATGACTCCTTAATGATCGGTTGCACCACTCCTTAAGAACTGATTAGTGCCACACTTTCCACCCTCGCTGTTTTACTGCCCAAACACAAAAGGAAAGTAAGAAAATAAACACTCAAATCTTGTGATTTTTCATCCACAGAAATTGTTGGGTCATTGCCTGGCTCTGCTCCCAACACCCGGTCAGTGCTGCCGACACTCCTTGCTGGTTTCACAAAGGTGAGTTTGTTGTCCTTTTGTTCTTCAAATAGAAACAAGGCCTCAAAAATATTCCAGCAACAAAGAAGACTGAACAGAGCAAACTCCCCTCTGCAGTACTTAGTGCTTTTTATAGGCAGTAGTTGATTACCCACGTTCCGTATCGGTATTCGTAAAACACGGAAAATGTGTATACACTTTAACAGCTAATAGGTCAATTTTGAAAATGAAATGTCTTCTAATAAACACTGCCTTTATACTCATTCAAAGGGTGTGTATACTATTTTAAGGGACACCCTAAATTTTAAAGTTTCCTTCACTGTAGTCAGATCTTTGTTTCAATTAGAGTCAAGATTTGCTCTGTTTTTGATAAAATAAACACATGTTCATAAACTGAAAAGAATACTTAAAGCAGAATATTTTATTTAACTTCCAGAAATAAACATAATTTACAAGTTGGTTCTTAAGGTCTTATCTATATACTGGTATTTATTTATGGGGATCTCATAAGTACAAAATGACATCTTAGAAAGTAAAAATAATAAATTCAGTAATAGTTTTTGTTTCATTTAAAGCTATGGTCATTTAATTTATGCCAAAAGTTGTCACTGGGGTATTCATAAATGAAAGTGCTGACTAAGCCTCTTTAAATAAAGAATTCATAAATTCAAACATGATAGACATAATTCAAAGTATTTCAGTTATGAGTTAACTCTGCATAGGCAGAGTCAATTAGCCACCCCAATAGAGTTCATATTACCACTGTATTGGTGCATGCATCCTGTTTAGGACATATTTCTCTATCAGAACCTATATCAGAATCTACAGTAGATTCAAGTCAACTATACTGACTTGCTTAAATTTAAATGAAAAATATATAGATTATAACCCTTCTCATATTAAAAAAAAAAGTCCCTTCTCCACATGTCTTTCTATATTCATTCTTCAGGATGCTACTTTGAGTCCAGAACTTCCTCTTGGTCAGCCCAGGCTCGAGACAGTGGACAGAGAAGGACACAGTCTACCTGGTGAGTTTTTCCTTCCCACAAAGTCTATGTTAGATAACAACATCCTCTTTGAGAAATCCATGTATGACACTACCTCAAAGACCAGTGACAAAGCCCCCCTAGACCCAGAGGAGCTTTCCTCACCCAGCACTGACGACAGGACAGCAGGCCATTGACCCACCCTCCTCTGAAAAGGAGGACACCCTGCATGTCCTTCCCTCCGCTCTAGTCCCCAGGATCACAGGGAGCACTAGCAGCCCTTTCCTCGTGGACCTGGGGAGAGAAACTCAAACCAAAGCAGCTCCAACAGCTACCCACACAGAACAGCCATCTCTACTGGGCTTCAAATCTGATAGTCCATCAAGACAAGGTAGGGCACAAGGCCCAAGTCCACAACGAGGGACTATGGCAACACAGGATTGGGCCTTCACAATCAGTATATGGATTCCTGTTTGCCACAGACAGGCTGACCATTGATACTGTCTGTTTTGCTACATGTGTTTCTTTAGCACTGGTTAGGTCATACTGTTGTAATGTATCCCAAGAATCACTCAAGGACGCCTCAAGAAGTTGAATTAAGGAGTCACATTTATTTCGAAGCTGGGACTACGAGGGGGCAATTTGCTCTCCAAATCTCGTAGTGGTTAAATGACCACAACACCAGATTTATATAGGCAAAAATCACAAAGGTATTGATTACATCTCGCGGTTATGAATAAGGAACCTGGTTTGCAAAAAAAAGCAGTTTGTTACAGAAGCTAGATTGAGCCGATTAGTTATCTACAAATATTAATTATAATTTTGGGTCTTAGGACCACTGAGTCAATGGAAACACATTATCTGGAGCCACTGGGAAAATTTAGAGTAATTGTGCAGCCGTGGTGTCCAGGTACAGAGGAATGTGTTTTCTAAAACCAGTATGACCACACCCAATGGGGTATTCACATTACAATCAATAGGGTATTCAATCGAATGGGATGATTTATATAATTCAGAAAATCAAAATAACTTTTCTATTATTTTAGCAAGCAAATAATGACAGAAGCCAAGTCAGCAGGGTTAAAATATTAAACAGCAATTCCTACCAAGCATGGTTGCCACCATGCTTCAATATGTAATTGATCCATAAGGGTGTCAGCAAACATTTAAATCTTCTTGATTCACTTCTGAATTTCCAAACCTGTTCATTTTTGAGGCAATAGGGTCAAACATTCTCACAATTAAAGAGAAATCTTTAATAATATATGAAGATCTTTAAGAAACCCACCTGAAAATTCTGAAGAAGAGTCTATTTAGTGCAGGAAGTAGCTGATTTAGTGGCTTCAGAAACCTCTATGCTTCCCACTTTATACAGTTCTGTGATGAAATCGTAAGTAAAAATGTCTTTAAGGAAACCTGAACCCCAAGATGCAAGGTGGTTAAGGATACATTGCGGTCCGAAGTGCAAATGCCGGTGGAGATGTGTTATGGCTGATATTTTTAATAGGATTGTTCCTGTCTTAGAGCTCTTCTTTACAAAAGTCTACAGGTTTTGAGTGGTCCACTTCAATCCTATTTTCCTCATAAACCCTGTATGCAATTAGTATGCAGTTTTATGGAATACTACGTTTTTCACAAACACATACATGTCACAACAGCAGAACCACCTGTACAGATTATATTTTATTTACATGATTACCAGTGAATACATGTTAAACAACATTTGTTACAAACCAATTCTGCAGTTAGTGATTTAAAACAACAATAATTTATTTTCCCCATAAATCTGAAATGTGGGCAGGAACCAGTGGCAACAGCTGTCACTCTCTTAAGGGCCAAGAAATAGTGTCACTTGCTCACTTTCTAGTGACGAAGCAGCCATGGAGCCCATCTTGATTCAAGAGGAGGGAACACAGAACTTATCTCTTGATGGGAGAGCTATCAAAGAATTTATGGCCAATTTTAATCAACCACATTTCACATCAACCACCACTATATTGATTTTTAAATCATTTGAAAGTTAGTTTGATAAAACAAAATTAATCTTTTGGTGAAACAATTGATATGAAGCGCTCACTGGATATAATAACAATATTATATCATAGAAACTTATTATTATAAGATCAGCATTTCAGATAGATTCATAAAAATAATAGTATATCTATGATGAAAGTATTGTATTTTCAAAATTGCTTTACTGTTCTCATTTTATTTATACATTCCTTTTATTCATGAATATAGCATAGATATAATCTAGTTAAGTTACTGTGTTTCACAGATGAGAAAACCAACCCTAGAGATGTGAAGTCCTTGCTCAAGGTCACACTACAACTGGTTGCAAAACCAAGGTCATTCAAGTTTCCTCCACCTATCTACACTAATAAAAGAGAAACATGGTAATTGGCGTACGACCGCTACCCTTCCCATTGGCTAATCAGCGAGATAAGCAAATTAACTGGCAGCCAAGATGGCGGCCGGCAGCCAGGCAGCTGATTCGAACAGGGAGGCTTGCTTGCCTCAGTGATGGAGGAAACCAACGTTCCCCGCCTGCACTACAGGCCTCTGAGCCTGCAGTTTAAGAAACTATGTAACAAATACCGCAGGACTTCAGCCAGCGGGATCGCAACATTGTAAGCAAAGGCCAGAAACCTACTTTCAGCAGCGGAGGCCTAAGAGCTGGAGCCAAGCCTCAAGCTAAAGCTGGCCCAGAATAAAAAAAAGAAAAGAAAAAAAAGGAGTGGTTGGGAGCTTCAGTCACCCCCAGCCTGAAAACAACCCTCAGCCCCTCACCCAGACTGGCCAGGCACCCCAGTGGGGACCCCTACCCTGGTCCAGGACACCCTTCAGGGCAAACCAGCCAGCCCCCACCCATGCACCAGGCCTCTACCCTATATAGTAAAAGGGTAATATGCCTCCCAGCACCGGGATTAGCGGAGCTGCGAGGCCTCCCAGCACCGGGATCAGCGTGACCGGGGGCAGCGCCCAAACCCCCTGATCAGCCCTGCTCTATGTGTGACAGGGTGCAGCACCCCAACCCCCCCCCCCCGCCCCCACAGGCCCTGCTCTGTGTGTGACAGGTTAGAGCCATAACCTCCCCATCAGCCCTGCCCTGAGTGTAAGAGTGGCGGCGCCCCAACCCCCTGATCGGCCCTGCTCCGTGGGTGATAGAGGGTGGCTCCCCAACCCGCTGATGGGCCCTGCTCTGTGCGTGACAGGAGACAGTGCCCCAACTCCCCTATCGGCCCTACTCTGTGAGTGACAGGGGAGAGCTCCTCAACCCCCTGATGGGCCCTGCTCTGTGCATGACAGGGGGTGGCGCCGCAACCTTCCCATCGACCCTGCCTTGAGTGTGACAGGGGGCGGTGCCCCAACCCCCCAATTGGCCCTACCCTGAGCGTGACTGAGGGTGGCATCGCAACCTCCTGATCCGCCCTGCTCTGTGCATGACAGGGGGCGGCGCCTCAACTCCCCAATCGGCCCTGCTCTGAGCCCGACCAGGGGCTGCACCTAGGGATTGGGCCTGCCCTCTGCCACCTGGGAGCAGGCCTAAGCCAGCAGGTCGTTATCTCCCGCGGGGTCCCAGACTGCGAGAGGGCACAGGCCGGGCTGAGGGACCCCCCTCCCCCCTGAGTGCACAAATTTTTGTGCACCGGGCCTCTAGTTATACTATGTTTGGCTTAGTATTATATATATATAATACTATATATATTTATATATATACTCATCATTAAATTTATATATATATTTAGTATATATATAAATTTATATATATATATACTCATCATTAAAAATATATATTCTCTCAAACTTACTTTGCCCTCAAACCCAGCCTCTTCTTTCTCTATTTCATATGCTGTCTTTTTTATTTTATTTTTTAATAGACATCTGGGTCTTTACTATCTCACCTCCTAATCACCACAAAGTTTCACAAGTTTTCACTTCTAATCACAGATTACAGCGATAGAGTTTTCACAAATGGTTTCCTAAGTAATCCATTTAGCAACCTCATTTCCATCTTCATTTTACTTGATGTTTCTGGTGTGTGGTGCTTGTTAACCACTCTCATCATGAAACTTCATTTTGGTTCTCACAAATGACTTCCTTCCTGGTTCTCCCACTCCCTGACTTTGACTCCTCCTCAGCCTCCTGCAGTGGGGCCTGTCACTAGGTGTGGGGGTTTTTTTTTATAATTTGTTTATTAAAATCCCACCTTATTAAAAAAAACTGTGATGAATTACAGACATGCATAAAATACAATAAGATTTTATTGTTAAAGACTTGAATAACAATGGAAGAAAAGATAAAACAAAAATAAGTCAGATGACAGAGTAATGAAAATGCTTTGGAACTAGGTAGAGGTGGTAGTTACACAACATTGTAAATTTATGAATTTACAATTACTGAATAGTTAATTTTAAAGTGGTGAATTTTATGTCACATTTCACCTCAATATGTCTTTTTAAAAATCAGTTGACTATATAGGGAAACTTGTGTACAAAATAAACTTGATAAAGCTCTTTCAACTTGTTTTAGGTGGCTGATGCATTTGGCTGGGAGCTTATTAGCAGACTGTGCAGTGAGGATAACACAAGTCATATAATTCCGTGCCTGCATGCTTTCAGCATGGTAATGGCTTAAGAGAAAGGATTTCTCCTAAGAATCCTCATAAGGGAGAGAATCCTGTCTGCCATTAACCTCCCTCTGTATAAAATCAGTGTCAGGTGTTTCCTTTAAGGCCCTCACTAGAGATGTGTAATGAATGCCGGAGCCCAATTTACAGCACTTCTCTGAGGGGCTGGGTTCTGACGGTCCACCTTAATTCCAGGATTGATTTTAGAGTATCTAGAGGAATGAATGTGCTTCATAACCTTCAGTCAATGCTCTATAAATAGATATTAGATCTCATAACTGAGTTTTTGATTAGTATTGACCAAGAAGCACTATATTTGCTGACATGAGCCTAGAGTGCAAATATTCTGTGGCCAATTAAGGGCAGATCCATATGCTTTCATAATCAGCCCAAGTGGGGATAGAAATGACTTATCCTAATGAAAAATGAAGTCCCTAACTAGGAAAAATTCTTGATAAAACGGCATTTCAGTTACATACATGGAAATGGGAGGGGGGAGAACACTCTAGACAAGACTGAGTGTTCCTCCCTCATGAAAACAGTTCTGGGTCTCACCAAGGCACAGGTAAAGGACAACTAAGACTCCAAAGTTCTGCACCATGGAATTGCTGAGGTAATTTTAGCCTGGAAAACTTTTAAGGTTAGTGTCACCAAACGCCCACGAAGCCATTAAAATCTTAGTAAAGTGCTCATAGAACTCTCCCGGCTTAAGCAGTTTAATGTAGTAGCTAATCCTCCTGAGATAAAGTACTGATAAAATATGCCCCCAGAACACTAAATGAATTGGTATCTTGTATAGAATTCTGAGATCTTCTATTATTAATATTTTAGGGCAGTTTATCCCAAGCCATTCTTTCTTGCAGAGCCAGTTACCTGTTAAAATTACTCCTGTTTCATATAAATAAAAGTCATAAACATATAGGAGAAACTCTACATTCTTCCTCCACATACATCCAATTTGTTCAAAAATAATATTAAACCATTAGGATAGAAATTTCTGTATAGTTTGTTTTAGGTGTGTGTAGGCAGCAATACATTTTTCTTTTTGCCCATTAGAACGATCATCTCATCTATCAAAACAGAAGCTCTTTAGTGTTCTTCCAAATTACAGACTTTTTCACTTGCTAGACATTCCATTTGAAATGTCAGCCTTAATAAATTGCAACATTTTAAGTGGTGAAGAGGCAAACTTTAGGCAGAACTATCCCGCTGTCAAACATTTTGTTTTTTATTCCCCTGTATTAGTTTGGGTTCTCCAGAGAAACAGGACCAATGGGAGCGCTTATATATGTATAAAAAGGTTTCATCTAATGAATTGGCTCACGTGGTTAGGGAGGCTGAGACGTTCCAAGATCTGCAGTCAGCAAGCTAGAGACTCCAGAGAGCCGACGGTAGAAGTCTCAGTCCAAGTTCTGGGCCAAAGGCAGGAGAAGGTCATGTCCCAGCTCAGACAGCCAGGCAAAGCATGGATTCTCCCTTACCCGTTCTCGTCCTACTCCAGTCTCCAGACGACTGTACGAGGCCCACCACATTGGGGAGGGCAATCTGCTTCACTAATCTACTGATTCAAATGTTAATCTCATCCAGAAACACCCTCACAGACACCCAAAAATAATGTTTAACCAAATATCTGGGCACCCATGGCACAGTCAAGGTAGCCATCACGCCCGGCCGGTGCGGCTCAGTGGTTGAGCGTCAATCTACGAACCAGGAGGTCATAGTGCTCTCCAAATTTTAAGTCGGGGATAGTCAGTGCTCTGCCCCATATTTTGGCTCCATATTGAACGATAGTCCTCCACTTCCCTGCTGCACCTGCTGCTAAACCCTCACTCTCTCAGAATTCCAAACTTTTCCCCATTCCCTCTCCAAGGTCCGATCCAGTTTCTTATGGAGAGTAGTGATCTATTTAATCTCCTTTGAACATTTTACTGCACAGTGACCACATGTTTCTGAGATAAATGCTGCCGTTTCTGCAAAAGCAAAAGTAGGTAGAAGCATCTGTCGTTAGAAATTGTAGCTTTCCCTTCCTCCCAGGCTCACGGTCCTTTATAAGAACACACTCACACACATACTTAGATGATGCTATGTTTCAGTAGCTCTGGCAACATCTCACCTTAATGCCACCATTTCTCCTTCTTTTCTCTTTTCTCAAGGAGCTCTTCTCCTTCCACATCACACTAAGTTCATTCTCTGGTTTTACCTCCTAGGGCACTAGTGCACATTGCTTTCCGCCAGGGCTCCACAAAGCTTCCCTGCACATCCTTAGCTGGGAGATTGGTCTATCATCAGTGAATTCTGGGGGCACTGGGGGCCACGGATCCAAGGAAAACTCTGCATGTGCCGGTAAACCAGAGTCAAAAAGGTTCACTTAAGTAGCAGTGGATCTCTGGGATGCTGTGCTCATTCATTTATTCATTCAACAGTTATTTAAGTTGTACTTATTAGGTGCAGGGGATAAAGCAGACACAGTATATGACCATCACGGTCTGAGTCTTCCCCAAAACAGACCCTGAGATGAGGATTTGATCATAAGTAGCTTGCTGCAGAGGTGATCCCAGGAAATGCAGTAAAGTAACAGGGAACTGAAACAGGGAAGGAATGGAAACCAATACAATCAATTCGCCCTGTGGCTGCTGGAACTTATTCGTGGTGCACACATATATATAAATATATATATATATATATATAAATATATATATACTAGAGGCCCGGTGCCCTCTTGCAGTCTGGGACCCCTTGGGAGATAACGACCTGCTGGCTTAGGCCTGCTCCCGGGTGGCAGAGGGCAGGCCCAATCCCTAGGTGCAGCCCCTGGTTGGGCTCAGAGCAGGGCTGATTGGGGAGTTAGGGCGCCGCCCCTGTCATGCACAGAGCAGGGCGGATTGGGAGGTTGCGATGCCACCCTCAGTCACGCTCAGGGTAGGGCTGATTGGTAGCTTGGGGCACCGCCCCCTGTCACACTCAAGGCAGGGTCAATGGGGAGGTTGCGGCGCCACTCCCTGTCACGCACAGAACAGGGCCCATCAGGGGGGTTGGGGCTCCATGCCCTGTCACGCACAGAGTAGGGTCGATCAGGGGGTTGGGGAGCTCCCCCCTGTCATGCACAGAGCAGGGCCCATCAAGGGGTTGGGGAGCTCCCCCCTGTCACACACAGAGCTGGGCCCGTGGGGGGGGGTGTTGGGGCGCTGCACCCTGTCACACACAGAGCAGAGCCGATCAGGGGGTTGGGGCACCACAGCCTGTCACACACAGAGCCACAGGGCAATCAGGGGATTGGGGAGCTCCCCCCTATCAGGCACAGAGCAGGGCTGATCAGGGGGTTGGGGCGCCTTCCCCTGTCACGAACAGAGCAGGGCGGATAGGGAGGTTGTGGCCCCGCCCCCTGTCACACACAGAGCCGCAGGGCGATCAGGGAGTTTGGGCGCTGCCCCCTGATCATGCTGATCCCGGTGCTGGGAGGCCTCGCGGCTCCGCTGATCCCGGTGCTGGGAGGCATATTACCCTTTTACTATATAGGTTAGAGGCTTGGTGCACGTGTGGGGGCCAGCTGGTTTGCCCTGAAGGGTGTCCTGGATCAGGGTGGGGGTCCCCACTGGGGTGCCTGGCCAGCCTGGGTGAGGGGATGATGGCTGTTTGCAGCTGGTCACACACCATTCATGGTGGGGGTCCCCACTGGGGTGCCTGGCTAGTCTGGGTGAGGGGCTGAGGGCTGTTTTCAGGCTGGCAGGTGACTGAAGCTCCCAACCGCTTTTTTTCTTTTTTTTTTATTCTGGGCCAGCTTTAGCTCTGAGGCTCCAGCTCTTAGGCCTCCACTGCTGAAAGCAGGTTTCTGGCCTTTGTTTACCTTTTGTATTTGAAACAATGTTATGATCCTGCTGGCTGAAGCCCGATGGACTAAAGCAGGTTTCTGGGGTTTTGTTTTGCTTCTATATTTGTAACATAGTTGCTTAGATTTGCAGCTCAGAGGCTGGCAGTGGCAGGTGGGGAACGTTGGAGTCCTCCGTCACTGAAGCAAGCAAGCCTCATCTTCGCTTTAAGCTGCCTGGATGCCGACCGCCATCTTGGCTGGCAGTTAATTTGCATATCGCCCTGATTAGCCAATGGGAAGTGTAGCGGTCGTACGCTAATTACCATGTTTCTCTTTTATTAGATAGGATTATAAAAGTTTGCTGATACAGAGAATATTATAGCACACAATTTATAAATAACAAAATATGTATACTCTTTATTATTAATTCTATAAAGCCCATTGATTCTCCTAAGAAAGTAATATTTAAACTGAGATCTGAGTGGCAGGACGGCAAACATTAAAATTGGAGAAGGATGGTAAATTGGGGAGTTTAGGCAGAAGAGAATGGCTGAAGCTGGCATATTGAAGGGAAGTGAAGAACCCCAGTGTAGCCAGAGCACAAAGAATTAGAAGTAGAAAACAATGAAGTTCTAGAAACAGAGCTTTATAAGCCTTGTCAAGAATCATTAAACAGTTTTAAGCAAAGGAATGACACATGTAATTTAAGTTGGAATAGATCTTCTGCCTGCATTGTGGAGAATTAGCTGGAGGTGGGCAAATACAAGTAATCAATTAGAAGAGCAATCCAGGCTAGAAATGGTGATAGCTTGGACTTGGGTGATAGAAGAGAGACTGACAGAGGTGGATTGATTTGAGTAGTATTTAAGAGGTAAACCATTTTGAAGAATTCTGAGGCCATGAATAGCTTCATCAAGGAAGGCTGGCCTGATTAATGAGCAATATCTGTTAGAGGCTCATCCGTGGGAAGGGGTAATATATGTGTCTTCAGTGTCAGCACTAAACCAGGGACTGGTTTTTGCCACACCTCTCACTGTCCAAAATATTGCCTTTCTGTTACCGCTTTATGATCGTGAGACTAGTAAGCACTGTCAAGAAATGCCAGCTTTCACTGGTTCTCGGATCTGTGACATGGTCCCTTTTAGTATTTCCATCCATTTTTGTGGCTCACATTTCCATAACTAGGAAGGTTAAGTATCCATTATTAGCAGTGCTTTTTATTGATCTGTCCAATATTTTACAGAGAAGAGAAATGGAGAGGTCGATAAATACAGGAAACTATGCCACATGAATAGATAAATATCATGATTCATGAGGACTCAGGAATTCTCTTTGTGACCAGCTTTAGGAAACTATTTCCAAGGTTACTTTAAATCTATAGAGCAAGTAGCATAGCACTTGACTCTCCTATGCATCCCAATTTAAATGATTTTTTTAAATATATTGTTTTATTGATTTCAGAGAGGGAAAGGAAGAGAGAGAGAGAGAGAAACAACAATGATGAGAGAATATCATTGATCCCCTGCCTCCTGCACACTCCCTACCGGGGATCAACCTGCAACCCACGCATGTGCCCTACAGGGAGTCAAACCGTGACCTCCTGGTTCATAGGTCGACGCTCAACCACTGAGCCACATCGGCCGGGCTACCCAGCCCAATTTAGAGGTTCCATTCTAAAAACCCAGTGGTTTGGGTTTTTAATTCTAGGTTTTTGGCATCTGTCATATTTTTTTACTTTCAGTTTAGCATCTACATTCCATCCCTTCTCATTTCTTGGAGTGGCCGCTGACAGACTGCAGGAGTTGGATTTGTATCCTGCCCCCTGTAGCTGAGATGCCAGCCCCTCCACATTGCCAGGCTCAGTGAGAAGTGTTCTCCACACCACAGAGCCCTGAGGAGCCTGCAGTCCCGCAGGTGTTACCTGGGTGCCTCTGGGCTCAGTTCTGGGTCCTTTCCCACTGGCGGGAGCTGAAACAATGAGCAGAAACCTATTGAGCACTAGTCCCTGGATCTTCCCTTTGTGGAAAATAGCTTTAATGACAAGGAAAATGTCTCTGCATGAATAAACCCTTAAATGCATTTCAAAATTAAGCCATTATGGCCATTTAACAGAAATCTTAGCTTTAAAAAATCCCTCATTTACCAAATGTGAAAAATTGAGAAAGTGCTCAGAAAAAAAAAGACAAAAGGAAGAAAGAGATTAAGGTGACCTTGATGGGGGAAATATGGGAGGAAATACATCGCTGTCAAAAACGCAACCCCATCTCTAGGATAAGAATGCACCGTCACATATGCCTGTGATGTTTCCAAGACCTAGGTTTAGGGATAAATTAAAATGCCGCGCTGGGGAACTCAGTACCACTGCATTAGCATTGCTCAGCAAGCAGAGAGAATGGCTCTGAGAAAAGATTACGCTTACCCTGAGCCACAGTGCACTTTCCATTTATTCTCTCTATTTGAGACCTACACACATGAAATAAGTACAATGTAAGATTTATCTATAAAATATAGAGACTACTTTGAATTTTTTATGTAGACTAAACATATATATAGAACAGCTTAGGTCAGAGGAGAAGAACATCAGGGAGAAGCAGAGGCACCAAAGAAGGCATCCCTGGAGCTTTCCGTGGGTCCCGTGGTGCACACGACTTTGCTGAAGGGAAGGGAATGACGATGCAGGTAGAACACGTTTCATAAGCAAAGAGGCAGAGGGTAGAGTGAGATTCAGAGAGGAATGCAGATAAATAAGTAGAGAAGGGATATGTATTAAGCAGGGCCTTCAAGTTGGGGGGAGAGTTTGTTTCGAGTTTTCAGGAAATAAAGGGGAGCGATGACAATGGAGCTTAGGAAAGTAAATCTGGCCACAGGTTGGTGCATAAAAAGTAGGGCAGTGAGGGATTTTTGTCCCACATCTAGTGTGAAATTTTGGGGGCAGAAATGAGGGTAGAATCAGAGGGAGGAGAGAAGAAAGAAGAAACACAGAGATTTATTTTTTAAAATAAAATAAACCAGAGACAACTTTGGCTAATGGTGGATGGAGAAGAGTCTGGATCACCATGTGGTTGAACACCTCCACATCATGTATGCTATACATGAGACACCCTGGAATTTAAAACCTAATGGAACACAATGAGCAGCATTCTCTCTCTCTCTCTCTCTCTCTCTCTCTCTCTCTCTCTCTCTCTCTCCTCATTCCTTCCCATTCTCCTCTTTCTTTCTTTGAAAAATCAGTACAAATCAGAGAATAGGGGTTTTTGATATATATTTGGGAAGGGCCCACTTAAATGGATTGAACTTTACATAGAAGTGAATTGGATTTTACATAGAGGTAAGTTAAATGTTCAGTATATGTATTAGTCAGGGTTCTTCAGAAAAACAGAACCAACATGGGGTGTGTTGGGGTAGTGGGGAGGAGAATGATGATGATGAGAGAGAGAGAGAGAGAGAGAGAGAGAGACTTTAAGGAATTGGCTCCTGTGGAGTCTGGCAAGCCCAAAACCAGCAGGGTGCACCAGCAGGCTGGAGACTCCGGGGAGAAGTTTGCTGCCAGAATTTTTATTCCCTCTGGAGAAGTCTTTTTTTTTTTTTTTAATTAAGAACTTCAGTTGATTGGATGAGTCTCATCCACATTATGGTGGTTAATCTACTTTATACAAAGTCTACCGATTTAAATGTTAATCTCATTTTACTGGTAAAAATACCTTCACAGAAACATCTAAAATAATGTTTGACCAAATATCTGGGTACTGTGGCCCAGCCAACATGACACATAAACTTAACCATCACCGTAGGTCTGGAATGAGCTCAGCAGGGCAGGTAAGAAATAGGGGGCGCTTCATACATTAGGTCAGCAGGAAAAAATGCAAAGCCAGGATTAGAACACGCAGAATCAGGTCATAGCTCAACAACTCATCTGACACAAAGAGCACGCAGGGCTGCCTGTGGAATGCCCTCAGTCGCAGTGTAGCAGGTGTGCTTGTCATGCGTAACAAAAGGTAGTCAGCATTTGGAGAACTGGAGGAGGCCCTGGTAGAAGAAGGGGGCACAGGAACTGGAATGAGGCCACAGAGACAGTTGCCCAGAGGAAAGCCATGGGGAGAGAAGCACAGAGGTAACATGGCTATCTGGTCAAAGTGGCATCTTGCTCATTCCAGTCACCTATGCCCACTGTATATCACTTCTCAAGTGTTCATAGCTACAAGGATTTCTGCTTCATGTACCCTTTTTGTGTTTCTTTGTGTGTGTTTGTTTTTTAAATATATTTTTATTGATTCAGAGAGGAAGGGGGGGGGGAGAGAGAGAGAGAGAGAGAGAGAGAGAGAGAGAGAGAAAGAGAGAGAGAGAGAGAAACATCAATGATGAGAGAGAATCATTGATCGGCTGCCTCCTGCACACTCCTCCACCCTCCTCCACCCCCCTAATAGGGATCAAGCTTGCAACCCAGGCATGTGCCCTGACTAGGAATCGAATCATAACCTCCTGAGTCAAGGCTCAACTACTGAGCCATGCCGGCAGGGCTACTCTTATCTTGACCCACACAAGGTAACATGAGAATCTGGATGGGAAAGCAAATGTTTCTGCCCTGCTTTTGCCCATTTCTACAGAGAATGGGAAGCAATGGTTGTGCAAATGGTTTGAAGCCAGAGAGTAACCAGGAGCAGAGTCAACTCTGAAACTATGGGGAAGGAATGTCCCTGTGGGTCCTGTTATGGAGAATTGTAGTTTTATAATATAATCAGCATTTTAATCAAAGAAACAACTCTTGCATTGAGAGAAAGTAACATCTTAGCAATACTAAGTTAGGAATAGCAAAATTATTTATAAATGGATTGAGGAGCATGGATGGAAATGCTCATGACTAATTTCCTTTAGCTTTTAAGTTTTGAGAAGGTGAAACTGGATTTCTGAAGCATCAGTAGATTACAAGTTGCAGGCAGTGGTCAGCTTATCCTGGTAGAAGGGGAGTCTGCACAGGTCACGGAGCAAGTTTCTGTGATTGTCATGCCCTCCTGCTCCAGGTGACCAGTCACATCATCTACCTGACCTTAAAAATGTAAATGTCAGGAAAATGGGATCTTCCTCCTTAAATAGATCCTATCAATCTCAGAGAGAATTTAACATCTTTTGACCATTGAGTAAAACAAGTGAAAAGAGAAATTTCAGTTTCTCTTCTATTTTTCTTGTTTGGCAACGAATGAGATAGAAAAATAACAACTATCCGTTGCTACTTGGCAAGTTTTTTGTATTGTCAGATTAAGTACTTATTTATCTGTGTGTGTTTTTAATTATATCTTTAAATTCTCAATCCAGATTTTCATTCTGTATGACGACAAGTTACCATTGACTTGGGTCTGTAAGTGAGTGCATGCAATAATTTCAGTCAGGATTCTCAGTTGTCTAGATGTGACATTCCCGAATGATCTCCCAGTAAGTTTCTTCAACTTTGAAAGCCAGAGACACTCAAGGGTACTAAGCAAATTGTGGGCACCACTTTTTATAAACATCTTTTGTATGTAAAATTTAAATAGAGGTAGTTAGACATGATGCTTTATTCAAAAATGGAGCAAGAAATATTACAGCTCAGAGGACTGGGCAGTGGGGAGGAGGAGGAAGGCCAGGAGAGAGGAAATGAGATGGACAGACTACAACTGAAATAGCTAAAAGGACCTTTTAGTTGTGGGAAATATTTGTTTTAATCGGGGAATCTGGAGGACAACAAAACAGAAGCTGAACAAGGGTAGAGACCTTGGGAATAGAACAGTAGAAATGCAGGGGCTTCCTGAAAGGGAGGCTGCGGCTGCAACTCAAGCATTTTCCTGGGAGAATCATTAAGAAAGATTAACATTTGATGGAGGGCCAGGAGTAGGAAAGAGTGCCTAGGAGCTCAGGGAAAGGAGAAAAGCAGAATTAACTCAAGGAAGCAGATTCATCTTTTAAGTAGGACAAAGCCGCGCTGCTCCCGTGCCGTGTGCCTGTGGTTTGCTAACTCTCTTGTAAACTTTACTCATGACTCCCACATTGCTCTATGGGGCAGAGTCCTTTTAATGGCTCCCATGGAAATGAGAGTGAAAATTTAAGCAAGACTTTACCGACAGACTGATGTTCGGGAGGAAGACCTGCCCATCCTCCTGGGGATGACAGAGAGGGTAAGACTTGTGGGAGCCTGACAGTCTGTGTTTCATCCCAGCTGAGCCTTTTCACTTAACGCCTCTGTCAATGAAGTTTGTTCTTCTTAGGCAAAGAGAAAGTTAAGCATAGCCAAAGAAAAGCAGGAAATGAGTACTGCCTTGCCGAGGCCCTAACTGCCTTAATAGTCGTTATGGAAAATGGAACTGCTACTTGAGTCATCTATGAGTGCCCAGAATTCCTGGATTTTTTTTTTTTTTTAAGGAAAAAGAAAAAATGGTTTTGAGAATACTTTTCTTATATTTAGTTCTATGTAAAAAGTCTCATTTCTGGAGCAATTTAATCCATGCTTCATCATATCCAAAAGATATGAAACTCTCCTGTTTCCATGAGAATCATCTGAGGTTTTGTTGGTTTGTAGGCTTGTTTTGTTTTTGAGTTTATAGCCCTCACATACAAACTAGTGAATTTCTCCCGCGGGAAGTCTCATTGTCTCTCCTCATTGCTAAGGTGTCTGCTTCCTCTTAGGAAGCACAGGCTGGTGAAGAGATCCAGTCTGACATGTTACGCAGCTTGGAGCAATGTCCCCACAATGGTCATTTCCAGCCCTCATTTTTGATACCCACTTTGCTTCAAAAGGACAAGTTGTATTACAAGTGTCATTCCCTTCTACTCTCAAGGCATTTTCCCATTTCAAATTTTCTCGGCAAACCTATAATCTCAATGAAGTATCTTTATGCAGATTCCTACCTAGGCCTTTGTTTGCAGCGACTTCACCACCAGTTCAAAGCCAGCGTACTCAGCATTTGATCGACCAGGTGTTTTTCCTCAGACTTTATTATAATAATTTTTTAAAATATAGTTTCATCTATTTCAGAGAAGAAGGGAGGGGGAGAGGGAGATAGAAACATCAATGATGAAAGAGAATATTGATCGGCTGCCCCTGTATGCCCCACACTGGGGATCGAGCCCACAACAGGGCATGTACCCTGACCTGGAATCAAACCTCCTAGCTCAGTGGTCGGCAAACTCATTAGTCAACAGAGCCAAATGTCAACAGTACAACAATTGAAATTTCTTTTGAGAGCCAAATTTTTTAAACTTAAACTATATAGGTAGGTACATTGTTATTAACTTAATTAGGGTACTCCTAAGCTGGCCTTTGCTAAAAACGTCCTCAACCTGATTGAGGTATCTTCGCTGAGGTCGACCCCTTCCAACTCTCCCATCCACACTCATCTTGTATACTTGTTTTGTCTATCTCCTTTCCAAAAACTGACTTCTGTGCATGGGCCACGAAGTTTCAATCGCACTGTACGTGAACGCCTGTACATGGTATTTTGTGGAAGAGCCACACTCAAAGGGCCAAAGAGCCGCATGTGGCTCGCGAGCCATGGTTTGCCGACCACTGTCTTAGCTCATAGGTCGATGCTCAGCCACTGAGACACAGCCACTGGGCATAATTTTAAGACCTCTAATCTAGTCTGGCCGGTGTGGTTCAGTGGTGAGTTTTTTTTTACCATAATGGTTTTTAGCAAAGGCCAGCTTAGGAGTGCTCTATTTTACCATAATGGTTCTATTAACTTTTTTATTTGGTTCACAATACAGGAGGTACTTTAAGTGCATACAGGAGCACTCATTTTTGCTTTTGCCTCAGGATCCAATAGATTCAGCACAAACAGAACTAAGTCTTGCTAAAAGCACCTTCTATAAGCAGAACTGCTCTTGAAAATTTGTCCAGCAGCTGGTGCCAAATATCGGAGTAGAGGTAAAACAGTCCAAACAAAAACATAAACGATACAGATAAGGTATTTATAAGGATGACAAGAGAATTTGTTGTAAATCACTCAAGCATTATGTTGGATGAGAAATGTATTGATTTTTCCATGCGTTTATTGAAATATAACTTCTTTTCAGTAGGGTTCTGGAGTCAGCTTTTTATTGCCCCTTCCCTAATGACTCAGCCAGTCTATTTAAGATTATAGGCTCTGATATGGCCCGACCTGGAAAATGCTGGCTGCCGTGTGCCTTGCCTGGGTTGGCCTGGTGATTCTGCTCCCTGTCTGCTTGCCCATCCCAGCTGCCTCCTGGGCCCCTGGGCCCTCTGCCCACTGCATCTCCTCTCCCAGGCCAGCATTTTAATGTCCCTTTTTGGTGGGAAGGTTCCCTTCCTTAGTAGACCCCTAGAAGTCAGAATCTAACCACAAAAAAAACAAGAAACTACTTCAGGCATGAGATTGCCATTTTTAGGTCAAACAGTTGAATATCAGCAGTTTTTAATGGTTCAAACTAATATTAAAGAGAGAGAGAGAGAGAGAGAGAGACATTGATGTGAGGCAAACATCAATTGATTGCCTGCCTGACCTAGGTATGTGCCTAGAGAATTGAATGCAGGGAGTGGGAGCTTACCAGCCAGATAGGAAAGAGAGCTCCCAGAGATCAGGAAGAGCAGGTGCTGCCACCACTCCTGCCTAGAGAGACAGAAGAAGAAGGTATTACCAGCATCCAGGGGGCAGCTCCCCTGAGGAAAGCTAAAGCCTGGAATGCCTATCCAGAGGGAACTGGAGACGCAGAGGAGATGAATTGTTGCCAGAATAGAGTCTTGAGGCACAGAGGGAGGAGGAGAAATAGCCCCCACTCTGTTCTACCCTGCCCACCCATGCTCCCGTTGAGCAAACCTAGCCAGAAACCAGATGGTTCAGAGGCCTTTCAAATGCAACCTACAGGAATCACCCTCTGCCCCCATATCCCTAAAACTGAGCAAAAGGAAGGGCAAGGGCTGCCTGAGAGAAACCAAACCCAGGTCAGCTCAGAGCCCATTCCATTAAGGGGTCCCATCAGCAAGTAGCAATATGCATTTGTAGTGACATCATGAAATATGGCTCACCTGGCAGCAACCAAGGGCTCTTGCTATCCAACCACTTCATTTCCAATGTTGTGAGAGCCACCACACACAGGTCTTTGTACTTCAAAAGTATCTCCTTATTGTTCCCGCTTCATTAAAAACAAGAGGCTTTCTCGCTATGTATTCAGTAATTTAAAAGTTGCTACAGAATTGCTTGCTTTCCCAGGAAAATATCTCCTTGTGTACCTAAATCTATCAGATTTGTTATCAATTCTGAAAATACATATTTATCAGTTATAGTTACCCATTTTAGTTGCTCTTGAATTGAAGCAATCTCACTCTCTGTGAGAGAGAGAGAGACATCGATGTGAGAGGTAAACATCAATTGATTGCCTCCCTGACCTAGGTATGTGCCTAGAGAATTGAACCTGCAACGTGTGTGTGTGTGTGTGTGTGTGTGTGTGTGTGTGTACGGGGCGACACCCCAACCAACTGAGCCACTTGGTCAGGGCACACTCTCCAACTTTTTTTTTGTTAAATATATTTCTTTATTGATTTCAGAGAGGAAGGGAGAAGGAGAGAGAGATAGAAACATCAATGATGAGAGAGAATCATTGATTGGCTGCTTCCTGCACACCCGCTACTGGAGATTGAGCCCGCAACCCAGGCATGTGCCCTTGGCCAGAATCGAACCTGGGACCCTTCAGTCCGCAGGCTGACGCTCTATCCACTGAGCCAAGCTGGCCAGGGCTCTCCAACTTTTTATACTAACTCTTTCCATGATCTTGTTTTCCTCTACCCCAGTCAGACAAAGGGATGGAGGGATGGGTGATAGAAGGTGGATCAATGTTAATGACAATGATGATGTCCTGGATTTTAAATATGGGGATGCTCCCAGCATTGCTTTTGGTGGCAGTGAGAATCAGAGTGCTCTGGCTGGTGCAGGGTCATAGATACAAAATGTGAACCTCATCAGTGTAACACTTTATCTCCTCACCATGGTTAAAATGTTCCATTAAAAGTGGAAGAGATGATTTGCTCAAAAAGATAGCAATGCTTCGGGCATTCTTCATGACAGGTAAGGAGAATTTGAATACATTTTCTTTATTCAGATAGTAAATAATAAACTCTCGCATGAATTATTCAGGATTTCTTCTTAATGTTCACATTCCCTATGCTTTCAGCCTTAGCAGGATACTACAGATCTTACCCCTACGCCACCTACAATGGCCTATGGAATTGGATTTTTTAATAGCTTTAATGTTATAATTTATTCAGATATAGTTCATTACTCTTAATAAATCTTGCAGAGTCTTCAAAATCTTGTGTAAAATTAAAGCAGCTGAAATATTATACTTTAGATAGAATTGACAATACCAAGAGCTTGAAATTAACCAGACATCTAATCCACTAAAGGCAGTGCGGGTGCTTTTTGCAAATCACCTGAGGATCAGTGGGGCTTAGAAATTTGAATTTGAAATAATTCCAACTGGCACTATTCATGTATCCTCCCAAAAGCCCATGCTTCCAAACTATCCTTTAAAAACAGAAATTTAGAAACAGACTCTTACATTCTTCTCTTCTTTGCACACGATGATCCCCTCTGATAACTGATAGAATATGATGAAATCCAGAAATAGCCTCAAAATATGTATTTTCAGACCAACTTTCAGCATGCATTGAGGCAGGAAGGGGTTGTTTTTCAGTGGCTGAAATACAAATATCTCTTGCAACCATAACTTGGCAAAAGCCCCTAAAAACTATCACACTGGTGCTCTCCCTGTGAGGGATTTATGTTCCGTTAAGAAGTAAGCAAAGCAAGATGTTAACGAGCTGGAATTGACAACATCCTGGAAAGTCAAACATGCGTTTTAACATGTATTTGCTTTTTTAACAAGTTCTATAGATATACCGCAGAAAATGTCATATTTTTTCCAAAGTGGCATTCATTGATATAAAAAGCATTTTAAATGTCAAATGGAAGAACTTTCCTAAAGGAACTTCAGTGTGACCACATTACAGATTTCTTCCTCTTCAGAGTTCAAAGCTACTGCCTAAAGTTGAATTTCTTTGCCCTTAAGTAAATTCATTTTATTATTTTTTAAATATATTTTTATTGATTTCACAGAGGAAGGGAGAGGGACAGGGAGAGAGCCATAGAAACATCAATGATGAGAGAGAATCATTGATCAGCTGCCTCCTGCACGCCCCCTACTGGGGAGCGAGCCACAACCGGACATGTTCCCATGACTAGAGTTGAACCCAGGACCCTTTCGTCTACAGGCCAACACTATCCACTGAGCCAAACCAGCTAGGGCTAATTAAATTCATTTTAAAGAAGAGTTCCCCTTTTATGGACTTCAACACATTTTGGTGTTCAACATAAATGTCCATAGCTCTTCTTGACCCAAGTCTTTACCAGCAAAATAGTATAAGATAGAGGCGCCTGCGGATAAAGAAGGAACTAAGAGGGTTTAGGGCAGGAGAACGTGTTTTACAGCCTCTTCTGGGGCAGATCCAGGCTCAACTGCGTCATTGGACTTCAGTCAATATATATTTTCCCACAACAAACTGGAAAATCTATCTATCCCCTGCCAGTATTCTCAGACTTCTCCTGGGCACAGAATCCCTGGAGAGCTTGTTAAAACAGATTGCTGGGCCCTTCCCCCAGAGTTTCTGATTCACTGGGCCTGGGGTGGGGCAAATTCGATTTCTAACGAACTTCAGGTGATTCTAATGCAACTGGGAGGCCTCAGGCACATTGAGAAAACCACTGCTCCGCAGTGACGAAGGCCACTATACCTTACATTTGGGCTTTAACATTTTCAAAGCTCCCTCGTGCCTTTTTATGTAATCAACTTAGTTCTCCAGCACGCCATGAAACGCACAGGATAGCTGCTATTCTCTCCGTTTCCTAGATAATAACTGAGAAACACTGAGGCTTCCCCCTCCATAGCCCCTGTCACAAATGAAGACAACCATCAATGAAAGTGCCCCTCCCCAGGCTGGACACCTATAAGTCACCCAAGATTTTTTTTCTCACACCACTCACATCTAGCCATTGTCCAAGTCAGGTTGTTTTTACTATCTCTCTTTCGGGTATCTTGGTCTCTTCCATATTTGAGCCTTTGCATACAGGATGGGGCAAAAGTAGGTTTATAGTTGTTTGAATGGAAAACAATACAATAATTAATAAATGATAATACAAAAATAAACTCTGTGTTTCATGTACTCACAACTGTAAACCTACTTCTGCCCAACCCTGATATAGTTTCCTCTTCCTGATAACCTTGCTATTCATGTTTAAAAATTTCTGAGAAAATGTTCAGGATTTGATATATAATATTAAGTCAGGATGAGTAGACCTTTTATAAATATCTAATATAGTTTGTTCTCTTTTTAGCATTTGAAAACCCAATTTCTCCTTCCAATTTTCTCATTTTCTGGTCCTTCTTTTTTTAAAGTCCCCATTCTGGAAGTGTGCAATTGTGTCTGAAATTATGTTGCTTGAAACACATGAGACATGGTCTTCGTGTGGAAACCTGAGCAGCTGGTCCCCCAATGCACTGTGGAGTCACATGCCCATTTCTCACACTGTGTTCAACTTGCTTGTTCTTCTCACAAGTACCGTGGCTCTTCAGTCTTTCCATTTCCACTTGGTTCATTAATTTCTGCACCAGCCTCTTCAAGACCTGGGGTTTAAACAGGGTGAGCAGCTCTTTGGAGAAAACGTTTATTGCTAATAAGATGCAATTGTTCTTTTATTGTGAGGTTTTCTGAGGAATATAAACAGACTCACAACTGGGAAATGCACTTGATGCAATTTTCCTTAACTCACAAGCCTGCAGTCTGTGTTTTCAATGTAAAAAGGCCTCTCTGCCCCCCTTGCTTAGAGATGGCTCATGCCCCAGCTCACGGACTCTCCCTAACCCGAGCGGACCGGGGCAACCTGTCAGCAGGCCTCCCACTCCCAGCACTTGAAGACAGTTATATCACCGGGAAAATAGGATTTGGTGACTTAGAGGTTCATTATTTAAAAGTGAAAGGCTGGTCCTTTTGCTTTGTATCACAGATTAGTAGACCCATGTGGCCCTGATTGGCAGGATCACGGCTTGTGCTGTAAGCAGCTGTGATCAGCAGCGCCCCTTCACCAGATGTCCCCTCTCACCTCTTTCCTCCCAACTCCCTACAACACATGTTAGATCCAGCATCTTGCTAAGCTACCTGTTGTTCTTTGAGACCATGGGTGTATTGCCCCAGTAACTAAAGGGTGTCCCAAAATTCACGCAAGAAGTAATTTTGATAGAAAACACAGGTTTATAATTAAAAATCGTAAACTTTTTATTGATTCATAAAGTATACAGTATAGGGTTATGTATGGAATAGCATACTGGGTAAACGGCCTCCATGGCTTTGCTGGCACATACGCACTCTTTTGTTATTGCCTGAGCAGCCGCATTTTCAAAGAAGAATGGTCCAATGATGCCTCCAGCCCAAAATCCGCACCAAACAGTGACACGTTGTGGATGCATTTGTTTCTCAACAATCCTTCATGGATTTCCTGAACCCCAAATGCGACAATTTTGTCGATTAACCAAGCCATCAAGATGAAAGTGAGCCTCATCGAAATTCAGCCACATTTATGCAAAGCGGTCATGGAAAATTTCAACAAAAGAGTGCGTAAGTGCCAGCAAAGCTGTGGAGGCCATTTACCCAACATGCTATTCCATACATAACCCTATACTGTATACTTTATGAATCAATAAAAATTTGACAATTTTTAATTATAAACCTGTGTTTTCTATCAAAATTACTTCTTTTTTTAAAAAATATATTTTATTGATTTTTTACAGAGAGGAAGGGAGAGAGATAGAGAGTTAGAAACATCGATGAGAGAGAATCATCGATCAGCTGCCTCCTGCACATCTACTGGGGATGTGCCCGCAACCCAGGTACATGCCCTTGACCGGAATCGAACCTGGGACCTCTCAGTCCGCAGGCCGACGCTCTATCCACTGAGCCAAACCGGTTTCGGCTCAAAATTACTTCTTGCGTGAATTTTGGGACACCCTTTATATAGTCTTAAGTACCTCATCACTGGCACTATATTAAGAGTTTATTCATCTTTCTATGACTCAGTTTCTGTATCTGCACAGTGGAGGTGATAGCACCTCATAATTTGCATGTGACCTTTAGGTATGATGACCTACACAGAAGGTGCCCAATAAACTGGAGCTATTGCCACATATTCCAATACTATAAGCACCAGGGAAGTGTTTATCTTATTCGTTACTATTGTCCCAGTGCCTTACAAGTACCTGGCAGATGGTAGGTATTTGGCAATTCTGTTGAGTGAATGTAAGCTTGCATAATGAATGAATGCATGAAGCCCCTACAAAGAGGGAAACATGAACAGCATTTGGCTTTTGTGGAGAAATAAAATAGATATGTTAAGAAAATTGAGTTTTAATGCTGAGCCTGCCATAAGTTAGTTTTGAGAAGGACTTGTAGGTTTTCTCAGACTCAGATTCTTTATCTGTAGATGGGGTACAGCGCCTACCTTGCCTTTCTCAAAGAGCTGATAATAGGCAACTGTATATAAAAAATTTTAAATGAGCATAGGGAAAAGAAAGCAATAACACAATATGCCAGCAATGAGAGTGTGCATTGGGACCCATTAAAAGGAAGGATGGAGAAAGCACAAAAATGCATAATCTTGGATGCCAAGGCTCCCTGGAGCTGCAGATGAGCTGCACTGCGTGTGAATGAGACAGTCAGGAGAGAGGGGCCTGACACAGCAACATAGAAGCAGAGGAAAGAGAACCAGGACAAAGAGCAAAGAAAGGTTTATTGAGTATTTAAGTAACTGATGCTGAGTCAAATAATGGGAAAGGGTTTGGTTAGATATGGGGAATAAATTACAAATTTGTATGCAATGTAAATACCTTTTATAATCCTATATAATAAAACCCTAATATGCAAATTGACCAAGCAGCAGAATGACCAGTCACTATGATGCGCACTGACCACCAGGGGGCAGACGCTCAAAGCAGGAGCTGCCCCCAACTGGACAACTTGACCGTCTTTCCCCAGAGAGGGAGGTGACCAACGGTGGTGGTGGCGATCAGGGGGCAGGGCTGGCCAGCGAATGCCCAGCCAGTCGCCTCCCACAAACTAGCAGTAAAACATCCCCCAAGGGCGCAGGCCATGCTGAGGGACACCCTCTCCCCCACCACCACCCCCATGCATGAATTTCGTGCACCAGGCCTCTAGTATGTATTAAAACCTTTGAAGATCATTTTGGATAATATATGTAGAAATACTTTGCAAAGTATAAGATGTCAGATAGGAATAAAATTACTTGGTATTTTTTAGCAAAGTCATCTAATTAGTGAGTATACCATGGAATCACTTAAAACTTTGAGATTGGGAGTATTAACAGTTCCTGCTTAACAAAGACTTAATGTCTTCCCCATGGAAACAACTAAGAATGCCATGAGATGGGGTGGGAATCACAAGGCTTCACAGGTTCCTATTAGATGTTAGGTCTTTCGTCCACCTCTAGTTCCTTATGGAATGAAGTAAGGTTTTAATAAATAAAATGTATGCTTAAGTCTTTTGCAATAATCTTAATGTTACAATTTCCAAACAATTAGAAAAACTTTAAGAAGAGACTGATTAAGTCAACTTATAATCTCTTTCAGATAGTTTGTTCTTTCTTTATACCTTAAAAGGAATATTAATACACAACATTGTTAATACACAGGCCTTCTATCCATAATTTACTGTATGTTGTACATCTTAAAGTAGCAACTTGCCTTTGATTTACCAACACTTTTTTATATACCACGTCTCCAAGTGGACTGATTCTCAACCCTGACTGCACTGGGCATCACCCACCACTTTTCAAACTCACAAATGCAGGGCCTTCCCGAGGGCCTCCAATGGTCTCGTTCAATTTGTCTGCGGAAGAGCCCAGATACTGGTCGAGTTCAGTAAGCTTCCCAGGGTTCTCATATCTACTCAGGGCAGAGACTCTCTCAGCCTTCTGATTCATGTTCTCCAAATATCTAAATTGAATTTTATTAACTGCCTTTGGTAAATGTTAAAGAATACTTTCTTTTAAAGGGTAAATTCTTGGTTCTCATTCAAATATGAAATGAAGACATGTTGAAGATCCTGTTTAACTCATTAAGTTAATGAGGAAATCAGTGAAATGTTACAACGGGTTAAAAGAGAATCCTAAAACAAACAAAATATAAGCCAGCAGTCAGCAAACTACAGCCTGGGGGCTAATCCAGCCTACTGCTGCTTCTCTGCAGCCAGCAAGCGAAGTATGGTTTTTACATTTCTAAATTGTTTAGGTTGGAAAAAATGAAAAATATGTAATATTTTTTGACCTGTGAAAACTATGTAAACTTCAATTTCATCACCCAGTAATAAAGTTTTAGTGGAACTTAGCCATGCCTATGGTTACTGTAGAGCTACAACAGCATAGTTAAGCAGTTGCAATAGAGACCATAGTTACCATTTGCCTAAAGTATTTACTATTTGGCCCTTTCAGAAAAAGTTTGCCAAACCCTGACTCAGGCAATCAGGAATGCTGACTCAAATTTGCAAATCGCTGCAAAACTGGTCAAAATCTACCTCGCAGTAAAATATGACGTTTGAAATTATGCCTGTCACAGGAGGGAAATCAATGGCATCTTCATTGGACAAAAATTGCTTACATCTCTATGGGCTAGAATTATTTAGTTTACCATTCATTTTCTATAGTTATGGGTTATAAAATAGCCCAAAGACGATGAAAAGTACAGAACTTTCTACAATTACATAATCCCCAAAGTTCTGCTGGCTGATGCTCAGTATACCCTTGAAAAGACACCCATTTATTTTTTTATATATTTTTATTGATTTCAGAGAGGAGGGGAGAGATAGAAATCAATGATGAGAGAATCATTGATCGGCTGTGTCCTGCACACCCCAGATTGGGGATTGAGCCCGCAACCTGGCCATGGGCCCTGACTGGGAATTGAACCATGACCTCCTGGTTCACAGGTCGATGCTCAACCACTGAGCCATGCCAGCATCTTATTTTTCCAACACAAACTAAAATAACATTAACTTTTGCAAGACATCAGAGATGTGTTGAAAATCTGAACAGGACTTATTGTATGATTGGTACGTGGACAGAACCCTGTTTTAAAACACATCTTCTCTGCCTGCTCCCAGAGCTTGACACACACCACTGACCAACCACCTCTAACTGAACCAATTGTCAGCTTCTCATTCAAAGACCGGACATGAATCCTAATTGGGCATGTGCAGAGTACGCAAAGTGCTCCAGCATTCCTCTAAAATCCTTATCTGTACTGCATTTCTTTCATTTACTGGTAGGTAAACAACTCTGCATACAAACCAAGTATCTGGTCATTCTTTAAAATGTTTATTTGACTTTTAAATCAGCTTTATTTTCACTTAAACTGTTGACTATTTTATTTGCAATTCAGAAAATCCTCCAGTGTTTTTTATGATATCCTTAAGAAAACTTTTTGTGAAGTAAACAATTTTCCAAATGTGCATGGAAATATTTGTATTATCTTAAAAATTAACACTTGCTTTTGTCTTAGCTATGCACAATCCAAATTGCTTAAGGTGGTTCTGTGAAGAGACTCTCTCCTGAAACCAGACTGGCATCTCCAATGTACCACTAGTTTGTTTTCTACAAACAATCACAGCTTATGGTTCAAAGAATTGCTCTTGCTAAAATTTACCTTTTTATATCATATTTGGCTGTGCTCCTCACCACATGCCTAAAGCCAAAAGAGCAGTCTTACCGGCCTCATTTCACAAACATAGATCCACCAGCTAATAAGTTTTGGATCTCCCTTTATGCTTCCGAAGGCACCATGGGTGTTCTCTTTTACAGCACTTGGCATAGAATTTGTGATTATATACTTAATGCCTGTAAACTGAAAGCTCCCTGAAAACAAGGGCTAGATTCTTTGTGGTATTCTGGTAAAAGCCAGAGTCAGAGACTGGTAGACTTAAGTCCTGCAATGCCAGGTCTTTAAGGATTTTTATATGTATTAGTTATCTATTGCTGCATATAAAATGACTCTATGACTTACTTCAAAAGAAGCATTTATTATCTCTCCCAGTTTCTGTAGGTTAGAAATCTAGGAATGACTTAGCTGAGTGGTTTGGGCTCTGATGAGGTTGCAGTCAAAATGTCAACTGAGACTATAGTCCTGAACAGGGCTGATAGACTTACTCCCAAGGTGACTTACTCACGTATTTGGCAAATTGGCTACAAGAAGGCATCAGTTCAGTTGTTCCTCATATGAGCCTCTGCACATGTCTGCTTGAGTGTCCTCATAGTATGGCCGCTAATGCCCTCCAGAACAATTGATTCAAGAGAGTGAGGTGGAAGAAGTAATACCTTTATGACTTAGTCTCAAATCATACATCATCTATTCCATAGCATTCTACGGAAAACAGCCCCATGCAATGTGGGAGGGGACTGTACAGGATATGAATAACAGGAAGTAAGGATCACCGATGATCAGGTTAGAAACTACCATACCATGGTAGGTGTTATGTGCCTTTCACAATCTCAAAATCACATTTTATGTAATCTTAATCTTTATTCACCAGCATGGGCTCTCCTAAGATTGCAAAGTTGGTTCAATATTAGATCATCAATGCAATCTGCAATCTACTATGTAACTGTCTAAAAAAGAAAAACCACATTGATGCACAAAAGGCATTGGAGAAAATTCAACATCCATTCACAATAAAAAACTCAGCAAACCAGAATTAGCAGGGAACTTCCTCATCCTGATAAAAAAAGCATCTGCAGAAAACTTGTGGCTAATACCATATGTACTGGTGAAAGACAGAAGGCTTTCTCCCTGAAATTTGCAACAGAACAAGTGTGTCTAAAAATAAAAAAACAAGGACAAGGATGTCTTCTCCCACCACTTCTAGCCACATCAGACTAAAAGTCCTAATCAGCACAAGAAGTCAACATAAGAAAAGGCATAAGAATCTTAAAGAAAGAAATAAAACTATACTTATTTGAAGATGACATAACTGTCTATGTAGAAAACCCTAAGGAGCCTAAAAAAAAATATCAAATAAGTTTAGCAAGATTGCAGGTTGCAATATCAACATGCACATCTACTGTATTTCCATATGCTAGCAATAAACAATCAGAAACAAAAAATCTTTATTATTTCCTTAGTTAGATATGAATTTATTAATAGGAAAAAATAATATATTATTTCACTTTGCAAGTCAAAGCTGGAAAAACACAATCTTTTCAATAATTTTGGAATAAATGATTCAGAATTGAACTATGGCCATACTATTAAAAGGTACCTCACTACAAGTCAAATTCATATCAAAATTATTTCATTTATCCCAAAATGTTCACTTCTTCAGAGAAGACAATAACAAATTTTATTATGGACACCAGCAAACCAAGGAAAGACATCGATGGTCTTTTTTTCCAAATGCATATTCACAATTTCCTTACATAGGGCTGATTTTAAATTAAAAGCTATTAGAGATGCTGTTACTCATGATGAAGAGAAAGTAATCAGGGTGACACAGCTCTGAGCTCTGTCGTTTTTATATTATACTAGAGGCCCAATGCATGAAATTCGTGCAAGGGGCTTGGCCCTTGCAGCCCTGGCTTTGTCCAGAAGGTGCTCTGGATGGTCATTCTGCTGTTCAGTATAATTAGCATATTAGCTCTTTATTATAGAGGACTAGAGGCCCGGTGCACAAAAATTTGTGCACTCAGGGGGAAGGGGGGGTCCCTCAGCCCAGCCTGTGCCCTTCACAGTCTGGGACCCCTCGGGAGATAATGACCTGCTGGCTTAGGCCTGTTCCCGGATGGCAGAGGGCAGGCCCAATCCCTAGGTGCAGCCCCTGGTCGGGCTCAGAGCAGGGCTGATTGGGGAGTTGGGGCACCGCCCCTGTCATGCACAGAGCAGGGCAGATCAGGAGGTTGCGATGCCACCCTTAGTCACGCTCAGGGTAGGGCCGATTGGGGGGTTGGGGCACTGCCCCCTGTCACACTCAAGGCAGGGTCGATGGGGAGGTTGCGGTGCCACCCCCTGTCATGCACAGAGCAGGGCCAATCAGGGGGTTGGGGCACTGCCCCCTGTCACGCACAGAGCAGGGCCCATCAGGGGGTTGGGGAGCTCCCCCCTGTCACGCACAGAGCAGGGTCGATAGGGAAGTTGGGGCACTGTCCCCTGTCACACACAGAGCAGGGCGAATCAGGGGGTTCGGGCACCGCCACTGTCACACTCAGGGCAGGGCCGATGGGGAGGTTATGGCTCTACCCCTTCACACACAGAGCAGGGCCCATGGGGGGTGGGGGGGTTGGGGCGCCGCCCTCTATCACCCACAGAGCAGAGCCGATCAGGGGGTTGGGGCGCCGCCACTCTTACACTCAGGGCAGGGCCGATGGGGAGGTTATGGCTCTACCCTGTCACACACAGAGCAGGGCCCGTGGGTAGGGGGGTGGAGGTTGGGGCGCCGCACCCTGTCACACATAGAGCAGGGCTGATCGGGGGTTGGGGCGCCATACCCTGTCACACACAGAGCCGGAGGGCGATCAGGGTGTTGGGGAGCTCCCCTGTATCAGGCACAGAGCAGGGCTGATCAGGAGGTTGGGGCACCTTCCCCTGTCACGAAAAGAGCAGGGCGGATAGGGAGGTTGTGGCCCCGCCCCCTGTCACACACAGAGCTGCAGGGCGATCAGGGGGTTTGGGCACTGCCCCCTGTCATGCTGATCCTGGTGCTGGGAGGCCTCGTGGCTCCGCTGATCCTGGTGCTGAGAGGCATATTACCCTTTTGCTATATAGGATAGAGGTCTGGTGCACGGGTGGGGGCCGGCTGGTTTGCCCTGAAGGGTGTCCTGGACCAGGGTGGGGGTCCCCACTGGGGTGCCTGGCCAGCCTGGGTGAGGGGATGATGGCTGTTTGCAGCTGGTCACACACCCTTCAGGGTGGGGGTCCCCACTGGGGTGCCTGGCCAGTCTGGGTGAGGGGCTGAGGGCTGTTTTCAGGCCTCAGCCAACTGCTCCCAACTGCTCCTTTTTTTTTTTTCTTTTTATTCTGGGCCAGGTTTAGCTCTGGCTTCAGCTCTGAGGCCTCTGCTGCTGAAAGCAGGTATCTGGTTTGTTTGGGTTCTAAAATCGAAACAATGTATAACTCCAGCTCTGACTCCAGCTCTGAGATCCCGGCTCGCTGAAAGCAGGTTTCTGGGGTTTTGTTTAGCTTCTATATTTATTACAATGTTTCAAACTGCAGGCTCAGAGGCCGGCAAGGCAGGCGGGAACGTTGGTTTCCTCTGTCACTGAAGCAAGCAAGCCTCATGTTAGTTTCAAGCTGCCTGGCTGCCCGGCCGCCATCTTGGCTGGCAGTTAATTTGCGTATCACCCTGATTAGCCAATGGGAAGGGTAGCGGTCATATGCTAATTACCATGTTTCTCTTTTATTAGATAGGATAAGGTAGGGTTTAAGTTTAGTAAGATTTCACAGACTCAGCATTTTTATTAGTGAAGTAAAAATGTAATATGCCAGACTGAGAAAAAAAAAATGTGCTTTTGATGTGTGATTTGAGCAGACAAATGCCTCATGTTAGAATACATGGACATGCATAGTTCATTCTACAGATGACCCCTGGTCAAGAGGACACTCATCTTTGTAGAGTTGGGCTATCTCTCTGAGTGATCCACTTTATTCACTTAAGAAGACATAATTAGGTAGATAGTTTGAAGACTCTACTATTTCAC
The DNA here is from genome assembly GCF_964212035.1 of Myotis nattereri. Lineage (NCBI taxonomy): Eukaryota > Metazoa > Chordata > Mammalia > Chiroptera > Vespertilionidae > Myotis > Myotis nattereri. Next base: position 38,412,993 of record NC_138081.1, on the reverse strand, counting down.
ACCAAGTAGGAAGTGCAGATTGTATAATCAATTGGAAGCTTATAAAATGACTTAAAGTAAATGGAAACTTACAAAATATCTCCTGTACAGTACCTAGAACATAACAGGTGCCAAATAAACTAGTTTCTTTCCATCTCATCCTCAATCTAGCCTCTCAAAATTTTAAGACAGGATTTTGCAGCTATAACCTCATTGAAACATCTAATTAAATTAGTAAGAAAGCACAATGATGTCCTCCAGAGCTTAGGAATTAAGTTTCTTACCTGGTTCAGTTTTAATCCAGATGTTATTTTAATGTTATCAATAATAATAAAGATTTGGTGTAAAATATTTTGCTGCTATGGTGGCTCTGCTTAAGGCTTTTACTTAATATGAAGATACATTTGCAATTTTCCATTTATTCCAGATACCCAAGGAGCTATTTTTTATCTAAAGTTTACAAAAATCTAAAAATAACATCTATGAGTAAAACATTTTAAATGTATACAAATGTAAATTTATGTAATGTGTATTTATGTATTTCATGGAGCAGAAGAAATAACATTGGAGATTTCAGCAACCTCAAACTTTATCCACCACAAAAAAAAATGTATATTATGTTGAATGATTAAACAATAGTATTTTTTAAAATAGTAATTACCACTATTTTTAATAATATATGCTCATTATATAAAATGTTAAAGGATGGAGAAAATTAGCCCCCAAAAAGGGAAAATAAAATGTTGCTACTTAGAAAAAACTAAATGATATTTATCATCCCAGATGTATCTCCATACATTCTGAAAGATAGGCTAGTAGAAATACTTTTATAAACAAAGAATTTTTCTGTAATACCATTCTAAAAAAAATGTTTTACATTTAATTTTACTTGGTTTTTAACAGAAGAAAAGGAAACTAAAATGGCACTTAAGAAATGGCGGATTTTCAGATAAATATTTCCTTACTTCCTTCTTAAGAGATCCCTAAAGGCTAGTAAGAAATATTACCTAAAAGTTTAATATGGAGTCATTTCATTTATACTCTATGTATCAACGTTAGGCAGCATTTTCTATGTATTCGTATGGAAGATAAAATTATCAGAACACTCATAATCCAGCCATCTTCACTCTCCCACACCCCAAGTGTTGGTAATTAGGTGAGTATTTTACCATTGTCAAGGTTTATAAATTTAAAATTGGTTCTGCAACCGTAACTCTTCAGCTTCTTGGACAAACTTCCACATTTAAATCGATTTAGGGCTCACTCTCAAGCCTTCTACCACAGCTTGTACGTTCCAGAGGCCTCTGTTCTGACGCATCTTTCAGTCAGCTGGAATCTGTCATCAGATGATTGTTTCCATAAGGGCTCGTGGGCGCCAAAGCTCCTGAGGGCTTGGCTACCGAAAGGAAAACTACTTTTCTATTCAGAACACTTCTGGTATCAAACGTGTAGGGTTGGGTTTTTGTTTTTGTTTTTGTTTTCCCATATTTGGCTCTTCCCATATTTTTCAGTAATATATATATATATTGCATTATCAGTCTCCTGTATTCTTTGACTTCTTATTAAATAAGGATTTAAGTTTCTTATAAGACTATCTCCTCTCAATATGGTGATAACTATTATTAAACCAATCGTCAGGGCCTACATTGCATATCACAGTTGACCTGTTTGCTCTGTTTCCTTTCTGTTTTCCTGGAGTTAACGTCTTTTCTTTTTTTCATTTACTTAGTTCTCTTTGTACTTTTGCCAATTCTTCCCAAATTTTCCATTTTAGTTTTCCAGTATAGTTTCTACATCAGGTTACTTACCACTTCCAATTTTCAGAGACCTTCTCTTTCTCTCTGGACTACCACTCTTCAGGTTTCTTTGGACAGCTGTCGCCTGAAACTTCCCTTTGCTCTCATCCCTAGAATTTCCTTCCTCCTGAGTTGGAGTCCCAGATCCCTAGCTCTCAGGCCTTCTCTCTCTGGGCTTATTCTTTTGCTCTGTGGAGCACACTCTTCAGCAGTTTTGTCAAGTTAAAAATTTGGTACAATTTGGAGGGCTTGGTGATATGAGCATTCCATCTACCTGTCTCTTGAGACTAATCTAATTTTAACTAGTTGCCTTTTACACCTGGGTTAACTAACTTCCTAAGATACCCCTTCACTATCTTCCTGGATATTTCCCTAACTTATTTTCAGTATCCTATTTCTTCCTATCTCTTGGTTTACCCTTTTACGTAAACACATTCTAGCAAAGGCTGCCTGGGAGGGATTTGTGGAGACTTTGTGTGCTTGAAATATCTTTAGTCACCCTCACACTTGGACTGATAGTGTAGAACTCCATTCTAGCCATGCTGCTCTCCCAGCTATTCCCGGAACATGAAAGACACCCTTCTTTAGCTTTCTCATTTGCATTTGCTGCGTGGCTAAACTCTCTCACCTCCTTCAGGTCTTGCTCAAATACTATACATATATTCATAAATTGCCCACCCAGAAATCCCAGCCACTTTCCTGCTTCATTGTACTTCCAGAGCACCTGTGGTATACTATATATTTCCCTTTGTTTATTTTTATTTATCCCAACACCTGGAACAGTGCCTGGCACATAGTAGGCTATCAATTCATTTGTTGAATGAATGAATGAATGAATGAATGCATGAATGAATAATAAACACTTGTTCTATCCCTATAATATGCCAAAAAGGAAGAAGATAATTTTCTTGTTATGATAAGAATCCATTCATTTGATATATAATTAAGAATTTGCTGATCATGGCACTTGAAAATTGAGATAAGATTTTGAAATCTTTTCCTTTTAGATTTTTAAACATAAAATAGGTGACCACTTGATGCTTATGATTTAGTGTATATATGTGTATATGTGACCCTTTCTGGCAGAATTTAAAATAGCCTTTCATCTGCACTTGTCCTTCACACCTTGCTCACCTTCTTGGCCTTCCTCTGTCTACTAGTGGGGCTTCTGGCTGCCCACACTGAGCCCATCTTCCCCCATTATCCAGTTATCTCACTTTGGGCTCCAGCTTGACCTAAGTTCATCTACTTTGGTTTGAACTATTTCATCTGTGGCCTTTGCTTTTTATTGGGCCCCTGCCCAGAGAGTGACCACAGTAGCCTTCTATTCTATACCCAACAGCTGGGCTTTTAATCAGCACCCCATAATACATACATACAAATATACCTCACACCCTCACGGGAACCTCACATGCACACACATACTTGAACAGAGTAGCTAAAAAGTCAAGTTATTCTGAGTCTGTTTCTTCTGCTTCCTTCATGATGAAATGAATGGCCTTCGTCTTTAGGGCTTCTCCACTGCAGCATAAAAAAACTTCATGTTCAGATGACCTGTGTCAGTGCCATACCTAATTTCTACATAAGAATCTGATGAAGCCCTAACTGGTTTGGCTCAGTGGGTAGAGCATTGGCCTGCAGACTGAAGGGTCCCAGGTTCAATTCTGATCATGGGCATGTACCTTGGTTGCAGGCACATCCCCAGTAGCAGGTGTGCAGGAGGCAGCTAATCAATGTTTCTCTCTCATTGATGTTTCTAACTCTCTATCCTCCTCCCTTCCTCTCTGTAAAAAAAAAAAAATCAGTAAAATATACTTTTTTAAAAAAAGAAAGCTTGTGGATACTGCTGTCCAGAAACTTCTCCTTTAAAAAAAAAAAAGAATCTGATGAAAATGTAATTACTTAAAATACATTCCTAACTAGTGGTAAGATTTAGATGATACTTTTATTTCAAAGGAATTGATGATGGCCTTGGTAGTTTCAATATCAAGCCAAGAAAGAGTAGGAGTCTTTTCAAATCACATTTAAATAGGGCTGCTAGATTCAGCAAAGAAAAATACAAGCTACCCAATTAAATTTGAATTTCAGATAAGCAACAATTAATATTTTAGTTTGTGTGTCCCAATGGGAAGCCTATATTTTATCTAGCAACCCTACATTTAAATAGCCAGCTGCTCTTATCAGGAAAATAACTTGGACAGGTTTATTTTGGATGTGAATGATTAATGTCAAGTTGCCACAGAGTTAGAAATTAATTTTTATTGGTTCATGACATAATACAGGGAACTATTTAATCTGGCTAATGATAGACTGGGTGGTTTAAACAATAGAACTTTACTTGTCACTATTCTGAAGGATTGGAAGTCCAAGATCAAGTTGCCAGCTGTTTCCTGGTGAGGACCCTCTTTCTGAGGGCCTTCTTGCCGTATCCTCACATGACAGAGAGAAAGGGAGACAGAGAGACAGGGAGAGATCATTTCTCTCATGTCTGTTCTTACAAAGGCTCTAATCCCAATAATGTCCCAAATACTATCACACCTCACCTCCAAATACTGTCACACTGAAGATCAGGGCTTCAACATAAGAATTGGGGAGAATACGAACCTTCAGTTGATGGCAATGGATTTAAATAAAACTACAGTGTGAATGCAGAGAGATCTTGGCTGTTAGAAACATCATTTCTCACAGTTGACTGGATTATGGGTGGACACATCCAGGCACCCTCCCCAGGTTAGAGAAACGAGGGTGCTTCTCTGAAAGATTCGTACAATTCACCAACAGGCAGGTTTTATTTTAAGAAACTAAACCTAATATGATTCCATTTCTCGGAGCTGTTTATCACTTAGAATTTCAGTTAGGGTGGTTGCCCTCTAGTAAATTAGCTGACTGAGAGTCCAAAGATTATATCTGCACCCTGACAGTTCATTCATCATGCTTAACATTTAGATTTCAGTACAGCTTCCCCACACATTTGCCAAAATACCACTGAAGTAATCACAGAAAGCTCCCTGTTTTGATCTGTCTACTGCCCTAAATATTGTCAGTGATCCTAGATTTAGGTTTATTGGAATATTTTAATAACCCACCAATCTCTTATCTGATAGTTTCATTTAACCGCTTTTCATAAACATGTATTGATTTTAATTTATCACCAAAGTGGGATTGGACTTTAGTAGTTCAATGTGTACTTACCTAAGAAAGCAATGCAAAATCGTGGTAAAAATTATCAAGGTATAATCTTGTAAAAGTGACAAAACCTTTAAATATTACCAAATATTTAGCAAGTTGTATGGTGAATGTAAAGTTCAAATTATATGTGTAACCAACACCTTTACTCTTTCAATATCATTTTGTAAATTGGCAAGTTATTCAGTCAGATTATACAGTTTTGGAAAAGCATAATTTAAATTTTAATTGTTAAAACCACCAAAATAGGATAACTAGAATCCCCAAAAAGATACAACTGAAAAAAAAATACAGGCTTGCGTGACTGGAAGGTAAATAAAATGTCTAGCCCAAAACTGCACAGCTAGTTGACTAGGAATTCCAGGTGGGGATGTGGGATGCAGATATATTCAATGCCATTTGTGGTTTAGCACCAGCTGGTGACCTAGTCAGCTTTTACCACCTGGTACCCAGATGTACTGTGTCGGGCTGAGTGTGATTCCAGAAATTCTGGGTAATTGGTTATCTTTTTTCTTATGCATGTAGAAGTTTTGGGCCTGAAGGAAATGGTTTTGGGACCCACCTGCTGTCTCCATAGGTTTAGACATAGGGTTGCCTGCCCCTTTCTGTACCAATTTCTTATTCTTTTAAAATATGACATTAAGTCATCGATGTAAATGTTACTTTTTTAAGGCTAACTTGAACTTTGGATTTTTTTTCTATTCTTTGGGGGAATGCTTGGATGTAATGAATTGGTCTCAGAAGCTTTCTCCATGGACAGTTCTTTGTCCTCACCTGCTACGGCCTCTACCTCCCTATCAGAAACTCTACCTTTCTTGGCTGCATCAAGCATCTTCTCTCTGACTGATCAAAGTGCCACAGACATAATGTCCATTGACCAGACACTAACCATCCCCACTGATGATTACTCTGCCATCAGCCAATCAGCTCTGGAGATTTCACATTTGCCTGCATCTTCAGAAGATAGCACGTTGAGCACAGGCAGCCAAGATATAGCCCAAGACTTAGAAGAAATGGATCTATCCAATTCTCCCACCTCCTCTGAGGTACCAGGATTCAGTGGATATGTTTCCACCCCAGACAATTTCTTGGAGAATACCACTCCCGGCCCAGCTTTACAGAATATCACCGCCAGCTCTGTGATCATCGCCGCCGAAGGCCAGGAGCTGGTGGTGTTCTTCAGTCTGCATGTGGCTAACATGGCCTTCTCTGACGCCCTGTTCAACAAGAGCTCTCTGGAGTACCAAGCTCTGGAGCAACGATTCACACAGCTGGTGAGTAGGCACTGCTTACTATTCTCTGTGTCTCTTCTTTTTTGTTGTTGTTGTTCTTTATACTATAATCACAGGCTGTCTTGAGCAATGCTGGTTGGAAGAGGCAAGCCTCTGACGTGGCTGTCGCTGAAGACATTCAGCTAGAGTGTTGAGATGGATTCAGATCCAAGAGGCAAGTGAATTCTCTGGTGGACACATGAGCAGACATTGCCACTCAGACTCCTGGGAACAAACTTATACTGAACAACCTTTCCTTATAGTTTTTCCTAATTTAGTTTTCCCAGAATAATACATAGCCTCTCAAGTTCTGAGCTTTGGATTTAAAAGCAGGATGAGCAGACTTTCCCCAAGTTATAATGTCACTATTTTCCAGCCGACTGACCACAGGGATCTAAGCTAGGAAGGTCCAGCACAGAGCAGGCCAAGAGCTCAGGTGTAAACACTCTTTGTTCAATCCCCCTTCAGTTTTTGTTTTTAACTATAAAATGGTTAAATCATCCATGATCCCTAACAGAGAAAATGAGATGATGGCATATACCTGTGATTATAAAACGCCCCCAAACTCATATTTGTCTTGTTTCTACATGTGGGATAAGAAATGCATGTACAGTAAGAAATGCTGAATTTCTGAAAATGACAGAAAAATATTTGTAAGCTTCACATAAGTTAAATTGTTGTTTAAATTAAAACCACATAAAAACTAATTCTTCAAGTGAACTTTAAAGGAAGACTTTGTGCAGTCTAACCCCGCAGTACCACCCACCATGAGGTGAGTAGGTAATTGGGTTAATCTCAGGGAATGGGCTCCCAGTGGACCTAGCACAGGGGTACTCCTTAGGGTACATGCCGAGCTGCCATAATGAAGAAACCAACAATAGAGTAACTTAAATAAGATACAAGTTCATTTCTCTTTCACTTGGTGGGTGGGACAGCTCCACTCTACACCATCCAGGCACCCACATTCCTTACATCTTGTAACTCTGTCAGCCCCAATGGTGTTTCCTCGTAGTCACAGCTGGGTCATTTCCACTTGTGAGAAGGGGAAAGAGAGAAAGCCCAGGGGAAGCAATTTCCTAAGCAAGTGATACCAAAGTTGCTCATATCTCTTCCATTCGTATTCCATTGGTGGGAACTAGTCACGTGGCCACACCTGGCTGCAAGGGAGGCTGGGAAATGTGGTCTCTAGCTAGGCATCCTCTTTTTGGAGAAAAAAGCAGCTAGTCATTTGCACAGTAGGTGAAGACAGGGAATTCCCCCCAGAGCTAAGACACAGAATGAATTCAAAGTTAAGTAGGCAAAATCACGAGAGACTAAATTGGAAAAAGAAGTTCCAAGTTCTGTGTAAAATTTCATTTCATTTTTTTTTTTTTTTAATTTTCACAATGACCTTGAGGCAAGGGGAGTGTATAAGAATGGGGATCAGGGTCATAGTCAAAATTCTGGCAAGGCACAGGGACGAAATCAAAGCCGGGCGGGGCCGTGCCTGGGAGGTTGCAGCTTGCACCTGTGTGCTCCCTGGGCTCAGAGGTGTCAGTTTATGGATGAGAGGCTCACTTTCTGGGCCCAGAACAAGGCAGGTATTGCTGAGTTTCAAACATTTCTGAAAAGAGATCTCATGGATGGCCATGGCTCACAAGAGGGCAGGTGTGGAAGCCTGAAGTGCATTGCCCTGGAGCTTACTTTTATATTATTACATTATAGTTTGGAAAAGGTTCTTAGGGAACCACTTTCTCATCTCCCTCACCGTTCAGATAAGGGCACTGAGGTACAACACAATGCTAAGTGTCTCAGTGAAGGTCACACAGCTGGTTGGGAACAGTTCCAGGGCTGACTGCCAGTTCCCTGCTATTTCCACCGCACCGCATTTGTGTTGACCGTGAAACACGGCCTGCATAAACAGACAAGCTGATGCTTAAGCTGTTGTTTGTTTCAATGGGTCATTTCAAGCTGGTTGCTTCCAGATTGATAGCCCATTTACACAGGCGTAGGGCAGTCCGCTCCTGAGCTCAGTTTGGAACATGTTTTTATTTACTTGGATTTAAAAAAAAAAAACAAAAGCAAAACTGAACTTGGCATTTCTGCTTTGCTGATAGCATTGGCCTGGGTTCTTAAAATCCTCTGTTCTCACAGCTCATTCTGAACAAAACCACTGCCCATCCATCTCAATACACAGACAGAAAGGTGGAAATGTGGGACATGATCACTGCAAACAGAGCATTAAGTAGTGGTGTTCTGGTCTCCCGTTAAATCCAAACACACAAAAATAAACAAATAAGTGGAAATGTATGCCTCAGATAATGAGAAGTGAGTATGAACAGAATTAGCAACAGCTGAGCGCTAGAACATACTTATGAGTAAACCATCTTTTATTTTGCAGCTGGTTCCGTATCTACGATCCAATCTTACAGGATTTAAGCAACTTGAAATACTTAACTTCAGAAGTGGGAGTGTGATTGTGAATAGCAAAATGAGGTTTGCTAAGTCTGTGCCCTACAACCTCACCGAGGCCGTGCAGCGGGTCTTGGAGGATTTCCGTTCTGCTGCAGCCCAACTACTTGATCTGGAAATAGACAGCTACTCTCTCAACATTGAACCAGGTAAAAGAACGCCATTCACAAGTGGGCGGGAATTTAGGGGAGTTTGTTTGTTTGTGTAAACTTGCAGCTCAACCTTGAGGTCACAAACATCAAATTAAAATCACACTTGATAAAATAATCGTTTGGAATCTGTGGATCGCCTTATGCGAGAGGTAGAGTCCTAAGACATGCAGGTTAAATTTTTCCTACATCAAAAAGCAAAGAACAAGGGCACCTCCTGCTTCACAATCTGAGAGCTTTAATTTCCCATCAGAGCAACACTTATGCGGAGTTTAAGAGCTTTTTTAAAATACAGTCCACAAACAAACTAACTTACATTTTGCTAAAAGCCCAAAACACCTTCTCAGGGAACTGCAGCAACCTGGGGGATTCCTGCCTAAGAAAGCTGCCAGTCATGGTTAACAACGGGAATCACCTCTTCCTAGCACAACTCAGGTTGAAACTGAAACAGCATCCTGAGGGGGGACATAGTCATTCGACCAAAATGTAAACTTGGAAAAAAGCCACGTCGCCCATCATGAAAGAAAGAAGAAAATAATGTCCCTTCCGGTTTCTGCACCCTAGATGAGCTTCCATCTCAGATCAAAACAGAGTTTGCTATGAAGAAAACTCTTAAAAGATATGGGGGCTCAGCCCAAATCTCCACAGTAGAAAGCGCACATTTGTTCGGGTAAGAAAGCTGTATAATTACCATTGGAACCAGCTGTGCCCAAAGTGGGAACTATTTCCACCATTACTTTCAAAATTCTGTTTTCTAAACAATTGCAAAAATGTTTTGTTTGTGCTTTGTTTTGTTTTGTTTTCTTTTGTTTCACTCCCTGGAGTGCAAGGGTCCAAGGCTCCACATCTACTGCCAATGCAACCTGCCAGTCAGGCTACAAACAAGGCCTCCTGATAGGCCATGAATTAGTAAAGTGAATCTTGAACAGCCTCTCTGGCTTTCTGTGGACTAACAATGAAGGCAGAGAGAAAGGCCTTGGGCAAAATCCAAACAAAAAGGCTCAATTGGGAGACACTTATCTTTCACTGAGCAGAACTTGGTGCAACTTTAAGGAAATTGCCTCCTACCTGGTAAACAGGTTCATTAAAATGACAGAGTGCCCTTAGGCACTAAACCTGGGAGTGTTTACCCCTGAACTGGGTGGCTGAGCAAGCCTCTGGCTCCCCTAAGAAATCAAAGGCCTCCTAAAGGCTAATAAAATATTGCCTCTCCTCATGGAAACTTTCTCAGAACTAAGAAGGAGCCAGGGGTCCTTGCCAGCTAAGACCAGGAGACCAGTTTCTTCCGTCAATTGAAAATGATAACAGGGACGTGTATAGGGAGAACTTGGAAAGCATAAGGGAGGTGAGGGCCCAGTCGCCCTCTTCCTGACTCCCTCCAGGAGCTAGTTTACTTACAGACCCATCCCAACAACATGAGATAGTAAATGTAGGGAGCCAAGTTGCAGCAGGGAGAATGCAAGTGCTACTGTGGGGACAGGCTTCTCAAAGTAGGCCCACCTAGTGGTGCCTTAGAAAGAGGCCAGGGATGTGGAAGGGACCCTGGTGATAGCGAGAAAAAGCACAGAATGCCATTGCCTTGGAGGGCTCCTGAATGTGAATCCTGTGTGCTAACAGCAGCACTGAATTTTCACAACAGGAAAATGGAAATAGTAACAGGTGTGAGGATTAACTAAAATAATAGAGTCGTCCCTCCATATCTGAGGGGATTGGTTCCAGGACCCCCAAGGATTTCAAAATTTAAAGATGCTCAAGTCCCTTATATAAAACTAGGGGCCCAGTGCACGAATTCGTGCACCTTGAAAGGAACTGTGGGCCACGAGGCTGCAGTAGGCACAGGGTCAGGTCTCGGCCCATCCTCCACGCCCCTGCCCGGCCCCTCCCACCATGGCCCTGGTCCCCTGTCTGCCACAGCCCCACTCCCACTGCTGCCGCTCCCACACGCTGATGGCACTGGCCCCGTTTGCACCTGTTAAAGACACGAAGCTATTGGGGCCAGCGCCAGCAGCAGGTGCAAGTGGGGCTGGCAATGTCAGTGGGTGCAAGCAGCAGCTGCTGCCCTGATTGCTCCTCAGGAGCAGAGGAAGGTGGAGTAGCCCTCAGGGGCGATTAGGGCCGGCAGCCACTGCCCACACCCGTTGATGGCACCAAGCGATCGGGGCCAGCACCAGGCACTGGCAGCAGGTGCAAGTGGTAGCTCCAGTGCTGGCTGCGGATGCAAGCTGGGCCAGCACTGGCAGTGAGTGCGAGCAATGGCTCTGGCCCCATGAGCGGGTGTGAGCGGCAGCTGCTGGCCCCGATCTCCCCTCAGGAGCAGGGGGAGGTAGAGAAGCCCTGAGGAGCAATAGGGGCCAGCACCAGGCACTGGCAGTGAGTGTGAGCAGGGCCAGTGCAGGTAGCAGGTGCAGGTGGCAGGTGGGACCGTGGTGTGTGGGAGCAAAGAATTTTCAGTAACCACCAGAGGCTCTCCCCGATGACAGTGACTGGTGCCCCGCCTTGGTCAGGCTCCCCCCCACTCACCTGCTCCATCATCCTGCTACGGCCAATGCCCACCATGTTCCACACACGCCCGCTAGTGGTCAGTGCATGTTATAGTGACTGGTTGTTCTGTTGTTCTGCTGTTCTATTTGCATATTAGCCTTTTATTATATAGAACTAGAGGCCTGGTGTAAGAAATTTGTGCACTCGGGTGGGGAGGTCCCTCAACCCGGCTTGTGCCCTCTCACAGTTCAGGAGCCCTCGGGGGATGTCCAACTAACGGCTCAGGCCCACTCCCCCCAGGGAGCAGGCCTAAGCTGGCAGTTGGACATCCTTAGCACTGCAGCGGAAGTAGGAGAGGCTCCCACCACTGCCACTGTGCTCACCAGCCATGAGCCCAGCTTCTGGCTGAGCAGTGCTCCCCCTGTGGGAGCGCACTGACCACCAGGGGGCAGCTCCTGCATTGAGTGTCTCCTCCCTGGTGGTCAGTGAGCATCATAGTGACCAGTCATTCGGCCATCGGGCTGAAATTGGCTCTCTGACATCCCCCAAGGGGTCCCGGATTGTGAGAGAGTGCAGGCCAGGCTGAGGGGCCCCACTGGTGCATGATTGGGGCTGGGGAGGGACTGCGGGAGGACTCCAGGGCATGACTGGCCCGTTTCGCTCAATCCCGATCATCCAGACCCCAGCAGCAAGTTAACCTAATGGTCAGAGCATCTGCCCCCCTAGTGGTCAGTGCACATCATAGTGACTGGTTGACAGGTCAACTCTCTGTCCCCTGGTGGTCAGTGCACGTCATAGCGAGCAGTTGAGTAGCCTTAGCATATCATTAGCATATTACACTTTGATTGGTTGAATGGCCAACCTGATGACTGGACACTTAGCATATTAGGCTTTTATTATATAGGGTGGCTGGCATAGTGTTTGCATATGACCTTGCACATCCTCCCATGTACTTTAAGCCATCCCTAAATTACTTATAATGCCCAATACAATGTAAATGCTATGTAAATAGTTGTTATATTGTATTATTTAGGGAATAATGACAAGAAAAAAGTCTCTATATGTTCGGTATAGATGCAACCATTGTAGACAACAACATAACTTTTTTTAAAATATTTTCTATTCAAGGTTGGTGAATGCAGAACCCATAGATACAGAGGGGACTGTATTTACAACACTTAACATAACTCTCAACAATTGCAGTTGACTAATATAAATGTTTAGTTATTGTGGCAACGTCTTTATTAACTTGATTAATAATCTGTGACCTGCATAGGGTACCAGTGAGAACAATAACAAGTACCCTGACAGGCTTTTGTGTGGAGGTTGGAACTGAAATTATTTTCACTGATTTCTTATGAGAATTCATAAGAAATATATAGCTTTCCTCTAAGAAGCCAATGGCAGTAGAAATGAAATGGTGCTAACATCAGCTCGGATCCCTGCTGGAGCCAAATTTATGCTGATCTACCTAATAATGCCCCAGGCTGCCCAGTATACAGTGGGGTAGCGTGCCCAATTTATCTTTTAATAGGAGAACAATAGGGGAAAGCCAGAGTGTGCTGGACAACCTGAGCAATTACCTTGCTCTATTTTTTACCAAATACTTGGAGAGTGAGAAAATTTAAATGCTTAATACATTGCAAATTCATAGAATGAATGAATGACTGGGAAAGTTCTGCCAAGAAATGACTGCAGTGAGCCAGTAGGACATGAATACTGCCTGAACCAAAGGGCTTGAGGATAGCAGAATTAGAAAATCAAATGTGGATTTCATAAAACTTTAAAATAAACATCAATGGACTTTATTAACTCCTCTATATAAACCAAAATAGATAAATCCAATATCCAAAAGGCTTCCTATTTAGTGTGATAAGCCACTGTTGCCAACCTGCCCCAAAAGAGTTTCTTCCGATCCACTTTTGGACTTGGGGTACAGGATGTAAGGAGCAAGCAGGAGGGACAGGCGAGATTTAGAATGGGCTTCCCGACAGCTAGGGATCCTGGTTTAGTTATTTCAGCAAGGGCAAAGGATAGATTCACCCACTTAGAACAGCAAGTGCTTGATGATTGGGCCTTGACCATCTTCTACATGCTTAATACAAAACAATAAGCAGTCATCCACCATCATACAAGGTGGTACTGTCCGAAAGTCAGTCCCTGCCCAAAGAATCTTCCAATGTGGCCAAAGAGGGACACCTTAAAATGATGCTGGGATCAAAGCTATGCCTTGTTCATTCAGAAGGACTTTCTAACGAGCACTTTTCTGATAGGCTGCACTTGATTGCAAATTCCTGTGAGTCTGGGAATCACTCAGTGAGCCCGTAATGAAGAAAGCCCTGAGCTTTCCTTTAAATTCCATTCCATTGAGGCCTGGTGCCTGAGCAGAAAGAGAATGTAGTGGTTGAGATTAATACAGAGACTTCTAGTCCCTCTGGGCTGGTGTTGGTGGTGAGGGCTGAGCCTCCTGCCACAGTCACGAAGACAACCAGCACTGGTAAAGAAACCGTTATTCAGTGGTACTTGTTAAAGGCTGTCTTGGTAGGTGTAGGTTCCCTGCAATGGGATCTTGGGGTGAGGGAGGGTGAATGGACTCAACTTTGAATACAGCAAGTTGGAATGGGGGTGGGGAGGTTGGCTAAACTGACCTAAAAGGATTCTGGAGGAAGGCAGGTCAGGGTGATCAGACATCACCTGGGGGATGTGGAGCATGAGGAACCTGCTGAGGTATTGAGGGTGATCAGATATGGAGGGTGGGGGTGGGGGCATTCTAGCTAAACCAATTTAGCAGGACTTGCTAAAACTGAGCAATGAAGAGACAAACACAGAAGACCAAACGCTGAGGCTGAGTGGGAAATTTCAGGGGGTCTGAGTAGACTTTGATCAAGTAGACAATCTTTGTCAACACCAGAGCTGAAGAGGAGGGCACCAGAGCTGAAGAGGAGGGCACCAGCCACCCAGGTATCAGTGGCAGGGGTACAAGCTGCCATTGGGGGACAGGGGTGCTGAGGAGAAGGAAGGTGGCCACCCAGGAGTGAGTCATGGTCAGGGACCTACTCAGATACAGACTCATAAACACTCCCCACCCTCATTTTCACATTATTCACAGTTCCTCCTCCCTGTTTATAGCCTGTTCCAAACCAGGCAAAGTCAGACCAAAATCCCAAAACACTCACAACCATTGCTTCTGAGCAGAGCTAATTAACTTCTCACTTCTATGAATCTGCAGAGCTTATAAAACTTCTTGAACCTGAAATTTAAAATGTCGTTCTAAAATAAACCTGTGAAGTGTTTCTAACATCAGTTCTCCTGTCCAATTTTAGTTTGGGGAAATACACACAAAATTAGTATTTTGATTATGGAAGAAATGGGTGTCTAGATTTTAAAACAAATTAAGAAAAAATATGCAGATAATTTTCAATCGCTTTTTTCCCCTTTTCTAAAAAAAAAAAAAAAAAAAATCTAGAACATGACAGCTCTTTTGCTCCTAATTTTTCAGCACAACTGAGTGACCCGGATGTTCTCCTTCCAGGATGTATTTGAGCCTAAGCTGTCATGGTGACTGACAATCGAGCTGATTAAAATGTCCTCCAAGTACAACCAACTTATCATGCTGCCTCTCAGGTTCCTGGACCCTAAATGAAGATAATTACTTCAGATTCCCAGAGAACAAGGACTCAAATTCTAGTTTACACAGCCCCCGACTCTCTCCCTGGCGTGGTCTTTTCAGCGGCTAAGACTTGGGTTGGCGCATGGCAGTGCCCATCCCCCAGCATGTAGTAACAGAACTCTGAGGGGCACTGATCATCGATCATCGGAAACCCAGACAATACCAGAAGGTCATTTCAGCAAATACAAGAAACCTCCCTGATCCTGATTCTATCTTGCCAGTATTTTGCTTGAACTCACTGGCGTTAGTCCAATCTGTTGAGAAAACTCTCCTTGAAAGAGAATTGAGAGGGGAAATCTTTAGAGAAAAGGAGCAGCTGCTGGAAATACTGTGTGTCGGGATTGAATACCTAGCTTTATCTATGGGAAAGGATCTAATCTCGAGAATCTATCCTTGGAAAAGGGAACGGCATCCTATAATTTTAACCCTTTCCCAATCAGGATGGCCAAATACAGCAACACTGAGTTCCTGGATGGCTTACTCCTTGGCTCTTTTCTTACCACCTTTTTGGGAGAAAACAGATTAGCCCTAAAATCATACAACACTGGAGGCTCTCCCACCTCATGTCCACTGTCCCCCTAGCCTGGGAGCTGCTGTCCCTAACTACTCTTGTCCCTAACAACCCTTGTCAAAGAATAACCCTCAAAATATGAAAATCATGAGTTTCATACTGATAGTGAGCATATGTTAAAGTTTATTTAACTAACTGATAAGGGAATTATTAGGTTGACAAATCTGATTTAAAGGGTATATGGAAACAGAAAAAAATTTTTAAATGCTTTCATTAATTTTTGTCGAGGTTCTTTTTGTTGTTTGTTTGTTTTAGAGCGGAAGGAAGAGTGAGAGAGAGAGAGAAACATCATTGAGAAACATCCATTGGCTGCCTCCTGCATGCCCTAATGGGGAGAGAGCCAGCAACTCAGGAATGTGCCCTGACCAGGGATCGAAGGGGTGAGCTCTTGGTGCATGCATGGGTCAATGCTCAAACACTGAGCCACACCAGCCAGGTGGAACAGGAATTTTATATAGCTAGAGAACAAAGGAGAATTATGAAATACGATTGTTAAGCTGAATACAAAACAGAAAATACAATCATTGTATGTTATCTATTTTCTATAACTTCTAACTTTTTAGAGTTGTAAAATGCCATAATCAATAGTAAATGATAAGTCAAACAAAGTTATTGCCTCCTAGGGTAGGGCTCAGCCGAGTATTTCTTAAAGAACTGGATAGCAAATATTTTAGGCAAAATTGGGGATGTTATGAAGTGGTAAACACTGAGAAACCTGAAAACCATACTGAGCTGTGGGCTGTGAAAGAGCAGACAGCTGGCTGGGCTGCCCATAGGTGAGCCCTGTTCACTAAGGGGACTGCTATTGCTCTAGCGTGACGTTGAAGATCACATGGTCAGCTTTTCTCCTTCATTTCCAAATGTTGGATGATCTTTCTTAAACCGTCAAAGATTTCTCAGCCTCTTAGTCCCTCTGGCCCTTGTCTTTGCTGTTATAGAAAAGCTAGACAAGTAATTAATAATGCAACCGTAATTTGGATGTCTGTTCATTCAGACAGTCAGTAAGCACTTAGGGATCACCTGCCAACAGTCAGGCACTATTATAGCCACCAGGACCCAAAGATGAATGGAACGAAATGTCTACCAAGAGAAAAATGCACATACACAAAAAGCTATAATACAGTCTGCTAAATACTATACCCAGGATATGAACAGAAAGGTTATGAAGCACAGAGGAGAGAGATCAATTAATTCTACAGAGGCAAGGGGATGCTGTGGCAGGCTTCCTAGACAGATGGCAATATGGAGTAATGATACCTGGGTTTATGATGATGGGGCCCAGGCAGAGAAGGGTGGGGGGAAGATGCAGACATTTCTGGGAGAGATAGAGAGCTTCAGCTATTCCACTGTGATGGCAGCTTTGGATACACAGCAGGGAGGTATATGGGAGCTCAGCCTAGAAGGAAGGAAGAAGCATGCTAAACCAGCTCATTTAAAGCCAGGTTGTGATTCCCGGCCTGTGTGGCTCGGTGGTTAAGCATCAACCTATAAACCAGAAGGTCATGGTTTGATTCCAAGTCAGGGCACATGCCTGAGTTGAGGCTCAATCCCCAGTAGGGGGCATGCAGGAGGCAACCAAAGAATGATTCTATCTCATCATTGATGTTTCTCTCTCTCCCTTCCTTTCTGAAATCAATAAAAATGGTGGTTTGTTTTTTTAATAAAAATAAAGCCAGGTTGCCTAAGAGCTCCTGCTCAATCTATTTGCATCCACTTAGGTGTGCTATTTTCCCTTTAAAGTTGAACTTTAATAAAATTTTGTAAAACTCAAAAAGTCTTCAAACTTAATACTAAACAGTCCTTAAAGTATTCTCAAGATTATAAAATAAAAACATATAGTATTTTATCATTCATAAAATACTGCACATTTGGAAGATACTTAGAAAAAATATATAATTAATAACAAAGGGTACATAGATAAATTCCCTTTTTTAAATGTTTAAATGCAAAAAAAATAAGCAAAAATGATTACACTATCTTAAGGACATAAAAATACTCCAAAAATTGTTTCTTTTTTTTTTTTTGGTAGAGAGGAGGTGGACCAGTTTTAAGAAAATGGACATTAGATCAGCTGACCTCTGGTCTATAAAGTAGGTGTCTAGAGGCCAGAAACAAGACCAGGACTGAAAATATACATTTGGGAAAGTATACATTTCAACTACACAACTTTAAAACAGAGAACAGGTGAAAAATGGCCCAGGGCAATGTGTAGAGCAGGAGGCAAAGAGAGCTGGGAATGGCACTCTGAGACTGCCCCACACTTAGTGGGGAAACGGGGTTGTGGGGGTTGAAGAGAGCAGGAGAAGGTGCTGCAGAAAGACACGCCAGCAATCTCTGCCGCTGTGAGTGAGTGAGTGAGCATGGATGGAGGTCAAGTTGACAGCTCGGAGGTCATTGGAACACTTTGCAGCAGAAACCCAGTGGAGCGGCAAGGGCCGGCCCCGTGAGGTTGGGATGAGATGGAAAATGAGAAAGTCAGCCTGCCCTGTCCAGCTCCTGTCTTGCAGCTCCTGTCCCCGCGACTGGGAGGCAGGGCCACTATTTTCTCCGAAGGTAACCTCTCAAAGGAATGGCGCCCAGGTGCTGGAGAAAGACGGCCCTGGCTAATACTGTCAGGAAGCTTAAAAGAGATGAAAGGGGCAGAGAATAAATGGGCAATTACAGGGTTTCTAAACTAATTACCTGCTGTAAGAAAAGGGAGTCCAGGGCCCGGAGTCCGAAGAAGCCTGTGTAAGCTTAGTCAGGCTGAGGGGAATGCCTGACAGTCTTGGTCAGAAGGATTAGCATTTCTTTTCTACGCCCCAATTTCATTACATTCACAGGCAATGCCAGGACAGACCCATTGTTCAGTTCCACTTACAAATTTGAAATAAAATCCAATCAAGTGTTTCTCATTTCTTTTCTTCTGGCCTAAGATCAGGGTGGAAAAGGGGTTTGTGGTAGTCATATGGGGAAGAGGGAATAGTCTTCCATGACTAGTTCTGGAATAAAAAGAAGAGAGATTTTGAAAATTCTCCTGAGATTTCTAGTGTCATTCCTCATTCAGAGCAGCATCTGAATTCCCAGCTGCGCGTCCTCTCAATGAGGGTCGGCCATCAGTTCAGCCGAATGACATCTGCAGAGGTGCCGGCATGTGGGAAGGGACACACAGTTATTCCTGTGTGTGGCTTGCTGTTCACCTTTTGAAAACTGCCTGAATGAATAAATCTGTGATATAAAAAGTATAAGCCAATGTTAGAACTATCTGTGATTTATCAACTGAAAGCCCAAATAAATCACGGCTTGTTCAGTATTCTGCCAGCATCCCTGGCAACTAGAGCCATCGTCCCTTGAGGCTGCTAGGAAAATTCTTCAGAAGCATGTAGGGCTTTCATTCCAGTTATCTGTGCAGGTTGAAGATTTCAAATATGCAAAACTACTTATTCTAGCTGATTCTCTCCTTGAATTCCTAAGAAGCCTCCTCAAAAATGGGCAGATTACAAAGCTGGCGAGTAGTAAACACTGAAATTAATTACAGTCGGCGTCTAGGATGCTTCCAGCCAGAATGTGGATAAACAATCATTTTCTCTGGAAAGTTGCATAATTTATAAGATTCCCGTTTGGTCACCAGCTCTGAAAAGGTGATAGATGTCACTCAATACAATAATGACAACAAAAACAGTAATAGCTTCTATTGACATTATTTTTAATCTTAATAACTACGTACAGTAGGGACTATCAGTCCTGCCCATAGCACAGCTGGGAAAGCTGGGACTCCGAGAAGGGTGAGCGCCTTCCCTCTGACGGGTCACACGGTCAGCACGCGCTGCAGCTGGCCCTCGGCAGCAGTGTCCTGTGCTCCCTCCCGCGCTATCTACGGCCTTTTCCTAAAAAGGAGTCTTATCCACCCTCTGGCTGGGTGGACAGAGGCTGTTTAATCTATTTAGAAAAAGTGACACCACCTTTCAGTTTAATTCATCCTCCATGAATTGTTACGTTCTACATTTCACCGAGTGAAATTTCCTATAAAACTTTGTCATATTCTTAAAATGCCAAATAAACAAACAAATTAAAAACAAACAAGAAACCAACTTCACTCTCAGAAACAATAGTCCCAGACTTCCAGATGTCCCCTCTATAAGTACAGGTAGCAGCTTGTTCAATTCCACAAATACATATTCATCTCCAGCCACATGTGTGGTGCTGTCATTGAATCATTATTCTCCCTTGAATCCTACCCTTCAGCAATAAGCCAAAAGCAAAACACTTTTGGCCAATCATAAAATAACATAAAAGAATGAAACAATAACTTCAATGCAGATTTTTTTAAGTGGTTTTAATCATTGCATTCATTGCATCAGCAATTCTGGAGGGACTGCCAGCATGACAGCTAACGCTCTTGCTGTCTTTGTTCAGGTACAACACGTAGAACTGGAGGGATATTAGTGATCACCTGGCTTAAATGCCCCATTTTATAGAAGGGACTAATGAGACCTAAAGATGCTAACCTACACCCCCACGGCCACCGGCCCTTCCCACCCAGGGTGCTTTCCTCCAGGCTTCAGCGTTGACAGCAGGGATGAGCCGGTTCACTCCCTCTGCAGGTGCAGTCAAATCCCAGAATGTTCTCAGGACTGTAGAAAGTAAGCCCCAGGGGCCTCTGTGCAGGGTGAGTGCCTGCCTTCCGTCTCAGGTGAGCCTTCAGGAGAGGCCGCGTTGATTCCATCACTAAGCAGCTCGCCAGTGACGTGTCACACGGAGATTGAGGCCTGGAGATTGACCACGGCTGGGCTCCAGGCCCTTTGCCTTCAATGATAGTGGTTAATTAAAATATTAAAAATTATATCTTATGGCTGTGCTGGTATAGAGAAGAATATAATCCAGTTTGGATTATATTAAAATTTTTATTTTAAATAATTTAAAGCATGTTGGTGAGCCCCTAAACGTATGGTGGGCTAAGGCTGTGAGGCCTGCGCCCGCAGATTAGCACTGATGGGGAATGTGTAGGGTTGTCATTCTCTGATGGCCCAGGCCAAGGAATGACCCCTCCGCTCCTCCCCGCCAATGAAACCGCCGCCGGGACAAGCCTTGGTTCTAAGTGCGGGGGTGGGGAGGCAGGGCCGGCCGCACCGCAGCTGCCCCGCGGCGGGCAGAAGCGCGCACGTGGCCGGGTTTGTCCTGGCACTAACTCGCAGGAAGTCTGTTCGCTCCATTCTGGAGCGGTGCTTGGTGTCTCCGGGCACCACGGGCAGCGCTTTCGCCTGCCTCGGAACTCCAGAGCCCTAACTCGGCCTTTTTGAAATGGGAAAAGGTGATCCAGGAATTCCCAGCGCATTTCCCCCACCAGCCACACCTGCCCCTGTAATCGCGCGGTAATAATGCCTCCATCAGCGGTCCCCGGGCGCTGCCTCCGCGCCAGGTCCTTCCAGACCTCACCAATGCGCACCGCACAGTGGCTTTTAAGGAGACAGAAATCGGACTCTTAAAATGTCATCCCCTGAAGCTATTCCTACTTCTTTTGCTGTTTGGCGCCACCTAGTGAACACTAGGTTTCATTACATCGGAATGAAATAAGTCCACAAAGACCCAGTAGGCCGGCAGCCCATAGAGGGGAAGCCGGAGTTACAGGCAAGCTGGGCTGAAACCTGCCCCGGGACGGACCGGCCAGCAGAGATGCTTCACTTCCTGGCAAACTCTCAGTGTTGAGAAGGAGATGATGAAAGGACAGAGAATGACAACGTAATGGCAAAGGAGGATAAAAGGGCAGGAAAGCAATCCATACACAAACTCACGGTGTAGAGCAAGGGAAGGGGAGAGGGTAATGAACTGAAGTTGGTGAAATGCAGACTTGAGACCCTTGGAGGCTGATTTTCAGGCCTGAGAAGAATGAGAGCCCTTGGAACCGCAAACAGGAGACTGGAAAGACCGTCAGGGACCTATGACCTCCCTGGACTGTGAACTTCTTGATGGCCAGGACTATCGTCTTTTAAACTGTAACAGTAAAATGCCTCGAAGTGTTCCCTGTAGCCAGGGACATTCATTTGAATGCTTTTTTATCACGTGATGGAGAGCTGAGGGACATACATCCTCCCTCCGTCAGCCAAGTGGAAATGATCTTAAGGACCTGTGAAATGCAGACGGAAGACAGTATATAAGCAAATGCGAGGGAGAAACTGATACAGAAAATGTGCTTACACTGGAAATCTCAGAGCAATGCAATATTTCCAAGCCCCACATGCAACGCTCTCGTTTCCAGCCATCTGCATTGATGTCACAAAGGAACAACAGAAACAAATGTGGAGTCGCTGTGGTGTCAGACTGTGCTTTCTACAAGGAAACAAGAAACATTCTGCCTCAGGAAGGAGTGGTGGCAGACAATGGTTCCCAGCTGCTGTTTAGTTGGGAGAGCCTTCATTTCAAAGGGAGCATTTGCGGAAGTCTGATATGAAAACGAATGAGGGTGGAGATGCTGGCAGTGGCTGGGCGGGACTCCCTGTCCCTGGCCTCCTTTTAGCCCTTGGAGGCCTGAATTGTCTCCTGAAAACCCCATATTTAAAATCCACTAGAACGATGTCAAAGCCAAACACTGTAAACAGACATACAGATGATAATCTTGAGTTACACTTCCCAGTTACAATGGGCTTTAATTTTCAGTGATATCGACTTTGAAGGGTTGTTGTGAATATCCATGAAGACTTGTTTAAAGTGTTCAGGACAAAACTAAGTCATAGTTGAATTAATATTGGTTAAACTTCTATAATGTTGCAGGTTGCTTTTACTGATGTCAAATTGGTCATTCATTTTATACATAAAATACACAGGTGATTGCAAATGACATTAGTTTAAATAAGCATTTAAATATGTTTCCAAAGTTGTGGAGCACGGCTACAGTGTTTTGGCCAGGTTCAAGCCTCAGAATAATGAAAGGACAGGGTCCTCTCATTGCCACGTGCAAGTCCCAGCTGGAGGGCAGGGCCCTCTCAGCACAATTATAGCCAACAGCTATAGTTGTAAGCTTGAACCTATGGTCCAAACACGTGGCCCCATGTGCCTTGTGATAGAGTTCGGGTGCATGTAGTTGAGGGGGGATGAAACTCACGAGAATGCTGTAAACAACGTGATCACGCCCCTACTTTGCCTCGTGGCATCTGCTATACAATAAAGACAGGGCTTGTGGGCGCTGGCGCTGTCTCCTCATCAGGGAACAGTGTCCCACCGAGACCCAGCTTTCATTCTCTTATCTGTCTTTTCTCAATCCTTTCACCGCCCCCACTCAGGATCACCTTTGGCCGTAACACAAAGTAATGTAATTACTATGATTAGACTGAAAATATTTCCCCTCGAAATTATGTGTTTAAAATATTTATTTATTTATTTGATGTTAGCTTTTTTTTTTTACAAATATCCTTCTAAGTTCAGTGTAAATCTATCAAATTTGGAGTTTATTCTGCATAAGTCTTTTCCCAGTTAAAAAATCTATACCAATAAAAGAGTAATATGCTAATTAGAGCAGACATCTTCCGGATGTTCTTCCTGACAAAGCCGTAGCGGATGCCCAAGGCTCAGGCAGGCCGCGGATGGCAGCTGCCATTACAAGGGCCAGCCCGAGGCTCAGGCAGCCACAGCGGCTGGCAGTGGCAGCAGCAGAGGTGTGATGGGGGCATCACCTTCCCCTGATCGGGTGGTTGCCTCCTGCAGAGGGAGGCCAGACTGTGGCTTAGGTCCGCTTCCCAGTGGGGAGTGGGCCTAAGCCGTCAGTTGGACATCCCCTGAGGGCTCCTGGACTGTGAGAGGGGTCAGGCCAGGTTGAGGGACACCCTCCCCCCCCCCCCCCAGTACACGAATTTTTGTGCACCGGGCCTCTAGTAATAATAATAAAAAATAAAGTGTCCAGCACAGTACCAAACACAGAATGACCTTCAATAAATGTGAACTCCTTGTCCATACAATAGTCCCTCCTTATCCACAGTTTCTCTTACTGCAATTTCAAGTGCCCACAGTCAACTGCAGTCTGAAAATATGAAGTAGAAATTTTCAGAAATAAAATATTCATAAGTTTTAAATGTCACACCTTTCTGAGTAGCATGATGAGATCTCAAGCTGTCCATGAATCATCCCTTTGTCCAGTGTATCCCCACCCTTTAGTCACTTTAGTAGTTGTCTTGATTATCATATTGGTTATCAGAGAGAGACCACATTCACATAACTTTAAGTATGTTGTTATAATTACTCTCTTTTATTGTTATTGTTGTTAATCTCTTCCTGTGCCTAATTTACAAATTAAACTTTATCATAGGTATGTATAGGGAAAAACATAGAATATATGGGTTTCGGTATTATCTCTGGTTTCAGGCATCCACTGGGTGTATTTTTAGGCTATGCTGTGGTCCACCAATTCCCCCTTGGGGTTCCTTCCTTTCCTATTACATAAATAATTGTCATTGTGCTCCTGGTGAAGTTCCTGGTGAAGGTTCAGGATCATGGTCCCTGGGGCACAAGGCCTGACATAGATGACATTAATGCTCTGATTACAGCCAGAATTCACATGAGAAGCTAAAGACGAAGCCAGAAAAAAAGTCTAGATGCAGGATGGACCTAGACCTTTCCCATCACTTGCAAATGAGCAGCTACTGACACCACTGGACTCTCTCAGGCCAAATGCCCTGGGCTGTCTCTACAGAGAGATTGTCAAACTTGATCTGCAGAAAAGCTACCCAGTTGGGTTAAGGACAGAAAAATAAGTGACTTTGTCAGCAAGCAATGGTAGTAAGCCCAGACGGTGCCCCTAACCATACTAGGTGTTTGGTGCGTGTGGTACAGGCTCATAGAGAAATATTTGCATAGTGCCCACCAAAAAAAAAAAATCTATTAGAAGGGGTTTTAAGCAAATTCAGGAAGCCAAGGCAATTATAGACTAGTCCATACAATAATCATGAGGATTTCACCTCCTCAAATCCATACACAACTTGATTATACTTGAAAATATTTTTCTAGAAAATGGTATCTAATTGTTCTCATAGACTGTTGATCTCACATCTTCTTGTCCTTTCTCTTTCCAAGATATAGACCATGTTCAGAACAGCGCATTTTAGGTTGTTGCTACATAATGCTTACATTGTCAATACTGGCCAAATCAAGAGCAAAGAATGGGAGTGTAGACTAGTTTTTTTTAATGTAAATTCCTGGGGATGTGTTAAGGAAGAGGCAGCTAGTGGCATGGCCTACACATGAATGTGTCCATCCTTCCAAGAAGAAATATCTTTGGGATCTGACACACTGGGAAAGCTTTCTTAAGAAATTTCTACTGGTTAAACTTTGATTCATTATAAAATCACTCTCTTCTTTTTCATGGTGCTTCCTCCCCAGACTCAGATCCCATCCAGGTCTTCGTCTTTGCCTAAAGCCCAACGTTAGAGGTATCCCTCCAAGAACGACATGTGCGTTAAAAGGATCGTTAACATACCCAGGGAAAATATGTTTAAAGCATGAAAGTGGAAGCAGTATGATTTGCTTCACAAATTGTTATAAATGGTCTCTTCTGTTATGATTCTAATTGATTGCAATTAGCTTTTTAGGCTATACTGTGGTCTACCAGCTCCCCCTTAGGGCTCTTTCCTTCCCAGAAACGCCTCACACGGTCCGCACGGGGATGGGGCAGAAGTTGAGGGACTGAGCACCAACAGGCATGATCTTGGCAACACTCAGCTTCCCTGAGCTTCAGCTTCCTCATCTGCCAAGTGAGCAGGTCTCTGAAACAGCTTCTCGCCCTAAAATTTTATCTAAAATGTAAAATCTTACACATGGATAAAATAAAAATCGAAAACAATTCGTCCGTTTGAAATTCCCAGTGCTGAAGATGTTGAAGGGCCAAACGGATATTTGTTGAATAAATGGATCTTCTCTTAATTCCCAGGAAGAGTGCACCCCAAACACAAACTCGGCGGCGTGACTTTAAGTCTCCTACTTCTTGTCTGTAGACGGGTCCTGAATAAATAGCCTGGGAAAGGCAAGTGATTGATAAACCATACCTGACTCCGGCCCCCAGATTTGGATAGTCATTTCTTCAGCCTTACCTTATGGTGTTTAGTTCAGCTTACTGCTGCCTAGAGCATGCCTGGCTGGGCTGAAGGAAATCATGATGAAACAGAAACCTTTTTCAAACAGGAAACTCATTTGGTTATCCTACATTTCCTATGAGTCCTTAGCAGGGCAGAATCCGCGCATTCCGTCAGCTTTCCACGTAAGTAAACTGTATTTCCCCGCTGCAGGGAGCGGAACAGAGCTCTGATTGTTCCCTCCTGGCTTCTGTTTTCAAGACAAAAGTCTTGAGGGTAAAGTTGCTGGCAGCTGTTATTTATTAAACCAGGCCCTGAGTGTGAATCATCTGGGTTATCAGGATAAATTTGAGTTATTTTCCGAACAGTGATAAGGATCCCATAACATGGCCAGCTGTGAGGCAGAGAAAACCAGTTCACTTTAGCCAGGCCTGGTTGTCCATAAAGGTCCCTGGACCTGCAGAGAAATACAGCTTCACATAGACTTTTAACGGATCTACCTGATGGGAAACCCAAAACTGTGTTCTCCAGGGCCTGCTCCTGCCTCAGCTTTAGGTTGGCCTCACTTATCTCTCTTCCTCTTCCTCTTCCTTCGTCCACCACAAGGAGGGGCTGGACCAGGACAGTGAACAAAGAGGGTCTTTGAAATTCTCACCCCACAAGGTGTCCCCCAACAACCCACTTAAAGAGCTTCTGAGGTCAGTCAATTTGGCAAAGCCTCTATGTTCTCTGATCGAAGATTCACAATAGATATTAGCTTATTTATGACCACCAGGGATTTACAAGCAAAAAGAGAAGGGGGTGAGGTTGGAGGGAGAGAAAGGGTAAAAGAGAACAGAGGAAAGGGAGAGAAACCTGTTATATTTATTTCACCCTGCATTTAAAGAAAAACACAAAAAACACCATTTAGCTACCAAACCTCTTTTTAGTATAAAACTTATTAAGTCCTGCTGAATTTGAGTTCTGAAAATGTTCCCACTTGGGAAATACTATACCAGATGATCATTGAAATGCTCCTAATTTTGAAAATTCTAAGTTCTGTTTACAGATCTTCTAAAGCACAATACTGGTCATACTCTTCCCTCGCCCAAAATCCACTGTGGCTCCCACCTGCCTAGAAAGTCCTCATTCCTACACACAGCATTCAACACCTCCCAGAGTTTGGCTCTAACTTTCCCAGTCGTAGTTCCCTTCCTTCCGTCCAGGTGTCTGCTTTTTCCTCACTGGGCTTCCCCTGCTCCATCCTTACATCCGCTGCTCTCTCGCCTCTGTGCCTTTGCTCATGCCGCTGGTCCAATTAGGATGCTTTTGTGGCCTTTGCACATACAGACGCAACCCACCTTACTCAGCTCCCTGACCTGTGCCTGCCTCTGGGAATAGATAGCATGACCTTCCAGGGCTCAAATACACCGGAATAAGAGGCCCCTTCACTGATTCCATTCAGCAAGCATTTTTGAGCCCCCATGTGCTAGTCACTATGTGAGGTGCTGGGCAATAGATAATAAGGAAGTGAGGAAGCAGGGGAGGGAGGCAGGGAGGAGAAAGACCAGAAGGAGGGAGAGGAAGATACTCAATTTCTTTTGGGGAGAAAAGAAAATCCTCAACAAGAGGACAAACCCCATTGCCCCACGAGCTGCTTCAGAAGGACTCTCAGTGGAGCAGAACCCTGAGCACAGCAGAGCTGAGTCCCTCCCGGATCCCCACCACCTGCTCCCCCTCCCAGCAGATACTTCTGTTGCTCACAGATGCCATCATTTATGTGACTGCAACTTACTTATGGGGATCAGATTACCGAATCTAACATACATTACAACACTGACTAAGATTAGAGGTTTTTAAGCTATACCCAAGTTCAAATTCGAGCTCTGCCCCTAACTAGTGAACTTGAGCAACATCTCCCTCCCCTTTAAACCTCAAATCTCTCATCTGTATTAATGGGAGTAAGAGGAATACATTTGCGGGTTAAGGTAAGGAGTGAATAAGAGGCTCCTCACCCTAACCGGTTTCGCTCAGTGGATAGAGCGTTGGTCTGCGAACTGAAAGGTCCCAGGTTCGATTCCAGTCAAGGACATGTACCTTGGTTGCGGGCACATCCCCAGTGGGAGATGTGCAGGAGGCAGCTGATCGATGTTTCTCTCTCATTGATGTTTCTGACTATCTCTCTCCTTTCCTCTCTGTAAAAGATCAATAAAATATATTAAAAAAAAAAAAGAGGCTCCCTCAGCGTAAACTCCCAGCTGCTACCAGCTGCTAGCATCTTTGGAGCTGTTCGATAATTATCAAAAAAGGCAGCCCTGTAAGGAAAACAGATTCCCTACTTGGTACTTAAACCTCAACTCAGAAGCAAATCAGGTGAGGACACTAAGTGCTCCAACTCTGAAAGCAACAGCCTCTACAGAACGGTCAGCGTGGCTGCATTTCTGTTATTCTACCCAGTGAAGAAGGAAATAGGAGAATTAGATGGTGGGCAAGTGCCTGACTGAGATGAGTCCATTGATGCGCAAGGAGCCTTTGCAGTTGGTCCAGATCTTTGTCATTCTACTGACAAGTCACTGTCTTTTGTTATATTTTCACCTTTGTTTTTCCTCCTATTCTTTTGTTTTTTTTAATCCTCACTCAAGGATATTTTTCCCATTGATTTTTAGAGAGAGTGGAAGGGAGGGGGAAAGGGATAGACAGAGAAAGAAACATCGGTGTAAGAGAGACACATTGGCCGAAACCGGTTTGGCTCAGTCGATAGAGCGTCGGCCTGCGGACTGAAAGGTCCCAGGTTTGATTCCGGTCAAGGGCATGTACCTGGGTTGGGGGCATATCCCCAGTAGGGGATGTGCAGGAGGCAGCTGATCGATGTTTCTCTCTCATCGATGTTTCTAACTCTCTATCCCTCTCCCTTCCTCTCTGTAAAAAATCAATAAAATATATTAAAAAAAAAAGAGAGACACATTGATAGGTTGCCTCCCACATGCGCCCCAACTGGGGCCAGGGATCGAACCTGCAACCAAGGTATGTGCCCTTCCCTGGGAACCGAACCCTAGACCCTCCAGTACACAGGCCAACACTCTAATCACTCCTATTCTTTTTCACATTCAATATCTATGAGCATAGTGCATACATTTCCCATTTTCCTCAATTTTAGAATATATATATATTCAGTTGTTCTAGGAACTTACTTGGAAAAATTCCCTAAGAATAAACAAAATTTCGTTTTCAAAGTTCCCTTTTTTGGCTTAATGATTTTTACTTTTGTTAATCACAACTGTCATCATACATACTCAGAAAATGCAAATCTAGATCTGAGAGAGTAAATTATTTATGACTTCCTCTTCAGATCTAAAAATTTTCACTTTGTCCTTTAATAGGACTCTGTTCTTTGTGACATTTCCAATGAGAATCACTTACAAACGTAGAGGCCAGATTAAATACCTGATGGTACAAAGTGACTCTTATGAAGAGGTTTTAGTAACATGAAAGAACCTGTTTTAACCACAGTAAGATCACAGGTTTACTCACGTGCTACTCCTCAGATGTGTGAGGTGGGTGGTGTCCTTTTCTCCCTCTAGTAGCTGTTCCCCACTCTCTTTTGAGCCCTTTTACCGCTGGGTTAAAGAAGGGGAGCTGGAAGGAAGTGGCGTTTAATATAGTCCAACCCAGTTTTTAAGATTTGATCTGATTAACAGTTTAAGCAATCGCTTCAGGCATCTCAGTTTTCTTGAAATATATAGTCAGGCTCAGAGATCTTCTCCCCTTCCCTTCTCTTCTCCAAGGCGCACTCTGTATGCATGGGGGGGAGGTCTCTCCTTGTCTCACCAGGTCCTTCGGAAAGTTTCTATTCCCGTATTCTCCTCAGCTGTGAACTCTTAGTTCTCACCTCTGCACCTGCCGCTCCCCGGGTAGTCTCAAAGCCTCCAAATCACCCAACCAAGACAAACTGGAGCAAAAAGATTGCCTTCGCTGGTGGTAGGGGGAACAGGGGACTTGTTCCTCAACCTCCTAGAACCATACCTCTCTCCTCTGCCTTCTCCCCATCAAGCACTGGACCAAGATGAGTTTCCCTCCTTCCTATAGTGATGCCCACCTCCCCCCTCTCCCTGAAGTTATAAGGAGCAGAATGTTCAGAGAAAGAAAAGTTTACTGACAAGGGAACATATGTCAGAAAGTATCCCCCAAATATTATGCCCATTTTATAAGGTGAAGAGGAAAAAAGCAAAGTGTAAAATGTGTATATACTGTCCTCAGTAATTACATAATATGTATATATAGAGAGAAGTCTAGAATAATATACATAAAATTTTAAAATAAGTTTCATTTTGAAATTGCACGAACAAAACGTTATTACAGAGTTGTTGTTTTTCAGTAACCACAACTCAGAACTTGACTTGAAAAATAACTCCACTTCTTGCAAGATGAACTTATCATTCATCTTTCCCATGAGCTTTGTTCAACCCTCTGAGGCCACTGCCTGGGAAACAGCAAGCCAACTGGAAGGCAAAACCCTGGGGGGGGGGGGGGGTGCAGAAAGCACACTTCCTCCAAGTCTAACAAAGGCACTGGCAAAATGTGCTGCCCATTTTCACTCATTTTCAAACCAAAAGAGTAGGAAGTCGTCGTTGCTGTTAATGCCAATACGCCTGGGAAAGAGAATATCGCGTTTTGCTTTCTTTTGTAGGTCATCAGGTCACTCTAAAAGTCAAGCACACGGAACTAGTGTTAAACGTACTTTTAAATGCTGGTTTTAATTACTGAAATTTGAAGGACATTTAAAATATTTCTGAGCATGACACTTATTTTAAATAGAATTAATTAAAAGCACTTTTCCTTTCCTTGCCAGGGTTTTTGATTTAGCATTTTCAAGGGGGGATGGGGGGGGGAAGGAATTTCCTGGTGCAGGAAGGGTAGAGACAGAAGATTGGCATTAACTGAAATGTGTAGGCAAAACTATAAAATAACAGAAATAATCCGAGTATTTTATAATATGCTTAACCTTTCTTATAAAAATATACACGTGATTTATCAATGCATTTCAACATGGCTGAAATTTTCATAATGATCATTTACATTCCTGGAACTGAATCATTTTATGCATGTACTTATAAAATATCTTTTTTTTTATTTCAAATACTCAGCCAAACCAAAATATGTAGAAAAATAATTATGTAGAAAAAGTGATTTGTGAATGAGCAACTTCAAAAATTCCTAAAAGTTCATCCTCAGATAAATGTTCCTTCCAGTGTCCTAGTTACCTCTTGTAAATTACTCATTCATCAACTTACTTTACTAAAAAAAAAAAAAAAATGTATCTGACAAAGGAAAATAATTTATCTATAACCAGGTTAAATATAGCCTACATTGAGCTTTTTCAAAATGACTTTGGGGAAAATACCTTGGAAAATGTTTAGCCTGAAATCACCTAGTTTCAAAAATTATACCTAGTCTCTGATGGTAAAAATGAATGATCATCAACCAGTGTCCACCCTCCCTGAGATCCATAGTGTTAGATGGAGGCACATCAAAGCTTACACTTGAAACAAGTTATTATGGTCAATATGCAAACAATATGCAATATCCAGTCACATCAAATGCTAATCATAGTAGCATGTGTCCGAGTACACACTGGAAATAATGTGGGCCATTTTGACTTCCTGAAACAAAGAAAGTTGGAAAGCCAGATAAAGTGCAGACTCGAGCCATAAAATGGCAATGGGACACAGGATCTAATATTAACAAAATGGCCAGGATGAAGCAAACACCAACCAAATCCTGAAGTGCCAGGTAGAATTAAGAACCACAATTCAAATGAAGCAGCAACGTGGAATAACAACGTCTGCTATGGTTGGAAGGGAACCTGGTGACTTTCATTCACAAACTATTTGCTACCCCTGCTCCAAAAGAAAGTTCAGCCTGAGAATGTGAATTGGTTTAAGAAGAGATGGATTCTATTTATAGCAGGTTAAAAAGTTAGAAATATTTTGGAAGCATCTTCAACCTTTCAAAAAAGATAGCCTAAATGGCAAGCATATTCTCATCCATCAGCAGAGGCCATTTTTAAATGAGTCACTGATTTGCTCTTCGATGGCATTTCTTAAGCTCTTAAAATTATTTTTCTTCCAGGTAACCAGGAAAAGAAATCCTGAATCACTGACGGTAGGATATGAAGAGTTTAACCATCAAGATTGGGAAGGAAATTAAAAACTGAAAATGTACATGTTATCATTTAATCTATCTCAAGAGAAATGGCTTGCTTTCTCAAGGAAAATTGAATGCACCATGTCAAAATTCTGAAAACGCAGGCAGGCACAGTCACTGGTTGTGAGAAGCCGGGCCTACGGCAACATTGAGATCCAGCAGGCACCACATTTCAGATAGAGAAGAGTGCGCACTGATGGCTGGCACCTTCTGAAGGAAAGGATGCTTATTTATCAAAATCCTAACACAACCAGTGAACCGTTTTGGCTATTCCTGGGTGATAGCGAAGGAAATAGTAAACCAGGTTTGCTTCCAGCTGCCCTGAAAATCTTGTTCACAGATCATTTACAAGTGCAATCTATTGTTTTGGGGGTGGAAGGTGAACAATATATCAGATGTTAGAATGTACATAAAAGTTGATTACTTATGCAAGGAGATGCAGGTCTCTACAGGCACGGACATATATAGTAGGTAAACACTGGTGAGGGACATATGCTCCACACTTCAATATTTGTCACACACACACACACACACACACACACACACACACACACCCCTTCAGTTCTTAGGCACATTAATTTTATGAGAAACTAGTAGCCCTGTGCACGGATCCATGCGCCAATAGCTCGCCAGTGGCTCTATGCCGCCCTCCAGTAGCTCTCTGCCCGCTGCCCTGCTCTCCGGTAGCTCCCCCCCCCCCGCCCCCTTCCCCTCACCGCCCCCCCCCCACCCCCATAGCTTCCTGCCCTGCCCTCCTGTAGCGCTCAGGCACCTGCTTGTAGCTCGCTGCCCCACACTCCTGTTGATCGGTGATCAGGTCGTTCTGGGTCGGTTGTTACGCTTCACAGTGTAAAGACCATTTGCATATTACATCCTTTTTATATAGCGTTGCTGCTTACATGGTAGGTTGTTTTGTTGCCAATGATTTCTGATTGATTTCTTTAAAAGAAAACGTAACGGGAGTTCAGATATACACATCATAGAAAATCTTTTCCTGTTGCTGTATAAAGCTATTTTAAAGGAACACACTATACTGGAAAAAGGTTGAACTTTGTGACATAACCAATTCCTGTTTCCACCACAAATGAACTACGTCTTCCTATAATCTCTTAACTCCATTACGCTAACGCTGGTGTATGCTTAGGTAGGCTGGATCAAGGTGATCCAGTTGAGCCAGTTTTTAATGTGCTGCTTAATGAAACATGAATTCCTCTGTATCTCTTTCAAATGTTCTACTATCAAGTATATTTGCTGCAAAACCTTAATTTCAATAAAATAGAAACACCATATATTCATTCATTGATTTATAATAAAATATGTCTGTGTTTTAGTAGCTAGTCCCTGGGTTTGCATTATGGATGATAATGAATGATGTCAAGCATGATTTTAATGTGGCTAAAAGAGAGCAAAATATTAAACATTGACAGCAACATTTTAGCAGTAAGCTTCAAAAATAAAAACAAAACCAAATATTTCTCAACAACAGAGACAATCTTTGGGGAAGTGATATGTGCTCCTGGTTACAAATCCTTAACATTCCCTCATGTTGCTCCAACAAATGTATAAATTTCATCCCTATTCCCACCCCAATCCTCCCCCAAAATGAGGAGCTATGATATCTGACAAGGACTTCAAACTGTGATGTGGCAATAAAGGGCCACAAAGCAAAGAATGGTGGCAGGAGATGTACCTGCTCACTTCCACGTCCCTGGAACTTCCCAGAGGAAAGCATGCTTGTTAGAAATGATAGATGAACTGAATGTTCATGAAAAAAACTCATCAAGAGAAAATGAAAACCTAATACTCTCATCTCCCTTCACTGCCTACATCTCAGTTGTGTTCTAACTACTGCAGAGAAGGTGGTTTTTGATGGGGAAAGAGAAATAGGTAAACCCTCCATTGTGTTTGAGCCAAATGCCTCTCATTCTTAGAATCAACCACTCTTTAGACTGGTCTTTTCAAACCAGCCAGAGAAGGGCTGTGGAGGTTAGACAGCTGAGTCCCTGCACATTGAGATGACCACCTGGGTCATGGTAGGTCCCAGATGAGAGGAATGAAATAGCCTACGTAAACCAGGTGTATTGGAAGGACTCTTCTTTGGGGCCCCAGTTTTTACATCCTGTGTCACCTCACAGATTGGTAAGGGTCTGGGGAATGTTCTCTCATCTAGGCAACCGAGGAGTTGTGGCTCACATAGCTGCTTGTTCCCTGGATGGAAACCTCATAGGAGTTTGGGCCAAAGCTCCAGGAAGCTTCGATTACCTGAGTTCCTTGCCTCTTCCTACAGCACCCAGCACAGGGGATCCAGCTCTCGTGACTGGATGAAGCTTCAGAATCCCAGATTCTCACATTATTCCATCTGAGACATGGGGCAACAAGTGCAACATTGACAACTTTAAAAAACTGATTGCACCTGGAACTGTATTAAAAGTACAAGATGCAGGAGGAAGTTCTACATAGAAAGAGTTTATTGTTTTTATTTCCAGTACATCAGTATTTTAGGAAAGCATCAGATATACATTTTTAAGGAAATGAGGAGAAATTAGGTATCAGTTACAATGAGATGAATTTTCTAAAGTAAAAAGAAAATGGCCAATTAATAAACCTATTTGAGGTTTGAAAGTGACATTCTGCATAGGTACTAGTTAGGATTAAAGATTCTCTTTTTGATGTGTGTTTTTTCGATTATCTCTTGAAAAAAAAACTTCTTAAAAGGGATAACAACTAAAAGTAAGACAACTTACTTCACACATTAGATCAGTGATGGGAAGGAAGAATACACTGATTTGAACTGAACTTATACTCATAGATCTGGTCCCGGCACAGGTAGGCTCTACCTGTGAGGGTATCTCCATTTGACTCCGCCTGGAGGCTTACCCACAGAGTGTCTGCTCGTCGCTGGCCTTCTCCAGGGTGGCAGTGCCACTTCTACATGCTAAGGACATATATACCAGCTCTATTCTGGTCGAAGTTTAATAACCATAGCTTCTGCTCTTACATACTGAAGTTTAGCAAAGATCTAAAAGTGCTTTGTCACCCAAAATGTATCAGTGTACTGGGGATGTAGTCTTCAGAGGCACACCCTTTTCTTTCTCCTCCACCACTGCTCTTCTCTTTCCTTTTTGTTACAACTGCTGTCCCCAACTTGTCCTTATTCTCCTTTGTAGATATCCTCTGCCCTCTTCTCCCTTGTTTATCTTCTGTGATGAATAAAAACCATCAATACTTCTTATTGCTGGTCGTGAAAGAGAAAACCTGTCACCTCTGAAGATGTGGAGGGACGCGGGGGGGGGGGGGGGGGGCAGCCCTTTGTAAAGCCTCAGGGGGCCATGCAAAGTGTTTGCTCATTTTGATTCCTTTTTTCTCCACCTGACTGGAGCAAAGGCATTTCTCTTCTCTTCTCTTCTCTTCTCTTCTCTTCTCTTCTCTTCTCTTCTCTTCTCTTTTCTTTCTCTCTCTCTCTCTCTCTCTCTCTCTCTCTCTCTCTCTCTCCTTTCTCACAGTCTAGAACTAAATGACTTGACCTCTCGGGATCTCTGGTACCTCCTCTGTAAAAGGAAGTAGATCTACCTCTAACATTGTATTAATTGACTGATTGATCCGTTCAATAAATATTTGTTCTACTGATCTAAGTACTTCAGGTAACAAAACCAAAGATCTGCACATTTGGATCCCTCGAGGACCGTAGTTAATAACCTGTGAGTGAAAATATCTTTTTTAATTCAATTAATGAGGCTCTATAAACAATAAGTCCTCATTATTATCCTTGCCTGGGAGTTTCTATTCTCTAGCTACGCTTCTGCAAATATCACCTATTTTCCACTTCAGGTGGTAACTTCTTGGTTCCTGGCAGAACAAAAGGATTCACAATGCTACTGGAAAGAGTCATCTATGAGACATCATTGTAGAGAGCGGAATTCAAGTCACAGTTGGATGTCTTATGTGTGGGCTTGTGCTCCTATATGCAGTCTTTCTTTCTCACACAACTGTTCGAGGAGGTGCCACCTACTCAACTTTACAACTAAACTCACTCTTTCTTTTATGTGTATTAGGGACATATGTCAAATGTGGTAGTGGAATTAGGAATTACATTATAACTGAATTGATGTGAAAATATTTTGTGTTCTCATTTTAAGTATTTTATGCATATCTACCTTTGCAGAGCATTCACTAAGGAAGGAACTGGTATTGAGATAAGCATTTAAAAAAGATTAGTTCATAACCAGTTAACTGCCACACGTCCAAAACGGAAACCATCCCTACACACCACGATATTTTGAATTTAATTTAAAAAATCAATTTGCAATGAATATTATAAAAATAAATGTATTACTCACAATTCAGGTGTTCTTGAATATTTTCAGCTGAAAATTTTCATGAAAAAATGATTTTAAAGTTGGCCAGGGCTGCCACTTAGGGAGAACATTTTTTTTTATAGACGCACGTGGCGTATGGGGAAGGTCCACCGCTTGTG
This sequence comes from Myotis nattereri, assembly GCF_964212035.1. Classification (NCBI taxonomy): domain Eukaryota; kingdom Metazoa; phylum Chordata; class Mammalia; order Chiroptera; family Vespertilionidae; genus Myotis; species Myotis nattereri. The sequence goes on along the minus strand of NC_138081.1, from coordinate 38,376,748 downwards.
TCTACAGACGCTTGTGGCGTACAAAGGGTGAATATACAGTGGGCTGGCTTAAATTCTAGTTTTACATCTCAGTTAAAATGACTGATTAAAATATGAATTGGCATTTGATTCCTACAGTTTCCACCTAGCGCCTGTGGCTCTGATTGTGAACACCATAAAGCGGTTGCATCAACATCGTTTAGAACACAATTTCTGCTCTTTCCCTGAAAGGCTGGCGAGGCCCTAAGTTCCCTGGCAGAGGGGCTTCTGTGAGTATGTGCATGTCCGTATGTAGGTTACTGTGAGTCTGTCTGAATTAGGGCAGTTCTCCTGGTAGCCACAGCTACCTCAGGAGACTACTTTAATTAGGTAAGTTCTAGGACAGCTATGTGACATAATTAGCAGCAAAATGGCTTAAGACTATAATTTCACTAGCTATTAAAGTAAAAGACTTGTAACAGTGCTTTGCTGTGATCTATTTCTTACAAATTCTTCAAAATGTTAAGTCCTCTCATTATAATAATTGTATGGTTGATTAGTCTTCCATCTAGTGGCTATATGAGTCTGGGAGATACATAAACTGTTTAAGACAAGTCCTTAAAAATATATTTGGTGAGTACATTTTCTTCAAGGACTTTACTTGTTCCTAGTTAAGAAACAAAGCTTACCATTCACTATCGTATACAAATAAAAACACCAATTAAAGGCGAGTGATGAGAAGAGAGGGAACAGGTCATTTATTGTCAGTAACCAAGCCTTTCTGTCACCAATCACAGGGACCAAATGACACAAGGGTGGGTTAGTCTATGGAGTAGCACATCCTTCAGAAGATAATCATTTTCACATTCTCGGTAGCATAGGCAGGGCCATTTCATTTCTTTAACAGAAGACAATCATTTGCACAGTATTGTAATAAGTAAATATTTCTGTACAAAGATCTGGAGAGGCAATTCTAAAAACAGTGTCTGAAAACTAATCTAATCAGCTGGGAAATATTTTCCTAGCTGAGGTACTCTTTCTAGGGGAAAAAAAATCACTGAAAACTCAGTTCAAAAGTTAGTGTCATTTGAAATCAGAAAAAAAAAGAATGCAGAGAGTATTTTATTTTCTAATTTTATTCTAAAATACAAACAAGACTCTTTAGGATTATGTCAACATAATTCCTTGATGTATTTTTGCATCCAAATTCCTAACATGAAAGTCATAAATATTAGGGTAGAAACTGCTGACATTTGATCAAAACTAACAGCACACAGGGAAAACTTCTTAAATTATCAGTTACATGAAACAAGCAATTACCCAGTTCAAGGGCTTTTGAATTACAAAGCTTATAAAACAGCTCTACAATTACCAAAATCTCAAAGGCCAAAAGACACTACGAACTTTTTTAAAACAAGGATGTTCTGAAGCAGAACACTAGCCTAAATCATATGAAACAACTTGGACAAGATTTTGATATAAAAATCACAATTGAGATTAAGTTGGAGGAATATTTGAATTCAGTAGAGTTAAGCCACAGTGCCACCTAAAACCTATTTCCTTTTCTTAATGAAAGAAAAGTTATCCCAAAACTTTTAAGCACTTACATGATCTAAATTTCCTTTATTTGCTCATGGAATATAAGAAAAATATTCTTATAACACCACAATGTAATAGAAAAGAAAAACAAATCCGTGCAGAATACTATGAGTACCTTCTTTATCATCAAGTACATCAATCACATAAGGCTCATTCTAGAATGCTAGAACTTCAGGTGAATGGCTTTACTCAAACTAAGACACACTGCAAAAGACGGGGGGAATAAAAATTTCCACCTTTGATGGAAATTTCCATGAATTTCTGCAAAAGCGAGTAAAGAAAGTAGAAAGCTTTTCCAATCAAAATATTAAATGACTTAATCTTTGTAAGAAAATTTAAGCTGTTTCATTATTCCAGTTATATTATACTGTGCCATCCTTAGAAATCGAGTCTTTTGAATTATTTTTCAAATTTCTTTTCCTAGAGAACAATTATGATGGACTTAAGGTAGTCTGCACAGAATGAGACATATCAGAATCTGTCCAAGTGTAACAAGTATGAGAATAACAAGAGGTTTAACAGTTACAGCTGGATATAGGAAAATAATTTTTAGGTCCCAAAGTCACTACCATAATTAACCTTAAATTAACAAAAAGCCATGATTAATAAAAGCTGTTCACTTTGTCGAAGTAATTCTAACATGATCGTGGAATGGTTAAATCTCTGAGGCACACACCCTACCTAGTACCGCGGCAGGGCTCCCTGCTGCCAGTCGGAGTGTAACATCTACTTTAACAGGTTCTGCAGCATGGCCGTGGCATACGTGGGCCTCGCCTGTCTGCTCTCAATTGCGTTCTGAAGGTACTGGATGCCTCCACAGCGTTCCCAGATTTCTTCAAACTGTCTTGGCAAAATCTCAGCACCACGCTTTCGAGTCAGGCCTGTCTCTTCAAGGTTCAGCTCACACATCTCCATATCATCCTTACCTGCACAAATGAGACAGCAGAGAATTACCATGTCTCTTTCAGAACTACTGCTACAACCCTTATTCCTGAAGTATATATCAATTCTCATAGATTTGAGAACTTTCAAAACTTGATTTTCTTCCCCCAGGATTGAAATCTGCTTAATAAACTCACCAGAGAAAGAGTTTGTCCTCCACCAAAGACTCTTTCAAAATGTACCATCACTACAACTGATCAAACAAATTATGAGGGCAAATAAAAATGCTACATTTCCTTAAACTGCTACAGATCAACTGATATAATTAAGACCAAGGAAAGGTTCTTGGGACACAGACAAGTTTCTATGTGTTCTACAAGGACATAATCCAAGCAAGTTCACATTATAAATAAATTAAACCTCAAACTAACTGAAAACATGATTTAACTGCAAAATCCATCCCTCAATCCTGAACTTTTAGTGAATTATTACATTATATATTAGGTTGTTTCATTCAGAGTTTATAATCCTTTCCTCCTTTATAAATTTTTTTCCTGTGAGTCATACACACCAGCCACAAGAAGGATGGGTGGCTTGTCAGGATGGAGTTCCATTTGCCGGGCAATCCAAGGTCCATCAAAATGGGCATACCACCAGCCCTTCTTCTTGTTCTGCGGGTCTTTGTACTGGTCAGCAGGGCGGATGAATGGGATGCGGAAGAAGCGTTGCTGTCTGTTCATTTCGATCTCCTGCTGCCTGGCAGGAAGCTGAGCGGCTGGGTTCTGCTGAGCTATTACACAGAACAAGGAAAGTTAAACCAGCAGCCCAAGGGATAACAAAACAGCCTTGAATCCTAAAATGCACCACACATTTTTTTAAAAGGAAGAGGGGTTCCTATTAGTAAATTTAAAACCAAGTGTAAGTAATAACTGCCTATAATTGAATACAATTCACAGTGAAATTTCTTCAGAATTTTCTTTCCCTAAAGAAGTTCCTTTACATTGTAAACACACACACACACACACACACACACACACACACACACACACCCCTGCATACACTCCAACAGCAGCAGCCATAATAACCTAAAATAATCAGTAACCTAAAATAAACTCACACGGCAGGAACGCACACTAGTATTATTTACTAGATTTATATTTTTCCTCCAAAGAGTTCAAATGAAGGCAGAAGAGTAACTTTTACAGGACTACTTATGGTAAAACAAACAGTAATTATACAAATCTGAAGGATTATCGATGATACTTGTCAATTAATCACAAGTTTCTCAAAAATATGGAAGACAAAAGTTTCCTCTTTAGCCAATCTTGAGATTTAAAATGGCCAAAACAATACATATATTTCACTAATACTATTTAAATGACTTCATGACAACAGCAAAGACAAAAAAAAACTGTAATAGTAAACATGAACTTTCCCTCAGATATTTACTTACTCTGAAAATAGATTCCTCTTGGAGTAAGATCCACTAAAATAAGTGAAAAGTATATAATATTTGGTCCCCTTTGCCAATAGAAAACAAACTCTTTGCTTTTCTGATAGTGCTGGGCATTACCCTCCTATTAATAAACTTTTTCCCTCTTGCTCAATTTCCATTACTAGACAATTGGGTTTTTATTTTATCTACATATATAAACATTTCTCTGGGGCAATGACTTGACATTTTCAGCAACATAATTTGGGTAAAGTCTGTTTAATATGCTTTATACTTACAACTTTCAAAGTGGACCAACCACTTACTGCAGCTCAATTAAGAATCTCACTGAAAAACTAAGTATGTCAGTGAGAAATTATATAATATGTATAAGTCAAGAACAGCCATATGGCTTTTGTAAGAATCTCCAAATACCAAAAGGATGAAAATACTCTTATTCTACTTTTTACACCAACAGCCAAAGCTTTCTAGCGACTGGATTTATTTCTGTGCAAACCAGAGAAAGCAAGCAGCAGTTAGCAAAGCTCTAATGCCTGGGAAGAATGAAACCGAGCCCCAGTTTTGTTAGTGGCTTTAAAAAGCCGCATCGCCTTTAGCAGTTAACAGAGAGAAGCTTATTTATCCTTTTGTTCCTGTTCCACCAAAACTACTTACAGTTCAGTGCTTCCATTTTAAGTTTTAAAAACTACCTACTTTGAAGAAAATACATTAACTCAAAACTAACATATTTTAAAAGGGTTTAAAAAAAAAATCCTTCATCTTAAGCAGTGAATTTGAATTCAATGTCTAGTTGATAGAAAACTTAATATGATACTGATCACCACCCGCTAAATTAACCTACTATTTTCTTTAAAATAAGTCTCCTATAACTTAATATACTTGATAAAATTAAGAAACCCAACATAAATTCTTTGATGGCTTTTTCTACTAATGCGAGAACTGAAATTGTATTGGGGAGACAATATCCATCTGGGAAAGTACAAAGATACAGACGTTAAAAGATGGAAATTCATCTTCTAAACATCCAATAATGTTATCTTCAAAAGCATGAAATAAGTTTCAAATATAGCCCTACAAATTACTAAAAGCACTTTCAAAAATCAAGCCTAACCAGCTGGCAAATAAATATGGCATTACAGTAAGTTCTCATTTAATGTCTTCAATAGGTTCAGTGACTCTAAGTGAAATAACATATAATGTAACTAACTTTACCATAGGCTGATTGATATCAACAAGAGGTAACTTCCTATGGCAGTTCTTCAATGTAATGACAGAAGGACAGTGAATAAAACAAAGTTATTCGAGAACCTACTGTATATCCAAATGACTGTTGAAACTGATTCTAGAAGAAACTTACTGCACATTAAGATGACTCAAATCTTTTAAATTATATTTAAAAAGTGCATCTTAGGAATCTACAAACATAACAGAACAATCAGAATAATCTCTTCTTCCTATGAAGTGGTGTCCTTTTAAATCTGAATTTGTATTATCAGACAAAACTCCAATCTCTTTGAACAGACATGCTTATCCCACCACAGTGTTTGAAACCAGCACCTAAAGTTAGTCTTTATTCTAAAAGATCAGCTGCTTAGTAAGATAGAGTTTTGCTACAATAAAAATTGTATATATTCACAGTTTAAAATTCTAGTTATTTCTTAAAATGAAGTAATTTTATAAAACAACAGTTTAAATTTTATTGTTTTTTGGAGTGACCCAAATGAAAGTATCATCTCAAATTATATATCTAGTACAGATAAACCAACATTAATGTACTATAGTTCCACTTAAAAATTGTAGCAAAACAATGTTTAATAGTAGTTAGTACTTTATAAAGTATTTTTAACCCATCTTCCAGTTAGCTCATGAGTTACCACCCATTGACTTACGTGAATTGTTCAAAAATGGTGCAAAATCTGTGAACAAATATTTTATGTTGAAGAAAAGATAAAAGTGCCAAAACTGTTAAGTGAGCATCATTCTTCTAATTTATAGTAAAGCCTTTCCATCAATTGAGGTGGTGACTAACAAGTAAGTATCCTGTCCATAGACAAATACCTACAAGTAGATACTGCTTTCCTTTTTTCTTTTTTTAACTATTTTGATTATGTTTTAGAAAATTCTGCCTGATGGACATATAAAGAGGACTGAAATTTAAAAACTGCATTTCATTTGTGATTTTGGGACACAGTAATAGTCAAAGAAAAATCCAACACAATCACTTAATAATGGACATTATAGTAACTTTAGGGCATTACAAGCATTTTTGTAGGAAAAAAGAGGATAAATTCTAAATTCATCCAAAAGTTATACGCAGTAGAGAAAACGTCCTGCCATGTTCACATGTACCCAGGATGTTTTAATTTCTTCAAATTGTTTAAATCTTAAACACATGCCATTTTTATTTTAGGAGCTATGAAATAAAACTACTCTCCAAAGTCTTTGTTTTAAGCAACTAAATATTATAAATTTTTACTGGGTGATTTTCCACGGCACCAAAGTTATTTCTGAAAATCTGTCTGTAGTAAACGTGATGAGAGCGTGCTCACCCTGAGGAGAGCCTGAGGATCCGAACTCCGAACTCCAGAAATCACTCCAGAAATGCATGGATTTGTCCATGCATTACTCTTACGGGCAATAACCTCATTATATTTTTGTTCATCACAGCTGTTATAATTTTATTTTCTCACATTAATGAATTAAAATCCTTGCAAGTATTGAATTACAGAGCAGTTCTTCTTAAAGGCCGATCAGCTGCCCCGTTAGTAAACCACCTAAGTATAGAATTTTCTCAACTGAGCTTGTTACATGTCTTGGTGTCCTTCACCTTTCCTTTTACCTGTAGCTCCTGTGTGAGTTTTACATGAGGAAACAAGACAGAAAAAGAAAGTGCTTTGCAGAGCAAAAGTTACCTTTCATCCTGAAAGGAGCCCATAATCAAATTCTTTGAAGGCTACATATAGAATGTGTTCACATAAACTTCCTAAATTTGTACCTGGATGGCACTTTGAATCTACTCTTTTGTTCTTCCAAAATGGTGTATATACATTACAAATGAAAATAGTATAAGCACTAGCAAGGTAAGCCATGGATTATTTGCTCCTTTTGGGGGCGAAGTTGGGTGAAGAAACTATCAAAATTTGGTTTGCAAATATGAGGAGCATTTGTATATGCATTCAAAATGTGAACGCAACATTAATTCCTCTTTTTAAAAGAAGTGTAATCATTCAGATGAATAAATTTTCAAATAAAACATAATCAAAGACTATCAGCCAAAGATCATGATTAGAAAATTAGAGCTAAAAAGAATAACCCATTGAGATTTTTACAAAACAAATGTAACTGTGGTTGGAAATGGGTGCAGACAGTGAACAGGCAATGGCATCACCCGCTCCTCCACATTTCCCAGAGACAAAGTTTGAACCTGGAGAACGCAATGGTGTCACGAGAAGGTCAATGTTGAGAGGGTGTTCCACTTGCTGTTTCCTAGTTCCGGGTGACCTCTCACTGCCCATCCAGAGTGTCATGTTCTGACTGTTGGCACCCCTTGAGCATCATCAGCACTAACATCTCTCTTAATAGTACATTTTCCTCTATCTATTTTTGCAACAACTTGGAAACATTAAAAGTCCATCCCTTCAATGACTTTAATCCAGTGGTTCTCAACCTTCCTAATGCCGCGACCCTTTAATACAGTTCCTCATGTTGTGGTGACCCCCAATTTCATTGTTACAAAATGAACATAATTAAAGCATAGTGATTAATCACAAAAACAATATGTAATTATATATGTGTTTTCAGATGGTCTTAGGCGACCCCTGTGAAAGGGTCATTTGACCCCCAAAGGGGTCGCGACCCACAGGTTGAGAACCACTGCTTTAATCAAACATTGCTTTTTATTTGCTAGGAAGGTGAAGGAGGCAAAATATAACTGAGAGTTCATTCCCTAAGTTGGGTCATGCATTGCCAAACTATACTATCAAGTGCTGGGAATGTACCCCTTTACAAAATAAAAAAGGCATTACATATGCTGTCAGCGTGTCTTTAACCAAAATTAGGCTAATAAATTGTGTCAGTTTAAAGGTAGCAAGTTAACTAACGAAATTCCAATTATTGCTTTTATGAAATTAAATTTAATATGTGAAATTACTACTCAAATATTAAAGGTATTCTCAATTACTGTTAAAGCTAATGCATACTTTCACTAGGTTATGTCTACCCTGCTCTATTTTCTAGTTTCAAGAGTAGAACTTTCCTTTTGCATAACAAAGTAACAAAATTAATTTTTTGGAAATCAGTCAAAAATATCAAATCCTGGTCTTGGCAAAACTCTAGAACAAACCAAGGTACTATTTCTCACTTATATGGGGGGAAATACATATTTACAACATTATTGCACAACCTCTTCAATATAGACAAGATTATTCTTACCTCTAGAATGTATCTTAAGAAGTAAATTCAATACTTCTTAACAAATAAGACTTTAAATGTTTTTAATAGAAATAATGCTATGAGCGATAAGCCATCGTGGTTGTGTTAGGTTCAGTGGATCACAGTTCTATATAAGAAAAAATGTATATTGGACACTTCACCCAAATGTCTTATGTATAGTACATTCCAAAGTACAGATTTGTTTTTACCATAATCAGTAACAGACTTTGGAGCACGTTGCTCTGTTTCAGTATTCCTCTTCTTGTTCTTGGACTTCCAAGCATGATACACTTTTAGTCTCCTATGAAATTCTTCTCTGCAAGCTGCCAGGAGCTCGATATCTACCAATTACATAGAAAGAGAAAGAGAGAAAAAGAACATCCTAATTTAGTTGTCTAGCATAATTATTCTGTGGCATAAACATATACATATTGATAGTATATATAATATAAAGTTTTCATTTTAAAGTAATAGTAAAAAATTAAAAGTAAGCTAATTATTGATAAAGATGAGTATTTTATGGTAATAGTATCTTTTATATTTACAGAATTTTATTATACATTACTATTTTATATAATTTGTTCAACATAAGAATCTTGAACAAAACAAACACCTTGGACTAAACAGGTCTTTTATAGATGAAGAACTTAAATTACAGAGGTTAAGTCACTTGTCCAAGGTCACAGGCTACTACAACAGAATGAAAAGGAATAAAAGTCACTGTATTCAAATGCAAGCTAGATTTATATGCAACACATTTTTTGTTTGTAATTATGCAGATAAAATCAGTGAGGTAGGAAAGAACATAGTGAGAAGTCTGTACAACTATGACACTTTAGTTCCTATTTATAGTACTATGAATTCAACACTACGATTTAACCAAGAACTCAACCATGTGGGAACCTCTGGATATAGTATTTTATTCTGTTGGAAGAAAAAGTGTTAAAAAGGAAAGATTGGCCTGGCCAGTGTGGCTAAGTGGCTGAACATCAACCTATGAACCAGAGGCCATGGTTTGGTTCCCAGTCAGAGCACATTGCCTGGGTTGCTGACTTGATCCCCAATGGGGACATACAGGAGGCAGCCGATTGATGACTCATTCTCATCATTGATATTTCTATCTCTTGCTCCCTCTCCCTTCCTCTCTCTAAAATCAATAAAAACATATTTTTTTTTTAAAAAAAAGGAAGGACTGCACTGCCATCTTTTCCCTTGCATTCATGGACCAAAAGATTCTGGTAAGTGCTTAATTATATAAATAATATGAGATGGGCCAGTCATTAATATAGCCCAGACCATAATTTCTCTATGTTTTTCTTCTCTGACTTAGGCAAGAGATAAGCAAAATGAATTTAACTAATTTAAGTATGCCTTCCTTTTAGCTTTGTGAGTAAATTAGGTCTTCATTTCAAGGTAATAGTAATAAAGAGGATGGCTTATACTAATTCATATGCAAATTTTAAAAACAGCACCTGAAGCTGGGTATTTATTACATGTTAGGTAGGGAGACTTTCCATTTTTCATCCTTTCCATACACTTACCGCAGGAAGTATTGATGGTATCACGTAGCTCTGCATATTTCCATTTACTGAGATCATGTTTCTTGGTACCAGCGGCTGCCTTGGTGGCTTGCACAGCAGGACCTCTGCAATTATTACATATTTTTACATATTTAAACTAGAAACATGAACAAAATGTTAACTAAAGAAGGAAGAAAGTGAGCGTACATTTAAGAACTGGAAATAACTACTAGAAAAATGTAATTTTTGTATCTTTGATGGATGAAATGAAGAATGGTGTACTATAGAATGCCCAGGTAAATTAAAATTTTCCACCGTGCCACTTAATAGCTATATTAGGAGGACTTCTGACTCCAAATTCTAGTACCATAGGTTTATCTAAAGGTAAAAGATACATTTATATGTATTTCTCAAAATTAGAAAAGAAATCCTCAACATACATAAACAACATCATTAGAAGCACATTAAGGGTTGGTTTATGAGCCATTAGGCCACACAGTACCATCACCTGCAGACTACTGGAAGCTACAGATGGCCAAGCCCCAATCACACCTACTGGCTCAGGATCTCCCTAGGCATCTGGGTGTTTAGTGGGTCCACAGGTAAATGTCTAAAATGCAACCCACCACATTAGTCATTAAAGAAAGGCTCAAAAAGCTGCTGGGTTCTGGAAACTCCTGTGACCTTTTAACTTCACTGTTAAAGAACACTTAGAAAAAAGTTCTACAACAGGGTGGGGAACCTTTTTTCTGCCACAGGCCATCTGGATATTTGTAACATCATTCGCTTAATATAATTCACTTAATATAAATTTTTGTTGCTATGAAAAAAGCTCCTTGATTTATTCAATTTTGAGTCCCACCTGCGGTTGCTCTGGCAGGGTCAGACCAAATGTTATCTTGGGCCTTAAAGGGCCAGCAGGCCAGATATTCCCCACCCCTGTTCTATAACCAGATAAAACCACACCCAAATATTTAGTGAGTAATAAATATGTAAATGAAAGGAAGGGGTTTTAGGTCATAAAGCTGATAACGGAGATTTCAAAGGACACAAGTGTTATATATTGCCCAGAGTAACAGGAATATTTGAGTAGAAAAAGAGGAAGCACATTTTAAAAATTAAAAATATGTATAAAATACTAAAATAATAAATTTAAAATAAAACAGGACAAAGGCAAATTTTTCCTGTAGTGCTACTCCAGGCTTAAGCCATGTACATAATTTTAAATAATTATTCAGGAAATACAGGAACAACTTGTTTTCTGTAATAATGAACATTACTTTCCAGCAGCTTACACTAGCCACAGAGGAGACACTCAGAATAAGTGCAAGTGGACTTTTAAGCACAAAGTAATGAAGGAAGAATTTAAACACATCCTATTTCAAGGCGTGAAAAGAAGAAGACACAAATATTAAAAGAACTAAATATTAAAAAACTAAGATATTGCTTCTCAGGTACCAAACAAGGAATTTCACCTTTATCATCCACTTCTCCAAAAATGTCCTCTCAAAGAGGAACAATCAAGGTACAACACTAAAGGGAGCTACTTTCTCATCATGTTACATTTTGAAAGATAACAACAATCCTGACCATCAAGACAAAGATAATGAGACTGACTGGAAAATGATGTGGGAAAATATGTATCCTTCTTCCTGAAATCAAGGAAATCATTTCTTCAATAGTGAGCTTCACCAATGAAAGAGGGTACTTGTACCTCCTTACAAGGCCTATTTATGCTTTCATTTTAGAGAATAAAACACAACATACGTCAGCCTACATACTTAAAAATTGTTCGACACACAAAAGCCTGGGTAAAAACTAATGTGTGGCCATTTAGTCCTTCCTGCTTTTTGTGGTTAAAATCTGTTTTAGGTTTACTGAAGAATCCATATTTTTCATAAGCTGTGCGACTGGCAATTTCCCATGTAGCTCTTTCTTCTAAATTGCTTTGCTCAGAAAGAGCCAGCTGTGTGTCAGCAAGGTCTATTACCCTTAACAATAAATTATGCTTTAACATTTATTCAAATTCTGTATTCTTTTTTCCCTTTCTTATAGCACTAAAATACCATTCAATAAACCAACAAAAAAATTCTCTTTTCTTTTTAGTTCTTCTAAGAGTCTTTTCTAAAAGAGCAGCTGAAAATTATTATGGGTTTTTTAATGTTGCTTTATTTTCTTTTAAAAGAATAACTGAATTTACTTACTATACCTTTTATAGATTGTCAGAAAATACATGAGGTGTCAATATACATAAGGTGTGTTTTAATACTTTTAAAAACAATAACACTGAATTCAAATTATTATTGCTTAAAATAAGATTTTGGTATTACTAACTTTTAATTCATATTACCTCAAACAAAAAGACACCTAGTTAAAATCATACTCAGCATCCTAAGAAATACACGACTAAAATGCACCTTTGGAGTTATTAAAATAGTAAAATAAAGCTGTAATTTATTGTTTAGACTTGATTAACAGACATTCATGTAAACAATAAAGTAGTAGGGAAATTGACTTTTATTTTTATTTATTTTTTTAATTGTTTTATTGCTTAAAGTATTACAAAGAGTATTACATATGTCTCTGACTTTTGATTTTTAAAAATTATTAGACATCTTCAATTAATTTTGTAAGCTCAAAATTAACAGTTAAAATGTTATTGATTCATACCCACTTATAAAGGTAATGGACCAGGTCCTGCTGGGAAGTTATAGCCTTTGGTGGCTCAGTTTTTACATCAGTGGTTTTTATTTTTTTTAATCCTCACCCAAGGATATTTTTTCCACTTGTTTTTAGAGAGAGTGAAAGGGAGGGGGAGAGACACAGATAGAGAAACATCAATGTAAGAGACACATACACATCTATTGGTTACCTCATGCCTGCAACCGTAAGGGACCCTTCAGTACGAGGGACCCTTCAATCCACAGGCCGATGCTCTATCCACTGAGCCAAACCGGCTAGGGCTTATCGGTGGTTTTTAAACTGTGTACTGTGGTGTAAAAATCCTTAGGAGCAGGATTCCCCTCTTCAACTAGGCACAGTGGTTCCCAGCCAGGGGCAGCACCACCCCTAGAGGGAGTTTCAAAATACTCATTCCATCAGGAAGACAGAAAGGGTTCCCTAAGAGACTGAGCTGGTGGGGGCCAGTGATAGGCACAGCAGTACTACCAACAAGGAAGAGTCTGTTCCAAAATGCCAGTGGCTTCAGCACTGAGAAACACCGATGGACAGGAACACCGGTTTTTACCTTTTTCTATGTGAGAGTGCAGTGACACTTCTTGTACAGAAAATATACATGGAAAGAGTGCATTATGCATGTAACAGGTTCTGGTACAAATATTGACGAGTAACTTAAAAATATGACTTTGAGGTGGCACGTATTCCCCCAAATTGTACTGCACTAACCTACTCAAGATTTCTGACATTTCTTTCGCCATTTGTTCCCTATAAAAGAATGATAATACAGCATCGTTATATAAAAGACAATTACATATAAATTACTTAAAATACCTAAAAGCATAAATAAAATTTTATATTTAAAAAATATTTATATTTTCAATACAATTATTGAGTTACTAACCATCCACTATTATTTTACTTTGTAAAAGTCTGCAATATACTTTTTTTACATACATAGCCATAAAATACAGCAAAATTTTTGTTTAGATCCAGTTAAAGTTATTCAGACTTTCCTATTTTTGCAGTAAGAACTTTCAATAAAATCTCATAAGAGCCATGCTTCTTAGTATTATTTTTTTATGTACAGAATAAAATGTTCTAAATGCAGACAGGAAACTTGGCAGAATATAGATTCTATATAAAATTTTACACTGGATTGCTTAGAAAATAATTAGCAAGGTATAATGGTGGTAAAACAAGTTGATCTATTTTACATTGCCAGAGTTTAAATAATTCTGATGTATTCAAAGTTTTAGAATTCTAGATCAAAGTGTATTTTCATTAAAAAAAAAATTCAAATGCATCAAGTGCTTGTTAAATATTAAGATGAGAAGTGTTCTGACTTTTCAAGGACAAACATTTCCCAAAGGCCAAAACTTAGTTAGCTCTTATTACCCCAAGGAGTGTAACTTTCTCAATATTTGTTTAAATCTGTGAAATGGAATGGATGTTTCATCATGTTTCTCAATAATTTGTTAGCCTTATTATTTTCCTGTCCTTTGCTGTCTTCCTTCATAATTAATAAGTTTCTCACTCATTCTATTCATCGGACTCTGGTAAACCCCCAAATCCTAGAAACCAGTAAAAATCATAACCAAAGATGGTAGCTGCGCCTTAGGGCACGGTTTCCAGGAGGCCACCCAGACTCCCGGACGCCCACCAGTACATCTCTTCCCTTGCACTGGACACTGGCTACGCTCAGGTTCTGATGGAGATCTGGTTGAGCAAGCGGTCAGAGAAAAAGAAATCTTTCAAAACGGATGATCAAGGACAAGAAACAAAGTAAAAAACACAAATGTAATCTAAAGAAACTGCCTATTGAGCAATGTATCATCCTCTCTTTAGGCTTGTCAGAATTTCCTAACGTTCAAACTCAGCATGATTTTGGTAACTATTTTTAATTCTATTATCACCTACCCCAAGGCTTCTATCAGTACCCAAGGGCACCTCTGACTTTACCACCGCTTTCTCCAGAAGCTCCCTCCGATTCCCTTCCCACAGCAGGTTTCAAGGGCCTCAGAACTCTTTCACTACTTGGACTGTTGATCGAGTAACAATTCCTCTGTATACCCCCATGCTCCACTGGAGGCCATCTCTGCTGGTTTAGTACCTCACCTGGCCTATGTTACACCAAATACACTGAACAGAAAGGGTCCCTGAATCCAGGTGCTTTTCCCTTGATTTTCCCAGACTAGTATATGCAGATGCTCACAACTTCACCTTAGACCAGTGGTCGGCAAACTGCAGCTGGCGAACCACATGCGGCTCTTTGGCCCCTTGAGTGTGGCTCTTCCACAAAATACCACGTGCGGGCGCGCACGTACAGCGCGATCGAAACTTCGTGGCCCATGCGCAGAAGTCGGTTACAGGGCTGAATTCAAGCTCAACTGGTAACTATATATAAGTTTTTTTAATGGAGGGTGAGAGCATCCACTCAGTAACATTTTTAAAACCTGGTGCATTGTGGTGAACAACGGTATTGGCATTTGATGGGGTGAGGGGTCAGGGATGCCAAATGTCCTGCACAAGGAAGAGCTGCCCTATGCCTCATGGGACTTGAACATTGAGGTGAAATGCACATACACATAGTTTTACGTGGAAACAAAGTTTTACACGTAGAAGAACTTTTTTTGCCTGGTTTTAACATTCAGATAATTTCTGTAAGGATGCACCTATTGCAAAATGCAGAGGAGAGTGTACTTAACTCTGTCCAGAACTTTACAAAGGACTGTTCACAACTGCATGGCATTTCCTGACTGATGTAACATTCTTACATAAATTTGCATGTGAAGTGGTTGCATTCATGGTGCTCTTAGGTATACACGCAAACATCTGAGTACTTGATTACATTTTTCTATAGTTGTAAACAAGCACTTTTCATATTAAAATAAACACTGCTTCATTATAAATTACTGTGCTTTTACTTCTCTTTAACATGCATTGTTTGAGAACTATACATACACATGCATCATTTTTACATGTTATTGGTATCTGTGTCTGAGGAGTTGAGAACCATTACTACAAGAGTTGGGGCCTAAAAGCTGTTAATATTCCGATTTTATGCATATTCCAAAATTTTATATGTATAGTATGTATAAAATACAAGCATATCCCAAATGTTACTTAGATTCTCTCTGTGTGGAGAGATTTTCATAACAAAAAGATACATCAGCGTCAAAATTATATATATAACTTCAGATTACCTATTTTAGGTATCAGTAGAATAAACTATCAGATCTGCTGAAAACTAAGCTATCTATTATGACTCAACTACTTTAAATATTTTATTTATTCTTACTTATATCTCTATATCTGTTTCTATAAAGACAATAAGTAAAGAATAATTAAAAACACATAAAACAAAATGGGTGTTTAAACACGTTAGAAAACACAAAGAAGGAAACCAAATCATAAACTACTGTGACTGAACACCATACAAGAACCATTAAACATTTTTCCTGTGCAAAGAAAAAATGAGTTATCTTATTCTTTTTAATAAAAGGAAATAATGTAAAATTCACTTCAATAAGGAAATTATTTCTCCTAAAAAATATCCATAACCTGTTAAAAAAAAAGTTATATGATTAAGTCAAATTGTAAAAAGCGAAATGACGTACGGTGTCATTTTGGGTCTTGCTCCATTAATTCTGTGAAAAGAATAAATTTTTGTTAATATCATAGCCAACTCTGAATTGTGAAAATCTGGACTGTGCCCAACTTATGTTTTGGTGACTTTACTGATTTAAAAAAGTGCATAATCTTTATTTAATCTACGGGTGAGATTACTCATAATTTCAGATACAGGCATACCTTGTTTTATTGTGATTTGCTTCCCTGAGCTTCACAAATGTTGTGTTTTTCACAAATTGAAGGCAAGACCCTCCACCAGCACAAAGTTTATGACTCACTTTATTGCAGTTCTTTGGAACTGACCCCGCAATGTCTTCAAGGGATGCCTGTTATGTGAAATCATAACTCTGCATCCAGGATCACGTGTGTAATTGATTGAGACCATATTTTAAAACATATTACACATGTGAAAAATAATTCTTACTTAGAAGTTACTGGATGGGTAACCGAGCTGGAAAAGTAACTTGAAATTGTTTATTGCAGCAGAATCCATCTACATATATTTTTTAATCCATCACAGAACCCAAGAACACATTAAGAACGGGGCTAGAGAGTTCTTACTCATAAATTGTTAGAAAGAATTCAGTACTAACAAAGGCAAAATAAACATTCAAAAACATTAATGTAAGCCCTGAGTAAGATAAAATTATCAAGCATGGGACATCAGTACAGAACATCATCCATCACACATTGCTAATGCTCCAGTGCACAGTACACACTAACCAGGAGATTCAGAGGGGAAGGCACTCACAGGACCAGGGGTCAGAGAAAGTTTCCTGGGAGAGAGGCTTGCAGGCAGGACTTCAATGGACATTCGAGATGGGAGGACAGCATCTCCAGGCCTGTCCCACGGGAGAACTAAAACAAACTCTTCCTCCCTTCAAGTTACAACTACTTGAATATCTCCTAGTCACTTAGTTGTGGTCCCATTACCTAGTAAATTCTGCTTCATCTAAATCTCAGGTGACTTGTCATTTTTGTCAAAAGTCCTAAATGGTCCACTCTCTCCCTGAGACCACTCACTCTGGAAGAAGTGCATCTTTCTGAAGATGGGAAGCAGTGCACATATGAGCCAGTATCTTACACACAGTATAAGGAATGGTACTGGATATAGCTGAATATTTCAAAGGCTCACACATAAAGCTTAGCCATGAATACCGATAATGACTACATTAATGAGCCCCTTAGAAATGACTTTCAGTCATACTAAAGCCAGCTCTGCCCATTTCAGGCTGTCCTCACACGTTAGGGATGGCAGCTGTCAGAGCCTGGCTTGTCTAGGAGCCTGGCCAACCCACTGGTCAGTTATACCAAAGACTCCCGGCCATTGCAACATAACACAGCGGGGAGGAATGGAACAGCAGCTAAGCTAAGTCTGCATGTACAAAAGCCATAGATGGGTGGGAATGTTTTAATTATGGCAAAATGTTAACCAAGAGCCCAACTACTGGACTCACACCGAACAACTTAAGAAATTATTATAATACCTGTGCTTGATAGGCCTATTCAGTTTATTTAAATATAATATACTTCCATACACAATTCAGGCCCCAGAACTCCCCAATATAATCACTTACTAGAAAAAGTGTTAACATACCCTTTTCCTTCCCTATCTTGTTTTCTGCTAAATAAAATCTAAGCACTGCTCTATAATATAAAACAAGTTTTTCCTTTCACAAGGAAATAGCAACATCTACTATTTTTATTTTTATTATATTTTGTCATAAACAGTGCTCTAACATTCTGAAAAGCATAGTTACATATATGAATGTGCCTCACCATACATATAGAACATATATACCTACATATAAAGGAACTCCACAAACTAGTTTTGCTCTGTTTTTACAAATATTCAAAAAAACTAATATTTCTATATTCTAAATTTAAAATGAATCTATTATACTAAAACCTTCCTGAAATTTTTAATAAGGACTTCCAAATTCCTCCACACTCCAATAACATATAGTATTTAGAGATAATTCAGAAACCTGAGGAGCCAAAATATTTCAATGTGATAAACCTTCCTTCTTGGAAAGGAAATCTATTTATTCTGAAACACAGAGTGTGTACGTGTGTGTAAAATTTCCCCTCATTTCAAATGTTAGGATATATATAATTTGCATTAGGAAAATAATAAATACCAACCTCAACTATATTAGACTGGATTATAATAAAGTGACTGATTTCTATTATAGACTTTAGTGGCAGGTATTTAGAAATTAGATGTCTACCTTAAACCAGATGTATAAAGATACAATACTCTTCGGCACTATCAGAGTAAACATTGATATATTTTCTTCAAGTACTCATGAACTGAAGTATCAGTTTTGTTTTTCAATAGCTTAACAATTTGATAAAATCAATTTGTTTCATTCCTTTGGGTATAAGAATGGATACAAATAAGTTTTAAATGATTTTACTTAAAATCTACCAGGACCTAAGGAGTGTGATTCTCCTATTCCCTTCAGGCTGAAGTGAGAGGCACAGAGGGAGACCGCAGAGCGCCACGCCCCGCCCAGCAGCCCAGTACCTGCGCAGCGCCAGGTCCGCCTGGGCCTCGTCACTGATGAGCTCTGCTTCGCTCTGGGCGATCCTCAGGGCCAGCTCGCGGTCCCTACGCTCCTGCTCCAGCACCGCTTGCTGCTGCGACTCCTCCTCCCGCTGTCGGGCCAGCTGCTCCTCCACTTCAGCCTGCCAAGGACAGAAAGCAGGTTCACCAAAGTGTCCCCACATGGCCTCTTGGTCATCCCCATTCCTACTTAAAATTGTTCCAGACAAGTTCCTTGTAAGGAATGTATCGTCTAACCAGAAAGCTCTTCAGTCTCTATTCTCTCTATATTATAATTTATACTTGTTCTTTCCAAATCTAAGGGAAGGCAGAGAAACCATAGTTTCACCATTCCATAACAATGAGTGTCCCAAATATCACAGGAGTATCCCAGGTATCACATTAACACTAACAGCAGGCAAGCAGATGTCAGGAATTTAAAGTGTTGGTTGTGCTCAGGATAAGTTAATAAAGCCAAGAAACTCAAATACGTGATCAATTACTCTCAGACATGGACTTTTTAAAAAATGGGGATGAGGAAAGAATCTTATTCTAATCTATTACTATTAGTATCTACAATGTTATAAAATACTATTTTATAATTTGTTTAACTGGATGAAAGTACATTCTGACATATTTTAAAAATATATTTTATTAATTTTTTACAGAGAGGAAGGGAGAGGGATAGAGAGTGAGAAACATCGATGAGAAAGAAACATCAGCTGCCTCCTGCACGCCCCCTACTGGGGATGTGCCCCCAACCAAAGTACATGCCCCTGACTGGAATCGAACCTGGGACCCTTGAGTCTGCAGGCCAACGCTCTATCCACTGAGCCAAACCAGTTAGGGCCTGACATTATATTTTAAATAAATGTTCATCTGGCATTCCCCTACGTATAATAATAACAAACTAATATTTATTGAACTGAACACTGTTTGAAATGCTTTAACATGTGTTAACTCATCTGATGCTCACAACTATTATTTACCCACATTCCACAGAGAGAAACTGTGGCCCAGTCACTCATGGTGACTTGTACGATGTCCTCATTTCTGTCAGTGACAGAGGCTGGATCTTAACTCACGTTCCTGACTCCAAAGTCCCTGCCCATAACCATTTCAGAAACTGCTTTTCATCTCTGAGATAAACCAATGACAGCCTATCTAACAAATCAAGATCTTGCTTTCACTTCTTTTGTTTTATAATTTTGTAGATTCTGTTTTGATAGAAATTAAGTTCAACTGTCTAATCAGTACATACCTGAATACGTTTTTCATCATCTTCCCTTTTCTTCCTCTCTTCTTCTTCTTGTTTTCTCTTTGCTTCCATCTCAAGTTTCCTTAACAAAAATAAGAAAGAAAAAAAAAGAAAACTCTTCAAAAATGTTATAAAAAAATCAGGAATCCTTCAGAAGGCAATTTAAACTATTCACAAAGGTTACAGAATGGGGGCTCACATTAACCACCTGGCCATATACATTATCATTTTTTAAATCTAGTTCTACTGACAATCTTCTGAAACAAAACTAATACATTATATTGCATAACTTTTAACATCTCTAGAGTAACTTGGTTACAAAGCCTAGTTCCAAGGTCCTGATTACATGTGCTTCCCTCTACTACTTCTCCAATTAAATAACGCATGTTCCTCTGTCTACCCAATTATGAAAATCTTTCAAAACATTACCAGTTTTAAAACTGCAGAAAAGTAGAAGAGCCTTTTTTCTAGCTTATTAAATAATACACAAGTCACTGCTTTAACAGGAAGTTAAGAGATCCTCGGTATATGAATCTAACCAAAATTCATATTATTGTTAAAATCATTTTATGTTATGTTATTATTATAAAATAGATTTTTCCCCATTTTCAGACTTACTCTAAAATTACAGTCAGGAGCAGCATAACAACATTTTGGTCAACAATGAACTGAATATACAATGGTGTTATGCCACTCATACAGCCTACGTGTGTAGTAGGCTATATACCATGTAGGTCTGTGTAAGTTCACTCTATGATGCTCACACAAGGATGAAATCACCTAATGACACATTTCTCAGACATCTCTCCATCAGTAAGCAGCATATGACTATAGTATCTATATATATAAAAGGCTAATATGCAAAGTGTCCCCTTGGGAGTTTGACTGGGAAACTGGGAGTTCGATCGCTCGCTATGACATGAGCTGACCACCAGGGGACAGCACAGAACATGACGGGCGACCTGCGGCAGCGGTGGGGCGCTGAGGGAAAGAGGGAAGGAGGAGGTGGGGAGGTGTGGGGGAGGGGCATGAGATGGCGGCATACAGGTGGGCAGTGAGGGAAGGAGGAGGCGGGGAGGCGGGGAACCTGATTGGCCCTGATCGCAGGCCAGGCCTAGGAACCCTACCCGTGCATGAATTTCATGCACTGGACCTCTAGTTTTCAAATAAAGAACTATTTTTAAAAATAAAAAGAGATATCAACCAACACCACCAAGAATTCACTGTTCTGTTAGCTTCTAATTCAAAATGACAATATGAATGCCTTACATCCGCCTTTCCTCCTCTTCCTTTCTTCGACGTTGTTCATCTTCTTCACGTCTTTTTCTTTCTTTTTCCATTTCTTCTTGAATACGCCTCAGCCTTTCAGCTTCCTCTTCCTGCTGTTTCTTTTTCTGTAAAGCACTGAGGAGCTCCTCTGAGCTTTTAACTAGTGCATCGTATTCTTTCTGTATCTGCTCCCTTGTCATCATAGTAGACTTTAAAACAATAATAAACATGTACTTAAAAAGTTATCTCTTCTGCTGCACAACAATGTGAATATACTGAACACTACTGAATTGTACATTTTAAAATTGTTATGATGGTAACTTCAATGTTATGTGCCCTTATAATAAATATGTACATATACAGCAAAGACTAGAAAAGTTGGTAAGCAATAGGGCCATTATCTTTATTATACTATTTGTACACTTAAAAGTTACCTTTGCACACAAATCTCGATATCTATTTCCTACTAATCAAGTAATCAAATATCTAAAGAGGTACTGTGGACAAAGTAACATACTGTAGGTAACAATTATTTTTAAGAAATTATTAATTTTGTCAGAGTTTACTACTCTTTAATAATAATGTTCAAATAGTACCTAAGGAATATTTAAGAAATTATTAAATACATCCCAAATTGTTGGATGACTTTCCTAAGAGAGCCTTCAGAAAATGTGGCTTGACTGATTTTAATTGATTAATACCATATAAACAGGGATGGCTCTTAACAGATTTGTAAAATCAGCTAAGCTTATCCCAAAGCATTTTCATTCTTCTTTTGCTCCACTTTCTCCATTCTGTCTCTAAGATTGCCCACTGTCTACATAAAGTATCTGCAGGAAATAGAATAAAAGGCTTGCTTTAAGGTATTATATCCACATAGTTGCATTGACTCATTTAACTAGATGTGAAAAACATTAAGACCCTAAAAAATAACAGAAAAATATATGAAGAGACAGATGGAATGTAATTACAAGCATATCAATCCCACTGATAATCAAATAAATGGAAATCAATACAAAAAAAAGGCCCCATTTATTCTGACAAATTTGGAGGGAAATTGCTATTTTCATAACCGTTAAGTAATTTATGATACAACCTATATGAAGATAATATAATTATAGGAACGAGGCATATGGCATAATGATCGGGACAGAAAACTAAATGTACATTAGGATAAAAACTATGCAAAAATATGTGCATATAAAATAAGACAGGAAGGGAAATATACAACAGTAAAATAGTTAAATGTGTTACTTTGCTACGGTTTTTTTTTTTTTTTGGTGATTTTCTCCAAACTGTTAATATTACATTACTTTTATCATTTAAAAATTAGTTTCTGAAAGTAAAAAAACATGAAACAAAATAATTTGCATTAATCCTCTCTCAGTAATGATTATGCAAAAGCTTACCAAAAGAGTAGTTAGTTATTCTTTAAAGTAAATACAATAGCATTTTAGCATTTTACAAAGAGTATTTTAGTTACTATTTTGGGGGGAAAAATCTTTCCTAGCAACAGATGAAAGTGCTTAACTTTGCTCACTTTAAAGTTCTGCTATGAAAATTTTCAAACCATTAGGGGAGCATTATAATGAGCATCACTTGTCGTCACTGGGACTCAACATTTGTAACACAATAAGGCAATTTCCTATATAATTTTAACACAAATAACAAAAGATATTAAATTATTTTGAAAAGTCAAAGCCATTTAGATTAAAATTACATACCTTAATTTTGGCCATTAACGCATCAATCGAAATTTCAAGATCCTTGACCTGTTTGTTCACCTCCGGTTTCCCATCTTTCAGTGCACTTACTACTTCATTGAACTTACCAAGCCGTTTTTTCAGTGTGCCGACCTTAACCAGGCCGTCGATGCTGTGAAGATAATGCTTCGTCAGTGTAATTTCACTATGTAATGCTATACGTTGATTTTTCATGTTAATAAAATGCAAAACATATTAAGCAGGATATTTTATTCCTGTTTTCATATTATTCAGTATACTCTTTTTTTTAAGATAACTTGTTGAAGGTAAAAAATAATAATCAAATATGGGTGTGAATGACATTGATGCCTGTCCACGGGATTGAAGCCTTCTATATTTACAGTGAAAGTTGTGAGACTTCAAATTATAGAAGGCTTTGAAAGAGTCACCTAGTCTCTTTAAAAAGCATTAAAGATCAACAGGTACTCAGACCTCCAAGTTTAAAGAGTATCAATTAATAATAAAAGGAGCAAATAAAAAATAAAGACTAAATTTATAGCAGGACAATTGCTACAGATAATCCAGAAATTATGGTCAAAACATTAATAAGGTTTTTTTAATATTAATAAGGTTTTTAAAAACAATACTAATGTGACATTTGTCAAGAAACTAGAGTCACTAAAATAATCAGAATGCTTCTTTCATCCCATTTATTTTGTGTCTAAATTTCTGTAAGCTCCTTCAAATCCTTTTGTAGCATGAGGCTAGCAATGAAGTAATTAAATAACTAATTTCAAATAAATCATACAAATAACAGAGCAATACATCTTTTTACAAAGAACATGAGAAAAGAGAAAACTCTGAGTATCCCAACTGCTCTTCATTATGACTTCATATCATATTTGAGTAATTCGGTTTTGAGGGATTCTTTAGGCACCATTCATCTTACCGAGGTTTGTGTCTCCTTTTGCAAAGCCACATTCGAATAGTTTTTTGCATTTTAATGCAGGCTTCAGCCCGATATTTTATTTTGTTTTTCACTATGTGCAAGAGAAAAATATGATAGAAAATTATTCCGTTTAATTCAGACCTATAACAGTTTTAAAAACCACTCTTTCACAAAGCAGTTCTCAAGAAACATGAACTCTCATATGTCAGACATCAAAATCAGGAATTTTAACATTTAATTCTGTATACTTCTTAAAATAAAAGCACACCATGTATACTGCTAGATTTACATTTTAAATGTATTATTTCCTTGTTATGCTACACCACTGCTTCCCAAACTGTCCTAGGTAATGTTGGTCTATGAAACATTAATAGGTATGTCTTGAAAAAAAGGATTCATCTGTCATATGAATTTAGGAAAAACTAAATGCTACTTTTGGAGATTCACAATGAACATATTGAGTGAAGTTTCTGACAATCCTACAGTAAAGGTACTTATTTAATACTAGAGGCCTGGTGCATGAAAATTCATGCACTGGAGCGGGGTGGGGGTGGGGGGGAGGCTCAGCCCAGCCTGCTCACAGTCTGGGAGCCCTCAGGGGCGGGAGGCAACCCGGTATCAAGGGAAGGCAACGCCCCCATCATACCTCTGCTGTTGCCACTGCCGGCAGTGCAAGCCTCGGCTGGCCCTGGTTACCTGAGCCTCAGGTGGCTCTGGGCGGCTGGAGAGCCGCCATCGGAGGCTTGCCTGCACCTCAGGCCCGCCCTGGGTGACTGGGCAGCCACCAAGGCTTTCCTGTGCCTCGGGCCTGTCCTGGGAGGCTGGGGGGCTGAGGGCGGGTCCGGCCGCACCATGCACCTGCTGCCCGCTCCCCCCCCACCCCCTGCCTGGCTGGGTTGAAAGGACTGTGGGACTCCAGCGGGGTTGAGGGGACTGGGCACTGCCATCTTTGTGACAGTGTGATGGTCAATTTGCATATTTCATCTTTATTAGACAGGGTTTAACTTCAGTTACCCAGAATGTCCTAGGCTGCTCTGACCTTGAAACATTGTTCAGTTTCTCTATCACCCTGCAAAGATCCTGACTATTTGCTGACTTCACCACTGCACAATACAGTCCATGAACAAATGGTACAGTATAGCCAATTTTAATATAATGTGTTGTCCACCAACATGCAATGTATTAAGCTGAAAGCAATGAACTATCATGACAACTTTGTTTATATTTTACTTGGAAAATGAGGGGGAAAGAGTTTCTGTCACCTTTTTTATTATAGCAATCCTTTTACCTACATTCATAATTGTCTAACAAAAGAACTCAATAATAACCTTTGCACAGTTTCTTTTCATTAGGTCAAAGGAGTTTTATTTTTCTATTAATAAGGAACAATTTACACTGAATCTTTTTCATGTGTCTAGCACTGTTCCAGGTACTCTGGTGAGTTTGGAGAGAGAGAAAATTATACATTTAATCAAATTACTCACAATAGCTCCCTACAATTAAAGGCTTCCATAGACCCTCAGAAACCCAAAAAAAATTCTGCCCCTCACCCTTGCTTGGGGTCAGAGGTAAGTGTCCATACAACCTGGCCGGAAACACAAGAGAAAGCAGCTCAGTGCAGAGTGTCTGAGAACAGGGTCTGAGAGAGCAGAGGCAGTAGAAGGCCTGAAGCCCCACTTTGTGATCTTGAAAGACTTTAGACTTTGCTCTACATTAAAGGGAGCCTCCATACAAGGCTTTTAGTTTAGAGAGAGAACTCTGGGAACCCAGGAAAACCAACCAGGCAGCCACTGAAGCTACTATGCAAGTGGAGGAGGAGCTCCACTAAGGCACTGGTAATAGAGAGGGAAGACGGTACAGTATTTGGAGGAGGAATCAACAGGGTCTGTTGACTGACAAGATTCCAGGAACGAGAAAGGAGAAACCGTTAAAATCCTGAAATTTTTGACATGTTGTACTGATGATGCTACACAGGTGGGAAGAGTTCTGGCTTAAGTCTGAGAGATTAGGGGATGGTGTGGGAAAGGTGAGGAGGGGCAGGGGGTGAGAGAAAAGAATCAAGACAGTGACTTCTGCTTTGTTTAGGACATAATGATATTAATTCTCCTATCATACATTCAAATTAAGAAGTATCACATGCACTCAAAAAAAGAAAGTCCACAAACACTCATTTACCACATCCTGAACATGAGCTAGTACTCGAGGAACCAGGAAAACGAGGTGAATAAGCAATGCCATCCCTGCTGCCCAGCACTCACACGGAGACAACTTTATAAATCCCACACACCATTCATTCCCACACACCGTTCGTTTCCAAACTAGTTACAGATCCTGGTGCGAAAGAAAACACCTACATTTGATGACTGAGAGTGAGCACCACTGAACCTTCTTCCAGCGACTGCAGATAAGCCAGTGGTTGACTCTTTTAACCAACTCTGCTAAATGGTCAGGGTCAGACTTCATAATCTGATCAAATTCTGCAAACTAGGAAACAAAATAATTTATTATCAGTATTAAAAGATAAACAGGCTTAAACACACAGAGATACAAAGTAACTAGAACTGAAATCCAAAATCTAACTTTCTGGAAATGGTCCCAAGCCTCAGTGGGGTCTACAGCCAACCCAATATACTGCATCTTATAGCTGCCTTTCTCTTTCTTCCTCTTTCCTTCAGGATCTTGGAGGGGAAAGGTGGAATACTCACTGATAGTTAGCAGATTCAATACTAAAAGTCTAAAAAAATCTTAAATGACAATTATAGATGGTTAGCAAAAAGCTTTTACTGAAAAAAGAATTTAAAAAGAAAGGCTGATATGTCTCTAAATTGGCTCATCCACATTCTCAGTATCTTTTACCGATCTGACAAAAAATAGGTATCATTTTGATTCATTCACACTGGATGGCTATTGTTGTGTTGTCTGCTGTCATTTTTTAATTTGATAATATAAGGGAAAAGAGGTCATTGCCCCTGACTTAATATTCAGGTATTGCATGTTTTAAAAATGCTTGCAGCACAATGGTTGAAAATTGCTGTATCCCACTATAATGCATGGAGGTGTCACACCTATCAAGATAATGGCTTCTTATAATCAAAATTAAAGGTAACATAATGAGACTAACGATCTGTGAACATATGCCTTGTGCTTTTAACATTTCTTTCTGACTGATTAATTTTTCTGGAAGCAAACAACACCAAGTGCTTTCTCTATCAGGTTATTAATTCTAAAATATTACTATAGTCCTGAAATAAGGTAAATGTTGAGTTTATGAGAAATATATAGGATTATCGCTAAACCAACAATGAATATCTACATATTTATTTTTTTTTCTTAATTTTTATAGGAAATAATATGGGTTCTCTGCAGTAAAAATAGTCACAGGAAAGTATATATATTGCTAATGCATTACATACATTTTATCTCATGCCCAAAAATGTGAAATCAGATTTATTATGATTAGTTTAGTCTTCAAGGCACTAGAGATATTTATTAAAGATTTTGATGAGTCAAAGAGGTATAGTTGACTATTACATATTACCAAGTGTGTTTAAAATTATGAAAATAGAATTCAATTAATATTTAAAAAGTTAGAAGTGGTGAAATGATAAACTGATTCTGAATAGCATTTAGGTATTTCTATATTATACATATTTAGTTCTGAAATATTCTTTACTCAATCTTGTAACCTAGTATGAGAACCTGTAAATACTAAAACTGTGGGTGAGGCTAAGAAAATTGTTATATACAAAAGTATTTATACACTCACTCACTCTAGCATTTGAGAGAAGTCAGCACAAACTCCAGTCCAATTTCCCATACCTTGTACATCTATCACTCTCTAATAAAACTTGTTCTCCACACAATGAAGACTCAAAAGTACTGTGAAATTTCTAATTATTAAGGCTGAATTAATACGTTTTAGAAAAGCTTTCAACTTGTTTAAAACAAAAGTATTTTCTGGCTAACCCTTATTCAAACAAAAAAATCCAATCAAACAAGGCTCTCATTCCAATATTTCCAAAGCTGAAAAGAATTGTAAAACTTGTACTGAGTATTACACATTGTAAACTTCTCACATACTGATAATATGCATGCTGTTGGTGATCATATAATTCAAGAATAATTCAAATCACTAAACACTTAAAAATATTCATTGGCACCGCCCCCCAACTATTCATACTCATCATGTTCAAGTTTAGAGTGAAAATGTATTTACCTTGCCAGGTCTAAAAAACACTTTTGTTAACCCAAACTTGTAGTCAATTTCATTCAAGCCCAAAGCTTTAAAAAGAGCCTGAAAAGGAAAAGTTAAAAAGTTAAATGACAACTAGTAATTGATAACAAAGACGCCTATAGCTAAGAAATTTCAATTCCGGTGATATCTGTACCTTACAAAATAGCCTTGGGTCCAGTCTTGCGAGTTTGTCTGGCATGTACTTTTTATACATGTTGTAGAGTTCATGAAAGGAAGCTCGTGACGGGAAACCCCCCTGCATCAAGTCCAAGACAGACACCATACCTAGATTCATAAACAAATACATTTTACTGCCAGTCACTGTACAGCAGTCAAAAATTACTTGGAAATGGTCAACTTGACAAATTAAGGTACAATTTATAGGAATTGTCAGCAAGGAAATAGTACACAGGAAATATTATATTTATACTTATTATGTCCCAACTTACCCACCACCTCAAAATATCGTAGTAAATTTCACTTAGCCATCGTGAATACACCCCTTTTTTAGAGACAAACTCCTGGTCTCTAGAAAGCTCAAATCTAGTTTGTATCTTTTTTACTGCTACAAACCTGTGTCATAATCACAGTATATAAGGCTTGCATTAGGCCACTTTCTAAATCCTGAGGTTAATTTTAAAACAAGATTCCTGATACAGTTTCCAAGAAGTAGTCAAACACATTCCCAAACTCTCACTGGTGCTTAGAGCAAATGGGCAAGAAAGGAGCGCTCAGTGCTTCACTATAAAAATCCCCTTTCACTCATTTCTCGGAGAAACTAGTCTAGTGGGGTAAAAAGTATATAGGATGCCTATCTATTTTTAGTGAAATTCTAGGAGGTGGTTAATTTGAGCTTTGAGGCCATGTGAACTTTTCATATCAAGAAAAGCATAAAATAGTCAGGGAAAAGCTTACCAACTATAAATAATGCCAAAAACCTTCGTTCACCAAAAACAACCCCTGAATTTCAGACTCTGGGACTATTCAACTCAATGGAGAAAATAACATTATTCGATAAAAAGTGTTAGGACAAATGGGTAGGCATTTAGAAAACAAAACTAACATCTGATCCTTACCTCACTTATATAAAAATAAATTCCTGTTAGCCAAGAATTTAAATTAGCTAAATGAAACTATAAAATACTTAAAAAACAGATTTTTATCTTTAAAAATCTCATGGGAAAGATAGCCTTTCTAAGCAGTCAGACTGAATTTTAAGCTTTTTTAATGGGAAAGGCTAGGTAAAGGTTAGATAAAACACCAATAATACTCAGGGTTGGCGACGGTGTAGGAAAACACACACACATTCTTATTGGGAGAGTAAACCAGTGCAACAATTTTGGATGGCAATTTGGAAATATTTACCCCCTTTGACTCAGTACTTTCTATCCTAGGAATCTATCCTCCAACTTGTCACACACATGTGAGCAAATACATGCACAGAGAATGGCTATATATCCACTGGGTCATTGCTTATAATAGAGAAAATCAAATAACTTAAATATTAAAAATTATGTTGCAACCATATATGATGTAGAAATTAAAAAGAATAGGGCTTATCTAACCAGTATAAAAAACATATCCAAGACACAGAGTTAAGTGGTCACCCCTGAGAAGTGAGACTTTTTATTTATATTTTTCTGTACTATTTTATTTTTGTTACAGTGAATATATATAACTATTATAATTTCTAATACTAATCAACGAAACACAGAGAAGCAATCATTCCTATGGAAAGAAATCTCTAGAACTAGATTTAGTTCTAGGCTCTGCTTGAAGAAATAAAAGTAAGGTTTGACTGATATTGTGACAATTTTTGCCCATTTATACCAAATACACAAGTACCCTTGGAAACGTTCACATCCGCCTCCTCTGAGTCCCTTGGCTTGACCTGTAATTGTGGACAACATATGAACTGGCTTGAAGAAGTTCATTAAGAATTTCATGGAGCTTAACAAATTACCTAGCCAATGGCTGCTTCCTAGCACTTCAAGCTAATTTACTGAACAGATCTTTTCATGCTTAGAAAAATAAAAATCACCACACCATGGACTCTTCCTTCTAGAAATTCCTATGACCTTCCACTGGGAGTTTGGTGAGGGGCCTGATGGTGCTAGTTATATTCAGGGTATGACATTGCTTAGCCCCTCCAGCAGCGGACCTTCATTTTTTCCTCCAGGAGTGAGGTGAAAAACCCTAGATCACCTTCTTGGATTCTTATTACCCAAGTTACCAAGAACACTGTGAGTGGTGTACCGAGAGCTTAGCCAGTGAGCGATCAGAACAGGTGTTTCCTCTGCAGCTCATGCGCAGAGGTGGGACTGCGGGCATGCTGTCTCCCAGCAGGGGCAGGCCCCCCCGTGTGTTGTGTCTCCACTCCAGGCCCACCCCCAGCCCCAGCAGCCATCACACCGCAGCCACTGGGGCCGGGGGTGGGCCCCCCCGCGTGTTGTGTCTTTACTTGCTGGGGCTGGTGGTGGCACGCAGTCCCCTCCTGCCCATCGCAGTCCCCTCCTGCCCATCGGCGCACACAGTCTCCTCCTGAGCCAGTCGTGACTGTTACAGTGTCCCGGCTAATTTGCATATTACCTCTTGATAGATAGATAGATAGATAGATAGATAGTCTATATATATAGATAGATAAATCTGGAGTTGGGGAAGACACTGTATAGGGAGTCACATCAAAGGGACTTGGGCTACCAGACTGCAAGAGGGCGCAGGCCGGGCTGAGGGAACACCCCTCCCCGCCCCCCCCCCCCGGAAGTGCATGAATTTCGTGCACTGGGCCTCTATTATATAGATAATGGTGCCAATCTGTCTTCCTACTTTATCTATGCAGATGAGGAGAAAGGACAGAATTACAATCATCAACGGCTATGGTTTTATGAGAGGGGTCAAGGGTAGATCCAGGTTGGGGCCCTGAAGTTTTCACAACTGGGGGAAGGCAGTTTAAGAAAAAGGTACATATATAATTACAAATTACAAAAGAATACAAAGTCAAGTGCAGGCCTGTGGAAGGAGCTTATTTAAATGAGGGACTCTGAAGCATAAGTGACCTTAGCTTTATAATAAACCCACCTCTGAGAGGAGCAAAATTAAGAGTCAGAGAGGCAAAGAGTTCAAGCAAGCACCAGGAGCCTGAGATGGACTGGGAGGAAAGGAGAGGCTGATGCCTTGGGAATAAGTAGTTCAAGAGGGATGAAGGATGGGCATGAGTAAAGGAAAACTAGCGAGCCTGGTGCCTAAGACTTCTGTGACCAGCAAGGTTAGAATGGGGGGGGGGGGGGTGATCATTGAACCAAATGCATAAAAATTCCATAGAAGCCAAGGACAATGTGTTGTTTTCTTTTTTTTACAAGTGGTGGCGTGGGAAGCAGACACCAAAACCTACCTCCTGACCCAGTTAGGTGGGGAATGAGAAATGAACTGCTGGGCTGAGAAGGCCACAGGAAAGAGCCCACTTAAGGGAGAGCTATAGATGTGTGAAGTTTTCCTAAATTTTACTTTAATGCTGTTAAATAATTTTTTTCACAATAAACTTTACCCCGGTATTACTCGAATAATTGCCAGCACATTTTTCTTATAATTAAAGGAAATATAAGATAAAAATCTTACTACACTTAAAAATCAAGAAAATTGTGAAATATTTGAAAGCACTGGACATATTAAATTGTATTTGGGCTTAGACTCCTGACACACACTGATACAAATTATAAAGATATGGAAATACCTGAACACTGAAGTTGAGATAAAATCTGAGCACCTTCAAAGTCGTGGCTTGTCATCTTTAAATTAGGTTTTATACAACGAATAAAACTCGCTCCCTGCGAGAATAAAGGTACTTTTTAAGACAATATATATAACATTCTCATTTTTCTATTTCTATAAATACCCGTAACTTTCAGGACATATTATCATCAATATATGAACCCCTCTTAAAATAATCACTAAGATAGAGAGATACATAGATAGATATAGATATAGATATATATAGAGATAGATATAGAGATAGAGATATATATATAGATATATATGTTAAATCACTGTTTTTCTCTTGAAACAAATACAATATTATATGCCAACTATACTTTAATAAAAATAAATAAAAATTTGGATAAAGAAGATGTGGTACATATATACAATGGAATACTACTCAGCCATAAGAAAAGATGAAACACTGGCATTTGCCCAGCCAATGTGGCTCAGTGGTTGAGCGTCGACCTATGAATCAGGAGGTCATGGTTAGATTCTCCGTCAGGGCACATGCCTGGGTTAATCAAGAGCTCAATCCCCAGTAGGGGGCATGCAAGAAGCAGCCGATCAATGATTCTATCTCTCTCTTTTCCTCTCTGAAATAATTTAAATTTTTTTTTTTTTAAAGAAAAGTGGCATTTGCAACACCATGGATGGACCTTGGGAATATTACATTAAGTAAAATAAGTCAGAAAAAGCTAAGGGCTGTATGATTTCATTAATATATGTGATATAAAACTGAAACTCATAGATACAGACAACAGTATGGTAGTCACCAGAGGGAAGGGAAGTGGGGCAGTATAGTGAAGGGTAAAGGAGGCCAAATATATGGTGATGGAAGATGATTTGACTCTGGGTGGTGAGCACACAATGCAATATAAAGATCATGTATCAAAGAAATGTACATTTGAAACCTATACGATCTTATTAACCAATGTCACCCCAATAAATTTAAAACAATTTTAATTTTTAAAAAATAAGTAAACTTTTTAAATAAAAAATAATCAGTAATGAACTGAAAACTTAAAATAAATTTCTGTATTATGTACTAATAATATTACAAAAATACATTTTTATTTGAGTGCCAAAAATTGTGTTGCTGTTAAAAAAAGTCTTTCATTGTAAAATAGTTTAACATATCTAAATACATTATCTTTAATCATAAAAAAATATATTTTTCCTTCTCCATAATAATTAATTATTTTCACTTTCCTTAAACTACAGGATAATCTTAATAACATCCAGATAATTCTATATATTTATAAAATAATTTGACTTCACATATATATTTAACCGTTATTCAGAACAAACTTAACCAAAATGAAAACCATTTTAAAAATCATTCTTTTTAATGGGGGAATTGGTTTAAAATATATTTCTAATTATTCCAGATTTACTTTGTTAGAGTAAATATTTAATAATAGTTTAAGAGGACCATTAAAAAACCCTGTTCTTTTAAGTATACTCACAGTACTTCGAAGTTTATCCAGAAGCAAATTTAACTGTGTCTGTAAAAGAAAGAAAATGTCACAAGTTAATATTGGCTCTTCCACAGTGGAATAAAATAACGTGCGATAACATGGATATATAACACATTATGATTTAACAATTTTTGGTAGACAAGCTCTTTGACAGCAACATGCAAAGTATATGGCTAATATAATGCCAAGGACAGCAACTTACTTTAATTATACAGAACTTGTATAATTAGGAGACTGAACATTAACAATACCAAAAATCATACATGTGCACTCGCAGGTGGGGTGAACAAGGAAAGTGTACAGGCAACAAAAATGTGAATGAAAATGCTGGGCATGCGTTCAGTTAGAGATCAGCAGAGCAGTACTAAGTATGTGGCAAGCTGGTGTAGTTTGTGTCACACTCCATTAAGAAGGAAGGCATGTTTAAAATATACACTAATGGCATATGTTTAGATTGTTTTATGTAACACTTACAAATCAAACTATCCTGCCTAGCTGTAGAAACCCTCCTTACTATTTTAAAATTTCACATCTCAATTATTTTTTTAAAAGCATAGATAGCTTTATCCAAAACAAACTGACAATGAACACTATAAGTTGCTATGCCTTCCTGTTTTTAATAATATTGTCACACAAAAATTTACTCTCATTCAGTACTAATTTAATTTGTATATTTGCTTTACTTCTCTGCAAAGTAAATCAATTATATAAAATTCTAATATCAATTTTAAACTAAGATGTTTATTATACTGCACATGAAAGATAAATTAAGATGATATTTCTTAAATTAACATACTGGATCAATGACAGCTATATTTAATAATAATAGTAATAAGTATAATTTACTGAATGCTTTCTATGAGTCAAGCATTTCTCAAAGCTTTTCATGGACATTATCATGTTTAAACCGCACAATTCTAATTAAGAATATTGCATTAGCCTCACTTTACAGGTGAAACATTAGCTAGTCATGGCAAAGCCAAGATTCCAATGTGGGGCCTAACACCAAAGTTCATTCTCTTACCAGAAACATTACAGTATACTTCAGACAGCATAGGATTAAGATATAATCAATCTGGACCATCACACAACTGAAAGGCAAGTATAAGAGCCACTAATTTGGAAAGAAAACAACTATCACAAAGTCCATTTTTCTTAATCCATAGACTAAACACAATATTCTCCAAAAAAATAGAGATAGAGCCAATCAGAAAAGTAGGAACAGCAAAAATTAACTAATAGCATTGAGAAAAGGGGGGAAATGTCAAATATCAAATAACAGTAGTCAGGGACCATAGGCATAATGTACATAATGACAGAATATGATTTTTCCATCAAAAAGGATTACTTTTACTAAAACAATAACAGTAAAAGTTATGTTTCAATAACCTAAAAATGTCGCTTTCCAATGGAAAACTTCTACTTCTCAGTGATGTTGGATAACTAAAATATTATAGTAAATGCTAGCCTGTTTTGTTTTTTTTTATTGCCTCACATACCTTAAATTTAATGAGCTATTCTATTAAATTTAAAATTAAGAATTACTATTAATATTCATTTTAAAAGTATCTCATAAAAACATTTTACATTTTATTATTAATGATGTTACTCAGTTATGGCTTTCAGGAGTTTAATGTATAAAATACATTTTATTGTAAAAAGCAATTTTAAGGCATTTCAAGTCTCAACATAAAAGAATACTTTAAAGAATTTTAAGAATGTTTTTGTTTTACTTGTATTATATAAAATTTCAGGTATGGTCTCACCAGCAACACTAGTATATTCCATCATAGTAGGAAAATACTTAATGAATGATATCCATTTCACTAAATTAATGTTGTTACATGTCTTTTCAGCAATTTCAGAATATCCAAATAAGAGAAAAAAATATTGCTCAAGAAAATTAGAAACTCATAATCAATAGAGGTTATAACAAAATTAAAAACTTTTTATTCAGCTACCTGAAAATGTATTAAAAGCTTTCTCCTACATTTATGATTTGGCTTTAAATATATATATATATATATATATATATATATATATATATATATACACACACACATATATATATGGCTTTATAAATATGACTTTATCGAGTTAGTTATTTAGAGCCCATTTCAATCCACAAGGGATTTCAGGAGGCCTTACACTGTTAGTACCATAGTATTCTGATACTTAAATATTATTTCTAATTACATCATTTTTAATATTTAAAGTACACATAATGAAAAGCATATGTAGAGTTTTCTTGCAAACCTAACAATGTGTTATGGAAATTTATGAGCGAAATTAATTCTATTTCTTTGTTCTATGTGTTATAATCTTTTAGTCATTACACTTTTAAATTCTTATTCTATATTCTAAATATTCAGCACTTAGAACCAATTAGTGTAGTGTTCCATTTCTAACACACATCATTTGATAATTCCTTGTCAGACCCAAAATAATAAATTCCTGATCCAAAATTAATAAAACACATGAAATGGTCTTCAATGTTAAGCAGTTTGAAGGGTTTGCCACTCAGAGCACTCATCTTTTACAGATTTTTTAAAGCTTTAGTCAAATTTTAGCATAATATGCACAGCCACAATGCACTGAGAGAGAAAACACACTAAAATGTATTATAAATATAATCATTAACTTGAGCCAGCCTCTTTTTCACATGGCAGCCACTCTACAAATAAGAGTCCATGAAGGTGATCATTTACCTGAAGCCCCTGGCTGTGCCTGCTTTTCCTCTCAACTCAACTAGTGTTCTCTAGCCATCCCGAGCTGGACTGACTACGCCAGCTAAAACACAACTGCTGAATGAGGAAGGAAACAGAAACACATGGGAAAGAGAAGGTTGAAGGTCAACCAGACAGTAAGTAGAAGCAAGAACATTAGGAGAAGCAATCTGGTATGTTAAGCACCGAGAAAGAAGACACTCATTAAATTACAAGAACTTCTGTATGTTCAATCACTACACTTATTTGGGTGTGCTTTGGTTTTGTTTTGGTTTTTTGCATACAGATCCTATCAACAATGCAGGATCTGCTCTGAACTTCCTCATGGGGTTTTTGACAGTGCCTACATTATCCAGTGTAGAGTATAAAGCTATATATTTTATTTTAAATGCAGTAAAAAAAAATTTTTCAAGTAATATATTTAACACACATACCTTAAACTTGTTTCCCACACTGATGAAGCCAAGTTTTCCTGCTTTTTGTTTAGTGTCTTTGTTGTTATTTGTGGATGTTTCAAATAATTCCCGTATAAACTTATCTCTGGATTCACATATTAAGGATTCCAGAGACATATGCAAAGCATCGTTATTTTTTTCCACAAACTGGGTCTGAAAACAAAGCAAACAGGAATGAACGACTCAGTCCATCTTGTGATGATATCCCTTAACACAGCACTGCCCAAGAGAAGGTTTGAGGAGGATAGAAAGGCTCTGTATCTGCGCTGTAAATACAGTCACCGCTGGCCAATGTGCACACTGAGCATATAAAGTGGAGCCAATATACAGAGGAAATAAATTTTATATTTTATTTTTAAATTTAATTTAAATTCAAATAGCCAGATGTGGCCACAGGTTACCACACTGTAGAGCGCAGCTGCAACATCAAGTCATTGTCTCCTGGTAAAAGTCATACTTACTGTTTCATAGCACACTGCCCCTGCGAAATGCCTGATGATGAAGCCTTCATCATCTCTGATGTTTCTATGAATTGCCAGCTTAGATTTTCTGGGAATCTAAAAAACAATACATCAGTTATTAAATTATCAAAACTATATTACATAATTCTCTTTAGAGAACCTGTGGGATGTGAAATACTTAAAGTTATAAAAGCAAGTTTCACATTAAACACAATTATACTGCTTTTTGTAACATCTATAAACCTTAAAGTACCAGTGAAATCTAGCAAATATTTGCTTATAATCTCTAAGGAAAGAAAGAAGGAGTACGACCAAAAAAAAAAAAAATAGACCACACTATTTAGAAGCATATGCAAAACATAGTGGGCATTTTATAAGGTGCCTGCCTGTGGAAAGCAGTGGTTCTTGACCTTGGCTGCTAACGCAGCATCTCCCAGAGAACTTTTCATCCTCCCAAAGCCCATTCCATTTACATCAGGTGATTCCTAAGTACAGCCAGCTTGAGAAGCAATGTGCTAAAGAAACACCTGAAATCAGCACAGGGACTCTCTCACAGTTTTAAACCAAACATCCTAGCATGTTTACACAATCAGCCTGAATCTATTTGAAGGAAACGAAATCATTTTAGGGTTGTACTATTTATACATATATAAAAGCCTAAGCGACCATTATGACCGAACAACTGGAACAACCAGTCGACCAGTCGCTATGACACACACTGACCACCAGGGGGCAGACACTCAACGCAGGAGCTGCCCCCTGGTGGTCAGTGTACTCCCATAGCCAACCTCCCACGGCCAGCCAGCAGCTGTTTCTTCCATGCCCGACCCGGTGACCATTGCCTCCTCTCCCAACCCCAGCCCAGGGCCTTTAGGCCCCGGGCTGGAACGGGGAACCAGGGGTGGGCAGTGGCAGACATGACCCCTTTCCCAGAGGGGCCAAGGGCCAGCTCCCTCCTCGGGGCAGGTTGTCAACCTCCCACACCCCATCCCTCCCCCAGGCCAGCAGGCCCCAATCAGCCTGCCGCCCGCCTGCAGCGGTGGCAGCGAGGGAAGGACGAGTGGGGAGGCAGGGAACCGTGCAGTGGTGGGATGCCGGCATCCAGCATCCATTCCTTCCACACCCAGCCCGGCGACCGTCGCCTCCTCTCCCAACTCCACCAGGGCTTTCAGGGCCCTGGGCTGGGACAGGGAGCCAGGAGTAGGTGGTGGATGCAGCCCCTTTCTCAGGGGGCCAAGGGCTGGCTTCCTCCTTGGGGCCGGTGGCCAACCTCCCATTCCCCATCCCTCCTCCTGGCCGGCCCTGATTGCCAGCCAGGCCTAGGGACCCACCCATGCACAAATTCATGCACCAGGCCTCTAGTCTAATTGTAATATCTCATATTGGTATCATATCTAAAAGCTTCCAAAATGCTTCATATAAAAGATTATATCTGGCCCTAAAAATAACCTAAGGTTAAGCCCTACATAACTTATGATTCTAATTGTTTAATATCTAGTTTCTCTTTCTAAAGGCTTCTATCCCCATCAGAGTCTAAATCCTGGAATGGGAAACTCACTGTGAGTCGGAAATGATCCTTGTGCTTCTGGTGGACTGCGGATGTAAAGTGTTGATCACTGGGCTGGGGAAGGCGATTTTCTTCATCCAAAATATCCAATATTCCCACTAATTTTGCTTCAACTAAATCTATTTCAAAAAAGTAAGATATGATAAGGTAAAAAATAATATTTTAAAGATGTGAGCAATTTACTAATCACAAACTACAAAGAAGATTCAATAAGTATAATCTCAAAAACTATACAGAGCAGGTATATTTTATTTCAAATCTTTCAATTTATTAGAAAGTAATAGCATATGTTTAATATAGGTTTTAGAAAAACAACTCCTTAAAGCAAGTGACTAATGTATTCACCACTCCATTTGTGAGGACAAGAGGCTAAAGAGCCAAAAATTCCTCCTCTTCCAGATGATATCTACATTCAAAAGGATGTAAAAACTACAGAAGCTTTTGTGTGCTTAGCTTTTTAAAACTAATATATATTTACTCAGAGGGTTTCCAGCAAAACTTCACTAACAGCATATTCTTATGCTCTTTTCATTCATGTTGTTTGAATTTCCTGCTTATCCAAAATAACTGTAAAATGTAAGCTGCTTAAATACAGTATATAAGAACTGTGAATGGGGCAGACTCTAAAAGTTATCGGACATATGAAGAGAAATCAAGATTCTAACTGGTCAGCAAATTATGCTTCGGGGGCAATTAGTGGTGGTGAAAGGGGTCATGCTGAACTAAGCTATAAATGAGAGAGTATTCTGACTGATGTAGAGGATGTGAAAGTGACTGAGGGGAGGAGTTCCAGCCAAGACATCAAACCACAAAGCCAAGGCACAGAATTCGGGGGAAGGATATGGTCCATGAAGGGAAAGTGGAGTGGGCTGGGCAGGATGTGGAAGTGCTTTGAAAAGTAATACTACTATAAAGAATGATTATAATAATACTATCTTGTCCAAATCTGGCACACAAGTTTCTGAATCAATTGTCAAAATGGGTTTTCAAAACTGTTACTGGATGGAACAGGGTCCAATTAACTCAGTAGCTGTCAGCCAAAAGACAACTCCAATTAGATTTTAGGAGAAAGAGTGCATTTTATTGCAAGCCAGCAGGCAAGAGCACACCTGGGGGGGTGGGGGGGAGGGGTGTCACTTCCCAGCGTGGCACATCCTGAACAGAGGATCGGATCTAGCCTTATTCAGGGAAAACACCAAGGTGAGCTTCATCATCGCATGTATAGGTGGGAACACCCCTCTGCGTGCCCAGTTAGAAAGGAGATCTATACATGCATCCCATGTTTTAAAAATGGCAGGAAAAGCTCTGCCCCTGGGAGGAGATTTTAGTAGTACAACATGAGGGTATAATGAGAACATTTCATGAAGAAGTCAGTACAGAGTCCTCCTGGGTGGCTTCAGCCAGCCCCGGCAGCCGGAGCCGGATCAGCACCCTGGTTCTGCAAATCATGCCGGGCTTATCTCTGCACAGCAGGTCTGGCAATCGTCAATGTCAGGGATGGCACAGGTGTGGAAGGAAGTTTACCTAATTGAGTCTCAGCCCTTCTGCTAAACTTAGCAAATCAAAGGATACGGTTACGCAAATTTTATAGCATCCAGGGTGATCTAAGTAGGTTTATAGGTTAATCTACACAAAGTAATATGTTCTAAATATATAAATATAAATATAAAGTGTATATATATATCAGGTTACAAACAAGGCTTACCAACAGCTCATTTTGGAGATGGGGGAGAGAAAAGGAAGACTGAGCACTGGCTGGGGAGTGGCAAAGACGTGAACACAGACACGAAGAACAGAGACCTGCACAGTATTATCTGGGACACACGGAACTCGGGAAGCCCACCCGCAACCAGCCACAGGGTGCCGCCAACGCGCAGAAAATAGAAACAGTATCTGCAGAACAGCAGAGCCAAACCCTGTCAAACCCCACCTGGAGCCTGGCTAAGCTATCAACGTCCTGTGTGAGGTAACAAATCCCTTTACTGCTTAAGCAACTATTCACGTTAGTTGTTGGAGAAAGAAAATATTCCACCTGAAACTAATATAATATTGAATGTCAGCTATAATTGAAAAAACAGAATGTAAAATATCATCACAGTAAATTAAAGAAATTTTAGGAAAACTTTCAACATATCTGAATTCAATGCCTTGGTAGGAAAAATAACTTCCTAACAATACTAAAATAAAACCTCTCTCAACTACCAGTTTCAATTAAGTCCTCATAACTAGTAGTATCGATCACAGAGCACAGAAATATCACTAGTAAAACCCTTCACTATACCTTCCCAGATTTCGCAAAAGTAGAGTGAAAAAAATACATACCTATACAGTCCTGATTATCCACGTAATGCACTTCATTAACACCCAAACCTTCTTTTTGATAGAGTTCTTGTTCCTAAAATGAAATAATCATAATCATGGATATGGAAATACCACTGACATAAATTGGATTCATTGTTTTGTGCCATTTCTGATCATATTTATTTAAATAGAGTACAAAGGTTTACACAACTACTTTGGGGGCTGGGGAGTATATAAAACATCAGGGAAGCAAATCCTTGCCCCTAAAGCAAAGTGAAATAAAAAATTCACACTGCCTGGTATTGCCAAGTGGGTAGAGCATCATTCTCTCTCCCCTCTTGCACCAAAGGGTCACAGGTTTGATTCCCAGTCAAGGGTACGCATGAGCACATGTGGGAGGCAAGTAATTGATGTGTCTCTCTCTCTCTCCCATCAATGTTTCTCCCCCTCCTCCCTTCCACTCTCTCTAAAATAATAAAAATAAAAGTATCAATGGAAAAATATCCTCAGGTGGAGGATTAACAACAAAAAACTTAAATTGCCAGCAAAACATATGATTTACATTTGTGCAAATGTTCCCTCCTGCAGATAAGCTCACTTTTCTTGAAATATGGAGAGCAGCTATGCACAGAGTTCTGTGTCTGAGCATTTAAAGTCAAGGAAAGACCAGAGCTTTGAAACATTTTTAGCCATTTTAAAGTCAAATCTGTCAGTACAATAAACCAGGGGCCAGCACATTTTTTTCTGTAAAGGGCCAGATAGTAAATATATTCAGCTGAGAGCCATATTGTCTCTGTCACAACCACTCACTCAGCATGCCACTGTAGTACGTAAGCACCCATACATAACAGTAAATGAAGAAGTAGAAAAGGAAGAATTAGGATATGCTGAGTGAGAAGCATACAGACAGTAAAGACAACAGAAACAGAAACAGTAGAATTTTAAGTCTAGTAAAGGTCACTAGTAAGAAGCAGTAGATGTTCACTTATGAAGAGGTGCCTATTAGGGTTTTTATTGGATCCCTAAGCTTCAACTTACCAATAACAATTCTGATGTGCCTGAGCCAACACTAAACCACTGGGACCCATGCTGGGCAGCCCTGATTCCCTGCCCCCTCTCATTACACCCCATCAAGCAGGGTAACTTCAGCATGTCTCTGTTCCTTGAAACTCAAGCCAGCTTAATGCAGTTGGTAAATTTAGACTGTAATGGTAGTTACCTCCTTCAGAATCCTTTCGTTGAAAAATTGTTGAAGTTTTTCATTGCAATAGTTGATGCAAAATTGTTCATAACTGTTATGTTCAAAGTACTCTGAAAACATAAAACCAGAATCAAGAGTCATCATCACATCAACCTCATATTAACAAATTTATCTTCGGATAAAATTTTATTTTATCAATGCTTAATTTAAGATTAGGTTAAAAAATACATAAAACATTGGTGTACTCTGCAAATGCTCTTGTTTCAAGACTTAAATTTTATTAGTATCTTAAAATTAAGTATTAAAGATACCCTGCTTAAGAAAAAGATGTTTATCAGATGAGATGTCATAGCAAAAGATATAAAACATAACTTTTAACATAATTTAAGCACAGGTGTTAAAGTAATCTAAATTAAAGAAAATGACTTAAAATGCAAGTGTTTCAGATTTTTTTCAGTATAATCTGTAAAACTACAGTTATAAAAAAGTTATGGATACTAACTCACTTCTAAAATTAAGGGATTGTATTACATTATCTCTAAGATCCCTGCAGCTCTAAAATGCTATGATTCTGTGTATTGTCTGTGCTATACTAAAACTGGTAACAGACCAGGAAACAAATGTTTGAAGACTGTGAAATCTTGTCAGTGTTAAGTAAAAGGTAATGATTTATTATACATTTTAAAATAAGGATCACATTATACAAATCCTGCCCTTCTCAAAATGTAAACATTCTTAAATGTATGCATAGATCAATGTTTAACATTAGAAGTGTTTGGGATCTCTATTTAGAAGTTTGGTAATGTTTTTGTTACCAGAAATATGCTTAGGAACTTAATTAACTCTTATTTATATCAATCAGCCTATAGTAAAACTGGTTTCGTTATACATCTTGTAGCTTCAAGTCAGTTTCCAAAAACCTATTGAT
Organism: Myotis nattereri; assembly: GCF_964212035.1. Taxonomy (NCBI): domain Eukaryota; kingdom Metazoa; phylum Chordata; class Mammalia; order Chiroptera; family Vespertilionidae; genus Myotis; species Myotis nattereri. The sequence continues at coordinate 38,333,762 of NC_138081.1, read as the reverse complement.
GACGTTAAATGAGGACTTACTGTATACTAGTTTCAATCAACATGTTTTAATTTTATCAAAACCCATGAGTCTTTCCTTTTTATTTTTTTAAGCATCAACTTCCTACTTAAATATTAGGAAATGAAATGTAGGTGAGGACATACAACTGAAAACTCGTCAAGCAAAAGGTACTAAGAGAGGGTAGGATGACAGCAGAAAGGGCAGAAGCAGGTGACACAGAGGAAGGGTGGGAGATGCCACGGGAAAAAGTCACTTTTTAAATTTTAAATAGGTGTGAAAAATTAATGAAAAAAATCAAACAGCTAACTACAAACTCATAAATGAAACTATACTTACCAAAACCAGCAATATCTAGGACTCCAATAAAATAGGATGATGTTTCAAAAGGGAAACACTGATTTACTCTGTTTACCACATGATCAAAAAGATGGCTATAGACAGTCTTTGCCAAGGCATCACGGGCGTTGTTTGCTTGTTCCACTTTCAGTGGGACCCTATGAAAGAAGACTGTATCAGTGAGAATTCTCCATAGTCCCCAAGATCAAAGTATATCTAAACCTACTAATTGTGAAGAACAAATTAATAAATAGTTACAAAAGGTCACTTGTGGATATACACAGACAAACAGGGCTAAGTACAGAGAAGAACTAAAGGAATTATCTACAATCAGATTTTTTTTTAATCTATTATTGAGTAAAGGAACTTCGGGCTCAAAATTCTTTTCAACCTTAATTTATACTTCACTGTACATGCAGAATATATAAAAAATTATTCAGAGGAATCATCTTCCTTTGACTTTCCTTAAATGCCAAAGAAATTGTGTTTAATTTGGGATAAGGTTAAAAGTTCAGCAACCTGTTTAACATTGCTTAGGAAAAAAATGTTTACATCTTAAAATCCGAAATGTCCAACTCTATGATTTAATATAAGTAACTGCATGGTATAACAGCATTAGTTAGATGTTGCAGATACAGACACATAGCCTTGTCCTCAAGAAAACGATAGTCTGATGAAGAGAGCCGGCCATAAAAGAGAATTTCCAAATGCCATGCTCAATGCTGTCATAAAAGTAAGTGTGGAGACCATGGAGCACCAGAAAAAAAAAGGAACCACGCAACTCTAAGGCACTACTATACATCCTCCTTGCTGAGGTTTTCTTTAGAGCAAGAATAATTTGGAATTAGGTTAGCAATGAAAAAGGCTAAATAAATAAGCACACCTTGCTACTGTCTCCAAAAGTGTAATTTTCTGAGTGGCTACTAGTAAAAGACTTTTTTAGCCCTTTTGATTTTAATTTGTTGAAAATTTTTCTGATGTATGTCGCTAGACCTGCCTGCCTTATATAGGAAGGGATAGAGGATCTGATTATTACCCCACAAATAAAGATCTTACAGTGCTTCAGAATAGTTACTGAATAATTCATTTTATTTTATAGTACTGAAAACAAAGATACTTAAAATATAGGACTTGGAGCCAAAAGTGTACATAGGCTCAAATATAAACTAGAAGTTAGTGGTTACTGATTTTAAAAGTCGTGACTAGTCTCTTATTTTCCTATCATTTGTAATTTCCTCTAAATGAAGAATCCTAAATGTTAAGGGGAAATTCCATTTGCCAAGTGTTTTACTAAAGCAAGTTCTCCTTAACAGAAATTTTAGTATATGCCATTTGCAAGGAAAATCACTTTTAAAATAAAATGATCAGCTGCCTTATGAAATTAAATAATGGTGATGACTGCACAACCTTATAAATATACTAAAAATCATTACATTTCACACTTCCAAAGAGTAAATTATATCCCAAAATATACAGTTTTGGGGGAAAAAATTTAATGACCTGTCGCCTAAAACATATTAATATAATCAGCTCAAATAGGGTGGGGCCAGAGTAGCTTAATAGTTGTTCGTATGAAAAATAATACAACTAATAACTAATAACACAAGAATAAGCTCTGTTTCGTGTACTCACAACTATAAATCTGCTATAGCCCCACCCTGCATTTTTAGAGTTGTACAAAAAAAGTAAACCTCTTTCCTACCTTATAAATTCCCAAGTTGTGCCATGCCATATATCTGTAAGGAACACCTTTAAGAGCTATGAAAGTCAGGGTTAATTATTATGATGGATTACTGTGGTGAGATACACAGAATTTTGATCTATTAAGTATATGTTTTAGAACATTATAATGAAAACAATGAATCATAAATAAAGATGAACTTTAAACCCCAGTGTTCTCAGAAAAGGTTTTTCCTTGACAAACCCCACGGCAGGATTTTTACAGAGCGATGAGTTAAGGAACTTACTTTATAACTGTTCCTTTGGTGCCCCCTGCTGTTGTTAGCATGACTCTTGTAGTTAAACTTACGCGAAGATCATCTTGATCCAAACCCAGTAATTCAGCACAATATTCCAAAGACTGAGTCGATTTATTCTTCAGATTACAACCTCCTAATAAAAATATATTTTAATTTGAAATTAATAAACATTACGTAAACCAGATATTCAAGATTCATTTCTTAGAAGTATACTTCACTTATATAAAACTATGGAATAGACAAGGCTCATTTACTAAAATACTAATGATGAATTACAATCCTTGTTAATATATTAAATCTCTGGAGAAATATAGTACCTTAACATTAAAATTCATATGACTCTAGAAAACTCCAAGGATTAATTTTAGTGGCAAGTGTTGTACAGCACTTTAGTAAGTGAGTGTGTGTATGTGTGTGCATCTATGAGCTCATGTTGCTGGGGGCAGAGGAAGAGAGTGAAGAGACAACTGCTATAACCTGTACACTGTATCTACAGACTTCCATTTGTGGAGGCTGTTTTACAAAGTATTATATAGGAAGACAGTATACTATAGTGCTTTAGACTCTGGGTTGATATGGCCCTAAAACTTATCAGCTGTGTGACCCTGAACAAGTTTCTTATTCTCTGTGCTCGGTTTCCTCCTCCATACAATAAGGATAATAATTGTACTTACCTAATAAAGTTTTATATAAAAAGATTAACAAAGTTGCATATGGAGTTAGAATAGTGCCTAGTACACAGAAACCACTATATAAAGGTTAACTATTATCTTTATTATTACTATTTATTAATAAATATTTTACCAATTTTTAAGGTTTAATGTGTTGCTAAATTTTTTATTTCAAGACTTCTTTAAAAGAGAATATGAGAATCATAATGAGAATTTTATCATAACATGTTAGTAAACTATTAAATAGACAGGTCTCAGGAAAAACAGACCATGAGATCTTATATGAATAAGGGGTGGTCAAGACAATTCATTGGGGAAATAATAGTTTTTTCAACAAATGGCTCTAGAAAAACTGGATATACATATGCAACAGAATGAAGATGGACACCTACTTCACACCATACACAAAAATAACTCAAAATGAGTCAAAAACCTAAATGTAACCTAAAACTATTAAACTCTTGGAGAATACACAAATAAAAATCTTCATGACATTGTAGTAAGTAATGGTGTTTTAGATATGACAACAAAAGCACAAGCAACAAAAGAAAAAAAAGATAAATTTAACTTCATCTATAAAATAATGTTTGTATTTCAAAAAACACTATCCAAGAATTGAAAAGCTAACACACAGAATGAGAGAAAACATTTGCAAATTACAGATCTGGTAAGAAATTTATATCTAGAATACATTTAATAAAACAGGTACAACTTGATAATAAAAGGACAACCCAATTAATAAATGGACAAAATACATGAATAGACATTTCTCCAAAAAAGGTAAAAAATTGGCCAATAAAGACATGAAAAGCTGCTCAACATCTTTAGCCATCAGGAAAATGCAAACAAAAGCCACAGTGAGATAAACACTTCACACTCACTATGAAGGCTACACTCTGACAAAGATGGTGTTGGTGAGGATGTGAAGAAACAGGAACCTTCCATACACTGTTGATGAGAATGTAAAATGGTATATTACTTTGAAAGACAGTCTGACAGGTCCTCAAATGCAGACTGGTGCAGCCACTGTGGAGAACAGTATGGAGCTTCCTCAAAAAACTAAAAATGGAACTCCCATTTGACCCAATGATCCCACTACTAGGAATATATCCCAAGAAACCAGAAACGCCAATCAGAAAGGATATATGCACCCCTATGTTCATAGCAGCACAATTCACCACAGCTAAGATTTGGAAACAGCCTAAGTGCCCATCATCAGATGAATGGATTAGAAAACTGTGGTACATCTACACAATGGAATACTATGCTGCGGTAAAAAAGAAGGAACTCTTGCCCCTTGCAACAGCATGGATGGAACTAGAGAGCATTATGCTAAGTGAAATAAGCCAGTCAGAGAAAGATAAATACCACATGATCTCACTCATTTGTGGATTATAGAGAACAACATAGACTGATGAAAAGGGACAGATGCAAAGACTGAGAAACAGCGATCAGGCTATCAATCCCCAGAAGGAAAGTAGGGGAGGGCGGGGGTAAGGGGGAGAGATCAACAGAAGGACTTGTATACATGTATATAAGCCAAACCAATGGACATGGACAACAGGGGGATGGGAGCATGAGTGTGCGGGGCAGGGGGGAGGTTGGGGGTTAATGGGGGGAATGAGGACACATTTTTAATACCTTAACTAATTAAAAAAAAAAGTTAATCATAGAGTTACCCTATGACTCAACAACTCCAGTCCTAAGCATATACTCAAGAGAAATAAAAACATGCCCATGCAAAAATTTATACATGGATGTTTACAGCAGCATTATTCATAATAGCCAAAGTTGGAAACAACCCAAATGTTCATCAAATGATGAATGGATAAACAAAATGTGGCATATCCATACAATGGAATATTACTCAGCAATAAAAAGAAATACAGGCACAAAAATAAAGTCACAAAAGACCTCAGTAAATAAATACGAAATGTGGTAATAGACAAATTTAGAGAGACAGAAATTAGAATAATGGTTGCCTAAGGCTGAGGGGTTTGTGAGGGAATGTGGTGGGGCAGCGGGGGCCATTGCTAAAGGGTATGGAGTTTCTTTTTTGTGCTTTCAATGCTCTAAAACTGATTGTGGTTATGGTTGCACAACACTGAGTACACTAAAAACCACTGAATTGTACACATTGCATGGGTAAATTGTATGGTATGAATTATATTTCAATAAAGCTGTTAAAAAAAAGAGGGGAGAGAATACTTAAATGTATTAAACCTCTAACTTTATTAAAATAACCTTACCACTCATTTTTAATTTCTACATACATATGCATTATCTAAAATTATGTAAGTGAAAAAAAGTGACTATCAATAATTCATTAATTTCTTTAAAAACTTCTCTTTTACTATTTTGCAAAGATTCTCACATATTTCCAGAAATTATGTAAAGCTAATGTAAGAAAATATTTAGTTTAAAAGTTTTCAAAAGGTAAAATACTGTAAAATAATGTAAGGTTTTCATGTTACTCCCCTTCCAAAGAAGAACTTCTTTGAACATTTAAAAAATTTGTTATAATAACATATAATTTTGCTATGTGGAATTTAAAAAGCATAGAAACTCCCAATGGGTGTTTGTTTTTTTTTGCATTTCCATCATGGAAAACTTTTCAGTAACAGTGTCTTCTAAAAAACTACTAGAGAATAAATTTTCTAATAAAATAATTGCAAAAATATTCACAGCTTTCTCAGATTGTGAAAATGCCAAAATTGAGCTCTCTAGTGGAAAAAAAATCAATTCTAATTAGACAGAAACCATTTAGGTGTATAGGAAGGTTCATAGGACGGATGAAGAGTAATATAATCAAATCTTAACTATTAAAATAAAAATAACCCCTTTTATTAATGCTATTAATTTATTGCCTCATTCCAATCTTCTTGGCTTTCTGTTCATTTTCCCTTCAACTGAAAAAAGTTTGAGAAGAAAAATTAAAGATAATGTAAATATGTGTTATGTGCCTTTTGATCATTTCAGTGCTTTTCAACTAACTAGATCATGCCCATTTATGATCCTCTACGTACATTTGCATGTTCTACCTCAGGATGATAACATGAGGTAAGAAAATGCTACTTATCACTCCTAAAACAATTCCAAAGTGTGCATTAAATATTCTAAACAGTTTTTGTGTTAATTAGAGCCCCCAGATGCTCCCTTGGTATAACAATGACATAGAGGAAATGAAATGTGTTTTAATGTTAATTACATTTTCAAAATAAATGTTAAAAATCCCTCAAAAAAACTAATAAAAAAATTTAATGCACACTAAGAACAAACCTGGTTTTGCTTTTTTTCTTCTCATTTTAAACTGGAAGGAACCTGTATTTTTATTTTCCTTACTCATTAAAAATATTTATACTGTGATTACTATGTACCAGACAGAAGTATTCACATCATTTTACAAATATTTAACTCATTTATTCCTCTCTTTAACAGGAGGTAGGGACTGTTGTTGTCCAGTACACAGGTAAGGAACTGAGACATGGAGAAGTTCCTGGCCCAAGGTCACACAGGTAGCTAACACAGGGTGAGCAGTCTGCTTCAAGAGCACATGCAATTGAACACTATGCTACGCCTGCTATTACTGACTTCACCGCATCACAGGACATTAAATCTGTAAGTCATTAAGAATGTCTATTTGAATCTACTCATTCACAGATCACCACATTTGGGAAGGTCAGTGACTAAGGGCATAGAGGGAAAATTAACTGAGTTATTTAAACATGGGTAGAACTTGGCTCTCATATCAACAATTTCATTAACAACCATTTTACACAGGTTGCATGTGTGTAAAATGGAGATAATATCTCCTACCTCATTATCTTTATCAAGTTTGGGTTATGATGATGATGAAATATTGTCTATATAGAGTCTTGCACACAGAAGGCACATTTTTAAATGTTCTTTTTCCTCACTCTTGTGCCCCTTCCCTATATGCACACTATTGCTAGGTACTTTAAGAGCAGTTCTCATGAGTTACTCCATTATTTTACAAATGAACAAAAACAAGGCTCAGAGAACTTCTGGGATCTGACACCAAAGCCCATGGTACTGACTCCTCTATGAAATGGTGTTTTCAATATTTTTAACTCAGTATAAGATTTTTAAATAATGTGTTTATGTAGGAGTCAACTGCCTTTTTTTCCTAATGTCAGATTTTAGGCTTTGCTGTCAACAGTCTCTCAGTCACAACTACTCAACTCTGCCACTGGAGCACAAAAGCTGGAACAAACAAGGCGTCAGTGAAATGGGTGTGGCTGTGTTCTAACAACACTGTATATACTAAAACAAGCCACTGGTCAGATGCGGCCATAGGCCAAAGTTTCCCAACCCCTGTGTTCACAGAACAAATTTAAGTGTATAAAAATTCTTACTCTTTATGTAAGGCTATATACCAAGAGAGTTGGAAAGTTACTATCATGCATGCACTTAAATGCTCTTTTCAATTTGCACAAAATTCAACCTATTTTAATTTTCCAGTAATAAAGTAATTGGGCTTTTATGTATTCAATTGCCCTAATTAACTGATCCAAATTTAAATCAATGAGCCTTAAAAAATGTCAAAATACCTTAACAGATGGTAGAGAATTATTCTGTTCATTTATTGGGAAAGTATAGTATCAGTTGAAAAATGTCACTAAATATGACCATGGCAGTTACTTGTCCTTCATAAGTAAATGTATTCCTCATCAGAACTAATAACGACTGACAATGCAGCATCCTTCATTTCCATGACTCACCATACAACAGTAAATTCTAGAAATTTCAGGGTATTAACAAACCTGCACACGGGTTCAACTTACATATGACAAAGAAATGACAGAACCTTTAGTTTTACTCCTTAAAAACAAAAGGAAACAAAAAACCACAAAGATACCTGAAGTGCTTCCAGCTTCCTCAAAATCAATATTTCCAAGGTGCAGGACACCAGCTACTACCCGGAACAGATCAAGCTTTTCTTCATCATCCAAACCAATCTTTTTCATGGCTGTGCACATTCTAATAAAATCTCCGTGGTCATCTAACAAAGGATCTTTCAAGGAACCTGCCTTAAGATACTATAAAATAAGAGGACATCAATTAGCTGCATCTTACATTATTTAAGTATACTAAAAAACACTACACGAAGTCTACTGCTGCACTATACAACATGCAAAATAAAATGTGCTGATGGAAAAACTTTAATATTCTAACATTCAAAAACTGAATGGCTAGGTGAAGTGTACACAGAATCTCTCTGTATAATTCTTTCAACTGCATAAGAATCTACAATTATCTCAATAAAAATTTCAGTCAAAAATGGAATAAGATGTTTTCCAACTTAATTACAATATTAACTCTAAAGCATTTAATACTAGGGTATTAGATAAAAATAAAAATTGAGTAAAAAAGAATGGAATATTAGTGGTTGAAATGAATCAACATGAACCATAGGTCAAAATGAACTGAGGCAAAAAAATTGTAAAAAAAGTTTTAATCTGACACTTAGCATTATACATACCCCTTTAGGTTAACTGCCATCAACTACACTAATATTCAACAGTAGTAAATAGTGAACAGGCTAATAAGTTTTCATGGCCTGAGAATTACTTTTTAAACCTTTCTATGTAAATATAAATGAGGTAAAATGTATTAGTAAGCATTATGCTTACTCTAAGAATTTATGCAATAACTGAAAATGTATCAGAAAAAAATGAAGAGAATTTTATTTCTCTCTGAAAATAAAAACATGCATCTAAAGGATTCATTGTTAGAACTTATAACAAACTCAGAAAAAGGAAGGAAAAATCAGGCCTGCAAAAACTAAAAGGAGAAAAATAAAAGTTACTGGACATAGAAAGGTTGATCTAGAAATTTTCCAGAACTTGAGAATGAATAAGTCAAATTAAACATCAGGTAACAGCATGAGACTTAATTGGCCATTAAAGACACCTCTTGGAGATGTTTCTTCTCCTCCGGTTGCCCACTGCTTTTCAGCTAAAGTTGATTGCCTTCCACAAAATTCTTTAAAATGTTTAATTATATTTGTGTGAAATTTCTG